>NC_140621.1:33367194-34616194 GCF_057382275.1 Copadichromis virginalis | reverse complement strand
CTAACAGAGACTTGGAGGAGAGAGACCTAATATTTAATAATCCACATTTCACTGTTTTACTCTTTGGTTCAGATGTGGATACTGTATTGTTCTTTCTTTGTAATTGTTTATGTTTAAGTTGTTTGTTGCTGGTTTTTAGTTTGTTTTTTGTCTTTTTGGAAGCTGACACAGTCTCTATGGAGATGGTTTTTGGGGGGGTAGCAGGAGGAGAGAAGCTGCAGAGAGGCGTGTAAGACTGCAACTCTGCTTCCTGGTCCCAACTCTGGATAGTCATATTTTGGGGGGTTTAATAAATTTGTCCATATTTCTAGAAATGAGAGCTGCTCCATCCAAAGTGGGATGGATGCCGTCTCTCCTAACAAGACCAGGTTTCCTCCAGAAGGTTTGCCAATTATCTATGAAGCCCACATCGTTTCTGGGACACCACTCAGACAGCCAGCAATTTAAGGAGAACATGCGGCTAAACATGTCACTCCTGGTCTGATTGGGGAGGGGACCAGAGAAAACTACAGAGTCCGACATTGTTTTGGCAAAGTTGCACACCGATTCAATATTGATTTTAGTGACCTCCGATTGGCGTAACCGGGTGTCATTACTGCCGACGTGAATTATGATTTTACTGAATTTACGTTTACCCTTAGCCAGCAGTTTTAAATTTCCTTCAATGTCGCCTGCTCTGGCCCCTGGAAGACAATTGACTATGGTTGCCGGTGTCTCTAGCTTCACATGTCTGAGAACAGAATCACCAATTACCAGAGTTTGACCCCCGGCGGGTGTGTCGCCGAGTGGGGAAAAACGGTTAGACACATGAACGGGTTGGTGGTGTACCTGGGGCTTCTGTTTAGGACTATGCTTCCTCCTCACCGTGACCCAGCCACCCTCTTTCCCCAGCTGCTTGGGGTCTGCCGGGGAACAGCTAGCGGGGCCTACGCTATCTTCGGCTGCACCAGCTACAGGGGCCTGGCTAGCTACAGGTGAATGAAGGGTGCGAAGCCGAGTCTACAATTCAGTAATCCTGGCCTCCAGAGCTGCAAATATCAGTCGGCTACGAGCTAAGCTAAGCTAGCGAAACAGTACAGAGACAGTGAGTGAATACTTTGGCTATAAATTAGGTAGTGAGTACACAGAAAGTGTGCTTCGGATGAAGCACGTGAAAATTATACTATGAAAGAAGAATGTATTTAAAAGTTGTTAATTAAATTGCTAAGCAAATAAGCTACTCAGAAACACCACTGTGTTTGAGCAGGAACAGGAAGTGATACTCTACCGCAGAGCCAGCGAACACCAAGTGACAGCGCCACGTCATGATTCTCAGCTGGAGACAGAATTGGATTTCATGGATCCATCCATCCGTCCATCCATCCATCCATCCATCCATCTATCCGTCCATCCATCCGTCCATCCGTCCGTCCATCCATCCATCCATCCATCCATCCATCCATTGGTAATTGGTCTTGTGTCTGCCTCTTTGCATAAATGTCATCATTAGGTTTACTGGTCTTAATAATCTTGCTTTGCCAAACATTGGATACCATCCTGTCAGGTTGTGATGATCGTGATTTTATTGGTCGTACTTGTGAACATGCAGCTGACAAATCTGTACCATCTGAGTGATGCTGTGATGTCAATATGGACGAAATCTCTGAGGAACATTTCCAGCACCTTATTGAATCTGAGCCACGGATAATTAAGGCGACTCAAAAGAGGGTCTGACTTGGGACTTCCAAGGTGTGCCTAATAAAGGGAATAATTAAAACACAATATCCAAACTTTCTGGTTTGTGAACACTTTCCAACAGCTGTCAGGAGATTCAGAGACTGTGCTGTTTCCCTGGCTGATCGTATACACTTCTGCCTTTTTTTGCTTGTCTTCTTCTAATAGCAGAGCAGCCACTCAGACCAGCACTCTCAGACTCATTACATCTTTTTTCTTCTTCTTCTTCACGCTAACGCAAACAAACTGAGGCAGGAAAGCTGAAATGAGGCAGGCAGCGTAATCCCTCCTCCATCTCCCTGTCATGGCTTCTAATCCAAGTCCCAGATGCCCCGGGCTCCTCAGCCAACTAGTGTGTGTGTGTGTGTGGTTGTGTGTGTGTGTGTGTGTGTGTGTGTGTGCGTGCGTGCGTGCGTGCGTGCGTGCATGCGTGCGTGCGTGCGTTAGGTCGCTGCACTCAGTTCACACAAACACAAAGACGGATTTTGTTTGGAAACAAAGCAGGAAACAGCTGGAATCAGGCAGCATCTTGTTAATTTGTTTGGAGACTCTGCAGACTTTTCTGATGTGAGTCACAAACAGCAGAAGGTGTTGCAGCACATCAGACTTCCTAATGGCTCACTTTCAATTTTAAACTGGTAAAGGAGCTGGCTCACCACCAGGCCAAATAAATCGTAGTGGTGGAAAACAAGCAGACAAACCAGAGTGTGAGAGATGCTGTACACGTCGGCTCGGTTCATCCTTAGTCAACCTTTTCCACCTGATTAAATGACTCCAACTGGGTAATATGGAAGGAGCCAGTCATGTTTTCCTGTCTGTGTTCAATATTTATAGTTTATTTCATGTAGCAATCTGTGTTTTTTACCTTACCTGGGTCCTGTTGGCCACATTACTGCTTTACTGCAACTTTGTGTTCCCCCTCAGTCTTTTTGTTTTGATCACCCTTCAGCTCTCCCATGTCATGACTGACTTCACCTACCTTATTATTCCTCATGTGCATTCAGTCTATATATAAGAAAACTAACGTAAATAAAAGAGGAAGTAAACTAAAAGGGATCGCCGAGGACATCAATGGGCTTACTGAGTGTATCACAGACTACATAACTTTCTGCACCGACTCCATTGTTCCAGCTCAGACTGTTCATTGTTACCCAAATAACAAGCCGTGGGTGACTAAGGACATCAAAGCCCTCCTCAACAACAAGAAGAGGGCTTTCAGAGGGGGCAACAAAGAGGAGGTGAGGAAGGTCCAGGTGTTACTAAAGGACAAGATCAGAGAGGCTAAGGACAATTACAGGAGGAAGCTGGAGTGGAAACTCCAGCAGAACAGCATGAGAGAGGTGTGGAGGGGCATGAAGACCATCACTGGATTCAGGCCAACCAACAGCAGGGGAGCTGAGGGAGGTGAGAATAGAGCCGACGAGTTGAATCTGTTTTTCAATAGATTCGACACCACAGTGTCTGCTCCCACCCCCACAACCTCACCTGCAGTCAGCCTGGAATCCAGAGCCACACCACTGTGCCAGCCTCTCTCTTCACATGTTGCCTCCTGTGAGATTCCTGACACCCCTCCCCCACCCATCACCTTCACTCAATACCAGGTTGAGATGCAAATGAGGAGACTTCACTCAGGCAAGTCTGCTGGACCAGACGGAGTGAGTCCCCTTGTCCTCAAGGCCTGTGCCCCCCAGCTGTGTGGAGTCTTTCATAAACTGTTTATGCTGAGTCTGAGTCTGCAGAGGGTCCCGGTGATGTGGAAGACATCATGCCTCGTCCCTGTACCAAAGACGCCTCGTCCCAGTGGCCCCCAGGATTACAGGCCCGTAGCACTGACCTCCCACATCATGAAGACCCTGGAAAGGCTCATCCTGGACCAGCTGCGACCCATAGTAAGACCACATCTGGATCCCCTTCAGTTCGCTTATCAGCCTCGTCTCGGAACAGAGGACGCCATCATCTACCTGCTCAATCGTGTCTACACCCATCTGGACCAGCCGGCGAGCACTGTGAGGGTCATGTTTTTTGACTTTTCCAGTGCTTTCAACACCATCAGGCCGACCCTCCTGGGTGATAAGTTAGCAGCGATGCAGGTGGATGCTTCTCTGGTGTCCTGGATTGTTGATTACCTGACAGGAAGACCACAATATGTACGTCTCCCACAGTGTGTGTCTGACAAGGTGATCAGCAACACAGGGGCACCACAGGGGACTGTCCTCTCCCCCTTCCTCTTCACCCTCTACACCACAGACTTCAGCCACTGCACAGAGGCCTCCATCTTCAGAAGTTTTCTGATGACTCTGCGGTGGTTGGATGCATCAGCAGGGATGATGAGACAGAGTACCGGGCTGTGGTCGACTCCTTTGTCACGTGGTGTGAGCAGAATCATCTGCAGCTCAACGTGGCAAAGACCAAGGAACTGATCGTGGACTTCAGGAAGACCAGGAAACACTTGACCCCTGTTTCAATCCAGGGGGTCAGTGTTGACATTGTGGAGGACTATAAATACCTTGGAGTACACATTGACAATAAACTGGACTGGGCTAAAAACACCACAGCACTTTACAGGAAGGGCCAGAGTCGTCTCTATTTTTTGAGGCGACTGAGGTCCTTCAACATCTGCCAGAAAATGCTGAGGATTTTCTATGAGTCTGTGGTGGCCAGTGCGATCCTCTATGCTGTTGCATGCTGGGGGAGCAGGCTGAGGGTCGCAGATGCCAACAGACTTAATAAACTGATCCGTAAGGCCAGCAATGTTGTGGGGATGGAGCTGGACTCCCTCAAGGTGGTGTCGGAGAGGCGGATGCTGTCCAAGATAAAGACAATGTTGGATAACACCTCCCACCCACTCCATGACATGTTGGTCAGTCACAGGAGCTCGTTCAGTGAGAGACTGAGATTACCGAAAAGCACCACTGAACGACACAGGAAATCATTCCTGCCTGTGGCCATCTCCCTGTACAACGCATCCACTTAACACACTGTTTGCTGCTACAACTACACATGTTTCTTTTCCAAATATTTATTTATAAGTGACTTATGTATGTATGTATGTATATATATGTATATATTGTACTATTCTTAGTTAGTGTATTGTCTGTCTTGTCTTAATGTTGGTTTAAAATGGAGCACTGTAACAAAAAATAATTTCCCCCAGGGATCAATAAAGTATTCTGATTCTGATTCTGATTCTGATTCTGATCAAAACAAACAGGTTAGGTCCTGATGTAGCATTCGGTCCTCACTTTCATCCCAGTTTCCTTTTCAGACACTTCGTTTTTGTCTTGATTGAGTTTACTTGTGCCTTATTATCCATATTCAGATGTTTTTGTTTATCTTACAGTTTTAAGTATCTTTGCTGGAAAACTGTTGCTGTTGTCCTCCAACTAAACAGTCGTATTGTTTGTGTTCCTCAAGCTGCTGACAAACAAAGCCAGTGCCAAAAATGACCAAAAGCTTTGTTCCACGTCCACTCGATGCTGGCTCCTAAAGTGAGCTTCACTTTAACTTGGGAGTCTTCATAGACTCTCAAGTTAAAATGTCAAACTTTACAGCAGAAATAAACATTTTACATCCTGATGCAAAACCAGTTTGGTCTCCATGGAACATTCTTCTTCAGTCCTTAAATCATTATGTCTTTACAACCAATAGATAGCTGATCCTAAGAAGGTGGAGCGTATAAACACTTTTTTAAAAAGAAATGCTCATTAAAAGATTAATTTTTATTGGAAATTGAAGCTGAAAAAACTAAAAGGTCAGATTATTGAAGCTACAGGTTTGAAAGAAGCAAAGTTGAGCATCCACAGGTTGATAACAGGTTTAATTTTGGTGGGAATCAGGTCACGGTGACACTAAAGGTCACACTATTACCGGCAATATTTTATTGATTTTCTTCTTAAAACCTCACAACAACATGCCAGGCCTTCAGGGACATGAGTGCTAGGTTGGCTAAGCGTTTGACCTTTACTGTCATTTTTAGCGCCCAAGGTCAAAGTTGACCTAGAAAAAAGAAACCACATCAACAAACTTATCATGGAGGGAGCTGTACAACACACTTTATCTTTTCAATACGTCGTCACAAAATTACACAACATTCATGAACACCATTCATCTACATCTTAAAATGTAAAGTTTTGCAGCTTATAGAAGCCAAAGATTTCAGCCAGTTGTGCTCCAATCACACAGGCAAAGATATAACACACCATTTCACTATGTAATGCTTTAAGGTTAGTATGGCCTTTGCCTTCTGGGGCTCTCTGAGTGCTCTGAGAAAAATTTACCCTGGATGAATCTGGGATTGTAAACATAGATTTCAGAGTTGAAACAACACTTCACACAGTTTTAATTTCCCCTCAAAGCGTTTTATGAATTGACAGGCCGGTCTCTAAATGCTAAACACACAGGACGCCTTTCACAGGACACTCAGGAGAAATGTCAGATGAGAGCGGTAAAGGCCAAGAGCACCGAGGACGCTCTTTTCAACGGCAGACACCTTAAAATGCTAGCCAAAAAAATACAAGAGAGAGGAGGGGGGATAGAAAAGGCGTATGTCATGTGTTTCCCACTGGGATCTTTGGCCCTTGACGGCTGTGCTGACATTTACAGTGGCCTCGGTGACAGCAGGTCGCAGGCTGTCTTTCAGCAGGGTGTCGTATCTGTCGCAGGAAATCTGGAGGACAACAATGCGCAGGATGCGGAGACCCTTCAGAAGCCAAATTGGCCACAGAGACAGGCTGGTTAGGTTGATTAGGAGCCAGAGACGGTGGCGGCTCCATTTTCTCGAGGAGGCAGTTTGATTACAGACACTTTGATAAACAAGTAGGAGACACCTGAAGCGGAAAATTTCCCTTGTCAATTTGATTCTCTCATCTAAAGCAGCCTCACACACACACGCAGGCTTGTCATCTCCTTCTAATAATGCCTTAACTGTGCTCCTGATAGAAGGCACTGTGCCGTGACCGCACCATAATAACCTCATCCACCTTTACCTGCCTGCCACAGACCATCTGTGGTGAGGCTGGAGATAAACTCCATGAAATCTCTCTTCAAACCCCTTTTTAATCCAGAAAATATGACCTGATAGAAATCTTCAAAGCTTATTTTTTATATGTTTTATTGTTTAGGAATAGAAAACATAAAAAGACACAATATATCTGACTGTATCAGAGAACCGGGGTCGTTGCAGTGAAACTCGTAACATTTTAACCCAAAAATCTGCTCTTTAAAGTTTGATAAACTCGACCCATCCTCTCCAACATTTATCAAATACGTTAGTCTTTAGTCTCAAAGCAAATGTCAAATTTTCCATTACAAAAATGTCACGCATCACATTAAACCAGCCCGTGCAGCCTCTGTTTTGTCCTGTTTGTATTCACTCCCCCTGCCATCTTTATGAGCCAACCACCAGCAGCAGATGTCTGTGCAGGTTCTCAGTTAATCAGGTCATCGTAGTCTTTGAAGGCGACTCGACTTCTTTAAGTTTTTCTGAATACCTGAATCCAGGAAGCTTCCTTCAGCTGATGGGAGACACCTATGGTATCATTTTCAAACCTCTACATCCTCTTGTTCGAGTCATTCACACTGCCTGCCTTTTATGGCTAAGGAGTCGCCTTCTTTTCAAGCTAATGAGACCACCAGCAGCAGATTGCTTCCCTGCTGGTGCATCACTAGCCATCTTCCTGCTGAAAAAAGGGAGTTTTTCTGTCCCACAGTTGCCAAATGCTTGCACACGGGGATCATCATTTGCTGGGATTCTCTCTGGAATGCCACAGTCAAAGGTTTAGTGTTTAATGTACCCGAAGAGCCTGTAAAGACAAACTGCTGTCATATTGTTATTTTAATATAAGTGTACATTCTGTCTGTGTTTAGTCCTGCCTCTCCATGCTCTCTTTCTCCTTACCCACCAACTGGTCAGAGAGACCACTGCCCCTCCCTGATCCTGTTCTGCTGGAGGTTCTTTCCTGTTAAAAGGGCGTTCTTCCTTCCCAGTGTCACCAGATCTTGTTCATAGGGGATTGTGTGATTGTTGGGGTGCTTTCTCTTAAAAACCATCCTACACATAAAGAACAGATGATATGTCCAAGGAGAGCACTGAAATGTGAGGAAGCTCCAGAGCAGGGAAGTCATACAGCCCATTTTAATCTCATGCTGGCTGAATGAGTGAAACTCTCCTCTCTGTCAGTGCACAGAAGCTTTAATCCCAGAGATATCTTAAGAAGAGCAGTCATAACTTAAATGAGAAAGTGTGTTGGTTTTATATTCAATACAGAAAAGCTGCTAAGAAATAATCAGCAATAAGAAATGACAAAATTCTGGTAGCTCGTTGTCCAGACTGTCCTGTAACCATAGAACCCAAAGTTTTTGTTACTTTGTAAAAGAATCCTTTTGTGAACTGCAGTCCTGTTGTAACAAAAAGAATCCAGGAATACTCACAGTAAGTGGTGTAAAAACAGCAACGTGTCATTCCAGTATTTATCTATCAATTACTTTGTAGTATGAATGGTGTGTGGGAGGTCTTTATCAGCAGGCAAATCTGTAAAATACAGGGAAAAGTCCAAAATTGGTTTTTGATATCCGAGTACAGGGATATGTGCTGCTGTTTGGGCCTTCAGGTGAACCAAAATGCGTCTCTACAAACCATGTGAGAACATTTAGTCTGTTTATTGGTCAGATGCAAAAATAAATATAGGAAGCTGTGTTGTGGGTACCAAGGAGACTTTACGTTCATTTTACGGCTAGTTGCTGCCTTGCACTGCGTATCGGCTACAGGAAGGCGCTTAGCTTAAACTCACATACTCCTGATAGTTGGTTTGGTTCTCGTTCACAACATTAACAAATGGCTCTGTGTTTGAAACCGGACCAAGACCAAACGGTGTTGGTACCATTTTTTGAGTCTGCACCTGAGTACGATTAGTGCTCCCATCTAAGTGCCTTGAGGCGACTGTTGATATGATTTCACATTATATAAATAAAACTGAAGTGAACTGCACCAAGGGCAAAAATGAATCAGAGTTCGACTTAAGATTTTTAAGGATTTAAGGTGTGAAAACATCCTAAATGGAACTGAGCTGAATGCCAACGTTGTGCAGTCAGTTTGAGATTAAATCAGGAGACAGAAGGCTCTTTGGCAGCCTAAAAACAGCCCCAAACCAGATCTGATGCTGACAAATCGAAATTAAGTTTAAGAAGCTTTGAAGTTCAAGCGAGCAAATGGAGTCAATTATGCCCATGGCTCTGTTTTTACATGTGTTGTCATTATAGTTTTAATCATGAATTTGTCAGTGTACTTCTGCAACTTTTCATGAAAGAGATAACAGCACAGAAACCGTTAAACAAATAGTTTTTATTGAAATGATAACGGAAGTCTGAACAAACAAGGGAAGCCTGGCATCTCTCGGCCACTGACAGACAGCAGAACGGAGGCAGTAAAATAATCTTTAGTTTCTCAGCGGCTGACAGAAGCAAGCCACAAACACTCTGTGTCTAATGAAAGTCTCATTTTTAAATGTCATTTAGCTGAACCTTTGAATCGAGAGCTTAAACAGTGGAAAATACACTGCACAGGCTAAATGTATTTGAATGGTGCTGCTGGGGCCACAGCATAATGTCAGGCTTAATAAATTAAAGCAGTGGCAGTGAGCCCATAGTGTCAGCTGTGAGCGCAGACTTTGTGTTGTGATTCACTCTGTGTTAAATTTGAACTCACAAGGTCAGACAGTAATTGACCTGCCAGGGATTCGCTGTCTTTGATTTAAGACAGTCCTGATATGCAGCACGTATCCCTGCGCCGGGATACAGAGGAGAAAGTAAATAACACTGCTGCTGCTGCGGGGATGAAACCCCCGACGATGGAAACATAAAACATCGACGACAACAACGAGGACCCAAATTCCCCAATAAAGGCAAACAAAGATCTGCAAAAATACCTCACATCATTTATCATTTTAAACACAGCACAGTAACATGGATGCAAACATCTTAAATATTAGATTTGTAGGATTGTAGAGAGTGTTCAGGCTAGTGTTAGCTTAGCAACATGACGGCTTTGACCTCAGAAGGTTACGCTGCATATATTCCAGTTTATCTTTCTTATTACTGATAAAATTGATTTAGTATTCCAATATTTGTCATTTATTTAATTTTGGTTGAATCATATTTAAGAAAGGTACCACCAATAGTTACATATACTTCTTGCTACGTATTTATCATTTCTATGTTTATTTTGAGTACAAATACACTTTTACACTGTTGTTGCCGTTTCCTTTAAAGTGGGCTCAATATTGACTAAAAGTGTGATCTCATTTCTTCTGCAGCTGTCTGCACGTCTCTCGTATGGATGCAGCCTGTGACGGCTGCAGTTGCAGCCACACAGTGGTAACATCCACCTAATATTAGTTTAGAGGCCGACACATAACACTACACTCACAATTTTCTTTCTTTAAATATAGGATTTAATTTACAGGATAATAAATAACTGGTTTTGGGTTAGAATTAATTTACATACTGCATTTTAAAACAAGTGTGCACATTTTGGTTGTCACTGTTAGGTATGATTTAATCTCTTTGTTTCCTGAGTTACCGCAGTTGCAGCTGCTCCGGTCCCTGGTTGATGGGCTAAGAGGTGGGGAAAGGGGCGGAGCAAGCCTAGATGGAGAACTGCAAATTGGCTCACACCATAACTCTGGATCTCATCCTTCATCTCCTCTGTATCTTCTTTTTGGAATTTATTATGTTAGCTTCACCCCCTCTTTGTGGGGGTGATGTAGGAGGAGCGACATGTAAAGTTTCCTCTCTTTGTCTCGTTTGGATAGGTCAGTTTGTTGAGTTACCAGTATTGCTTGCTGGTAACTTTTGAGTAGAGTTCTTTTACTTTGACGTCTTTCATGGGCCCAAGATTTTTTTTGTATAATTTAACCAAATTTGTTTTGGGGTTAAATAAAAAACCCTTCTTTTGGACTTTAACCTGTGCCTGAGTTTCCTTCACTGCTTGGTCCATCACACAGCCCATCAAGTACCAGCTCAGTAAAAACAAACTTAATGAACTTCAATCTTTAAAGAAAAGTATAAATGTGTAGCCACACTGGAGATTATCAATCGTGAAGCAGTCACCTGCAGCTGGACCGGACTGGGCTTATACCTCCGACATCATGTATTTCGATGAGTCCCCTAGAAAAGGTTAATATGGTTATATGGTATGTGCTGGTGTGTCATGTGCAATTTAGAAAATCGACATCAAATCTTATGACGTAACCGGAAACTCCTCCGTGGACCTCCTGAGAGACACAACTACACGTCGGGTCGGTGCAGCCCGCAGTGGAAGGTTGTGGTGTGGGATTAAGAGGGATTTCCGGTTACATCGTAAATCAGGACGTAGATTTCCCTCACAGGTCTTACATCAAGCTTTATTCTCTCTCCAGAGGCTCTTTTCCCTCTGAGTGGCAGATTTACTGCCATCATGTCCTCCTACCACTTCCTGCTGGATCACCTGTGTTGAAGTGCCAGCTCAGTCATCACACTGATGCAGACCCAGTGGCAGTGACCAGTCAGGCGTCTCATCCTTCATCTCAGCTCCTCTGCATCTTCTTTAAATGCAAAAATCTTTGCAAATCATTTCTGGAAAGAAGGAGGAGGACTCGCCAGCGTGCACACTCACTGTCACCCCTCTCACCACCAAAACTCGCCTCTGGGAAGCACTCACCTGCTTCTCTTCACCTCATCGTGAATTCTCCCCCAGCTGTGGGTCCGGTCACTCTCCGGCTTCTTTCCAGTCTTTATAAAAAATACCTGAAAGCATGTTTCCAGTGTCTGTGTGGGTCCACAGGCTCAGACGCCACAACTCCAGCAGCTACAGGATGATTTGTTAATAAGAAAATGCTGTAGTTGATATAGAGAGGCCGCCATGAGGATGATTGACTGTGACTCGTGTGCCATTGTGACTGATTCTGCAGCCCTCCACTCAGAGCCGTCTGACTCTGCCAGTGAAGTCTGAGTGTGGGAGAGTTTAAAGAGCGCGGCATCTCCAGGGACATGTGTCTGCCTGTGATCCTGTTAGCTTTGTTTGGAGCTTTTCTGCAGAGTCGGGTTTATCCCAGTCCAATCAGTCCAAACGGAAGCAGCTGAGCCCTTCCAGCGTCAAATTGGGTGGACTGGGAACAGTCGAAATCCCAGTCTGAGGTCCATAAAGCTCCTTTCAGTAAATCAAGGACACAAATTTGAATAAAGTCTCAGTGGGTGATGGCTGTTTCATTTTAAAAGATTCTTACAAACTGTGTTTTCTTTGAGCTGGAAGGAGGAGGCACTAATTTCCAGTAAAAAGTGATTTTTGTGCAAAAATGGATCCAATTGAAAATATTTCACGCTAACCTGAGTGATGGAAACATGCTAACACCGCGGTAAGGACTTACGCCCGTCACGGTCTTTGTTCTAAATACCGACTCTTGCATTTTCTTAATCTTTGGTGACCCCATGTGACGTTCCATTTGTCCATTTTCACCCTTCGTCCCGTTGGCTCAGTTTTGTCTCTTTGTCATCGTCTTAAGGTGTCATGTTGTTTTCGGGTTCTTTGCTTTATAGGATTTTCTGCTGGTCTGATTTCTTTGCTAATCTAGTAGATTTTATTTTATTTGTGGTCATAATTCCTGTTTTTATTTTATCAATTTTTCTTCAACTCTTGATTTTATTATTTTATTATAAAAAGCTATAGATAAGTTCCCTCAGTGTTTCTCTCTCATCTTTCTATAGTATCCCTCTTCTATTTTATTATTTGTCTTTCAGGCACTTCCTGTTTTACTTTGAAGGTTCAGTTTCCGTCTATAGCCTGTGCTAGCTAAATGATTACCTGATTGCTCTCACCTCTGGTAATTTCTTCCACCTGTGCCTCCTTTGCTTCCTGCAGTCCTTAGATAGTCTGGCCTTCCTCTTTATCACGTTGCGATGCTCCTGTGGACGTTCCCTTGTGTCCTGCCCTGAGTTACTCTTGGTTGTTTTCTCCTGATTTGGGACTTTATCAGCTAATAAAGATGGCTCCCCCCCCCAATTATCTTGGTAATATCCCGACACTGTAAAATTTAAACAATGATTCAAGGCCACTCGCGTCAGGTTTAGTTCAGTGCATGCTGATTTGTCTTTTTGTTCTATTTGAATTGTTCAAGTAACTCCTCTCAGTTAAAAAGAGGTTTCTTCTGGTACAAAGGTTTAATAAGGAAAAAAGCCGGGTTCATTAAATAATTATCACCTCAGTGCTGACCAAAGTATTTGTAGCTGAGCATCCTCACCACTGTGCAGGAACGGCTTCAGAAAATCAGAAACTAAATCGATTCATTTCAAACGAATGTGTCCAAAGATTTTGTTAAAGTTAGATTTTCCTCAGACATCAATGTGTTTGGTTTTATTTGAGACTTCAGAGATGAACTCTTCCCTCCCCACGAGACACAGAGGAGCCTCCACTGTCAATGATGCCAACCATACACACACACACACACACACACACACATTCATAAGCTGGTCACGGACACGTAGCAGACGGTGGAGGTTGGCAGTGTTGTTGAGTTTTGTGTTTGGCCCTGGCCTGAAGGCCATGTGGGACCCACAGACGGTGGGACTGCAGCCCATCCACAGGCCTGTCTTCATGTCTGGATCTGTAAGATTTTGTAAATGTGTTTCACCAACATCACACAATGAACCGAAACAACACACACACACACACACACACCTCAGCCTAAATGACTGTACTGGTTTACAGCAGCTCAGGATCCTCTGTTTCATGGTCCTGAACACTTTTTTCCATCAGACCGGTCTCACATGTGCCGATTGGTGTCTTTGTGCACAAAATGAACATTTGGATGTTGGAGGGTTAGCATTAGTTACATTTTTATATTAATTATCATTAAGAAATGCTCAAGTTTAGAAAAGTTTTGTGGTTTGGGTAAAAGACAAATTTTCCATCGTTCCCATGGAGACACATCCTTACTAAAGACTCTTGACTCCTATTGAAACATATTTTATCAATAAAAGTAACCATTTGTATGGCCAGCCTGTGTTCAATGAAAAAAAAAACGACCTCATAACACATTTTGCTTCCTATGTGTGCAACTTCCTGCTAAACTGATAAATATTTACCTTTTAACTGGGAGTTCATTAAATCTGATTGGCCGTGTTGGGCTGTTTACTCGTGCAGGTGTTCGTCTTTGGTCCACAGCCCTCATCATCATCACAACCAAAACTTTGTGGCTTCTCTCCACATTTCTGAGCTCCATCTGGACCCTCCAGCTCTCCAAAAAAACAACCCATTTATCCTGTTGACGAGCAGCACCCCTGGGTGCCCCGTGAGCCACAGCACGCTGACACAGAGCCCCACCAGAGCCGAGACATATGGTTTAAAAATGCACACGATGCATGAGTGACAGTCGTGGCAGCAGTCCAGCAGTTTGCAACTGTCTCCATCAGTGCTTCAGCAGACACTCACAGAGGGAAGTGTTAGCAGTAATAGCTCCTGTTCAGCTTCGACTCTTCTCCTCACACTGATTTCTACTCTTAGCTCTGTGTGATGTCACAGATAAATGTTATCGCTAAAACGGTCGGCCATGCTGATCCTGCTATTCAAATCTGTGTGAAGCAGCCAATCTGAGCATCTGTGAGAGGTGTTCAGCATCTTGGTGCAGATACCACAGTGCAGCTTTGGGTGGAGTCCACACCGCGACGGGTCAGGGCTGTTTTATCATCAACGTGGGACCAACACAACATCACACAGCTGGTCATACTTTTAAAAATGGACAGGCCAGCAAAGCCAAGGCTTAGCTAACTGACTTTCATTTGAACATTAGCTTATGGAAATAATAAAAAATATGTTGGTTTAACTGGGAATAAACACCAGCAGCAGCTTTGTTTGTCTTTTTCTTGGCCGGTACAGCCAAAGAGGATGCTCCAGCATTCATTATGTATCAGCTTCTTATTGTTCATATACTCTATGCAGTATATTTTCAGTTCCTGTTGCTATATTGCTGTCATGTTGCTAGCTCACATATTTATTTGACCTTTTCCTTTCTTGGTCGAGTGTAAAACAGCGACCCACAATGACCAGGGTGAAAAATGCCTCAGTGAACACAGCATGATGTTTATTTGGGAATGTATTAAAGTTTAAATCGGGTATGCTTCAGGCCAGGGCTTCCTGATGACTAATGCTAAATCACAAAGTTTAGAATAATGCACTGTCCCTCAGTGTCTTCATCTGATCCAATTTGCAAAATCTGGACATGCTCTCTGCCTCCGGGCCGATTTCCAGTTTTTAAATAAAACAACATCATAGTGTAACTAGAGTAACTAGAGTAACTAGAGTAACTTTTGATGTTTTTCAATTGTGTTCTGTTGTTTTTGTCCATTTTATGCATAAATTTCAAACCACAAAGAGATTTACTGAACAAACTGAGGAAATGATGGGTTCCATAAGGTGGTGATCACTAAATGCACATATACTGCTTATCGCTCAATACATAGTGCTCATAAAAAGTAACATAAATGCAGTTTTAGTACACATGCGCACGCACACCAGATCCATGAGGAATCCACAGTTGCAGCCGGGCAGCTTTGATCAGTGTCTTCACTGATGGACAAGCGTGATCCTCCTTACAAAACCACACAGGTGTTTTAATAAAGAAGCTCCACAGGATGAGACTTTGATGAAATCACACCAACACACCAACACATACACACGGAGACATAATGTCATTCATTTCACCTGTAAAAGGATACTTAAAGAGAGACAGGTGGCCAGTGACACACTCCACCACCTGTATCATCACTGAGACCAGATGCTTCCCTGCTGCAAGTGTGTGTGTGTGTGTGTGTGTGTGTGTGTGTGTGTGTGTGTGTGTGTGTGTGTGTGTGTGGGACAGCCTGAGCTCTACTCACCTAGAAATCATCTCCTTTTATTACCCTCCCCGTGAGGTCTGGAAGTATGTGTGTGCCCGTCATCTCCAGACAGTAGGAGGTGTTTCATTACAGAGGATCAGCTGAAACGCCGCGCCGAGCCACAGAAACCCGACAACTGTAACGAGAATGTCGCCGGTCTCCTTTCAGTGTCTGAATTTCTTACCGAACAGCTCAAGGACGTGCAGGTCAGCAGAAATTCAAACAAGAAGTAAAATTAATGGTGTGTTCAGGAAGTCCCTGTTGTGTCATAAAACATTTAAAACGGCGCTGCATTATCGGTGATGCAGATCACAGCAATCCTCCTGCTGGTAAAATAAAGCATGCAGCACAAATAAGTCCTTAAAAACAGAAGTTAGTTTTACGCCTTTTCTCTCATCTCAAAGTCACCCCCTAAAAAAGTTGTTAGACGAATGATTCTGTGAGGAGTGACGGTGGGGAATCACCAACACTTTGTGGCAGAGGTCAACAAGGTCCTGGGTGAGAGGTCAGATGAAGAGCCATGACTGTAAAACCAAAGGACCAGTTTATCCTGTGTAGGAGATCGATGCCGTGTTCTGGAGTGTAACAGGTAGGACACAAATGCAGGCGAGCTTCACTGAGCAGTTTATTTTGCTGTAGGTCCCAAAAAAAGTACCAAAATTTCAAAAAGGCGTTGCATAGCAACATAACACAACAATGAAAACATGGCTGTTTATACACGGACACACTGAGGGCTGATGAGGGGAGTGGAAACAGCTGGGTAACAAATAACAGGTGAAATAATCCAGGATAATGGGAGTAAAACTAAAATCAAACACAGCAGATAAGGACCACCAAATTAAAGTAGGAAATACAGGAAACACAGAGCCAAAGGTCAAGATACAAAATAAGAAAATGAAAATGAAACTAAACAAACCATAAATCAAAGAAAACATGTAATAAGAAACGAGAAGTGCAAAAAAGTTAAGACTCTGGATCCCAGATCAGCACTGAAAGCAGATCACATGCTGGGCACTTCTGATAAAACGGGCTACTGCAGCCACTTTTATGCCATCTGATTATAATTCTGTGGTTGTTGATTTTTATTTCTATTTATTTATTTTGTTATTTCTTTGGTACGACAAAGTGTCCGTCTGCTCTGTTGGAGCTGTGCCTCCAGTCAAAGGTCACTCATGTCAAACACCAAATCCAACATGCGGAGCCACCCACTGATTTCTTTAAATGAACCAACGTCTTCTGTTTTTTGAACCATTGTTTTTTCTACTTTATTTATAACTTGTTGGATGGATGTTGTGTAGTTGTGGTGAATTGTGCAGACGATCTAGCAGAAGAAAGCAAATAAACTTTTATTTGTCCAGTTGGGTTTTTGTTGAGGTAAACAGGGTGATGCCACACACACACACACACACACACACACACACACACACACACACACACACACACACACACACACACACACACACAAATCAAATCATCCATGCGGCAAGCCAGTGGGCTGTGCACACTGGCTTGCTGTGGCACAACATGGAGCTGAGCCATGGTGAACGTGGTGCAGCTGGGATGTGAAGAATACATTTTCTGGTTGCCTCTAAAAAGCAGAACAAGAGCATAAACTGTACACAGAACACTTCCAATGCAAAAGCCAGGTTCTTTGAATCTTTATAGGCAGACCCGCTTAATCTGCCCTTCTCTTTACTTTGCGGTGAAGAATTCAGCTTAAAGCTTCCACTATCACATGTATTCAGAGGACAACAATGAAAAAATGTTGATTTCATGCTATAGCTCTCAGGTTCTTGAAGTGAAGGCCAAGTAGAAACCTCCATGGGTAAAAAATGAAGCCAAGGTGAATGAACCTGCAGTTCCTCTAAAATCCACTTGAGGCTCCAGCTGTGTCTTGTTATTTGTCATCAATCATCTGATGTGATATTATATATCTGTGTAGGCGTGGCCTCTTTGACTGACAGGTGGATGGTGACCAGAGATGGGCAGTAACGCGTTACTGTAATCCGATTACTTTTTTCAAGTAACGAGTAAAGTAAGGGATTACTATTGCAAAAACGGTAATTGGATTACCGTTACTTTCCCGTAGGAACGCTGCGTTACTGCGTTACTAAATCCGTGATTTTTTGCGAGAATGTCTCACGACAGTGACGTAAGCGAGTGCGCCGTTCGTGACAACAGCTGTGTGCAGATCAACAATGGATCACATATCGAGTGCAGGAGAAAGTATGAGCGTGCAGCGTTTAAAGCGTGGAAGTACTGACCTTACTTTGAGTTTGATTCCATAAAAAGTGACAAAAACATTAGTGTCCGCTGTGCGTGGGAAGAAAACTTCTTTTTACAGCGAAAAAAACCCTAAACTTCCAACAAGCACCGAGTAGCTACGACGTAATGGGAAACTCACAGAGAAACTCGCGGATTCTTCCACTGACCGCGGCACACCTGCACCAGGGTAAACCTCCGCCTGCCCCACTCCTGCTTTACAGGTGAAAATAGAGCAACAGGACCGCTGAGTCTTTGACTTTATTTATTTTCTGCTGTGTTTTACTTGCATCTATTTGAAAGACTGAGTGTAAACACACAAAATATTTTATTTTATGTGCTGGAATGTGCAGAAAATAGGTTTAAATGTTAAACTCATTTCTTCCAGTCAGAGAATGTCGCATATAATTAAATGTTTTGCTTGATGCATAAAGTTAAAAGATTAAAACTAATAAAACAAGTTAAAAAAAGAGACTTTTCCATTTGATTACATTTTGTATGATGGATTATGTAGAAAAAGTAGAATTGGGCTGAAAGATCTATCACTTTATCACCTCTTCAGGTTGTAAATCGTGTTTTTAAAAAGTAAGTAAGTAACTAAGTAATTAATTACTTTTGAAAATAAGTAATCAGTAAAGTAACGGGATTACTTTTTTGGGGAAGTAATCAGTAATTAGTTACTGATTACTTTTTTCAAGTAACTTGACCAACACTGATGGTGACACAGGCGGCTAAAGCTGCTAGCTGTCTGCTCGGCTTCACCTCAGCTAGTTGGAGTCCCTGACTCTGTACAGGTCCATTTCAAAAGCAAAATCCTTTTTTCAAGGATTCACATATGGAGGCACGTAAGCAGGCCTTCAAGGATTCACTACAGAAGTCTAAATCACTCATGAGTCTGAGCTGTCACAACAATATATTATCTCTCGTTAGAGGTTGATACTATTTTAGCTACTTAATTAATGACAGCAGCTTGTAAAGTCGGATATTATGAGGGTTGCAGCATGAAAACACAGATACCGAAGATCGTTCCTCCTCGTCATGGTGCATAAAGAAGTCAACTGTAAAACGTGACTGCTGCAGCATCACATATTTCACATCCTTGTTACACACTGTAAGATAAACTTCTTAAAAATGAGAATATTTGTCATGGTTACACACACTTCTTTAATCTCCTCAGGTGTCACAGGAGCAGCGTGTGGACTGTCACCTTATGGAAATCAGACACCCAGCAGGTGGTTACGGTGTCTGTTTGAGTCACACCGTGGTGAGGGGTTCCCACGTGGACGTCAGAGATGCTGGGATTCGTGTCAGTCATGAAGGCTTTGATGGAGGTTGTCGACCTTTCCCTGCTGTGACCCCTCGCTGGGTCACGACACCCTCCTGTTCTGCTCCAGTGAAATCTCATCTCCTGCTGCTTCATTCCCCACAGATCACTTTTACTGTTCTGTGAATCTGAATCAGGTCAGGAAAGTACATTTATGTACATGAACATATGTTCAGCATTTCTGATTCCCTAAAATATGCCGATGATACACAAATTTATATTAGTACGTCTCATACAAGCTCCAGGATAATGCATTTATCAAATCAACACTTAGATGTGCCAGAAAAATAAAACAGGAGTAACTGTTCATCTTCAATCTGTGAAGTTAACCAAAAAATAAGCTGGAAATGTTGGTAGAGAGTTAGATTATAACAGTCAAATGCCGTTCGGGGCGATCGTGGTTCAAGAGTTGGAAGTTCGCCTTGTAATCGGAAGGTTGCTGGTTCGAGCCCCGGCTTGGACAGTCTCGGTCGTTGTGTCCTTGGGCAAAGACACTTCACCCGTTGCCTGGTGGTGGTCAGAGGGCCCGGTGGCGCCAGTGTCCGGCAGCCTCGCCTCTGTCAGTGCGCCCCAGGGTGGCTGTGGCTACAATGTAGCTGCCATCACCAGTGTGTGAATGACTGGATGTGTAAAGCGCTTTGGGGTCCTTAGGGACTAGAAAAGCGTTATATAAATACAGGCCATTTACCATTTTTGAGGGTTGATGGGCTTATTTTTTAGCTGGATTTGAAAAAACATGAACATTATCTATATTAAACTAGACTAAAGTGATCGTACAGTAATGGGAGACACCTCACCTAGGAGCCATCCACGAGGCATTTTGGTCAGATGCTGAACCAGCTCATTTGAATCCGTTTGATGTGGACGGTCAGCTGCTTTCCTCTGAGATCCCCCCAGATGACTGAGTCCCCCCATCTCTAAAGCTCTAAATTCACACAGGGTCATGTAGGTTTGGATTTTTCCCTCTTAATAATAAACACCTTCATTTAGAAATGGTATTTACTTGTCTTATTTTTTGTCTAATATTTAAATTTGTTTGATGATTTGAAATGTTTAAGTGTGACAAACATAGAAAATTACATAAAATAAGGAAGAGGGAAGCACTTTTTCACACCACTGTACACTGACACCTGAGGTTGAGGACTCTAAACAACAGGTGTCATAGCTAACTAGAAAAAATGACTTCATCAGTTTTGGAATGTGAAGTCTGTTGTAGAGAGTGCTGGTGTTCATGTGTGTTTGGGGGTGTTATGTGGAAAACAGGCTCCTGTACATGTTGTGGTTAACTGTTGACGTCTCATGAAGTAGTCATTAAACGTCCTGATTAAGGCTCTTAGTTTCTGAGCATCGTTATCCTGAGGTTATAACAAAGTCAAATCAGGAAGCAAAGAAACAGAAAGTTTTCTTTTTATTTGTTCAAAGTTTTCTACTCTTGTATGTCTGTATCTTTGTATGATATATCATTGAAATGACAGCAAAGCCCCGAGTCAGGTTATGAAAACAGAAAAGTGCATGATGAGCTGAAAAACTCTGAAGTGCAGAGAAAGGTGAGCGTAAATAATGCTGAGCCCGGAAACCCTGCAGAGGAAGATCATTTCCACAACCTGCATTAATGGTTTTATTCCTTTGGTCTCTGTCCACAGCTTGTGGCCTTAGTGCAGGGCAGGAACATAGACTGATCACCTTCATCTTTTTTTGCTGTAGGCATTTGTCAATCTTCCCTTGGTAGGGTCTCCAAAGGCATGTTAGTGAGGACCAATCAAAAGACCTATACCCAGGTTAATGTGGCCCCACCCGGGGACAGTCCTGGGAGTGGGCACCTGATGGCCAGATCATAAGGGTTTCTGTGGGGATACTAACAGGAGGCGGGGCTGTAGATGTTCAGTGAGAGGTTGACTGGATGGCAGTCGGACTGTCTGATCTCACATTACCATTTTAATATTTTCTGTTATAAACGGTCTGGTAGATATTTAATGTAGTTACAGACTTTAATGATATATAATGACATGATTGTTTTAATTTCCTTTGTAAAATAGTGTGCATGTGTTAGAAATTCAGTTTAATTCTCTCGTTTCTTCTTCTACCAGCTTTTAAGGGACAGGTGAATCTCCTGATCACCTTCCTGCTCCTGAGAGGATGAACCTGTGATGATGGTCTCACATTTACAGCCTTCGCCCGTCTTCTTCTGTTTCTTTTAAAGCGCTAAGAAGTGTTAAACTGTCAGCATTTATGCTCTTTTGTGTGTTTATTTAATTGTAGTGACTGGTGTAAAAGCAGCATCTCTGGGACACTTTCACTGCTGTCAGCTGTAATCTTTTGTTTTTCAGATACTCCAGTAATGTGTGTTGGAGGTTGTAAAGCTTACAGCTCAACAGCTTACGGTGCACAAATGTTTGGATGTAAGAAAAGGCACAAACACACAATCACTACCTCAGATCCTTTTGAATGACTTTCCTTCTTTACTCTCTGAATCCTGTCGGCCTCTCCTTGGTTCCTCTATGTGCAAATCTGTCTTTGTTCATCACTTGTTGACTTGCTGAAATCAGCTTGGTTCTCCTGTTAGCAGCCCTGCTCGTAATTCAGTCGTGATTTCCAGGAAAGTTTCTGATTCTGATCGTTTCCAGCTCCATAATTTTATTCTTGGACTCCATTAAAGTAGCTTTGCATGCTTTACAGCTCAACATAATCCATCTTTGTCTTGTACAGGGCATTGGTAGAACCCCTCAATTCATACTGTCTGCCTTTTAGCTCCTCCCACTTTAGCCAACTAAGCATAAGGTGGGAGGGGCTTCTGTGCCTAAAATAACCATTATAGGGAAATTCTATTCTAATCGTAAGCAACCCATAGTAGAAATAACTTAGTGAAACTGAGTCTTCAGAGCAGTCTGAAGAGTGAGCTTTACACTGACCTCAATATTTGAATCGATGGTCATGTTTATTACGACCATCCACCACAGAAACAGGAGAAACATGACAGGAAGTAAGGAAGCATTAGAATAATGTGTGAGCTTTAAATCACTAGATATGATTCCTTAACGTGCTAACTTACAATAAATGTTCCTCTGTTGTTACATCAGTTACTTTACACCAAAAGTCTTTTATCCATATAGAGCCCAAGGTTATCAAATTCAGCCCAACAGCCACGGAGGTGTTTCTGACCAGAGTTAAGGATGTTTTTCAGGTGGAAACTCAAAAGAAAAGAAAAGAAAAGGCCTTATGGGGTTAATTTAAAAGTCTCACTCTGGCAGTTTTCAAAGAAAAGCTTCTAAAGGGCTGCTGTTCACTCCCTGCTTAGCAGCAAACTGAAGACAGAGAAATGAGCAGGTGAACATGGGAGATCATTTAACAGCTAAAGAGCTGAATATTTCCCTCAGGAGTTTGGGCAGAATCCAAAAACAGAGAAAGGGTGAAAATGACACTAATTCTTTACGTGGAACCAAACAAGCCTGCAAATTAATGATGTTTCTGCAGGACGAGGAAATGAGCTGCGTTTATTGCATTGGACCCAAATCAACACAGAAGTTATTGCAGAGTTATTTACAGAGTTTGGATGGTGATATATATATTTTTCTAACTTTGTCTCTGTACACCACCACAGGAGACTTTAGATCAAAGACTCAAGATGTGACTGAAGTGCAGATTTTCAGCTTCAATTTAAGAGATTTAACAAAAGCATTAGACTGTCTGTTTAGGATGTACAGCCATTTTCATGCACGGTGGTTCTGTTCACAGACAGCAGACTGTCTAATGGTCGGGTGAGGCCTGTTCCCTCATTATTCTCTGACAGATTAAGCACATTAAAGATGAGGAGTTGAGGCTTATTTGCATCTTTCCTGGAGCTCTGAGTCCAAGGTCCAAATAGATTTCGATGTAAGCAGGACGTCATTAGACTGAAACACCAAAATATCGACACAAATTGTTATTGTATCTTTATTTTTATGTGCTTTTACAAATGTTTAACTTTTCTGTTATGCTTCTTGAGCCGTTTAGAGGCCTAAACTTTAAATTCATCACGCACTCCTCTCGATGTAGGACGCCGGTTATTGCAGCATCCTTTTTCATGTTCCACGACTTTTGATCAAAAGTCACGGCGTGATGGAAAGATTGTTTCCCCCCCCCCGTCTCATTTTCCTGCCAGCAGCAGCAGACCTCACACAGCTCAGAGTAAATACAGCTGAAGGCTAACAAGCAGCTAGCGAGTTCGACAGTTCGTGAAAGACAGCCTGTTGCTATTCCCTTCACTCCCGTTTCAGCTGGTTAGGCTAATGATCAGAGTGGAGCTTGATTTAATTTCCAGAGAGGGTGTGTATGTTTGTAATGAATGTGAGGAGTGTATATATATTTATGTGTGCACAAAGACAAAGTGGAGGTCGCTGATCCATCAGGACATCTCAGGCTTAATTGAATTAATTTTGCCTTTGTGGTGTTGCAGGATCAAATGGAAACAAGGTGAAGTGGCACGTGGAGGACGCCTGAAGTGTGAATGCGCTTCCACCCTGAAAGCAATCACTTGTCTCTGGTTCTAATTTCTGGGTCATGTGATGCAAGTCAAATGATGACAGCCTCCATTGATTTGTCTTTGTTCACCCACCCACTGAGGTTGATGAAGCCTCAGGAGCTCAGAGATGACATGCAAACAAGCTTCCAGGTGATCCTGCATGTTTAAAAGACACTGCAGGACGGAGGCAGGACTGTGTTCAGATCATTTCTGTGCTTCATTAGCTTCACACCGCAGTGTCGCTCTGCCTCCTCTGTGTCTGCCTGTTGTTGAAGAAGTCCATCTCTCTGTGGCCGGCTGTGTAATCGATAGGCAGCCCGATATTACCGTGGGCCGGCGGGCAGTGAGTTATTCCTCGGAGCTGAAGCTGGAGGCTGATGGAGGAGGGAGAGGATGAGTCTGAGCACTGAAGCGTTGGCTCGGAATCGAATCTGAGGCGAGATAGCCTCGTAGATATTATAAAAGCAAGAGCGAGGGATACATGTGTGGGAGAATTTATGAGTGCCTCTGCGTGGACTCGTGTGCAGAACTGCGCCGAAGTTTTAGGCACTTGTTTGGATTGTTATTCACCGTACGAAGCCAATAATAATCACGGCTTCTGTCTGAGAATGCAAATGTCAGGCGCAGTCAGATCGAAGCTTAGAGACTCTTTCACCTGCCAGCTGTCCAGTACAAGTCAGTTTGATGTTGGATCTCACCAGTGTGGGGAAAAGAGCAGCTAATTTTACTAATCAGCATTCTCAGAACATCATCTTACAAACTCCTGCACACAAATGTTTGAGCCTTTTTTCCTTCAGTAGCATCCAATGTGCCGCTGTGCCTCGCTGAAGTTAAATAGTTGGTATTAAATGGAAAACTTTCACAAATATAAATCCACTGCGATTGGCATGCATGCCATCTTGCAGAACATTTTAGTGGAGAACAAATTTTTTCCCCTTAATTTTATTCGACAACAACTGTCAGCTGAAGATTTCATAATAGTGAAGGGTCCGGGTTGCTTCCCGTACCTTCTTCTCATTTTCTGCTTCATCTTGGAAATTACTGCAGCTTCAAACCCGGCTGGTGGTGATACTCACCTCAGCTGTGGTGAGGTGTGGGTGTAATTTTACTGTATTCTTGCATCGTCCAAACACAACACGCCTCCACTCCTCCCAGCTGGTGTAGCTCTTGAATGTTGCTCTGTCAGCTCCTGCATTGACTTCACATGCACATCAGACGATCGGTGAAAAATAACAGGGGAGACGGGATTAAGTTCATCTGGGTGGGAATTCAAGACAATCAGACAGACAGAAACCACCAGAGAAAAGATGCATCAAAGTAAAGCAACAAACTCAGAAGACACAAACAGTAAAATGAAACAGAAATCTAAAGTTAATAATAAACATGAAGCTGAGGGTCTAAAACAGGGACTGACACCTGTCAGTCAAAGAGGCCATTTTTATCTAAATGTCAGTGGATTGCAGATTGCAGACAACTGACTGTAATCCTATTTTTCTTACCCCTCCCAATCCAAGTGCATAATCCAAGCTACAGTACGGCTTCTCTTCTCCTGCAAACCTGCTTCTATGCATTTTCAATAGTCTGTGGAATGCAGTCTGTTGGAAGATGTAATTACATATTATTATTCTATGTATATTAATGACTACAGTATCCTTTTTTTTATTAAATAAACTCAAAAAATGACAGGCTGCAACTTTAAGCAGGTGACTAATAACAAAATACTTAAAAGTTGTTATGAAAGGAGAAATTATCCATAGAGACCAAATCAGCATCAGGCTGTAAACATCTTTATTTCTGCTGGACACATGTGAGTCTATGGGGACTCACTGCTGGAGCCTCTGGTGGACATCAGGGGAACTGCAGCGTTTGGCACCAGGTTGTGAGCAGGCTGACGGGGAAGCTTTCTTACAGAGTGACTGTATGTGGGAAACTTTTAAAACCTGTGTCTATATCTCTCTCTCCCTCCGTTGTTCATTTTTTAAGGCTGAGATAAGCCGTCCCTCTGTCTTCCTCTCGGTGTGCAGACACTGCTCCGGTGGAGGCATTAGCTCCTAAATCACTGCAGCTTTTTGTCAGACACAAACGATCTTGTTTTCCTCATAAGGAAGCAGCTGGCAGCAGAGAGGCAGGACAGATACCCCGTAAACCAAAGGCACCAGATTAAGCTGAGGATTAGCTATTGATCCTTCATGCAAACACTCTTCTCTTCTCTTCTCTTCTCTTCTCTTCTCTTCTCTTCTCTTCTCTTCTCTTCTCTTCTCTTCTCTTCTCTTCTCTTCTCTTCTCTTCTCTTCTCTTCTCTTCTCAAACTCATATTATTCATTGATGCCAGCCTGGTTTTACATCGGCATGATGCAACGACACAAACAATTAAAAGTGAACACTGACTGTTGCCCATCAGGTAATGAAGCTGTCCAATCTGCAGGAGAAAGATAGGGGCAGAGGGGCCTGTAATTAAAATTGACCAATCGCCTGCCTGCCTGGTTGAAACACTCCTGACAGCTCAGGTGTCATTTAGAGTTTGTTTGTTAAAAGTTCACAGTCGACCGGTATAGAGCCATACACAATGGAAGGACACAGTTGTACATATAGCACAATCATTTACAGCAGGGTTGTGAAACATAAGGCCCTGGGCCAAAATCGGCCCGGTAAAGACTCCAATCGGGCCCACTGGACAACTTGCGAGACAAAATGTGAGAGGGGGCTTTTAATGCATTTTAATAAGTTTTACAGATGATAAAGACTTCACCAAAGTAATTCAGTAAGTTTTCATTTTTATTTACTAAAAAAATCAGTTTTTTACAATGAGCCCACAGTATTATTATTATTGTTATTATTAATGATAACAATAATAATCTTTCTATTTCTATTTCACCTTTTTCTGTAATGTTGCACATTTATTTATTACAATTTTAAACTTCTTGAACTTCTTGTAGAAAAACGTAGCTATAGTTTTAAAATTGCACTTTATTTACACAAGGATCCAATGTGTAAATAAACGGTGTAAGTAAATACATGTTTGCTGTACAGTTAGCTATAAACTAGTGTTTCATTGCTTCGTTAAAAACTGTAAAGATGTTTTTTGTTTTGTTTTTTCTGTCCAGTAATCAACAAACTAAATATGCTGAGTGCACAGCTGGAGAAGCTGCTATCAAATTAATTGAAAAATAACTCATCAGCTGCCGTTTCATGTTCTGTCAGTTGATGAATTAATGAATTAGCAGCCGGCTTCTTCAGCTCTGGTCTGTAGGTTGTTACTGGGGTGAGAGAGGAGCCCAGGGACGAATCGGTGCCCCAGGGCCTCTCTGGGCCTCTCTCGGGGTTTCTCTGGTTTCACTTTTTTGTCCATTACATGTTCTTGAGTTGTTTTTGTTTTTTTAAATGAGATATGGGGATAAAGTTTGTTTGTGTGCACATATATAAACACAAACTCCACAGATCAGGTTCTGCAATCACGAATTTCATGAAGAACCCACTTTTTTTATTCTTAATGCCCAATAAAACTGCTCCTCGACTCTCTTCTTTCTGAAAGTGTCAGGGGTAGACATTTGTTCAAACACAAGTAAGAGAAATGAGACAACTGCAGACCGACTCAGAGTGTAATTAGAAAACGTGTGCACGGGTGAATGCCTCTGAGAAGACACACACACCGAGCACAGGCTCGCTTGCTTTATTTATAAGGCAAAAATGGGTTACATAGTACTTCCTCTTTTAACTGTCAGGGAAGAGGTTAAACATTAAATCAACTTATCTGATCTTTCACACACTGGGATAAGAATACAGAAGTATATCATGCTTTATCTGACATCACAGACACTGAAGGAAAAGAATGCATCATTATATCATGCTGTCAAACATCTCAGACACTGAGGTAAGGAATGCATCAGTTTTCCTTTAACAATAGACTTGGTTAGGTGATTCTTCAACAATAGGCTTGGTTATGTGAAAATATATGAACACACAAAATATAAGGCATACTTGGTTAGAATATAAGGCTTACTTGATTATATTGTTTTATAGAGATTTGGTTATAATGTATAATGTAGAAAATCTCTAACAGAAAGCAATGGATGTAATAAAGTACAGTTTGAAGGAGTAAAAAACTCCCACATACAGTCTGAACGTCCTTCTTTACCTGCCAGCTGAAGGCCCGTCCTCATCGACGTCAAAACCCAGAGAAGTGAACATGAACTGTGAATAAAACATGGACTCACCGAGCAGCCGGACCAGCACAGACATGGTTACACTCCACCCTGTTCTCCAAAGGTGGGGATTTATGGTGCATCTCCTCCTTCTCACATCCCCTCTGACACTTTCATTACAAAGTAAAATATCACAGAAATTGGACATTTCCTTCTCCTGGAGATCAGGTAGTCGGGCGGAGGCAGAGCAAGCGAGACAGGCGTGCTTTTCAATAACAAGGTCCACCTCTCCGGCTGACTAATCCTGACACATGACAGACGGGCCCTCAGAAAAGAAGGATGGCGCCGACTCAGGGCGGGGTCTCCGGTGGTGGTGGTGGGGGGAGCTCTCATTCTGAATTGGAAGAGACCCTCAGGCGGTAATGGTCCCTGTGAATTTCAATCAAGGCTCAAAGGATTTAAGGAATGAGACTTTCTCGAGTGAGTTTTCTCACAGGAACTGGCAGTTTAGCTGACGCACAGCTTTCAGCACCAATGTCCAAATCTGCATTTATACAAATACAGCTTTCTGTGGTGGAGCAAGAAAAGAGACTGAAGGAAGGAACGTTTAAATAGTTAAACTGAGAATAAAGCTACATGATTAAAAGGAAAGCATTACTCACACAGTCATGCATCACACGTGACTTTGTACTTGGACGGAGGTTTTGTTGAACTTTGGGGGCAGTCTGAGGTCTTCCACATTTAGAGCATCAGAAGCTTCATTTCCTGCATTTTGTCTGTTTTTCATGCAGGAAGTTGTACCTTTTTCTGCAGTTTAAGGTGGAAATGTGTTCCTGTATGTAACAGAAAGAATTGCAACAATTCAGCAGTGACTGAATCTCTCAGGCGTTCTGTCAAATAATATTAAAACACATACAGGCACGAGATGACAGCACAGTTTATCCAACTCATTTCACAGAAAAGCTTCACTGCATTCGCTCAGAGCCCGAGAGGCCAGGTCAATATGTTGTGTTTAGGATGGATGTTATAACACGGAGAAACGCCAGTTTCATCAGTTACCTGGAATATTATGATGTGTTGGTTTCATCACTTTGTGGAAATCTCCACATCTGCACTCCAGAGGAACACAGAGGATGAGCTGCGTTTCACTGAGTCACCGCACGTTCACCAGCATACAAAACTAAACATACCCCCATTTAACCCTTTCACTCAGTGGTCACTGCGGTGCAGCTATTCAAAGGCTGTTTTCTTGTGTTTGTGTCAGTGTTGATGGGATCCTTGCACATAAACCACTACATTGGGCACTGATGTCACTCCATACCTGCCACCCACTGGTTGTTTAATGTTACTATATGACACGTTTCATTGTAATTATTGTTATTTAACCCTGACATGCATGAATTGTGACAACTTCAATCAGGATTTTCTTCTTAAGTACTTTATTCATTTTTCGTGCCTAAAAATCCTGATTGAGGTTGTCACAATTCATGCATGAAAAGCTTAATATTCTCTTAGAGAACATTTAAATTCACTTTGCAGCACAGAAAGGTCAAATCCAAGGTCGGAGTAGAGGTCAAAAGGTCAGATAATATTGTAGGATTTGAAACTTTTAACCGACCTGTATTTTAGTCGTTTCTGTTTTTAGTTAAGAACTCTTCTTCTTCTTCGACCTGACCTCTGAGCGTGTCGCAAAAACTGCTGTAAGCTTCAGCTGGAGGTTCAGTTTCAGCTTTGATTGCTGGTGTCAGTGTCACTGGGTCTTAAACCCAGGGGCTTTTCATTTCTCTGTGCCTGTTGTGAGGATAATTTGATAATTTAATATTTCTATTTTCTTTGATCTGTTCTGCTTTCTTGTGGTCTCAGCTGTTTTTCACCTGTTTCCTCTCCCGTCGTTACCTGATGTGTATTTATTGTCTGAGTACAGCGACTAGTTCGTTTCCTCTCACAGACAGTACAACAGACGGCGTTTTACAGCTCTGATCAGCCTTCTTACCATCGCTGTCATGGTTACAAAAAGCTGGACGTGCAGAAGACTGTTAGCAGTGACTGACAGCTTGTGATTGACATGTTGGTAGACGATGAGAGGCTTTCATACACGGATCATCCTCCACTTTGAAACATGGTTTCAAACTGACCTAAATTTTTACTCATTGTGACCCAAAGTGACGGAGCTTCTACGAAGGCAACAGTAAAGTCGTTGAGAACCAGCCTGGTGTCGAGAACCGAAATGCAGGACATGAATGAACAAGAAGCTCAAAGTTTTATTAAGAGGGCTGAAGACGAGCCAGGGAGTACGTTAGGAATCCACTCATGATTAACAAAGAGTGAAGTGCACACACAGGAGGGTAACGAGACTCAGCTGAACTTAATCTAGACAAAAGGAAGTAAAACCCTAAATGAAAGAAGGAAACACAAAAACATGAGTGGGCTCAACTAAAGAGCTCACACAGACAGAAACAGTAGCAATTTATAACAGTATTATTCCTGAATGACGATGTAATCATAGTGACTTACCAGTGGATACAGCAGGATACGAGGATAACGATCCAAGTTTTCCCAGTGAAGAAGAAATATTCATACTGGAAGTAATTTTAAGCAGTGAACAACCAGAATAAGAGTAATTACTCAACTTACACCACACAGCAATTTAGGGCCAATGGCCATATTATACAGTAGCCCTACATTTTAAAAAGGTGTTTTGGTGATAAGCTGTATTCTGATAATAAAAAAGTTAAATCAAAATGTGGTAAAGACTGTTGTTGGTTTCCTGGTCAACATATTGATCGAGTCTATATAAGAGTATGAGAGAAGCGGTAAAGTACCTCAGATGGGGTTTTTATAGTCCATGAACTGGACAGAGGATCAAAATTCGAGCCTTTAATAGCTGCTAAATAAATAAATAAAACCCAGAGAAACCCAGTCCACAAAAACAAAACAGGAATCCAAAAGTGAAGAGGACAAGCACGAAGGACAGCAGGCAGACACGTGCAACAGCAAACGGACGAGCTCACAATCCACAGTCTGATCTGTGTGACTGGCTGTAATGTTAGTGACTGAAAATATGCACTCATGTTTTTCAGTCCAGTAACAAATGATAAAACGTTAGCCTGCAGAGAAGAAACATAATCCCGTTTAAGGCTAGAGAAACACTGCAGTGCGCCAATAAGAAGAAAACCTCCAACCAGGAGGCATAAATAAGTGAAGAGTCTCAGGTTTCAAAGAGCTCAAGGATGTGTTTATTTGTAAGAAGTACTGTCTTTAGATTTAACTTCTGTTTTCAGGCTGCCAGCTGCTCCTGTTTGACTTCAGCAGCATTCAGACACTCAAAGAAAAGCGCTTTTGATGCTGAAGGTGAAGACGTCTTTTGTCTTATCCGCCCGCAGAGCTCTGCAGAGACTGAAAGTGAGAACAGAAGGACGATCTATCTGCCTCCTCGCTCCTGCCGTCTGTCCCTCGTCTGTCACTTTCCCTCGCTCGCTCTCCTCCAGACCTGCGACCATCAATTACGTCTGCCTCCACTATAATGGCCGACTTTCCGTGCGCACCAAGAGGCGTCTGCAGATTTACGGCTTTAGCCTTCATGCTCGGGTGTCACACTCTGTCTCCTTTTATCTCGCACGCTCATGTAAGTTTTGCCAATCGATGATACAAAACAAAAGCTGCGTGAAGAAAAGCTTCTTAAAATCTCCATTGATTGCGTGGAAGGCCGCCGCGCCGTGGGGACATTATGACCTCGCTCTGATGATGGATGAAAAGCTCACTGCCGTCTGTTCAAAGTTCTGCTGGTTTAAAATCTTTTGGACGGCTGTCGAGCTGAGAGATGCTCTGAGCTTATCAGTCACACATCTGGACAACTCTGGGCAAAGATGGGCTCGATGGAATCGAAGTTATTGGATAATGCAGCTTTGAGATTGTGTGTGTGAATGGGTGGATGACTGGATATGTAAAGCGCTTTGGGGTCCTTAGGGACTAGTAAAGCGCTATTTACCATTTACCATTTACTAGGTACACCGCTTCATCTTCTCATCAATCTAATCAGCCAATCGCATGGCAGCAATGCATAGTCAGGATGCGCTGATGAACTTCAAAGTGCATCAGAGTGGGGAAGTAAGGTCACTCAGCGTCTGGGTGTCTCAGCCATCTCCAGGGCTTGTGGAAGACCACACTTAGTGGCAAGAACAGGAAACTGAGGCTATAGTTCACACGGACTCAGCAAAAGTGGACAACAGAAGATGGACAAATGCTTCCTGGTCTGATGAGTCTCAGGTGGTGGGGTCAGAGTGTAGTGTAAAAATCACCACAGCATCCACCCTGCCTGTATCAGCAGCTCAGGCTGCTGCTGGAGGTGCTGGTATCAGATGAGCTTTGTTTAAGCACCACAGCCCACCTGAGTACTGTTGCTGACAACGTCCATCTGTCACAGTGCCTCTGTCCCTCTGTCCTCGCTGGCTGAATCACCACTTTCTATCTGTCCTGTGTGTGTGTGTGGGTGTGGTTTGGTTATGGCACAGAAACAGGACTCTGCCTGAGTTCCCACCTGCTGCCTCCACACACCTGAAGCAATCACGTTGCTCGTGATGTGTCTCACAATCTCAGAGTATCGTTTTCAGCAGCTTGTCGGGCCAACTAGCAAGGTGTACCTAATAAAGTGACCATGAGCATTCATACTGTAGTGTTACATGCAAGTTAATGACTGCAGTGTATCTGAAACAAAGAGCCCCATCACAGCAACATTACAACATAAACATAAAATCATATTTCCTGACTTTAATATATCATTAAACTTCTGTTAGTCTTACAAAATATAGATAGACAGTTATAAACGAGTTATCCTCGTCCTTTATGCTGCAGAAGCTTCACCCTCCTTCAGATTAAAAGAACACAGTAAGCTGTACAGTGTGAAAGAGCAGCCGAGCTCTACTTCAGGTCCTTTTACAGGAAAAATAAGAAGGTTTCAAACAGATGATGGTCAGGTCATCGTGCTCCAAACGGCTCCACTGAGCGTGACCCTTTTAAGCACCCCCCAAAAATACAGAGAAATCCTCAAAGAGACAGTGAACGGATTAATTCCCTTGTGTCCCTTGCAGTGTTTGATACTAAGACAGGGACTGATCTGTCAGTAAAAAAGAAGTTTAATTACACATTGAATCCTTCAGATATCTTAATATAAGGAAAAGAAGTGCAATTTCAACAGCAGATCTCATGCTGATTTATTTAATTAAAGAAATCTGTAAGCACGACTCTCTGGGTTTAAATCGTAAGAAAGCAATGTGTAAAAATACAGAAAAAGTTCTGGTAGCTCATTGGCCAGACTGCTTTACTTTATTGTAGAAAACAGAATTTCTATAGTAGATAAAAATGAAAAATAGAAACTTTTTTGTCTTTTAATTATTGTGATATAGGATGAAAGAACCCTCGTAGGTGAAACTATGCATTTCATAGGTCCTCCTTCACATTATTCAAAGCTGTCCAAGGGGCTTGGTTGGAGGATTTCTCTGGCCGATTCTGGCCCCCGAGCCTTTCACACCTGTGCATTAAGGTTAATGTTGTTTGTCTTTTGACTCACATCATATCAGGAGATTGCAGAAACAGCAGGCAGTTTAAGATAGATTTCTCTTCTCTATGTATTTTAAACTCAAAGCCATGAAATTTGACTCCAACTCAGCGTCTCCTCTATGCAGATATGAATTTATGGCCATCTTTAGATATGCGTTATAATATAAATAGAAAGACTTTCCAAACAAATGCAAAGGTGACAAAATATGTTGTTGCAGGTTCTAGAGCATAAATGAAAAACACCCAGAGGCCAAAACAAAAGAGAAAGAAGAAGATATCTGATAGTTCTGATTAAGTGCTTTAAGGCTCTCAATATCTCTCCTCCACAGGCTGCACTCACTGAGTTCTCAGCCCTGCTCCGGTCTTTCAGGGATGCTCGCCACTCCAGCACCATTTTTCAGATGATTCGGTCGGAGCGAGCTGAGCCGAGACGTCGTGGCAGGTGCTGACACCATTCGCGTCTCATTCCAGCTGAGAGACAGCTCGCCCGGGTCCCACGAAGGCAGGAGCAGGTGTGAAATTAAATTATGACTTGAGTGGTTTGAAATACAAGCGCAGGCCTGCTGAGCTCTCTGAAGTCGGGCTACGTGGACGGACTGATTGCCGGAGTTACACTGACACCACAGTGTTTGCGTCACTATACGAGCACGTTAACCTTTCTTTTGTCTACATGGACCCTGAAGCAGGAACAATTGAGGGACACCGTCTGTTTTCTAACCCACTCCTCCTGCTGAGCCGCCCACAGAGCCAGCAGAGACATTTAAAAAATGTCTTTAGTTTTTCGTATTTCTCCACATACCTGACACAATATGAACCATAATATTACAAGTATTTTCCTCACACGAAAGAGGTAAGCTTCTCCATCCTCCCTGTGATTTCTGTGGGATGTGAGCGATTGCTTTCCAGCAGCTCCCATAGCAATCCCAGGATGTGAGGAGTTTTGATGGTAAGGCAGGATTTAGTAGAATAATCAGTATTAAAATAATCTAAATGCCATGTTCTTTGTAGTCTGTATGTAGTTTTTGTCATGAACCCTGGGCTGCCTGAGGTTTGTATATTAGTACATATTTTAGTCTATTTTAACTTTTTGTGTTTCTTGTGTCCTGTAGTCAAATGTTAGACTCTTTCTTCTCTCTTTCTTCATCTCTGGTGCTTTGCATTTAGCTTTACTTCAGCTGTGTCTCCTCTGCCCAGTCATCCCTTAGTGTATTTATAGCAGCCTCAGTAGTCTTCCTCTTCGTTTCATGTTTTCCCGGCCATGGACAGCATCAACAGCTCCTTTTGTTGAATCCTTCCTGCCTAAATGATGCCTTTCTAGGTCCTCACACATCACTGTAAACACAGTCGGTATAATCCACGTACGGTTTTAAGTTATTGCAAGTGCTGTTTTATTTTGAAGTGTTACTTACTTTGTGTGTTCTCACGTTACTTCCTGTCTTTGTCTCCTTCATCCTAATCACACCAGCCATTAGGCTGGTGCTCTGTGTTGATGCGAGGAGCAGAAGACAACAGAAATGTAGCAGAGATCCTCTGTTGGAGCTCCTCACACATAAATCAGACAGACGTTGCCAATGGCGATTTTAAGCTCACATGATATTCATTCTGGTTTGAGTCTTCCTCCTGCTCGTATAGCTGACACGGACGTGTCTGGGCGTGCCCACATGGGGGCGCACAACTTCATCAGACGTTGTAACAAATTAACAACTGTAATAAACTCCCTGTGTGAGTCCTTCTCTCTCTCACACAGTCGAGTGAGTTGTTGCCTTTGGGCCGCACGTTGTTCTGCCATCACAGGTGCACGTTAACCTCCTCTGCTGCCCAATCCAATCAGTTACTGGCGATCCCACGGGGGGACAAGAGGACGATTAGACTACACAGCAGGTCACACAGGCCTATCCTGCTCAGACATTGGCTGATTTAACACATGACAAAAAGGTTACATAAGACACATTTAGTCAATAAAACTGACGTGGAACCAACTCAAAGCATCCACGTCATCTGTTGTTCAGGCAGTTTTAAATCGACCACAGCAGCTCACATTTAGCTTGTCCTTGCACAGCCCCTTAGTTATACTGATACGTGCATTAATATATTATGTTTTCTTTTCAGATTTAGAGGCTTTTTCCCCTCTGGCAAGAATAAAAACTTCTGCTAGAAACAGATTTGTAATTTTTAGAAAACTTTTGGCTTAGAATCTGTCCGAGATAATGTCTTAAGATAATGAAAATGCTGGCAGTGGACTTCAGGAAGTCATTTAGGTGGAACCCTGATGCGGACGGCTGCCAGAGACTGATAGACAGAGAGTCCCATTAGATTAGGAAGGAGAGAAGCATGGAGAGCAGGTTCAGCTGAGGGTATAATGAGCTGCAGGTCAGCCACAACTCTTTACCAAGGGGAAATCAGGAAAAACTGGGAATGAGCAGTCGACTGCAAACTCACACAGAGTGAATATAGCTGCATTCACACAACTGCTCTGCAGTTTAAGAAGTTAGCATCTGGTCACACTGATTTCCTAACCTCAAAATGTGAAACCAGTCTTCAACAGGTCAGACTAAGCCTCACATCATGTGTCTGCCAGGTTTCTGCTCCAAATGAAAAGAGCACAAACGTGACCGTGTACTCATCGAGCATAGCATTAGTTCGGGAAGGACATGGAGTCAAACTTGCAAAAGCAATGAGGTGACCTGAAGCTTTACACGGGTACAAGATTTATGCTATACGTTAGTTTACTGCAGCTGCTCAGGGTCCAGTCCATCAAGGCTGCAGATGTCCAGACCGTCCTCTCCACGGTCCCCTCCTTCAGACAGGCAGCAGAGAGACGAAATCTCTCAAGCATATCCTCGGTCTGAAGCTCTACTTTGACCCCCACCCAGATGACTGAGTTTCTCACCCTCTCTCAAAGGCTGAGCTTGAACATCCTCCCAGACGCTCATTTCCACCACTTAGTGAAGGTAGTTCTGTTCTGCTGATGCCGGGCCCCGCGTCGGCCTTTGACGCTGTTCACCATCACATTCTGCTTGGAAGGCAGAAAATACCAGGTCGGTGATAAAATACATATCAATCACCTGGATCACCTGTTGAGAAAAAAGAAAAAACAAGCAAAAAAAGAGAGCAATATAATAAACAACATAATCACAATAATCTATGTGTATATGACAGTAAATACTAAATATTGAATATTATGAAGCAGATATGGAGGAGATCCAGGCTCCAGACATCCAGAGGCCCCCAGAGCGCAAGAGTCCAAGGAAAACCAATCACATCCGGTTTTTAAATATCAAGATGATAAAGGTGGAAATGCTCATCGTGAGGCTTCATAATGAGACTTTAGGCATCACAGTGGTTACCTCCACCTTTTATTCTGTCTTTGTACACTTTGAAAGAATATCGTACTACTACTACTCTTTGGAGACACTCATAAAATTGACATGTGATTCTTCACTCTGTATTACACGGAGGAAAGCTCCGGCCTGCAGCTGATTAGTGGTAGGAAAGCGGCTCCAGTGTCATGCAGAATTCAGACTCTGCTGCTCTGTCACTTAATCCCACCACAACACCGAGAGGCAGCATGATTGGTAATGCACCTGTATTCACACACACACACACACACACACACACACACACACACACACACACACACACACACACACACACACACACACACACACACACCTGCGTCAGCAATCCGTCCTGAGGCCATTTGCATAAATGTCATTTACTGGTCAGAATAAACATCTCCTCACACTCTCCCATCCAGACACATAATTGGAAAAACAGAACCAGGTGAAATCTGCTGAGCGTGGAATTGATTCGCAGGTTATTTTCACTGCAAACTGCTGCTCTGTCTCCTTCCCTCCTTTCTTTTTTTTTTCCTTGGACAAGCGTGTCCCACAAGATGATTGACTGAGGTAAATACAGGTGTGAGGAGGAGCTGCAGCGGGGAGTAAACCCACCGCCAGCCCCGTATCGCTTTATGGCCAGTCTGTTCACATTAACTCGCTGCAATGCAGTCTCACAGCAGTCTGTGAAATATTCATGACTTTCAGTCTATAGATTCGTGTTCAGGTACATGAAAAACAACATGGCAGTCCACCTTAAGAGACTATAGTGGGGGAGAAAGTGTCCCAGTTTTAACCCAAGAAACCAGAGCTGTGTTCATACATTACGCTCAGATAATTTTGGGGTAATTAGGCAAAGATACTCTGCTCAGCCCACTCCAGATGTGTTCACACTGTCTTTTAAAAAATAAATAAATTTCATTTTCACTACCTTCAGTGGGTTTTATTGATTTTTATTTATTACAGTTACTCGGGGCTGAAACATGGGAACAACCAACTTAAACGATTATGGAAGGAGGATCGCCGTAAGTGGCAGCAGCCACATAAGTTTATTACGGTTCAGTAGTTGTGAAAAGTGAAACCTGTTCAGATTGACTATGTTTCTGGTCAGAACATCGTGCGACGCTTAAACACCTCACTGGGGATCGTCCCAGCTGTCCAAATTGGCCTCTAGAGATCGTGCACGAGCCAGACCATAGCAGCACAAAGCGTGAAACTCGATCTTTGGCCTCCAGTTTAAGCCTCGAATAAAGAATTCGGGCCTCTACCAAGTCAACATTCCCACATATCTACATGGATAGGACACCGGTCAGAGAAAAAGTCAAGAAAAAGATCAATTTGGAGCTCAAAAAGGCCAATGGCATCAGGTTTAGCAAACGCTTTGGTTCAGAACTCTAAACACGGTTCATTTCTGCTCCGACGCAAACTGAATATAAAACAAACGTCTAATGAGAAGTAAATCCGTACTCGAGTCCCAAAGATCGCAGCTCTAAATCTCGGCTCTCCGCTGACCTCAGCGCTGCACCTGCATTTAGATGATCTTACCAGCTTGTCAGTCACTTGTAAAGTTGACACAAAAATAAAGTTTTATTGATCCGAGTCTCTGACCTGAACCACCGACTGTGATTAACTACAACATCCACTTTACTTCACAGAGCCGAGTTTCATCCAAGGTCACTTTGAGCTGGCGACGGCACTCAGCCACGAGCCGAACGTCCGACCGGGTGTTTACCGCATCGCATCTCTGAGCGGCAGATAGAAATGAGCAGAGGTGCTGAGTGCATTTTTCCACCTCTGACATCTCCTACAGGGATCCAGATGTTGACCAGAATATTTCCCATGAGGTCTATTTACCTGCAGTCAGACCTCAGATGAGTTCTGTGGATAAGAATACATCACTTTTGTCTGTTAACTTGTGGCGTATATTTTAATCAGTCATTACTTTTCTCTTCACTTCCTCTTTTTTTTTGTTTGTTTGTTAAGTTCCTCTGGTGCCTTTGTGGGTTTTCACCTCCCCAAATGTTAGACAACGTGCTCATGCGTATAAAAAAGCTCTTGTACGAATGTGTGTGTGATTGTGTGAACGAGATTAAAGACATGCTCTATGTTGATGCCTTTACGTTCATGTTTTGGTGATGTTCTAAACGTCTTCTAGAGATTCCAAAATGGGAATTCGGGATGCAGTCTGTGATGTCTTGGTACCTTTATTACCATTTTATCACTGCTGCTCGCATCTCATTATCCACAAGGTGTCTTTGGACACTGGTGCTTTGACGTAAGAGCATCCTTGGCCCTGCTTAATAGACCCAAGAAGAAAAGTTGGAGATGTACGGAGGCACAAGGTGAAAGTTTCAAGCAGAGAGACTCTCTCATTGGTGCTGATGTCAGCCCTAACCCTAACCTGAACACTCACCCTCGGCAATAAGAATATGTCATGTTTTATTAAGTTGTCCTCCAGAGTCTTTTCAGCCAAGGCGTAAAGACGTATCATTTTAAATGTCTAATTTCTTTTCAGTCTTTTCTGTTTGGACTCCAGTTAATAAACTCAGAGCGAGGGCAGGGTTCGTGTTAGCACCTGTGATGACTTGGCCCTCACAGGGTTGAGTGCCCTTCATCCCCGAGACCACAGAAAGTCAATAACATTCAGCAACATTCAGAAAACATGTCTGATGACTCGGATTTGTCCGGTCCTGAATCAAACTTCTCCTCAGCTGTGAGGGAAGTGATTGATCCGACAAACCAATGAGAGCAAAGAGGAGCTGATTGACACGCGGGAGAATTACCTGCACAGCTGGAGCCTGTAATGCCCACAAGTGACGCACAACGAGTGGATTGCTTTACACGTGCTTTAGTTTTTTGTTTTCCATCTCGTTCTTCTTCTCTGCGCAGTTTCTGCCGGATCAGGGTTGAGATTAAAATCAGGACTCCTTGTGTGTAACTAAGACACTGAGCACTGACGTTTCAGAAATGACCAGTCCAATTGTTTAAGCAGAAACTTGCACTTGTTTGCCCTTCATGTTGCTAAATTACAAATGATTTGTTGTGTTAGGGTTAGCTACTTCAGAGTTTCCACTATACCTGCTTTCCAAAAATCAGTAGCCTTGCTGACTGCATCAGGCCTCGTTATCAGCAGTCAGGTAAACGGCAAAAGTTGATCCAAGAAAACTGGAACGAGGCATAAAAGATTCCTGAATTTAAGATTCTGGGTGCACACTTGAAGATAACTTTGGGTGGTGTGTGGATATCAGGGGTGTATCGTTGTTGTTGTTGTTGTTGTTGTTGTTGCCACCTGGGGTATATCGTGTTACACGCCGCCGCTGGAGGGAGTTGTGTTAACTCGGCCATCGTGATCAACTCGCTGGTGCCAGGATTCATTTCAGACGGCAAACAAAGCCTGGGCGAACCCACAGATGGTCCCATACATCCAATGGGAAATCTAGTCAGAGGCATCAATCCAGCAGCACTGCATTTATATGTGACTCTGTGTGTGTGTGTGTGTGTGTGTGTGTGTGTGTGTGTGTGTGTGTGTGTGTGTGTGTGTGTGTGTGTGTGTGTAAGAGAGTGCAGGTGTGTGTTTTCAGGCCAGGGAGGGGATTTGGTCCTTGCACAGATGAAATGATTCAAAGATTGATTCAAACCGAATCATGTGCTGACGTAAAAGCAGAAACTAAAATATATTTCATCCTCTCAGTGTGTGTTTAAAGCACTGAGGTCACAGTCACCATGTTTTCTACTCTTACTGTGATGTAAACATTTAACAGGACTTGCAGGGATGATGTTAGATTACCCGGTTTGTGTCCTGTGGGGCTTTCCTGCTTTCTACCAACTCTTCAGTCTCATTCTCGGCTCTTCGGCTCGCACTGCTCATGTGAAGCTCATCTTTGAGTAAAGTAACTGCTGCCCAAGGGTTCACAGTGTCCCAGACACTAAATATTTAAACACTTTAGAAAAGCATTCAAATATTTGGTGCCAGGCTGACTGATTGTTCGGTGTGGACATGAAGCTGAGGATCAGCAGAGTGATGCAAACCATTAATGACTAACCTCATGTTGTGACCTCAGACTCTCTGCTGGCTGAAGTTTGAACGTTTCTCAGGATCTTATTTCTGCCACGTGATGGCGTTTGTGCGTTTAAACCAGAAACATGAACTTAATTATAATAATAACTCTGCAGCTTGGCTAAGGCGGCTCTCTCTCTGGGGAGTGTTTGCTTTAACTTTCAGTATATTCATTTTGTTTTCTTTTGTCCTTTTGTACTTTAAAAAGTTGACAGTGCAGTAAAAACCAGATAACGGCAGCATGACTGACTTTGATTACATAAACATGACGCAGGAGCAGAGAACAGTTATTAACTGTACCTGAACAACTTGAGCTTATTATATGACTTTTTATAACTTTTTAAATGTCGAGTTTACAGACATAATGACACACAGACACCAAACACCATTATGAGTGTTTAGTTGTGTAATTAGCCCAACTTCACTAACCCTCCAAACATTGCTGATGTTTAGTGTTTGTCTTTTTGTCTTAGTTTTAGCAGGTGTATCATCAGATACAGATAAAGCTGAATTCCTGCTTCTAACCTCTAACTCAACCCCCAAATGCAAAATGACCCGAGACTGGAAGCATCTGAAAAATAAAACAGGGGATTATGGGAGACTAAAGACAAATAAAAACACAAACAAACACAAACAAAAGGCACAATGACACCATGAAAGCTCGTTTCTTGGTTTCCTCTGCTCTGATATCAGGACTTCTCCAGTTTGGACTTTTTCCAGTTTGTACTGGAGTTAAAAGTGAGCTGGTTGGTCTCGATGAACCAAGCGTTAATATTTTAAGTGTTCAGATCTGACTGCGGATAAATCCAACAGCATTATAACACATTTATCAGTGCACCCTGTTCTGCTCTGTTTATTGACTCTCCTGAGGTTCTCTGTCAGTCTGAATCGGCCTCAGCTTCCACACATCACATATATAACACACACACATACTCACACACTTGCCGGCTGTATTGATCCGGAGGTGGGAGCCATAAAATGAGCGGTGATGGATCGGAGCGGTGGGCGGCTCGGCCTTGTCGCTGGTGATTTTCGCAGCCGGAGACGTGAGCGCTCTGCTCGGCTGATCGATAAGGAGGGACGCTCGGTTTCTACATATTCATCGAGCAGGTCACACCTGCACAAACAAACAGCAGAGAGGCAATTTCCCTTCTTTCACGTACTGTATACAGCCTGAAATACTCATCGTCTCCTTGGCACCATAACCTCAGCGTTGCCATAACCTGACAGGTTGATTTTGAGTTCAAAGCTTGCACTGTCTTCTCTGTAGGGTGAGACTGATAAATCTTCTTAGACTTGCATAAAGTAAAAACCACGAAGCCCTGGTAGGCTGCAGGACACTTCAATCTTTATCAAGCCTTATAGAAAAGTCACGAATGCTGTGCAGATGAAAAACAATATCTAATGCCACAAGCCTTCACATAACTGCCCTCCCGTAAAAAACGACCCTGCAGGCTGTTTGTGCACGCGGCGTTTTACGAGCCCCAGTGATGTTTTTATCGTGACAGCGTGATTAACGACGCATGTTATATAGAAGACGTCAGGTGACGTAGAGACGAGGCTCAGCTCCACCCCCTTCTGTTTTTAAACATGACCAGCGCCGTTTTCTATAAAATGATGCATTTAAAGAAGCAGTCACCAGGTAAAACCACGATAAAATATAAAATCTGAAATGGGTGGAGCTTCAGTTTAGTTAACACATCTGTATCTACTGTTTTCACCAGTAGCAGGCAGCTAGTAACCACCAGGATGCCACCCTGGACTCTGCAAGTCTCACACTGTGTTGGCTTATGGACTCATTAAGGAAGTGACTGAAGTAGCTTCTGGGTTTGCTTGGAAGTGGCTTAAACCCGCCTCCTTTTTAATGGCCACATGGGGGGTGATATCTACAGAAGTGTATGGGAAAACAGGCTTCAGCCCAGAATCCTGCTGAGGTTATGGGCTGACACTTACTGGTCATACTGAAGACCCAGAGAACTGCCAGTTAATCCAGTTAGAACCAAAACTGGGGCTCAGATCTGTTTGGATGGCCTGTTACTATGGTAACTGCACAGCAACCATATTATTGGTCAGATAATTGGTCGGCACACAGCAAATGAGTTGAATGTGTTCTTCAACAGTCTGCACTGCAGTGAATGCTCCCCCCCCCACTGAGTTACTCACCACCTCACCAAGTCCTGACACCCCTCCCCCACCTGTCACTTTCACTCATGACCAGGTTCAGAGATAAATGAGAAGAATCCACTCAGACAAGTCTGCTGGACCGGACGGGGTGAGTCCCAGTGTCCTCAAGGTCTGTGCCTCCAGCTTTGTGGAGTCTGCAGAGGGTCCCATTGCTGAGGATGACATCATGGCTTGTTCTTGTAACAAAGACGTCACGTCCCAGTGGCCCCCAGGATTACAGACCTGTGGCACTGACCTACCACGTCATGAAGACCCCCTTTAGTTTGCTTACCAGCACGCCTTGAAGCTCGGACACCATCATCTACCTGCTCAATCGTGTCTACACCCATCTGGACCAGCTGGCAAGCACTGGGAGAGTCATGTTTTTTCACTTCAACATTGTGTATCTGAGAAGGTGATCAGCAACACAAGGGCACCACAAGTTACCGTCCTCCCCCCCTGGACTGGGTTAAACTTCTTTAGGGTGGTGTCAGAGAGGCAGATGTTGTCCAAGATAAGAACAATGCTGAACAATACACTGAAAATTATCCCTGCCTGTGGCTATCTCTGTACAACTCCTCCATCTGATGCACAGCACACACTGCAGTTGTAACACCCCTTTGCACATCCTCTACAGTAAAATAACAAATAACAACGCTTTACAGTTTAGAGTATAATGTCAATCCTTGCAGGCAGCTTGCAGCTACAGCCACCATCCACCCGTCAGTAAAAGATGCCACACCCCTAATAACGCAAGCTTTAAGCAGGTGAATTATAAGAAAAGCCCTCCCCCTGTACAACTGTTATAATGGGGGAAATTATCTATAGAGACCAAAACATTTCTGTCTATAGCAGGGGTCTGCAGCCTTTAAAGAAATATAACAAAAGGAAAGCTGAACTTAAAATGATCCAGTAAACAAAAACTGCTGTGAGCCGCCATCCTTATATTGCCTTTGGGCTTTTGGAGCCTTCACATGACTTTTAAAAAATAATTGAAGAAAAAAACATTCAGCCTAAATATGTATTTTACCTGGTTAACGTGTGTGTCGGGGCGTGGTCTGCAGCGGTGCTGCAGGGGAGGCGGACGCACCTGAGCGGCACCCGCAATCACGCCTCGCCGCCTTAACGTCTGTGCCATCTCGGGTACACCGGCGAGTGTGACGCTTATTTTGATCGATGAAAAAATAATAGAATATAATTTTATTTTTATATTTCAATATTACAATAATCTTCCAATTTAGAACTATTAAAAAAAGAACTAACATAAATAAAATACACTTCAGCTAAATACTTAATTTATTTTCCCAAACCACGCGGAGCCGCAGTATAAGGACTAAAGAGCCGCAGGTTGCCGACCCCTGGTCTATAGGGACTGACTTACTGCTGGAACCCCTAGTGGACATGCAAGGAACTGCAGGGTTTTTTGGCACTTCTGTGTTGGTTTAAGTTTTTTGCTGCTTGGATAAAAGTAAAATTTCCAGTCCTTGTTGCAGTTTCAAATCCCTCTGTGGTCTGGTGATGAAGTGAAGGGACAGCCCATTTTCATTCCCAAAGTGTTAAACTCTGCTGTACCATCGAAACTGTTGGTGTCTCAAAGTGTCCTTCTGTGTCCATGTGTCATGGCACCAACACTGAAAGCTTCTCATGCTCAGCTTGTCATGAGCATACTTAAAAGGGTATCACAGTACCCCAGGATCACATTTAGAAGCAACTGGTAAGCTTATTTTCTTGTTTAGTGCCTTTGAAGCCAAGCCAACATCTTTTTCTGAACATAACCAAGTAGTCTTTGGTGCCCAAACCTTACCAAGTTCATAAAGAACACACAGACTTACTCGACTGTCAGAACCAGAAAACCAAACACCTCCAAATTTATAATTAATCAATCCTTAAGAGGATTGTTCATTCTAATATTGCTTTAACCCAGTTCACTAACATCACAAAGCATCTTATACATGTCTCTCTGATGTCAGCAGCATCTTTCTCATTTCTGGCAGCCTGTGACTGATAAGGTGTGACGAGCAGTCCCAGCCAAAATACCCAAGTGTGCGCTATCTGCAGAGGGCATGGATGTGCATGTGGCCTCACGGCTTCACAGCTGTTACTGACTGGATTTAGGGATGTTTTTCTCAGATGGACAATTAAAGAAAAAGCACAAAAACCTGAGGTTTTTATTGCTGTTACCATGACGATGATGGTCCTGTAACCTTAGAAGGTAGTTATTTTAACCCTGGCTGTGATCGTTCTCTCAGTCTAATCAAGTTGTTTTTGTGTTTAAACCAAGTCTTCACCACTGCTCGGTCACATGGTGGCTGTTTATCTCCTGTAGCTGGTGTTTTTCCCCTCCAGCCTCTCTCTTCACGCCCTGCTGAATCAGAGCATCACTTTGAACTTTTTACTGCAAACATGGTCATTGTCCTCTCTTTCTCCTGTCTCAACTCAGAGAATCAAAGGGTTTTGTTTTACTTGAGCTGCTGCCAACAGTTTTTGTTTAACTGTGGAGATCAATCTGCATATAATGAGACACTGTGAGGAATTTCTAAAGCAACTAGTAGATGGATATGTAGATGTGGACACAAACTATCGTGCAAAAGGAGTAACTTTAAAGAACTTAGAAATAAAGAAAAACAGCAAAAACAAAATGAGAAACTAACAAATGGAAACAAAACCTTCTTAATTCAAGCAATTAACACACAATTAACACACAATGACTAAAGTAGGAGTGTCGTCACATGGACTTACCGGAGGTGCACACAATCATCAGCAGTAGGACTGAAACCAAGACAAATAATTTTACAAGTGAAACTGTCAAAAGAAATCATGAAGAATAATCAAAACTGAAGAAAGACTGAACTAAATGCTGGAATCACAAGAAGATCAATATCAATCAATATCAGTTTTCTTTATCACATTTAAAAGCAACAAAGTTGACCAAAGTGCTCACAATTAGTTAAGAACAAGAGGATCAATAGAAGTTAGATGAATCGAACTCTGTGATGTGTTTTTACTGTTTCTGGGTTTTTGATGTCTGACTGCGGCTCCTTGTGTTCTTGAACTGTTTGTCATCCTGTCTCTTTGGTGGATACATTTTTATTTGCAACAAACTCAAATGAAACTTTGCTGGTATTTGGTCATAAACTGGAACAATACAACCCGATGATGGTCCCAGTTATTAGAATTCATCCTGAGTGAAACGAGTCAGGCTCGTCACTCTGGAGAAAAAGTCTGATCACCAAAGTCGCTGAGATTCTTCTTCCAGGGAAGGTTGTGACTGACGCTGTAAGGACTCAGTTAAACAGAAAGTAAGGTTAGAAGTTGAGTCTGGTATCCAAATGTAGGCAAAAAGCAGAGCTTTAATGTGCTCTAGAGCACATTAAAGCTCTGCTTTTTGCCGGGTGTCTGCTCAGAACATGTTAGACTAACATGTTCTGAGCAGACATCCGCCCCACGAGGGAATCTTTAAGGTTTACCCAGAATACTCTTCTTGTTTTCTACAGTAAATGATCAGAAAACAGAGCAAATATCCAGGGTACCAATGCTTCCGCTTAGTGAAATTATAATATTTAATCTGATGCTGAAACTGATGTTCAGAGAAATGAGATTTTGCCTTTGCATTGTGACACGTGGAGAAAAACTGATTTGATGACATTCACAGTTTGTAACAGAGCCTAAAAGTGTTTTTCAGTCCTGGAAATTTCACGTGGGCATCTACTGTACTTAAAAAGCATCAAATTTTAACCTTGCAGATGTTTTTATGGGGGCTCTTACACTCATCATTTATATGCAGGTAAAACTTAACTTGGCTTCATTTGATATGCAAAAGTTTTTATAATAAAAAATCAGCTCATCTTTGGGTTTTTTCCATTTATGATGGATTTTGTTTTGGATTGACCCAGTAGCACTGTGTTTACATACACTCACTGCCTGACTGGGTCATTGTGTTAGTGGCTGTCACAGTTGGGTTCTCACTTCTATAACGTTACAGTAATACTAACTGTGAGTTGGTTGTCGAGGTGTTCCTGCGGCTGAGGTGGGAATCGGTGCCCTTTTGCCAAAACTTTTTTTAACCTCAAACCAAAGGCGCTTGTTAGAGCTTAAACCAAATGTTTACGCAGTTTTTACCTTCTAGTGTCAACCAGGAAGGTCAAGTCAAAGCAAAATGAATGAATAAATAAAATAATTTAAATAAATAAACAAAACAGATTAGATTAAACTAGGAGAGTAAATTAACAAAATAAGCCAAAGGAAAAAATTCACAAAAGTGCGAAACACAGTGGTCCCAAACTGGAGCCTCACCTCTCCAAGCTCCTAATGCACGTTGTCATTAAAAGTTTATCAGTTTATTGAGTCTGTTGGGATCTGTGACCCTTTGTCTCTGAAATGAGACTAAAATTAGATTTTTGACTTTCGCAGGACACCTTGAAGGTGGAGAGGAGATGCAGGTAGCATCAAACAAAATGATATCGTATTACCTGCTGTCATATTTGAGCTGGGTTTCTTTGTGATGGATTCAACACCCCCATAAAGAGTCACAGATTTAATACCAAAAGATCCAAAATGACTGATTTCTAAAAGGGAAAACAGGAGTAGGTGTGGCTGAGGTGTGAGCTGTCTGGGTGACCGGTCACTGTGATGACGCACACGCAGGGAGGGAGAGCAGGAGAGAGAGAGGTGCTCCGCTCTCAGCATCACGTCTCCTCAGTGAGCCTCCTGCTCTGTGACGGAGGAGCAGCTCCCCGTCTCCTCTCCGACGCCGGAAGCTCTGATGGAAGATTTAAATTCTGGGTCCGGAGCTCCTCACTGAGGACACGCGCGTAATTCTCTGTGCGTCCTCGCAGCGCCATGCCGCTCTTCCTCGTCTGACCTCCTCGCTCTCCTTCTTGGATGAACTTTCTCGCTGCCTGCGGGGACGCGGCCGCTCGCTCCGAGATCATGAAGACGACGCGGAAATGCCGCGCGCTGCTGTCGGTGGGTCTGAACCTGGTGGCCCTGTTCTTCTCCACCACCGCCTTCATCACCACGTACTGGTGCGAGGGCACCCAGCGCGTCCCCAAGCCCAACTGCAGCAAGCAGCGGCACCACAACTGCATCGACTACGGCGTGAACGAGACGGACCAGAACAAAGTGCACTACAGCTGGGAGACCGGGGACGACCGCTTCCTCTTCCGCCGCTTCCATACGGGCATCTGGTACTCCTGCGAGGAGAACATCCACGAGTCAGGTGGGTCCATCAGTCCGAGAGGCTGGGGAGATTCTGGGGTCGCGTAAAGTTGTTAAGAGAAAATAAAACTAGAGCAGTGTCGGCTTTAAGATGAGTGTGAAGTATGTGGAATACTTTTCCCTCTTCACTTCAGTTTTTATTTATTTTATTTTTTAGCTCACCTGCAGTAACAGGTCAGACAATGTCCCCCTGAAATGAAAGCTAACACGCCAGCCACGTCATTTTTACGCACAACCAAAGGAAAATGTTTGTGCGTAAAACCTGTTTTCACTTCGAGTTTGAGCCGCACTGATGTTTGTTTAGTCTTTGGACAGAATTTTAAAATGATAGGATGTGGTGCGTTCAGAGGACACTGCTCTCACTCATTGCACGCTGATCGATGTGGACAATTTAAGTCAATGCGCTCTCATTTTTCAAGCAGAAATTGAGCTTCTAAATCTCCGTTTCCCTCAATAACAGGACAACAAATGAAACATTTTTAGATTTACATTGAAAATAAATATTTTTATGCTTTTTCTTCGGTCTGTGCTTCTTGTCATAAAGATAAAAGTTGACAGAATTCAGGGAATTTGTTAGTGCCAGAAAGGAGCACAAAATCTTCACTCCAAACCACGTCTGAAGTCAAGCAATCCTAGATGGAAATTCATCAGTTAGGACCAGAGAGTGTGGCTGCACTGAGACTTTAACCTTTCATGTGATGGTGGATGATGCTGGTGTGGGTCTGCTCTGTGCAAACATGATGTATTCACACTGTTTTGGATAAATGTGGAGAGCTGGGTGATGAATATGACTGAAGCTGGAACTCTGAAAAGAACGGCCCCGTTTACCTCCATACTCTTCTCTGCTCTGGTTAGTTCCTCAGAAAAGCAGAAAGATCTCAGCTTAAACACATTCAGCATACCTGCTGCTGAATTGAAAAGCATCATAAGGAGTGCAGTGAAGGAGATGTGAATGTTTTCTTGTGAGGTCTCTGGTGGGTTTTGTTGTGGGTGTTTGTATTTTGTATAAATTGTTATAAATCTTGAATTTTCTGTTGTAATTGGTGCATTTTTAGCATGTTTGCATCATGGCTGCTGTCTTGGCTGGGTTTCTTTGTGAACCTCCTGGTTAAATAAAGGTAAAAATAAATAAATAAATAACACATGAGGCTCTCTGCTCACATTTTCTCTTCCTGCTGATGAGACGTTTAATGGAAAACTCAAAAATTAAAAGTTCAGGTCTTCAAATCACTTATTTTCCCTCAGTCCACAGTGAGGAGGCGCTCAGGTGATGTGCTGGACGCCCTCACATAGAAGCTCATACCAGTGGGACTTTTTGCTGTAACCGTGTTATCCAAACGGTGTGTTGAGGAGGTGCTGCCCTCTCCAATCTCCTGGATTTCCTCTCCTGTGTTTTTGGATTTATAGTTCCAGCAGTTTGTTTCCTGAACTTTGTTATCAGCTGCTGAAGCTGGCTTCCTGTTGAATGGTAAATGGCCTGTATTTGTATAGCGCTTTACTTGGTCCAGTTCTGGTTAGTTCTAAAGCTGCCAAACAAAGTGCTTCACAGGGGAAACAAACTTCATAACAAGCAGGTTTTAATAACTCAAAGTTAACTTCTGGTCTTTTGAATGAAAGATGGCAGAGGATGAAAAACAGAGATCACTGATCAGATTGTTTTTGTGAATGCTCTGATGGTGGACGGCTTTGAACTGTGGGGTGGTGTCACCTCCTTACCTTTCAATAAAGGATGGTCTAATGTATCCTCTGCCAAAAGAGGCAATAACTCTGAAGCATTGTTCTTAGTATTTATATAATCCGGTGAGACTTATTGTGGCTCCCTCACAGACATTTCCACATCTGTCAGGACTCTTATTAAGAAAACTGTTTCTACCTCAGCCAGTGTCCCTTTACTTTCTGACTTTCCTTCTCTGTTTCCATCTTTGTGATGAACTTCCTAAAACTGCTCCACGGTGCAGTTTTTGACCAAACAGGAGAAACCTCTGCTTGTCAGGGACTACTTTCAGCTGCGGATTGATCCCTATTACTTGGAGCTTTAGCTGTGAAGTCTACAGTGAGCTTTGCCTCTGTGGGTCCTGTAAGTGTTTCTGATATTTTGTCCCATGTGAGAAGCTGTAGACAAACAAACAAACAGGATCTGTTCTGTGCAGAGACGAGTGGGAGTGAAGAGGACAAAACAGTCTGTGTGTGGATCTGTGCGCTGTAACTCTGTGAGAGTAAATAAACATCCCAGGGACACAGAGGTAGGTGTGCGTGTGTGTGTGTGTGTGTGTGTGTGTCCGTGCGTGTGTGTGTGTGTGTGTGTGTCCGTGCGTGTGTGTGTGTGTGTGTGTGTGTGTGTGTGTGTGTGTGTGTGTGTCTAACTGATATTATGAGCTTTCCTTCTTCTCCACATTTAAAGTCCACACCATGCAGGAGCAGCAGCATCTGTGAAGTTAAAGTGTAAAAAAACAGCAGATTTTCTAAAATCCTGTAAAGAATCATTATTTGCATCAGTGGCACGCGCCATTGTTCAGAATGTGAATGCATTTTTAACCTTATTTCTCTGTGAGAATTTTCACATCAGCGGCAAATAGGAAATAAAATGCTCAGCCTGAGGCCTTAAGTCCTGACTGATGACCACCAGTAACCCACATGGGAGGGATCCTTTAATTCTGCAGAAGCAAAAACGAGAAACTCGTATTTAAGCTCTTGCTGTAGCGCCCACTTGTGTTTTTATTGTGGTCTTTTAGCTTTTATAGCGATAGGAAGGTGGAGGACAGGAAAGCTGAGACCAGGGGAGCATTTCTAAACATCACAGCACCTAAAAACTATTATTCATGTTTAATACATTAAACCATATTCATATATATTATGTAACTGAGACTTAAACGCTCATATCTCCTCAAGCATGACTTAAAATAAGTTATTTATGAGTTTATTTAGACACAAGCTTTTTTTTTAGTTAGTTTTAATTTTGAGCTCTTTCTTTGCATTATTTGATGTCAGAGGTCTCTCCTCTGTGACAGACTGGATATCTGGGGGCTGTGCTACAAACTTCAACATACCCAGGATAACTTTCTTATCTGGCTTCACTTATCCTAACATCTGCAGTCAGTTTGAGCTCCATCTAGTGGCTGTTTAGCGGCCTTGCACGGTGTGACCAGGAGTGTTGCAGATTCGGCCTCAGGAAGGTTGAATCTGTTGATCTGCTCTAAAGTTTCTGTTAATACATCGACTCAAACTGAGCTCTGACAGCTCAGATCTCAGTAAGTACAAAACTAAGAAAGTCTCCCGTCCAGCACATCAAGTATTGAACAAACACACATCCCGTCACGCCCCGAAGCTTAAGCTTGTTAAATTCCCCCCTCACATTCTGAAAGGATCGGTTTGTTCCAGCTCATTAAATCTACAGGATGTTTACACTGAGACCAACACTGGAACAGAAGCTGCTGATGGAGCAGCACAGGGTGTTTATATTTTTGCTCTCGGCCCTGCTCTCACCAACAGGAATGCATATTTTATTAGACTTAAACCCAAAGCTGCATTTTCATCAAAGATTTTATGCATTCATCTGTTTGTATTTTAGATCAATCCCAACATCCAGTCTAAATTATTTGTTGTCTTTGAAAACTTTGGGATTTGCACTAAGATTTCTCTTTGCTCTGCTTTGTTTTTCACTTTCTTTTTGCCTGATTAAATTTTGTTGCTATTGATACATGTGTATTTGCCAACTGCTCTGTTGCTGCTGGGTGAAACTGGTTGCAAAGAGTGTGGTGCACCAACCTCAGCAGGAGCTTGCAAGGAAACACTCCCCAGCGGACTCTCAATGAATAAGTTTCGAAAAACGAAGCTTTTATTTTGAAGGCGACAGTTTCCATTTCCAGCTTGCATCAGGTTTTTTTAGTCTCATTAACATTGTGCATGTAGTTGGTGTCACTGGAATCAGTTTGTAGTGTTTGGGTCTTGGGGTAAAGTCTGATTCCCACTTTGGTCTTGAAACTTACCTGAACTTGCTCACCTGTCTTCTCCGAGTCAATACTTCCCTGTTAAGGATTCTTTCAAGGAGTCTTACCTTCTTGCCTCACCTGCCTGCAGACCCTCCTTACAAACCTCAAACAGTTCCTGGAGAACAAACCAGCACCATTCTCTGAGATTACATTCACGATTCTTTTAAACTGTCTTCGAAGCAACTCTCTGTGAACCATCCAAACACCATCTGAACTGGGTCCTGCTTAAGTGTCCAGCTGCCTGGCCTGGCCTCCACGGCTTTCCAGGAAAGCTGGTGTCTTCCATGAAAACTGTGGGTAACCATGGCAACCTACAAGCAACCGAAACAATCGTGAGGACGTTTTTTTTGTCCAACACCGTGCACCGACCGGTCTGTAGGCTGGTGTGACTGAGGCGCTGGGCGCTAAAACTTCTTGGTTAGGTTGAGGAATGCCAGTTGAGGTGATTGGATTCAAACTGAGTTGAAGACCGCTGATAATTTGTATTTGCACTTTTTAAAAATGTTTACAGCGCCTGTCACTCTTACTAGTCCTGATGGCTGAACTGAACGTGTGCCGACTTTAATCAAACCATGTAAACAATCCACATTAATATGCAGATATTATACATGTGCTGCAGAGGCTGAATAATGATGAAAGCCACTCCAAACACCAGCTGTTTAATTATCAGCTGATAAAGATTCAACATCATACCCGCCTCCTCATTTAACCTGATGCGTAACAGACCAAAGAGAGTGTTACCTGAGATCAGGTACGCAAACACCTGTGACAGCGCGGAGCTTTGGGAAGAGCCGGAGAGTGAGTGAGTGAGTGAGTGAGTGTGTGTGTGTGTGTGTTCTTCTGTCCCAGTGATGATGAACTCTACAGAAAAGCCCAGCAGCAAAAATATGGTGGATTTCCTGCCAAGCCCAATGTTTTATTCAGCTGTTTCCTCAGTTCTGGAACAAATTCAGAATACTGGAGATGCTGGCTGTCTCGACTGTGATAAAACAAGTATACGTATAGTTTATTTGTCTGGATGACTTCTTTGGCGTGACGCAGCACTTGCTGATTTGCAGCTTGGCCTGGATGATAAAGTTGATGTTTGGACCAAAGGGTTGTGGATTTTTGCCTTTTTTCCTCACAGATTCGAGCTGCTGATTGGTGATGCATATAAAACTAATCTTGGCTCATTCTTTGGCTCTCCCTGTGTTGTTAATGATAAAGAGGACTTAAACCTGTTAATGTGTGGTAGTACTGGGGGGCTGTGGATCATAATTCCTAAACCTAACATGTTTTCCCACCATGAAGGCTGCTGCAGTGATTCCAGACAGTTTAATGAAAAGGCTGGGATGAAGCTTTGCTGTGTGGCTGAGATGTGCTGCAGAACCTTTAGACTAAGTGCAATAACATCAGTGTCACTGGGTCATTATAACAAGCCTGCTCCGGTCCCTGAGAGGGAAAAGATTGCTGTACTTTATCCAAGTGTTTCCTGTTGTCTGCACGTGTAGCGCATTAGCTGTTGCTAACATCAGGTTAATGCTAACCAAAGCAGGAGTAAAAATCATTTCTTCTGTGTGGGTTCAAGGTGCATTGTTTTGGTATGAGGTGTTTGCACTTCTACAATTTCAATTGCACTTTGTGTATGTTAACATGAGTCCAGTGGGAACCTCCAGGCGGATGAATGGGGTTAAATGTAGAACTGTCACACGAGACTGAGGTTAGAGTCTAGTATGAAGTCAAACATCAGTAATGGCTCATTGTTTTTAGTACATCACAGCCGTACGGGGGAAATGTTTTTATAATGCATCTATTTGGATTTTGTTAAGGCATAAATTTAGGAGCATGGCAGCTCTGGTTAGTGGGTGGCGACACAGGCGGCTGTAGCTGCTAGCTGTCTGCTCGGCTTCACCTCAGCTAACTGGAGTCCCTGAACTGGACCTCTGGACTGTGTTTGTGCTGTCGGAGCACCGTCCAAGAAAATTAAAAGAGGACAAAAACTGTCTTTAAAAACACAAATCATCTGTAAAGTAGGGGTGGGCGATATAAACGATATACGATAGAAACGATATAAATTTGGCCAACGACAGAGATTTTGACTATACCGCTCTATCGCGATAGCGCATGTTGATGATGTCATCAAGCTGCACCTGTTTTGGTCAAAAGCATCGCAGCGGCTACAACCATTATCATCTGCAAATTATGGCGGGCGACAGTCATAACAAAGAGATGAAGCACTTTTGAAATATGGGGAAAGCCAAAAACTGCGCTTCCTCCACTTCGGTAACATTGATTCATTAATGTGGAATTCTCTCGCAGCTGCTCTGTTCCCATGTTGTTGCAGTATATTAATAACTAACCTCGTATTGTGGATGAATGATCTCAGTTGTTCTCCTGACTGAAGTTTGGCCCGTGTATAGCATCCTGCTATGCGATTGCATTTGTCCCTGACCACCAGAATCCCTCATGTTAACTTTTATCGAGTGGAAAAAAAGTTGGCGTTCATCCTCCAGCTTCACTGTGCTAATGTTATGCTAACATAGCTGTGTCGCTAGCAATCACGTAGCACAACATTATATACCAGGTAGTCCAACTTCAGTAACCCTACAAACGCCACTGCTGTTTAGTTTTCTGTCTTCATTTATGTTGGAAGTGGCAGCAGAGCTGTACGTTTGAATTAGTTTCAAAAATCTCAGTCAGAACATGATATGAAATGTTTAGGTGGAAGCTAGCGAGCTAACTTCCTGCTAACTTCTAACTCCGTTAAATTTAATAAATTCTGTTTTCATGGATGCCTGGATGTTAAACTTAATTGTTACACCTGGTAAAGCGTTGCTGCTTTACCAGGTGGAATTTAGACCGTTTTTAACTCTTAGTGTTCGTTTGACTTTGGGACCTGAAGCAGACGGAGTTTTGGACCCAGATTACTCCGCGAAGCTCCTCACTACGGCAGCCGTAATGCTCTGACAATCCATCAAGCAGTGCAGCTTACCAAAGTTGTACTAAAACATTTTTTAACAGATTTCTGCAGCCAAAATCGGTTCGAGGTCAGTAAGCACAACCAGAATTCATACATAAGGCACACTCTCGATTTTTGAGAAAATTAAAGGATTTTAAGTCCTTATAGTGTGGAAAACACGCTATACAGAAGAAAAGAATATATCGCGATATATATCGTTACCGCACATGCTTCAAATTATATCGCAATATGAATTTTAGGCCATATCGCCCAGCCCTATCGATTATTTCCCGGTCTGCACACAGACTGTGTTCACTGTGCTGTTGATGGGATATAACTCACTATGAATTGCCTGTTAGTAACTGGTAATTTCTCCTTTCAGTGTGATTGGTCTGCGAGCTAAAGGCCTGTATCTTTATTACAGTGTGGTTCGCCCAACAGTGCTGGATAAAAAGGCATTCTGGCATCGCTGAGCGGAGAGTTATGATAATAAAATTTTACAGTGTGACTCCCTCTCTCAGCCATCGATTCCTTTTTCTTCTCTGACTTCGCTCTGCTTGTTTGTTTTTACAGAAATAATTATTAGCATCACCTTTGAGGATTACGAATGAGATCATCCTGGGGAGGTGATGGAGACACCGAGAGCATCACTAATTAACATTGATTAACCTCCAAAGATGTTAGGACTTAAAATTACATGTACGTTATACATAATTACTGTATGAATATGACACTGTCTGTCACAGATTTAAGCAGACTCTCGGTTACCTTTGTTTGCAGTAATATTCTCTATAATATTTTGACACCACTTTTATCAGTTTTGGGCTCTGTGTTGCTACTCGTGTTGTTCACTGAAAGCTCAAGAAGTCAACAGAGAAGCGCCAAAAGCTGCAGTACCTCTAGTGTCCAGCAGAGGTCAGTCCCCATAGACTCCCATGTTCAAATGTCCAACTTCACAGCAGAAATAAACACGTTTACAGCCTGATACAGAAACAGTTTTGGTCTCTACAGATAATTTCTCCATTTATAACAGCTGTACGAGGGTGAATTCCTCTGTATAAAGTTTGCATTATTATGGGCGTGGGCTTTTGGACTGACAGGTTAATGGTGACACAGGCAGCTGGAGCTGCTAGCTGTCTGATAGGCTTCACCTCAGCCAACTCAAGTGTTTGTTTTTGTTCTGTTGGAGCTTCCTGTTTGGGATTGAAGTTCTGCTTGCCTGTCTACAGCTTATGGATCCTGCTTTTAAGCTACTAGAGTCCACGATATAATATAATTCTACAAATGTATGTGAGTTATGCAACTTCCTGATGAAGCTGCACACAAAACACAAAAACAGCAGTATTTTATTTATTCATCGCAATGTCATGAATTTCTTAGAAGAAGTGTTTCAACATCTTTATCTGTTTTTTGCATTCAGCACACCTTGGACTTGAAAATAGGATCCACTTTTAAAATGATCACGCCGATCCTTATCTCTGATGATACTTTAACAGACATATGGGCCTTAAGTTCACCAGTACTGAATATGCTGTTGTGTGTTATTAGTATTACTTAGTAAAATAAAATTTTCTTTTAATATTTTCTTTTGTTCAAAAAAATATTTGTAATTGTTGTAAAGCGGACCCGCTGAGCTCAGTGTAGCTCTATTAGAAAGTGGGCCAATTCATCCTCTACCTGAAACAAGCCATTTCGGTGTGTTTGATGGCTGCACATACGCTGAGCCCATTATTGGAATACGTGGCCATCAGCCATTGGAGCTGGAGCTATATGTGACCTGTTGCACAGCTGGTCCGTATATTACAGCAGCTTATTATTAAAAATAGATTAATAATTGAATTAATGATTCAAGCTTTTCTGCTTGTGTGAAACTTATCCAAGCACTTCACAGTAATTATTTATCAGTCTGCTTTCCTATGAAAGGTCCGTACTTTGGAGCCACTGTGAAAAATGACACATGGAGGGAAATAAATGATTCAGTGGGATTTTTTCCTTTAAAAACAGCCATCGTCTCAGAGCTTTGGACTGCTTCAGAAGGGGCCAATCTCAGAGTTACTGAAGCCCGCTCGGGCTGATCGATGCGTACGACTTTACTGCTTCTCTTCATCAGTCTCACTGTGCTGCTCCTCACTGTCCCTGTTCTCTCCTCAAACACCCTGCTGGGAGACTCATGTTGGAGTCTCGCCGTCAATCCAGACTTCACTGAACTTTTAAACCTTCTTTGACTATGATTTGATATCGCATCTGAATCCAGACATGCTGTATTCCACCCAGGCAATAAGAGGTTAAGTGAAAGCATGCAGCCATGGCGTCATGAAAGCTTCAGCGAGGCTTATTCACTTCATTACATCACTTCAATCTGGCACGACTGGCAAACAGACTCCTAAGGAGCTCATCTCGCAGTGACAGCAGTAATGAGAACAGAGTCGGTCGCTCCAAAAAGAGGCTTTAATTTGCAAAAAAGTTAAATTTACATCGACGTGACCTTTCTGTGAAATCCTCACTGTCACTGTTTGAGCCTTTTAACAGCCTGTTTCATGTCTTTTCTCTTTTTATTATATTGTAGAAGGAAGAACCTGTTTCACCCCAAGACCAGAGTGCGTAATACTCAGAGAAACTGCAAACAAACCCAAGAGCTCCATCAAAGACTCTTCAGGCTAGGTTAATGGTTCAGGACAGCACAGTTAGAAAAAGACTGAACCCACATAGCAAAATTGGTATGGCCCGGATCTGGCCCACATAATGTGCTTACACATGGTCCACATACCGCAAAGAATGACGGCCCATGTGTGGCCCAGATCAGGTTTGCCAGATCTGGGCCACACGTGGGTCAGCACAAGGCCAGTTGAAGACACACTGGTGGTCCTGTGCTGGCCCATGTGTGGACTACCTCTGGCAAACCTGATCTGGGCCACCAAAGGGCCGTCATTCTTTGCAGTATGTGGACCATGTGTAAGTTGTGTGCTGGCCCAGAACAGTTTCAGCTCTGGCCCCAGATGTCAGCCTAATGTGTATCTTAATCAAGCCATGTAATAACAACATGTGCCAGAACATGCAAAACAGTGCAAAAGTAACATGATGAGACTCTGTTCAGACTGACTTTTATATAGCGCTTTTCTAGTCTCCCGGATTACTCAAAGTACTCTATACAACATACCACATTCACACACTTTCCCTACACGGAGTGCTTCCTAACTACATTCATACACATTCACACTCTTAACATGCAGACTGGAGGAGCCAGTGATCGAACCACTAACCTTCCGATCAGTAGGTGACCTGCTTTACCTCCTGAGCTACCGCCACCCACTGGCAAAGATGAGTAAACCGTCACTAGGTTTTGGATAAAGTGTACACAAACCTGTCAAACCTGCATTTGAAACGTTGGCTACCATAGCAGTATAGTATTGCAACATGGCATTTGGGTCTTTTAACAAAAATAGGAACATAAACAATGGCATCATTGCGGTTAGAAGTGCCAGCTTGATGCCGGATCTGGGGAAGACCTGTTTTCTATGGGCCTGGGCCACATACACTAAACCACAATCGGGCCAGATATGGCATGCCATCACATAAGCAGTGGCATCATTGCCAGACCTGGCCCATATCTGGTCGACATACACTCTGCCATGACAGTGGTCAATCAGAAGTGCCAGCTTGATGCCAGGCCTGGCCCATATCTGGATGACATATGTCTTTACATGCCAGAATTCAGCCAGCAGTGCCGGCTTGATTCCAGATCCGGGCTAGACCTGCTTGCTATGTGGGAACAAGTATGGCTGTGTGGAAGGGATGCAGGAGAAAACCTCTTCTCTCTATAAACAGCATGGCAGCATCTGAACTACCAACAAGACATCAGGACCAATGAAGTTCAAACCCAGCCTTCACCACAGCGGTGGACCGATCATGATTTGGGCACCTTGCAGTCACTGAGTGTACTGTGACCTCACCAAAGTGTTCTAGAGCCAAATGTGAGGCTGTGTCCCACAGCTAAAGCAAACTGGGTCATCAACAGGACGACGATCCCGAGCACAGCAGCACATTTCCAACTTAAAAAAAGGAGGAGCTGCAGTGATCCAGACCTCAGCCTGACTGAGATCTTTTCAGTCTTTTCTGTGCATAAATGAATGTTGCAAACCTCAATGATCTGATCGACGCTATAAAGAAGAGTGGGCCAAAACTCCTCCACAGTGATGTGACAGACTGATGAAGTCACACAGGAAACCATCACTGCTGAAGGAGGTTGCATTTGAAAATGATTAGGCACATTATCAAAGATGCACAGCAGAGGTTTGTGCAGACATATTTACTCATTATTGTAGTGACGATGAAGGTAAAAGTACCGTTCTTCCTTCCCGGACCCATAACGTGAATCAGACTATTAGTTGTGCTCTGGTGGGCGGAGCTGGAGATGCTGATTGTGTTGTTGCCGTGGATGGAGCCTTCAGTGAAGCTGTGTGACTGTGACGTAGAAGTATAACCTGTAGAACAAAAAAGTCTTTAAAATGTTGCTTTGAGGCAAATCCACCAAACCTTTGGAGCTGATGTGACTGATGATGTTTTCATATCTGTGAGCACAAAAGTTATTCAGTTACAAGCGAGATGGCTCAGGATGGCTGCTGAGGACTCTGGCATGGAGCAATGTGTGAAATACTGATGTTCTGTCAGATGCTGCAGGCGTCTCACCATTGCAGACAAAGTGTCCTGACTCTTGGGTTTATTTGTGTAACCTTGTGTTTTCCTTTTGCTCCTGATTTCGGTGCTCACAGTTAGTTAATTAGGTTTAGGTAGAAGTTGTAGTTTCAGTTCAAAGCACCGTCCTTCACAACATTAAGCTTGCACACTGCCACTCACCAGTCAACACAGACAGCCAGTCAGTCACACCCTATGGGTACTTTAGAGTCACCAGTTAACCTAAACCCACTAAATGTATGTCTTTGGACTGGGAGGACGTCGGAGTACCCGCAGAGCAAACACTGGAAAAAGTGAACACAGCCACATGGTTGATGTTCTTGCTGTGAGGCAACGGAGTTAACCACCATGCTGCAACTCCTCGGGCTTCCACTGGTCCGTTGCCTCGCTCTGTGGGCCCAGTAAACACTTTCCTGATGGGTTTATGGTCTCAGTCGCTGGTTTGAAGTCTTGTTGAATAAAACGTGGTGTTAATTTAGAAATTTATGATCCAATTAGAGATAGAGGAGGACGTGCTTTAACGCAAGTCATAATTGTGTGACTGTGCAGCGTTCCTCAGTTTCTCAATCACGTCCATCGATCACTCTGCACGTCCAGTTTTGAACTGCGGTGTTGGATCAGCACAAATGAGACTGGAGCCTTTATGTTCTTCAAGTTCATTCTCAATCTGACGTTTTATACGGTCTGTTTTAAATGTAGAAGTAATGGCACATTAGGTGTTGTTTCACAAAAGCATTCATACTCATTACAGCTGCAATTAACCCCCAAATGACATCGGATCATTGATTAAACAGTCTGCAGAGCTGCAGGAAGGGAGAATAATGAAAGAGTGGTGCAAAAGTGAGAGCCGGGACTGTGAACCAAAATTACAAGAGAAGACACCTGAAGCTTCTTTAAATGGATCTGTTTCATTACAGCCTGATAGACTGCGAGCGTGATTTTCTCTCTTTTTTTTTTTTGATAATTGACATTTTAGAGCAGCGCGGGCTTCTGTGTGCAGCAGGAAGGCGTAGGAATACTGATTGTGCTGTTAGTCCTGTCATCAGGTCACAGACGAGCCCGCTCACTCTTTAATTACATTTTAGATTCATGTCCTAATCAGACGCTGAGACGCTCACCTTTTGGCTGCATCACAGCTTCACTTCAGTTCACCAAGGTGTGAGCAAATTCACATTTAACCTTGAAAAGATGAAATATGACCATCCTCTTCAGATTCTGTCAAACAGGCGCTTAGAGGAAACAATCAAAGAGCTGATTTTAGCTACAGTCATACATTTATTCTTATTTCAGTTTAGTTCCCAACAGGAAGCCAGGGGAGAACAGAGGAAGGAAGGATACAAGCACCAGGTGGAGAACAGGTAACAGGAAGGAGTGGGTTAAGGGTCATTCGGCTCATTTCCAGCAGCGTTTTCACTCTGTTATAGGAGAAGTGGAAATGGCCCATCAGTCATGAGATGGGCTTGACAGGGTTAAGTGTTTCATGGTTAAGAGGTGACCCAGTTGCCAAAGAACACCTGAAATTTGGTCCATGTGAGCTGAAGCTATGGATAAATTTAGTCAGCCAGACCGACCCTGAATCATAGCTGTCAGCCAAGTCTGAATGCAGCCCACATTTAGGCCAAACACCGATTGCTCTCTAGGTTAGAATAACTGCCCATAGGTGATGCAACAGTAGATTAACAGGAATCATGTGAGCTGAAACTGTAGAATAAAAGTACCAATTAGACATAAAAGCTATTCTTCTGAATGCACTGTTGAGCTAACGGGACTTCCAGAATCTCAGAGAGTTTCTGCAGGACTGACGTTGAGTTTCTGTTCTTTTTCTTTCACCACAGGAAACCTAAATCGTCCTCAGCATCAGTGTGATCAGAGTGTGTCTTCATCTGCTGTTCAGCGAGTATGGCTCTGTGCGTGTGTGGGCGTCGGTGTTTGGGCTGGTTATAGATGGGCCCGCCTGCTGCCCGTGACACTGCACGGGCTGAATTATAGCTCGTGTTGTGGCTGCTGATCTGTGACCTGCAGGGTCCCGTGAGCTCTGATGAACTCACCGAGGCCCGAGTGTGCCAGGAAGAAATATAATGAAGCCAAGAGGACACTCGAAACTGAAACTAGAACAATCTGAGAAAGAGTCACACTTTTTCTTTTTTTACACATTCAGTATCGCTCCACATCACAAAGTTATGAAGGTTAGCAACCACGAGCAAGAGAAGTTTAATCACATGACAAACTTGTAATTGACAATTAGTCAGCCAATGACCGTTCCCACTTCTTTCTGACTCTCAATAATCCCAGAACATCCCATGGAGCCCAACCTGTCCAAAATCCTCACTCTGATCTAAATACAGTGGGGCAAAAAAGTATTTAGTCAGCCACCGATTGTGCAAGTTCCCCCACTTAAAATGATGACAGAGGTCAGTAATTTGCACCAGAGGTACACTTCAACTGTGAGAGACAGAATGTGAAAAAAAAATCCATGAATTCACATGGTAGGATTTGTAAAGAATTTATTCGTAAATTAGGGTGGAAAATAAGTATTTGGTCACCTCAAACAAGGAAAATCTCTGGCTCTCACAGACCTGTAACGTCTTCTGTAAGAAGCTTTTCTGTCCCCCACTCGTTACCTGTATGAATGGCACCTGTTTGAACTCATCATCTGTATAAAAGACACCTGTCCACAGCCTCAAACAGTCAGACTCCAAACTCCGCCATGGCCAAGACCAAAGAGCTTTCGAAGGACACCAGGAAAAGTATTGTAGACCTGCACCAGACTGGGAAGAGTGAATCTACAATAGGCAAGCAGCTTGGTGTGAAAAAATCAACTGTGGGAGCAATCATCAGAAAATGGAAGACATACAAGACCACTGATAATCTCCCTCGATCTGGGGCTCCACGCAAGATCTCATCCCGTGGGGTCAAAATGATCATGAGAACGGTGAGCAAAGATCCCAGAACCACACGGGGGGACCTGGTGAATGACCTGCAGAGAGCTGGGACCAAAGTAACAAAGGTCACCATCAGTAACACACTACAACGGCAGGGAATCAAATCCCGCAGTGCCAGACGTGTTCTGCTGCTGAAGCCAGTGCATGTCCAGGCCCGTCTGAAGTTTGCCAGAGAGCACATGGATGATACAGCAGAGGATTGGGAGAATGTCATGTGGTCAGATGAAACCAAAGTAGAACTTTTTGGTATAAACTCAACTCGTCGTGTTTGGAGGAAGAAGAATACTGAGTTGCATCCCAAGAACACCATACCTACTGTGAAGCATGGGGGTGGAAACATCATGCTATGGGGCTGTTTTTCTGCCAAGGGGACAGGACGACTGATCCGTGTTAAGGACAGAATGAATGGGGCCATGTATCGTGAGATTTTGAGCCAAAACCTCCTTCCATCAGTGAGAACTTTGAAGATGAAACGAGGCTGGGTCTTCCAACATGACAATGATCCAAAACACACCGCCCGGGCAACAAAGGAGTGGCTCCGTAAGAAGCATTTGAAAGTCCTGGAGTGGCCTAGCCAGTCTCCAGACCTCAACCCCATAGAAAATCTGTGGCGGGAGTTGAAAGTCCGTGTTGCTCGGCGACAGCCCCAAAACATCACTGCTCTCGAGAAGATCTGCATGGAGGAATGGGCCAAAATACCAGCTACTGTGTGTGCAAACCTGGTAAAGACCTATAGTAAACGTTTGACCTCTGTTATTGCCAACAAAGGTTATGTTACAAAGTATTGAGTTGTATTTTTGTTATTGACCAAATACTTATTTTCCACCCTGATTTACGAATAAATTCTTTACAAATCCTACCATGTGGATTCATGGATTTTTTTTTCACATTCTGTCTCTCACAGTTGAAGTGTACCTCTGGTGCAAATTACTGACCTCTGTCATCATTTTAGGTGGGGGAACTTGCACAATCGGTGGCTGACTAAATACTTTTTTGCCCCACTGTACAAGAGAAAGCGAAGCACTTCCTTAAAAACTGTACTCAAAAACACATAAACTAAAAATGCTGTTGGATATAAATTGCTAATGCTACCCAGTCATATGCAAAGTGTTAAGGCTAATATGTGACCCACCTGCCACTGAGACAAACCTTAATACAAGAGCAGTAAATCTAGGTCAGAGCAATGAGTAATATCACAAACTAACCACCTGCTGTTACCAGTTTTAAGTCATGATAAGAGGCAACGAGTCTTTTACAGCTGTGGAGGAATTTTGGCCCATTCAGCTTTGCAGAATTGTTATAGTTCAGCCACACATGAGCCGCCTTCAAAGGTCATGTCACAGCATCTCAATCGGATTCGGGTCAGGACTTTGAGTGGCTTAAGAAAAGCAAAATGAAGACTCTGGATCGGCCTAGTCAGAGGTGGACTTGCTGGTGTATTATGGTTTGGTGTAATGGGACACACACCTTCCAAAAACTTCAGCTTTTGTCTCGTCAGTCTACAGAATATTTTCCCAAAAGTTTTGGGGATCATCCAGATATTTTTCTTTATGTTCCTTTTGCTCAGCATTGGTTTTCTGCCATGCAGGCCATTTTTGCCAGGTCTCTTTCTTACGGTGGAGTCATGAACTCTGGCCTGCAGTTCTTTTGTCACCTCTTGGATGAGTCGTCGCTGCGCTCTTAGGGTAATTCTCTTCAGCTGGCCAATCCTGGGAAGGTTCACCACTGTTCCATGTTCTTGCCATTTGTGGAAATTGGCTCTCACTGCGGTTTGCTGGAGTCCCTCTGCTTTAGAAATGGCTTTATAACCTTTTCCAGTCTGAGAAATCTCAGTTACTTTGTTTCTCATTTGTACCTGAATTTCCTTGGATCCCGGCGTGATGTCTGGCTTTTGAGGATCTTTTGGTCTGCTCCACCTCGTCAGGCAGGTCCTATTTAAGTGATTTCTTGATTGTGAACAGGTATGACAGTGATCAGGCCTGGGTGTGGCTAGAAACTGAATTCAGCTTTCCAAAGATGTGATACATCACAGCTAATTTATGTAATGATGGGTCGGTGACAATCGGTTTTTCACACAGGGACACGTAGGTTTGGATTATTTTCCTTTTAATAACAAACACCATAATTTAGAAACTGCATTTTGTGTTTACATTTGTTATCTTTGTCTAATATTTGAATTTGTTTGATGATCTGAAACTGTGACAAACATACATTCGAAAAACCCCATGACATAACACAACAATGGAGGACATCTAGGCGATGTTTTGTCAGACTGCCGGAGAGATCGGGTGTCTTGGCGACACCTTGGTGTCCCCTTAGAAATGGTGGAGGAGGTGACTGTGGAGATGGGTGGATGTCTCTGCCCTCGTGACCATGACTCAGATTTTTGTCAGAGAATGGATCAACAGATCGTTCTAATCATTTAACTGAGTTCTCTGCTTTGGGATTTTCATCCTGACTCCAGCTCTGTGCTGTAAACATCTTTTGTTTAATGCGATGGAACAAAAGCAAATGAATGTGACTAATACAGCTTTTAAAACAACTTAATAATGCCTGGCAGTGCGCAGCAGTGTGCAGAGGATCATCTTGAGTCACTGTGTCTTTATTTGTGAGCCTGACGTGGTTTCAGTTCGTATCAGTCCGCCACACTAACGTTCATTTTATCCTTTTCTCTCCCCCCTATGCATTCATTTCCATCCTTGTCTCCTGCCCACTAATCGCCTCATCCTCTGCACCTGCTCCCCCCCCCCCCCCGTATTCCCAACTCGATTCACCTTGTTTCCTCCACCTCTTCTTCCCTCTTTACATCTACACCTCCCTCTCTCCTTCCTCTCCCTTTCTCTCTCCTCTCAGGTGAGAAGTGTCGGAGCTTCATTGATTTGGCCCCGGCATCGGAGAGAGGTGAGTGATGATGGTCATTAGGCAGCTTCGCCACTCCCTGCCGCTCCCCACCTGTTCACTGGGCCAAGGGAAAAAAACCAAACACACACACACACACACACACACACACACACACACACACACACACACACACACTCACTTTTGTTTTTGGACTCTTTCACTGTTTCAGAGGGTTTTCACCTGTGGTGCACTAAGAAAAATGTGAATTCTGGGCTCTCAGAGTTTTTTATTACCTCTCACCTCCTGGACGACTGTAGTGCTGTGCCCTTGTGTGTTATGAGTTCACATCTAAAATGACAATAACAAGCGTGTTTGTGTGGGACACGTCACCAACGCTGCATGGTCATTTTGACATATCAAACTTGAAATAAACTCACAGTGGAGGTTACAGGTTTGGTGTTTACCTTGTGATTTTAATCTGAAGGAGACTTTTCCAACTCTTTCTGGAGATAAAAGCTGAAGTTTCTTTCTTCTTCCTGCATATACTCTTTATTCCCTTTTTATATCACTGAAACTGTTAAACTTCTTTTAACTACTAAGTAGTAAGTAAGTAAAATTTATTTAGTAGTTAGTTAGTATTTATTTATTGTCATTGTCAAGAACAATGAAATTGCGTTTGGGGCTTCAATACAACCCCAAAAAAAAAAAAAAAAAAAAAAAAAAAAAAGAAGAAAATAATAAATACCCCTTAAAACCCAAGTGTACATATTTAACCCAGTGTGACTCCAATGCAATAAGACAATCCTTAACAATAACATGAGAACATGACAAGTAGTGTTCGTAGAAATTCAGACAAAGACCTGAGAAACATGACAAAGTACAACAATGCAACCCATTCAATATTATTGTACTGTGAGATATGATATCAGATATGATAGTTATCTATTTAAGAAAGGGGGGGCAGGAGGGGGAAGAGAATAAAGATATGATGCACCAATGCAGACCAGTTCATTGCTATTAAGAAGTTGGATATGGTTATTGTCCGTGAGAGGGGGGCAGAGAGTTCAGGAGCCTCACAGCCTGTGGATACAGGCTGTTGGCCAGTCTGGATGTTCTGGCCTGTATAGACCTGTACCTTCTCCCTGAGGGCAGCAGATGGAAAAGGTGGCGCGCAGGGTGATGTTGGTCCCGCAGGATACTGTGCACCCTCCTCAGACAGCGAGTGGGGAAGATATTACTGATCTCTGGCAGACTTGTTCCAATAATTCTGCCAGCTTCTTTCACCACCCGCTGGAGTGCTTGCTGGTCGGCCTTGGTGCAGCTGGGGAACCACACTAGAAATCCATACGTCAGAACGCTGCTGATGGCACAGTTGTAGAAGTTCAACATCAGAGATCTGGGAATGTGTGCGCTCCGCAGTCTCCTCAGGTAGTAGAGGCGCTGTTGGGCCTTCCGTGCAACTGAGGTGATATGGTTGCCCCAGGACAGGTCCTCGGTCACAGTTACCCCCAAGAATTTAAAACTGCTCACCCTCTCCACCGCCTCACTGCCAATGAAGAGAGGCAGATGGTTATTATGACCCTTCTTCCGGAAATCTACAATGATCTCCTTGGTCTTTTTGGTGTTTAAGACCAAGTTATTGTCGTGGCACCATGACTCTAGTTGTTGCACCTCTGTCCTATAGTTTGTCTCATCATTGTTGGATATAAGTCCGAGCACTGTAGTGTCATCGGCAAACTTAACAATGAGATTGGACGCGCAGGAGGAAATACAGTCATGGGTGAAGAGAGTGTATAGCAGAGGGCTCAGGACACACCCCTGAGGGGCACCGGTGTTGACCACAAGGGTGGAAGAGGTGTTCTTACCCACTCTGACACTCTGTCTACGGTTAGTGAGGAAGTCCACAGTCCAGTTGCACAGAGAGGAGTTAAGTCCCAGTTGGTGGAGTTTGGGACGGAGTTTGTATGGCCGGATGGTATTAAAAGCCGAGCTGTAGTCTACAAAGAGGAGCCGTGCATAGGTGTTCCTGTGTTCCAAGTGCTTCAGTAATGTGTGCAGCACTGTGGCGATCGCATCCTCGGTTGACCGGTTCTCCCTGTATGCAAACTGGTGCGAGTCCAGGGATGGTGGAAAAGCAGCTCTGATGTGTTTAATGACCAGTCTCTCCAGGCATTTGGCGGGAATGGGGGTGAGTGCCACAGGTCTGAAATCGTTCAGACATGTGACATTTGACTGTTTTGGGATGGGAACGATGGTTGCTGCTTTGAAACAGGATGGTACCAGTGAACAGGACAACGAGGTGTTATATATAGAGGTGAAGACGTCCGCCAGGTCCGCAGCACAGTCTTTTAGCACCCGGCCCAGCACTCCATCCGGCCCGGCCGCCTTCCTGGTGTTAATGCTCCGGAACACACGCCTCAGCTCATGAGTGCTCAGGACTGGAGCAGGATCGGTTGAGGGGAGAGGGGACAGGACAGGGTCGGTGTTCTCCCTATCAAAACGGGCATAAAAGAGATTTAGATCCTCAGCCAGAGTAGAACTGTCGGCTGAGGGTGATGGTGTTCTCCTTTTGTAGTCCGTGATAGCCCTGATGCCCTCCCAGACCTGCCTTGGGTTTGTGTTGTTCTCAAACCTGGCCTCGATACGCCTCCTGTGCTGCTGCTTGGCAGTCTTGATGCCTCTTCTCAGGTTGGCCCTGGCAGCACTGTATGCCTCCTGGTCCCCGGATTTGAAAGCGTTGTTCCTTGTTCGAATAAGTTGTTGAACTCCGTGTGTCATCCAGGGTGGATTATTAGGGAACACACGGAATCGTTTCCAAGTTGTTACATTGTCCACACAGAAACAGATGTAGTCCAAGACAGTGGAGGTGTAACTATCCAATGCGACACGATTGTCAGTGTCCTGCACCTTGAATACATCCCAGTCTGTGCAGTGGAAACAGTCCTGAAGCATCGGAATAGCATCCTGCGGCCATGTTCTCACGGTTTTGGTTGTAATCCCAGTGCTCTTGATCTTTTGTGTGTATATTGGGTGTAGCAGAAGGGAGAGATGGTCTGACAGACCCAGGTGGGGATAAGCCTGGGCTCTGTACGCATTCGCCATGTTGGTGTACACCTGGTCCAACGTTCTATCTCCTCTGGTAGCACACTTCACATTACGGTGGAAATTGTGAAGTACAGATTTCAGGTCCGCGTGGTTAAAATCCCCAGCCGCAATAAAGACACTGTCCGGGTGTGCTACCAGGCTGTTATTGATGCTGCTGCTCAATTGTGCTAACGCTAGCTTAGCATTAGCATCTGGTGGAATGTAAACAGCGCAGATGTAAACGGCAGAAAATTCCAGAGGGAGATAGAATGGACGGCACTTTAACACCAACAGTTCTACCTCTGTACTGCACAGTTTTTCCGTTACCGTGACGTTCGTGCACCAAAGGTTGTTAATATAGATGCACAGCCCCCCGCCAGTCTTCTTACCCGAGTCCGCAGACCTGTCGGCTCGATAGGCGGTGCGGCCTGCTAGATCGATAGCCGCATCGGGAATGGCGCTGTCCAGCCAGGTTTCAGTGAAAATCATGCACGAACAGTTATTAAAAGTCCGTCGAGTGGCGATCTGCAGTCGTATTTCATCCAGTTTGTAACGGATTGAACGGGCGTTGGAGAGGAATATGATCGGGAGTGGTGGTTTAAACGGACCAGTCTTTAGCCGTGCCCACAGGCCTCCCCGCCTGCCTCTCTTCTGCCTCCGCTCGCAACGTCTCCTCCTGCGGCTTGCTGTTGCGGGTAGCCCCGGGGGTTGCTTAACGATCTCCGGGGGGATGAGATACTCGGATGTTAGTTGAAGATCTCCACGGCTTAGTTGTAGTAGATCATCTCTGTTGTATTGAAGTAACCCCAGACTGTGTGAAATAATACACAGTACCACCAAAAGTACAAAAGTGTAGGAGCTCCGGGCCGCTGCGTCTGTGCGCGCCGCCATCTTGCCAATAGAATTATATAGCATATTTCACAGATAAAAATCACAAAGTGCTTCAGAATAAATTCAGAAATACAAATAAAATAATATAAAACAGTGAAAAAAAATGTTTGCATAAAAATGTCTTCAGCTGCTTTTTAAAGGAGTCGATGGAGTCTAGACCGCGTAACGACAACAGCAGGGAGTCCCACAGCCTGAAAAGCCCGATCCCCACGTGTTTTAAACCTAGTACCAGTAGCCTCTGACCTGACGACCTAAGTGCTCGGGATGAAGCATGAGGTTTCAGCAGGTCAGAGATATACTGGGGAGCTTCACCGTGCAGAGCTCTAAAAGTTACAACTAAAATTTTAAAATGACCCCTAAAATTTACAGGCAACCAATGAAGAGAAGCCAAAACTGGAGTAATGTGTGACCTCTTGTTTGTGCCAGTTAAAAGTCTTGCCGCTGCATTCTGTACAGACTGAAGGCGATCCAGAGCTGATTTGTTGAGACAAGTAAAAAGACCGTTACAATAATCCAAACGAGAAGAGATAAAAGCATGAATCATCTCAAGTTCTGCCTTTGACACACGTCTGAGTTTAGAAATGTTTCTTAGATGATAAAAACAGTTCCGGACAAGTTGTTTAGTGTTTCTCAAGAGACATTGAACTGTCAAATATACGTTTCTGAGACGCGACTGAAATGAAGGGTCTAAAAAAACTGAAGTGCTGCTTATTTTCTGAGAGCATGTGATCAGGTGCAATAATCAAGGTTTCTGTTTTATCTGCATTTAACTGGAGGAAACTGTCATTTAACCACTGTTTGATCTCAGACAGACAATTATTTAAAGACGACAATTTATAAAACTCAGAAGCTTTGAAAGAACAGTATAACTGAATGTCATCAGCATAGAGATGATAAGAAATATGTAACGTCTGATAATTTGGCCTAGAGGGAGGATATACAGCAAAAAGAGAATCGGACCTAAAACGGATCCTTGAGGTGCCCCAGAAGGCAGACAACACATTATTCATACAGACAGTAAAGGATCTCTCAGATAGATACGACATAAACCATTTAAAACAACACCAGTGATCCCAAACGAGTCCTTCAGCCTATTTATCAGGATGCTGTGATCAACAGTATCAAAAGCAGAGCTGAGATCCAACAGAACCAGAACGCTGTACTCTCCTGACTCTGCTGCCATCAGAGACACTTTAAGCAAAGCGGTTTCAGTGGAGTGTAATTTGCAGAACCCGGACTGGAAAATACCTGTAACTGCTTGGAAGAGATGGGTCCAAATTAGGTTTCTTTAACATTAGTTCAACAATAGCTTGTTTAAAATAGCTGGAAACTGAGCCAGTATAAAGAGAAGTATTAATTATTTCCAGAATGCAGGAGCCAATAGAGTTAAACACACTAACGAAGAAGTACATCAAGGTGGCTTGAAGTCAGTTTCATCTGACCAAGCAGACACTGATGTCCTGTAAGGTAACAGGAGTAAAAGAGGAGCAGGTATCAGAGGTAAGCACGTGTGATACTGAGAGGATGATGGAGAAATATTCGACCTGACGGCAGCGACCTTATTAACAAAATAGTTTAAAAAGTCATTACAATCAGATTTAGTATAGACTGGTACATGAGGAATATCAGGAGAGACAATGTTCTTAATCGTATCAAACAATACTCTGGGATTTTTCTTTTTTTAAGCTATTAGATTAGCAGAATATTCATTTCTGCCATTTTTTTATCCTGTCGTTAAGTGAGAAAATTGATTCCTTGAGATGTACCCTATGGACCTCAAGCTTGGAAGCCTTCCATAAATGTTCTAACGGCCATCTCCTGCTTCCAATTATCTCTGTCAGGTCAGCGGACAAAACTCAGTGTCTCAGTATTCCTGCTCACTTGACTGTCTTTGTGGTATCTTCCATCGTATCCATCTGGAATCATGGTGATCTGCAACTTTCACTGTTAAGCTGCAAAACCCAGGTTAACTTCTACTTTACTGCTTCCTTCACATCCATCAGGAAATAAAACTCACTGCAGGAAAGTGAAATTCCTTTGAAGCCGATCAAAATGTGGGACATCGGCTGAATACATCAGACAAGGAGGCTGAATAAAAATGTCCCACATAAACTGTGACATCTGCTCGGCCAGACTGTAGAGCTGCAACTGCCTTTCCAAAGCTCGTTCTACAGGAAGTATGCGGAGAGTTGGGACATGCTACCTTAAATAAGGTCACGTGGACTAACCTTTGACCCCTTTCTGTAATTACAACTGGTGCTGAAGTTTGTGGTACCATGCAGGTAAGATTGATGCAATCTTCCAAAAGTAACATAGCTGCATTTTTGTTTTGCTTTTTAAACTGCATTTACCACAAACCCCTCTGTCTAATTATAAAAACAACTCAAAGCACTTTAAAACTTGTGATTAGAAGATTCCAGTCATTACCGCCGTCATTGCAGAGGAAAGAGTGTGTATTTATTTATATGTTCAGTTTACCAAACGTAGCAGGAGATGACAGTTAAATATATAGACTGTATATAAAGGTTGGACTTTAGTCCTTGGATACTTTTAAACTTCATCTTTCACGTTTTCCCCGAACAATTTAATATTTTTCTGTTTTTAAAATACCGAAGTTCTGTATTTGGACCAGAGGGTGGCTAATGTTAGCTGTCGTGAGTAGCGTGTCAGATCCTTGGACGTATGGGTGCAGCAAATAGACACAGATACCTGCTACCTGGTGCTAATCAACATCCAGTCAAATTCATGAAATTTTACTCACTATAACTGGAGCTCAGACTCCTTGGACAGCCTGTTAGTCACCTCACAGCGGCCATATTATTGGACAGATGATGTCATTAAAAATGCTCCAAAAGGCTCCAACAGCACAAACACGGTCCAGAGGTCCAGTTCAGGGTCTCGCCAAGAGGCCGCACCCCTAAAAAAGGAAAGAAATTTAAGAAATGAACTAAAGTGACTAAAACAGTTTTTGCAGATTTACTGCTGGAGCCTCTAGTGGACATTAAAGGAACTGCAGTATTTGGTAGATCAAAATAAAAGTTATGTCTCTTTTCTCCAAATATTTAGACAAGAGCTTCTAAATAACTGTCAAACTGCAGCCATGATGCGATACCAAGAGGCTTCTAGAGGCACTTTAGTTAAACCAGCAATACCAGCACCATTACAGCACTGATTAGTTAGAAACTGGGACCAGTGTAAGACCAGTTCCCACCACCGAAAAATGCAATGAGAAGTTTGCTGTCACAGCTGGAATTGAAATATAATGGAGCACATCTGTAGATAGTGTATATATCTAAGGAAAGTCATAGTTGATCTATGAGTTGAAGAAAGAAATGGGAAAATGAGGAAAATAGTGGAATACATCTCTAAACTGGGTCTTCGGATTTTAAGATTCTGAGATTCATTCGAAGCATCCTGAGGCCGTCATCGTTATTATATTGACAAAGGAGGGGGAAGAGGCAAAGTGACACTTATTAATTGATATGAAACAGGCTGAGTCTTTTCCTGTGTGGTGTCACTGGTGATTTATGGAAGTTATTGGAGCCTGTCGCCTAACAAAGGTGAGGATGTGGCCGTATGTTCACATCAAAATTTTAGACAGATTTTAAGCAACGTTTCCAAAGTTTGCTTTTGCCGACTGTAACCTGACCAGAACATGAAAGGCTTACCTCATGAGAAGGTCCTCTTGTATAACGTTAAACTCTTTTAAAACCCAAATGAAGTGCAGAATATATTAAGAAGAGGATGCTGAATAATGAGGGAATATTGCAGCTCATCAAGATTCATCCTAACTGCAGATAAGAGCAGATTATTTCATGTTGTTTATATCCTGCAGCGAATGAAAGGAATATTTGAGCATCCAGAAGAAAGGGAATATTTTGGTGCATGTGGGGCGTTGCCTCTAATTCTCTGCTTCATGCAGAGCAGGTAGTTAATAATGAAAGTTCTGCGATGGTTTCATCTGTTAATGCCATCTGGAAGAGCAGGAGTGATGCATGGAGCAGAGGTGGATGATATGATGTATTGAGCGGGGTGACCTTGCTTCCCACACAAGGATACGATATGTTAATCTGCCTTCCTTTGGGCCCGACATGCCTGCTGCTGGGTTTTATAACACGCAGCTGCTCCTCAGTCAGATCCAAGTCTGCTCTTAATGAAAAGTGAAACAAAAAAAACAACTCTTAATTTGATTAGACGGAAAGAGTCAGCGAGAGCGAATCGAAGCCAGGATTCAAGTCCCGCCCACTCCAGCAGAACCAGACCCACTTGAGAGATGACATGACAAACGCCATTTATTTTTCTTTACATCTGTGTGTGTCATTAAGATCAAACATACAGATGATGCGCGAACATGTAGCTGGCTATCAGTGGTGACTGCATGGGTGCTGTAAACTAATATAAACTCTTTGGAACAGGGAATTATGAAAACTGGGACTGGGACTCAGACGTGCGTACCATAGGAAAAGATTACAGCAGGGGTGTCAAACATGAGGCTCGGGGTCCAGAATCAACCCAGCAAAGACTCCAGTTCAGCCTCACTGGACATCGAAAGGAATAAGCTTTGGACTCTAACTGTATTTTTATGCTACACAAAAGTTATTCGATTATAGATTAAAATGTTTTTTTTCTATCTGCTATAGAAATGTTTTATATTAAAATATCTGAAGGATCAAATGTGTAGCTAAACTTCTTTAAACTGACTTAACATCAAAGTGTGCTGCATCTGATCCACGATGTAAGATGAGTCTGACATCCTGGAGTTTAAAGAGGTTCAGCTGTTGGGCCACTTCTGTTTATTTTCATATGCAAACAGACTTTTAACTTTTCATGAGACCCTTCGTTGTCTGCTCTCATCTTATTTGCCAAGTTACATTTGTCAGAAAGGTGTGGGTAGTTATCGTCTTTGGTCCCAAGACTTATTTTGTGCGAACGTTTGCACTAAATTCCAAAAAAAAATGTAAATTTGCAGCCTTAGCTGCTGCATCTTTTTGCGTCTCTCAGCTTTCAGTTTTGTAACTAATAACTGAAAAGCTGGTGGGTTGAGATCAGGAAGCTAACTGGGCCATCAAATCTCATTTCGTTTCCTTGGGAAAGTCTTGAGTTGCTTTTGCTTTGGGTAATTATCTGCACTGTGAGGCTCTGCCTGATCAGCTTTGGCTGAATCTGAACAGGAAGTTGAGCTCTGCTGCTTCTATCAGCAGTCGGTGATCAATAGGCACCAGTGACCCGGTGCCATTGGCAGCCACACAGTCCAGTGCCATAACACTACCTCCGCCATATGATGTGCTCTGCTTCAGATGATGTTCTCCGTTCTCTTCTTGTTCCATCATTCTGCTATAATTTCATCATAATTTCTTCATCTTTCCAAAGATTTCTTTCATTTTTCCAGAACTCTGCCGACTCTTTAGATGTTTTCTGACTTGCCTGATCTTGAGTCTAATCCATGGTTTGCATGTTGTTGTAAAAGTTTTTTCTTTTCAGTATGAGCTGACTAATGCATTTTATTTTTATTTTTAAGAATTAACCAGTTTGTTGAGTGTGTCAAATCTAAAGGTTTTCCTGCATCTTTGAGAGACTTAGTTTTGTTCTTTCAGCTTACTAATGGCCTTGTTTTCTTCCACTGATATCTCTTTGGACGTTGGATTCAGAGTTCCGGTGAACACTTGAAGCCAGCTCCAGATCTTTAATCTGCTTAATTTGTCATGGAATAATGAGGGACTTGGTCTCGCTTGGCAGTGAAACTGCTTGGCTATTGTCCAATTACTTTTGGTCCTCTAAAAATGGGGACTTGTTTATAAAAACGGCTACAATGCCCGAACAGGTAGTGGAGCACTTTGGGTAAATGTCTTGAATGAAAGCTGAAAGAGGCAAAATAGGGAAAAAATGTCATTTTCCAAAACCTGGATACATTTAATAAATGAACCTGATTTTTCAACTGTCTTAAATATTAGCCAAATTAGAGGTAATATGATTAGATAACTGGTCAGAAACTCAGTCACTGGTCAGTCTCCACCAATGGCAGAAACAGATATTTTTACACCCTTGTACAAAAGGTCATTAAATGTTTACATTAAATGTTTGGTCATTACTGATAATTTTACCGTTCGTGGAAACTCGATGCTTGAAATAAAGGGCATGGCCTTAATGGCTGACAGCTGGATGGTGAAGCGGGTGGTTATAGTTGTAGCTGGTCCTGGTACTGTGCTCACAGGCCATCCAAAAGTCTCCAGTTTCTAGGAATTTCAGGAATTAATTTGGAAGTTACTGAGCAGGCCTGTCTGTCTGTGTCCTGCTCCCATACAGTCTATGGATAACTAAGCTAGTTAGTGTTGGCCGAACACTTAGCACTCCACCCTCTCATCCAAATTTGGACACTTTCAACTCCTAAAATGTGATAAAACTGAAACCCAGTTTGATCCCAGGAGAAGACACAAATCCCTTTGGAACACTCAAACCTACCTGCTGGGGTGACAGCAGGTAAAACCAAGTATCGAGTATCAGGTTAAACTGTTACAGCAGCATTAATTCACCAGAATTTGCATTTGATGACATGAAAATGTTTTTTAAAACTCTAAAACCCAAAAAATGAAATGTATTAACCCAAGAAACTGTTGACTTCACACACCACTGACAAGCTCAGGAAAACACACACACTCGCACGCACAGAGTAATTAAAGGTGTAATTATATCATTTACATGAGACTTGGTCTGATGAGCTGCTTCCTTCCTGTTATCAGGAAGTGTTGGTTTAGTCCTTCACAGCACATTTTATTTTCTGCCTTCAGTCTAATGAAGTCTGCTCAGTCTACTGGTGCATATTCAATAAGACAGAAACAGGGGAGAAAATTGTTTTTGGTCAATATTGTTGCACTCTGAATTCCCCCGCAGGCGGTTATACCTCTGGAATTTGTTTGTATCGACTGTGTGGAAATTACAGCGGCGGCTAATAAGAAATCAGAGAGCGTGGAGTCAAATTCGTGCGACCTGCGGGGTCACGCCGGTTACAGGGTTTCGAGTCAGAGCAGCGTCTCTTGTCATCTTTCATCTCTCGCTGGGAGTTTGATGTGATTAAATAAGCGGATTGATGCAGGACGAGCTCGGAAGCATCTGAATAAAATCTGCTCGTGTGGCTGATGAGAGAGAAAGTTCCCGAGCTGCTTCTTTGTGTCAGCGTTGGGCTGTCGCTGCACATGTGCTTCATTTTCCTCCTCTCAGCACTTACACTTCACATTGGGAGAAACTCACATGAGTAGAAGACACTTTGTGCGCTGAACTGATAACTGACACAGGGCACGCTGGCCTTGCTCGTACTGGGAGATATTCATCCTGTTCGCATTTCCGGGGTGTCAGATTCTGCTGAGCCGTCAAACCTGCTCGTATCTCCACAAGCACAAGGCGTCCTTCGGCATCTGTGCCCAACGAGTCTCGCAGCACCAGCTCGTGACATATAAAGCACCGGTGCATTTAGGTTCAATTTATTCTTTATATATTTTATTATCTTTTCAGGTAATAACATCTTTAGATGCTTAATAAAGCTGGCTAGATTCTGGTTTCCGCTTCAATAGCAGATGTCATATGAGTCAGTCAGGTGCTCTTTTAGTTTGACCATCAGGTATTTTTATTCATGCGTTCATGCATCCCTCCACCTTTTCCACCTGTCTGTCTACCCTAGCCATCCATCCATCCTTTACCAATTATCAGGTCCCCATTGCAGCAGAGACGTCCTGGGTCTGTCCCAGGACCTCCTCCCAGGAACACTTGACCTAGGAGGCATCCAGGAGGCACTTTAGTCAGTTGCCCACGCCACCTCCTTCCTTTTGATGTGGATTGATTTAGTCTGAGATCATTCCACATGACTGAGCTCCACCTTATCTGTGTCACTGCTCGTGTGAACTGTGATGTCAGTGCACCCGATAACTGTTGTTTACTTCTAAACAACAAAACAAACAAACTAAATTTGTTGTGCTGGAATGCGAACAGGTTTCTCCTGCTTATCTGACAGCAGTCTAAGCAGAGACACACAGACTCTTCCTCTTTATCTCCATGGTGCCAATATTCAAATGATCTGTATTGGCTAAAGTGGATGGAAGTGTCGTTCCCTGACTTTAAAGCAGTGCTACCACATGAAATACACAGTCTGGCTTCTCCTTTGCAGTTGTTTGAAGTTAAAGATGCTCGTTAAGATTCATTAAGGAGTCAGAAATGATTTTTAGACCGTTTGGAAGAAATATGTCCACGTGGAGACGATGACATGGATGAAAGGTTAGCATCCTGATGCAGAGGAAACAGTAGTTGGTTGCCACCTTGCCTAGAGAAAAGAGCAAAGACAAAATTAGTGATCAATATTCCCAGTTTGGGGGTTTTGAAGCGCCGCACCAAAACTCACTGACATTCAAATTGAAAATTCAGCCTGGAGGTTGTAATTTTACCTCCTCTTCATCCTCAGCAGAGCAGAGCGGAGAGGAGCAGATAATCCTGTTTAATTCTGTGTCGTGAGGAGCTTTTTGCCTTTTTAGAAATAATACGTGTGGAGAAAAGAAGCGTGGTAGTGAGAGCGGACCCCAAGGGCAGCTTCTGCTACAGGATGACATCTCTTCTGTGCTTTAAAAATGTCATACGGTACAGCGGGGTTGTAACAGCTGTTCATCATCCTTTATAATGTCTCTCTGAGCTCTGCAGGGTTTTTTTCCCTGTCTATGACCAGAGGGCTCAAACACCTTCCTGTCCTCCTCTGGGATGATGAGAAACAAATAACCTCACCTTGTTTTGAGCTCTAAGTGCATTGTCCTCACTACAGAGGAGAGATGTGTCATTATCCGAGAATTCATCAAAGTTTCATCACAGGTTTGTGGCTTATTGGACAGCAGATGAATGAATGGCTGAAGTTGGAACAAATGGGAGACAAAGTTTCTCTCCAGCGTTTTGAGCCCTCGTAGCTTCAGAAGTCCGGGACGCATCTATGTGAGGTCTGTCTGACTGAGCGGTCTGTTGGTGTCTGTAGGCGTGCTGTGGTTGTCCGTGGTGTCCGAGGTGCTCTACATCCTGCTGCTGGTGGTCGGCTTCAGCCTCATGTGTCTCGAGCTTTTCCACTCCAGCAACGTCATCGACGGACTCAAACTCAACGCCTTCGCCGCCGTTTTCACCGTGCTGTCCGGTAAGATGCAAGTTTCCTTTCCTATTCTTCTTCTTGCGTTTCTTCTTCTTCTTCTGCTTCTTCTTCTGCTTCTTCTTCTGCTTCTTCCTCCTCCGTTCTAATTCTTCTTCTGCTTCCTCTTCCTGCTTTTTCTCTTTTCCCTCATCTAACTCTTTAGTTTTTTGTCTCTTAGTCCCTCTCCTCATTTTTTCTCTTTTTTTATTCTTCACTTCTTCTTCTCTGTTGATTTTCCTGGCAAAAGATAATTCGTGTCCAGTGAAATTTGGCATCAGGAACATCCTTTAAACACCACTGGGCATCATTTACATATATTCTGAGTATTGCTGTGAGAATCAGCAGCAGAGCGGACAGAGCCTGAGGCAGATTTGTGAGGTCGTCCAGGGTCAGAGGTTATCCCATGGCAGCCTCGGATGTGGCGGTGCCAGGGATTTTTTCCCCAATTTACGTTAAACCTCTTACACAAGAAGCTGGCGATGCGTCCGTCACTCTGCTCCTCTCAGAGGACAGCGGCACATTTTACAGCATTTATGCAGCAAACCTCTGAAGCACGCTCCCTTAATCACTTCATATCACAAGTGACACTTCTGCTCTGAATTATGTAAAAACCTCATGCTCATTCTCCACCAGGGAAAGGTAATTGACATTTTGAAAACTATTACACAGCAGAGATAAAAATCCAGGCCTTCCCTCTGCTCACGTACTCCAAAAACCAGGCGTAGCCAGCGAGGGCCGGATCTGTCTGTGGAGCTGTCAATCACACATCATTAGCTCTGATCATTTACAAAAGACACTTGATGATTTGTTCAGTTTGACCTAAAATAAGCAACAGAGGTCACAGAGAAAAGAAGCCAGGGTCATTTTGCCTCAGACTTTTTACAGCCACAGAGGTCGCCCCCTGGTGGGCACTAAATGGAATGCAGGTTTAAAGCACTTTTACATCGGCTTCACTTTTCAGACCTGCAGCTACATCTAAGGAGACCAACGTGTATACTCCACACCTGAGCCCTGCATTCTCAGGAGCCCAAAACAAACTTCTGCAAAGAGCCCCCACCCCACTGTGAGCCACATAAACTATTTATCACTGCCACAAATTAAGTTTCCCTAAAAAGTTTTCCACTTCTTCGTGCTAAATGCAATACATAATCTCACCAGCAAGTTGTGGCTCTACCCAAAGGCCTACTCGCTGTCTGAGAGCACCCAGGTGGCGTCCTGACTGGATGCCACCTATAGCGGTTGGCCTGAACCCAGCCACCTGATGAGGGCTCCCGCCTGTTTTACCAGGCTCCGCCTTTCCCCTCCCACCCAGCCAACCTTCTTCTTCAACCTTCTTCGTATACAAGGGCCAGCCAATCAGAGGAAGCTGAAAATTTAAACTGTGACTCGTGCAAATCTGCTCCAGTGGAGTTCAGGAATACAAATATGGAGTATTAAAAGTGAAGACATCAACAAACAGCTTTGATTTACTAATAAATAAATAAAAAGTAATGGTGGGTGTCTTAAAGCTGATGAATATGGAGCATAACCCCCCCCCCCCCCCCCCCCCCCCCACACACACACACACACACACACACACACGTGATTGTGATGTATAACGCCTTTGTTAATGTCACATCGACTCGTTTGCGCCGCGGCGTTTTGACTTTGTTGTAATTCTGCTGACTGATTGTGTCGCTCTCTGTAATTGATTGGATGTTTCCGAGCGCGCCCATTGATTCAATTGATTCTGTATAATGACTAATTATGATCATTACATGTGTTCTGATTCATTACTGTTGGGCTGCAGTGATTTACTGTTGTTTTTGCTTTGTGGTAATTATGGTGGCAGACTGTCTCGTGCTGAGGGTTTCTGTTGTTATGTAAGAGCAAGAAAACACACTAATGTGTCTCCAAGCCGTCCTCACAGGGTTTGAACTGACCTGGGACTAAAGAGGACTCATTAAAACAGGAATATTTAATGTGTTAAAGACATTTTGTCTAATGGTGATGCTTAAATGTGTTTATGCGTCCAGAAAAGTTTTTAAAAACTCAATTAGCCCCCCCAGAAAAAGCCTTAGAATAAATCATGCTGTTACTTGATTTACTGATGGATAAATGTGAAGCGCCTGTCTGACCCTCATTTCGTCATTTATAAAGTTCCTGAACATTAAAGTCAAACACTGGACATTAGATTGTTATTTTCTGTCCTTAACAAGAGCACTTTTATGATCATTTAGTCCCCAGTATGGAAGGACGGAGACGGCACTTATGTCACAGGTTTATTATCAGCTTAGAATAAAGTCTGTAGTGTTCATTTGTCTGACTCTGTGGGCAGTGATGCAGCTGACACACAGTCGTTCTCCTGCTCCTGATCCTGTAAAGCTTTAGACACATAACACACTGATCAGTGATCAATCATTGGTCGTGTTGTAATCAATCACAGGGATGGAAAAATGTCTGTCACAGCTGAACCTCAGAGATGAGTATCTGAGTGAAGATGAGGCTGAAATGACTTTGAGACTCTAAAACTGAACTAAAATGTACCTACTGATTGTAATCAGATTACATTTAATGTTGAAATGTGTTTACAGACTGAGATTCAGTCATTAAAAATTAAGGTCTCCACATTTCACCGAAATCAGTCTCAGCGGCTTCACAGAACCAGATCCGCCTGAACGCATTCTTCCTGCTCAAAGGGAGTTTTTCCTCCCCACTGTCACCAAGAGCCTGCTCAGAGGGGGTTGTTACAGCACATGCAGATCAGTTTCATATTATATTTAAGCAACAGTATCAGGCTGCTACCATGGCTGCACAGGGGCACTGACTGTGCTGTACGGTGTGTAAATTTGGCTCCAATATTATGTTTTGATCGGTAAAAAGCCCTTTTTAATGGTTTCCATAATGAATTTGTTCGTGTGTGTGTGTGTGTGTGTGTGTGTGTGTGTGTGTGTGTGTGTGTGTGCGTGCGCGTGCGCTGCAGGTCTTCTGGGTATGGTGGCCCACATGATGTACACCCAGGTGTTCCAGATCACAGTCAGTCTGGGTCCTGAAGACTGGAGGCCTCACAGCTGGGACTATGGATGGTCCTTCTGGTCAGTCCACAGCCCCCCACACACATTAACCCCTAACTAGCGTCACCCCAACATTAAACCTGTGTCCATAATAACGTTTAATGACTGTCTGTCAAAGATGTTAAAGTTCTTCATGTTATGGCTGCCAAATATTTGATATGAAGAATGGAATGTGTCTGACAGGCCACAGAGTCCATATTTATGTAAGAATTCAACAAAATGACACATAGATGTTCACAGACAGACGCATCACGTCTCCAAATACCTCGTTGTAATGACTGTTGGTGGAGGTGTGCAGCAGCCTGTCAGCAGGTGGTCTGCAGGTACGCAGGGAGCTGCTGTTAATAATTGTCTTTGCTCTCTGCTGAAAGCTGAGCTGCAGCTGCTGAGTTCCAACAAAGTCCTTTTTTGAACAGAGAGAAGAAGCGACTGTGCCTTTATAAAGAGGTGCATAAGTGATACAGATGAGCAGAAATAAAGAAGCACAAACATGGATTTCATCCAAACACGAGTAAAGCAGGACAGAAGGAGGGAAACACCTGGAACGAGAACACCTGCTCCTGTTAATAGAAAGATTTTCAGTGTTAGTCATTTAAGCGAAAGCCTCCATTTACCACCACGAGGGAGCCATTCAGGATCGTTAAAGTGGAAAGGAGGATTAACCTCTGCTGGAACAGAAGGCCAAAACGCTCCTTCAGGATGAATGAAACGATGATGGACGCTTGATGTGCACTCAAACTTTCTGCTTAAAGCTCCACTGAAAGCAATAACCTTAATTTGATTTTAGCACGAGCAGTGTTATAGAAATAAGAGAAAACGCTTAATATGAAGACGGGAAAAAAACACAAACAAAGCAGCTCTTCATCTGCTGGCAGGAGGTCGCTGGCAGGTTTTCTAGCTCTGTGCTTTTAGAACAGTTTGTGCTGAAGACACAGAAAAGGCCGAGTGTTTTTTCACGGGGAAACAACCTCTGTGTCACGTTCAGACAAACTCATCAGGACTGAGCGTAACCCCTGTTACGCCTCTACTGTGAGGATCTTCTTTATGCTTTGCAGTAAGAGGAGTCTGTTTCATTTATGTTGTTAAAGACATTATAGTCCAAATTATTTTGGATATTTTTTAATAACCCCACCACATCTACCTCTGGTTCTTTGGTTTTCATTTGAATCATATTTAAAGACAAAGAAAAATCCCCTGAGAAAAGGCAGCGGAGCTTGTGGAGGTACGGTGTGTGGCTGACGGAGCAGACATGCTCAGGAGGGATTTGGTGAGAAACAAAACTCAGGGAGGCAGTAAAAACTGCAGTTCCTCTAGTGCCCAGCAGGGGCTTTAGGAGCAAGTCCCCATAGACTCCCATGTTAAAATGTCCAACTACAGCGAAACAAACATGTTTACAGTCTGATTTAAAACAAAAAAACAAACACAGACACACACACAAAACAAAAACAAAATTGTTGAGGCTTAAAGTTGGGGGCGTGGCCTTTTTGACTGACAGGTGCTAGCTGGATGTAAAGCGATGTCCTTTTAAAACGCTTAAAAATAAACGTCTGGTGCTTGGTGTGAAAATTCAATTTAGTTTCAGTTAGTTTCTACAGAGGTTTCAAATTCATTTTTATTAGTTCAGTGTTAGTTTTAGTCTTTTTAATGATTACTGTGTTTGGAGGACATATGCCAAATATTCATTTTATACTTAATAAACATATCAAAGATTTGTCAGACTGTAATATTAAATGTTAACGAACTAAAACGTTGACTATAATAAGCTTGTAGCTCCAACAGTAATCGGGTGTAAAACTGAAATGTAATCAGTAAACAAAAGAAATAAAGAAGCGGTGTCATCGACTGAGGGTAATTTATATGTTTTACGTTGCGGTGACTTGTTATATGCTTCACTGCGGTGCTATACGTGAAGATTTATTGCTGTAATTTCATATTGTTTATTTGGTTTTGCCTTTAAACAGTTTCTCTGCTTCCTCTGAGGAACAGTAATGGTTCAGTTATAAACATAATCCTACAAAAGAGAAGGAAAAGTGATTGAGTTTATAGTGTATTATCCAAATTACATCACACTATGGATTCCTGTTGTCCCAAGATAAAAAGTGATGGATTTTATGCGTCATTTTGTTTTATCTCGTGGTTTTCTTGCTCAGCGTGTTTAAAGACCTCTGCCTGTTTTTTTTGTGCTGTAGAGCATTTATTTCCCACACTGTTTGCTCAACATTAGGCTCTCCAGAGTCACCACACACTCTGAGGTAGCTGAGCATCGATCATCGTCCTGCTAACATTTGAAGGAATGAAGATGAAAAACTCAGAATTACATTTCGCGGTCGATTTGGGAACACATCGGTGTTCCCCAGCAGACCTGGAGGCTGGGGGACTGAGCTTTGATGAACAAACGATGCCCTTATTTGTTTGTGCTGAATCGAAAGATTATTTTATTTTAAATAGGAGCAAAAAAATCTATAAGTGTGCAAGTTCCCAGTCATTCGGTTCATGGTAGTTTGTGTTGGTAGAAGGTGAAGATGTTTCACCTCTCATCCAAGACGGTTCTTTAGACACAAAAGGTCAAGGGTTCCTATCGACTCCTAGTGGGCGTTGTTTCTGTCTATGTGGTCCAGATGATGGTTGGCCCACTCCTGACTATGCGAGTCGTCACATAACCCACGGTTTGAAAAGGGGTGTGGGTAGTTACCGTCACTGGAGGTTAAGGGTAAAACCACAGGCCCCAATCTATGTGACCTACATAAGTCCCGTTGCCTTCTTCTTTCAAGCTTTCAAAATTCTAATTACATTGTTCCAAAGATATATTTCATACTTATTGATTTCTTCTCTCTTATTCCACTCAGCATGGCGTGGGGATCCTTCACCTGCTGCATGGCCGCCTCCGTCACCACCCTCAACTCCTACACCAAGACTGTGATCGAGTTCAGACACAAGCGGAAGCTCTTCGAGCAGGGCCTGCGTGAGGAGCAGAACTACCTGGACCAGGAAGCTTTCCACTACTTCCGGGACCGTTCACTCCAGTCCATCTCCAGCACCGTGGAGGTCTACCCCGGCCACAGCGGCACCAGAGCCGGGCTTGTTGTCGGGGGGCCCGGTGCGGGCCCCGGTCCAGGTCCCGGACCGGGACGCGGGAAGATGAGAGCGGGGTCTGCCTCAATAGACTTGGGGGAGAACACGGACTCACTGGGGGAGGAGCAGTGCTGAGTCACACATTGGAATGAGGGGATTGACTGGGTTGTGGGCGTGGCTACACGATGAGGTGAACTGCACCTTCACATGTGGACCCGGCCGCTAGTTTGTCCACTGTAACTGAAAGCAGAGGCAGAACTTATTTTCTGTTTTAAGAGGACAACTAAAAGGCAGATTAAACATGGATTACAAAAAGAAAATACAAATGTTCTCGCTGTGTGTGAAGTGAAAGTCAGTGTAAAGTGTGAGAAATAGACTGTGGGTGAAAGTAGGCGTTCTCCTGCTTATTTTGAGGTGCTGTGTGTAGTATTTTAACATCAATACATCGTCACAGTTTTGAAAAATGGTGAAAGCCTTTGCTGAATAGCGACCCCCTTGTAGCAAGAAGCGGAAATTACTGTGGCCCTGAAGTCCAAAACACAGAAGTATTTCAGAAAATACAAGAATGTTTTCATTAAGGTTTCTTCTTTGTTACCAGCAAACACCCTTGAACATCCTTCTTGGACTTTCTGGCAAACACAATTATGTGTCCGCCAACTGTTTAATATTATCCATGTAAAATAAAATAAAATAAAAAATATATATTTATTTATTTATTTATTAAATAAAAGATTCTTGGGAGGAATTAAAGAATTACATTAAAATTATAATAATTAAAAAAACATCATGAATAATTTATTAATCATTTATATCAAATTAATTAAGAATCAAATGTAATTGTGTTTAAAACTAGATTTCTGATTACGCCGCATCCCTCCTGAAGGAGATGGTCAAACATGACTGTTCGTGGAACTTTTTTTTTTTAAAAATCCAAGAAAAATGAATATTATCAAACTGTTGCTATGAAATGTATGAACAGCTGCATACCCTGTTATTGGACTATACACAGTATAAACGTTATTTGTGGTTTGTTCAGCAGTAACGATAATTTATTCACAGTTAATTTTTGTGTGTGTATGTGTGTGTTTTGCACCTCAGGGCCACCGTAGAGGAACATCAATATCTAATTTAGCTAACATTAGCCACATATGCTACTTGTCATATCAGACCGAGTTGTACTGCTGACGTGCTCGAGCATGTTTGTCCCCCGAGTCCACTTCGATGGAGTGCGATCGCTTTGCAGTTGGGATGGTCGTGATTTTTAAATATTCAAATAGTCATTAAAATATTTTAAAAAACGCAAATATGTTACACAACTTTCTTGTCTTAAAATTGTTTTCAACAGACACAACTGATGCAGTTTTAGAATAATTACTACTCATTATTTGTTACATTTTTTTAAAAATGTAACAAATATGTTACTTAATTACTGATTTCTTATCACTTTCTTTGTTGTGGGTGCTGGGCTGTGAACACACTTTACACCACAGGCAGTATAAAGATGAACGTAGTTACTGTGACACCACCTGTTTGTTTTTGAAGACAGAGAGGAGGTATTCCTAATACCGAAGCCCCGCCCACCTGTTGTTCAAATCTTCTTTTTTTGGTTTAAAAGTTTGTTTCAGATCTATGATGGGCGGGGCTGAGTCATGCAAAGCTGCTGTAGTAGGGTCCAATGAGCAGAAACAGCCACGCTAAATATGCAAAACATAATATTTTGAGTTCACTCCTTCCTGCGTTAACAGATGATAAATCATTAAACTACATCATCCCAGCCACATTTATTTGGCCCAGTAGTGAACAAGCCTGCAGTAGACATGCTATTAGATTAACACACTGGCTTTGTAGCTCATGTGAACTCTCGATTTTCCAGGTCAAATCAGTCCCTGGAGAATCTCCCGGGCAAGCAAGACTGCCAACCGATCAAGCATGCTCCAAGACATGCTTCTTTGTGAGCCTCGGTATCTCTTATCTGATGTAGTCTGCAGAAAGATGAGGCGAAGTTTGGCGAGAGAGAAACACAGAAACTGTGGGAAATCAAGAAAAGCTGGCCTCAGGACAGGAAGCAACAGAGATTATGATTATTTTTGGCCTGAGTCAGATTAAAATGAAATACCACACGTTGCACTTTTACAGGTCGTGTTCAGGCCACATCCTGTTGCTGATGCTGAATGTGGGGCTGGTGTTTAAACTAAAATCTTGAGCGCTGAGGGTTCAGTCCAGTCTTCTCTTTCATTTCTTTGCCTCCATCAACCACCAGCTTCCAGGACTGACAAAAGAAGCCACTGAAGAAGACCTGCAGTTTCTTGAGTCAGTGTTTGCAGATACATATGTTAAAATCTCCAACTTTACTGCAGTAATGCACATGTAACCCAGGCTTTAGGCTGATAAATTAGTCCTCCACCATCTGATCCAAATGCGGCAACTTCTGGTCCCCAAAACAGTCCACGAGTTGCCGACATTCACCTTTTTTCGATACACATGATTTAAAAAAAAAAAGGTGCTTTATTTTACTTGTGTGAATGAATGCACTCTATTATTTTTTACTAATTACATTTATTTTTCCAAAGAAATTCTCAGTTGAATGTTAACATGTTAAATTTCACTAGGAAACACTTTATGGATAAAGATCTACTGGGTAAAAGAAGCAAGGAAACACGATGAAAACACCTCGGTACACATAAAACTGTAATATTGGAAAATTGTGCATAAAATATCAAAGGTAACAATGTTTCTTCTGCAGAATAATGTCCATAAATTAAAGGTAGAGTGTTGATAAAACAGCTGGATAAACATTTTAGATTCAGTCATTTGCACGGATGCTAATCCGAGACTGCATCCGCTCAACTTGCCTGTTTTATAGACATGGTGAGCGCTACCGTCCTTCATCATCATCACAGCTTTCCTAACTAATGAATGTATCAAAGGAGTTATTAACAACTTTTAAAACTCCATCTTCCCTACATCACAAAAGTTAGCCAAGGTGGTTAGCAAGAAGCTCGTTTACCTGCTAATGCTAGCTGTGTGTCCATACAGCACGATCTGATATCGTCGTGTTGGTGTTGTTCCCAGATCAACATAGTAAATGTTGTTCCAGGATCAACATTGCAAGTGACCAATCAGAATGTTGTGATGTCATACTTTTGCGACTTCGGGAAAAACCGCCGTAAAACAAAAAACTGTAGTTAAGCTGCGAGAAAGCTCCTCTGTCCGCCGATCAATGGACCCTCACCCTAACCCTAACCGTAACCCTTTAATAAACGGTAAGCAGAACTGATATTGTCCTTGCAACATTGGAATTTCATAAATGCACACATGGCTTGGCGCGCCAAATAATAACGTCACAACAATGTGATTGGTCACTTGCAATGTTGAACCTGGAACAACATTTTCATGATGATCTGGGAACAACACCAACACGACGATATCAGATCATCCATACATACAAAGTGCAGGTGGTTACTGATCTCAGAGCAGTAACAGCTGAGCCAGAGGCAGTTTGCTCTCCCATCAGTTTACAGTAAAAACCAGCAATGTGCAAACCACAAAAAGCTGCTGGAGACCAGTCCAATCACCACTGAGACAGATCAGTTGGTGGAACTACTCAGTGCAATCACCAAGCAGCCGTGATTTTTCAGAGTTCAAAGTAAGTTAGCGTCCTATTTTTAATAAGTGTAACTGACCCATAATACACATACCATACATAAAAAGTGCTGATAAAGGCTGTGGAGACCTTACCTGTTTCCTTCAACGTGTGTCTGACTGGGAGGTTAATAATCTCTCTCTCTCTGGGACTCCATTTATCCTGATTTAACCCGCTCAGCTAATCCTCCCTCTCTGCATGTCTGCCGGCCATCACGCTCCACAGAGTCCATTCATCACATCAGATGTTATGGATCAAAGCGAGTCTAATCAACACGTCTGTAAGATGTGGGCAGGAGAGAAATCCATAAATGCAGGTCGGCGTGGCGGAACAAATCAAAACAGTTCAGGTAATAATGCTAATTAGTTTTTAAAATTGGAACTCGGGATTTCATGCACTCGGATTAGTAAATTTGCCCTCATATTATTTAATTTTCTCCCTTGAATGAATCATTAGAGTGCACATGAACAGTCTGTGTAAAGAGATATTAAAAGACTTATAACAGCTGAAGGTCTAAAAAACAGATTTTAATGTCAGTCAGTGAATTAAACAATGGAGATAAAATTCATTGATTTAAAACAAATTCAATATAAATGATACATTGTACTTAATATTTAATTAAAAGATGATATAAATATTTAAGTAAATACATTCAATGCTAATGTTTTTTTTTAACAGACACCGGTGTACAGAGAACTCACGACCTTCCACAAACCGACCGTTTTCAGTCAGGCAGCTTTAGACGTTCTGTTTGGATTACGTTGGCCCCAAAATCTCAGCCAAAACAATCCTCGCTGTTTCCAATCCATGCGCTTACATAAAACACACACTGGGCATCTTCATGCAGCGCTACACTGTTAGTGACTGTTCTCGTCTGTTCAGGTGACTAACAGATTATTTGTTTTTTTCTCAGTTTTCTTATCTTGGTTGAGTCATTTCATCAGATTTTTACATTACACATATACCAATAAAATCCAGAGACTGTATAAAGAAGATGGACAGAGCCACCGTGATGTCATGATGTCTGTGGGGAAATTCCTGAAGGCCAGAAAGAGATTTATGGTCCTACGGAAGTCTGCGGTTAGAGGGCAGCTCTGGTTCTCTGTGACATGACTTTATGGGCTGAATCCCAGGTCTCAGAACAAACTGAATAAAACATGAACTAATATCAGAAAATCATCACGGAATATGGAGCTGCCAGACAGGAGGAAAAGAGTGAAGATTCATAGATGTAGTCAAGGAGGACATGGAGAAGATTGGTGTGGCAGAGGAGGATGCTGGGATACTTCTTCACTTCTCAGTAGTACATGGGGGGTGTGATAGGCTCGGGAGCCGCCACCAGTACCCTCCTAGGCTTTCCTCAATTTATGTTCAAGCCATTCACCTTTATCTACTAAAAAAACACTGTCAACCCTAAACCCTGTTGGTAATTGACGTCATCATGCGACGATCAGTTGACCCAGCTGACATCGGTGTGCCCTGGCACGAAGCGCGGAATCTCACTGACTTGGACTTCGCAGATGACGTCGCCCTGCCGGGCTCGACTCAGGAAGATCTCCAAAGGTTGACCACGGCCCTGCAGAGGGAGGCGGCGAAAGTTGGATTAAGAATCAGCGCCAAAAAAACCAAGGTACTCCGAGTTGGCTCTGCACATGCCCGCATTCCTGTCATGATCAACCAACAACGTGCTGAAGAGGTGGAGAATTTTACATATCTTGGCAGCATCATCTCGAATGACGGGGTCTCTGATCGGGACGCCAGAGTAGGGAAGGCAGTTGGTGTCCTGCGACGTCTCCAACCTATTTGGAACTCGACCTCCCTGAATGTCAGGGTCAAGATCAGACTACTGAACTCTATCGTCTTCCCTACTGCACTTTACGCTAGTGAAACCTGGCGCTCAACAAGTGCAATTATTCAACACCTGAACGTGCTTCAACAACGTGGCCTGCGGCGAATCCTGAGAATTTCCTACCGGGACCGAATAACAAATGAGGAGGTCCTACGAAGAGCAGGCACCCGCCCATTAGTTGCAGAAAGGCGCTTCCGCTTTGCGGGCCATATTTTACGCCTACCCCCTCATCGCCCAGCTAAGATTGCCATGACATGGCGTCCACGCACTGGCAAGCGAAAGCAAGGCCGACCAAAGACCACATGGCGTCGAACATTCATGGACGATCTGAGAACTGTCGACATTGCCTGGGACGAAGCTGAAGCAGTCGCTGCTGACCGACATCGATGGAGATCACTAGCTGCCCGATGCGCCGCCCGGCGTAGGAGGAACTAAGTCTAAGACTAACCCTAAAATGAAGACGTGGGCACAGCTAGTGAATCACAAGTTGTGGGGAAAAATGTGGCTGGTGAGTGGTTTCTGGCTGTCATGGGTGAAAACATTGGGTGGTTATAAAGAGTGTGCTGCACCAATCCGGTCTTCAAGTCTGACGTCATTAGCCGTGCCTGGGCCCAAACACTGCTGCAGGTCCCTGAGTCAAATAATCACTGCAGCATTACCGAGAGTTGAAAAACTGTCTGAATTCTTTCATCTGTAATCATGGGTATCCTTCACTCTCATTGGTAGCTGCTTCAGTCCTCACCTAAAGTTTACAAAAGTTTATTTCACCCATAGTCGCTTATCAGGCTTTATGATTGGATGATGTATTTTGAGATATAGGCCATTTCAAACAGCAGCATCATCTAAAAAAAATTAGATTTAATAAACTGCTGACAACTCGGCTGCCCAGCGACCATTACTGAGAGGAAAACATCCAGTGATATATAATCTCACCGACACACTGATAGAATCATGGAGCTACCCACACAGTCCAAATATTTAAACATTTACTCACTTTTTTATTAAAAATGTCTAAAACCTTGGAAGCATTTTATTTGCTGGAGTCTTACGGATGCTTAGTATCTGCCTCCTGGATAAAAGGAAAGTTATTAAACTTCTGTTCTGCTGTGTGTCTCCTCTTCTTCCTCAGTGGGAATCTGCTGCTGCTGAGCTGTTTTCTTAAAATGGTTGTTTGGTTCAGCTAATTAACTAAATTGGCTAATTAAGATTTTTAAACTCTGCACAGCTTTACTCTCAGAAAAACATCCAGTCTCATTCACCCAAACATTGCATGAATGCAGCAAACATAGCTGTTAATAAAAGGTGTGCCTGCTGGAACAGGCGGTCTGTGAAACCAGCAGGTACTTCTATAATCAATAGTGTGGCGTAATCAATACTGCTCAGTGCAATCACCTGTTTCTGACATCTTCACCACTCAGAGACATGCAGAAAATAATAAGGAGGAGACAAGCGCTTCATTTCCAAACCGTCACTTCAACAATGGAGCTGTGATTAAAATGAATGGCTGGTGCTGTTTTTGTGTTTGTGTGCAGCAATCAGTCTCTTTGGTGTGTTCAGCAGATTAATCTAGCGCTGAAAGAAGGTGATTTATTCACTAATGTCACAGCAAGAATTCCTTTCTGCTTTGTCCACTCAGATATAATGGCGCATGGGAAATTCATCTAAATATTAAAGTGTTTCTGCACCGCGGACGCAGTCTAAATATACTCCAGGAAAGGTGAACTCAAGCAGATAATAATTACAGCAGACAGTAAAGAACAAGGGAAGGAAGTAAAAAAAAATGGAAAGCAGCATGAGGACACAACCTTCAAAATTAAACCTGAAATAACTGAAAGAGGCCAAATATGTCCACACAAGCATTTTAGCAGCAACTGGGGCAACACAGAAAGCAAACAAAAGAAGGAAACACACAAGTCCCAAAGTGCTGCAAGATGCAACAATAAATAAATCTAAATTGAAGGGTCTTAATGTAACAGAGTGTAAAGGTTTCACTCGTAGATGCCAGTAGATTTCATGTAAACAGTTTTGTACAGACTATATTTTTAATAAAATTAGCATTTAGCAATGAATTAGATCAACTTAAAACGAGATACTCTCGCCATTCACCTGTAGTGAGTGTACGCAGATAGCAAAGTGACTCCGGACTATGTCGGCCCCAGAGGTTTGTCACTATCTGTGGAAGGCTGTCAGTCCACTGTTTACTGTGAAACGAGTCTGATATGTGTCGATGAGTCAGTGAAGCCTCTTACTTTTGTCCAATGACGGCAACACTGAGGTGAGTTGTTGAGCTCATGCTAAACTTTTATGTCGGTAAGTGCTACTGTTTTGCCTCTGTTAGCCGCTGTTAGCCAAAGTTAGTTGCTATGAGCCCTTTTAGCTGTTGTTAGCTGACACTGGTGGCTGTCAGCCAGTGTTAGTGAAACTATCTTTGAAGTGGATGTAACTTGTTGGACTCTGACACCTAGTGAATAAACTCTCACACAGAAACAGGACGGTTATGTGTCTAATCTGCTGCATCTTAGTAATTAATATCATATCTTGAGTCTGCAGGTCTGAATACTACAAAAGTGTTTTTTTCTATCAAATAACCTAAAAAATTAGACAGCTGTACCTTTAAGCTTTTTTTAAAGGTATCAAAGTCCACAGATCTTAAATCCAGTCAGAGTGAGTTCCTCAAAAGCCTCATTTGTCTTAGTCCTTAACCTGGACCGAGGTGCTGCTAACGAGCAGTGATCAGCTGACCACAGAGACCCCACTGTTTTGTATCACTGTAGAAATTTAGAAAAAAACCTGACCATGAAAGCAATCACCAAAATCTTAAACTGAACCCGAAACTTAAGGCGTTTAAGACAGCGTCAGTGTCACCTGGGACCTTACAACAGCACTGCAGACCGTTTGAAAGTGATCCAGGGAGGATTTATCAGTGAAAAATGAAAATAATCAAGGCATGACAAAAATAAGCATGTATGACAATTTCCATTTCAAATTGAGACTCAGCATATTTAAGACAGGTGATACTGAACAGGTGATAAAAACAGTTTTTTTCAAGATGGCTGACGTGCCTCATCAGAATTACCACCAGATGTCTCACAGCTGGGAGAACCGAAGGTGAAACGGTCCGAGATTCAGAGAAGAACTTTAGTGTTTTGTGCTTTTCAACACAGACAATTGGCTGCCACCCAGTTCTTTAAAACATCCTGAAAGATAATTTGACACATACAGCTGGATATACTGACCTAACAGATGTATGAGAGATCTTCAAAATCATTCCTGTATGCAGCACGTCACATCTGCAAAATGATGCAAGGTGTAGTCATTTCAGAGGTGTATACAACAACAACAAACTTTATTTATAGAGCACATTTAAAAACCAGCGGTATACCAAAGTGCTTAACATAAGAGAAGTAACACGAGTATTATAAGGCTTTAGCAAAGTATCAAATATACTCACAGGTCAATGCCACTAATACACAGGGGTAATATAAAATGCATATCAAAATAAAAACATAATAAAAGCAGAAGCCATTTAAAAAAAAATGTGTAAGAAAAAATAGAGTAAGTCTAAAAGTCAGGTGCGAGCATTAACAAGCAGGAAAGGCGAGATTAAACAAATAGGTTTTTAACCGTGATTTAAAAGATTGGATGGAATCAGACGCCCGGATCACAATCGGAAGGTTATTCCACAACTCTGGTGCAGCCAGGGCAAACGCCCGGTCACCTCTAGACTTCAGCCAGGAGTAACTGAGTAGATGATCTGAGTAGAGCTCTGGCAGGAACATACGATTTAAGGAGTTCCTCAAGGTAGCTCGGTGCTGTGTTGTTGGTAATTTTAAACGTGAGCAGCAGTATTTTAAATTGGATACGGTATTTTATGGATAGCCAATGCAGGTCAGCTAGAACAGGAGTGATACAGGCAAACTTCCCAGTTCTGGTCAGAATGCGTGCTGCAGCATTTTGGACAGTCTGTAGTCTATGAAGGAGGGCAGAATGAAGTCCAAAATAAAGTGAGTTGCAGTAATCCAGCCTTGAGGTCACAAAGGCGTGGATGAGCTTTTCCAGGTCCTTATGCAGAACATATGCCTAGCCTTAGAGATGAGACGGAGTTGGTAGAAACTAGATCTAACTACAGCAGACACTTGTTTATCGAGTTTGAACGAGCTGTCAAGCAACATGCCCAGATTGCTAACAGTATAAACCTATCCGCGATTATAAGATCAAACCAGATTACTTTGGTTTGATGTTATAACCTGCCATGTGTGCCTGGAAAACAATATTTACTGCCAAGAAAGGTCAATATTGGACTTACAGTGTTCTTCTGTATCTACTGGATGTTGTAATAAAATGTTTAAATGTCACCATCTGCTGGCTGTAAAAAGTGGCATTTCTGCCCCCTAATGGTCAAAAATTGCTACTTTTATCTTTAGGAATTAATTTTCTGTTGTTTTTATCTGCATAAAAATTAAAGTAAGTACACTTTGCCTATTGTTGTGAGGTTTTTGTAAGCCTGCACGCCTACCTTTTGTTACCTCTTGATTTGTAGAGTCCTGTTTTTAGTTTTGTTGTTGTTGCTGCTGCTGCTGCTGTGGTTTGATGAGCAGGTGTGGACAGAGGAGAATATTTTTCTAAATAATAAGTATAATTATTATAAGCTGATGTTCTGAATAGCCACAAAGCTTCTGTTGTGTGATCAGACCTGCATATGCTGACACTGAAGTGCTTCATTTGCTCTGTTAGAGAAGAGCATTGATGACGTTCATGTTTGTGTAATACAAGACCAGAGCACGCATAAAAAATACATAAATAAACCTCACGGTCAGTAAACTGTAGAGCCACACAAATCACAGCGACACAGCGCTGGCTTTCCAAAGCCACGTCCCTGAGTTTGAGCTGGAAATGAAGTGACACACAGCTGCCTCCTCTCCAATAAAGGTTACACAGCCGGTGGGATGTTTTACAGTTGATAAGTAGCAGGCTTGTAAACTAGTCCCACTTTTAAAGAACATAACACGCGGCTGTTCTCTGACTTTCAGATGTCTTTTGGGATTCACCTGATTCGTCTCAGAGCTGCACTAAACTGCTTCGCTGCTCAGGGATGTTTGATCGGCTGTAGTTTCAGATGGATGAGACAAACTGTAAAACACTGCTGATGTGGCTCAAACGTTACTAAAGCTCTTCAGCTAAATGTGTTTTACATCAGCCCGGTCAACATTTAATCCAGTTAAATAACTTTAACCAACCACTTAAACATAAAGTGGCCACAACTGACAGTGAACGCAACAGCGTCAGATCTCAGGGCAGCTAATCACAGTGATGCTCCAAAGAATTATCGCCTGGGTTTTTCACTGTTCGTGTCTTTGTTTTCAGCTGCAGTGGGCAGCGGTTTACACAGAAAGCTGCTGTAAACGACCTGCTCAACATAGCTAAATGTAAGGTAATGAACAGCTGGAGGAGTTAGCAGCTAAATAGTCGCAGATAGAAGATGGTGGAGACCAAAACTGAGCTAAAAAAAAGGCTGAATATTGGACTTTAGTTCATTACACACTTAAATGTGCCACCTTGCTCTCTGGATTTCAAGTATTAAAGCACCTACACGCTTTTATGTAACAGTGTATTACAACAGCACTGAATGAAAACTTTGAAAGCCAGTTTCCTCCTTTGTCTCTGTTTGATCTCATCTCAAAAGGAGGAAGCTGTCTGAAGAAGGTAGTTGTTCACAGTGTTTATTGCCACAGTGAGAACACTTCAGTCTCCTGACTCATGCCACAGGAAGGGATGAGCAATTGGACTGAACTGAACTCTGAAATCCAAGAAGACATGCAGTCTAATCCGTTTTCTGTGAAAGCTCGAGGTCCAAACACAGATCCACTGGGTGACCTCACAGACAAGGTCACTGTCAATAGGAAGGATATTGATCACTCCCTGGAAATCCCAGAGTGAGACTGAGTCCAGGCCAAGATGAATTCATGAGAATACAGGGCATCAATCACCGGGGTAGACCTCGCTGAAAATAAATTGTCTCATTATGAGTCCTCCTTGTTTCTAATGGAAACAAATAACCTACTTCCAGCTCATCTGCAGCTAATTTATTTGTATTACTTATGTCCACAACACAACACCCACTGATGTATATCCAACCTCGCTGCAGTGTTTAAAAGCTCTTATGCAATGCTGCGCTGTCATTAACAGAGAAGGTCACGCAGTCAGCTTGTTTGTACGCACTTAAAAATGCAGGTCCTCCTTGAGATGAAGCATTACTATCATCAAGCCCCATTAGGCCCAGGGGCAGCACAGAAATATGCATCTAATGTACGATATCCTCCAAGGACTGACACTGTGCTGTACCTCACTTAGTGCCAAACAAGAGGTTTATGTCACCATTTGGAGGCTGCATGAGCACAGCATGCATCACCGACAGTGGAGGAGGTCTGAGGAGAACTCAAAGTTCTTTTTCTTCTTCCCAAATATGCAAATATGTCACATTTTAAGATGCATAGATCAATAATTTCATATTTGCAGTGGCTCAAATGACTAAATGTCAAGTGAGAGGGCTCAGTGAAGACATAAGCCAAAGAACTTGATGAAGATTTTTAGCATCTTTCAGCTTTGTTTTGGTTTAACAGCTTGTAATTTTGCTGTTTCTGAATCCCTGCCTCTCCTGCCGTGTCGATCAGGTAGACTTTGCTTAAAGCCGCACACAGTGACCGACTAAAGGAGGACAGGGTGATGGCTCACGAGCTGGATGAGCTACTACATCACCAGGATGAATGTATGTAAACTTTACATGCAATGGTTTTTTCATCACAAGAATTTATCTGCCAATAAAAACAGACCACAATATAACAGTAAGAATATATAATACTTTCTTTTAGCAGTTTTAACAACTGTAATCTTCAGTAGGAACACCAGACTCATATAAAAGGTGAGATAGTCAGAAAGTTGTTGAACTACCTCAGTGATGGGTGACATCACAGAGGGTGGGTTCGCCCTGAGTTCCTAAAGGTTCTGGTTGTTGTAGGGCCGTCCTGGTTGACGCGCCTCTACAACACGGAGATCTGGGGCGGTGCCTCTGGATTGGCAGACTAGGGTAGTGTTCCCATCCCACTACAGGAGGGGGTTACATTCCTCAGGCTCCTCTCTACGCCAGGGTACTGGAGAGGAGAGAGAGTTGAGCATAAAAGCTAAGCTGTCAAATTATCGGTCGATCTACGTCCCTGCCCTCACCCATGGTCACGAGCTCTGGGTAGACACCGAAAAAACAAGAGCATGAGCAGTGGAAATAGAGCTGCTATTCCTCCACCTCAAAAGGAGCCAGTTGAGGTGTTTCGGGCATCTGAAAATGATGCGTTTTGGGCATGTCCCACAGGGAGGAGGCCCCGAGGCACACCCAGGACATGCTAAAGAGATTACAACTCTCAGCTGGCCTGGGAACGCTTCGGTGTTCCCTTGGATAAGCTGGAGAAGGTGGCTGAGAAAAGGGAGGTCTGGGAATTCTTGCTCAGGTGACCAGGTCAGGATAAGAGAAAATAAGAGAAAGTGGATGGATGGATAAAGGACTGAGATGGAGTAACAAATGTTTATTTCCATCATTTAATGGGGTTTATTATAGTAGTATTAAGTATTTATGGGAAATATGTTTAAAGAAAGGAAATGACATCAGGGAATAAAACATCATTGATTCAGATCATCAGAAAATATTTACAAAGAAGGTTTAACATTTGATTCGCCCACAGATCCTGTTTACAGCATTTAAGAATTTATGAAAGCTTCATGTATTTTTAAAGAAGTTTCTCCTGACAGAGAAGAAGTTGGATTTTCAGCAACATGTTTCCCACACCGGGCTTCAGCAGATCAGCTCCCAGAGTCTCCTGGCTCTGTGTGAAATGTCAGGTAAATATCAGGAACATCAGTTTCCACTGACCGTAATACTCCCTCAGAGAGCTGCGTCTCATAAGAGCGGTGATGAAGCGCATGCAGCAAACAGAGCGGGCAACAGCTGGCGGGCAGATATTACAGCGATCTGTTTTCCAGCCCTGAGAGAGGAGAGACTGCTGAGCCGAGATGTCACCCACCGGGCAGCCTCGGAGCTGCAGGGTGCCGTGATAAATTATTTGGGTGAAAGTAGTCTGAGCAAACAAATAACCATCGGAGGGATTGCAGTGCGGAAAATAAACAGCTTCATCTCAGGAGATTTCCCACAAATGAACTTTTACTGACATCTTATGGTGAATTGTCGTCACTGCAACCACCTCTAAAATCATCTTTAAATCGTCAGCTGCTGAAATCTTTTCAAGTTAAAGATCACATTTGAAACCATTGCCTAAATCAAGTTTCCAAGTATTAAACTTTAAAGAAGAATCTCTGAAAAAACAATTATTTGAGCTGTAGGAAAGAAAAACAAGAAAAGATAAGTGCAAGTCCCACACAGATGCACTTACTTTCACAGTTTATGATTCTCGTTCACAGATTTATTTAATTTTCATTCAATGTTTGGCACCAACACTGTTCAACTGCAACTATAGTGGCTATTGCTCACATTCAAACTGAAAAACCACCATTTAAAAGGACACTGATGCATGATGAGCAAATAATGTATGCAGGAAAAAGAACTCAAATAAAATCAGGGGAATTTATGGTTTATTTCATCCTTTGCACTGCTAAAAAAAAATGGATTCTTTAGTGCATGCTGGTCCTGTACCTCTCTACCTTCTCAAAAACAACTAAACAACCAAAAGAAAAATAAGACTAAATAACAAGCTAAATAAAAATAACCTAATCAAAACGCATAAACGTGTATAAATACTTAAACCTTTAACATATTCTAATCATTCAGCTACAAACTCCTACAGCAGCAGCTGCCTTGTTTTTTAAAGCTCTGAGGTGGTTTGAAAACAGACGTGCTGCAGACTCGTGGCGTACTGAAGGTTAAAAACCAAAGTAAAACATGTCAGTTTATGCACACATTACTTTTACGCGACTGTTTCATGCTTTGTCAGGAGACAGAGATCCACCGAGATAACCACTTCTAGCATGAGCTGATAACTCGACAGCTCTAAGCTTTTATTCAAATACCAAGATGACGATGACAAAGGCTTCAAAAAGGTAGTCTTATAGACCAGGGGTGGGGAACTGTCCTGCTGGTTTTAGATCTCACCCTGGGTCAACACACCTGAATCAAATGATTAGTTCATTAGCAGGCCTCTGGAGAACCTCAGGACATGTTGACGAGGTCATTTAGCCATTTCAACTAGCTGTGTTGGATCAAGGACACATCTAAAACCTGCAGAACACCGGCCCTCAAGCCCAAGAGTTCCTCCACCCATGTTATAGACTGTACATAAAAGATGGACACAGCCACTATGACATCAAGCACGGGTTTGGAGAAGTTCTATTTTGAACCTCCAGGTGAGTATCACAGTGTTTTCAGACCACGATGATGACAGGAGACAGATCTGAGTGCAATTACCGACGTAACTGCGCTCTCAGACAGGCCGCGGCTGAACGGGACAAACTGGCAGGTGTTCCAAATTAAGGCTGTCCAAATCTCAAGGAGGAAGATGTCGGACCGTTCACAGAGTCGCAGCCCAAAGTAGGTCTGATTGGATGGTCACGGCATTATCACTCATAATCCAAATGGGATTGGTTCTCTCAATTTACAGCACACTATAAGGCTACGTTCACTCTGCAGGTCTTAATGCTCAATTCCGATTTTTTGATCAAATCCGATTTTTTTGTCTGCTCGTTCACACTACAGATAAAATGCGAACGCGCTCTAGTGTGAACGCTCAAAGCGGCCGCATGCGCAAAAGAAGACGTCACACACAACGCGCTCTGTTTAGACCCAGAGCAAACAGTATTGTTTGACTGATGGCCCTTAATATAAAGACTTCGGACTTTACGTTTCCCAATTTTTGCTTTAAGTTATTTTGTTATCTACATAATAATGTAAATAACCTAATAATGATCCTTATTGCTGTTTTAGAGGAGCGCTGCTTCAAAGGATAGTTGTAGATTTCTGTCAGAATCTGCAGATTATACAGTACAAATAAAATGTTCACGTTGTCTTCCCAACAGTTTCACTGGATGGCCAGAAAGCGTTCACGATGTCTTCTCCAGTGCTGATAATTAGCGTCTGTCTTGTGTCAGTGACGTAAAAGACGGATTTAATGCGACTTGACCATCAAACAGCAGTCGCTTTCTGAAACATCGGATATGTACCGGATTCAGTGCCACATATGAAAGTGAACCAGATCGGATTTGAAAATATCGGATTTGTGCCGTTCACACTGTCATACCATGATCGGATATGGGTCGCATAGGGTCAAAAAAATCGGATTTGATGCGCTTTCACCTGCAGTGTGAACGTAGCCTAAGAGGAGAAGTGTTTTTGAAACCTCACATATCTAATATAAACTCTGTGTGAGCTATTATACAGAGCCTGTTGATGTTCATAATGGTCTCTTTGATAAATAATGAATCATACTTGTAAGCACCTTTCAAGCAGGTTGGTGAACTTCAAAGTACTTCACAGATGACTGACAATCCAATAATAGGACATAAGAAGAAGTAATAAAGCAATAAAGCCCTTACCGAACTTCTGTCAAAGGTTATGGTAAGATTGGGTCACATTAGGATCTCCACAGCATCCAATATTAAAGTTTCAACAATGCCATAAAAGAAATGATCATTAGGAGAGGTACTAGTGACGTTCTTATTATAGCCAGCGCTGAAGGGCATTATTGATACTCGGATACTTGGATTTTGAGTGGAGGATCACTTTAGAGTCACTTAAGAGTGACTTACTCTCACAATCTGGGTTTGAGAGGTTAAAGAGTGTTTGTAGGCGATGGGCTTCTGTGCGCTTTGAAAACTTTAACCAAATTAGCTCAAGTCAACAGTCAGCAGGACTCTTCTTATCCTATTATGGTCGGCCCTTCTCCACTGGACATTTGGAATTTGAATATCCACACAGGCTTCACATCACATTATGTAATGCTGTTTGAAGCAAACTGCTGTGTACGCTGTGTCTGACACCAGTATCAGTCTAACACTCCAAACACAATCAGATTATTCTTATTTACATAAAAAATCAGATTAAAACTACAAAACACGCCTCATCTGTTCTCTGTGTGAAGCTAATTAGCAGATATAGTTTCTTATGACCCAGCAGCTCATCAGCAGAATAAATGGGTTTTATTTTTGTCCGTGACATTTAGGAATATTTTTAGAAAGCAGAGGTTGTTACCTTTCCAATAAAGAGTGTGTTTTAAATTTTAAATAAAACCTGGTAAGACTTAGATCATACAAGCTTATAAAACTTGTAAAAGTGTGTGGTATGGCATGTCTCTTCAATGAAAGTGATGCTGTTGGGTGGAAATATCTATATTCTTCAAAATTCTTCAAACAGCAGTGGATGTTAATCGAACACTCACCCCCTAAACTTAGATGGGCTGCTGGTGACTACTCAAAAATATTGTGGCCTATAAAGCATCGTCTTTGCATATAAATGTAATGTGGTTCATTTTTTTAGTTAAACAAAAAAGAAACATTTTAATGGCCAGATATACTTTAAAATGTTATCAGCCCAGTGAATTAACGAGGTCCCAGAATGGATCCCTGAGGAACACCTGTAATAGAACAGAAGACATGACCTGAACCATTTAATTAGGATAGCAGCTTTTATTGCATAATGTAATGTTATTTAATATTATATAACTATATTTACAGAAGTGCATTCTTTAGAAAAAGAAACAGGAAACTGGTCTCCCTCATTTAATTTTTAACCACTTTAGTCCCATTTTTTGTGACTTCCGGTTGTTCTACAGGATCATCAGCAGATCAGTATTTAAAATATTATTTAGTCGCCACCAGAGCTGTTTGGCTCCCCTTTATAATACTTTTTTTTTACACTGCTTTACATATCTGTTTTTCCCACAGTGTGCCCATACTGAAGCAGTCATATGGATAAACTGGTTTTGATATATTAAGGCAGTGTGTGTGAGAGACGTTTTGTTGTCTGAACACTTTAAACTAATCCTGCAGTTTATCTCAAACACACCTGCTCCTCTCTACACTCCCAGTTCCCTCCTACTGAAGCTGCCTGACCAGCTCCCTGTCCTCCTCAGAGTTCTCCTCAGGCTTTTCTTTTCCTATGTTTTCTCTGCCGACTTTCCCTTTGGGCTTGAAGGCCACAGAGAGCAGCTCCTTCTGGATCCTCCGCTCCCTCTGCCTCCTCAGCAGAGCCAGGATCTCCTTCCTCTGGTCCCCCATGGCCGCGTACCGCTGCCTCTCCTCCTGCCTCTGCCGGGGATCGGGGACTCTTTGCGGCTCCGGAGCGGGACCGGCGGCGGTGCTGCCGCTGCGCTGCGGCCGAGACACCGGCAGCCTCTGGCGGATATCCGCCGACACCAGCCGCGACTCCAGCGGCGGCAGCAGGGACAGGGAGCTCCACAGCTGCCTGGCGTGGGACACATCCTCCGGGGAGGATCCTTCAAACACGATGAAGAGCAGATCAGTCTCCTCCTGCTCCGGAGGATCCGCCTGAACGGACATTTGAGCCTTCGGGCCAGAAACAGAGAAACAGAGAAACTTTTAATTTAAACAGATAACGGCGCTCTTGTTTACTGTTGTCACCATGGAAATAGACTACGGCAAGCCAGCAGGAGTCAAGATTTTCTTGACGCGCGTAAGCCTTCAAAATAAATTCAAAAGCAGGATTAATGTAATCATTTCAGTCGCTTTTGTCTGTCAGTGCCAATTTTTAGAAGAGGAAAAAACACAGTGACAGCCCATCACTTAATCTCATGGATTTAAGCTTTTATCGAGTAAAATTCACAAAACTGTTTCAGTTGCTGCAGACTAGAGTTGACTGTGCACATAAACCTTCCTGATCACATACAGTAGCCTAATTATTATTATGTTTTGGCGCTCTCTTTTGAGCCATTCTTAATGTTTCTGACCATCTGACAAACAAAAATGTCAATTAAGCTTAATTAAATGAAACCCCAGTTAATAAAACTGGTTAAAAATAGGGCTTGCCAAAGGATGGATATCCAGGAAAAATCCAGGAATTTGTCTTTTTCATAAAGTGGATTTCCTTAAACTATAATCATAATGAAAATAAATGATCTAAATAAATGAATAAGAACTGAAATAGTCTGGCAAGGATTGAATTTGGACTTTCATGAAGCAAAGAAAAAGCAAAGAAAAGTAAAATGATGGCATTATTGAGAAACAGATTCGGACACAATAATCATTTTATTTTAGTTGTTTTGTTTTAAGAACAAAGATGGAGACTTGTTTTTTATGTCTGCACGTCCGGGTCACACTACGATTGCTGTAACCCGTAGTTATTCTCTCCTCGTGACCTTTGACACTTGTCTGGACTACATGACATGTAACTGAGCCATCAGTGCTAAAACTAGCCCAGATGTGTCTGCTATTTAAATTTGAGACACTGTTTAAAACGTCAATAAAACTTAATGATTTGCATGATTTTAAACTGTGTGAATGACCTAAGTTTACACAGAGAAGGGTTTCAGGTGTGGAGCCAGTTTAAAATATTTTATGGACTTTTATTCAGTTTGATCTAATAAGGTGTTTTTAAATTTGTGATTCTCATAAAAGCTTAATCTCGGAGTTTCTGACAAAAAGAGTGGGATGAAAACATTGTTTTTTTTAAGAAGACGAAACCTGCAGTTCCTCTAATGTCCACTGGAGACTCCTGAGTTCCTGCAGACTCATGTGTTGAAACTTTACAGCAGAAATAAAAATGTTTACTGCCTGAAATAAAACAATTTTGGTCTCTATCTTAACCGATATACAAGGAAGAATGTTTGTATAACTCACCTGCTTAAATTGCATGAAGGTTTAAAGTTTGCATTATTGGGGGCGTGGCCTATCTGTGACATGAAGGAGTTCCAAACCAATGGGTGAAGCAGAGGCGGAGGCAGACATTTGACACACCCGGGCTTCTGAAAAAACAACCCAGGCGTCATAGAGACCATGTCCATCTTTTATGTACAGTCAGTGTAAAAGAAGCCTGTCACGTACAAGAAAATGCAGGTAGAGGAGCAGAGTTTGAGGATCATTTAATAACACTGGTTATTGGTCATGTGTGCAACATACTAATGTGAAGCCAAGTTTCTATACTTTCTATATTGTTAGTTTTAACAGCTTAATTTATGGATTCCCAGTGTGTTGTCGGCACAAAACAAGGAAGTGCTGAAAAATCCTGAAATGTAGGCACTTTCCAGCACCTCTGTGTAATAACCAACTCAATTTTGTTATCACTTTAGCAGATACATGTCATCAAGCTGAGCCAGAACAACCGTGGGCTCTTAATTTGAAGGCAGACTGACTGAACCTCGTTTGATTGGCTGAATGAAGACCTGCTGCTAACTTTGGATAGGAGGTAGGCAGGAGCCCAAGGGCTCCACCCCCAGGTATCGCGGCTGATTTAAATGCCAGGGGAGGAGGAAGGACATCATCTTCATCTTCATCCTCATCATCACCATCACTTCATTTACCTGACATGAGAGTCTCATTTCCCTGGAGCTCAGCCTGCATCCTGCACTGAGGACTGAAGCCCTGAACGGTGAGTACAGCGCTTTAATTTTAATTTTAATACTCCCACAGTTTTGATGCCAACCTACAGCTGCTGCCTTGCTCAGTGAGTTAGAGCCTGTGTGGATGCATCTAAACTTGCAGAAATGTGTAATGTTCAGTAGATGAATCTCCAACAGGTGGCTATTTTGTGTCAAGACAAAAGAAATGTTCTATTTTATGAGGTGTAATTAGGAACTAATGGCCTTCTGCATGACCCTGAATCCGTTATTCGTCATTAACAATAATTCCAGGCTGACCTGTTCTCAGTTTAAACTGTGAAAAGTGTCAGAAATGATGCAGGATGCTGATTTCACCTGCTCTGCATAGCCCGTGTGCCAGTAGCCACACATGGATGCTCCCCCCTGACATGTCACCATTTTGGTGTAAACGGTAAGCTTGGCTGGACACATGAGCTGCACCTTATAAGGTAGTATGCCTGCTAAGTCCCTAGCATCCCTCTTTGGGCTACCAAGCTACCAGGAGCAAATGGTTAGCCAAACATGGGCATTCCAGCATGGCAGCTCACTTGTTTGATACTCGGGGTTATCTGTGTGCTGCTTTTCATATTTTATTGCCTGCTGTTCAATGGGAGGTCAAAGCAGCCTTGTGACCTGCACGCAGAGGCACAGACGAGGATAAGTGAGTAAGTAGCTGTATGCAAACTTTAGGGAAATATGGCATTTATTTATCAGATGTAATCTGTGAGACAGTTCACTGAAAGTGGATGTAAATGAGCTGTGAGATGCAAAGGCAGCAGTTGGAGGCACAGATGGAGGAAGTGTGAGGCAGAAAAATGAGCTAATGAGTCAGTTTTATTGATGCTGGCGCGTCTTCATCACTTCTTAGCCTTTATGTGCCCCTGAAAGGTTTCAGAAGTCTGTGAGAAAGATGCTTTTATTTCTCCTCCTCTGCTTGATGCTGTGTGAGACTGTGCTACAAAATAGTTTGGTCTTTAAATCAAGTTGCGCTGAAGGCGTAGGCGTAGTTTTTTCCTTCAGAAAACTGAACAAGTTATGCATTTGTCCTGTTCAGTAAAGGCATGAAAAAAACAAAAACACATCAACAGTAGTCCGTATGGGAAAAAATGCCTCCAACAAGGTCTTTTTCTTTAAAAATTGGTCTTTTTTACTCCCAAAATATAAAATATGAATCTTGTGTTGGAAACATAATTATCTGCAACGCACACACTGCTGTGAGTCCTGGTGCTGGCAGGTGGAAAACTATGGAGAAACCAGGAGATGGATTTATAAAAAATTTTTTTAAGTTGTGAGCTGCTGTTTTTGAATTTGGGAGTTTGAAACTCATTTTTCTTTTATAGAGCACCAGTTCTTTATGCTATGACTCTGGGCTGTTAGTGGGATGCACTGGGCTCAACAAAACCACCAGATTAGCCTCTATATGCAAAATAATTCACTCTAATTACAGTTTTATAAGATTCCACACAAGCCTGTATATGACAGCTACTCATCATCTGATGTAATAAAACCAAGAGCATCCTGATATAAAAACAAAAATAATGAGCTCAGGGGGTGTGTAGGAAGTTTCAGGGAAACAAAATAAATGTTGTAATTTACATGTACTAAACTGTCCAACCTTCTGGGATGAAACTGGATGCCGATAAAAGCTTTCCTTTAGAGTGTCGTAACACTGACTTTGGGCTCGATTGAAGACAATCTCAGTTATGGGTGAGTGGATACACAGAACTCTACTGAAACTGTTTTCAGCATCAGCTTTTCCTTTTTTTCTGTAATGCATTAGATAGCTTGTTGGCATGCAGGTGAGCACAGGTACGATCCTGTAAGCAAAGTGCAGAATGGAATAAAATTTGCAAAAGGCCAATGATATGAAGCATGTGCTGTAAGGTAAGTACCATGTAATATTACAGAGAAAACTCCAGCAATTAGATCAACCCCTTATGAGCAGCACTTGGCAACTGCGGGAAAGAAGAACTTCTTTTTAACAGGAAGACACTTCCAGCAGAACCAGGCTCAGGGAGGGGTCTGAGAAGAGGAACAGAGAGACACAGAAACAATTATGGGAGCAAAGACATAAGCTAATAGATATAAAAATGTGAACACGTGGGGAGTGAAAAGAGGTCTTCAGTGCATCATGGGAAATCATCCTGCAGCCTGAACCTGTAGCAGCATAAAAATAGATAAATGGCAGGTTTATGAGTACAATAAGGCAAAATTAAAACTGCAGTGAATATAAAAAAGCAGAGAAAGAAAAAGTGTCTTTTTTAATTCACATTTTTGATTTGTCAGCAGGTCAGAGGTCAAATCAACTCACATATCAGAGGCTGAGCCGGTCCCAATCGACGATTCAAACGTCAGCGTCACTGCCTCCGAACCACCAGCGTTAGACTCCGATCCCGCCGCTGCTGACCCGCAGGTCGATCCGACCGCCAACATGGCCGACACCGACGACAAGTACCTCTTCCTGGAAAACGACTTCCGCAACAGCGGCGTGGCCCAGGCCGACTGGGCAGCTAAAAAGATGGTGTGGGTGCCATCAGAGAGGGAGGGCTTCGAGCCGGCGAGCATCAAGGAGGAGAAGGGTGACCAGGTATGCATGGAAACAAGAATGATTGACAGGAGCCATCAGGAAACACAAATATGATGTTGATTAAGTCAGAAACAGCGTGAAAAGAAGGAGCTGAAGCAGAGTGGGGTTGCAAAGCAGCTTGCAGACAAACATTTACACCAACTGTTTGTCTTTGTTACTTTGTTACTTTATGAAGAGAGTAACAGTGATTCTGGTCTTTTAACAGAGTTTTACCCTTAAACTCTTTAATTAAATTTAACCTGGCACTTCAGTACGGGACCGCTTTCTGCAAACTGAGTAAACACAAGAACAAATGGAAAAGCTTCCATATATTCCAGAATACTCTATGGGAATTGTTTTGTTATGGACGAACATGAGACGCAGCGGTTACAGACATTACTTCCTCGCGTGTAAAACTTCAGAAATTACTTTTCAAAGATTAAAAAATAAACTTGAGATAAATTAAATGTAGAATTTCAACATTTTTAATTTTCTTGTGAGATTTTCTTCTCTTCGTTGTCTTTTTTAGTTTTCTCTCACCTGTTCTCAAACCTTTTTCCTCTGAATGACACAGATGTGCAGGACACCAACACGGTTGTTTGGTTTGTCAGGCGATGTGATATTTGAATTTTTGTGCTGAATACCTGCCGCTGCTCTGCAGGTGCTGGTGGAGCTCTCCAACGGTCAGAAGGTGACGGTGAACAAAGACGACATCCAGAAGATGAACCCGCCCAAATTCAGCAAGGTGGAGGACATGGCTGCCCTCACCTTCCTCAACGAAGCCTCCGTCCTGCACAACCTGCGCGAGAGATACTTCTCCAGCCTGATCTATGTGAGGAAAACACTCAATGATCACCTGGCGCCTGATTTATCTGGTGCTCAAGTCAAACTTACACCCATGATTTTAAGTCTCTTTGTTAGAAACTGTGTTTAAATTACATTAAAAAGGAAGCTTGTTCTATAAAAACCACACAGGTCTGTGTTTATAGAACTAAAGTGAAAACTTTGCCCCCCTATGTTGAAGACAAATTGAAAGAATCAGGTGTTAACCTGAATGTGCTGTAAGGTTTTACGTAAAGAAAACTGCAGTAAAGACAAAGTCAGCGGGAGACAGGAGAGCTGAGGGCCCCTCATAAATTCAGAGGCTGAAGAGACTTAACGTTCAGGTGGAAAGTCCTCGTTTAAGGACTGATGTACTGGAAAGATCAGCAGCTTATGTTTGTATTATTTTAGTCAGTCTTTCAAAGACTAATAAGGTACTGCATGTAAAAATTTGAATCCGAGCTCATGCATCTCATACAGACCACTGTGCAGATCCCCGAGAGTTAGGAGGTCCAGTTCCTCCAGTCCTTATATGAGCAGAGGACTTCAGAGCAGCTAAAACCATCTCTGACGTTAACTCGAGCCACCGCTATTGTTCAACCTAAAGTTGGATTATTAAGAGAACGAGCTGCAGGGCCTGTGCAGTTTGAATTAATGCAGCAATGTGAAGTTTTCTCTATAATGTTGTGGTTAGAAAGGAAGCGTGTGATTAGGTTTAAATATATTCAGAAGCAAAATAATCTTGTTTTAATCATTAAAGCCATCAGATTAGACAAAACAGGGCATTGATTCACACAGATTACATTCATTCTTACCATGTATCAATATAATTAATCCCATCATTTGACTCTAAGGCTGCTTTATTATTTTGTCTCTATTTGCTGTAAAACAAACTGAATGAAACTTTATTGTTATAAAAGACGAAGCAGCAACAAGAAGCAGTCAGGAAACAGTTTATAACGAAAATTAATTTATAGTCTTGACTTTTAAACATGTCAACGAGGTGGAAGTTCTTATAGTCACAGGTTAATAAAGCACATGAACCTGCTCGTGCATGAAAAGAGCGAGGCGCCAGTTCAACAGTTCACACTGTTTTGATCTTGAATGCACCCAGTCGAGGTGTGGCCAGTCCCTTAAGAAGGTGGGAGGAGTCAAACAATCAGACAGGAGCTGGAAGAAGGAAGCAGAACACACCTGAAACTGAGCCACAGCTGAAACAACACTTTTACTTTGGAAGTGTGACCTGTCAAACACGATGACTCCCATTATTAGGAGCACACACCTGTTCATGAACTATTACAGGAGTACTAAAATCTGCATGTACAGCATAAGATAACCTTCCTTATTCCTGCTGTGCGTGAGTAATCAGATATCAAAGCACCAGTTTACTGGGCGATGTCTTAACATTTTAAAAACTCGAGTAGAAAACAGACGTCAGAATGAGCTGGCAGCTCCGGCGTGGTGATAAAGTGATGTTTCGTCCCTCCACAGACGTACTCGGGCCTCTTCTGCGTGGTGGTGAACCCCTACAAGATGCTGCCCATCTACTCTGAGAAGATCATCGAGATGTACAAGGGCAAGAAACGCCACGAGGTTCCACCGCACATCTACTCCATCACGGACAACGCCTACAGGAACATGATGCAGGGTAACTGTCTGCATGCACAGACAACAGATCACACGGTAAAACGCACACGACTGTTGTTCTTATCAAGAGTCCAAGAAAAGCAGCTACAAACTTTGTGTTTGATACAGAAAGTATTTAAATACTTTTTTTTTTTTTATCTCAAACCAACAAACATGTCCATCAGCATCACTGGAAATATCAAAGATGTTCCCAGATGACTGAAAATCAAAGAATTTAGTCAAGTTTATATGTACAGACGGATTAAAGTTAGACCATCGAGAAGTAAACGACAGGTGGGAAATGCACTCAGGTAAATAAATGACAATATTTCACATCGTAGAAAACTTTTTTTTAACCAAAATTACCTTTAAAATTTGTAAATAAGATGCTGAATTATGAATATTTCAATATTTTAGCACATAAGTGACCAGTTTTATAGTAAATATAAAGATACAGATCTCCTTAGAGGCTCCGTGACGATAACAAAAACATTTTTATCCATCCAACTGTTCTTCACCTGTCCCAACAACCGTTAACCTGAGCCACTTCAAACCTGGAAGGTGTTTCACTGCTGGTGACCTGAACAGGTGCACCAGTGAGTCCAAAGCACATATTTTGAGCCAAGTCCAGGTGTGCCACGGGACTTTAGGAGGCATGGAAACTGTAAGCAAAGAGAGAGATGAGGGTGAAAGTAAAGCTGAGGATCCATCTTCTTGCCTTCACCTGTGAGCAGGACCTCTGTGTCGTGACTAAAAGAATGAGATCACAGATATAAGATGTAAGCAGCACTTGCAAAGGAATCAGATGAGGTGGTTTGGGCGTGTGACCAGAAGAGTGTGAGGAAGTTGGGGACCTGCAGACAATGTGTGGATGGCACTCCCCCTGTTTACCTGTGCATCGCACTGATAAACGGTGTGTTATAGAGCTCTGTCCATGCTCTCTCATATGATATATTACTTGATAAGATTTCTTGAAATTTTTTACAAGGTCAACTTTGACCTTGGGAGCTAACAGTGAAAGTCAAGGTCAAACGCTCAGCCACCCTAGGTACTCATGTCCCCCAAGCTCCAGTATGTTGTACAGTTGGAAGATGTTTGGTGTGACTTCGACCAGATTTTCACCTAAATTAAATCCACTCCAGCTGTTATTGGTCTCTACCATCACATGGAATATGACAGTTACATCTAGACTGCTAACAACCAGACAAATGGAGCGGTGACATACTCCCTCCCTTTGGGGAGAAACAACGTGTCTCTGTTTTCCCACCTTCATTGAACCTACCGTTCCCGTACAGTTTACAGCATCTATGAAGGCACAAAACCTTCATGTGCAAAGAACTTTTCACTTTCTTTGTGTTTTCATTCCTGTGTAGAAACGTTACCCTCAGAATAATGACTGTCGTAAAATTTCCACACTTTCAACCCTCCAGTGTGGGTTGGATTGGACTCTGTGGTTCTGCATGTTTGGCACCCCCAGTCTGAAGCACTGGGAGTCAGCAGCACTGAGAAAGCCCACCTGGCTTCACCTGGCTTCACCTGGCTTCACCTGGACCGGGGAAGTCAGAGGAGCTGGATCATGCTAACATGCTTTCTTTGAAACACTTGTCAGATTCAGAAGCGTGCTGGTTTGAGCCTGTGGGCCTCTCTGTGTCCAGAGACGTGACTTTTGATTGGGTGTAAATGTGAGAGTGTGTGGTTGGTTTCACATCTGGGATGTACAACACCTTTTACCCTGTGGCACCTGGGATAGGCACCATCCCACCCCCATGACCCCGAGTTGGATAAGCGGATAAGTCCTGCTCATCCACTCTGCATCATCAGCCAACACACAAACTGACTTTTAAATCGCAGCACGCTGGTCAGACGTTTGACTCCCGGGCAGACCTCTCACAGGATTTTGCACGGCCACCCTTTTCTCTAATGACATACTCTCTCCACTAAATGCTGCATTTATCATGTGTTTTATGACTTTTGATGTAAGAGTGTTTATGTTTTCAAGACACATGAGGCTGGTGTGTATCAGATGAATACACAAACACTCATCCTGTCCCCTCAGATCGACCATCACTATCCCCAGATGCCCCCATCTCCCCCCACAAATATGAAAACACATTCAGTCCCATAAGTCCTGCTGCTTCTGACGCTGCTGTACAAAACATGAAGCAGCCACAAACAGTCACATCACAGCTCTTTCTCAGAGGTGAGCGATGGCGTTGAGCAACCTCGACTGAAGCCTCGGAGCGTGCCGTCTGGCCTCCGTTTGGTCAGCCGGTGACCTCAGAGCAGCTCCATACTTTCCACTGAGCTCCAGGATGGCCATACATGGAGCAGTGAGACGAGATTACAGTGACGGAGTCCTGCATCCACCTGCTATTTTTAGAGGATATGAGTGATGGAGGCTAATCTCCCAGTGAGCGAGATCTCTTTCGCTCTCGTCTCCAAGTGTTTGGAGTTTGACGAGTTCAGTGTCACATTATGTCTCTCTCTCTCTCTCTCTCTCTCTCTCTCTCTCTCTCTCTCTCTCTCTCTCTCTCTCTCTCTCTCTCTCCACAGACCGCGAGGATCAGTCTATTCTCTGCACGTGAGTCAAAACAGACAGCACTTGACCTTTTCACAGACACATACCACCAGTTTGTTACCCAAACCTTTAACTGGACCAGTTCACCTCATTTCCAGCTCCATCTATTTAGACCAGAGCAGCTTTGCATGACTCAGAGTTCAAAATAAGCTTAATTATTCTTACACTGGGCCTCAGTGATGCTGTCAGATCAGATATTCTGTCTGAAACAAGCTGTTTAAGCTTCTTATCTTTTCTCCTGATTGGCTGCCCCTCGCAAGCAAAGTTTAAACGGCAGGTGGGCGGGGCCTCTGTGCCAGAGATGGCCGTTTTAGGGATGTCATAAAGGTCCACTTTACACTAAGAAAAACAAATCAAACGACGATGCCCTGTTTAATATTCTCACTATTTTCTTGTTTACCGTTTTAATTTTGGGGGCCCATAAAACATTATCAGAATAGGAGTTTCAAAATGTCATTTATTTACACAAAGACAAAGAAAACAACAGGTATTTACATCTGAGAGGGTGGTTCTGGTCAAAAATGGGATCTTTTGCTGTAAAACAATGTAAAAACATAAAAATGGGGAGTCTAAGGAGCTTGGAAAGAAAAGCATCTGGATGTCTTTAGACATGCTCTGAGAGCACTCCCGTCGGGCTTAAAGTCTGTGACTCTCCACCAATCGCTCTTAGAACTGAAAAAGCTTCTTGGACGAAAGGTGAAACATCTTCAAGTAACCTAAAGACATCCAGATGCTTTTCTTTCCAAGCTCCTTAGACTACGATGACCTGGATATCTAAGAACCTTCACAGAACTTTTATTTTACGATCCCTGCTTTTAATCGACTTAGTTTCATTTACTCCAAAACATGTGTCCACTTTGGTGCCTGCTTTTAAAAGAGAAGCACTTTTTTATTTTACATGTAAATAATAACACGACCGATGGGAATATTCATCATAAATCTTTTATAATCTTTAATTGATTATCGCTAGTGTTCAAATATTGTGTTACTTAATCCAAGTTTATCATTTTAAAAGAGCTGCAGCTGAAAACTCTCTTTAAAGAAGCGTTACAGCTGACTAGCAGGCTAATGCTAAAACTAGCAGCTGGGTGTTAGGAGGTTAATCAGTCTCTGCTGCGTCACCCAGAGGTGAGTCTGGAGCCGGGAAGACAGAAAACACCAAGAAGGTGATTCAGTACCTCGCCGTCATCGCCTCCTCGCACAAGGGCAAGAACCCCGTCAACCCTGTGAGTACCAGCGCCTCAAGCTTTCTGACTCTTAAAGAAAATAAAGCCCAAAGCAGCCAAATAATCAGACAAAAGCTAAAAGTTTTATAAGGTTTCAGGATCCAGACTGAAAGTTCAGACATTATGAAATCAGAATGAGCTTTAAGTTTGAAAAAACTGCTATAAAAAAGTGCAAACTCTGCTGTGTACGACAGGATTCAGTCGCTGGCGCCGTGGCCAAGGTGAGGACAGATTACTGCTGTTTGCTGCTGGGGGCGGGGCTTTTAATTCTTTATCTTTGATGATTTAAAAGAAAAATCAAAGAAAAGTCTCCATGATTCTCACGATCCTCCATAACTAACCTGAACGTTACATCTGCTCTTCGCTCCGCTGCATTTAATCCAGTCATGAACCATCTTTGGTTTGTTTAGTCAGGATTTATCAGTGCTTGACCTCTGACCCCTGCTGCTCCGCTGCTGCGTTTCAGGCCAATTTTGGGGAAAATGCAAATATTTTATGATTTCTAACCGGCGTGTTTCTCTTGCAGCAGCAGCAGGCGGGATCTTTGGCCTACGTGAGTATAAAATCTCATAAAGACTCGTTTTTACTTCAGTATCAATGTAACAGGAAAGCTTTGTGAGCCTTACATCATGACCTGTTCTGTTTAAAAGCAGAGATGTTTTTAGCTGTTTAACCTCATTTTTGCTGCAGGGGGAGCTGGAAAAGCAGCTGCTGCAGGCGAACCCGATCCTGGAGGCCTTTGGAAACGCCAAAACCATCAAGAACGACAACTCTTCGCGATTTGTAAGAACTTCATTCAGTCTGTCAACGCAGAGATGGAAAAATACCTGTGATATAAAGTTAAAGCTGCTGTCGTCCTCTCTGCTCGCAGGGAAAGTTCATCAAACTCAACTTTGATGTGACCGGCTACATCGTCGGGGCGAATATCGACACCTGTATCCTACTTTGAGTTAAATTTTTCCTTTTTTAATGTAAGCATTAAATAAGTGGGTCATTCTTCTTAATCCTGGTCAGACCTGCTGGAGAAGTCTCGCTGTATTCGACAGGCACACACCGAGAGAGCCTTTCACATCTTCTACTACATGGTGGCTGGAGCCAAAGACAAGATGAGAGGTGAGCAGCTCAAACCACAGGAAAAAATCCTTCATTTAAAGGGACAAGCTGACATTTTTAAACCATCCTGGGGTCAGATGGGAGCTGTCATAACATAGTAATAACTATAATTTATTGGTAAATATGAATTTTAAGCTCATGCTGCAAAACAGATGCTGCAGATCAGAGCCTGACTGAGAAAGTCATAACAGATGTTTTTGTTAAATTGCGAGTCATGTCTCAGTCAAATGAGACTGTGTATAAATGATGGCCACCGTGACATTATCCATCAGCTTTTGGTGTTTTGAAGGGTGAAGTTCGGTGCTGCTTTTGAGGAGCTACAAGCAGCAAGAGTGCAGAGTAGATCTACAGACTGTATGATTCAGATACTTGATCATCTCTGAAAGACTGTGAAAACATCCTATTACGTTTCAAGTTTACTATCCAACGACTGAGACAGAGTTTGCATGCAGATGAACATAAATGAATCTGTGTAGGTGGACAGTGTGTTCAAGTTAGCTGTTAGTCAAAAAGAAAGATGCCTTCATTCATTTCCTTCAGTCAATAATATCATCAGCAATCAAATGTTGTAGCTGGACCATCTTTGTCCACTCTGCAGTTTTTACCCATCGTAGCACGACGACAGGCAGATGTGATGTCACCGTTGTAACCATGTTTGGACTCTGTGTCTGCACAGTTGGCCATCAAAGCAGCCACACCCCAAACTTTAGGCCTCAGTAAAATCCAGATGGATCAGTTATTTAAAAATATATACTCCTGGAGATGTTATAAAAGAGGAAACTATCCATAGAGGCCAAAACTGTTTTTATATTAGGATGTAAACGTGTTTATTTCTGCTGTAAAGATGAACATTTTAACATGGAACAGCAGTTTTTGCTTCATTTTCAGCCCTATTGATGTCAGCGTAGATATGAAATTATGTGAATGATGCTGGAAACCAGCTGCTTCCTCTGTAGCGACTGCACGGATTACACTCAGTCAGCGTAACGTCTTCTCTCTCTGTTTGTAGAGGAGCTGCTGCTGGAGGACTTCAGCAGCTATCGTTTCCTGATAGAGGGTCACGTGGAGATCCCCGGGCAGGAGGACAACGAGATGTTTGATGAAACGCTGGAGGCCATGGACATCATGGGTTTCACTGAGGAGGAGCGATTAGGTACAGAGACCACGTAATGACAAGATTCCCAACGATTTATGCAAGACTTCCTATTCAAGCCTACAAAATAAAAGGACTGAAATTATACTTTAGGATATTTTTAAATGAGGAAAAGTTGGGGTTTGGGGGTATTTTTATAAGAAAGTAGACAGAAATCACCTCCAAATTTAATTCTGAGGTGTTGGGGCAACCCAGGTTCATGCTTCTGATGCCCCTTTTTAGTTAAAGAAGTACCCTACTTATCAAAGAATAAGTGGAACATAAGAAGTTATATTTGATCTGAATCAGTTTGATGCTCCTGCTCTTCCTTTTCCTGTCTGCAGGCATGTTGAAGGTGGTGTCCAGTGTGCTCCAGCTGGGTAACATCAAGTTTGAGAAGGAGAGGAACAACGAGCAGGCGACGATGCCCGACAACACCGGTAACTTTAAAACAAAAAAGCACCATCACCAGTTCTGTAAATGAGCATCTTCACCTGTCTGACCTCCTCTCTGCCTCGACTCACAGCTGCGCAGAAGGTGTGTCACCTGCAGGGCATCAATGTGACCGACTTCACCCGCGCCATCCTCACGCCCAGGATCAAAGTGGGCAGGGAGGTGGTGCAGAAGGCTCAGACCAAGCAGCAGGTACCCGAGAAGCAAACCAAACCTCGTTAATTAAACACAGAAGACGGCAGCCTTCAATCTCATGTCCTTTCGATCTCCCTTCCTAGGCTGATTTCGCCATCGAGGCTCTGGCTAAAGCCATGTACGAGCGTCTGTTTCGCTGGATCCTCGCCAGAGTCAACAAGACTCTGGACAAGAGTAAGAGGCAGTCGTCATCCTTCCTCGGCATCCTGGACATCGCTGGCTTTGAGATTTTTGAGGTAACTGATTCCTAAAAACTAACTTTTAGTGTGTGTCATAGGAATGACATGAAACATTTCACTGTTTCATGTCATTCCTATGAGTCAGTCGAACTAATCATTCAAGAAGAACAGCCAGGTTTGCAGTTGCGTAAAAGTGGACCGGCTCTTTATCCTGTTGAGGATATTTGAGGGTATGCATCCCTCGAGGTCCATTGCTGAGAGCACCTCAGGCCCTGTTGATACGTTTTTCGGAGTAATGTAAGCTGGAAGTCACTGTTTCATTTAGCTGGTTTTCAGTCAACTGAGAAGTGGTGGAAATGAGAATTAAGACCTCTGTCTGTGGGTCTTAGCCAGATAAGGGTGGAGAGCCCACTCCTGGTGGAGGACTAAGGAGAAACAATGAGATTTTCGTTCTGTGGAACGCCGGTCCAGCTCTCTATCTTCTCGAGGAAATTCAGTCGTGTTTTATAGACTTGGAGAAGTCCCGTGTCCCCTTCTATGGGTGTTTTAGTGTGTGCACAACCATAATGAGGCCCCACCCTGTCACGTGTCCTCTTCATAATGAAAGACGAAGAGAAGAGGGTTGGTTGGCCTCTGGTTCTTCTGGCTTCAAGCTCCAAGCAGCCTCCTTTGTAGTGGCCAAAATGAGATATAGCATTTCTATCGCTGGTTCTTAACTGGAAAATGGTGGATTGACCACACTGGTTGGGAATGAGCTTCAGTGTCTTGGGGTCTTTTTTCCCCAGTTACCTGGATCGTTGTGCAGACTCACTGGTCTGTTCTACAAAATCGAGGGCTGAGGGTGACAAGTTTTTCTGATAGAACTTTCTGGAGTCAACAGAGCGTTTGCAAAAAAAAAAAAAAGAATCATTGTGTCATCATCATCGTTCTCAAAAATCATCCTCCGTATTGAAAGAAGACAGTTGAGATGGTTCAGGCATCTGACATTATGCCGGTTTAGTTGGGACTGCCCCCAGAAGCACCTGAGGGAGTCTCTCCTTAGACTGAAGCACTTGTGACCTGGATAAGTTGGGAAAATGGATGTATGAAAGTTTAATTGTGTTTTTTGTCAGTTTTTAATCATGAATTTCGATCCCACAGGACAACTCATTCGAGCAGCTCTGCATCAACTACACCAACGAACGTTTGCAGCAGCTCTTCAACCACACCATGTTCATCCTGGAGCAGGAGGAGTATAAGAGGGAGGGCATCGAGTGGAACTTCATCGACTTCGGCCTCGACCTGCAGCCCTGCATCGAGCTCATCGAGAGGCCGGTCAGACAGCTACACACACAAGCAACTTAACATGTATAACAATAAAGTCTACGCCGGTGTTGCACAACTGATAAATGCAAAAGAAGAAAATATGGCATCTAAGTTAACGAAGGATTAATTGAAAGATAACTCAAAGTTTGCCTTTATTTTATGAACAGGACAAAAGCAATTTGATGAATTAAGATAACATTCATGGTCTTTAACAAATGAAGAGTGAGCAAAGAGATCTTTCTGTAAGATTGTTAACAGATCAATTTCAAGAAGGTTTAAATTTAACAAGATTATCTAATTAAGATTATTCTGGACAGATAAAACAAAATGATAAGAGAAGATTTGGACCAAGAAAGTATGTGTTTTAAATGCCCTTAAAATATTTTTCCATCATGTTATTCCCAAACATCCAACAATAACCCATATGGAAAAGATATAAATCTTATAAAGTTTGTATCTGTCTTGTGTGAAACTTGTATGAAAAGCATATAAGTGTGAAAACAGATATAAGATCCCTTGAAAAATTATATAATGAAACTTGTATGTTTTGGATACTTACTAAAACAATATATGAAAGTAATGAGAAAGTGGCCACTTTCACGAGTAATCACATATAAGTTTTTACTATTTCTTTTCCATATGGGGATAATTTTAGGTTAATTTTTCGAGGTCTTTGAGGAAGGGACTGCGTTCTCTTTGCTCCTATCAGGACTGCTATAAAGGATGTTTGCCTGTATAGGAATGACTTTTAAACATCCCTGTACTCGACACTGATCAAAAAGTAACTGTTTGTAAAAATGTTCTCCTAAACTGAGCCGTGGATCCGACACTCTCTTCCAGAACAACCCTCCGGGTATCCTGGCCCTGCTGGACGAGGAGTGCTGGTTCCCCAAAGCCACTGATATTTCTTTCGTGGACAAGCTGCTGAACACCCACACTGGTCACGTTAAATTCTCCAAACCCAAACAGCACAAAGACAAACTGATGTTCTCTGTCCTGCACTACGCTGGAAAGGTGAGGACAGCTTCCCGAGATGGACAGTCATCTGTAAAACTTTGCATTTGTGAAAAATATTTAAACACTTAAGAAAAAATGACTCACAGTGAAACAGAGGGTCTGTTTGGTTCTGTTGCTCTTGATTGATGTGATTTTAATTTCTCTCATGCAATTTTTCTGAAAACAACAACCAATTCAATGGTCTAGATCAGCGGTCCCCAACCCCCGGGCCTCGGACCAGTACTGGTCCGTGAGTCGTTTGGTACCGGGCCGCGAGAGTTGAGGCTCAGGTGTGAAATGTCTGGTTTTCAGGGTTTTTATCGGTTTTCAGCGTTATTTTGTTATCGTTTTTATCGTTTACTCTGTTTTCCTGGGTCTTTTCACGTGTGTTATGAATAAATTTTCTTTTTTTCGGTACAGTACTAGTTTTATTTTGTTGTATTTATCCGCGACACCTTAAAGGCCGGTCCATGAAAATATTGTCGGGCATAAACCGGTCCGTGGCGCAAAAAAGGTTGGGGACCGCTGGTCTAGATCCAGGGAAGTACTGTGTATATTTGTGAGGTGTATGATAAATGCTGAGTGGAAACCAATGGACTCTATGATTTTGGGCACGGTGATTTAAATATTTTGAGATTTCTTTTAAAAATTGTGACTCCAGGTTGACTATAATGCCGCCAACTGGTTGACAAAGAACATGGACCCTCTGAATGACAACGTAACAGCTCTGCTCAACAACTCCTCCAGTGCCTTCATTCAGGATCTGTGGAAAGACGGTGAGTCGTCATCACAGTAGAGCAATAACATAAAGCAGGGCATTAAAAGTCGTCATAAATCTTTCCTGTTTTATTCTCCATGTCAGTGGATCGAGTTGTAGGTCTGGAGACCATGACCAAGATGTCTGAGAGCTCAGCGCCCAGTTCCACCAAATCCAAGAAGGGCATGTTTCGCACTGTGGGTCAGCTGTACAAAGAGTCTTTGGGCAAACTGATGACCACGTTACACAACACCCAGCCCAACTTCGTCCGCTGCATCATTCCAAACCACGAGAAGCGGGTAGGTTATTATAGCTGACTCTAGGGCTGCCACGATTAGTCGACTAGTCACGATTACGTCGACTATCAAAATCGTCGACGACGAATTTAATAATCGACGCGTCGTTTGAAGCTTTGTAAGATCCCAAAGACGCAGGAATAAGTAGTAGGATTTAAGAGTGTAATAACGGACTGAAACAGAAGATGGCAGCACTGCATGTACAAGGATACCAGCTGCCGTTAAACCCCGAAGAAGAAGAAGCTGTATCCCAGAATTCATAGCGCAGCCCAGCTCAGTTTCCAACAATGGCGGCAGCTAGTTAGTTTTAATGTTACTCTTATTATTCTTTCTGGGTCACAAAATAAACGTTTAACATATTTTCAGGCGAGAATGTAGCTGTGTAAACCTCAAATATCTGCTCAGTTTATCAAGACACCGCATATTTTCAAAAGCGCTCCGACGTTTTCGGAGACGTCTGTTACCCACTAGCTCGATAGCTAGCCGGGGGCTAGGTCACTAGAGCCGTGAGAACACCGGACTCCCGGCAGATCGTTTTCAAACCCACCACCGTCTTTCGCTACTCAGGTTAAACATGATATATGAGTCACTTAGATAACTTGAAATGTTATTGTTTGGCTTTTTTCAGTATTTTATTTGTTCCTGAGTAAATCGGTTTGTCTGAGATTAAAGTTATAGTTTTTACACAGCTGAATAAACGTCAAGCAGACAGCTGATTATCAGAAGTGAGAGATGCTCCAGAATTTACTCCGGTGTCCTGTTATATTTTAGATAGCAAGGAGTTTATTAAACTTCACCAAAACAATCTGCAAATTTCATTAAAATTTAATAAACTATCATCTTGTCTTTATATTTAGTTAGCACAGACCTTAAACACTTAAAGCTGTAAGCTAATGATAGTTATATAAGAGCAGATGCTGCTGGTGCAATAAGCTGTAGTTTTACGTCCAATGGATGATGATCTGATTAGTCAACTAATCGCAAAAATAATTGGTGACTAGTCAACTATCAAAATAATCGTTTGTGGCAGCCCTAGCTGACTCTAACCCCGAGATAAAAGACAGAGTCTGTTAATTCATTGAGGAGTTGTTGGCTTTTTGCTGTGGTGCAGGCTGGAAAGATGGATTCCAACCTGGTGCTGGAGCAGCTGAGGTGTAACGGAGTGTTGGAGGGGATTCGAATCTGCAGGCAGGGATTTCCAAACCGGATTGTGTTCCAGGAGTTCAGGCAGAGGTGAGGGAGATGTCTGAGATCATTTATACTGATAACAGTATCATAGTTCCTTTATAATAATACTAAGTTTGAATGCTAACGACTTTAAAGATTTTTGCTTCCACTGTATGCAGATGATGTTCAATTCTGTATCTCACTTGAGACTAAAACATTGTTTCTTCAGAATGTTTTTATTTCTGTAAAAGTTTGATGGGAGATGCTACCAACTGTGAGCCTTAAGTGTCATGTAAATGCTTTTGTTTAAAAATACTTGTCAGCTGTGGAATATTATTAGCTGCTGTGTAAAGTTGGCATGTCAAAAGAATTCCTGCATAAAAAAGTTACTCATGCAGCTGCAGTGAGAGCCCACAGCAGACACACATCTCACAAACCCACAGCTACCTGCATGTACCTATGGCTATTACTAAATATTCAAATAAGTCCATGGACACCTGCCCACAGTCTGAGGCCCTGTGATCAGGTTTCGTTGGTTGTTCCTCACTCTGGACTGAAGGCAGATGCTTCTTCCTCTTTTAGAAAAGTTCCTTCAGATCAAAAATTGGATGAGTTTAAAACACAAGAGTTTTTTCTATTTCTTTATCTTATTTTGTTTTTCTTCATTGCTAGCTTATTGCTATATTTTGCAGTTACGTGAAGGTGATCTGCATCTAAACTAAATTTTAATGGGCTTGCCCCTTACCCACGAGAAAGGAAATGAATAAGCTTGGTACGGGAATAAAGTGTCAAGCAGATTGTGTTTGAGATTAGAGTGAATTGGGACCTCATATCTTCCAATTTAGAATATTCTTTGACCGCTTTGCAATTATACTTCGATCGATAACCCATTTAAGGAACGAGTACTTCATGTAGTAGTAGGTTTGGTCTCACCGGTAATGTGCTGTTTGCAGGTACGAGATCCTGGCTGCCAATGCCATCCCTAAAGGCTTCATGGATGGAAAACAGGCCTGCAGTTTAATGGTGAGCTCGATGGAGTAAAACGTTTAATGCTTACAAATTTATGCTATTTGAATATTAATTTACTGTGAAAAGGAAGAAGCAGGGTTCATTCCTCTGCTCGTCTCCAGGTAAAGCACCTGGATCTGGACCCTAACTTGTATCGCATCGGTCAAAGCAAAATGTTCTTCAGGACAGGAGTTTTGGCTCAGCTGGAAGAGGAGCGAGACCTCAAACTGACTGTCGTCATCATCGCCTTCCAGGCGCAAGCAAGAGGCTTCCTGGGCCGCAAGTAGGTGGAGCATTAAGACCCAGAAGTCATTTCCTCTACTTTTCGGGGCCCATGATAGACGCAGTCATCAGGAAATAACAGAGAAGTCCTGTTGGAAGCTTCAAGTTTGATGTTTTGCCACAATCTTTGTTTGGTTTAAACAACAGAAGGCTCCGTGCCCTAAAGCATGACCAGTTTTATTATTTGACTCTAAATGGGACCAGAATTTTTTTAAGAAACCTTATGTCATATTAAAGAAGACTCTAAACTAGTGATTAAGATCATAAACTCATCAGGAAAATGTTTTTCAAAGTCATAAATCCAGTGAGCAGTAGGGTCATTATCCCATAGACTTTGAAAGGCAGTTCCCCCTGCTGGCCATTAGAAAGAATACGTGTGTAGGCTGCTTCCACGTTGTCTTCTGTTATGCATCATTTCTTTACAGTCTGTGATCTCTGCAGGTCTGATTCTTCTTCATGTGTTTTCAGGGCTTTCAGCAAACGTCAGCAGCAGCTCACCGCCATGAAGGTCATCCAGAGGAACTGCGCCTGCTACCTCAAGCTCAAGAACTGGCAGTGGTGGAGGCTTTTCACTAAGGTGATTCAAACAGTTCACACCACCATCCAACCAGAGGACATATTTGTTCTTAAATGTCTCTCAAATACATTTTTATTTAGGTCAGATGAACAAACTTTGCTTCATCTGTCTGTGGTTCAGGTCAAGCCGCTGCTGCAGGTGACCAGACAAGAGGAGGAGATGGGTCAGAAAGAGGAGGAGCTGAAGGCCGCCAAAGAGGTGGCGGCCAAAACTGAGGCTGAACTGAAGGACATTACCCAGAAGCACACCCAGGTGACACAAACTCGGGTTTTTATCTGGGTTTTATCTGAGCGTTAAGTCATTTTGAGTAAATGTTCTCGCTGTGGTGTTTATAGCTGATGGAGGAGCGGGCGCAGCTGGAGTTGAAGCTTCAGGCGGAGACGGAGCTGTGCGCTGAGGCAGAGGAGATAAGGGTGCGACTGGAGGCCAAGAAGCAGGAGCTGGAGGAGGTGCTGCACGAGATGGAGGCCCGGCTGGAGGAAGAGGAGGACCGCAGTAACGCCCTGCAGCAGGAGAAGAAGGAGATGGAGCAGCAGCTACAGGTTTGTCTCGTTATCATTACAAAAGCAAGACATGCAACGCTTTTTGTATCGCCAATGTAAGGCACAGACACGTATGGTTAGTTTATCTTGTTGTTAATTAAAATACTATCTTTCAAGTCCAGCAAATAAGAAGAGATTACAGGTATAAACTTACTCAATGATGGATAATAACTCTGGTCTTACACTGAAAGCTTGTCCTCCTACTGCATCCTTATATTTTCTGTCCGTTAACTTTGCGTCGTCTTTTCCTGCAGCTGATGGAGGCCCACATAGCACAGGAAGAAGACGCCAAGCAGACGCTGCAGCTGGAGAAAGCGGCTGTGGAGGGAAAGGTGAAGAAGCTGGAGGAGGACATTCTGCTGATGGAGGACCAGAACAACAAGCTGCAGAAGGTATGAAGAGGCAGCTTCACGCTCTGCTCTAAGAGAGCGCTTCATTCAGCGTGAACGCTGCACTGCACGCGCTCACATGCGTCTGTTTTTAGGAGCGAAAGCTGCTGGAGGAGAGGATGGCTGACATGAGCTCCAACCTGGCCGAGGAGGAGGAGAAGTCTAAGAATCTAACCAAACTCAAGGCCAAGCACGAGTCCATGATCTCTGACCTCGAAGGTCAGTCACCACTTTGTCTTTGTTTGTTTGGCTCATGAGCTGAATACAAATCTGTGGTGCATGTTCAGTTTACAGCACGGTGCAGACGTTGCAGCAATCACATGTTGGACCGAGGAAATGTTTAAAGCTTTAAACCTGGGGGAAGATTTCAGCTGTTACAGTAAATTTCAACTCACAGTGTGAAGTTGGAGTTAAAGGAGTTATTTCAGGAGTGATAACTGACCTTGCAGTCAGTACAGAGAGCAAATGTCTCTTTATTGCATTATATCATATTTCATCTCAAGATTAAAATAATATGACAACCCGAATATCAACTATTTCATTCTGCTGCTTTAGTATGGAGTAACTCGTGTCTGTAACATCTAAAGAAATTTGGTTTTTTTGTGTCCAGTGCGTCTGAAGAAGGAAGAGAAGAGTCGCCAAGATGTGGAAAAGGCGAAGAGGAAGGTGGAGGCGGAGCTTGCTGAACTGCACGAGCAGCACGCCGACCTGCAGGCGCAGTTAGCTGAGCTGCGGGCCCAGCTTGCTGCCAAGGAGGAGGAGCTGCAGGCCACACAGGAGCGGTGAGGACTAACATGAACAGACGATGCATTATGAATGCTGAAGATGTCCTGACAGGTCGAAGCTTGAAGCGAGGCCATCAAACATGGCTTGATATGATCCAGGAGGGAACCAGTGCATCCAGTTTTGAACTTTATGAATGTAGCTGTTTAGAGAACTTAATCGTACCAGGTCAGATGATCTAAAGGGGAAGGGTTTGTGTTTTATTAGCATAAACTTGAAAAGAGACATCATGAATTATGTGGCTAAGCACATATAAAGGAAATCAAATGGGTCTCAAAAATGATCCCTGTGGGACACCATACCCAAGAGATGCAGATACAGAGTTGTTTAAATTCTCTCCTAATTGAACAGTGTGAATGAAACCATAGAAAAACTGTAACATTTCTCCAACCTTCATGATTTCCTTTCCAACAAATTTGTGTCCACAGCCTGGAGGAGGAGAGCAGTCAGCGTGGGGCGGCGGTGAAACGCATTCGGGAGTTGGAGGCTTTGCTCTCAGAGCTGCAGGAGGACTTAGAGGCTGAAAGGGCGGCGAGAGGGAAGGCTGAGGCAGCACGACGGGACCTCGGGGAGGAGCTTAATGCTCTACGTACCGAGCTGGAGGACAGTCTGGACACGACTGCTGCCCAGCAGGAATTACGGTCCGTGTCGTCCATATACATCCTCGAAATGAACCACATAATTTGATAAGCAAGCTCATTTTTCCGTTATTCATATTCTGTAGGACAAAATTAATGAATCACAAATTGAATGTTTTTCATTTAATTTTACTTTTAGCATGAGACTAGCCCTAATCTGTGTCTGGGAAAATATATATACAGCAATTCTTCATCCCTGGAATTAGATAATCCAAAGAAAGATACCCAAAAGATGAGAAAAGAAATTGGTCCGGCGTTTAAAAAAATGCTTAAATCTTTTCCAGTTACATAAGAATGAGCTTCAGGTATCGGTTAAACATCCATAACAGTTAATGCGACACAAATCTGAAACGTTGCAGTAAATAAGAGTATCATCTGCATAGAAGAGCAGCTTTTAAGTTGTTTTAATCTGCACCATCTTACCGGATGTTTTGTGTTTATGGTTGGCAGGGCGAAACGTGAGCAGGAAGTGGCCATGTTGAAGAGAGCCATGGAGGAAGAGGGGCGGAGCCATGAGGCCCAAATCCAGGAACTGAGACAGAAACACAGTCAGGCTGTGGAGGAGCTGAATGAGCACCTGGAGCAGGCCAAGCGGGTCAGTTCACCAAAGTCAGACACTTTCATTCATACGAGGTGCAGATATACTTTTGTTTAATATTAGGTACATGGATATTGCTACTGGCACGTCCTTATAAGAACAGTGAGACAGAGGTGGATATTTTCACTCATTCAGCATCTGTTCCTTCTGTCCAGGTAAGAGCTGGTCTTGAGAAAGCCAAGCAAGGTCTGGAGAAGGAGTCAGCAGACCTGAGTGCTGACCTGCGTTCCCTCACCAGCGCCAAACAGGACGTTGAGCACAAAAAGAAGAAGTTGGAGGGTCAGCTGAATGATCTAAATTCTCGCTTCAATGAGAGCGAGCGGCAGAAGAACGAGCTGTCGGAGCGAGTCTCAAAGATGACGGTGAGCCATACAAACAATGACAGAAGTGAGTCAGATAGGAAGATATCAGTCGGCTATTTATAATTACAAGTTGGCTTTTTTCTACTCTTTTCCATCTTCATGTTTTAATTCTGAGATTTCTCCAAATTAGCTTTGAATGCCTGAGAGTACAAGTCCCCGAGTCTGTCCTCTGAAACAAGCTCGTCATCTTCCTTTAAAGGCCACTGTCCTCTGATTAGCTACCAGATTGCTTTACTTACACAAACACAGTCAATAAATGGGAAGCTCCGCCTCCTATGAGGAGTGACTGTGGGTGTTTCTTATGACCATATAAGGAAATCAGTGACAAACTGAAATAAAAGTGCCTGAAACATAATTCAAATATTGACCTAAATCATAATAGTTCCTCTTTAAATGTGATTAAGTAACTAATTGGAAATGTTTTAGATCCTAATTACAGATAAATGAGAAACTAGTACATCTAAAATGCACAAAACAGATATTGATTTATAAACTGGTTATTAAAGCAAAGATAAAGCATTGTAAACGAACATATTTAGAAGTCAAAGAATATTTTGAGGTAAAAATAAATTATAATCTGAGTTACCACCATGTCTCTGGGTTTAAAGGATAAAGGCTCATCAGGAGCACAGTATGTGAACAGAGTCTTAAATATCCAGGCTGTGTTTGTGTTAGCTGGTTCAACAAGACCTAAACTCCAATCAGAGATAAAGAGGTTGGCAGCAGTAGCTGTAAGCTTTCTCAGTTAACTTTAAACTTTCTGCTTCTTCTACTTAAAGAGAACAAATGGATCTTCATGAAAAGTCACACTCAGATTTAAAGAGACACGTATCTGCGCTTGACTTTAGCCTTTGTGTTTACAGTTCTCGTCTCTTCTTCTCTGTTAGTTGGAGCTGGACAGCGTGACGGGTCTGCTGAACGAGGCCGAGGGAAAGAACATCAAGCTGGGTAAAGACGTCTCCAGCCTGTCCTCTCAGCTGCACGACACACAGGTGAGGAGCACCCTGACTGCTAAATGCTGTGATGCATGAAGCCAGGTTTCTAAACAGCGTCCTCCTCCCCCCAACTCTTTCAGGAGCTGCTGTCAGAGGAGACGCGTCAGAAGCTGAATCTGTCTGGGCGTCTGCGTCAGATGGAGGACGACAGGAACAGCCTCATGGAGCAGCTGGAGGAGGAGACTGAGGTCAAACGGGCCGTGGAGAGGCAGGTGTCCAGCCTCAACATGCAGGTCAGCTCTGCTCCGGGTCTCCGAAGCAATCGTTTCAAAGGCCGACTGGGATTTTTCCTAATGCTTAAGCTCATCCTCTCTCACACTGAAGTTCTCATTCTTCTGACTTTTCTCAGCTGTCCGACTACAAGAAGAAGCTGGACGAGATGTCGGGGACGGTGGAGCTGCTGGAGGAAGGGAAGAAGCGTCTGCAGCGTGAGCTGGAGGCGACCAACACAGAGTACGAGGAGAAGGCCTCCGCTTACGACAAGCTGGAGAAGAGCCGGAGCCGGCTGCAGCAGGAGCTGGAGGACGTCCTCATGGACCTGGACAGCCAGCGGCAGCTCGTCTCCAACCTGGAGAAGAAGCAGAAGAAGTTCGATCAGGTCTGGCAGCTCCACAATGACTGCTTCAGTTACCTACCCACTGATCAGTTTTTCAGATTTTCCAGTTTTGTTTCCACACGTATTAAAGACGGGAGAGTTTGTCCCAGGAACCAGATGTTCCACAAAAGCTTCTCTCAGTGCTTTTTTTTGAGCCTGCAATGATCTGTGATCTCTAATGTCCTCCATGTCCATCAGATGCTGGCCGAGGAGCGCACTGTGTCCTGTAAGTATGCGGAGGAGCGGGATCGAGCGGAGGCAGAGGTGCGGGACAAGGAGACAAAGGTGCTGGCTCTTACCCGAGGGCTGGAAGAAAGCCACGAGGCTCTGGAGGAGGCGGAGAAGACGGTGAAGGCGCTCCGAGCCGAGATGGAAGATCTCATCAGCTCCAAGGACGACGTGGGAAAGAATGTAAAACACTGAACCTGGACACGAGCGACTCCTACTATCCGTGGTCAGTATTTCCGATGAAGGTGGATGTGTTTCTGGTTATATTTCAGGTGCATGACCTGGAGAAGGCGAAGCGCGGCCTGGAGGCCATCGTGGAGGAGATGAGGACGCAGATGGAGGAGCTGGAGGACGAGCTGCAGGTGGCCGAGGATGCCAAGCTGCGTCTGGAGGTCAACAGTCAGGCTCTGAAAGCTCAGCACGAGAGGGAGCTGCAGGCCCGCGACGAGCTGGGAGAGGAGAAGAGGAAGCAGCTCCTGAAACAGGTCGGGAAACCTCGCCACCGCTGGTTTTTACTTCATCTCATTTTGTAAACACTCGCACCTCGTCACAGTTTTAGAATTTATCATCATAATTTAGGTCCTTTAAGAGTTGAGAAGGAGAAGAAGTTTGAATTCTCTGAACTGGCTTCCTCCTTAAACTTGATGATGTTTCTCCACTTTGAGGTCTTCCTGCTTTTTGCTTTAGTGGTGCAGACTTCTCTCTCCCGAATACTGTGAGGTTTATCTGTTTCCTTATCTGGAGAAATAGACCTGGTGGGATGGAGACTGCAGGTAGTGGTTTAGAAAGATTCTGATTTGCTATCATTGATGTAACAGTAAGAACAAAACTGGCCAGTGCACTTACTGAGAACATTTCTAAGCACATGTTAGGAAAAAAGCGCAAGTTTTCAGACAGCTAATGTTTTCCTCTTGGCGTCCGTCAGGTCCGAGAGCTGGAGTCAGAGCTGGAGGAGGAGAAGAAGCAGCGAAGTCAGGCTTCAGCCGGGAAGAAGAAGCTGGAGGGGGAGCTGAAGGACGCGGAGGATCAGCTGGAGGCCAGCAGCAGGGGGCGTGACGAGGCGCTCAAACAGCTCCGCAAAATCCAGGTCAGCAAACTCTTTTATTGACTTCTTATTTCTCTGAACTCGTCGTTTCTGAAGCTGAGTTGTCCTAACAAAGTCCTAAACATAACCACGTTTGATGTATTTTCACATTTTGCCTGAGCAGGTTTGGGTAACTATAAGAGCTGAAGTATTTAGAAACCAGTTCAAAACCCCACATGAGCCTCCTTGCTCTCCTCACAGGGCCAGATGAAAGATCTCCAGAGGGAGCTGGAGGACTCCCGTGCAGCCCAGAAGGAGGTCCTTGCCTCAGCCAGAGAGTCTGAGCGCAGGTCCAAGGCCATGGAGGCCGACATCATGCATCTGAATGAGGTAAGGCCGTAGGAGCTGCCTGCTCTAAACGTTGAATTTTTAGTCTTTAGTTTGTATGAAATCACAGAGAGGTGGATCGACCCAATATGGCCACCTGAGGAGGGGCGGTCAGAAGAAATGTGGTTTAAAGGGCGTGCCTGGAGAGCTAAAGCTGATTTTATACAGCGAGTTCAATCAGTCAGACGCAGATACTCATTATCGTTATGCGATTAATCCACAGAATCAGTTTCTTCCAAGTGTTTTTTAGCACTTTTTGGAACGATAAAGGTTTCAGGCTTCACCAGCATTGCACAGGTTGTCCTCTGGAAATCGTTTCTTACACTGCTGTCTCCATCTGTCCAGGCGTTGGCAGCTGCCGAGAGAGCTCGTAAGCAGGCGGAGACGGAGAGAGACGAGCTGTCCGAGGAACTGGCCAGTAACTCATCTGGAAAGTAGGTGTCCTACATTATTGATGCATTTAAAATGAGGAGCATGAGTCTCATCAAGCTTCAACTTCACTTCCTGGAATTTTAGTCTTTACTTTGGGAGGGGAAAACCCAAGAGATCAATAAATTCACTGGAATTTGTCATCTAGGGATCATTAACATCCACTAAAGGTCGTCCCAGCTGGCTGTCACTGAGATTTTAAGGTTAAATGAAAACATTTCTGAATGTAAATGAATTAATCAGGAATCGGCAAGAACACTGATCATGTTTTCAGATTTAGTTAAATATCTGAGTCATTTATATCTCTAGTCTTCTGATGGCGAAATCTAACTCTGACTTGAATGTCCTCGCTCAGGTCACTGCTGTCCGATGAAAAACGTCGTCTGGAGACTAAGATCAGCCAGTTGGAGGAGGAGCTGGAGGAGGAGCAGGCCAACATGGAGGGCCTCAACGACCGGCTGAGGAAGAGCCAGCAGCTGGTAGGTTCATGATCGTCTCTAATCTCATTTCATTACAGCAGGCCTGACCAGTGAAGCTGATGCTCAAGTTCAGTTCCTCTAACAGCCACTGAAACTGATTTTCCTACAGGTGGATCAGCTCGGAGCAGAGCTGGCCACGGAGAGGTCTTCTGCTCAGAGCAGGGAGGGATCCAGGCAGCAGCTGGAGAGGCAGAACCGAGAGCTGAAGGCCAAGCTGCAGGAGCTGGAGGACCAGGGCCGCTCCAAACTCAAGTCCTCCATCACTGCTCTGGAGGCCAAACTCCGAGAGGCCGAGGAGCAGCTGGAGGTGGAGAGCAGGTGAGGGCGCACGGTGGGACGAGGAGTGTTGATCCCAACTCAACGTGTGCCGAGCACTGAGGAGATGACTTTGTGCCACTTTGTTGTGCAGAGAGCGGCAGGCCAACGCTAAGAATCTGCGCCAGAAAGAGAAGAAACTGAAAGATTTAACGATCCAGATGGAGGATGAGAGGAAGCAGGCGCAGCAGTACAAAGATCAGGTGACGCAAGATCAAAGGATGAATGACAGTTCAGAGTTTTGGTCATTTACAAACTGTAAATAAAACCATGTCTGCCCCCTGCAGGTGGAGAAGAGCAACGTGCGGGTGAAGCAGCTGAAGCATCAGCTGGAGGAAGCGGAGGAGGAGGCGCAGCGCGTGGTGGCAGCCCGCAGGAAGCTGCAGAGGGAGCTGGAAGAGGCGACAGAGTCCAACGACGCCCTGAACAGAGAGGTTGCTTCGCTCAGGAGCAAACTCAGGTAACGAAGGTCTCGAGCACAGAGACATTCAATAAATACGTCACACCCACCGCGAAGCAAAACTAGAACAATGTGAGCAAAGGTCACCTCAGCGCCTCTTCTGCTCTGGAGTTTGAAACAAGACAAATGACAATTGTTTCCTCTCGTATCTGCTGTTCCACAGTGGGCGGGCATAATAAGCATTGCTGCATTTTCTTATGGTGCGATGAGTACACACCAATCAGGCGTGACATCATAAACACCTGTTTGATATTGCGTTGGTCGCCTTTTCCTGCCAGAACAGCCCTGAGGCTGTGCTGTGGTAGCTGCACCATCAACACAGTCCTGTAAGCTCTGAGGCGGGGCCTTCATGGAGCAGACGTCTTTGTCCAGCACATCCCACAAACCCTCGATTGGATTGAGATCTGGGGAATTCGATGGCCAGGTCAACACCTCAAACCATTCCTGAACCATTTCTGCAGCTTTAGCCTGCTGAGAGAGACCACAGCCCTCAGGGAGTATCGCCTCCATGAAAGGCTGTACATGGTCTGCAACGATGCTTTAGTAGGTGTAACATCCACGCGGATGGTAGGGCTCCATGTTCTGGTCTGCAGCTCTGCAAAAAGGACAAAATGTTCACCTGCTCTCTGATATATCCCGCCCACTAACAGCTGGCGCCATGAAGAGAATCAGTGTTACTCCTCTCACCTGTGTGTGGTCATAACCTTGTGCCTGATCAGTGTATGAACAGCAATCCCTCAGTTACTGTTTTGTCCTCTCTTGAATCTGAATGTCGTCACAGAGAGAGGATCTCGCTAATATGGTCACACGGCACAGAAGCCCCGCCCACCTTCTGGTTAAACCTCGTCTTTAAGATAGACAGCCAATCAGAAGAAAGGTGGAGGAGAGTTCATAACAGACAAATTTGGACGCATTAGCTACTCTAGCAGAAAAACTACCTGTCGAGGTGTAGTCATTAAAATCTTCCTGCTTAGGTGGAGATGCCAAAAGTTACTTGACCAAATTAAATGCTGGAAACTAGTTGGTTATATTTGGTAAGTTAATAACTCTGCTTTAAAACACTGATGGAGTCACCACAGCAGGTACGCCAACTAGTTTTTTCACTGGATGCCCCAAACAGATGTGTGTCCTCCGGGTGTTAAGGTGGGGCTCTTTGGTTAATCCTGCGCTCTGACAGGCTGGAAGCATTGGCTCCCTCTCAGTAACCAATCAGAGCTCAGCTTTAACAGGACACTTCCCTCATAAATGAGCCTCAGTGACAGTCTCCACAAATCAAAGTGTTTTGTTGTTGAATGTATCGAACGCTCGTGTTTGTAGCGGCTGAGTGTCGAAGACGAGCTCACTTGTGATTTTAAATTTCCTTTTGCTCCTTTCATGTCTCGCTGCTCTTGTTTCACGCTCGTCTTCAGGCGCCTCTGATCTGCAAACTCAAAGCCTTCTGGGAATGTTCTCCTCTTCCTCAGCGGGCTTCCCCCCCCCCTCACTGCTCTGCCTCCAGTTTACTCCTGCTTCAGGATTTCAGGCCCTACCTCTTAATTATTTTGCTTTGCAGAAAGCCATTTCCTCTTCCTCTGCCGCCTTTCCTCTCTTTCTGACCCTCCTCTTCCTCCCGATGTGTCGGGTGTTCCCAGGCGTGGCGGCAGCGGTGCTGGTGGGGAGATGTTGTACAGCAGCTCCACTCCTCGCAGCAGTGGTGGCGGCAGCATGAGGAGTTTGGGGCTCGGAGGGAGCATCAACCGGAGGAGCAACATCAAAGAGAACTCGGTGGAGCTGCACGAGGAAGAGCCTCCCTCACCTTCCTCACCCGCCCGCACCCCACCTCTGGAGCCCCGTGCCGAGGTCTACACCTGCTCCCCCAATGAGTAGACGACCAGGAGCAGATAAAGAAGTGTTTTAGGAAACAACCAAGCGTAGAGTCACAGGAGGAGCTGGATATTTAATCAATACTATGGATTTATGTTTGAAGCAAATAGTTTTGTTTTTAAGTTATTCCAAACACACTGAGGGACAAACTGTGGACGGACCAAATTTATCCCCAACAAAACAAGAAAAAAAGTCATTTAATAGCCTGAAGCTACAATTTAATGTCCCAAATATTAGAAATATTAGCGCAAGTATTTCATACTTCATCCATACAATGCTACCAACCTGTTAGTCTGATCATTTATTTATTTTTAATTATTTCTGACACTAAAAGTCAGTAAAATGTTATTTTACGAGCAAAAACTCTCCAAATGTTCCACTTTCACTTCCTCAGTGTGAGAATTTGTTTTACCGTCACATCTGAGAGCATTTTAAAGCCTCTGTGCCTACGCTTTTACATTTTATACATAATCTGTTTCTATAGGAAATAATCTGTGAGATTTGAGACCAATTTAATTAATGATTCTTTGTGGATGAATTTCCCTTCTTTTGTTGTTCCATAAATATGCACATATCTCCAATTATTTTAAAAAACATTTTATCCCTGCAAATACATGTAAAACACCACAGTAAGGTTCCTAAATTCACCCAAGAACTCTTAAAGCTGATTTTAATGAGTTTCAGATTTTGGGTCTCATTAGTCCCGCCAAAGTCTGCCGCTCTAGTTTATAGAAATATAGAAATTAATTTCATTGAATTGGTAAAATTTAATTGGCATCTCCTGTCCAAATAACCTCCCACCACATGCTGGAGTTAAAAACAAACATGAACTTCAGTTCCAGAGCTCCACAAATATCTGCAGCTTTGCATCTGAGCCTGTTCATCCCTGTCCTGACAGCAGCTCCACAGGAGAAGAATTATTAATTATTAACTGGTGGAAAACATTTAACTGTTCCAGCAGTCTACGCTCATATAGGGTTTCTAATAATGAGATGATTATGTACAAGAGTCCCTGTGAGCCCAGAGCTCCGGCTGCTCTAAACGCTGTTTATCACAGTTTGCTCATCTCGGGCACACAAGCCACACACACCTGAAGATAGGTGGACAAATGGGACATGAATCATGCAAAGCTCCTCAGGTGGAGTCTAAGAATCATAACGTGGAGACAAACATGAGCAGGATGTGTCTACAGTGCAACACTGCAGCAGTTTTTAGACCAACAAAGAAGCTTTAAGATGAATAAATTAGCTCAATAGTTCTCCTTTAAAGTGCTGTTAGGAGCATTCCTAACCAGCAGATGGCAGCATCACCCTTTATTAAAGGTCTACTCAGCCAATCAGATGCAGTGAAACTGCACAAACCCAAAAACCAAACCTAGCAGTTTTGGAATATCTTCATTTACAGTAAACTGTGTTCTAAACTGTACAACAGGTGGATAAAAGCAGTTTTTAAAACCATCCGTGTACCTGTGGGGAGGATCCTGGCTTCACAATGTCAAACTGAATAAAACGAGGTTCAGACAACAGCTGAAGAGCTGCCAGCTCCAGCCCTGCCGTCACACTTTAACAATCTGTGCTGCTTTAACACAGGAGGAATTTAGGCTGCACACTTTAGATGAACGTTTGCCGTTTCAGCTTTTGTTACGTGGAGTGTTATTAAGCTAAATAACTCTTATATAAGAAGTCGGCCTTGCTCGCCTCGGTTTGTGTCATCAGTGTGATTTTCCTGTCAAAATATTACCTGTAGATCTTTTGTTTTGTCTAAACAACCTTCTGGCTTTGCCAGGATTCGGGAGATCATATGCAACTCTTCAGCGCACAAACTGAGGCGATCCTTTCTGGACTTTCTTTGAGGGTTTCAGGAATATTTAGAGAAAATCTGTATGTTTGGAAACTGAATGTATCCAACCGGGTCCACATTAATTCCTGACACACTTGGTTTTAAATCTCACAGATACTCACAGAAGGCTCAAAGTCCCCCACACTTGGCGAAGGGTGAAGCAGGAGTCTGTGCTCTGTAAACCACAGAAATGATATCAGACTGAAACCAAACTCTTACAAATGTTTTCTGTTTCCACTTCCTGTGATAAATAAAAATGAAAAAGGACAATCCTTCTGTGCGTTTCAAGTTTTATTGCTTTTTCAGAAGCAGCGCTGAAGGTAAAAAACAACAAAGGCCAGAACAGGTCTTCAGCACTTCATGTGAGCATGCAAGCACTTCATTTTACAGAGTCACATAAGGCAAAAGAAAAACACCAGAGCCTGTTGCTTTACTCCCACCCTGAGCGGCTACTTATAACAGGTCCTGACTCAAGGCTTGAGCAACCCAACCTACACATCCTCATCCTACATTTTAGTGACCCTACAGTGAGTAGACAACACTACAACATACTTTTTTTAACATAAAACACGAGTAGCCTTCACTGAAGTAATCGAATCTCCTCAGAAACAGAAGATGTTTCAGATTTCACTCCTGGAAAGACAGAAGTAGCCCTGCAGAGGGATCTAACAAACGTCTCCACAGACTAAAAAGTGCCTAAACTACCCGTCTGCCACACAGATCTCACAAATCTCCATCATTAGAATCATCTAACATCTACACGTTAGCTATAACATCAAACTTTTGGACGGAACAAATATTTTTATAAGCATAAAAGCTCATCTGAAATATCCTGAGGGTCGCCAGAGGTACTTTTTGTAACTACCGTTTGCAATCTTTAACCAGCAGGGGGCAGTGTTTCACCAGATGTTGCGGCTGCTTTCCCAGACCTGCTGCACTGTATCCTGGTACAATTTGGGCACAAATTTATAGCAGTTATTTACATTCTGTTGGTAGCTTTGGTTCGTTTTGGAAGGTTAAAAAGTTTTGTTTCTTGTTTGTTTAAATGCAGGAATTTACAATAAGTTATAAAGTTTCACCCTGTTAGAGGCATTAATGTTACCTGTAAATTTCACGTCAAGCTGGTGATTTAAGTGAAACATTTTAAGTATAAAACTGAACTTTGGTCTGAAGGGAAGTCTCCAGAATCATTAGTAATCATCATCCAGGAACGATGAATATCCACGGCTAATCTTTCCTAATGTTTCCACCACACAGAGAAATAAAACCGGTTTTATCGGGTTCATCTTCTTCACCTGAGCGTTATGGTGCGTTCACAGAAAAAAGAATCAAAGTTTATGCAAAGAAGGAGACTAAATTTTGAGCTGGTGACATGAATGGAGGTAAAAATATTTCAGGCGATCAGCTGAGATTCTCCTGACACCCGTCGCTGTTTGAATCTCGAGGCATTACTCAAGTTAACTTGGAGAACGTGGAGAAAAGGAAGACTTCCTGCGAAACTCTGAAAATATGCTACTGAAACGTTATTCCAGCTGTGGGCTGGACTCTTCCTCGTCTCGTTGGCTGTCACGATTGAATAATTGTGGATTTTCATATGACGATTCTTCGATTCTTTAGTGTGAACGCACCAAACGAGGTGGACAATGCTTTCGCTCTGATTTTGAAAGAAATCATTCAGCTGCTTCTTCAGAAAGTTTCATCCTGCAGTCGGACTGCGAGTTAAAAACAGCAAAGTGGTGAAGAGCTGGTTTACGCTGCACTACACTGAGAACAAAGACTACCAGTTACAATCCAGGAGGGCGGAGTCAGACCAGCTCATTATGTCCATCGGTTAGTCTTCGTGAAATAATTGTAGATGACAGAATTATGAACGCCACGTGTGGACGGACAGCCACAAACTTAAACTGTGAGAAAGCCTCCTTCCTCTACAATCAGGTTATTGATGACAAACTGAGCTGAACTCCATAATTAAGACAATAACACTAATAAACCCAAACAAAACCGTTTACTGTGTTCGGCCCACCTCAATCTAGGTTTTAGCCTGACTTTGACAAACTAAAATGAAATTCATGGAGAACTGCCCGAGAACCAGAAGGCAAAGAGTGAACCACAGAACGAGGCCAAAGGGCCACATGGAGCTGCAGAGGAGCCAACTTCTCACATTCAATTAATCATTATAAACACATTTAGACACCTTTGACAGATACATCCCAAAATGGTCACCTGGTGTCGCAGGATCCTTCAAAAATAGTCACAGACAGCGCGTCACCTTTCCGTGACCGTGCTGTCTGTGACTTCCTTATAAAAGGTCAAAGGTAACAACACTATTTCTTCTGAGCTTTGCTGCCTCAGCAGTAAAATCTTCGGTCATGTTAGAGCTGGGCGATATAGACAAAAACATTAATACACATTACATCCTGAGCGGTCACGTGACCGCTCACCAACAGTCTGCGTCCACCTTTCGTTCTGCTGTTGAACATAAACGCTGCTTGTTTGAGGTTCAGTCACTGCGGGTTTAAGTGGAAGCTCTGTTTCAAAGACTTTTCACAGTTGCTCTTTGTGGTAAAACAAGAAGCTGCAACGCTCCACCAGACTCCATTCACAAAAACAGGAAGTTTACCTGCCAGAGCAGAAGCTGCTCATCATTAGTTCGTGTTACTGCACGGCGGTGGTTACTGGCAGAGTTAGTCGTTCAATAGTTTCGGTTGGTTCTAATAAACGTGGTGGCGTGGAAGTTTGGGAAACACCTCTGGGGTATTTCCTGGCTCAAGATGGGCCTTTAGTAGTTGACTTGCCACGCCGCCCTTTTAGTTTAGCTTTAGTTACTATGATAAAGGTGGTTACAGAGGTTTTGCTAGGAAAAGCCATTAATCCCAGCAGCTTGGGGCAGGGTTGTAGCACAGCGGCAGAAACCCTGCAGTCAGTTTGGATCTGAAGTGACGGGTAAATCCGGCTTCCTGCGAGGTAAAAATGTGTTTTTGTTAACGAAGTCCGATTCCCTCTCCTCAAGTTTTCTGCTACCACAGACATTAAGTTAACATGTACCGTTACATTTCAAGTCATTATTCACGCTACACGTAGAAGTAAACCATGTGGATTTTTTGAAAATATATCGACGTATTTACCAAATCGACACATTGCCCAGCCCTAAGTAACGTAGTCAAAGTCTCTGCTCAGTCTGTAAGAATGTGTAAACATATCGTCTTTCTAGGCCACCACGTGTGCTTATCATCTCCTCTCTGTGTGAACTCAGAGACACTCCTGACAGTGGAAGCTTCTTGACTGTCAGGAGGTTTAAAGGCAGTTTTACCCCCCAGTGTGTGCATAAAGGTGCCCGTCCAGTGCTCAGCCATCAGACGTCTCTCAAGCTCACTTTGTGTTTAATCTGAACAAAACTTTTAGAGGGAGAGGGGAAAACAAGAAGATCCAAACAAAAGGAGCTGAGAGGGTCCAGTAGATCAGTTCAAAGCCAAGTGCGAGTGCTGAAAAGAGTCCTGTTAACGAACAAACAAAAACATCCCGACGTGTCTGGAGTAACGTGTCCTCAGAGCTTCGGTAGTCTGTGTCCTGAAGAGGCGACAAGGGCGATACCTGTGTCACGTTCGGGAGACCCGGGGTGGACGGAGACGACGGGCCCAGCAGCACTTTTACTTTCACAGCAGCAGCTTGGATCCAGCTCCTAAATCCAACCTCTTAACGAGCCTGGAAACAACAAGTAAACAGTCACAACCTCCGAACGTCTTTCAGTGCCATCTCTGATCAGACAACAGAGTGAGTATTTCCACTTCACAGGACGGACTTTAATAAAGATCAGTAAATCTGCAGAACAACCCGGGGCTGCAGCATCGTACGTTACAGCAAGAAAATCAGTCGTTCATCTCACTAATGCGCTCGATGCTGACCGGCGAGGAAAGCAACAGTGGAAAGTTTAGATGACCAAACACATGCATCCAAATTTTTAGGCCTCTCTCAGTAATATGAAGGTTCCCCTGATAAGCAGGAGACTTACAGTGAGTCTTACGCTGCCTTTCATGGCTGCACAGAAGCTCACCCCTTGTTGTAGAGGCCGTTGGTTGGATGGTTCTCTGAGGAGCTGCTCTGACCCGCTGCTGCCCCCTGTCCACCAGCGTGGGCTCTGCGATTCACCGCCTGCTCTTGGACATATTCCCGACACGATGCCAGCCTGGACTCCAGACTCTGAACGGAGAAGAAAAAACGAAAGGTTCAAATCTCTGATTTAATGAGTGTCACAAACCACCGGCCATAACGGACCACATGTTCCTGTCATGTGACACCAAGTACCTTTTGTATAATTTTTAAGGCTTTTCTTGCTTTGCTCCCATCTTACTATTGTTTATCTAAAAATATGCCAAGTTACTGTCTTCACTCTGTACCGGTGATTTAAAAACAGAAAGAAAGAAAAATCACTGGCTGTGTTATTCTTCCCAAAAGTCAAAGATAAGTCTGTGTAATGTTTAATGGACTCTGAGAAACTGCCTGCAGCATCACATGACGGTAAGTCAGATGATGAAAAACACGAGCTGAGCTTCTTACCCCGACTTTCCTCAGCAGCTCTCCGACAATGTTCAAAGCAGAGATCCTCGCCGACGTGGTGAGCGGGGTCCCAGACAGGCTTTCACCTGAGAAACAGACACGCAGCTCACAGTGATAACGAAAACAGACGAGCAGGATGACCGATTTACACTCGATAAAGCAGTTAGTTAAAGAAAACATTCACAAATAATCAGATTCATGAATATGATCATCATCTGTAGCCAATTCAAACTTATCAACAATCATCACACTCTTATTGTGAAAGTTCACTGTTGGCGAGTCCGCGCCGTCCTTTCCTGCCTCGTGTTTCTCTGGTGGAAGGGTCGCCCGTCGACAGAGTCGGACTCCACCGGTGATGTCAGGCTAACCAGAACCTGCAGCAGGATGAGACCCGACTCACGGACCCACACGGACCTAAACTGAAGCTGCAGAACTGAGACTACTGCTGCAAAACCCACTCCACAGGATCAGGGTAACCCATGCAGGACAGCTGACACATACAAATAAAGTAAAATAAAAGCTGAACACTGAGCTCGACCCGTTTCTCCTTCAGGATCCACAGAAAATAAACACCAAAGGGGATTTTCTATATTAAAAGTGCTGCTGCAGCCTTTCCACTGGCGGTTTTGTTCAGAAAAGACAAACAAAAAACATCATATTTTTTCTTTCTTCCTGGATACTGTTGCCAACTACAAAATGAGCCCCCAGTATTTTCGGTGTAGTTTCCACCACGGGGCAGCTCAGCAACCAATCAGGATCGGCGCTGATCCTTTCCCAGCAGCAGTAAACACGGGCAGTTTGGTTGGATTTCAGCTGAGCAGTTTGAGCGCTTATCGCGGGCAAATCCATAATTAGCAGCAAGAAAAGAACAGCATTGTTTTTTATGATGCCAGAAGCTTTTATAGTTGTTTTAGTGTCACTAAAGAGAGTTTATCTGTAGGGATCTGAAACTTTTTGGAGCTTTTTCTTGAATCAGGCATAAAGCATGTTCTTGGAATCGCTGTGGCTCAGATACGACTGATTATAGAAGAGCTCAGGTTGTGTTTCAAGCACATTTTGAGAAAGTCACACTTCATAAACAGAGCTGGATGGTAAAAAGGTTAACACCACCACAGAACATAGACTGACCTCTGCTGACGGGGGGCTGCGGGGTGCTGAAGGGCTCTGCGGAGGCGGGGGGTCTGGGCGGCGTGGCGGCGGAGGGAAGGGGCTGGTTAGAGGACGAAGACGCGGGTTTGTCTTCTGTTCTTTTGTCTAACGGGGTGAGAGGAGGGGTGGGCAGCCCAGCCGAGGACGACGACGCTGATGAAGAAGGCTCTTTGGCTGCACTGCTGAAGGACGGTTTCCTCTCCTGTACCTGCTGTTTTTGCTGCACGGCGAGCTCCTGCCTCAGGTCTGTGCAGACACACAAAGAAGTGATGAAGACGAGCAAAAGCAAACACGAACGAAACTGCCGAAGAAAAAGATCTCGCTGCACCTCTGGCTTCGTCCTTCAGTCTCTGGACGGACTCTAACAGGTTCTCCTTCTCGTCCAGCTCGCTCTCGAGGAAGGCGTTCCTCTCTATGACCTGATTCATCCTCTGCTCGAAGTCCTCCAGTGACATGATCGTCGCCCTGAAAGGCACCGAACCAGAAACGTCACAAAACAGACCGTTTACAGGGTCACTGCATTAAAATCAGCGAGTCTGTCCTGTAACAAGAGAGACCAGGAAAGAGGACAGCAAAGCAGACATGGAGATGAGCAGACACCAGAGCCGCTGCAGTTTTGCTGTTGAAACTATGAAAGGTGTTTTTCATGTTTCTCCTGAACTTCTGGAGTTATGAAGGATCAAAACTGAAAAACTGAATAAAATCTGAATCCACCTGTTACTCAGAAAAGATTCATTTATGAAGGTAAAATTGTACTAAAAGTGTCTTTAAGTCAAAAAAATGTCCGGATGTCTGACCGGCCTGGATGTGACAACCAAGGCTTTTTGCCTCCCTATCTGGAACCAGTACCACCGTACTGGCGTTCCCTACCACTGTCACTGGATTTGCGGAAGCGACGCAGGAGACGGGGTCACCGTGGAGGTCGTCTTGTCAAGCTGAAATCCTGGATTTCTCATTTTCCCTATGAGCTCCGCTCCATCCGTGACTTTTGGTTGCATTGCGTGCCGTGGACTCCTGGTTGGTTCCCGTTGCATCTCTCGAAAATGGTCCTGCAACTCTGTCCTCTACGACATTTGTGCTGGCGTGGAGTTGGCAAAAAAAACAAACAAAACAAAAAAACAACCTTCGACCGGTGGATCTGCTTGCTAATGCCTCGGAAGTTTTGGGCCCAGTTCCTCTCAGGCTGGGTCTAATAAATACCAGGTCGGTGGCAAACAAGACCTTCATACTGAAGGAATTCTTTGGCTGTATCCCAATTCAGGGTCTGCAGCCTTAAAGTACGCATTTCAAGGCCGATTACGTCACAGCGGCGCGCCGAAGGCTGTCCCAATTCAAAGGCTGCTCGAAATGCGGCCCTGAAATGCGTCCTTCATTTCCCTGAATTTTAAGGCTGTGGCGGTGTAGACTTCGTGGCCCAACATATCCCAGAATGCATAGCGCGGCGGTGGGTGTGGATAAAATTGCCGAAAAAAAAAACTGCGGATGAGGGGCTCCCGAAGAGTAAACTTTAAGTACTGAATATTACGTCACTTATGTGCAAATGTTTAATAACGAAGAACATTAAACATTGCTGTTGGCCACATGTCGGCAAAGTCATGTGACATTAGTGACGTTTGTACTAACTTGGTTTTAAAGCCTTTACTTTAAAATATACACCGATCAATAGCTGAGCTTAATCCTACAGAGAATGATCAAAGCTCATGTAGAAACAAACAAATGAACAAAAGATTGTCTCCTTCATTTCTGTCAAACACAGCTGTATGACACGTTTCCAGCTGTTAGTATCATGGTTGCTAGGCAACCTGGGCATCGCAACGGAGGCTAGGCCGTCCCATTTCACAAGCCTCGCACTTCCGGCATTAGCGGTCTTTGAGTACGCGGCCCTTGAGGATCGTTGAGGCTGCGTACTTTAAGGCTGCAGACCCTGAATTGGGAGACAGCCCTTGTATCTCGTGTTCTGGATTTGCTCTTCCTGACTGAAACCTGGATTTCTCCCGCTGAGTTAAGCACCTTCATTGAGCTAGTGCCGGCTGAACCTTTTTTAATGTTCTGAGAGCTTCTGGTCGTGGAGGAGGGCTTGCTGCTGTTTTTAAGGCTCATTTCATTTTTACCAGCTGGTTAGTGCATGTTTAAAAAAAAAAAAAAAAAAAGGATTTATTTTACTAATTCATTTATGAATGTTTGGAGTTTTTCCTTATTACATTTACCGATATCTATCTATATATATATATATCTATCTATATCTATATATATATATATCTATCTATATCTATATATATCTATATATATATCTATATATATATATCTATATATATATATATATATATATATCTATATTTTTTTTTTTTTTTATTCTCCCCCAATTATTTTCACTGTTTCTTCTTCTAATTTATTTAATAGGTTATAAAAACATACATTGTTCATATTTTATCAATGTTTTATTTCTGTATATTTAATATTTTGTTTTTGAAAAATATCTTAAGGCTCATTTTTATATTTTAACTGGACAATATCAAAGAACTGATTGGGCGCTGTGATTTAAGGTGGTACCACAATCATCTGATTTAAGAGCATGCATGTTCAAAATGTCATTTATTTAATAAATCAGTAAACCTGGAGCCCTGCAGCTTTTTGTTGTCGTTTCTCTACATTTGTCTTCTGCTGGTTTCGAGCCCGTTTTGGTGGACAGATGTACAATTTTCCAGTTTCTTTTACCTCCACTTAACTTAAATTTCTTCATTTATTTCTGGAAATTCAATAAAACCATGCTCATGCTCCTCCTGACCTCTTGGCCCTCTCCAGGTCGTCGTTGGCCTGCTCCAGCTCTCTGATGTATTTGTGAAGCTGGTCTCGGACGGCAGTGGTTTCAGCCAGGTCTCCCTCCAGGCTGGAGATCTGCCGACAGGCCTCAGAGTGCTGCGTCTCATACTTATCCTGGCAGGAGGGACGAAAATACAAGAAAAATACAGTCAGAGAGAGAATGAGAAGCAAAATAAAGACAGACCTCGGCGGCTGGAGTGGAGCAGATCTTCAGGAACTCTGCTTAAACCTCAACAAATATTCAAGAGGATTGATTTCAGCTTTAAAGGCAGAAATAAATGAATAAACTTTTAGTAAAAACAAACCGTTTCAAGAATCAAATTCACCAGAGAACCTTTCAAATGCCTCACAAATGAAGAAACCACGACTGAAGGCATAATATTCAACCTTTATAAACAAATGTCAGACTTGAAGAGCTTTTTTCGCTCGTTTTCAATCCAGCCTTTAGACCCGAGCTCTGTCAGAACCTTTTGTTTGTCAAGCTGCTTCACACCGACCTACGAATCATTCAAGCATAAAAGGCTCCAAAGCTAAAGCGACGAGTCAGTCAGACAATTTAGCAAAGAACCAAATTTCATTTGTATCTTCGGGCACTTGGTTGCACCCAGTCTGTCACAAAAACACTTCACATGTTCACATTTCTTTAGTCGAATCTTTTATGCCAGGTTGAAAGTTTGGGCTCAAATGTTTGATTCAGCAAAGTGTCGCCATGTTTCAGTTCTTCAAAGTCTGGTCCTTCGCTTACTTTACTGGAGTTATTTTGGCCTTGTCAGAAAATAAATAAATAAATAAATTCTCATCCAGCACAGCAAAAATCCTTCCAAGATGAAGCCTTTTCTGTGCCGCGAGACCATCTGAACTCTGTCTCTTATTTCGTACACCTGGAAGGTTTTTTTGTGGCAGGGTTCGCCTCCAGGACGTCAACATTTTCTCATATTTCTTGTGAACGACAGAGCAGCCAGTGTTCAGCATTTATTTCAAAACCTTAGTCATGAATCGTGCTGCATATTTAGATATTAATATAAAAAACAACATCTAAAAGTAAATTATTCTGCATTTCTCTCTCCAACGTTTTGGTGACACCACCGTCCCCATCGATGCTGCTCACACAGGCAGCAACGCCGGAGCCGTCTGCACAGACGCTCCACAGAAGTCTGGGTCCAGCGTCAGGCTGCTGCGTTCTGTATGACGAGGAGAAAACGGCACCCTCATCATTACAAGCAAGCGTCAGGGTTGATGTTGGCTCTGAGCAGTGAGCGCAACAGCAGATACAGCTGTTAACCGTCTTATCACTGCAGCGTGTGGGGACAGTTCACCATCAAACACAATGGCATGACGTCATTTTCACTGTGCCTGGCACCGGGGGCGCGGCGCCCACCATGAACAAACTCTGCGCCATTGTCCCCTTTTTGCTTTTTAACCGAGCTCCTCAAAATGCCGGCGCACACCCGGCTCTGTGCACAGCAGCGGGACAAACTAATGAGATTTGTACCAAGGATCTTCTGGAGGTACTGCCATCCCCTCCAGACACAGATGGAGCGCAGGAGGCGTCAGCTGCCTCTCTCTGGCCTGAATCGATCCTCTGTGAGAGCGAAGAGCGCGCTGCTTACGCTGAGCAGCGGCTCCTCTTCACTGCAGGCAAACCAGAGCCAGAAAACCCGACTCGCAATCAGCTGAGCGATATGAAAATCCTCATCAAAGCCGCTTCAACGGTCAGTCGGCTGAATGCAAATTCAAAGACGGCTGAACACTTTAGTTCAAGTTTAGATACGGACTTGCGTCACAGAAGCTCCTTTCAGAGTTTCTGCAGGATCTTAAAAGACAACATTTATGCTTTTTAAACATCAAACACTGTGAAAAATTAGCCATATATCCGAGCCTAATACAGGTTCGGTCACCAGTGCAATAACCCTTTCAACATTTACTTTGTGTGAATAAAGTAAACAGAAAACTGAGGAAAGAGTGAATTGAACAGAACTGTCTCATTTGTGGTTTTCACTACTTTTTCTTTATAAATTATGAAACTGACTCCTATAGCATGGCAGCTCAGAGTAAAGCTACTGCTATTCCACATCAAGATGAGCCAGGTGAGGTGGTGCAGGTATTTGATTAGGTGGAGATTCTCTTCATTTTGCTTCGTCAAAGATTCTCATATTTGAAATCTGCCCATTATTTTCTGTGTTTGAAGCGCTGCATTTCCTCAGCACATTAACATATTCACTTTGACTAAAAAATGATGTGCATGTCTGGAAAATAAGCAAATGATCCTGCAGCAACTACGTCACTATTTGTGGAGGAATTTTGAATCGAAAGGACTCTGAAAGCTAGTTGTTAATGTGAATCTCGGTGTACACGGCTCCAGATTTGCACTTTTTGCTGATTTTCCATCTCGTTCAGCTGCACGCTGGTAGCAGACTGAACGGTCTTGTTGCTACAGTTACGCACCAAAGTCACTTTGAAGATCGTAAATGTCTGCAGCTGGTCGCAGACCTGCTTCCTGTGCTGAAGTTCATTGCACACAGTTGCAATAATTTTGGTCATGCTGTGGTCTCCCACCACCGTTTCCCCCACTGTGACTGTAGCTTCAGAGAATCAAAGGGAGTATCTTGAAAATCAGGGCTCTGTTGGAGGTCTTCTCTGCTGCTGAATGCTGGAAAGTTTCATTTCTTCATTGGTGGAGTCTCAGTTTTCAGTCTTGAGTTAGCTTGGAGAGCTGAGATGCAGAATACTGAGAACTCCTTGCGTCTCCCGTACCTTATAGTTTTCCAGTTCCATGCGCAGCCGGTTGTTGGCAGTCAGAAGCTCGCGGTTTCGCGTCTCATACTGCTTCAGCTCCGTCTCCAGCTCCACCTCGTAGTCCCGACTCATCTGCTGGAACTCCTGCAATTCCTCCTGAGCTTCCTCTGCACTGAAAACACAGAACATGCCCCGCATGTTTGTTACCGTTGGATATTTTCACTGCAAATCAATCCCAACTCATAAATGAATACAGCTCGGGTTGTGAGTTTGGTTCTTCCAGTGAAAACAATCAGACCAAGACGATGTTTAAGACAAAGATCTGGATCAATTTAAACCAGATGCAGCTGGACCCAACTTGACCAACATAACCACAGTCAGCATTATGGGAAGCTGTTTAACTGGGGGAGGGGGTACAAGCATGTTGGGATGCTGTGTAAAATAAAAATAAAAAGAAGGCGGCCTTCATTTGCAGACCTCCCTAATTACAAATAAATGTTTAGTCTTTGACAAATCTATTTTCACTTTTCATTTGATTACAGCAACATGTGTCATGTATCAGTAAACTGCAAGAAGACCTGCATCAGCGATGGTCTGGCGGAGCATCAGTGCATGTTAGATTGGTAATATGAACATCTGTGAAGGCCCCACTAATGCTGAACGACATATGCCCCGAACCCTAACTCAGGCTGCAGAGAAACATACAACCTGTTATTATTTGCGTGTTGCTCAGACTCCAACACACAGCTCCAGATTAAACCATCCCGCCTGCAGTCTGAAAGCTCGTACTAGCAGGCAGCTTTAGGACCCAGGGACGCAGTATTACACATGCGGTTCACCACCATGGTAACTTACGCTCCAGACCTAACCTGCTCAGAAGCGAGAACACAAATCAACAGGTATTAAATCACTTTCTACTGGCCAATCAGCTCTCTGGAAATGTGCATCAACATTGCTTGAAGACAAACAAGGCCTCAGCACCCAGATAGTAAGAGCGTCTGAAGTTTATAAGAGCACCAGTAACAAACAAAGATCCACTGAAGCAACGTCACTGCTGCTTTTTGTTCCGTTATGTACGATTTAAAAACCATTTTATTGTTCTATGAGCCTAAACATGTAAACTTCAAACGGCGTTCTTACTTATTGATAACCCAAATTTGAATTTTTCTTTTGTGTTCTTTGCTTTCAGAGCGTTAAAAACTCCTAACGATGGAGCAGAAATGATACAAAATAAAAATACAGTGAGATTAACAGAAGACTTAACTTATACAGTCATGCTTTTAGTCAGCTTTCCTTCTGGGCTTCAAATAAACTTTATGAACATAGCAACAGTTTTCCAGCCCGACTGAATAAACCTCGTAAAGCCAACTCTCATTCACACGTGTCCACATGCCCTAAAAATCAGCTGCTGCCAGCAGACCTCTCAGTGTTTCTGCTTGGTCAGATGCTGCAAACCCTGCCTCGGCTACGCTGTTAGACCCCAGGTTGATTTATTTGTGGATGTTCGAGTGAAGCCAGATAAGGAAAAAATATCCGGGGTATGTTAAACGTGCTTTAGCGGCCCCTGACCGATCACCTGTCGAAAACATTTGGCACATTATGAAACAAAAACCTACGACAGCTGGGAGTGCTGAAATCCAATATCCACTGAGAACGGAGAAACATTTGGTTTTCTAAACACTCTGAGCGCTGATAAAAGAAGAACGTGATGCAACACAGTGATAAACATGTCTCACTCCCAACTGTTTTTAAACACGCCACCAGCGGTGAATTTAACGTGAGATTAAGATACACATCCACTTCATTCTATATACAGCTTAGGGTTTATAAATTAATAAAATTATAAGAAGATCACCAGGGGCCATACCTCTGTTGGTGCTTGGCAGCCTGTTCCTTCCAGTACTCCAGCTCTTCCTCCAGGGACCCAAACACTGGAGGCTCCCGGTCCCCCATCTCTAGGGCAGGCTCTTCTCTCACACACCAACACTAGTCTGTGGGCAATTTCAATAAAGAGCTGAACTACTGTTTGAAAGCGGCCAGTTTATCTTCATTGTTACACAGGCTTGTGAAAAAACAGGACCTGAAGCAGGAAATAAGTTGAGATGATTCTTGTGAGTTTTCGCAATAATCCGGCACGAAAAGAAGCAGAATTTATACAAAATAAATCTGAACTTTCAGAGTTCGCTCGTCGCAGCTATCCGTGGTGTAAGGGCGTGCTTGGAGAACATCGTTCAGTTTTAAGTGCAGTTTATCGAACACCTGAGTGTATGCCGAATTAAGGAGCATACCGCGTTGCGTCCAAGAACGTAATAATATTTCCAACTTCCACAAATAGTGTAAGCAATTGAACTAATGTAAACGATTTTAAATGAAAAACTTACATGGAGTCTGGTCACACTGTGAGCGAGACCAAAAAAGGGAACTTAATGAGCAGTAAGACTTGCATCAAAACCTAGAACTTAGTTTATCTTTTTTTTCATACTAGTAACACATTCCTTTAGAGTCGTATTGGTTTTTAACTCGTATACAACAAAGTTAGATGACTGCAAACAAGCCACCGCTAGCCACCTAGTTGGGCTAACGGAGTTTAACCATTTAAATCCCCGCTGAGACTAACATATGACTTCAGCTACTTACACTCAACAGTTGTCTCCGTTCGACGACAAATTAACCAGATTGAACACTTCTCTAAATCTTCTCCATGTCTTCTTTAACTTGTGGCGCTTTGACGATGAAATTTCAAGCAGAATCGTTCAAACAAACCAATTTAACGGACTCGCCTTAAGTTGGAGAACCGCAAAGTTGCTGCTCTTTGGGAAGACGTCGAACAATACACTTTGCCATTCATATTGTCCAGACCAATCCACCAATCAGAGGTTACAAGGGAGCCTCGTTGCCTCTCGCTATTGGTGAACTGTCTGTCAATCAAGGACTGGCAGGCGGGGTTTATAATTATTGTCCAATCACAGTAATGATATCAATGTAGAATGGGGGAATCTACCAAAAGGGATCTTAACAGTCCCAAGAGTCTAGACGTTTTTGATGGATTACCAGAGGATGCTGCCTTTAAGTGCTGTTGGAAATGTGTCGAAAAAACAAATATTAAAAAGTTCTAGAATATAGGCATGTAAAAGTTATTAACAAGACCATTATTATTTTTAATTGCAAAATAAAAACATATATAAATATATTTATGTTTATATTTATTTAACAATTTTTTTTGTTTCATAAATAGCTGCCAGCCATAAAGAAAAGTGATAAATTCAGATAGAGTTTGTTTGTTTTTTGAAAGGGTGGTAAATTATTTTTGCAAAAAAGTTCAGGAAAGCTTTTATTTTATTTACTTGTTGTTTATTTTGTGTGTGCGTTCTACTTTAAAGAGCCCCTGCTCACGACAGTCCTGTGTTTGTATTGCATATTGTTAAAAGATGGCATTTAAATTATTTTTGTATTCTCTTGGAGTGCACCTTAAGTTTTCTTATTGTTAAAGAAAAAAGTACATTCATAAGAAATAATATTGTTTGGAGAAGATAATAATGTACCATCCATCCGGCATTTGTCCAAGGCATCCTGGTCAGATGTTGAGCCAATACTGAAGGATGCAGCTGTCACTTTTAGAAGATGCTTATTTCTGCTACTGGTATCTTGGTTCTTATTCTTTCAGTCACTACCAATAATGACGAGGATACTGGTGAGGTCACAAATGTAGCTCAGCTCAGAATCTGTAAAACAAAGGGCTGGTGTGACAGGACAGGATGGTAGTAACAGGGTGAGACAGAAGCCAGACGGCTAAAGGAAGATTCGTTCATGCTTATACTTTTTTGCAAATGTATATGTGCATGTTTTTTTGTTTTGTTTTTTAGTAGAGCTATTCATTTATTTATGACCTCATTATTTTGGCAGTGCTGGTCCCCCCTAGTTGCCTTTGCAGCTTCGGTCTCCCTTCATCTGTCTGCAGGCATCCCTGGCTCTGTGGCCAATAAGACCACAGGACGAGTGTTGTCACCAAGTACTTGCTCAAAAGAAACCTCAGGGTTTCTCAGTGGAAAAAAACCACTTGTTGTTTTCACATAACCAGACAAGGAGCTGTGTGATAAAGCTGAAACTGTGTGGATGTGTGATTTAAAAAGAGATCAAGAAGCATGTTAAATATTCAACTTCTTTGTCTGCTTACTTCAAGTTACTTTTATTTCTGCCAACCCAAATGTGAGTTTCAGCTTTTTAAAACAATTTTATAAAAACCAAAATCACTTTCCAACACTGGGTGGCAACAGAAGCTTCATCATGTGATCACTTTTTTACTGAGATGACGTCATTAATGGTTATTTATATTAACCATTGTGTTTTTTTTTTTTGTATCAGTTACTAAACCTGTGCTTAAATTTAAGTCCTCTGCAGCCGCCCCCTCACAGTCTGTCGCTTATGTTTCCCAGGGTTAGAAAAGAAGGGCACTTGGCAGCGTCCTTCACTCTGATTGGGTAAAAATTTCACTTCCTGTTGATGGGGTCAGAGGTCGGAATGACTGGGTCAACTCTGTCCTTTTGCAAAGGGATTAAGGAGGCCTATCTGATCCTGGTTAATCCACCCGCACATCACTGGAGCATAAAGCTTTTATACACACACACACACACACACACACACACACACACACACACACACACACACACACACTGTACCCTTGCTTCATATCTGTGCTGCATGTTTTGAGTCCACACACTGACAGCAGATTATAAACATGAACATGTGACCGTCACTGACATTAGCGGCAGTCTGGTTAAAGTGATACATCTCTGTTTTAAGAAATACTTTTATTTGCTTTTAGAATGAAATCTATTAAAAGACTGATGTCAGTACTGTGTGTTGGTAAAATCTAACTTTAATTTTATTCACACTTGTTTTTGGAGTTTACTTACTTATATTAGTATTAGTTGTCTGTGCTGAGCAGTAGAGTTGACTAAACTCATTTAAAGGTAATAATTTGTATTAAGAATACTTCCTCTGTGGTGAGAACAAAGACTCACTGGGCTGTTGATGTTTCACCTCAGATCTTTGATTTAGTCTTCACTTCACTATGATGTGTTTAGACGACCACGTTTGAGACTTCTGCAGTGATCAGTAACTTTAATAAATCCAGCTTTCCTGTTGTCTCTGCAGCGTATGGGTCACAGAAAACAGAGAACCCTGTCTCTGAATCGTAAATATTGTGTACATGCTATAAAGTAAATATCCAGCCCATTTATAATGACGCTTTCTTACGTCAGCATGAATTTCTTCACTATAATTTAGCTAAAAAATATATTTATCTGCCCTGCGACAGACTGGCGACCTGTCCAGGGTGTACCCCGCCTCTCGCCCTATGACAGCTGGGAAAGGATAAGCGGAAGCGAATGGATGGATGGATGGATAATATTTAGCTCTTCCACTCTTGTTTACCGGTACATTAAGTGACTTATCCTGTTATGCACACTAAAAACAAAACAATGCATCAATCCTAATTTAAGGTTAGCTAATGTTTTAAGACTCTTTTTAAGAGTTTGTATTAAAGGTTTTAATTAAAGCCAGTCTGTCGATTTTTACAGGATAGCTCGATCTGGTTAGACAAACAAGTTGCCAGAAATTGGAAAACAAAACAAAAACATAAACTTAGAGTGATGTACTTAAGAGTCAAATCTTAGAGAATACTTAGACTAAGTTAAAGTGTTTATTTAATCATTTTAGTTTTCATTTTTGAGCACTGCTGGGAAAAGACTTTGAGCATCAGATTCCAGAAACTGGCCTGAAACACCTCCTCGTGGTGCTGCAGTATAAATAGACAGCGACTCTTTAAGATTCCTATATTTAACTGTTAACTGTGGGATGATTCTGAGACTAACACAGAAAAATTCATCAGAATGTATTAACTGTTTTTCATTTAACTTATATAAAAAGTAAAACCTCTTATTGGACGATAAATTCTAGAAGAATTGGTGCGTATCCTCGTGAGAACCTCGTGAGATTCTAGTCGCTGAGGAAAAAAGTATCTTCCAGATTAACTTTTTTGTGATTTCCTGCCCTTTTGGAGCTAAACAAGATCACCAAAACACATGAAATATCACTGGAAAGGCCACAATGTCCTCTTTTTAGCACATCAGTACTTAGTGGGGTTGCTCAAATAACTCAAAAGATAGAGACCTAAAAGAAATGTCCATTACAGAGGACATAAGTGAACAGGCTGGGTCTCAGGAGGGTGGAAACAACATTTACTCCACCCCTGTGACCGTGCCGCTAACTGTGGTCTTTATCTGCTCCGGGAACCTGTTTAATGCTCAACAGTCCAACAGCCTCACTGTTCATGGCTTAACTGGGACACAATTTTCCCATCGCATCTCATTCGAATCAGGACAATAACCCCGTCCACTGGAGACAACAGGAGAGAGCTGTTTGACCGGTTTATTGGTGTCAGGTTTACTCTGTGAACACGTGTCAAAAGGACGCACAAAGACGTGGCCTCGTTGTGAAAATATTAAAGTGATGGAACAACAGAACAGCTGAGGTCATCACAGCTGCTGTAAACTAGTCGCTGTAAGATCCTAGTGATAACTTTTATAAACCACTTTGCAAAATAAATGAACATTTGTTGAGGTTTAATGTTCTAAACATGGAAAACAGGATTTCTAGGTTTATCCACTGAAGGGCTGTTTTTCATTTGATACATGATCTCATCTGATAACACCAAAACCAAAAGTCTTACAGAATCAGTAAATCTAAACTCGTGTAACTCAGGTAAGTGATGTGAACACAGTAAGGTTTCTGGGCTGATGGCAAAATACAGAACAGTGACAAATTAAATAAAAACCAGTGAAACCTGCGAGGGAAGGCTCGCTGCCTCCTGCTTCATCCTGTGAAGGAACGCTTCCCTCTGCTGTTTCGGGGCCTAGCAGGGCGTTGGGATGAAGATGACATTCATCACTAGCTCTGGCCTTCACAGTCACATGATCTCAACCCAGCTGACCACAGGTGGGAGATTTTGGTTCAGCACTTTACTTTTCCTTTAATTTGTCACTCACCTGTATTGGATGGTTCAAGTAACAGAACAGGATTCAAATGTTGTAACTTCACATTTCAAACTACCAAACACAGCAGAAGTGGGATGCACTGATACGTATCCTGCTCTAATAACTTATAATGAGCCCTCTGGGTTCCCTCCAGGCCTTCAGTGAAGTAAAGTAACCTTCTAGTAATGGTCTAACTCTTCTTCTTGTGTATCTGTATTGATACAGATGTTTTCTGGTAACACCGCATCTCAGGAAACAGGACATCAGGTCAGTCGCTTCTTCTCCACATAAACGTGAGGTTTAGGTTACGTTTGCACGCTTGTAGGGGCAGGAAGGGAGGAGGTAAGGAGGAAACATCTGTAATTCTACTTGTGCATCAATCCATTTATGATCTCCCACCAATCCAAAGTTGTGTCCAACTAGCAGCAGGCTGCCCAGGCCAGGTGTTCTTAGACCAAATGAGCTATATAATCTCTCCAAGAAGGTCTAGGTCTAGGCCAGGGTCTCATCCCAGTTGGGTGTGTCCTGAAATCGGCCAAAAGGAGGTGCCCAGGACACATTCTAGCTGGATGCCCAAACCATCTCAACTGCCTCCTTTAAAAAGGTCCCCACCACATTTCTAAGCCACCTGATGCAAGTAACTGACAGTCATCTATCTTTACTGTCTAACTGCTCACCTGCCTGCTCGATCCTTCATGTATATTTATTTTTAATATTACTTATCTAGTGGCATTAGCGGGTATTCTTTTAAATTCTCAAGTTTGATTACTTTGACATTTACTGAGCACAATCACACAGAGTGAACCTTTCTGAGTTTTTATCCTGCAGATACGTCAGTGCATCCCAGCGCAACTACGTTTTTAATTGTACATACACACATAAATATACAGCAACACACATCTTTCGTAGCATTGATTGTAACTGATGGCAGTCACCAGTCAGCCAAACACATCTGCAGACTTGTTGTCAACAGAAAAAGGCACGACTGGTATAAAGCAGAAATATCAGCCCTTGAAACTGGTCTCAGGAGCTCCGCTGAGCTGCAGGCTCAGATCAGATCAGGAACCAGTAGCTGTGGCTCGATATGTCAGATAAAACGTCCCCGTTTATTTCAAGTGAAACCTGCGATGTTTGAAGTCGAGACGTCACCACAGCTGCAAACATCTGCTGTTCAGCTTTAGCCCTGCAGCTGCTTTAGTGCTGATTCATCGCTGTTTGCTTCACTTTGGTCCAGAGCAAAAATAGACTATATTGCCAAAAGTGTTCACTCACCCATCCAGATCATTGAATTCAGGCGTTGCATCACTTCCATGAGCACAGGCGTGTACAGCCAAGCACCTAGACATGCAGACTGCTTCTACAAGCATTAGTGAGAGGATGAGTCGCTCTCAGGAGCTCGGTGAATTTCACCGTGGTACCGTGATAGGATGCCACCTGTGCAACAAGACCAGGCATGAAATATCTTCGCTACTAAATATTCCACAGTCAGCTGTTAGTGGTTTTATAAAAAAGAAACGTGGAAGTGAGTGAGAAAGAGAGCAACTCAGCTACAAAGAGGTAGACCGACCTGAAATCACAGGTCAGCGGATGCAGAGGTGCATAGTGAGCAGAGGTTGATCGCTGGTTTCCATGGCAACCAAGCCTTGCATCACCAAGTGCAATGCAAAGGGTCAGATGCAGTGTGTAAAGCATCTAGAGCAGCAGAGATGTGTTCTCTGAAGTGATGAATCAAACTTCTCCATCTGGCAATCTGATGGACGAGTCTGGGTTTGGTGGTTGCCAGGACAACAGTACTTCTCTCACTGTATTGCGCCAAGTGTAAAGTTTGGTGGAGCGGGGATTATGGTGTGGGGTTGTTTTCAGGAGCTGAGCTTGGCCCTCAGTTCCAATGGAAGGAATTCTTCATGCTTCAGCATACCAAGACATTTTGGACATTTTCATGTTCCCAATGTTGTGGGAACAGTTTGGGGATGGCTCCTTCCTGTTCCAACATGACTGCACACCAGTGCACAAAGCAGGGTCCATAAAGACGTGAATGAGTCAGTTTGGTGTGGAAGAACTTGACTGGCCTGCAGAGTCCTGACCTCAACCTGATAAGAGACATTTGGGGTGAATTAGAGCCGAGTCTGTGAGGCAGGCCTTCTCATCCAACATCAGTGTCTGACCTCACAAAGGTGCTTGTGGATGAATGGTCAAAGGAAGGAAGAAGAGCAAATACTTTTGGCAGTATAGTGCATCTCAGCAGCTTCTTGGTGTGTTTCTAAGCTCCCTGAGGTTGAATGGTGACGACCAGCAGCCTCATTTGACCCAAAAAAAGTCTCAGCTACACATTAAATAACCTGATCTAATGAGTTTAAATGAGCCTTCATGCTTGCCTGAGCAGGAACCAGTTTAATGACCTTGACCTTGACTCACAGTGTACTCGAAGTAAATATAATAACAAGTTTTCACACCGAATGAACCTTTGCAACGAGAAATGAAGGACAAGCTTCATGTTGTCGCTTGTGCACAGCTAAATCGTATGATTTACCATTGCTTTATATAAAGATGCAAAATAAGGGAGAGGGTTTGAAGAAAAGTGAGCAGAGCTGCGGGACTTTTACCTATGGTTGCTCCAAAAAGATTAAAAATGCATGAAAAAGGACGGACGCTTACTGAACCCTGAGGCTGACCCTTGTGGATGTTACCAGACTGATCTAACCAAAACTGACTAAAGAGTTCTGGGTACCAGCTGGAGTACTGCATTAATGTGTAGCTTTAGAAGATTCTCCTGTAGCTGTGAGAGCCTTTAAATTGGTACGCAAACAACATCATATTTTCATAAATCCTAAAAACGTTCATCGCCATAAAAAGAATCAATAAAACACGCTGGACTCATAAACTTCCTTGACAGACTCCTGCCTGTCAATCAATGCCCTTAATTTAAAAACTCGCCTTCAAAATCTACATCAGTCAAACCTTGTGACAGACAGTGAGAGTATTCAGTGATTTTGCTTTCATTCGCTCCTCAGCTCTCATCGTGCTGGTTTAAGTGGAGGTAACGAACTCTCGGTCTTTCCTCCACGGCTCAACAACCTGAATGACTGAAGCGGCTTCCTCTTCCATTCCTTCCTCCTCGCTTTAGTTTTCCCGTTGGGTCTTTTGCTTCTTCCGGGCCAGCCGGGCCTCACGCATCTCCTCCAGAGTTTTACGTGGGTCCATGATGAACGCAAAAGCCACTCCGGCCGTGCCATCGCCGTTCTGCCGAGAGAAGCACAGGAAGGTGGCCCAGAGGAAGGCGCAGCAGCCCATGAAGGCAGTCCGCATGTACAACGGCATCAGGACGAAGTTGAGGAACTAGAAAAGTAGAAGCAGAGAAGAGGACCATCATGGAAAAGGGTCTTCTGAGAGGTTTTCCTGTCAGTGGGGTGCACACTGTGATTCTGAATCTACACACTTCATGTGAAAAAACAACAACATTTACCAGTAAATAATATCAGACAGCACAGCAGCAAAATCTCTGATTTTTAGTTCCACTCCTCTGAGATTTTTATTTTTTCTGACTTTAAACAAATAAAAATGAAAACAGGCTCACCTGCATGAATGGCCAGTACATGAGTCCAGTCTGAAAGAGAAAACAAGACACGATCAGAGTTTCCATCTCCATGCACACCTGAGAGGATCCCAGGGAGAGGCCAGGGATGAGTGTAGAACTGAGGCGAAGGTGCTGTGATTGGGATGCTTCCGTTCATTAAAACATCGCACACAGAGCTGCCAAACTGCACGCAGCAACATCTGTTGCTTTACTATTTAAAACATTGGTCACTGTGGATCCTTCCAAGGTTAGAAAAGAGGACATATCTCACTCGCAGTTTCAATCCACTCACTTAACGCAGCTTGAAATGGAGAGTCAGCAGCAACGCCTGCACAACTGCACTTCAATTAGTGTGTGCAAATTATTATACTCCTTAGAGTATAATTTACACAAAGGTGATAAAGCAGAAAAGATCTGAATAAGACAGAGATAGAAGGGAGACACGCCAATCTCAGAAAAACAGTGAAGCATGGCCACCAAACATGGTTAGAGCTCAGCACTGAAGCTAAAAGACTGGGGTTAGAAAACGTTACATGAAAGAGAAGTTAGGTTTAGGTGTGGGTTACAAGTTAACAGAGGGGGAAGTGCAGCAGCAGCATCCTCCTCTGTCACACTGATCCTCTGCATCTCCTCCTTCACTACATCCATGAACCTCCTCTGAGGTCTTCCTCTTCTCCTCCTGCCTGGCAGCTCCATCATACTTTGTCCAGTAGATCCTCCCTCCCACCTCTGCACATACTCAGACCACCTCAGCCTCTCGAACTCTGAGCTGTCCCTCTGATGGACTGATTTCTAATGGTGCTCACTTTTGTTGTTTAGTGTGTGTGTGTGTGTGTGTTTAGTCACTGTTTTTCAAGATATTGTATTATGCATAACTGTTGTCTGCGTGTGAGGATGGATGACTCACGACTGCAAGTACAAATAAAGCAACCCGAAGCTGTTTTACTGTAATCACAGCAACATGACACTATGAGTCACACTTGGCAGGACGTCAGCTCCTGAACGTCCTGAAACCCACTGACATTTTTATCCTCTGGCTGAATTACCCCGCGTGCTCTCCTCCGGGCGCCGAGCCCACTGCGCAAAAGCAGAAGTGCCGGTGGCGTAATCTACATTAATCCGGTTGTGAGCTGGCAGCGGCAGAAGCTACCGTGTGTGAAAGAAAGGCGACTTTCCTTCGTTTCGCGCCGCTGCTGAAGCGCTTCTCACCTTCCAGGTGTTGAAGAACTTCTCCCTCCAGTCCTCAAAGACGTCCTCCTTTCCCTCCAAGAAGCTCACCCCTGCGAAACAGAGAGCAGGTTTAAGGCACGGCTTGGGACGTGCGTCTTTACGCACAAATGTAAAAACTATGGAACAAGACCTCACCTTGAACACTTTAGTATTTGACTGAGAGACAACCTTGACCGGAAACCACTTCACCTTCACACTCATTTAAGATGTTAGAGTTTCATTCACAAACTGACACTCTTTAGATTTTATAGTAATGGTTTGTCCCGATTGTCCAATTATCACTCATTATCAGCGTCATTCTGCGTCTGCGCTCTGGCTCCGATGGCTGGTTGACATTTATAGTTGGAAAAATAATCAATAACTCTCATATTTGATGTTCCGACTAAAGATAATATTTGCTGGCTTCAAACAAAAGCGCACTGAAGGGGGGGTGTACTCACGCGCTTTGCTTTAACACGAAGCAAACTCTCAGTTCTGTAACCCTTAACGTGGATAAAATGAAAGCTGCCCATCTTACCGGTGTAGAAGACACTGGTGGCCAAAGGCGACGCGAAGCTTTGGTCCAGCAGCAGTTTGCGGAAAACCATCCCGGCGGACTTTCCAGGGAAGCGCCTCTCCAGGGCGCGTAGCCAGAAGTAGTTAAAGTTTCCCTGGAAGCTGATTGCCACGATGGCGACATTGCGAGTGTGTTTCCAGTCCATGTGCTCCTTCTGAGCGATGAGCTGGTGGACTAGGTCACCGCCGGCGAATAAGCATCCGTACAAGGTGACATTAGCCAGCCAGGGGAATCGCTTGGCGGCTTCTTTGAGTACAGCTCTCCTCATCGTCTTTGGCACCGACGGGGACGCAGGTGCCTACAGAATGACCTGCCCTGAGTGGTTTCACCTCAGCAGTCAGGATGCAGGCATACCGGTTGGATTCGTTTGGCTAGGGCCTAGTGCCAGCCTACTGGACGACAGGACGCAATCCATCAGTGCGCCGTAATCTGGGAGGGATTACACGTTTCCGCTGGCAGCAGGAATATCGCACATCATCAGATCTCAGATGAGAAATGCCCAAAAAACTCCCCGAAAAATGCAATGCATAAAACCTGCCATGGCTTCGCTTTGGTCACGGTAAATTTAAATCCAGATCATTCTTTCTACTTCCCGTGAATCAGGTGCGTCTCCAGCAACAAATCCTGCAGGTCAAGCGCTAATCTGCTCAGGCGTACATCCCGTCCAACTGCGTCACCAACACAGCAGCACAATTAATTTAATTTGACCAGATTCCATTAAATGTAACATTTTACACGCCAAATATTTAACAAAATTACTCGGGAAATTTACATGTAATTAAATTATGTAAAAGTTAAGAGTTTGGGCAGAATCTTTCTGAGTGTACAGCCAGGTAAAGACTTCAAATACTATGGAGAAAAATGTAGATCTCTCATTCTGAGGATCCTTAAATAGATTATCCTCTGTCTTTTCTTAAAGGCCTGTACAGCCAAAGGTTTTCCCTAATACTGCAACTAAATCGAATAAAACCAGGAGTTGTCTGGAAAGACATCACGAAAACTTGAATGATGGAAGGTTGTGATCCAAATGCCATATCCATTACAGAGCACTAGAGGGCGACATCTCTCCACACTGGGGCTGTTTTCCTTTTCTCGCTTGTGAAGTACAAAATTAGAAAATATATACGATAATATATATATGACATTTTAATGTAGGAAAAGGCTAAATTGTATACATAACTATTTATAAAATATACAGTTTATTTATTGATGTATTTAGTCAGTTTAGTTTTGGCCTAAGGGGCATTCCATACACAGTCGGTCGCTTAACTTCCATCAGTTCCACTTCGATTAGAAGGTTAGTCTGATTAGGGTGGGGAAAAGAGAGAATATCTTACTCCTATTGGTTGATTGTCTTGTCGTTCGAAGCGACTTCCTCTGTGATTGGCTGCTGCCCTTAAAGCCTCGGAAGTGTCGTTTTTGGACTTGAGTGAAAACTTGGGCATATCGGTGTGGCGGCGGCTTCGAGCTGATTCATAACTCTCGGGAAGAAATGGCCACCAGAAAGCACTAAAACAGGTACGGCTGGGGTTTTTACCGCCGCATGTTAAGAAGGGCTGTTGATTTAGTCGATGTGTCGGTTGTCTTGTTGTCGTGATTAATGTGTGTGTTGTGTTTGTTCTCTCAAGCGTGCTCCGATTTCATTGTCTTTTTTCCACAACAAGCAAGCTTCAACTTTTTCTCAGGTTTCCGACCTTATTCTGAGAAGCTGACGACAAACTAGTCTCAACACCAACTCGTGTATATCTACTCTTTGTCGTCCCTCTTCATCACCTCTTTATTACCAGTTTACGCCTCATACTTTACAACTTTCTCGGCAGTTGGTCGAACGCTCTCCTCATCCTCTTAAATTCAGCCTGACAAGCAGCACGAAGCATCCATTAAGTTTGGGTTTTCATGGAAAAAGTTGCTACCTGCTAAAAATATTCCATGCCGATTTTTTTTTAACACGTTGTAAATCTTTTGAAAGTAAATAATATTTTACTATGATTGATCGTTTTTGCTGCCACTCGCGTAAACTTGGAAAACTGGTGATTTTCTAACGGAGTTCGGCTCAACCCGACTTTAAAAGACATTCCAGGACCAAAAATGTGAGAAATTATGCGGCGTGACTTACCTTATTAAACATTTTATGTATTCTTGATTTTTTAAAGACGACAAGAGCAGCTCTATATTTTAAATTCTTCTGTCATTATCGTATTATCGCCGTCCTCTTTCACTTACACGAACAGCACGTACTGTCCTTTAGGTTAGACTTTCAGTCAAGAGTGTTATTACTTTTAAATAGTTTTCATGCCGAATTATTTTAAACAACTTATTTATAATAAAAAACAATGTACTGTTTTGTTATGACTTATTATTGTTTGCCGACACCAGCACAAACTTAAAAATGGGAGTTTTTCCAGCAGAGTTCGGCTCAACTCAACTGTTGGAGCTCCAGAGCATGAGAAACCACGCAGAGTGAGCTATGCAGTCACACATTTTATGCATTCTCGAGCACTTTTAAAAAGACTGGAGAAGCCCCTGCAGTTGGTGGTGGGCGGGAGTTTATCTAGAAAATAACTGCAAAATACGGAAGTAACAGAAGCGAGCCACGACATGTCTGATGCCTCCTGCGCTGTTAATAATAATAATAGCGTGGGTTTGCACTTGAGTGCCTGTCATAGCTTTCCTGTTGCATGTGCAGCTTGCTCAGAGGAGCTGCCTCAGGCCTCTTTAGGGACCTTCTAGCTGGGCTTTATCAACTTTACATTCAAATCCACACATTTTGGGGCATTTAAATGCAACACTGAGGTTGATTTTAATATATATTCAGAACACTTTTGATGTAGAGGATATGTTTGTGCCTTCTGACATGCAATGTGTCATCTTTATTGTTTTTATTGTTGGCATACCGTATTTTAACCTCTTAGCATCCAAACATTTTATTGACTCTTCACCCAAATGAGACTTCATTTGAAAGGTTGCATCTTCTAGTTTCTTCTTGGAAACTTGTGCTTGTTTAGCATGAAGCTAAAATCCGAACTAAGGTCATGAAAAATGACCTATTTACAGCCTCAACAGCTTAATTTCCCGTTCACGAAACAGTATGTAGTACACAGTACACACTATAACCATCGTGATGCAAATTCAGTGTTTTCTTTCTCCGTCTAGGGCAGCATTAGATAAGTGTTTACAGCCCTGCTCCCTGATGTGTATTGAAGCAAAGACTGTTGCACAAGTAGAGCATGAGTGGAGATGCACATTTTAGGATGTCTCAACAATGCACAAAAAGTTGTTGTGGGTAAGGCGGAAGTATTCCCTGTGGAGGAAATCTTGTATAATAATGAGAAAAAGTGAGAAACACCCTGCGTCTGTGGCTAAAATACTTGTGCTTAGACAGTAAAACAGCTTAATAGTCCAAAAATTCACAAGAGATTGACTCAACTGTCATGTGTGGCAAAGAGAAGCATGCCTTTGTTGATTGGATAATTGCATACCCAACTTGTAGTTAGAGCTTGTTTATAAAAGCTGAACTATAAGGCCTATTTTTGACACACTGTAGGCTTCATTTAATTACACACAGATCTTAAAAAGCATTGATTTTTGACTGCTAAAGTGTCACAGGAGCCCCGCTGCAGCACACATATATTTGTGAGACTGTAAACGGTGTGGGGGAGCTTGAAAGCAGGACAGCGGGTCATGGGTCCATGCAGGTTGACCTAAATATCCCAGAGACACAGACGGCTGAACTCTTTAGAGAATAAATAAAAAGTAGGAGGAGAAATTCCTGTTCATTTGTTTCTAGCCACACCCGTGTCATCTAAACAGAGAGGGAAACCAAGTCGACCTGGCTGAGCGCTCAGAGAGAGGGATTATAAGCCACAGGATTACAGAGACAGAGGGAGAGAGGGCCTGCACCCCTCTCTTTGAAGGATGTAAAACAATGTCTGGGCTGTTAAAGGAGCGTGAGAGTCGAGGAGCAGTGTTAGCAGTGGGCGCTGTTTAAGTCAAAGTGACTGCATGCCTGCATACTTATTTGCATTCATGTGTATAAATATATATATACTGGGGTTTTGTTTGGAGGCATGACACTGGATCTCTGGTCGGTTGTCTGTCTGTGCATCAACAGAAAACGTCCTGTTTAGTTTGATTCAGGTGATTGGTATGGCAGGACTGTGCGAAAATCTTGAGCCACCCCTAATTTCTTTGTTTTATTTCAAATGAGCCAGATTTTAGTGTAATAGTTTTTTGAAGTGCTCGTCAAAAGTTCTCCAGCTCTCTGAAGGTCTTTCAAAGTTCTTCACTGGCTGTGTTTTCACTCATTTTCAGTCCAGTCCTTGTACCTGACCATTTTCACAGGTTTACTGGTTTTAAACACTGACCTATTAACCATTCGGATATAAAAAGTACGCAGCTGAAGGGAGAACCAGTGTTGTGTCTACACAGCAAAGATCCATCTTCAAATTGTGTGAATGTGAGAGTGAATGAATAGTGGCATTGTAAAGCGCTTTGGGTGCCTTGAAAAGCGCTATATAAATCCAATCCATTATTATTATTATTAATTGTATCTTTGCATTTTGTTACTAGCAGCCTGTCACAAAAGCACAGCCTGTTCTCATTTCTTTAGATGAATGTATTAAAAATGCTAAAGGTAAAAGTTTGACAGGAATAACAGCAGCAAAGTGATTCCCAAAGAGAGCTATTAGCCAAAAACTTGGCATATTTTGGCATGTTGTGCAGTGTATCCTTAAAACTGAACAAGTGGAGGACAAAAAATATCTACAGCAGATGAACAGCATGTGAAAGTCATTAAGAAACGAGAAAAAGGAAAAGAGCAAAGAGAGATGCATCTGTACCGTCAGCTGATCCATCTACTGCTCACTGAAGCCTCATCAGAGATGGTCTCAGTGGAAGGGCGGCTGTTGAGACGCCATTCTTACGAAGGGAAACAGAAAGAAAAGGCTGACGTATAAAAATTACACAAGAACTGGACTGAAAATCAGCAAAACAGGTGTTACAGACGAATCTGGATTTGAAATGTCTCGTTCTAATCATGTCCAGTGTTTATGGACGAAGTCAGCAGAGAGCTACAGCAGTGAGTCTGCAGCCGTCTGGAAAACATGGCGGAGGCTCTGCCATTGTTGGGAGCTGCATTTCAGCACGTGCTGTTGGACATCCCGTTTTGTTCCACCATGCTGTACCATCTGGAAATCCTCTGAATGCAATGATCTCAAACACACTGCCAATGCAGTAAAAACGTACCTGGATAGAAAAACACACAAACAGCATCAGTCATGGATCAGACCGGACCTCAACGTGACTGAAGCAGCGTGGGATCGTCCTGACAGAGAGCAGAAACATCCAGAGAGCAGAAACATCCAGAGAGCTTTGAATGTCCTTCAAGAATCTGGAGAACAGATACTTAAATCACAGAAAGCTGCCTGAGAGTTCAGGCTGTGCTGAAAAATACCAAATGCATTTATTTGGTAAATGTTTTCTCTTACACACTGTGTTTCTATGCATGATTGCACGTTTCGATACATCGCTGCACCTTTTTCTTATTTTCCTCGGAGCACTAAGTGGTGGCTCAAGACTTTTGCACAGTAGCAAAACTCCACTGAAGTAATTTTAACTTTAGTTTTTGAGGGTTTTTTTTAAATCACACTGGAGTTTACAGTATAAATTATTCGACTTATCTCCAAGTTTCACTTTAATCACCAGGACTCATTAGCAGGGGTTAAAGGTTAAAAAAGCATTTGCTGTGCTGGATTTCTTGTATAGATTATGCCTTTCCTCCATAACCTGCAGCAGCGGACCACATGTGACACTTTGCATACTGTATGTGGCGGGAGCGTGATGCATTTTAGTAACTTCCTCTTTAGATGCTTTAAAGGAAGCGTGGCCGACCGCAGCAGGTAGCGGCATTACTTTCAGCTTTGAGAAGGACTTGGCTCAGACTTAACGCACCTGCTTCACATAGAGACAAAACTCGCGATCCAGCGCGTCACTGAATGTTGCCGAAGCATCGGAAGGTACATGAAGGTCCAAGCCAGATATTCTGTAGCATGAAGATCATTTAATCCAGCGTTTTTGTGATATATTTCATTGTTCTATGTCAACAAAAAGATATTTTTTCCAACACTGCCTTCACCAAAATAGATTCAGAACTGGAGTATTTATACTCCTCCGAGACCTCCTTCCAGGGTCCTAAATTCACTCAACAAGCACCAAATGTAGGTGAATATTAGCCCCAAAGCAGTGGTGTAAAAGCTGTGCTCAGAGGAGTTATTATCATGCAAAAAAGACTCTAAATATATAATTTCTTACTATATATAATGAGTCATTTTTAATGTTTTTTTTTATTTTGTTATCTCACATTCACCCCAAAAATAAAGAAGAATACAAAAAAACCTTTAAATGTGGTTTTAAATACAAGCACAGGAACTATCAGATCACATGAGTTTAAAGGATTAGGTATGAATGTTTGTCGGGTAAACATTGAGAAAAAATAAACACCACAATTTCTGGGAAACCTGTGAAATAAACAGATTAATCGATGAGATAAAGGATCGGTTTTAAACGTGTAACCTGTCAGCGGACACCTCTGACAGGAAGACGTTGAAGGCTGGTGGTAATTCACCTCACCTTCACTTTCATTCTGTCTACAGAGATTTCCGTGCTGCTTTTATCCCCTTTGTGAGGACACAAAGTTGCTGCTTCTCTCAGAGGTTTGTGGCTGAATTTGGTATTTGTTTTATGGTATTAATTTTCAAACTTACATTAAAATAATTATTAAAGTGGAGGCTGTTACAGTACTTTGACATTACACTGCTCATGTTCACTTATCTCAGAGTACTTTGAATAATTGAACTCAGGTGATACTTTCCATCATGCAGGTAAGATTAGATATGTTCCTGTGACTAATGTCTTGTCTGTTCGTGGGCTTTGAGTGTCCAGATCCATCCAATAAGAGTCCAGCTACGCTCCTGCAGCTGATTGGTGCTCCTAGGAAAAATCCAGGAAAAAAAACCACATTACATAAAAGTTAAAAAAGGATTTGCATGCTACTGGGAGAAAGAAGTATTTGATCCCCTACAACCCAGCAGGAATAACTGCTTCTCCTGTTCGCAACTCGGTGTGTGTTCAAAGCTTACCTGTCCACAGAAAATGTTCCAGCCTCTCCAGCAAGGTTGGGAAAGACCAACATGCAAAGGCTGTCAGGGGAAAATGGACGGCCCATCAGGAAGACGCTGATAAAAAGACTATCAGTCACCATCGGTCTGGAGCTCCGTGCAAGATCTTTGCTTGTGGGGTGAGGATGATCATGAGAAAGGTGGAAGATCAGCCCAAAATCACACGGGAGGAGCTCATTATCAAACTGAAGGCAGTCGGGACCACGGTCACCAAGAACACCGCTGATAGCACACTGCAGTGCACTGAAATCTTGCAGGTCCCCCTGCTCAAGAGTGCGCATATACAGGCACGTCTTAAGTTTGCCACTGAACGTCTAAAGCATCAACTCGACCCGCCATGTTTGGCGTAATAGATATGATGAGCATGACCAAAAGAACACCATCCTCAGTCGAGCACAGAGGTGGAGACGTTATGCTTTGGGGCTGTTTTTTAGGGCTACTGGATGACTTCATCGCATTGAGGGGCCAGTGCATGGGGCCGTTTCCATAATATCTTTGTACTGGTCTTCAAGCATGACAGTAACCCAAAACATAGACAAGTGGCCTAGCCAGACCTCAGTCCAGTCTGAAAATTTGCGGAGTGAGCTGAAGCTTTGAGAAGAAGAAACCCAAAAGATTACAGAGTTTCTGCAAAGAGGAGTGGGTGTAAATGTGTGCAAACGTCTTACACTAATCAGGGTTTCTTCACCAAGCACTAAGTCATGTTTGTCTTATTTTACTCAGTGACATGCAAATCAAGTGAGGTGGAAGTGATGAAACGATTATTTCCAACGCTGTATCCTGAACATAAAACGAAGCAGCACAGAGCTGAGAGCACAGCTAAATAAAGAAGTAGGGCTGCTCGATTATGGCAAAAATGATAATCACGATTATTTTCACTGAAATTGAGATCACGATTATCTGACGATATTTATTTAACCCTTTAAGACCTACTATAGAACCAAGTCCACCAGAGCTTATATTATTTTTTTTACATGCTGTAGTGCCATTTGTGGGAGCATTTCAAGTTGCTACACATCAATACAACTGTTATAGCCCATATTTTAATAATATGTATGCATTAAGTCCATAGTAATTACATAAATTGCAAAAAAGTGCAATAAACTACAAAAAAAATTGAAAATCGCTTTTGTTTTGTTTACATATATTTCTACTTGGAGAAATTTAAGAGGCTTATCCCTCAAAACTTTAAATACAATAAAGTTGCAAAAAATAGTTTCCCACCACAGGAAATTTATTTTGAGTGTCTTCATAGTTTTATTTTGGAGATACAGCAATTTTTATATACTGCAGGAAAAACAAAAAACAATCCTATGATGCAAATTTGCAAAGAAAACAGCAGGTGCATCATTTCACTGTGGGAAGTGTTACGAACAGCTGATAGGAACGGCAAAGCCTGTTGCTGGAATATTATGTTTTTGTTCCTGCAAGCGCTTTTTATGCAATTTTTGCAAAGCTATATGTGGAACGAAACCGTGACCGAGGACAAGCTGATGGCATCAGATGTAAGTACAACTCCTCCGGTTTCATATGCAAAACAAATTATTGCGCTAGCTTACACGGTTCAGGTTCTACAGGGATTTAAAAATAGTTACGCAAAACGGAGCGTGCTGCTCTGACCGGCTTTAAAGGGTTAACAATGACTTTAAAAAATAATATAAAATGGTGTGCAACACCACTGAAGTTTTTTTTTTAAACTCTCTTTTCAACCAACGGCAGTCACTCTCCAAATAACTTCTGCTTAGCTTTCCGAGCTTCCCTCGGGTCCTCTTAATCAGCGGTCTCCACCCTTTTTTGCGCCACGGACGGTTTATGCCCGACAATATTTTCACAGACCGGCCTTTAAGGTGTCGCGGATAAATGAGGGAGGGGCTAATAATCGGCTCAGTCATTTTTAATGATCGTTGAAAGCCCAGATCGTAATCGTGATTAAAATTCGATTAATTGAGCAGCCCTATAAAGAAGCTCAAATATGCAGACTTCTTGTAAAGCTTTGTGCCAAAGCCTTTACTCTACTACATTTTGAAGCCTTGGTTACTTGTGAGAGCTTGATCCACATTGTGTCAGTAAATCAGGAATATTTCCAGTGCATGTTGGCCAGACCTGCTGTGTGATCTCCTCTTTTGGTGGAAGAAGAGGCTCTGCTGGCCTCGTTACGAGGTAACTTCCAACTTCTGCTGGGATGCTTTGCAGCTGGGATGAGAATTGGCACCTCAAGGTCCGAGGCCAGATTAGGGTGGATTTAAAACTAGTTGCTGCCTCATGTGGAGAATTTCAAGTATCTCTGGGTTTTTGTCATGGTGAGAGGGAGGCTGGAGCAGGTTGATTAGTGATGTAGACCCTTTAACAGCCTGTTGTGCTAAAGAAAGAACTGAGAGTGAAGCTGTTGGTTTAACTGTCAATCTACATTCCTCATCTGTGGCCACGAGCTATGGGTCTGAAGGAATAAGATCATAGATGAAAGAGGCAGAAATGAGACATCTGGGTTCTGCTTTAGACAGAGAGTGAAGACATCAGAGTAGAGCTTAGAAAGAAAGTGACTGGATTTCTTTAATTCCCGTGAATTTCACCTCTGATCCGAGAAGCTTCTCCAGTTCTGAAACCAAATCCAGGTGGAGAGTCCCAGGAATTTAAACCTTAGTGGGGGTTTTCCTTTATCTTGTCATTTGATGAGAGGTGAAACATCCTCACAAAACTTAAAGGAGTCCAGTCAGTTTCTTTCCAAGCTCCTAAGACTACCATGACCCGGATGACTGAGACCCTACACTGACATATCAGAGTGGAGCTGCTCCTCCAAACTGAAAGGAGCCAGCTGAGATGCCTCCTGGGCCCCTCCTAGCTGAGGTGTTTCAGGAATGTCCAGCTGGGAGAAGGCTCTGGAGTGGACCCAGGACACTCTGGAGTGATCTCTGCTGGTTTGGGAACGCTTCGAGGAAAGCATCGATTCACACGATTCCTCTCGGATTCGAGTCCAATGAATAAACTAAATGACTCAAAGTGAAGTGAACGGTTTAGCCGTGAGGGAACTGGATTTTTAGGGAGGATAAAGTTAAAATAAATAAAATCCAGAATACCATAATAATGTTTTTATTTGGATGTTCTAGGTTTAATAGTCTGTGGATGCTAAAACTGTAGCTTCCTTTAAACGATCGACAAAAACGAGGTCCACAAAAATCATTTGAGGGCTAAAACTTGCTGCTTTAAAACACTAAAGAGCTCAGGGACCCTCCAGCCTTGATTACTCTGATAAACCTGAGTGTCTGCTGTTGTAAAAGTGGTCTTAGAGGTCATTTGGCTCCCGGTGCAGAGACGTGAAGACGGACAGAGCTGCAGTTTTAAAACTAGACGAACTCCATGCTATCAGTTTTCCAGTCGTTGCTTTTGACATTAAAATGAAGCCAAAATCAGTAACAAAGCATTATTTTACTGATGTTTGATAATCATATTAAGGTCACAGGAAGAGGCTCATTAAAGCGTGTTTATGATCATTGTGGGGTTTTATTTTCGTAGTTATGTGAGGCCGGTGGACCACACTGAGCATTGTACGTAAAGGTCGTGAAGAATGTGGTCCCACACCGCTGCAATGAAACCAGAAGTCCTGTGTTTTCGCCGTGTCGTAAAGCGGCTGGTACTGCGGCTGGCTGGCAGCAGAGGAAGTGGTTTACTTGTTTTCTCATTTCCTCTGTCACTGAAAATGCTCAACGCACTTGGTTGACTTGTAGTTTTTCTAGCAGAAGATCGAGTCTTACTCCGTTATTGGTTATTAGCCACAGCAGCGCCTCTGCAGAGGTGAATTATGAAGAACGCTGTGGGCCGTTTGTCCAATGAGACGTCTGCATCGATGAGTCACGACCAGCTACAGGACACGCTGGTGTCCGCTCAGTCACTCTGAGTCACTCGCTTTGTGCCGTAAACAGTTAATTCAATGCAAAGGTGCCTTAAGCCTGTGTCCTTTCTAATGGCCAGCAGGGGGCGACTCCTGTGGTCTGAATGTAGAGAAACCTGAAACACTTTACAGCCAGGTTATGGTCCCAGTCTTTAGTTTGCAGGCTTTGTGATACAACTCGATGTTCATGTTGTAAATTATGGTCACACTCGAGGTAAAACAGAGGATGAAGCAGGGCATTCGGGACACCGTGTGCCTCTCAGGGACAACACGTTTCTGTTTTGTCTGTGATTTAAAAACAACATGATTACTGAGGCCTGATTCTGTTTGCTGGAGTCATTTTTCAGCCTCTGTCATCTGTGCAAATACATCTTCTAAGTGCTTAGTTTCAGGTTACGCTGCGTTCTGGGTGTGTTTAGTAAGTATCCCTCCCTCGTGTGTGTGACAGCAGGCCGGGAGGATGTCTGTGGAGGTGGACGTGTTGCTGCAGGAGGCGAAGGAAAGCATCGAGGCGGCGCAGAACTACCGCAGCGAACTCCAGCAGCGCCTGCATGGCCTCAACCAGGCCCGTAAACAGGTACTGCATCCTGATTTGTGATCTGTTGTGAAGCTCAGGCCTCGTGTTTCCCTCCTCCTGTGATGCGCTTCACTCCCTCAGTGCTTTCTTTGTCGGTTTCACTGCACCCGCTCACTCTGAAAGACTCGTGCAGGCCCAGGCGGTGTGATTTGTCTTCGCTCCTGACTCAGAAGAATCCTGGGAGAGTAAATTCTCCCCCCTCCCTCCCTCTCTGCTATCTCTTCCTTCCCCCTGCTGTCTAGTTTTACCCCTCCAGCTGCTCGCAGTAAACAATGCTGCTGTTTCCTGTCGCTGTGGACGGACAGCGAGCCTTAGAGGAGAGATTAAAAAAGGAGAGCGGGAGAGAAACGAGGCAGATTTTGGTCCAAGAACATAAAATATGGGATTGTTGTTTTTTCATTCAGAATAAGCAGCAACTGCAGTTCCTCTAATCTCCACAGGGGGCTCCAACAGTGAGTTGGTCTGGTTAAAATGACGGACATAGACGTGTGCACATGGTGGTATAAAAATGGGTATCTATAGATTATTGAGGGGAAGGCATAGAGTTGGCGGGGGAGGTTATTTTACCATAAAGACCATCTTCCAATGAAAATGGAGCGACAGAAAAGCTGAGGGACGAGAGCGCCGACTAACCAGGACAGGATGGCAGCCATTAAATTCAAAATATACCTAAAAATGCCGCCACCAGGGGGCAGTAGTGGATGATTCTGGGTTCAAACATCTCTTCTTTTAGTGATTCTTAATTGGCTGTAGGTGTGGGTGTGAGAGTGTGTCGCGTCTCTCTGATTGGATGTGTTTAGCTGTACCCCGCCTCTCTGGCAGCGAGGACAGGCTCCAGCCCTGTGCAGCTGATAATCACCTACACTGTTCAGGGTTATATTTGAAGTTGACCCCACCCCCCTTTCAGCCTAAGCTTGTTAGGTTACTTACACATAAAGTGGCTAAAAACACTAATAAAGAAGTTAAAAAGGAGATTTCCTGGTAAGCAGATAAGGATAAGCAGAAGGGGATGGATGGAAGGAACTGTAAGTGCTTTTATTGCAAACTAAATGTTCAGAAGTCGCTGACGCTCTGATGACTTGATGGCATGGCTGAGCTGCTCCCGTAGGTGTAATATGTAGGTGACCTGGGGCATAATCATGTATTCCTTTGCTCCACGAGCGACTTCCAGTTGGTAAATCTGCCTTTTTTTTCCAGTTTTTATCTTTCTCTGACATGATCTCTATCAGAGGGTTGCTGCTGGTGCTGCTGTCTGTGATCCGGTTACTTTGAATTCCTGTCTGCCTTTCCATCAGTATTTTGTCTCCTGCAAGAGTCGCCACGCTAACTGAATCAGTGCGGTCCAGAGCACATAATGTATCACAAAGCAAACCTGAGCCCCTCCAGCTGATCCACACACACGTACAGTTTGCCTCATCCAGAGAAACAATCTGCAGACTTATTAGACTTGTTAGTAAAATTCGATGTGGGATGTGTTTCATTTGTTTTGTTAGTGCAGCTGAGACTCCCTCCACCTCCCTCAGCTGTTCCATCGCACGTTATCCTGGATCGAGATGTGCTTTCTTTTCTTTCCCATGACCCCCTGATTTCCCACAGAGGGAGACGGCTCCCCACCAGATTATAGTCCAGGAAACAACACACACACACACACACACACACACACACACACACACACACACACACACACAGAGCGAATAAGGGATACCAAAGTGTGTGTTTGAGATCTGAGACAATGCTATCACTGCAGCATCTCTCTTCTTGTAAGAGGAAAACTATTTCTGTCCTGCCTCGTGTTTGGATCATATCTTTAGTCTTATTTTACTTTTCAAATCCCAAAATATTGATAATTGCTCATCTGTGTCCAGCTGATAATCCTCAGGATATGATGCCTCTGCTGGAGAACTGCTCACACACACAAAAAGATCCGAGTGTACTCTGGCAGAGCGGCTTTCCGTCGTCATACAGTCCCTGCTTTATCAGTGCAGCAGTTGTCAATCAGCCTTCCGTTTCCTGCCGTCGCTCTCCGTGTACTCATTGTGAAATCTCACTCTGTGTGTTCTGCAAAGAGGAACTGAAACATGACCTCCGCCGCTGCAGATGACGAGTAAGTCAGCTTCCTGATGAGCTGCTGGTGTGTGCAGACGGTCCGCACCGCCTCTGTGTGAGGTGTAACCTGTCATAGCGCTAACTGCGGCGTAACTGTGGCTGGTCATTCAATGAAACTCTATCGGTTCCTCCCAAACGAAACCCCAGAATCAACCGACTGTGTTTTTAATGTATAATAACTTCAGTACGTGTGATGAAGCCCTGCAGAACTTTACCTTTATACTCTGAATGTTTCCTGATTTATAAGCGCTTAAAGTACAACCCCACAACAGCTGGGACGCTGTGTGCACCGTAAATAAATACAGAAGGTGATGATTTGTGCATCTCAGCACAGACTGTGGGTCTCTGTGGCTGCTGGAGACGGGCAAAGTAAACGTTTCTACAACCAACTCAATATAATCTCATCAAAAGGCTCTGAGATGAGGCAGGTACCCGTGATCTTCAGGCACTCAGGCAGCGCTGCATTAAAAACAGGCACGATTCTGGGATGGAAACGAGTGCACGGGCTCAAAAACACTTCCAGAAATCACCGTCTGTGCGACCTTTCACCGGATGAGCTCATCTGGAGCTTCACGAACCCACAACAGGACAAAGAAGAGCCAGGACTGCTGAGCAGCGACAATCCTCCATCAGGCATTTGTCTCCCAACAGTGCAGCAGCTGCTCAGCTCACAGATGTTTACAGATGTTGAAGGAGAGAAGATGCTCCTCAGTGGGAAACACGACCCCGACCCGACTTTTAGAAACGTGTTTTCACATCAGATTCCAGATGAACTCATTTTTTCCTTGATGGTCTTGAGACTGAGCGCTCAGACGACACTGGCAGGTCGAAATTTGGTACTTTTGAATTTGCATTATTATTGTTGTTATTTTTCAGCTTATGTTACAATTAGTGTGCTGACGATCTGCCACACTGCCTTTAAATGTTATATTTTCCCTTCACGCAGCCCCTTTATGTTTATTTCAGAGCTCACTCTTTGGCTAAAATCTGTTCAGGAGCTGAAACGAGCAAAGACAAAAGAAAACACAAAACAGCAACAATTAGCACCAATAAAGCTAACGAGGAGACGTCTGATGACAGAAACACTCGGTTATGTCGTTCTCTCTCGGAGTCGCGTCCTCACCTGTTTTTACCTTCTTCCTCTTTGATTGGTGGCTCAGATTCGAGGCAGCTCGGGTCAGGCCCGCGAGACCCTCCGGAAGCACTTTGCCGAGCTGCAGGCGGCGGCTACTCGACTGCTGGCGGAGCGGCTGGCTAACCTCCTGACCGAGGTCGACACCATCGAGGCCGACAGCATCAAGCCGTTGGACGACTGTCAGAGCCTGATCGAGCACGGCGTGGGCCAGGCCGACGAGCTGCTGAGAGAGGGTGGGTCGCACAAACGCTGCCACGAACACAGCTGCAAACTATTATTTTCAAGAAGGAGAGACGATGATTTACAGCCACCACAGTTTTCACAATTATTCAGAGCAAAAGCAAGCCCAGAAAGATGATCCATGCTTATTCTCTGCAGGAGAAGCAGCTCTGCGATGTGGTCTTGGAGAAAAGGAGGACAAACTGGGCAGCTTCACGAAGAAGGCCATGCACATCCAGCTGGACAGGTGATACGGGCGAAGGTGTTTCGCTGCAGGTGTTTAAAGGAAAAAGTTAATCAGCTGCTGTTTAGAACTGTGTGCGTGTTTTCCAGCCTGCCAGAGGTTCCAGCGTTGGTGGACGTGCCGTGTGTCTCAGCCCAGTTTGATGACTCCCTGCTGAGCCTGCTGAGGGACCGGGTGGCTCGCCACGGCGCCGTCTCCTCCCACCCGCCCGTCCAGATAGAGGAGCTGCAGGAGAGACCAGGCAGCATCCTGGTTCGCTGGTGTAAGGTCAGCAGGGGTAAACGGGACACACACGGTGCTTTTCCAGGTGAAGAGACTGAGCAGGAAGCTTGTTGGAGTTTGCAGAGCATAACAAAAGACCTTATCAAGCCCACGATCTGAGATAATGCTGAGCCTATTGTTTAAAGTCCCATCGCACCACACAGAGGTGGGTAGGAAGATCCAGTCAGCTTTCAAAATAAAAGTTCCCAGGCAGGCTGCTCACTCGCTCTGTAAAACGCTCGTAGTGGTGTGACTTTTAATGTTGTGGACGAAAACCAGACTACTCGACTCAAACAGTGAAAGTTAAGGTCGGTGTAATGAGGAGGTTAAACTGCCAGTGTAATTAAGGGCTCTTTGAACTTACTACTGACATTTCTTGATCATAAATGGACTTCAGAAGTTCAGAGAAGTCCTTTAAGTTTGAGTTTTCACAGCATTTAAACTTCACCTGAGTGTCAGCCTCTGCAGTGAAGTCTTCTCTGCACCAAAATCCTTCGAGCACGTCTGTTTGTATGGATAAAATCATGAAGTTAATTTAGTCTCTGGTGGAAACACACGTGTTCCTTTAAGTTTGTGCCGAGGAATCGCAGCTCAAATATGGACATTTGTTGTTACAATGTAAAACTTGGTGAAATGAGGAAGTACATTATTCTGCATCTTAATTAAAACTGGACATTATCGTTGGTGCTTCAGGTGGACGAGGACTTCGCGGCTGCAGATTATCGGCTGCAGTACCGGCGCTCCGGCAGTGGGGGAAGCCAGTATGAGGACGCCTACATCGGGCGGGAATCGGAGTTCCTGGTTCTCCACTTGGACCCTCACACGGATTATTTGTTCAGGGTCTGCGCCCGCGGGGAGGGTCGCACCGAGTGGAGCCCCTGGAGCATCCCGCAGACGGGCTACACCACGCTGGCACCGCACGGTAGGTGGAGACATCCGAGAGAGGGAAACCCTGTAGCAGCAAACGGTGAAGTTCACTCGTGTCTGAGTTACTAAAGCAAATCAAAGACCTGCATCTCTTCCCAAAAGCCTTCCAGGCTTTTAAGCCACTAAAATCAGATGCTCCAGTAAGAAACAGAGATTTCACCTCCTGTTGGCTACAGATAACTTTAAAGCAATAATATTATTACTCTATCGTCCTTCAAGGACCTCTGTCTCGTGTTTGTGACCTTTCTCTAAAATATTTGCCAGTTTTCATTCTGTTTTTAACTCTCAGACCCTTTAACGCCTCCCGGGTTGCAGCTGAAATAACAGAGCTGTGAATGCAGTCGCGTTGGTAATTGTTTGCAGGAACCGTGACATCATCACAGGCCTGTAAGCATTTATGTGCGCAGGACTCGCTGCAGCCTTCTCATGCAGTCACTAGCCAATCAGTGCACCTCTAACAGGAAGGCAGCATCTAATGGAAACATCAGCATGACCTCTGTGTTTCTGTACTATCAGCAGAGACCGTCTCTGTCTCCACTGCAGTATGGAGCCGTGTTAATATATAGAAACCTGAAAGTTTAAACTGAAGCAGATCAGGTCCGCTAACGAACGCTGTGTGTTTGTTTTATCTTCCAGAGTGGCGTTCAGGGACCGAGGGCTACATCCTGAGCAGCAGGAAGAACATCGCTTTGCGCAATGACTCCTCCCAATCGCGCTGCCCTGTCCTCTACTCCAAAGCGCCCACCTACTTCTGCGGCCAGACGCTCACGTTCAAGTACGCCCACAACAAAGCTTTAAAGATGGAGAGCTTTCCATTTCTCTCCTGGACGTCACGTAAAGATCATATGTAAATCCACAGTTAGATGCTAACGGCGTGTTTTTGTGTGTCTGTGCAGGATCTCTGCAGCGGGTCAGATGGATCGGAGGGACAGTCTGGGCGTGTGCATAGACAGCGAGAGTGAGGAGGAGTCACTACAGCGGGACCAGGCTGTCTGCATTTCCACCAATGGTATGCCGCCTCAGATAGACTTGAAAAACTCAGCTTGTACAGGGCGAGTCTGCGTGGCTCACAGCTGAGGATTCGAGCCTGAAAGTCGTTAGTCTCCTTGAAAATGTTTGTTTTTTGGCAGATAAGAAAGGCTCTCACCCCCAGCCGGTTTCTTCCTGTTAAAGGGGAGTTTTTCCTTCCCACAGTCGCCAAGTGCTTTCTCAAAGGGGGTCGTTTGATTGTTGGGATTTCTCTGTATTAATCCAAGCACCTTGAGGCGACTGCAGTTGTGAATCGGTGAAATACAAACAAAACTGAATTACACCAGAGACAATAGTGCACTTGTCAGGGACTATTTTCAGTGGCGGATTCATTTCTAATGGGTCCTTTTCAAAGACTGTAAATAAATGATGAGGCCAGTGCAAATTGTTCTTGTTTAGACACATTTAAACACAATGTTTAAAGTCGAGGCTTTAAAATGGGAGGAGTCACTATCAGATGGCGGATCCACAGGGTCTAACCACCACGCTACTGTTTTCCTACAGCGGCACTTTAAGCTTCATTGAAGTATAAAAACAGGCTGCAGACTGTTTAGATTCCATTATTCCAAAAACTGCTCTTGAAGTCTCTAATTTCTGTTGATCAGATCTGAAAAGTCATTTCCTTCAAGTTCTGATGCTCTGATACTTTGAAAGGTTGCTCTTGATGAGGCTTTCTGTGTGGACGCCATGTTTTAGATCAATGGTTTCCCTCCTGGTGGGAGATGGAGCCATTATAGGGATTAGATTTCCGGGCAGGATTGTGAGTATGGACCATAATTTAATTTATTCCCAGTTATGGGATGTATAATGTTTGAAGCCACTCACTGAAAGGTGGAGCCAAAATTAAATTAAAAAGAACCCCACCAGATGTCGAAGAAGAAGAACTGGTGATGCTGCAAAGATGAAGAAACAGTCTGGAGACGAGTTTCAGGCAAATCAACTCAGACTGTTTCTGTGGTGCTGACGTGTTGATGCAGAAGCAAAGAGCAGAGCATCGTCGGAGACGAGGAGACAAAGAGACTTAAAGCAAAATCACCGAAGCTGAAAACAGGAGAGTGGAAAAACCTCCTGAAGTGTAGAATTCCTCTGTGGGAAGCATTTAAACGAGATGCTTGAAAATTAAACTTCAAACTTCAATTTAACTAAAGTTCAGCTTCGATTCTTTTTTATGATAAATAACTAATGTTGAATTCTCTCAAACTTCTTCTCCTCAGGTGCCGTTTTCGTCAACGGGAAAGAGATGACCAACCAGCTGCCCGCTGTCACCGTTGGCTCCGCCGTCACCTTTGACATGGAGGTGGTGAGCCTGTTCCCCATCAGCAACAACAACACGAGCGAGGGCGGCAACTTCAAGCTGAGGGTGACGATCGGCTCGGGGAACCGCGAGGTGGTGTTCGATTGGCTGGTGGACCAGCCGGTGGACTGCCTCTTCTTCGGCTGCTCCTTCGTCCACTCCGGCTGGAAGGTGCTCGTGTTTTAAGACGCCAGCTCCTCCGGCGTCCCAGTCCAAACATTTCTGCTCCTCTTTTTTTCACCTCACACACACAAAAAAGCCGCTCGCACGTCTGTTGGGTTGAAGCTCAAACAGGAGCCTTTCTCTTCTGGAGTTTCCTCGCTGGAGCGAGTTTTCAACCGGCGGCGTCTGCCGACGTTTCCTTCTGCTTGTCACAAACTGCAGCTCCTGTCTTCGGCTCGGTTCTGCAGTGACGGTTTCTGCTGTTTGTAATCGAGGCCGTGGACAGAGTTTCAGTCTGAGGACTAACTGTCCCCTCTCCTGCAGTCCTCTCACTTTCTGAGTAACACTGATTGAGCTCAGCCGTCCTCCATCTGCACATTTACCCAGTGAGGTCTCATGTGTTCACACCAAATGGAGGGTGAACCACTTTGCAGCCGCTCAGAACCCCACAGCATTCACCCTGATATCACGTTACATGGTTTACCCTTCACTTTTAGAAACCTCGTCTTGCATTTCTGAGTGGCAGCCATGACCTCTGCAAAGCCTTTGTTTGATGTGGACGCACTATTAAGTCATCAGAGATAATGAGAAGTAGCTCGAGCCCCTAACCCTGAGGTTTGGACATGATTAAAAGGACTGTGTCGTTTTTGGCGTTTGACTTCTGAGAAAATCGCATAATTTCATAGCACAGGGTTACTATGGTTACTACAGGTTAGGGTTACTTGGACTTCACGGGTTATAGAGGAGGATAAAACCAAAACCAGTAAAAGTCCTGAGGAATCAGATTTTATCCATAAACCTCCACGTGGCGTTTGGGAACAGCAACCCACACACATGTCGGCATCATATAAAAATGGCTCGTTCAGAATGCTCTGACCAATCGGATCCTTCAGGGCTGCAGCACAGAAATATCTGAGGTGAAGCGCTCCATTTCAGGACCTTTACATGTTAGCCTGCGGTTAGAGTCCTGCATGAAATCAGACGTCTACAGTGGCTGAAAGTGATGATTATCAGGGCTAAAAAAGTGCCACGAGCTGCAGTTCCTCCAACGTCCACTAGTTGTCTCCAAAAGTCCCCATAGACTCCCATGTTAAAAATGTGCAACTTTAAAGCGGAAATAAACATGTTTACAGCCTGATACAGACGCTGTTTTGGTCTCAGTGCACAATTTTTCCTTCATAACATTTTTTTGAACTCATTTAGATTTTGTTGAGGCTTAAAAACTGACACACAGCAGGCTGTAAACACGTCTTTCTGCTGTACAGATGGGAGTCTATGGGGACTTTTGATTTGATCTTGACTCTAACCTCGGTCACCTATGTGACCTGGATCAACATGTAGAAATCCAAAATGTGACGCTGAGGCTTTAAAATGAAATCTGAATCATGCGTCCCAATTTCACAGCTGATGACTGATTTCTGGCTGACAGGTGGCGCTCTGAGCGTTTCATTCTGTTTTTGCTTTTTTATTTTTTTAGTTACATGGTTACTTTTAAGCTTGCTGACAGTATTTAAAGCAGGAGGAGGGCGTCAAACGGCAAATGATCCGTTATCATTTCTTTCAGTAGCGAACCGGCAGCCATTTTAACAAAACAGTCAACTAAACGGAGTAAAGTCTGTGGTAATGTACAGGAAGTTTCCCCATGGTTTTTCCTGCCCTGCCAATTTTTTTCATGCTCATGTTTGCACTCTGGTGGAGCAGAGGGCCTGATGTGGTTTAAAAATGTCTTCAGATGTCTTAACATTGCGAGTTTTCCTGCGTAGCTTTTTGTTTTTACATACGTGTTCTGCACACACACTGTCATAGGATTTATCTGCTGCAACTGCTCACTTGTCTTGCTTTTATTACACGTCTGGACACATTTCAGCCGCCTGGCGTAATCTGTTATCAGCTGATACAAAGACAGGCCGGGACAGCTTGTTGCTCACAGATGTTCTCCTGTTTTTCTGAAGAACTGAGCACAGTGTTTCGTGTTTTTAGAGAACTGTGGGACTCTGGATTTGGTCCAGTTGATGGTACAAAAGTCCGGAAACCAGCAACCTCAAAAAACCCTTTTATTTTATTTTTCGTCTGAAGGTGGAGGAAACAAACCTGTTTGTGTCAAAGTCACATCAGTGACACCTGCTGGTCAAACCTTTGTATTGCATGTGTGTTCACTGCTGGTCTCTTCACATTGTGTTCAATAAAGATCATCATGTGATTCTCAGTTTTAAAAATATGATGTATTGGCTTATTAATGACATCAATGCAAGTTTAATTTGCCTGTTTAAGGGGCAAATGTATTCTAATCTGTGCTGCCCCCAGTGGTCACGACAGGAACCACAACATCAGTTTGTTAAACCTCTATAAAGACGTCTGTGCATCTTCACCGTCTTGAGTGGATGACAGCTGTTCATGAAGATGTTTCACCTCATGTGGGGAGTCACTAAGGTCACATGTGGGACAGCATCTGGATTATAGTTGGCAGATATCAATGATCAAGATCATCAGTTTGCGTTTTAGTGTTGATCAGTGTTTGAAGTCTTCACTATGGCAACGAGATCAGCTTATTTCACTTCTATAGGTCGCTGTATTTTAGAAATGCTGCTGCCTGCATTTGTGTTGTAGTTCCTCACTGCAGACACGAGGGCAGTAAAAGTAGTTACCAACTGTTGTGTGAGCAGTTAACGTTCATACTTGGAAGATTTGAAAACCCAGCATGCAGATTGCTTTGATTTTTTTGTCTTTGCAAAAAGTTGTACAATATTATATTGGAACAATCATGCGGGGAATGCTCCAGCCATAATATAATTTATAGAAAATATAAATCAACATTTGTCTATAAATGAAAAGTACCAGATCAGACACAACAGCCTTTATCAAAAAAACCAAACAACAGCTTTAAAGTCAGAGCTCTCAATCCAGCAACATGAGAGGGAAGAGCCACGTGCAATCAACCTGTGCAATCTCTTTGTGATCAAAAGTCACCCAGAGGTTTGGGATGTTGCAGCTCTGAGCGATCAGCTGGTCGCAGCAAGTACTTGCAATCAGTCTCAGACAGCAAATGAAATCAGTGCAATCCTGAAACGACGACACTTAGTCACTGTTGTCCTATTTTGAACCTAGTGTGACCGAGCTGTGAGTGACGTGTACTTTGGTGAAAGAAATGGAGCATGATGCCAATATTATTACAAAATTGTCCTTTTTAATAGAAAACCATTGTGACTCGAACTAGTTTTACATTATTGTTAAAGAAAAGTCTCGTTTGGCCGACACGGCTCCTCCCGTATTGTGCAAAACGCTGCTGGGTCTCGTGAACAAAGACAAGGTTTCAGATCTGCAGATTTCAGCAGGCTGGATCAGTCACCAGCAGGCATAAAGCTTTTTAAAACAACACAAAAAAGATCGATAAGCTCTAAATACATCCAAATGATCATGTCTGACGTTATGCTCCCATGGCCTCACAGCTGCCCACATCTGGAGGCTCGTACTGCATTTAGGCTAAAATGGCACGGGTAAAACATCAGCACCTGGACTGCCTGACTCTGTTACTAGTGGGTGGGGTGATGAAATATTTTCATTTACAAATCTGTGGCAGCGCCCTCGAGTGTTTTGGGGACCCTCTTGCAGGAGAATGGAAGAACTCCAGGAGTTACTACTCCTGTTGTTTCGCGAAAAACCTACACAGAGGGTCCACAATAGATGCATCCAACATTCATATACAGTCTATACAGGAGCACGGTTTTAATTTTCAAAATAAAATTGCCCGTGGAGACTGAAATGCTCCCGGTGCGATTCGTCTGTCATGTCTAATCTTTACCCGGCGTGTTCTCGAGGTTAAATGTCAAAGTAATGACGGCAGCAGGGATCCAGGAGTCACATGACGCAGGACACATAAGAGCAAAGAAATCTGCAGGAAATGAATCCCAATTTGGTCCTTTAACTAAAAAACACCTACTAAAATGTCACTGATGGTGTTTGAGTTTCAAAAACATACATATCACAAAGCTATCGGTTTCTTTTTTTACAGTCATATTTACATTTATATATAACAGGTGTAGTGGGCGTGTTCAGTAACTACATGTGCCGCCATGGTGTCCCCTCATCATTTTAATGTTGCTCCAGGACCAGTCACACTGTTGTGATGTCACAATTTTGCAGATTCGTGGGGGTAAAGAAAGCTAAAAGATGGACGAAGTTACTGTGCCTTCACCTGCTGGATTCTGGACTTCACAGTTTGGCCTCCAACAATGTTGATTTTTGGAGCCAGAAGTGAAAAGACTGGATGAAAACTGGTGTACCAAGTTATCAGCTAATGCTAGCTAGTTTGGTTAGCAAGAATACAGTGCACCCTAGGAGCTAACATCTACAGCTGCCTGTCTCAACATGGACCTGTCCAATTCTAATAAACAAAAATCCAAAAGGAAAAGCATCCAGTTTTAGAGTTTCTTAGTACCAATTAACAGACATGCATGTCTGTGTGCTGTATCAACTTTATGGATATGAAATGTGCTAACCAAGCTGCGTAGCATTAGCCTAAATGTGAAAGCGAGATGACATCATCTACATGAAGTAGATGGTTTGACCCACGTGTCAGAGTGGCCACTTTAAGCTGTGCAGTTTTTCTGAAGGAAGAAACCATCCAGAAATGTATTTCTTTTTTTATATCTGGCTGAAAACATGTTTATTTAAACAAATTAAAGTTGGACATTTTAACATAGACTGATCCACTGCAGGAGCCTCTGGTGGTCGCTACAGGAACTGCACATTTTCATACTTATTTCAGTCTCCGAGTGTGTCGCTTGGTCTAAAAGTGATAAATCAGTACTAACTTTTCACATCATGGTGGACTCAAACCCCAAACGTCCTGTGTGAAAGGCCTGGATTTGATCCATCCACCATCACCTCCTCCAGCCAACTTTAGACTTCCAGGTGTTTTTTCCCCCCCCCCTAATCAAAACATGTTTTTTTTTGGTTGGAGCAACATTATTTATATTGCATTAACGCCACACCATAAAGCGACATCACAACCCTGTGGAACCATTCGTTTTATAAGTGGCTTTTCTTGTTTCTTTTCCCTTTTTTTTTTCTTTTTTTAAACAATTTCATTGATCAAATAAAAGAAAACAAACAAACAAACAAACACAAAACAGACCAGCCAAACTTGTATCAGTCCAAAACTTAAACTATTCAGTTTATAATAATTTCAAAATAAAGCAGCAATTTCTTATTTTAAAGAAACTGGAACCAGCACCTGCATAAACAGTTTAACCCTATAGTTATCAATTTTTTTTAGATTACAACAGTAGGAACGTGGCCTTTCCAAGCCTCTCTGAGCTCTGAGGAGCTTTTTTGTCCAGTTTTGCTGCACAGCGAGTGTTTTTTGTTGTCCTGGGCTCAGAGCACGGTAAAAACAGCACTGTAGGAAAAAGAGAGTCGCTTTAAAAAAACGAAACAGACAACTAAACATGCTTCTCGTTGTTGGAGAGCTGGCAGTGGAGATCTGTTGTAAGAAAGGAGATGCACTGAGGAGTAAAAACATTTAGCACCAGTAGTTTAAAGAAAAACATAACTGTAGGGGAGGTGTGCCCACGAGTACAGCAGAGTCACAGGTTCAATAAACCCTCAGATCCGACACAGACGAAGCTGGAACCTTTAACGATCCAGCGAAAACCCTTTACTTCCAGATAAAACTTGTTGTTAGGAGTCAGTTTTCATTGTCTCGGCTCGAGCTGAACTAAAGCAGCAAAAGAGAGAAAAACGCCTGCAAAGGAAAAGTCTTCACAGAGCATTGCAGCAAAAACGAACCATTTGTTTAATATTATCTTGTTTTCATGATCACTGGATGCCAAAAATTAACCCAACCTGAGGATTAACTTCCTGATTAACCCGATCAAAGAAAGCTCGGAGACTTTTGTCTCGTTGTGTTTGAGCTAACAAGCAGCTGAATCACACGGAAAACATCCTTGATCTTACGAGATCCCTCGAGCTCGCTGCACGGATAGTGAAAGGTAATGCTCCACAGTATGAGCAAAAATATATTTTCTTCATATTCTGACTCGCAGAATTATTATGAACATGATTTTCACATGAGCGGGGCTCAACAACAATACATATGGGGGAGAGAAAAAAGACTAACACAAGTGCAGAGAGTCTCTTAGCTTTGAGCATCGGTCTCATTAACAGTTAATACGAACTTTGTGGCGTCTCCAGGTAAAATCACCTGATAGCAACGGCTCTAACAGGCGTCTCGAGTTGTGATCAGCCACCTCCCGACCATCAGCGGTTCAACCCTGACCTTTCTTGATAATAACTGGTCAAACTTCCTTTTGCAGCAACACTCTTGACACCCAATCAGACGCCGTAACCGTGACACTACTGAGCATGTGCACACACTCCCTGCTAAAAGAAAACCTTTGGTGGAGCTGAGGGTGCCCGGAAGGTCACTGATTGATGCTTCACTCTGAGGAAGACTGACATGAGGTTTGAACGATGGAGTGAACACAAAATGACTCAGAGCACCAACGAAGAGTCTCGAGAGGCAAAGTAGCACCAAAGAGAGCACCAAATACGGATCACTCCGCTGCTGAAAACAGTCCCGAGCAGACGGCCCATCTCCTCCTGTTTGAATTCGCAGCTGCTGCATGAAATGTTGACGCCTCTTTTGAAGGCAACTCGTCATCTGCAGAAGGCGTACGACCGTCTTCTGCACCTCCAGCCCTAAGACCGAACCTGCTTTGTGCTCACTCCACAGCTGTGTCAGGCTGGAAATAAAACTGGAGCAGCTCAGAGTTAAACACTCAAACATTTACAGAAACAGGACAAACAACATGGAAAAAACATGAAAATAATTAAAAAATAATTCAAAGATCTCAGCGTTGATGAACTGTGAAACCATAAAGCGTCTCTTCGATTTGAATGTGTAACTTCCAGGATGTGAAGTTCATTTTGATCCTGGTGTAACCTGCCTTTGAGAATCCCTGCAGTAACCCGTGTGTGTCTAACACCTGTTTGCTGATTCAGGCCTCAGTCTTCCCGCTCTGTCCGGGAATCTTTGTGGCGCTCCAGCCGAGCAGTCACTTTAAAACCGAGCCGAAGCCGGACAATTTCTGCTTGGCGTGCGGCTTCTCGCCGCCGTCCTCCACCAGTTGATTTCCAGTCTCCAGGGAGCTGTTGGCGGTCTCGGTACTGCAGGTTTTAAACTCCGTCAGATCGGGATCAGGGTCAGGATCCGGCTCCGGCTGGGACTCCGCGGCCGTCTCCCAGTCCTCCTCCTCCTCTTCGTCGTCCTCCTCTTTGTCTCTGTGGGTGGCCTGGCTCTGGACGAGGCAGAGCCGGGCCATGGCCTGGTTGATGGTCAGCGTGCTGATCAGGTTGAAGTCATGCATGCTGATCAGATGGAGCAGGAAATTGCGGCACAGGTTGCGTTTGACGATGAAGGCGGCGTGGTGTTCAGCAAACAGCAGACACGCTTCGTTCATCTGGTTATCTGCGATGAAGCTGGGAGGAAGACGCCAGTGGATAAGGTGAGGTTTAAAAAACAAAAACCCTGAAATAAACCAAAAAACTTCTGCAGTTTGATAAAAGCTTTGCCGAGTACATACCCACGCTTCATGACGTGCAGATTCCACAGCTTCATGATCTCCTTCTCCCCCTCGTTCACGTCCATGAAGTCCTCGATTTGCTGCAATCAGAGCACACTAGTTAGCGTTTAGCATGGACTGTATATAAAAGATGGAGGTCGATTTTGAAGCCTCAAATTTATGATTTAGGCGAGTGTCGCATCCTCTGGTATTTTTTAAAAAAAAGACTTTAAATGAGACCACAAACTCTTCAGCAAAGCATTTACTGAAGTCAGAACTCGAGTTAAAAATAGGGTCGTTTTCCTCATAGAGTTCTATACAAATCAGATTTAAGAGGAGCCGCTCCCTGCAGATTTAAGACACCTCTGCACTGGCTTCATTCTTCAAACCACGGGGTTACATCCATCTTTTACATACAGTCTATAGTGTTTATGCAGGTTGGAGTCCAACATCACAGAGAAAACTTGAAAAAGAAAACCTCCCCAAAACAACCAAAGAAACGCAAGAACACAACAACCATTTGTAAACGGTGTGTGTGTGTTGAAATCTTTTTTATCGTTCATTATAAAACCTGCTTTAAGTCACAGGTTGTTAAGTCATGGGGAGCTTTAATGTTGACATCAATAGGCCAGCGGCAGAAACGTCCACGCTGACTTCTGTTACCCTCACACCAATCTGGAAAAGTTAGCATAGTTAACACAGTCACGAGAAGCAGAAGCCGTTCACAGGAGGAGAGAAGCCCGAGCGTCTGCTGAATCGTCTGAATCCTTCAGAGGTTTTTAACGATCAGAGAAAACAGTCGAGATCAAAGTGACATCTTCAACAAAAACTGGCTGTTTCGTCTGAACAACAACCCGAAATGTTTTACTCTCCAAATGTTCTCCTTTTAGAAGCAGGAGAAACCAAATGTTTCAATATCGCTGTTTGATTATTGGAAGCGTATTTGTTTCTCTGAATTTGGTGAAGATGGAAACAGGGTTATCCTGGATTTTTCCCTTTCATGACTATTAAATTTCCTATCCCAGACTGAGAGAGCCGGGACACACCAATCAAACTTTTTACAGTTCAAACTGTGTTGATATCGAATACCGATCCAATGAAGCTTTCTACTGTTTTTATACCCGGCTTCTTCCTCCTCAGGAACATTCCTGTGTTCGCTCGTCTGGCTCAAGCTCACCTTTACAGTCTTCTCTTTGAGCCAGTCGGGGTCCCTCTCGTCCTCGCTGTCCACTTCCATCTCCTGGGGCCTCAGCGGCAGGCAGCTGTCGCTGTGGAAGTACAGGCGATTGTGTCCACTGATGTACGTCCTCTGCGCCTCCCGATCGCCATCCTCAGACTCCAGAAACTCAGACAGGCTCGGCTTTGTCCTCTTGGGTCTGAGAGGACAGGAAGAGGATGATCAGGAGTTCCTGTCGCCCTCGGCAGCATGTAAATAAATATAAAGGTAGAGGGGAAGTTGGAGGGGTACCTGCAGACCAGAAAGTGGGTGACGGCGGTTCTCTTCACGGGGCCGTTCCTGCTGAAGGCGAAGCCCGGCTGGCTGTGGATGTCCTGAGGATTTCCTGCATACGACCCATCGTAAGACTCGTTGATAGAGACCTCAATCTTTGCTCCTTTGGGATGGGGCTGCCAAAGATCAGAGATGCATATTTAAAGGACACGCTCGACAATATGTTAAAAGATCTCAGTGCTGAATTTAAATAAGAAATACTGATGATACCCCCAAGTTTTACATTGTACGATGTTTTTAAAGTACTGGTATCTTTGATTTTATTTGTTCTTAGCTTTGATTCTAAGCCTTGTGTAGCACGCTCATCAGGTTGTAATAGAACTTAAAAATGAAACGCTCCTCGATGCTCGTGTTGACTCCAACAGCGTGTCGACTGTTTGAATCCAAAGGATTTATGCTCCTGGGGATATCTGTGCTTCTCTTCCTTTCCTAGAGCCAACATTAGCTCTGACTGACGCAGATGTGGCTACTGCACTAGATATCAAGTAATCTACCCAAGTTAGCAGGTAAGCTGATGTTGGGCAACATCTGCACGAAGACATTTTTACCTAAGAAACATGTCTGACAGAACAGGAATTTGGTTGGTAGGAAAGCTTTGGTCAAACTGGCAGTGCAAAACATGAGCGCAACAGCTGGTGTACATCTCTCACCACGTAGTTGAAGATGAAGCGAGAGTGGGACAGTTTGAGGTGTTTGACGAGACTGTACAGCTTCCTGCAGTTCAGTGTGCACCACGGACAGTGGAGGTCATCCCTGGCCTCGGTCTGCTGCCGTGTGTTGTTGTTGTATTGAAACTAGGAAAGAAAGAAACAGAGTGTGATCTCAGCTGCTGAGAAGCGACAGACTCGCTGATCTTTGACGAGGAATTCACATCCCGTTGCCACTTCTCCGGAGGTCTGAATCGACATGCAGCGGCCTTCATAAATCCCACCGTGTCTCACACTTTGATCTCGGCACTCCTTTGTTTCGCTGTCACACCTCATCGGTGGTTTTTGGGTCATTTTATCTCACCTAAACTCACCACAGGGATTCCCGACGCCCAAGAAAAGGGATTACCAATTCTAATGCTAATGCAACAACACAAAAATACCACATCTTTTACCCCATCTGTGCTCAGGTGTAGACTGACATTAACTGGTAGGATATACATGTGCCCCAGACAGAAAATATACTTCCCGTTGACGCGCATTAGAAAGTCGTGCTGGCCAAAATAAAAATTGCGTTTTGTGTCAACGAACATGGACAATTTGCCTTTTCGTGATAACTTCATGTTTTCCTCCGAGGCCAGGCTGAAAATTTGTTTTGTAAATTGAAGTGAGCTCCGTTCATACAGTTCACTCACGCTTGAATCTGTGAGTGTCCAACTTTTCTAACCATCTGTAACACACAGTCTCTCTTTCACTGGATTCTTCACGGGGGGAGAGCCGAAGCAGTGGAGAAACTACAGACAGCAGATGTCCATCAGGTGTCCATCATCCATCAGCACAGACAGCAGCTGTGCAAAGCCTTTGAATGAGGCTGTGGGTTGCCTCGAGTAACGCTCATGAAATCATTCCTACTGTTCTCTATAAAACTCTGTCACAGGTGAACACACCTGTCAGGTATAAGATTTCACACACACTTCTGTATTATTCCTTCTTGTACAGTGTACATATTATCTATTAATGGGATTTGCACTCTCAGTCTTACTTTTTACTCTTCCTAAAATCAGTTTTATTATTTATTTTCTTTGTTTTCTTATCACATGTGTACGTTTTTGCACTGTCACAGTATAAAGCCCTCACCACTTGCTCCTGCTGTAACAACAGGCATAAGGATCCTTTGTGGGATCAACAAAGTATCCATCCATCATAGAAAAATTACAGATGTGTGTAAAAAAAGATCCACAATGACATTTAAGGGTCACAGAAATGACTGAAGTCTGTGGGAGAAACGGCAGCGTTAGCAGGTACGGACTGACCTGGTAGAAGATTCGTAGTTTCTGTCGAGGCTCAGATAAGACTTGTTCTCTTCTGGTTTGAACATCTGTATTTACCGACTCTTTCACAGCTGCAGAAGAAAAACAGCAACACTTTCACTGCTGATGTTATAGGTCAGTTTACTGAGGGCCACACTGGGAAAAGGGCCAAACATATGCAGGTTACTAGCACGTCATAATTTAATCTAAATATTAGATCATCCTGGATATAATCAACATGAAACACGAGTTTGACGCGTGTGCTGAAACACAGCACACATTATCTGTGCTACACTCACTTGGTGCGTGCGTGGCTCTCAGGGTGCTGGGTCGGGTGTCCTGGTTGGTTTCGGAGTTGCGGGTGGCGAGCGGTTTGGCCACGGGTGCGGTGGAATGATCGGCGGAGTCGCTGGTCCAGCGCAGTGTGAACTGCAGAGTCGGACCCTGAGAGAAACTCTCAAACGGAGGCAAACGCTGCAAAAACAGCAAACACGGGGTTTCACTACACAGATCAGCTGTGTGAACTGAGGGTTACTTGGTTCACGCACACAAACACACACCTTTCCATCTAGGATGGTCTCCCAGGTCGCCCTCTTCTTACCGACGGGACACTCCTCCATCTCTTGCATGGACACCTCGTACTCGCCGTCCAATAACTGCAGACGCCTGCACGCAAGTACACGACAACGTCTTCTCACTTCTGCTGCACAAACGCTGCAATGACACCTTTTCTTTCCTGTGCCAAAAGGTGCTACTGTGTGTGCGCGTCAGTGTATGTGTGTGTCTTTCACCTGTTTTTATCAAAGACTGTCATCTGAGCTACAAATGTGGTTTCTCCCTCCTCCCTGAGAGCAGAGCTCCTCCTTTTCCTGTTCACAGCTTCTTCTGAAAAGTCTGAAAAAGACACACGGTGACATGAACCTCTGCTCCGCCAAACCGTCCCTCGTTTTCTGCACGGATGTGGAGCTACGAGGGTGACTGTGTTTAATTTTTAAGTTCAAACAGCTGAAGAAATATAGATATAGATAGAGCAGCCATAATAATCTTCTGCAAGTTAAACTGGGTCAACTAAAAACTTTGAGTGAATCAAGTCTGAAGGACCCGCTATAAACGAACTCGAAACATCACTGAACTACATCAAGACTCGCCGTACAACAGTCTCACCTCCCAACATCTGATAATTTCCACTGCAGACCAATAAGAAATCTGAAGTCGTTAAGCAAAGGGAGGACTCTTTGGCATCTAAGAAGTTGGTTTAAACTCGTAATTCTACTCGCTGCTATTCTGATTGGATCCAACCAAAGTTGTCTCAATGTGTGTTACCAAAACATATGACACATTTCCTGTCCCCTGATGATTTAAGCCCTACTGACACTAGTAACTGGTTAACAACTTCCTGTGACAGTTTCCCACCAGTACTGGCAAAACTGTCATGGACTCACGTGAGGGGTTCTTTAACTTCATTGGTGTTTGAAACCAAAGTCAAATCCTGCTTCCTTTCACTATCCCAGTTTACGGCCTAAATCAGGATTTTCTCCAATAGTTTAGTTCATGTTTTCTTTTTCATTGCAGGGGATGATCGGATGACAAACAAAGCAAGTTGGCTTTTTGCTACAATCCCATTTTCTTGTCCTTGGTTTGTCTTGCTCTGTCAAGCTTTTGCAAAGCTGCAGAGATGAGACCCACCCAATAACCCACTCTGCCCACCTCTGCTGTGGTGAATCTCGCCATTAGCAAGCCCGTTGATCTGTGTTCGTGGATGCCCGGGTCGTGACACTCTGAAGAGCAGCGAATAAGATTTGACCATGTGAGAGTTGCTGGGTTCAAACTCGCTGCTGGGAACCAGCAGGGAGGGGTAGGAGCTCAGCTTGGCCTGGACCCCGGCGCTCGTGTCTGGGTTCAGAGGGACTTGCTTCTTTCCCGTGGGGACCTGCTTCACCGGACAGCTCACGTCCTACACAGGAAGCAAGAAAAGGAAACTTCGTGTGTTTCATTTAGACGTGCAAGCTGTAGAAAACCAGCAGAGGAAATTCATGACACACACCTTCCTCTTCTTGTGGCAGACTTTGACCAGGAGCACCTCCAGAGACACCGAGTTCTGCTCGTTCTCGCTGTCCTGAGAGAGTTTTCCTGTAAACAAACAACACAAAAGATTTCCTGTTAGTCACAGTGGGATCAGTGGAAACGATAAAACAAAGTGCCGATATGGAAAAACGTACCAGCTTTATGGAAGAAGCCAGTAAAGGTGAGCTGAAGATTGGAGGCCAAGCTGTAGAAGAGGGGAAAACGTTCTGAGATATTTTTAAAACCAAACATTGTGAAGTTTGCAGCTATAAAAGGAGGCGTTCTGGTGCCAGAGAAAGCAGCATCAAATAAATAAAAATGTGAAACTTGAGAATCTCTTTTTGCTACAGCACTGTTTTCCTGCTAAAAATGGGCTTTTAGGTGTGGATGTACCTCAGCGGGATCGCTCCACATGTAGCTGGTGAACTTTTTATTGATATTTTGTCACCTGATAAACAAAAACGAGCTAAATGTTTTCTAGAAGCTTGGAATGGAAAGCAGAGAGTCCTGCAGGACTGAGCGCTTACCTGTGAGTCTCCTGTTCCCCTCTCATCTTCTCCACTTTGAACAGAAGATTGTCAACCTTGTAATTTTTCCTGCACATGGAGACAAACGGCAGCAGTTAGCAATCGTACAACCAGCCCACTGAAAGTCCAAACATGCAGAAACTCAGTGGCAAACGTCTTGTTTCTGGAGGAAGATCAGGTTCTTGTCCTCGGGACAAGGACGTAATCTGGATTACGGCACACTACACCCGGGGTTATACAGCTGCAGGCAGATTGAATGACTCGTTTTTCTTATAAGGGCTAACGACACCTCTCAATATTAGCTTCTGTCATTTAAAATCTTCCTCCTCACACTCAGAGTCCTGAACGATCACATCTCAAAGTAGGGGTGGGCGATATATCGAATTCACTGTGTTTTTCTGCGTACGATGGTTAAAATGGCTTTATCGTAACCATCAAGTATAAACAATATTAAGCTGTCTGTATGTAATTCACTGTGACTTTCTGTCCAGCACACTGCGCTGAGCAGGCGCTTATATACTACCAGATTCAGACGAGAGGGAATGAAACTCGCTGTCATTTGGATTCCACGAGGATGACGCCGAACAAAATCCGGTAATTTGCAAAACATGCTGCAAAAAGTAGAAGTACCACAAAATATCCCACCAGCTGAAAAGTCATCCAATGCAAAGGTAAGGCCGTTTTAACCGCTGCCTGTCAACGTCAATGTTAAATAAATGAGCTGTGATACCGGTGACTGTTCTAGGTCAGTCGTTTTTATAGTCACTGTCTAGACTTTTGTTTTTGTAATTTGAGGTGATCATATTTTTTAATTTTACAATTTGTACATGTTATAAGCACAAAAAAGCACCTTTTTAAATTCAGTCGTTTTATTTTCTCTCATCAAATCTTGCTTGATGTACTTTTGTTGCTTTGATCTTCTGTTTGTTAAAGGTCTGGTGTTGACCACAGAACGAGGTTCACTGTGACAGTGTCGTCATTAGAGAAAACCTCTGTGGGCAACTGATGGTTAAAGATAATGGTTAAAATAAGGCATTTCTATTCATGTAGTAAAATATATGTTTGAAAGTAACTTTTGTTTTTTGAGTTTAGTTAAACAGGGTTAGGGTTGGTTACACATAAATCGTGTATCGCGATATAGCCAAAAAGCATTGTGATTTTATGTTTTCCTCATATCGCCCAGCCCTGTCTCAAAGACCACACAGTACCAGCACTTACCTCTGTGCAGGCTTATACGCGTTTCCTGGAGTTTCTAAAAGTAGGACGCGAGGCAGAGTCTCGTTCTTGTCAAAATGGAGTTCTTTCTCACCACCTTCTCCAAGTCTTGCTCACAGGAGATCATCTGATTGTTGAGGTTTCTGCCGTTAATTTTCTGTTCATACGAACCAGCGTTTTGTGACATAAACAAAAAGGAGTTGTTCTAAAACGGTGCTGCAGCCCACACTGACGGGTCACGGACAGCCAGAGGAAAAAATAAGAGGTGAAACTTAGTTGAATAATTGCATTTCCTTTGGTAAATAACAACTGTCAAACGGAAATATGCTTCATTTAAAACTGAACTGTTTTGTTGATAATATCTTATAATATTTATATATTTAAAAAAAAAAAAAAAACTGTTGGAAGTGGGAAGCAAGCTTTTTATCAGACAGAGGATTCACTGAAGACTGCACCAGGCTCAGTGTAAGATAAAGGAGGATTATTTTGAACTGTGAATCATGCAAAGCTGTTTTAACAGTCCAAGAATGAAAACAAATTAGCAGAGTAGGTGCCCTTTAAAAAGGAGGAGGAAGAGGAGAAAGAAGAAGGAAGAAGAAGAAGGAGGAGGAGGAGGAGAAGAAGAAGAAGAAGGGTAAAGGCCGTCAGTGATCTTTAAAAGCTGAAATAAACTTTTCGTCTTTGAGCTTTTAGACTCGAGTGAAGTGAGGGAAAAGGCACTTTAAACGACGTGGCTGACAAAACTCTTAAATGGTGTGAACGCACAATAAGAGGTATTAGGTATTGAATTAATATCAGCAGAAGGATGACGACGTTTCTGACGTTTTGGTTTGTGTGTCTGCTTGAAAGTATTTTATTCAACTGCCAGTTTAAGTCAGCATCGCTGGCAAGTCCTGATGTGTTCTTAAATAAAATTAAATAGAGAAGCACGTCCCCCCAGCTCATAATGGCTGCACACCGTTTGAGTTTTGTAGTGCATGTACTCTGGAGAGCTAACATAAATAAAGTCCTGTCCAGCTTTAACCTGAGCTGTACTCTAATGAGCCAAAGTAACTGAGAACAGCTGTGAGGTAACCTTCACATCTGTAGGCTGTCTTCAGGCCCAAGCAGTCTCATTTTAATGACCGCTGCAGAGGGAACTACAAAAACCATTAACATCTATACGCCGCCAAGCATCCAGCACCACACTGCTGCTACAGGACTGTAACATTCAAGCTATTATTTTAATGGAAATGCTCCTGCTTACAGGAAATTTCAACTTCATTTACGAGCTCAGTCATTTATATGGCTTGCTATGGATTTTTAAATTTACTTTAGAACTTTTCAGTGACTGATGCACTAAATGTTTTCTGAAACTTTATAGGCTTTCAACTTGTTGGTAATTCTTCCATTATTTGGCATCTTAACTGTATACAGGACATAAACATTGAAACTTTGGGCTTTCCTTTCCTGATTGATGTTGATCCATTTGTTCCTTATCAGAGCTCCAAGTTTATCAGACTGTGGCCTCCTGCTTGTCCAATCACTTTTAAAGTCTGCCCATAGATTTTCGATTGGATTAAGATCTGTTGAAATGTTAATTTGATGTGTAGCTTCTTACCAAACTCCTCCTGGATCGCTGGAAGAAGCTGGTGATTGTTTGAGTTTTTAGCAATAATCAGTTACAAACCTGTGATCAACTTGGAGCTCTGGAGGAAGGAACGGATCACCAATAATAAGACTTGCCCCAGAAGCTGATCTTGAGCATGCTACCAACGATTTTAGAAGTCATGAAGAAGAAGGGTCTAAACTATAAATACTGACTTTTTGTAGAGATGTGATTAGTTCGGTAGTAAGTCTTCGAATCTTATTTTTCTCTATAATCATGGAAATATGTAACAATAATATAACTATAACCTAAACAGGAACGTGTATAATTTTGTACATCCTTATTACGATAATGATTTAAATCATCATTAATGACCAGAGAAAATGACAGAAGGGCTCCATTAATGCTCATCTTAAAAATTCCAGTAGATACTATACCCCATGTTTTAGTAGCTACAACAGCCTGGTTGGTATCTTTAGGGTTAAACACACAAAATGAGCCAAATTACCTGAGACCCTGTACATTTAAGGCAGGCTGTGTACCCCCTTCTTTTCCAAGAAGCCATACAAGAGAAACCGTGTCCTGCTCAAACATTTTATTGCAGTCTCTCTCTCTGCAGCAAACTCAGCTGGGCGCAGACCCAAAGATCACCTCTGTGTAGAAGGAGTTACATGAACTTCAGTTTCTGATAATCCAACCATTTAACAACCCTGCTGGTTTCCTGCTTCCTTATCTTCTGGTTATTAATGCTTTAAATAAAACAGTCAATAACTGTGGTGTGGCCCTGAGTCTCTTCATCTCAAATCACAAGTTGCGTTTCATGTGACTGAAGCATGCACCACTGCAGCGCAAAGTGAAACTGAGCTGAGCAGCAGCCACCTGGTTCAAAACCTCCAATTCAAATCAAGAAAACACACACACACACACACACTCTAACAGCCAACAAGTCCACAGCAACAAGAGAAAACTACTGTCATGCAAAGAGAGAAGAAAAATCCAAAAACCAGCAGAAAACAATCTGTTTAACCTCATAGTAGAGCTTAAAACACAAATAACAAGTGACAGCATCTTTTTAACAATTAAATTGGGTTAAAAACCTCAAACACATTAAACAAAAAACCCCAAAACATTCAACAATAACAGCTTAATCATAACTTAACTTGATATAACTTTTAAAGTTAGATTATAGTAAATGGACTGGTTCTCACATATGACTTTTCTACTCTACCTGAGCACTCAGTGCTTTATACAACATTACCTGTCACGTGTCTCAGTTAAATGCTGAATAACTTCATCTCTATGCTCCTTTCTTTAACACTAAATCCATGATTAATCTGCCCTCTAACAAAAAGCTAAATAAAGTACCACAAACTAAACCAGAGAGACGTTTGGAGGCAGCTCAGCTGCAGCTATCACTTGCACCATTTTAAACACTTATTGAGGTCTGCAAAATAAAATGCATGTCCTGCAACATAACAGAAGTTGTGACATGCCCTTTGTAATCCAATACAATCCTTCGGTGTGTCGTCTGAACCACAGACAGCCTCATGTGTATCAGCGTGATCTTTTTTTTCCTTCCCCTGTAGAGTCTGTATGCAAAGCAGCTCAACTGAAAAAACCTTCTATCTCAGCTTTAACTGATCGAGGCGGCCTCCACGTGTCAGTTAGCTCTCACTCATGATAACAACTGACCTTCTTTCTAAGAGTCAAACTTTTTCAATAAACTTTAAAACCCGAGAAAGTGACAAGTACAATTTTTGCTGAAAAAACACGAGATCTACACATGAATCACATTGAGGTGCATTAAAGGAAAAGAAAAATTATAGCTAAAATTGTAAAACAAAACAAAAAAAAAAAAAAAACAAAACAAAAAAGCTTGTTAACAGTCTGAGTTTTTACCTTTTGATGTTATTCCTTGAGTTTCTGTGGGACATGTAAGTGAGTGTCCTGTGCAAAAAGATGGGCTGAAATGCAGAAAAACAATGTTTTTTTTTAAATACACATCAGTAATTTATGAAACGTAGAGACTATCTGAACTGTTAAGTTTAACGAAGTTAAAAACTTACAGCTATCAAGTTTCTTGTGCGGAGAAACCTGTAGATTTGGGTTGGTTCTGCAAATAAACAGTCCAAATGTCAGAACATTAATTCATGTATTATTCACTAGAACTGCACCAACATACCCAGTGATATTTTTTTTTCGACTACCTCAGTTTATCTACCCTGCCACATCAGTTCAGAGTTGACTGAATATCCAAATATGGTGTAACTAGAAGCTAAAAACCTTTAAAACATTCTTACTTGCTATGACATAAAAGGGGAAATATGACCATTTTCAAAACACATGCTATGGATCCATTTTAAATATCAGTATCAGTGCATCGTCACGTAGTTTCGTTTCAAGTAAAGTACCACACATTTGCCACTTGAACCTTCAAGAATAGGAATTTTTCTCCATTTCACAGCTACTCTGACTGTTCAAAGTTTAAAAAAAAGAAAAAGACATCTGGAAGCACAGTTTTTGACATTTACTGAATTATGAAAACTTAGAACTATGAATTATAAATAAATTAACAACAATCCTGCAGAAAGAGAAAGTTAAAAAGCAACAGCAGAGACTATATTAATTACTAGGTTTGTCTGGGTCTCTCTGACACAAGTTTCAGGATGTAACATTGAGTGTGATGACCCTCCAGGACATGCAGTTAAGAGTAAATGGACACATTTACTCTTAGAATTACTGTGTACAGTACCGGTTTGTAGATAATAATAAAAGTACGGCATTAAGTCAGCTCTCTTCCTCCTGCTACCGCTGCATGCACATGGCCGCGGGAAAGCTTCCTATAAGCTTAAATTAACACTTTATACATGCAACCCGATGACAGCAGTAACTTACTCTCGAAGGCCTGCAGGAACAACTCGTGGTCGGCTTGAATAAGTTGCATGTTGGGCTTCTTGGCTGCAGCCATCGAGGCGGAGGACGGCTGGTGGTGGTACAACCCATTGGGTTTACCTCCAGAGCCCAAGCCCACCGGATGGCTCTGCTTGTGAGGAGCCATTACAACAGTGAAAAAAAATAAGAGAAAGATCAAAGAAACTCTCCCACCACCAAATGCGAGGTGGTGTAAAATGATAAAGAAATGCGGCTCCTCTTCCTTTGTGAAAACAAAAGAGCAGCAGTGGCAGAAAATCAGCCGCTCAGGAGAAACACCGCCTACTCCCCATTTTACACAACGATTTGTAAAGTTTCTCCTCTTTTATATCCGTCATTGGCGAAACTCCGACTTAACGCTCTCGACGAGGAACAGGTTAAGCAGTTGGTGAGGGCGGTTAACAGACTTGAAATGCGCGAAACAAGAGAACAGCCTCCGGCAGGCGGATTGCTAGCTAACTGGCTAACTTCCTTAGCCAGCTAGCAACCACCTTGCGCTAACCGGTTAGCATTGTCCAGCGCTCTGACTTTACCGACGACGACCACGCGCGTTTCTGTCACGCGACATCTCATAAATCACATAAACGATAGTCTTTCTGAGGCTTTGGTGCCACAACAACATCAAATTCACAGTAGCTCTCGCCGAGCGCCTGTTTCCAAGTTGGGATATAGACCCCGGAACACAGCAACAAAGCACTCATACATCCGGTTGGAATTTCCTAAATAAAGTTTTACTTTATTTATGACATTGGCAAATGCATATTTTACCCGTTTATACGCGGTAATTGTGCATAAATTGCAATCAGAAAAAAATTAAATAGAAAATCTTACAATACAAAGTAGATTTAAAAAAAAAACAAACCCTCACGCAATTGTTCAGCTTTTATTAGGAAGGCAAACTTCCTTTATGTGGCCTCAATTCAGCGACTTCACAGATATACGTTGCGTCTTCGTGTCCACCTTCTAAATACCTCTGTCCAATCATCGCGCTCGTCAGCGAGACTCTGAAGAAGGCACGTTTTGCCGCCCGTTGCGTTGGGTAGCGAGCCAGAAGGTCTGAATATGCATACATTATTCACGCAAGTCACTAACTGTGAAAATAAATAAATAAATAAATAATAACAATAATATTATTTATCTAATTTGGGGCATCTATAGCCAATAAATCATCACATTTGACTACAGACAAAATAGATTAAAATACTATTCATGTTTTTACATATAAATGGTATCATTGTTATTTTTAAGAGATTTACGTTTTTGTTTTAAAAATTCTAAATTACATAAATGTAGAAAATTAAAAAATATTCTTTGTATAATTATCGCTTCGCTTTGAATCAGCACCCTTCAATATCCACATGTAGAAATGTTGGAATTTTATCCTGAATGGAAAATAAATTGCTTTACTAAAGGTTAATTAAAATTTTTTTTTTTGATTGATTGATGAGAAATTACACTGGAAATCAGGGCTATGAGTACAGTTTGGAGAGACTTTTTATGGTAAACATTTCAGTTGCAAGCAGTGCTGTATTGCCTGCAGACGACTGAACCACTGACCCAAAAATGTAACGAGGCCTAAAATAGCTTGTGAACACTCAGTACTTAGAAGACATGACGTGGAATTCAGTGCAGCTCTTGTACTTTTTATTTTTACTTGCACAATATTATAAATTAAATGCTGCTGTATTTTTCCAAATGGGTTTTCTGTGTCATGATGTTCTATAAGGTAATTATAAGACTTTGGATCCTCTTAGAGATGTATTAGATTACTGCTTCTGTGCTTCCCATAAGAAAATTAAAATTATAAAAATATCATCAATTTAATTAACTTTATTTTGACTTCTATGACAAAAACTCAGATCAGCAGTTGTCTTAGGAGCTTTATAATCTATGTACAGATCCTACAAAATCCATCCTCCCATCTTCTACCCCTCATCCAGGTTGGAGGGACATCAGTCCAAGCAGAGATGATTCTCAGACCTCCCTCTGAGCCTTCTCCTCTTTGGGGAAGACACTAAGTTGTTGATCTTATTCTGTAGGTCACTAGCCACAGCTCGAGGCCATAGATAAAACCATGAAACAACAAATTTGCCCTTTCTTCACCACAACAGACCAGTCGCAGTGTGCAGCTATAACAGCTTCAACCCTTCTGGCAAGGCTTCCCACAGTGTTTAGGAGTGTTTCTGGGAATTTGTGACCATTTTTCCAGAAGCACATTTGTGAAGTCAGACACTGATGTTGGACGAGAAGACCTGGCTCACAGTCTCTGCTCCAATTCATCTCAAAGGTCCTCCATCGGGTTGAGGTCAGGAGTCTGTGCAGGCCAGTCACGTTCTTCCACACCAAACACTCATTCAAGTCTTTATGGATCTTGCTTTCTACACTGGTGTGCAGTAATGTTGGGACAGAAAGGGGCCATGTCCAAACTGTTCCCACAGAGGTGGGAGCATGAAATTGTCCAAAATGCCTTGGTATGTTGAAGCATTAAGAGTTCCTTTCATTGGAACTAAGGAGCCATGCTCAGCTTCTGAAAACAACCCCACACCATAATCCCCCCTCCACCAAACTTTACACTTTGTACAATGCAGTCAGACATGTACTGTTGTCCTGGCAACCACCAAACTCAGACTCGTCCATCAGATTGCTAGATGGAGAAGTGATTCATCACTCCCATCACTCTACTGCTCAAGAGTCTAGTGGCGGGGTGCTTTGCGCCACTGCATCTGACACTTTGCGTTGCGCTTGGTGATGTAAGGCTTGGATGCAGATGCTCGGAAATGGAAACATGAAGCACTCTACACACTGTTTATGGAGCTAATCTGAAGGACACATCAAGTTTGGAGGTCTGTAGCAACCGTCTGCAGAAAGTAGGTGACCTACTTACAATTTCACGATTGGACTTCCTGCCCAGGTGGCATCCTATCACGGTTCACGAGCTCCTGAGAGTGACCCATTATTTCACAAATGTTTGTAGAAACAGTCTGCGTGTGTAGGTGCTTCATTTTATACACCTGTGGTCATGGAAGTGACTGGAACACCTGAATTCAATTATCTGGATGGTTGAGTGAATACCTTTGGCAGTATAGTGAGCGTTTGTTGACCACGCCATTCACAAAAACGCAAAGATGCGATCTCCAACTTCATCTCCTTGACTTTGCCTACAAATGTTTGTCCATAAAAGTTCCAGTCACACTGGCCTAATTTGACTTATTGCTGGAAATGAGAACTGTGCTTGCACTGTGGTCGTACAAGGACGGAAGAACACGTGACAACAGGGCTAATACCCCATACTACCAAAGCAGTCTTCACAGGAAAAATCCTTTACAATAGTAGAAAAAGATTCCCAACCATGAGATGATCCTCTATGTCAAAACAATTGGCAATGGCGGGGAGGAAGAGCTCCCTTTCAACAGGAAAAGAACTCTTACAGAGCCAGGCTGAAGGAGCAGGGAGGTGAGAGGACAAAAGAAAAGAGGAACAGCAACAAAAAACTGTAAATCAGCAAACACAAATTATGAATAAAAGACAACAAAGTCTGGACTTAAATTCTGATCAATATTCAAACATATTCCCTTTTAATAGCAGTCGCGGCAGAGGTTCGGCTGGGTAGAGCACACAGTAGTGTTTACAGTACACTGACAATGAAGCCCAGTGTGAGCAGGAACAGCAGTGAGTGAGCCACCAAGAATCGGTTAAATCCTAACACACACATTAGTAAAAATGTAAACAAACAGATTAAACGCCCAATCTCCCTTTTCCACATTAAATGCAGACTTTAACCTCCATCCTACATGATCATTTCCCTTTGGTGTTTAAAAATAAATAAACCACGTACAGGACAAATTCATTTCCCAGCATTTGAAGCGTTTTTTGAGTTTATCCTCCAAGTCCAGGTGTGTCGGTGGAATCAGGGTAATTACAAACCACAGTTGCCACAGAGCATGTTTTAAAATCTCTGATTATAATCTTTTACAGCAAATACCATGACGGGACTGTGCATGTTGGAACCAGTCTCAGAGATGGGGTAGATTCTAGTATGACCATATTCCCATCAAGCTTAGCAGACCCAGACATCACATTTTTGGCATTTCTGTCCCACTGAATCAATTTAAAAATTAAACACTGCATAAAGTCAATGAAAGTCAAAACCCAGGCTGATGTTACTGTTCCTCCGTCCACATTTACTTTGGTTAGTGAAACAATGAAACAGAGACCGATGCCTCCAAACTAAAAGTTGTGCTTTTAGTCTGCAGCTAGTGACCAAAGCATCTCGACAGGGTTTCTTTGCAACTGATTTCAACTGACAACAGCCATCAACCTAAGGCAACCCAATGAATTCAGGAAATAGACATTTTTCCCCAGCGTCTGGAGGTTGCCAGGTGGTTGGTGGCTGGTTTGTGTGACTGAGACCAAAAAGAAAGTTGGGTTAAATAAAGTTGTATTGGATTAAAGGGGGAGGGGCTAAAACATCTCATTTTAGACAGAAGATGAACTTCAGGGTTGGATCAAAGCGTATGTTGAGCTGTGAATCATGCAAAGCTATTCAATTAGAGTAACTTTGCATAAGCAGAATAAGTCCACTTCACTGTCACAACCTTATTAGCGATGGGTAATCCCCTCACTGTTGACATTTTAGCGAAAGACTTGGTTTCCTTCTCTTCCTGTGTGCTTTCCGTAGCTGATTTTAACCATAGACTCCCTGTAACGGTCCGAGGGTTCAAATCATCTACAAAAAAGTATTCTGACACGAGAAACTGAACAAACCACTGACACCATCTCCTAAACTGAGTGGTGCACCTGAGGTCTCACACGTGTAATTCTGGCTCGGATCAGTGAGAACGGGCCCCTAATTAGTCCACAATATCACGTGTCTCATTCAGACATTGCCACCATTTATAAGTCATGAAGATGGAGCTAGAAGATGTAAAGATTAATGGGCAATTTGGATGCATCTCAGATTATTTGTCTTAACAAATAACATGATTCATTTGGAAGAACAAAAGAAGAACTGATCGAGTTAATTATGGTGTGATTTTTCAACAACAGTGTTAAAAATGTAGCAGTGATCACAGTCATTCTGGGCTTCTTCCCTTTTAAAACCGACAATAACTTCATTTTAACTCCTTCGTTACACTCTGAGGAGGTGTTTGAGCTCTTGACGCCATCTCAGGTGGTTTTTCCTAAACAATGAAGTCCTTCATGTTCAGGTAAACAGAGTGCAAATTCGCCTTGAGAAGCTGTTATGTTTCTTTTAGCAGAATAATTTAACATTTAAACAAAGCAGCAAACAGACAAACCAACCAAGCAGCCACTACCCAAAGTGCACCAGGTTTTAGAAAGCATGTCCCGGTGGAGCTTTGTTGGTCAGACTTAGGAGCCCATCAGTCCTCCTGACTTCATCTGGGACATCCTGACTGTCACCAAACATGCCATCCTTCAGGCAAACGACCTCTAGCGGGCGCTTGTCCTTCAGGTGAGGACGGTTTTAGTGTTTTCTCAACAGTATGTAGGTCATGAGCAGAATGAGGCCTGCTGACAGGCCTGCAATCACAAACTGGTGGATGGAGAGGACGTTCTCCAGTGTGTGGATCCTCTCCTCCATGGCACTGGTGTGGAAGTAGTCGTAGACGCCGGCTGTGATGCTCCACAGCGCCCACACAGCATCCACCACCAACGGCATGGCCAAGCAGGAGGATGGAGGCTCAGCTGTAGATCAGACTCTGTTACAGACTGGAACATGGGAACAACACGTAAATAATTCAGATACAAGATGAAATCCTTAAAAAAAACCAAAAACACCAAATCAGTTTGTTCTGATCAGCATATCACACGTGTTAGTGCAGGAAGCCCTGGTTTCATATCATTGACGGTATAAAAGATGCAGCACTGCTGAAACACGATGCACACTATGTTATCAATATGGACTCATGGAGAAATAAAATAATAATATTATAATAAGATTTAACATTATAAAACATTTCTGCATTCAATAAATAATAGATAATAATAATAATTATTATTATTATAATACAGGTTCATGTTTCAGACAGTTTTAACTTGATGATTTAAATGTAAGTGGGTCAATGCAAAGCACTGAAGCACACGACTTCTTCTATGCTGAATTTTGATGCATAACTCATTCTGCAGCTTTGAGAGCCTCTACGAAATGATTTCAAAACATGCAGCTCGACTGGGAATAACGGGCCACGATTCCCAGTAGTGACTGGTCCCATGTTTTTTATGTAATTCATAAAAAAAAAGGTCAAAGAACGGCATTCAAATAAAAATCGTCTCAAAGGTCTCTATTGTAAAAACGTTGATTAACGTTTAAACAAGTCACAAAACTTTGAACTTCTGATGACCGAACCTGCGTTCTGAAATCTTCTGATGGCACCGTTTTATGACAAAGCTTTCTCCTGTAGTTACACTGTGTCCAAATTTTCCTTTATTCTGATTTTGAAAAACTACATTTCAATCGTTTTATTGCAACACTTTTCCCTCTACATGCACAGATTATACGTCATAGCGTATATCGGAGGCCTTTTTGTGCTCTTTCACCTGATGCGATGGGATATATGGTGAAACCAGTTTCAGCTGAACATCAAAACAGGCTGTCCACGAACTCTTCTCTCATGGGGTCACACCACCATCCAGTAATATGGATTATATAAGGTTATAATGCATCAAATGCAGTAAGTATGCAAATGTTTCATATAAATATAGTTTATAACTTAATAATTTTCTTTAGCCAAGATAATTAAACATTTTGATTTTATGTAATGTATAGATTTATACTATTACTAAGTATCACACCCTTTTTTTATTATTTCTATATTATTTTTATATTTTATATATTTTTTTATATATTATTTTTTTTATTAGAAATAATCAAATTGTTACATGCTTAAATTTACACAAAAAGACTGAAATCTGCACTGTCATGAACACGTTTTTCACCAAAAATTGAAACCTAACCTTTCATTATTTATTGGGTTAAGCCTCTGGGCTCCAGGGTATAACTTTGGTTTGTTTGGTATCATTATTTTGAGCACAATCTCACGTGTCTGAATTTACAGTTATTTTTTCATTAACACAACTGATCTGAAATCACACAAAAACATAAAAATCGAGGAGAAAAAAGTTACAGTTTTTACTGTAACAGCCACAAACATGTTTTGTGAAAGATTTTCATAACTTGAAATGAAAATATAAATTGTAAATTTTAAAAACTTAGGCACAGAGGAGAGGACAACACCACCGGCCTAAACCCTGCAGGTCTGACAGCAGGAGGTGTATCACTCTTCAGATCTGACGTGCCTGATGTATGGCGTCATTTTTGTGCCACTATTCTGAACGCATGTAAAAAAAAATTTTTTAAAAATATAGCGCACGTAAAAACAATTTGCCAGTACAAGTGTTGCATTTTGAGGAGAACAAATTCTTTGCTGCGTGCAAAAAAATGTACTTCAGTGTTTGCTATTATCCATATACACACACAATAGCAGCCCCAGTTTAGCTACAGTAGCTAGCGAGCTGATTGGACACCAAAACAGCTAATCAGATTTTTTTTGCATTCAAGTCTGTGATTGGTTGGTTTTGTGGCACAAATAGAACGGTGTACAGAAAGAGTGTGTGTGTGTGTGTGTGTGTGTGTGTGTGTGTGTGTGTGTGTGTGTGTGTGTGTGTGTGTGTATGGATAATAGCAAACACTGAAATACATTTTTTGCACGCAGCAATGAATTTTGTTCGCTCAAATTGAGCTTTTCTTCACTCAAAATAAAATTCTCCTCAAAATCCAACACTTGTACTTGCAATTTTTTTTACGTGCACTCAAATTTTTACTACGTGCGCTCAGAATAGTGGCACAAAAAAACGTCGTAGTGATGTTGATTGTGCTCTGGCACAATCATAGGCATCGGTTGCTACTGACAACAAGAAATGAAGCTGGTCCGAGCTATGGGCACAACCATTTTTTAATAGTGGAGGGGGAATAACACTATGTAATACATTCAGTTTTAGAAATTATATTCAATGTTAACTGTGGCTATGTTCAAACTGTTAATACTATCTTATTTTAATAAGCAACATTTTCATATGCAAAACTAGAGGCAAGAGATTATTTTAGGGGTCACCCCGTGCCACCCCTGTAGATCCGCTCCTGCACACCAACCATGACAACCATTAACATGTTGATATTCTGACCTGTGAGCCACTATTGTTACATGATTATATCAGTACCACACCCGCCTTTGACTGATTTCGACAGGTGTGTTCAACAACACACCTGCAAAATAAAGGCTACTGTCTTTTGCACAGTTGTGTTGACCAGATCTGTCAACAGTCAAACCGACATTTAGCAATTCATGCCAAAGGTCTGAAAACCTCCTGCAGCCCCATAATTTGCCATAAGACACAGAGACAGACTATCCAGGTGAAAACAAAACCATGTCCTATATCATTACTGCTTATAATACCTCTGCAGTGAAGGCTTGTATTCATGACACAGCACCCAAAGAAGTTCCAGGCTGTTGATGAAAAAAAACTTACCTTAAAAGGTTTTTTTTTTTTTAAACTGAGTGAAATGACCAACAGGAATTTGGCTAGAGCCACAATAATTCCCTAAATGCTAAGAAAAGAGGCTCTGATGTTTTACACACGGTCTAGAAGCAGGTTTACATGATTATTTAAAACATTCGGTGATTCAGTGCTCCTGGAGCTCAGGTCAGATATTACATCACAGAGAGAGTAGGAGATGGTTGTCGCTTCCAGGTTTGAAAAGTGAAGCCAGTGGAAGTGCATTAAACCTGTTAAACCTTCTTTTTAAACGACACCAGGGGGCGACACCTTTGGTTGCCCAAAGAGTCCCAGTCCTATGCAAGTCTATGGGAAAACTCTGTAAACACTTTCTAGGCTCGGTCACAGGTCACCTCACACTGAATCAAAGAGTAAGACGATTTAGTGAATTTTGCTCATTTGAAGCATCGGTGCTCATTAGATAATGCCTTAAACACATTTGGGATCTGGTGATCTAACAAATATAAATCTCCCTCTGTCCATTTTATTTAGATAACTAACTATAATACAAAGTAAATTTCCTTGTTTTAATATTCTTTTCGAAACATTAATCATGTAATCCAATGGCTTTTCCAGGTTTTCCAGGTTGTTCCATGCCCCATTGAACACATAATTCGTTGATGTATTACACAAAACATAAATAATACTACAAAGACGTGATAATGGCCCTGTCAGTAAAATCTCACAAGGAGCGCACATGCAGCAGACTGAAAATAATGCACCTTGCACACAAACTTCTCCCCTGCTAGCTACCAAGCTATCGCTTTACCAGCAAGCTAAAGCTAGCTTTGATTCTTTTAAAGAGGCGCCATTACTCACAGCATTACTCGAGGATCAGACAGCCCTTCCTCCATGCCATACATGTACAGGAGTCTTTCACATCATCATGCTGACTCTACAGTTAGCGGTTAAAAAGGAAAGTGTGAAATCCCATCTGTCGTGAGCCACTTCATCTGCTTCCGGGTGCGTTTCCCTTGAAGACACCCTTTCATCGCGTATGTGAGGTCGTGAAGAAACGCCAAACTCCATTCAGAAACATAACGAATTTTCTTACTTCGCACAGACCCAAAAACGTAGCCTATAAACCATAACCTGAGGCAGTCTTTATCAGCAATGCCTTCGACTGGGACACTCGGCTTCATACATGATGTTGTCAGGATATTTTATCTCAGTTTTAAAGAATTTCCGTCCTTGGCTTTTATAATATGACGTGCATTTGCGTGTTGATGATGAGAAAGCCAAAACTGAACAGATTTTGGATGGAGTTCGGGATCGTGATTCTTCTCCGTCAGTGAAACGGTCAAATGAAATCTCAGCACTTACGTCACACGTTGACGCTGTACCTTGAAATTGACAGATACTGCAGGTTTTATATTACCAGGCGCGGTGGCCAAGTGGTAAGGCGTCGGTCTCGTAAACCGAAGATCGCGGGTTCGAACCCCGTCCGTGCCTGTTAAACTGGAATGTACCAACTGTGTTTTTTGGGGTGGGGAAACAAAATGCTATCCTTGAAGTTGTCGAACAGTATTACAAAAGAAAATCAGACCAAAAAAAAAAACCCCAACACGAAATTGAAATTATAAAGAAATAAACTATAAACATAGCCCGAAAGTGGACAAAACTTTTCATGTTTTATAAAACTTCAGAAGACCACAAGAGGGAGCAATACGAACAGTATATTACAGAGGGTTTGTTTAAGTTAAAACTGATAATGACTCAAACTGTATGAAAAAGCAATTCAATGCAAAGCAATAAGATATTTTTTAATGTCTAACTTGATTGCAACCCAACAGAGTCTTCCCATTCTTCTTTTTTGCCTATCCGACTTTAAAAAATTCCTGGAAATATGCATGTAAGCAATTATATATAATATATGAATTCATTATGAATACTGGCTTGGTAAGGATTGTATGTTCTTACTGGATGGGATGTCCAACATACAGCTCGGGGGCCAGAATCAGGCCTTACAAAGACTCTGTTTTATACTCTGTCATCCCTTCGTGAAGCACTTTGTGATCTTTTTATCTAGAAAGATGCTATATAAATAAAATTTTATTTTTTACTTTTTAGATTTTTACTTGTATTCTGGTTTCCAGCTTCTCCTGTTGATAAAGACTCCTCCCTGCCACTGAAATTCAGAAAGTAATTAAGCAATAAATAAACAATGACAACAATTTTCTGTGAATTAATATTTTATGATTACACATTACACAGTCTTGGAATGAAACAGCTGCACTTTTTTGTAATTTTACCCATTTATTATGTGGTTTCACTGGTCTGGACACTTAAGTTCAAAGTGGGCTCTGTGTGTCCCACAACGTAAAATGAAAATGAGCTCTCTGATTGATGTTAATTGGCCATCAGGGAAACATATCAATCAGTAAATAAATGAACAGAATCTTTAATTAAAACATAAGTAACAAGTGTCAATACACGTAAAAAATAAATAAATACAGAGTTATTTAAGGCCATGCTATTCAAAAAGAAAAAACAAACAAACCGTGAACGCTACTGTGGTCCAGCCCGTGTGAAAAACATCATAAACACTGTGAGTCCTCACACGTCAGCTTCAGGAGTGTACAGCTCACGAATGGCGACCTCTACGTCCCCGTTAATTCTCAGCTCTGTGCTTTCCCAGTCAAAAACATTTCCTCTTGGTTCTCTCTCCCCTGCAAACATGCCTTGGATCACGCTATCTGCCAGAACAACGTCCCACATGTTCACATCACAGATTTCACCAACAAAATTCTGATGTTTATCAAAATCACCCAGATAAAAATCCGGATCTTGTCCCAGGATAACCCTGCCTCCTGCCCTGACAGTGTGACCCTTCCTGTAGATTTTGGATAAGCTCCTCTTGCCATCCAGGAAGAGGGCAGCTAAACCTGAAGTGGAATCCCAGGTGATACACAGGTGGGTCTGCAGGGCTCCGAGCTCAGGGACTTTAAATAAAACAGGATCTCCAGCTAGATAAAAGGACAGTCTGCACACACAAACAATCATTATAAGTCTGCACACAGCCAGCTTAATGTAAAACCCTACAGTGGCCCTCAGAGGCCAAACGGACTGCAACTTAAGAAAACACCAGCAATAAGAAAAATGCTGCAAAAGCACACAAAACACAACAGAAATAGGAAAAAACAAATCTCCAAAAGCACAAGGGAAGTGTTTCTGGGGAGACAATAACCTGACGGACCAGTTGTAGAAACCAAAACATGCTGGGTAAGTGTGTTTTAATCTCATGATTCAAATAACTAATAGTTAGGCTAACACACTTACCTCTCATCGTTTCTTTCCTCACAAAACTGATAGATCCTCCACTTCTTCTAAGTGTCTCCCAGTACAATGCTTAGCATATTTTGGTTGCTGCAACTGGTCCCTCTGGTTATTGTCTCCCCAGAAACACTTCCCTTGTGCTTTTGGAGATTTGTTTTTTCCTATTTCTGTTGTGTTTTGTGTGCTTTTGCAGCATTTTTCTTATTGCTGGTGTTTTCTGAAGTTGCTGTCCATTTGGCCTCTCAGGGCCACTGTAAAAACCACCTGACCCCCGACTGTGCTCCACATTAACTTCAGCATGTTTAATAAACCACATAATGGGAGGTCATACTGTGGGCTGTTTTTCCTTCATAGATTTGTAAGTACAGGAGAAATCCATCTGTAATTTTCATTTTGACACATTCTGTTGAAACCAATCCATTCTCTTATGCTGAACATTATCAGGGTCGTGAAAGCCTGGAGTCTATCCCAGCATGCCTCCATTAACAGAATAAAGTTAGTGTACATGAAATACGTGAGTGGGAACTTTTCAGATTTGGTTGATATTATTTTTGGGGGAAGCTCACAGTATAGATGTTGACTTTAAGATGTCCTACCTTCCATCCAGTTCACGCCACACATTCAGCTCATCGTAGTTTCCAGTCCGGTATGCAAAGAGGATGATCGCTCGCTGGCCGCTGAGCTCCGTGGCCACTCGCATGCACAGAGTGAACGCAGTCAGGTTCATCGGCCTTTGAGGGATCATCTCAGCAAAACTGGTGCATGACTCAATGGGGAAAACCAAGGTCTTGATGGGAATACTCCCTGAGAGGCAGGAAAATAAATAAAAACATTACTAAAACTTTGAAATGGTTTAAAAAAGAAACTGTGATAAAACTGTGTTTTTCTGTATAAAAATAATTAGATGGTATAACTAAGTTGACAGGCAGGGGAAAAACAGAGGTGTCACGCAAATTTAAAGAATTCTTAAAATGAAGGTCACTGAAATCACTGTTTAAAAGCTGTGTCTTCTCCCACTGAAAGCCTGAATACCAGATAAATGCATTTTAAGTTTACAAAGAAAACCAGAAAATAAATAATAAAATAACTCAAAATGTGCACAAGAGGACGACATGGAGAGGTATACAGTTACCGGCCAATGCTGTCATGAGGAAAAGGATGACTGGAGGTCTCATTTTATTTTCACAAACCTGCAGAAAATCAGACGCCTTCGAGATATTTTCATGTGTTAATGCAATCTAACATTTGTACACAGCATTGATTATCAAAAAGTCATATGAAGTTACAAAATAAAAGGAAGCTGTATACATACTGAGCTGCTACAAAGATCCTGCTGCAGACAGACGACTGAGCGGTGACTGAACTCTCCCCATTTCAGATTCTTGCTACGCAAATAACATCTCTGCAGCTCTCTAAACTTCCTTACTGGTTTCAGGCTTTGGTGTTCACTGGTACTGGTAGAAGCAGCTGCTAAAATTACAGAGTTCTGTAGTTAAAGGTCATTTAGATTAAAGTTCTAACTGTTTTTTGCGAACCATGCCTTTACCTGTGGGTGTTTTATTTATTAGCCATTTATTTCAAAGGGAATATTTAAAAAATAAATTCTGATTTGAATTCTTTCTGTTCACAACGCACTGATGGTTATTTGAATTTTGCAAATGAGCACGAGCGTGTCTTCTGACCATTGTCCAAGAAAGATTTCTATCAAAGAGAAAAGCAGACAATAGTTTCTGCAGAAGAGAAACTGCTGCTCATTTGAATTGTTTCTGTTGTATTTTTTTGCAATTCAAATGTTTCTTATTTGAATTCTTCCTGTAAATGAGACACTGATGCTCATTTGAATTTTTCAGACTGATGCAGCATGATTAAAATGTGGTTCCCTGAATTATATTACTATATTCTAACAAACCCCTCAGTATACATGCAGGAGATATGGAACAAACAAATATGCATACAATGCTACAATCATCTATGTACCATAGCACATGGAGTGATTGTAGCAAAGGTGTGTCAAAATGTCACCTTTATAATCTGTAATTTTACTCTGTATTATGACTGCTGTCAGGGTCCCTGGATTGAGGGCTTCGAGTTTTTCTGACTTTTAGGTTTTCTCTAGTTTGGAATTTTTTTGATAGTGTTTGGATCGTGGTTTTGTACTGTTGGTGTTTAGTTTTGTATTTTCAAGTTTCTTTTGGTTATATTTCATGGCTTTAGTTCTGGGTCAATCTTTAGGTTCATTCTGCGTTTTGTGACTTCACAACGTCCTTTTGGTTTCAACTTCGGATTTATGTTAAAACTCCACACTTTTTTGTTTATGGTGTTTGCCCTCATGGTTTTGTGTTTCCTTGTTGCACATTTCCCCGAGTCTACTAGTTTTGGGATTGTTTGCTCCTGATCATCAGTGTTTGTATTCTTGTGTTTCTAAATAAAAGCTGGGATGTCGTGCTTGGAGAAGACTATCCTGAGTTTCTCAGATCAATTCATGTTTATCAGAGAAACCCAAAGTCAAAACTCCCAAACACAAACTAAACAACGTTGTATATGCTGTGCAGTGAAGCAAGGAATGCTCACACCTCTACACTGGAGAAACCAAAGAATCAGTTCATAAACACATGGCACAACATAGAAGAGCCACCTCATCTAAAGGTCAAAGGTCACTCTTTCAAGGATGCCAATGTTCACATTTTGGACAGAGAGGACAGATGGTTTGAAAGAGGAGTGAAAGAAGCATCTATGGCCACTGTGAGCGACCATCTTTGAACAGAGGCGGGGTTTACGACACCAACTGGCTGCCATCATAATCTAGTTTTGAGATTCTTCCCAGACGCCTTAACGCCCACTCACATCCTGGGGCATCTGACCTCAGGAAATCACATGATAGGGTGGGGCCAGGTTTCACAATGAGCTCACCTGAAACTCTGGCTGATTGTGACCCACACCCATTTTCACACCTTGGCTCATGTGATTAGGTAGATGATCATTAGGGGGTCCTCTCGGGGGGGGGGGCACTCCCACAGAGCTTAACTCTGGGACTCCCCACCATTTGACCCTAGAACTGAAGAAGCTTCTCGGATGAAGGTGAAACGTCTTCAAACAACTTAAAGAAGTCCAGACGCTTTTCTTTCCAAGCTCCTCAGACTACTGTTATTAATGTTGCAAACGTACTCTGTAAAAAAACGTTTAAAAAACAAGAAAACCTGTCATATTCCAGCTGTTGTAGTGGCAAAACATACAGTAATTTCCCATAATTATAGTACTGAAAACTGATGTACTTTCACAAGGTGGTAAGTTAAAGTTTGGTGTATTTCTGTGGATTTTTCATGTTAAATAGAAGGTATGTGTGAAAACAAAATTACATAATTATATATTCAAACACTGCTGCAATAAAATTAATCAGGTTTAAAATTGCTGAAAAGTACTATTATCATGTAATAACACAATATCCCACCCATAAAAAGTAAAATATCCAGAAATGTTATTGAATTATAATATTGTTACATATAAATACATCATGTGTATTTAATAAGTATAAACACTGAAATAGCTACACGTAATACTAACTTTACATTGTTTAATAATGCCATAATATTGCTAGAGCATTACTACAGTTCAACTTGATATACTTGTCTTAAAATGTTTCATCACATCATATAAATTTTACTTAAAACTGCAAGGAAATATTTGCGCTCTGTCACTAAAATAAAAATTACATCGAGGGGTTTTTGCTTTATAATGAAAAATGTCACGGTCCTGGGTCACGCAGTGTTTGTGCTTTTTGTTCAAGTTTTGTTCTGTCAATTATGGTTTTCTGTTTGTATTACATTTATAGTTCCTGGTTTTTAGGTTTCTGAGCCTCCTCTGTGTTCTTGGTAAAAATCTAACTCTGTTCTCCATGTGATGTATGCTTAGACTTAGTTTTCCGGTGTTCAGTGTTAGGCCTACGGTTCCTTTTTCATGTCTCCCAGTGGGAGAAACGTTTCGTCACTCATCCAAGTGATCAACAAACACTGAATAAAGACCATTGATCATTGGCCATCCAGTCTCAGCTGACTGCAGCTTCTAAAAAGCTGGGGAATGAATGACCAATGATCAATGGTCTTTAATCAGTGTTTGTTGATCAATGGTCATGACAATTTGCATGTTAATGAAAAAAATGACCTCACAACCCATTGTTGGCCAGTGCTGCTGGTTTCAGTTATTGTCAAATGTACTGTTTATATGATTACAAATACAGTACAATTACAGCATTTACTTAACTAAACAGTCTAAATACTTCTTTTCAGTTCTGTAGTACAAAACATTAGCTAAACTCTTCTGCAGTACCACCTTTATACTATTTGTGTGCCACTGAGTGCTTTGAGTTCTCCAGTACTATAGAAAAACACCATATCAGAACAGAGATACTTATGAGCCTGAAGACCGGGAAGTCAGCATTATCAGTGACACTGTGTTGTCTTGTTAATTTTTAAGCCCCTGGTGATAAAATATGCCGATGTCACAAGCTGCATATTATTTCAACTGTATGGAGTGTAAAGCTGAGGATTGAAATGCAGACACAGGAGGCAGCAGGGTTTAATAGGACAATCTTTAATAAGCTGATGGCACAAGTCTACAAAGGGAAACGTAAAAGTTTTTACGAAACCAAATCCACAAGTGCATGGAGAGAAAACATACAAGATATCGTCACAGACGTTAAAACAAAAGTGTGAGGGGAAGATGGCACACATACAAGGGTGATTAGGGTAAGTAGACACAGGCGACAGGAGGGGTAGCAAAAATGAAGACAAATAACAAATGCAGCGGTTAGACACAAACCCACATGTAGCAACGTTAGACTGAGACTGGGGAAGGAAACTAAAAGAACTCAATGCATGGAAATAACTGACAGAAAAGCTCTAAAAACTCTCATAATACAACAATGGGACTATGACAGTGTGATTAAAAGTAAGTACAAGTAAGTGATAAGAATAATCTAGAACAATATGAATCTGTGTTGAGTATTTAATATATAATTAAAAACAGGTGATGTGAGCACATATTTGTTTTCTAAAAACTTAAAGTAACGTTAGTGATATTGACACACAGTTTGATTAATAGCCATTATTTCATACAGCAGAATGGGGTTATTCCTGTGGGTGAGCATTATAGCTACAGCTCACGAATGGCGACCTCGACGTCCCCGTTAATTCTCAGCTCTGTGCTTTCCCAGTCAAAAACATTTCCTCTTGCTACTCTCTTCCCTGCAAACATGCCTTGGATCACGCTATCTGCCAGAACAACATCCCACATGTTCACATCACAGATCTCACCAACAAAACTCTGCTGCTCATCAAAATCACCCAGGAAAGAATCCGGATCTTGTCCCAGGATAACCCTGCCTCCTGGCCTGACAGTGTGACCCTTCCTGTAGATTTTAGATAAGCTCCTCTTTCCGTCCAGGAAGAGGGCAGCTAAACCTGAAGTGGAATCCCAGGTGACACACAGGTGGGTCTGCAGGGCTCCGAGCTCAGGGACTTTAAATAAAACACCACCTCCAGCCATGTAAAAGGACAGTCTGCACACACAACACCCATACGTCCTTTAGTCATAAAAGTCTTGCACACAGGCAGCTTCATGAAAAATCACAATTTTACTACATTTGAATCAAAACAATTTTACACCAGGACCAATAAGATCAAATTTGGTTGATATTGTTTTTGTAAAGCTCACAGTGTAGATGCTGTTGACTTTGAGATGTCCTACCTTCCATCCAGTTCACGCCACACATTCAGCTCATCGTAGCTTCCAGTCCGGTATGCAAAGAGGATGATCTCTCGCTGGCCGCTGAGCTCCGTGGCCACTCGCATGCACAGAGTGAACGCAGTCAGGTTCATCGGCCTTTGAGGGATCATCTCAACATAACTGGTGCTCGTCGCAGTGGAGAATACCAGGGTCTTAATGGGAACGCTCCCTGAGAAGCAGAGTTTTCTTTTGTGTTGATGAAATTGTAAACGAATTAATTGTAATTAAATTGTATGAACTAATTCATATTTTCATTCTCTTCGTAATGTTAAGCACTTTGGTCAGAACTTGCTGTTCTTAGAGCACTTTATAAATAAAGTTGGTTTGGCCTGTAACCTTTGAAAGGTTCAAAACACTCAGCTGCAACAAACTCCATGTCTTTAACTCTCCCACGAGAGCTGTTTATGTACATAAATGTGTTTGTTGTTGTTAGTTCTGTTTTAACTGACATCACACAAATTTAATGAGCTCTTAAAAATGAAAAATTTTGACATCTGAGCCACTGAGAGGATGAATGACAGATAAAAGGATTTAATCAAGACAAGAAAACATATAAAGAATAATTGAAAATGAGATAAACAATAAAAAGTAAATAATGACATAATTACAAACTTGCACAGAGATGGACAAAAGAACAGAGAAACCGTTACCAGCCAATGCCATGGAGACGGCGATGAGGAAAAGGCCAATCAGAGGTCTCATTTTGTCTCCACAAACCTGCAGAAAATGAGACTCATATGTTAACATGATTTTAATTTATACACAGAATATCAGTGGGAGTTTTTTTGAAAGTTATGTAAAGTTACAAAGTAAAATGAAGCTGTATACGTACTGTGATGCTCCAAAGGTCCTAATGCAGACAGTCAGCTGGGCAGTCTTATAACCTGAGTACCAGAAATCCTCCCCGTTTCAGAGTCCTGCGATGCAAATAACAGGCTGTCATTGATTGGCTGGTTTTCATTGGTTTTGGTAGAAGAAGAAGAAGATGCTAAAATTACACGAAGTCTTAACAAATACAAACACTTCTGTGGATTATTTATTGTGATTATTTTTTTAAGTTTTTTAGCATCACATTATGAGTCATTGATGATTTTTCTTTTCTTTCTTGTACATATTAAATTTGGATTTGATCAGTGTTTGTCTTCGATCATGAATGATTTTACATAACATCTTAGATTAATGTGGTTCTGAGGGCCTCTGGATGTCTGGAGTTTTGATCTCCTCCATACCTGCTTCATGCCCTGGGGGACGGGGCTGTGGCCCCCCCACACCCTCTAGCAGATCATTACATGAAGGAACCTTTTAAAAACAAGCGCGTCCATGCTCACAGGTGTACACACGGGTGATCACACCCACAAACTACACCCTTTTTGGCTCCTACCTCAAAGCACACTGTGTTCTGTTGATCTTATGTGCTGCACAATAATGTTTAATATTTAGTATTTACTGTCATATTCCCATTAGGGGTGCAACGATACACAAAATTCACGGTTCGGTTCAATACTTTGGTGTCACGGTTCGATATTTTTTCGATACAAAAAAAATGTTCATGCCTTTTTAATTTGTCATTTATTAAAATTATAAATATATATTTTAACTCAAAAGTACAGTTTTTAAATTTAACCCTAACCCTTGTGCGTGTTTTTTATTTTGACAGCGAATGCGCACCTGCGGACCACTTATGTGAACCCCTGGTTATTTAGCTCATCATATGGCAGCCACAGAAATTCTTTTGTCCATGAAACCATAAAGCTGCACTTTCTTTTTGCCTTATAGTCTGATTTGTCATAACTTTTCCGTTTTGTGGTAAGCTTTTCTTTGGCTGTCACTTCTTCACCCTGACCTGTCTTATTTGGCTCAGCAGAACCGAAGGGTGGCTGGCCTCTCCCTTAGAGATAGGGTGAGAAGTTCGGCCATCCGGGAGGGGCTCAGAGTAGAGCAGCTGCTGCTCCAACCGAAAGCACTGTATCAAACGGTTCAATATCGATACGAGTATCGTTGCACCCCTAATTCCCATATATCATTGTGATGTTGTTTATTCTGTTGCTCTTGTTGTCTTCTGCTTGTTTTCCTTTTTCTTTCTCAGCAGGTGATCCAGGTGATTGATATATGCATTTTTTTTCCTGCCCATTCTGTTGGTTTTTGTTTTTTGCCCTTCTCCCCCGTCCCTCTTCTCAGCTGTTTCTCTTTCTTTCTCCCCTTCTTTCCTCCAGTCAAGTCTGTCCCGTATTCAGCAAGTGAAAATAAAATAAACAATAAAAGGTGAATCAAATGGACCATTACGGCAAGGCTGGGATGGTCAATTTGGTAAAGTAAATCCGTTGGGCATCTTTCTTTGCCTTTAGACAACAATTCTGATGGCAAAAGAGCCAAACGGGACAGGCAAAAAAAAAAAAAAAAAAAAAAAGATTAATGTGGTAACTGTTATTTACATCATACCTTTACCTACGGGTGTTTCGTTTCTTAAGCATTTATTTCAAATGACAGAAAGGCATTTTGTGTAAATTAAGATGATTTCTAACCTTAAGACCTGAGAGACTTATTTTCATCAGCACACCTCAAAAATGTTTGAAAGCCATTTGTTGCAGTGAAACAATGTTTGTTTTCTATGTTTTCTGAAGAAAAGACACCGCTGCTGTTTGAATTGTTTCCGTTTTGGTGTTTGTTTGTTTTTTAATTCAAATGTTTCTCATTTAAATTGTTTCTGTAAATAGTTTCTCATTTGACTTTTTCAAATGAGCTGCGGCGTCTCTTTGACAGAAACAATGGTCTGGTTGAAAGGCGTCTGTGTTAGAGAAGTAACCAGGCCATTGTTTCTGTCAAAGAGACGCTGCTGCTGATTTGAATTTTTCCAGATGTATTTTTGGATCATTTCACTGAAATGATTGGCATTTAGTTCCATTGCATTAGATTATCATATATATATAAGGCCTTCAAATTTTTACAGTTATTTCATTTTATCTCATATCAACATTTTTGAGAACATTTTCTGATCAATAATCTACAATTATCCTAAAAAAATTACTGTCCAAAATTTGGGCACATATATTGATGATACTGTGAAAGTATACGTTAAATATACCAACTACTTTAAACCGAGTACTGGCTAATATGAAAAGAAAAATTGTGGCAAAAAGTTTCATATATTTCATAAAAAACTTCACATTGCAAAACACAACTAATGACGTTGCTTCAGGTCGAAGGTCATTATAATTCACATAGTATGCCATTACACCCATAGGTAAAGGCACGATTTGCAAATAACAGTTAACAAAACCAAAAGTTAGCACAAACTATACACTGACCTGGAAGAGTCTGATAAAAGTTTAAAATATACTAAGAGGAATTACAATGCAAGAATGTAGGTTTTTATGTAGCTCTGTTTCGTCTATCCAGTCGTTAAGTGATGACGTGACGAATCCTACTTCCGGGCCTAAAGTAGTCTGCGTTTAATATGGCTTTTGTGTTGTTAACATGTTTAATGTTTTGTATTTTCTTCTATTTAATCTCAAAAAGCTCCTAAAACAGTCAGTGATCACTGTTGACCTCCCTCGGCTTTTATTACCGCTAATCATTTATTTAAGCTCAGTTTTTAAAACCTTAGGATGTAACTACAGCCCAGCCCATGCAGCAGTATATGAATGACTAACCTCGTATTGTGGATGGATTATCTCAGTTGTTCTCCTGGCTGAAGTTTGGTCCTTTTACAGCATCCTGCCATGCGATTACATTTGTTCCTGACCACCGAGAACACTCACGTTAACTTTTATCGAGTGGAAAAAAAGTTAGCTTGTTTATATTATGCTAACATAGCTGTGTCGCTAGCGGTCACGTAGCACATCATTATATACCAGCTAGCCAAACTTCAGTAACCCTACAAACGTCCCTGCTGTTTAGTTTTCTGTCTTCATTTATGTTGGAAGTGATAACAGAGCTGTACGTTTGAATTTGTTTCCAAAACCCCGCAGTCAGGACATGCTATATTGTATTTAGATAGAAGCTAGCGAGCTAACTTCCTGCTAACTTCTAACTCTGTTAAACGTCATAAATTCCGTTTTCATGGATGCCTGGATGTTAAACTCAATTGTTACACCTGGTAGAGCAGAACGCTGATCATTTTATTAAAGATGAAAGACTTTAGACAGTTTTTCAACTCTCAGTAATCCCATAGTGATCGTTTGATATATGGACCTGCAGCGGAGTTTAGGGCCAGACCAGTGTTGCCAACTCCTCAGTAAGGAAAATCGCTATTGGTTGTCCTAAAAGTTGCTAGAAGTCGCTAAATGACGTCATCGCCTAATTTGCATAATTGGTCATGCTAATGTAATTGTAACCTATGTTGTTGGAGAGACAAATAACATCGTGGAAGAGACATAAAGTGAGTAAAAAACGTCCTAAATGCATTTAGAGTTTATTTAGAAATACAAATTAAATTTCTTTTAGCAATTATTGTTTTTTTAATGTCACAATTCCAACCCTGCTCCTTTACCCGGGCTTGGACCGGCAAAAGTGACCCGAAATTGGCACTCTGGGAGAGTTACTTTGTGTGTGTTTATAAGTAGTTTTAAACCTTGTGATCAACAAAACAGCATAAGAGTAAAAGAGTAAAAGAACAACTGACTGCGTTACAGCACCCGCTGCTTGTTGAGAGTAAAAGTGATACGGGCTTTCACGTCTTTTTTTAGAAAAAAAGTCGCTAAGGGGTCTGAAAACTCGCTAAATATTGCGACAAAGTCGCTAAGTTGGCAACACAGGCCCAGACACGGCTAGTGACGTCAAGACTTAACGACCGGATAGGTTTCGGGTTTTCTTACTTCATGTGATCTTTCTGTATCTTGTATGTTGTGCTCTTCATACAAAAATAAGAACCTAGAAGGATTCTCTCATTGATTTTTTTTAACCAGTTTTTGCTGTGCGTGGGTACCACCACCAGCAGCAGTTCAGTTCCCAGGCATTCCTGGAAGGAATATGTAATTGAAGAAGAGTTTTCCGGTGCAAGCTATTCCAGCAGTTGTCTGGTTTTAGTTAACGAGTAGTATTTGTGTTGTTGGGCTAACACGACATAGAGAGCCTTTTCACAAGCTATGTGTTAGCAAGTGTTAGGCTAGCACTAGCTTGTTAGCTGAAGTGCTTAGCAAAGCTCAACTAACGTCACAACGAGGTGACTCTTGTGACTAGCTTGGCTTTAAGCCCGGTGTAGTCTCAACCCGTTCCAGTAACCATGGCTACAGCTCCGGCCACAGGCAAACAGTCAGAACCGAAGAGCAAAGAGGCTGCATCTGCATCTGTTTTAAATAAGCACAGGAAAACTAGACATTCACAACACTGAGTGAATAAAGTGCTCTGTTGATCAGTTCATTGAATGTTGTTAAAATAAACCTGTCATACATACTTTTGCATCATCATTTATCCTTCAAACAGAAAATATCTCAGGTTTGCTTATCCGAATAAACAGAGCAGGTGATCAGAGACTCCATTGTTGTCTATAAATCAATTCATAAAGCTTGACTTCAAAATGAACCTGGGGAAATATCTTGAGCTTTGATGGGTTCTGTCTTGTTCGTAAACATCCTCAGTAGTTTCCTCTCACCTGAGTGTGACCGTTTGGGTTTTCTTCCAGCCCTTGGCAAACTGTTGACACTTCTGAATAACTTAAATAACATATACAGCTGATTGAAGTGAGGATTTTGGAATCTGCAGTCATCTGGAAATGCTCCGAGAGAAACCAGCTGTGGTCAATCGTAACCACTAATGCGTTAATACGTCCTGTTGAATTAAAAGACATTGTAGAATCTTCAGCACTTCTTATTAAAATATTTGAGAGAATATATGAATGAAATGACACAGTGTAATATAGCATGAGTTGTTGTTGATGATGACTTTTTTTTTTATTATGTTCAGTTACATTAAACTCTAGAACAGAAAGATGGCGTGCTTCCTTTGTCACATGACTGTCAGAAGGTCCGGCATTTCTGATATCAAAATGATTTATCAGGCATAGAGAAGGACGGAGCAGATATTTTTACTAGGTCGCAAAACACATTAATCTGAAGTGATGTCAGTATTACTGATGCACATTTTGATCAATAAAGTATCAGATTTCATACAACCCTATGGGTGGCATTATAACTACAGCTCACGAGTGGCGACCTCTACGTCTCCGTTAATTATCAGCTCTGTGTTTTCCCAGTCAAAAACATTTCCTCTTGGTTCTCTCTCCCCTGCAAACATGCCTTGTATCACGCTATCTGGCAGAACAATGTCCCACATATTCACATCAAAGATCTCACCAACAAAATTCTGATGTTTATCAAAATCACCCAGATAAAAATCCAGATCTTGTCCCAGGATAACCCTGCCTCCTGGGCTCTGTGGCCACCCGCATGCACAGAGTAATGCACCAAATGTAATGGTGTGTCCTGTTACATTTGGTGTAAAAGCATCACAACATTTCAGGAAAGGAACATTTTACCAGCAGCAAAATATGGTGGTGGTAGTGTGATGGTCTGAGGTTATTTTGCAAAACACAAATGTTCATCTTAAGAAAAACTAAATGAAGACTTTGGAGTGGCATAGTCCTGACCTGAATCCGATTGTGACGCTGTGACATGACCTTAAAAAAGGTAGTTCATGCTCAAAACCCCTTCTACGTGGCTGAATAACAACAATCCTACAAAGATTAGTGGGCCAAAATTCCTCCACAGCACTGTGAAAGACTCATTGCCAGTTATCGCAAACGCTTGATTGCAGTGTCGCTGCTAAGGGTGGCCCAACCAGTTATTAGGTTTAGGGGACAATCACTTTTTGGTGGTGATTATGTCTCCTCCCCCCGTCTTCATCATTAATGATCTAATCCAGTCTTTACTTGGGTGTGACTTAGCCAATTAACCAATATCAGTCTGTTACATGTTTATCTATGAAGATGTGATTGGTTATTTTGAATTTTTTTCTGTTTCCTGTCTTTTAGTTAAGCAAACTTCTACAATATTTTACTATGACCCTGATGAAGGCCACAAGCCAAAACGTGTTAGTCAGTCAATAAAGTTGTTCCTCTTCCCTTAAGTGTTGCTGGAGTTCCTGCATTGTGGAGAATCACTTTTTCACACAGGACCATGCAGGTTTGTATACCCCCCAAAATATATGAAATTACGAAGGGAGCAAACACTTTTTTACAGCACTGAAAAACAGTGCTTGACAATTTATTACATCATAAGAAAAAAAAAAAAGATTTTCACGATTCCGATTCCATGTTCGATTCTGTTTAACGATTCGATTCTTTATCGATTCTCTTATCGATTCTTTTTAAAAAAGGAGAACACTAAGGTCGATTAGCTTAGAACTTTTTTTTATATCTTCTCTTTGAACAAGATAGAAATTTAGGAGTAACATGGCCTTACAAACCCAGCAGTGAGATCTTGAGAGATCCAGCCTACGGCTCTTCAATGTGGTGTCACGGGGTCCCCAGGAAAAAAAAATTGTAAATGTAAAATAATAAAATAAATATTCTTCTGTAGCAATAACAAAGTATAACATAAATTATTCAGTAGCAATTACACAAGAATATCCAGTAATGTCCCTGCCTACAATTAAACACATTCACTTACCAAAAATCGGGTAAGCCTTTGACCACAAACTGAGTCACTGCTCGGTGACATTCGTCTATCCTGCCTGAAAGGAGACGCTACCGGTAGACTGCAGCGAGAACTGCCAGCATCTGAGCCAGACTCTGTCTCTCTCATCATGGTCACCTAAATGCACAGTAATGTCAGGTTTTGTAATAAGGCAGATTGCGCTAACATAATATGCACTGTTAGTTGATTATTTACCTGCCGCATTAACGGGAGAGGACGTGCAAACGTTACCGCTGCTGCTGGGTTGAGATTCACGAGTCCAGAGCGGAATTAAAAACACGACATTCATTTATAGTTATCACGTGTTTTGTGAGCAAATGCTTTTGGATATTCGTAGTGTTTCCTCCCTTAAATGAAATATCTACTTTGCAAGTATTGCAAGTTGCCCTTTTGTAATTCCGTTCTCGTAAAGTATAACCAAACTTTTGAGCGTTTGAGCCGCTTACACGCCGTGTTTCCTGCCAGGTAAATGACGCTCCGCAACGTGGTGACGTCATTTGGGGCGACTGAAATCGATAAGGGAATCGTTTGCAAAAATGGCAAATGATTCCAAGGAATTGAAACAGTGGGAACCGGTTTTCAACAAGAACCGGTTTTCGATACCCATCCCTAATCAGAGTTGAGTAATATATTAATTCACCACAGACAATTTCAGCAGATATTTTTATTTGGCCTCAAAAAGCAGTAATCTGAAGTCATGTCAGTGATACTGATGCACATTTTGATCAATGAAGTATCTTTATTTCATACAGCAGAATGGGGTTATTCCATTATAGATACAGCTCACGAGTGGCGACCTCTACGTCCCCGTTAATTCTCAGCTCTGTTCTTTCCCAGTCAAAAACATCTCCTCTTGGTTCTCTCTCCCCTGCAAACATGCCTTGGATCATGCTATCTGCCAGAACAGTGTCCCACATATTCACATCAAAGATCTCACCAACAAAACTCTGGTTGTTTTCAAAATCACCCAGGAAAGAATCCGGATCTTGTCCCAGGATAACCCTGCCTCCTGCCCTGACAGTGTGACCCTTCCTGTAGATTTTAGATAAGCTCCTCTTTCCGTCCAGGAAGAGGGCAGCTAAACCTGAAGCGGAATCCCAGGTGATACACAGGTGGGTCTGCAGGGCTCCGAGCTCAGGGACTTTAAATAAAACACCATCTCCAGCTAGATAAAAGGACAGTCTGCACACATAAACAACATGCATGTTTAGTCATTATGAGTCTGCACACAGACAGCTTAATAAAAAAAACACCTGTCCCCCGCAGAAGATGTCCTACCTTCCATCCAGTTCACGCCACACATTCAGCTCGTCATAGTTTCTGGTCCGGTATGCAAAGAGGATGACCTCTCGTCTACCGCTGAGCTCTGTGGCCACCCGCATGCACAGAGTGAACGCAGTCAGGTTCATCGGCGTTTGAGGGATCATCTCAACATAATTGGTGCTTGTCTCATTGGAGAAAACCAAGGTCTTGATGGTAACACTCCCTGAGAGGCAGCAAAATTAACAATAAAGAAAATAAAAAAAATTTTTCCAACTTTAATTTTTATTAGTTTTAGTTTTTACTGAAAACGATACAGTAAAGAAAATTACAAACAAACAGTCTGGAGTTTACCTTTCTTTTCCCACCTTCTATCACATGCAAATTTCTTTTTATGTTGCGTTTTTGGTGCCACTTAAGAATGCTTTCCACTTCCTCCATTGTCTATCATGCTTACACCCCATCAGTCTAATGTTGAATGTAATTTCTTCCATCTCTGAGATACCTTCTACAATCCTAATCCAGTCTTGTTGAGCCGGAGGGTCTGTGTGTCACCACTTCTTTGTGATTGCTTTTTTTTTGTTGTGGCTAGAATTATTTTTACTAGATATAAGTCCTCTTTTTGTACCAGTTCCTTTATGTTTCCAAGGTACATCACTTGGCCGATGTTTGGGAGTGCATAACCCAGAATATTATCCATGTTCATTTTGAGGTCTTCCCAATGAAGAAAAAACATTAAACTTCAAAATAAAATAAAAACCTAAACAACTTTGGCATAAAATTGAGTTTTTATGCATAAAATTATGTTGTATTGTTGTGATTTAGTAATTTATGCATTTTAAATGATGTCACACAAATTCAATTTCTTAAAAATGAAGGTTATTAAAATGCCATGTTTTCCTTTACTGAAAGCTTAAATTACAAATAAATGCATTTTATGAAAAAACAATGAAAAGTATAAAATCTAATACTTAAATAATAAAATAATGAAAAAAATGCACAAGTATACACAAACAAGCAACATGGAGAGGTTACAGTTACCGGCCAATGTCGTGGAGACGACGATGAGAAAAAGGATGACCGCTGGACTCATTTTATCTCCCAGATCTGCAGAAAATCAGACCTGTTTTGATACAATCTTAATTTATACACAGCAATGATTATTAAAATGTTATATGAACTTGCAGACAAAAATGAAGCTGTATACGTACTGTGCTGCTGAGAATGCCTCTCTACTGACAGTCAGCTGGGTGGTTTTATAACCAAGATCTTCAAACGCCCCCACCTCAGAATCCTGGTGAGGAAATAAGATAAACAGTGAGTAATTAGGGTTCAGAGGGCAGACAAAATAAACTGTTGACTTAGGGAAAAGAAACTTAACACAAATCCAGCCTTTTTGAGTCAGTATAAATAAAAACATTTATGCTAATGAGGATCTTTTGAGTTTTATTTGGAGATTTTAAGAGGTTGTTTAAGAAAGCTCCTTTGTTGTATAGAATAGAATAGAATAGAATAGAATAGAATAGAATAGAATAGAATAGAATAGCCTTTATTGTCATTGTACAGAGTACAATGAAATTGGAGTGCCGCTCCCTTGGTGCAAGTTTCAATAATAAATATAAATGTAAAATAAAAATAAAAAATATATAAAAAAAACAAAAAAAACCCACAATCGTAAGTACTCAAACAATAGTATGTACAATATATACAGGATAGCAGCATAATATAATGACAGTGACGGTATGGAATAGGTTCAATTGTTTTTGTGCTTATTTACTACGGTGATAGCTCTGGGAAAGAAGCTATCCCTGAATCTGTTTGTCCTGGTTTTATGTGACCTGTACCGCCGGCCTGACGGTAATAGTTCAAACAGTTGATTGCTGGGGTGAGAGTGGTCCTTTAGGTACATTCCAGAAAGTGGACGGCATAATGAAGAGGAGTATTACCTCCAAATTATTTAAATTCATCTCAAATCAACAGCTAAACAGTTGAAACTGACTGTTCCAAACACACATCGGTGGACACAGTGGACTGTACTTGTCAGTATAGTGTTCCTTGAAAAATCTTCAGTTAATCCAAAATTCTGTAAAAACTGACAGGGACTAGAAAGAAAGAGCCTGAGAAAAGAACCTGCTTAGTTCAAACGAAAGATCTTGTGTGTTGTACCGTTTCTTATATACAGTTCAGAGTAAGATAAAGGTGTTATACGTGTGTAACTCGGGGGAGCTTGCACTGAGGGCAACTGGGTAAGTTTAAGGTAATTAGAACTCAGGGCGTACCCTGCATTAGTGGAGTACTAAGTAGGGGGCGCTACACACGCCTATTATTTGATCCTACAGTGATCTTGTGTGCGAAAAAAGGGTTACGAAGCCCATTTTGAAAAGTGTGATTTGGCCATCAGAACGTCCTACCTATAGATATGAACGATGGAGACATGAACCACGTAAGGTGGTATATTCTTATAAGGTTCAATTCGATTTTATTTATACAGCCCCAAATCACAACAAGTCGCCTCAAGGCGCTTTATATTGTACAGTAGATCCTACAATAATAGATACAGATAAAACCCAACAATCATATGACCCCCTATGAGCAAGCACTTTGGAGACAGTGGGAAGGAAAAACTCCCTTTTAACAGGAAGAAACCTCCAGCAGAACCAGGCTCAAGGAGGGGCGGGGCAATCACAGTCATATGACAAGGTCAACTTTTCCTGATATCACATATAAAGTGAGCAGTAAAGTAATTATCTAATTTCTAGTCTTCAGTCCTGCTGGGCTCACCAACACTTGCCCCCTGCTGACCTTTAGAAAGAAAAACACATTAAGTCTGTGAAGGTTCTCAGTCATCCAGGTCATCGTAGTCTAAGGAGCTTAGAAAGAAAAGCGTCTGGACTTCTTTAAGTTGCTTGAAGACGTTTCACCTCTCATCCGAGAAGCTTCTTCAGTTCTAAGGTCAAATGGTGGAGAGTCCCAGATTTAAATCCAGTGGGAATTTCCCCCCAAAGAGGGACAAAGGCCCCCCTGATGATCCTCTACCTAATCACATGAGCCAAGGTGTGAAAACGGGTATGGGTCACAATCAGCCAGGGTTTCGGGTGAGCTCATTGTGAAAGGGTCCCACTCAGACCCATTGTCAGTAGCATAAACTCAGCCACTTACAACATTTCGAAACACTTTGCAACCATCCTAGCACCACTCGTGGGGAACACCCCACACCACATCAAGAACTCCACCGACTTCACCGACAAGGTCCAGAAACTTCCCCTGGAACCAGATGAAACCATGGTGTCCTTTGATGTAGTCTCTCTCTTCACTTGCATGGAAGAAGTCCGGACGCTTTTCTTTCCAAAAACGCATTAAGCACAAATGTATTGGCTTCTTTTCTTTGGAGACACTTCTGAGCAGAAATCCACTGAAGAACAGTTGAGGTGGGAAATATGAGCCAATGTTCACAGCTGACGCACACTGCAGTTTTAGCCTTGTTGTCATGGCAAACATGAAGGAGTCAGAGTTAATTAATATATAATGTTGTTAAAGTGTACTAATACATAATGGAAAAATATAATTGCACAAATCAAGTGTTTTAAATTTTATTTTGAGGTTGCTTTTCCAAATATTTGAATAGTTTGTTAGGATTACCTGGTCATTGTGTCCTTGGACAAGACATTTTACCCTACCGCCTACTGTGAGAGTGAATGAATAGTGGTATTGTAAAGCGCTTAGGGTGCCTTGAAAAGCGCTATCCGATTGTTAAGTGATGATGTGACGAATCCTACTTCCGGGCCTAAAGTAGTCTGCGTTTAATATGGCTTTTGTGTTGTTAACATGTTTAATGTTATGTATTTTCTTCTATTTGATCTCAAAAAGCTCCTAAAACAGTCAGTGATCACTGTTGACCTCCCTCGGCTTTTATTACTGCTAATCATTTATTTAAGCTCAGTTTTTAAAACCTTAGGATGTAACTACAGCCCAGCCCATGCAGCAGTATATGAACGACTAACCTCGTATTGTGGATGGATTATCTCAGTTGTTCTCCTGACTGAAGTTTGGTCCTTTTACAGCATCCTGCCATGCGATTACATTTGTTCCTGACCACCGAGAACACTCACGTTAACTTTTATCGAGTGGAAAAAAAGTTAGCTTGTTTATATTATGCTAACATGGCTGTGTCGCTAGCGGTCATGTAGCACATCATTATATACCAGCTAGCCCAACTTCAGTAACCCTACAAACGTCACTGCTGTTTAGTTTTCTGTCTTCATTTATGCTGGAAGTGATAACAGAGCTGTACGTTTGAATTTGTTTCCAAAACCCTGCAGTCAGGACATGCTATATTGTATTTAGATAGAAGCTAGCGAGCTAACTCCCTGCTAACTTCTAACTCCGTTAAATGTCATAAATTCCGTTTTCATGGATGCCTGGATGTTAAACTCAATTGTTACACCTGGTAGAGCAGAACGCTGATCATTTTATTAAAGATGAAAGACTTTAGACAGTTTTTCAACTCTCAGTAATGCCACAGTGATCGTTTGATATATGGACCTGCAGCGGAGTTTAGGCCCAGACACGGCTAGTGACGTCAGACTGAACAATCGGATATAAATCCAATCCATTATTATTATTCTTCTTCTTATTATTATTATTATTATTACGCTGATCATTTCAAGGTTAAAGCTCTCTAGTGTTTCATTTTCCAAATGGCATCAACTTGCAAGACTTGCTTCCTGATGCCCTGTACAAGAACTTTGATCGGTACCTTGAAGTGGGCTGCATGATTTACTGGCAAGACTGGGTCATATCAGAGTTCAAAAGGGCAAACAAACCAAAATAGGGATGAATGCCAATGTTTCCAGCAACATCCAGTAACAGACAGATTTGTAGAAAGCAAACATCTGTTGCATAAACATATATCAAGGTTAGATGTTAAAGAATTTGTCACATACAGCAGCAAAAGTTTGAGGTCAACACACACACAGAAACACACATGATAACACAAATATCAAACTATTAAAATATTAAAAATGTAAAATTCCATAGAAGGCAAACCAAAATTATAATAAGATTAATGCACACAAGACTGAGTAGTTAAAATCATTTTTTTCAGATGGTGAGAGAAGTTATGATGATCTGTTCAAATTTTTACATTCTTTGGAAGCATTTTCTAGCCTTTAATACTTCATAGGAGAAAGCTGATTGTCATGATCTGTCTGGTCAAACTCAAACGCTAAACTCAGTAGTGCAAGTTTAGAGATTTATTTATAATGCAGGTGATGGTTGTGCTATTTACAGTCTTTCAGCAGTTCTTAGTTCAAAAGCCTCTTATTTACCAAATCCAACAAAGGAGCATTTCCAAAACTGATGGGAACCACTGGGATGTCTTAAACAGAGGACAAGACACATTAGAAATCTATGTGATGACAACAAGGACCATGACGTGCAGATCAACAAGGAGATCGCTACCACAGTGAGGCAGAGCTCAAGTAAAGACCGAATGTCAGATCCCAGCATAGTCAGCTGTTTGTAAGATGTTTTGCTTCAGGTGTGTCAGGGAGAGGGCAGAGATCCCACCAGTGTTCTCACCCTGTAAGGTAAAGCAGGGTAAGTAGACACACACACAGCAATAAGCACACATACCAAGAGGCAGAGAGAAAGAAATGTTAAATGTTATTGTCACGGCCGAGGCCGACTCGAAAGGAATAGGACTCAAATGCAGGACGCAGAGCAGCACAGAGAACGTTTAAGTGACAATGTTTATTATTTCCACAACAAATGTAAGAGAATAAAACTGCCGGCTCGGAGGAAAAACACTGGCACTCACCCAGACCGTGACACTTATGTACTTATAGTATATATAAGTTTGAATATAGTTCAATTCCCTCAATCGATGTCTCATTCACTCTTGGCATACAGCTTGATGTCATCCATGTGGCTGATGATTGCTCCATTCTGTAGTTGGTATCTGTAGCCAGTCTTGTCAATGATGTCCCTGAGGAGGTTCATGCCTATGCAGAACAGCAGTGGGGACAGAGCTATTCCTCGGTAGATCTCGCACTTGATGGTGACATGTGCTATAGGCTTGAAGTTGGCCTCTAGTGTTGTTCACCATGTCCCCACTGAGTTCCTGATGAAGGCTCCAAGTGTCCTGTTGATCTTGTACAATTCTAGGTATTCCGGGATCCACTTGTGGGGCATCCAGTCTTAGGCCTTCATCTAATCAATTCAGGTGGTGCACAGGTTGGTCAGTCTGGTCTTGCAGCCCAGTGGTCAGTGAAGTTCATTTGAATTAACGCTACCTGGGCACACATATGGCTTGGTCGGTGAGCAGGCAATCTACTGCAGAAAGCAGATGTCTTCACCTCTTTCCATCTTCACTGTCTCTATCCAATAAAGGCAAAATCCCAAAAATATTATTGTGTTACATAAGTCATTGACTTATGTAACACAATAAGCTACTGTCATTTTTAACACAAATGTATTGTTTTATTATCTAAATTTGTCTGCCTGTTTTCCTCTTAATGAGACTGTGACTTACACAATTAACATTATGTCGTATCAAGTAAGATCCCAAATTAGATATTAAGCCCATGAATTCAAAAGGTCAACGTTTACTGAGATCATATATAAAGTGAGCAGTAAAGTAATTATCTAGTTTTTAGTCTTCAGTCCTGCTGGGCTCGCTAACACTCGCCCCCTGATGACCTTTACAAAGAAAAACACATTAAGCACAAATGTATTGGCTTCTTTTCTTTGGAGACACTTCTGAGCAGAAATCCACTGAAGAATTTTCCAAAGGATAGAAGAATATTTTCCAAATATTTTGAATAGTTTGTTAGGATTTCACCGGTCATTTCAAGGTTAAAGCTCTCTAGTGTTTCATTTTCCAAATGGCATCAACTTGCAAGACTTGCTTCCTGATGCCCTGTACAAGGACTTTGATCGGTACCTTGAAGTGGGCTGCATGATTTACTGGCAGGACTGGGTCATATCAGAGTTCAAAAGGGCAAACAAACCAAAATAGGGATGAATGCCAATGTTTCCAGCAACATCCAGTAACAGATAGATTTGTAGAAGGCAAACATCTGTTGCATAAACATATATCAAGGTTAGATGTTAAAGAATTTGTCACATACAGAAGCAAAAGTTGGAGGGCAACACACACACAGAAACACACATGATAACACCAATATCAAACTAATAAAATATTAAAAATGTAAAATTCCAGGAAGACAAAACTAAATTATAATAAGATTAATGCACACAAGCCAGTCTGTGAATCGCTACCTTATCGTGGTGGAGGGGTTTGTGTGTCCCAGGGATCCCAGGGGCTATGTTGTCTGGGGGTTTTTTGCCCCCTGGTAGGGTCTCCCGTGGCAAATTGGTCCTGGGTGAGGGACCAGACAAAGAGCAATTCAGAAGACCCTTATGAGGAAAACATTGAGGGAACAGTTTACCCTGCCCTGGATAGGGTTACTGGGGCCCCGCCCTGGAGCGTGCCCGAGGACAAGCGTCTGGTGGCTGGGCTTTAGTCCATGGGGCTTGGCCGGGCACAGCCCGAAAAGGGGACATGGGCCCATCCTCCCTCAGGCCCACCACCCGCAGGTGGCGCCGTAGGGGTGTAGGGGTCGGGTGCATTGCGTGCCGGTCGGCAGCCAGGAGAAGAGACCCTGACAGACTGATCCCCGGCTACCAGGACTGGCAATTGGATATGGAATGTCACCTCTCTGGTGGGGAAGGAGCCTGAGTGAGGTTGAGAGGTACCGGCTCGATATAGTCGGGCTCACCTCTACGCATAGCTTGGGCTCTGGAACCAGTCTTCTGGAGAGGGGCTGGACTCTGTCTCAGTCTGGAGTTGCCCCTGGTGAGAGGCGGCGGGCTGGTGGACACCAGAGGTGAAGGGAGCCACCAGGCTGAAGAAGGAATCCTATCAGGCTGTAAGTATTCCTCGAAGGAATACTTTGAGGACCTCCTTAATCCCACTGACACGTCTTCCGAGGAGGAAGCAGAGTCTGGGGATGAGGGGGGGGGGGGGTGACCCGCTAATTTCTGGGGGCAAGGTCACTGAGGCAGTTAAACAACTCCTTGGTGGCAGATGCGTGACTTTTCGTGGCTGTTTTAATATCGCTCTCTCTCTTAACCGATTAAATCTCGCTGTGGTAGCAGCTTTAAACTCGGTATGACCCAGGTTGGTAGAGGGTGCACAGTCTGGATCGCATTCCAGCATTTTGTAGGCTGGTTTTCCTACAAAACACAACAATTATTAGCCCGCAAAGCCACAGTGAACAAAGCAGCATAGCACAATGAATTCAATTCGTACCACTTGCCACTCGTACCTACAATCCTTTGCGGTTTTGCGCTGGAAATGACGTCACATTTTCAATCTAACCCTAACTACAAAAATACTCTGGTAAAATTCAGTGCCAAACAATTCTACCTTTGTGAATATGACCAGTAATTAGTTACTGATTACTTTTTTCAAGTAACTTGAACAACACTGCTTAGAAGCATACTTTAACAACTAAAATTCAGTGGCAAAATCATCCTACCTTGGTTAATAAGAGCTAGAAACATACTCTGACGGGTAATATTAAGTAGCAAACCATCCTGGCTTTATGAATATGAGCTACAAGCATACTCTGAAGGGCACAGTTTAGTGGCAAACCGTCATACCTACTTAAATATGTGCTGGAATTACTCTGTGACAGCAGAAATGTGACGTTTTGCCAAAGTAGGATGGTTTGTCAGAACACCAGCCCTGTATTTACTTGGTATTGGATCAGTCCAAAGATTTGCAGCATTCCAGCGTTGCAGCGTTATTTGGAGTTGCTGAGCTGACCAGCTTATTTTTTCTTTTTAATAATGCACCATTGTTGAGACTCATATTTACAATGACATCGAAATTTCAGTGAAGGCTATAAAATAGACATTTAACCCTTTAAATAAACTTAAGATTTTATGTCTCCTTCCTTTATCATGAAAAGAAAGAAGCTTTCAACTTGCAAAACAGTCATTTACTAAAAACGCTACATCCAGATGAACAGAATCAATTTTGGGGATAATCGTTAAATGCTGTTAGTAGAATGAACCTGAAAATCATGACCAACATTTTCTGCTCTAATTTTCTACCCTGTATTTTTGCCTGATCCAGTTTTCTGCCTTCTTGTGGGACCCTTTGGTTTGTTTTGGCTGGAACAAATCAAATATTCTGGAAAAACCCTTCCCTGATTTTAAACTGTGCCCTTTGGCGCCCTCTGATGGCCACGATTATAAGTGATGAATTTGACGGTCACCAGGACCCAGAGGAGAGCCGCATTAGCAGGCAGAACAGGTGTTGTGCCAAAAAGTGATTGTCTGCCAGAAACTGATTGCCGTCCGCGGGAGCGCGCGCAGCTGCTTAAAGCTGCAGCGCCCGGATTACTTGCGTTGCCAGCTACTTCCGTGCAACTGATATAACGTGGGGGGAAAAACCCAAACACATTTATGCCTTTGTTATTAGGCAAAGGTATGCATTTATGGAGCTTTAACGTTTCTTGTAACCGAATTATGACGCTATCAGAAGGTTGCTTTCAGTGTGTAGCGCAGTCACGAATGACTACACGCATCACGATGGAATAATTAATGCCTACAGGTTTAGTATGTCTACTCTCGTTGTTCATATTTGTTATAAGACTGTCGAATAGTAGTTAAAACAATAAAGACCTATTGTGCCAGTATCACCATGACTCTTTCTTGTTTGTGCAGAATAACGACTGAGAACATGGCATTTTAGCGCTACCAAAAAGTGATTGTGGCCTATAACTTGTCACTGAAACAATATTTCTGCTTCAAACTTGTTGGATATATTCCAGAAGGGTTACATGTGATATATTGTATCCCAAAACCTCTCCAAGAACTGCTGAATAACTTGTACAGGAACAATAACACTGATAATATGCCATTTTCAAGCTGCCAAAAAGTGATTGTGGCCTATATCTTGTCACTGAAACAATGTTTCTGCTTCAAACTTGGTGGATGTCATTCAGAAGGGTCCTATGTGACATATTATATATCAAACACTCTCCAAGAACTGCTGAAAAACTTTTAAAATAACATTAATACCGATAATATGTCATTTTCAACCTGCCAAAAAGTGATTGTGGCCTATATCTTGTCACTGAAACAATATTTCTGCTTCAAACTTGTTGGATATATTCCAGAAGGGTTACATGTGATATATTATATCTCAGCCCCGCAAGACCAAAAAAACCCCATTTGTTTGTGAAGCATGCTGGTCAGAGGGTCGCTGTCAATTTTTCAATGTTTTGGAAATGTTTCTTGTTTTGTATCGTTGTCTCCTATAATATTTATTGGTTGTTTATTTGTTTATTAATTCATTAATTTATGTTCGTGTTGCTGTGTGTGTTTCTGTGTTGTTCACAAGTTCAGCTTTGATTGCAATTTTTTTGTAGGATGATTCAATTATTTTGTGTTTCCTAACATGTTAGCATAGTTACTGTATGCAAAGAATTAATATATATGTTGTTCCATGGTTTACTGGTGTTGAGCTTCCGCTATACCCCCTGTTTCTGGTCTATTTGTTAGTTTATTTTAACTGGTGGTTTCTTCTTTAATTGGATGTAATTGTTATTTGTTTTTGGTTTTCATTTCAATTAATAAGTGCTGTATTGGAATGACATTTTTATTACCTGACATTTTTTTTTGTCTTTCCTATTACTTGGTGTTCCTAATGTGTTTAAGCAGATCTCCTCCCACCTGTTTCCATTTGGCCATTATCCTTTTTTTGTATTATTTTTGAATTACAATATTTTTGAAATTTGACGTTTTATGCACAGGTCAAAAATGACATATTATCGTATTAATGTTATTTGAAAAGTTATTCAGCAGTTCTTGGAGACTGTTTGGGATATAATATATCACATGTAACCCTTCTGGAGGATATCCAACAATTTTGAAGCAGAAATATTGTTTCAGTGACAAGATATAGGCGGCAATCACTTTTTGGCAGGTTGGAAATTGCATATTATCAGTTTTATCGTTCCCTTAATGGTTATTCAGCAGTTCTAAGGGACTGTTTGGGATATAATGTGTCACATAGGACCCTTCAGAATGACATGCAGCAAGTTTGAAGCAGAAATAGTATTTCAGTGACAAGATATAGGCCACAATCACTTTTTGGCAGGTTGAAAATGACATATTATCGGTATTAATGTTATTTTAAAAGTTTTTCAGCAGTTCTTGGAGAGTGTTTGATATATAATATGTCACATAGGACCCTTCTGAATGACATCCACCAAGTTTGAAGCAGAAATATTGTTTAAGTGACAAGTTATAGGCCACAATCACTTTTTGGTAGCGCTAAAATGCCATGTTCTCAGTCGTTATTCTGCACAAACAAGAAAGAGTCATGGTGATACTGGCACAATAGGTCTTTATTGTTTTAACTACTATTCGACAGTCTTATAACAAATATGAACAACGAGAGTAGACATACTAAACCTGTAGGCATTAATTATTCCATCGTGATGCGTGTAGTCATTCGTGACTGCGCTACACACTGAAAGCAACCTTCTGATAGCGTCATAATTCGGTTACAAGAAACGTTAAAGCTCCATAAATGCATACCTTTGCCTAATAACAAAGGCATAAATGTGTTTGGGTTTTTCCCCCCACGTTATATCAGTTGCACGGAAGTAGCTGGCAACGCAAGTAATCCGGGCGCTGCAGCTTTAAGCAGCTGCGCGCGCTCCCGCGGACGGCAATCAGTTTCTGGCAGACAATCACTTTTTGGCAGAACACCGGCATCATGGCGGATCAAAACAACACAGACGGTAAAGGGAAGTTCTACAGTGAAATTTTAAGGTGCGTTTTTACCTTTAACGGTACCTGTGAGCGGGCTTGTTCGCAGGGTAGCGGTACTTTGTCTCGTGTTCTCCCTCAGCGGCTGTTTGTCATTGAATCACTGTGGACGGAACTCTCAGACTTCTTCTGCACATGGTAGCACGGGTTAGTTTAAAGCTAACTGTTAGCTTAAACGTGAATACGTGCTGAAGAGAAAACGCCTATAGTTTCATTAAAACGCACCGATGAAGCTGCACAGTTGTTTCCAGAGAAACACTGTTACTGAAATATTATCTGGACACGTTTTCTGAAATAGTGACACTCTGTATTCGACTCTCTGACACCCTCTGTTGTGTGTTTTGGTGAAAAACAGCCGTGGGAGAAAGAAAGCATTTGGAAAGTTAGGAATTAAGTAACAGTAAAATATTTTTTGGAAGTCTGCTGTTTTTGTTTTTTTGCACACAGACAAAGCATCAGGGTGGAGTCCTTTTAAAACAGGTCTGGGCGAGGTCCCATGGCACTGAGTCACGACTTTATGACTCATGATGGCACTTTAATTACACGCAGATGGACTTCATAAGTGATACTAACGTTATACACCAACATGCAACGCCTGGAAAGTATGCCAGTAACTTGGGGACTGCTGCTTTCTTGTCATGATAATCTTTCACACCGATGCAGCTTTGCTAGAAAGATTTTACAGTTGCCTAAAGCTCAGATATGAACTGAATATGGGCTAGAAAAATCATTTTAATTATATGAAACACAAATAAACTAAAACAATGAGAAACCTGGCTTTAGTGATTCGTTACCTGCCACCATGTGAGACGAATATGATGTACAGAGACTAAGAAGTGCCTTAAAAACAGCTAAAAGGATTTTAAAGTCAGTGCACAAACTGCAGCCAGAGTGTTTTAAAACTGCAGTTTTGTATCAGTTGTTGTTGATGTGAGACATTTTTGCATAGACCAGACAACGGAGCATTACAAGAGTCGAGCCTCAGCTTCTTCTTCTGCCGGTTGCTCCTTTTAAGGACCATTGCAGCGGCTCATCTTCTGAGTTACTGAGAGAGAAAAGTTTGCCTATGTTTTTCATGTGATAAAATCCAGATTTAGTGACAGACCTCACATGACCCTCACACTAAGATCTGAGTCAGTGATTGCTCTGAACAACAAGCAAGAAGATAAAAGAGGGACTCCAGAGTGGGAGGTTTAGAGTCTGATTCTCCTTGTGTTGAATATTTTTCAGGAGTTTCTTCCTCTTCTGCTGATCAAGAATTTTTTTTTTTATTGCATTTTGTTAAAAGGAAAATATGAAACACTTGCTGTACACCGCCTTCCTCTTCCCCGGCAGAGCATTTATTTAAAGCTGTTTTTCAAACTGAGACAAGAAAAGACTGTCAGCTGACAGTTACTCACACGTTTACTGTGTTCTAGCAGAAAACCTCCAACATAATGGAGAAGGACACTTTTTTTCACAGAAAAAATTCTTGCTCTTGAAAGCCAGCCCTCCTCAAACACCTCCAGCACATTTTGTTTCAGGCTGTGTTATGAAATCTAAAAGCAGTGCAGTGGTTTTCCTTCTCAGTGTTTCAATGGCAGTAACTGTGATCGTGTGTGCATCAAACAGCTGAACGATGTTGTCTTTCTTTAACAACTTTCAGCCCGTCGGAGCTGTTCGCAGCCCGCTCCCGCAGTCACAAAATCCCCGTCAGAGGACAGAAGGACTTCTTCCCCGATGACTCCGACGAGCAGAAGCAGCGACTCGAGCAGAGCCTGAATGAACACTGGAGCCTCCTCTCAGAGGAGAGAGTGGAGAGGCTGTGAGTACCTCTCATTACCCGTGGGGTTACTCATCAGGCCCAGCTTTGGTGGTGCATATAAGATATATAAGGGTGTCTAATATTCACCTGAGTTTCAACATCCACAAGCTCCATTCTTAGCTCAGACAAAATAACATTTAGATTGATGACCATCGATGTTACTACCTTTCTGTGATTGAAAGGAGCTGAAAGCAGCCACTATTTACAGCTTTACTGCACAAAATAAAAGTAGATAAATGTGCACAGTGATGGATTAAACAGCTTTTCTTGTGTTTGTGGGAGCAGATTTTTAAAAGTCCAGAAAAATAAATGAAAAATAGAAACATGATTTCAGACAAGAAAACCTTCAAAGCACCACGAATCCTAAAGAAAAAAAACTGGGTAACAGCAAAATAATACATTTGACTTTTAATCTTTTGCAGTGCTGAGTGAACGTTAACGTCTTTCGGGTTTAAAATCTTAAAGGTTTTTCACAAATGAGCCCAAATCTTGGCTATAAATCCATCAGGTGGACAGAAACACGTGTGTGTGTTTGTGTGAGATGGCTTCCATCTGTTTTAATCCACAGGGGAAACCTCGTGAACGGCCAATGGATTCCCAGCAAGCAGATTGTGGAGCTTCGATCTCCGGCTGTGAGTTGCTTCACTGTCACAACACCACCTAGAAAAAGCTGCTGCGTTAGCTCGTCCTCAGTCGCTCCTTTGCTGGATCTTTTCTTATTTTTCCGCAGGGGAAGTTCTGGCAGACGATGGGCTTTTCTGCAAACGGGAAGCAGTGCCTGCTCCCCGAGGAGGCTCTGTACCTGATGGAGTGTGTGAGTCTGCAGATAAAACCTGTTGCTCGGTGCGGTTTTCCTCCTCGGAGCACATAATTAGTCCTGTGTCTGTGTTGTTATGGGAACAGGGAAACCTGCAGGTGTTTCATCAGGACCTGCCACTCTCCATCCAGGACGGGTACGAGAAGTTTCTGTCTGCAAACACCGTGAGCCTTCAGCAATATCAGGTGCAACCTTTACTCCAGCACACCTGTGAAAATGCCACCTGTGAAATGAGCTAACGACTCTGTTTCATCCCAAAGGTGTTTGGGCATTTGAAGAGGCTCGGCTATGTGGTGCTCAGGTTTGATCCCAGGTAACGTTTACCCCTCAGACATTTAAGATAATAAAGATAATTGAGCATCAGAGATGACAGTGTTAGTGTATCTATTAAAATCGGCCTTGAAAAGTTAAGTATGCGCGGGAACAGCCTCCGTAGGTGGATGTTTGTGTGCTCGCAGTTCTGAGTCATCGTCCTACGCGAGGCAGCTCAACCTGCCGCAGTCACGTGACCGAGCAGGGAGACAGCTGAAGAGGAAACGCAGCCTCAGCCCCGCCCCTTCCTCCACCCCCACTGCGACGTGCAGGTAAAGAGCTGCTTTGCAATCTGTGAAACTACATCTTAGTTACAAAAGCTATTATTTAGCTATTGCCTTGTACAATAAAAATGAGGAGTTGTTTATTATTATATTATTATTATATACTATATTAGTTTTTTCTGTAGCTACAAAAAGAAATCTGGATGCCTCCACGTGCAGCTGCACATGAAAGCTGAGTCTGTGCTGCTCTCTGCTGGTGTGAGCTGACATTTAAATACCTTTGGTTTCAAAATATCACAAATGAGAGATCTCCAAAATCTTCAAATAAATGTTGCTGCTAATGTTTGTCTTATAGTTCAGTGTGATGAACGTGGTGCATTTAGGTGACCTATTATAGTCGCTGTTAATTTTTTGTTTCTAAGCTTAACATTTCACCTCAGTCTGTTAAAACAAAAATGTAAGAAGTCTTATAAGAGTTTTCTTCTGCGTAGCCGTGCTGAAGCTCAGGAGGAATGCTCCACTGAGAAGATGGAGGAGGATAAATGCAGTGAAGGCGAGGAAGATAAAAAACTTCCAGAGCCTCCGGAGGCCCAGAGTTCAGCAGACGAGGGCGGAGGCAGGAGCTGGTGGATGATGGATGTTCTCGGGGACTCGGACAAAGATTCCGGTCACGGCTCCAAATCTGGCTCCTCGTGCTGGGACTTCAGCTCCATCTCTTTCCCTGACCTGGGCTCCACCTCCAGGGAGCACTTCCCCAGTGACCTGGCCCCTCCTGACCCTTCTCTGCTGCCCGGGGATTTGAAGGTGGGCTTCTGTGACATTGCCCCCTGGAGGCAGAAAATAAACCTGCGGCAGGTGAAGATGTCAGCCAATGAGCAGAAGAGGGAGAAATACAGGCGGCGGTGGGACGTCAACAAAAACAGAGAGGTTTGTAAAGACTAAAGGTATCGGAGGAGCTGAGGATCAAATTTAATTTATGCGGGCTTCCTTAAAGGTACGGCGGTGCAGAAACTGGGCGGAGTATCAGGAGCTGATGGCGAGGCGGAAGGGTAAGCGGGAAGGTCGACCAGCGCACCTGTGGAACAGGGAAGTTACTCCGTTACATGACCCGACACAGCCAATCGCCACAGGTGAGATCACATGACCGTGAAGGAGATTTTAATTTAAAATGTTTTTTACTGTTTTGTGTGATTTGAGGTTTTTTTTCCAGGAGAACTGCTGGAAAAAATCGGCGTGATCAAACCGACTCATTTGCTGGAGGGAGCGTCCAGGTATCCACGATTTGTTTTACTCACATGAGCAGAAGTGTTATTTTTAACTCTGCACATCCAGTGCACAGTCGGACATTTGTACCCCTCAGTAAAGGCAACGTGGGATCTTAGAATTAATGCCAGAGATGTAGGGCTGCTCGATATAATGATATATATTGGATGACGATATAAAAACGTCTATCGTTGCATTTTACGCTATCGTTTGTTTCGTGGTGTCGCAAAATAAACTGTTTACGGCAACATTTTTTCATGGTTTTGATGTCACTGTAGTGGCTGTATTAATTTCTTAAAGTTCTCTCTTTCTCTTATGTTTAATATAACCACACTACAGACGGACAAGCGCTTGTTTTTATGCGTTGTCGTTATTTCCACATAAACCTTTCACAATAAAGCTCAAGATCCTGTTGAGACTTTTCAAAATAAACTGAATCACGTGAAAGAGCAGATTATTTACGGATGAGAAGCAAAAAGAGCCGCCAGGTGCTAAAAAAGAAACCTTAGACTCAAACCTTAGACTCAAACCTTAGACTCAAACGTTAGAACAGGCTTTTCCCCGCAGCACGCCGTGTAATAAATACTCACAAAGAAAACGGCGCCGTTACAACTTATGTCTAAAAATGATGAAAAACATGACGCGCAGCTGGAAACACTTCACGCAAGTCGAGCTGCCCGAGATTCACAGAATTTACAGAAAATGTTACATTTTTGTGATTTATATCGTTATCGGACGATAGATGTCTTATATCGGGATATGAGATTTTGGTCATATCGCACAGCCCTACAGAGATGCATCAGATCCTACTGAAAATCTCAGATAAGACCTCAAGGTCAACTTTTCTGAAAAACGCCTAAATTTATGCCACTGCTGCAAGTCTGCTTTCTGGTTTTCTGTTTCTGGAGCTGGGACTTCATGTGGGCTTGATTATAAGCTGTGACGAGTGCAGCCTCTGTGTGTTTACTGTGATTAGAAAATGAAAGAAACAAAGTCATCGCTCACTCGTCTCGCTGGTGTCACATTTTGCCGTCTTTAATTTACAGACCATAAAGGCCGTGGGCGTTGTGCTGATGCAGTCAGCATCGTTCAGGATGACCTTGTGCTTTGTCCTCTCAGGTTAAAAGATGCGGACGATTGGAGGATTTGTTTCAATGTTTACCAGCCCAACACGGTGGCCGACTTCAAGAAGAGCAACCCGGGGAAACCGTACTCACGCATGTGTGTGTGCAGGTCAGCAATCACATCGCCGCCCGACGGCGTATTTATTCAGGATTAGTTTGTTTAAAGGAAAAACAATAGACGCTTCACTCAAATTAAATGAATGTCCCGGTGGCTGGACATGAACGGAGCCTTTCTCTCGTCCTGCTTTGTGTGATTCTAACCACTAATAGCTGCTTAATTATTCAGAGCTGTGATAAAGCAGCAGAATTTCTCAAGCTGGATCATCAATCGAGTTATTTTAGTGTCTAAAAGTCTTAACTGTGGTTTTAGGCATTTAGACAAAAAATTATAAATATTTATATACATTTTATTTATATATATATATATTATACAAAAAAACCACTAATTGTGCAGAAAGCCCTAATCTGTGACGACTTATAAATCAGATGTTTATTAAATCTCTTCCACACCACAGTGAAATTCTCACTCTTCACATCCTCAGGCTGTTTTTTCCTGCTTTGTTACTTTTGTGCTTTTTTTTTCTGGCGAGCGTCTTTGTTTGGAGATGTGTGATGGTTCAAACTTTTTCTGCAGTAACACTCAAAATTCGAAGCTTCTGCAGCAGCAAATCATTCTGCTGTTGGTCTTTCAGCCACGGTTCAATGCAAAATGTATATGTGTATATATATATATATATTAGTAAACTATAGCTGGGGCCACTCGGTCATTGATTGATTGCTATTCGCTTTGCAGTGATCTCATAAACTGATACCTTTGAATTGATTACCTCTGTGCTGTGTCCCAGTTTCGATGACCCCGTGCCCGACCTGCGAGCCATCAAGCTGCTGGCCTATCAGAGCGGAGATATCCCAGTGGTCATAGCTGTGGTGGACTATGGAGACATATCGTTCTACACCTTCAAAGACTTCCAGCTCCCGACTGATGTTTACCCCTAAGAACCGCCCACCCACCCGGGACTTTTTAATAAACCTCTGTTTGCTGGACTGGCTGCATTTTCTGTGATTTATGGTGGAAAGATGGTTTTAGTAAACAAACAAACAAGAACAAGTGTGTTCTGACAATGTTTGCATATAATTTGGCTCCAGTTTACATCTAAAGACAATTTTATTGATCATCTTGACTCAGAAGTCCTTTACGATGATGAAAACAAGGGATCAGGAAACTTTGTCCACATTATGGACACCAGCATCCCATCTGGTACCTGCCCACTGGGGCAGGGGTTCTTTTGAGAGCCCCTGGTGGGCACCAAAGGTGGAAGTTTGATCCCTGGCTGGTTAAACTGGCTTCAGGTACAAAGAATTTCACTTAGAGCTAAGTGTTCGGTTAGCCGTGGGTGCTAACAGAATGAATGAGTTTGCAGAAACCAGTGACGGAAATAAACTTCCTCCAGAGGCATGTTGGGACTCTCCTGTAGCGCAAAGGGCTCTGAGTAAAGCTGCTACTCCGGCGCATTAAAAGGACTCAGTTAATGACTAGGATCTCCTGGGCGCTTCCAGGTGAGGTTTTTAGGCATGTCCGACTGGGAACAGGCTCTGTAGCAGATCTGAGACTAGGGGTGGGTTTCAATAATCGATTAAAATCGATCTTAGCTTTAATAAAACGTCATTGATTCATTAAAAATCCTGAATCGATTTTTAAATATAAATGTATTCTGCCAGAAACTCAGGTTAAACCTCACAAAACTATTTCAACAACCACCAAACAGCTAAAACGGTAAATGAGAGCAGGTAAACGGGTTCCGCACAAAGACTAAACACAACGCGCGGACCTGACACGTTTGAATCAGTGGGCCGTCGGCTTTCTCACCCACGTACTCTGCATCGGAGCTGAAAGCCGACAGCTCACGGACCCTGATGCGCCGGCGCCTCCGCGCTTTGTGTTTACGTCCTTTTTGCGCTGATTCTGTTGCTGCAGGTTTCATCTCCAACCAAAACTGACTGAGCCAGCAGCAAAAGAAGATCCAAGCTTCACATTTCGCTTCAGATAAACATCGTCATGAATTCTCTTACTTTTGCTGTTTTGTTTCCACCACGATAAAATGACACTTCCTGCAGATCTCTCTCTCTGTACTCTAAGAACAGTTTCTCATCTAAAAATCTAAATTTCTGCATTATTGGCTTGCTTATATTTTATGCCTCCTAACAAGAAAGCCTCATGTCTGCTGTTTGATACCGAAGAAATGTAAACTTTTTTAAAATAATGCCAAATTGCAAAACAGCTGTGTCTCTAATAAAACCATTGTACCTTTGCTCTGCGTCACTTCAGCAGCATCAGGCAATGTTCAGATGTTGATTCTTGTTTTGTCCCGTTTTTGTTCTACTGCAGAATATTTTTAAGGTCATCTGCTGTAAAATCCCAGACCAGGCAAATCTCCTTCATGTTTTTCTGTTTTATCCTCAGTTACTTTGACACAAAAGAATCTGCTGTGATGCTCACACCTCAGATGAAGTCTCACGAGTGTCCTTCCTGATAAAGGATCAGAATTATAATATTTCTGTCTGAGTCAAAATTTCCCCGAATCGAACTGAAATTGTGGATCGAATTGGGACCATGTGAATCAGAATCGAATCGATTGTAGTGACGATACCCGGCCCTGCCCGAGACCCACGGAGGGATTACGGCTCTTGGGTGGGTCTGCTTCAGTGTCGCCCCTGCCTTGATTCAAGCCTTGTCCCTTGCACACACAGATTTCCTGTCAGAATCTTAGATAACAGTTTTAGATTGAGGAACATCATTTTGAAGTTCCACAATTTGTAGAAACGTTTTTTTGCAGATTGGTGAACCTCTGCCTCTCCAAGATGCTCTTTTTTTTAACCCAATCATGTTACTGACCTGCTGCCAGTTAACCAGCTGTTTCTTTTTAATACTGTTTACTTTTTATGCCACATCTCAGTTTTTCCACACGTTGCTGCCATGAAATTCAAAATGAGCTGATTCTTTTTTTCTTTTTTTTAAATGAAATCGTACATGTTTTCTTTGCTCTGTTGGGAATAAAATATGGGTCTTTGAGATATGCAAATAACACCATTGTTTTTGTTTCCATTTTACACTTTAATCCAATGTTAATTTTGGATTGACATTAATTTATTACTCTTCTAATTATCTAATTAACATTATCGTGTTTAAAAAAAAATCAAAGTTGTATACAAGATATGCAAGTCGATCCTCACCTAGATGTCTACACTTGCTGGACTTTTTCAGAAAGAGAAGGCTTCTGTTCAACATAAACCTTATATCTCTTTGAGCACTGATTTGTACCTGCAGTGTCAATTATTAAGCTCTAAGTAACATCATTTTGCACGCTCCTTAGCGAACTACTGGAGCTTGCTAGCTACACTATCTGGTCTATTGGGTCACACCTGTTAATATTTGAATTCAGGTGTATGAATTGAAGCAACTAGCCATGCAGTCTGCCTTTACAGACACAAGTCTGTGTAATAGGAAGCCACCACTGAATCACATCAGTTTGCACAGACCCTCACGCTAACAATCGGATAATGAAACTTACGTCACTGGGTCCATTTGGTAAAGTAAATCCGTTGGGCATCTTTCTTTGCCTTTAGACAATAATTCTGATGGCAAAAGATCCAAACAGGACAGGCAAAAAAAAAGCGAAAAAATGATTCTTGTATAACATTCACATTTCTTTGATGATCTGAAACATTAAATTTTACTGTACATTTTCAGAAGATGCTTTTTAAACATACTTCTGATCTGACTCATCTATGATCTCTAAAAGGTTTCACCTGTTAGGACGGCTACACAAATACTATTTTACTGGAAGAGATTTTTTTTTCCTAAAATCTTTAGACCTGAGAGTGAAACTGATCAGGGCAAATTACACTTTCTGTCTCAGGGTTCCTACTCATTAGCACTTACATAGACTGAAGCAGCGAAACTTTGGATGGGATAAAAACAAACACATAACTGTTTTATCCTGTTTCGAAAAAAATTGGAAACGGTTTTGCTTTCAGACCATAGTAGCTGGTGTCATCACAGTAAGTGCTGAACTGATGGAGCTAATCCCAAGTTTTGTAACTGCATCAGTTCCCATTTAAACAAAAATAAAACACAATTATTAAACTGCATTAAGATATTGTTGATGAATTGCTCTAATATAGCTGAACTGATCTACATCACTTAGAATATATATATATAGCTAACTGTAAAAAATTATATAAAAGATTTTTTATACATTTTTATTTATTAGTTTTTTCATACTTTTGACACAGAACTTCAGTTTTTTGAAAATGGGATTTGAAAAGTTATTCTGTGCACATGTATTTATTGCATGCTCACTGGTTAGTTGCTACACAACTTTAACAGCTCGTGAATACAATCATTAACTTAACCTATCACATGGCAGCCACTCAGTGCATTTAGCCATGTGGATATAGTCAGGAGGAGAATGTTCCAAACAAGAGAAAATGTCCAGTGAGCATCAGTTCTCTGGGAAAAGGTATCTTATTGATGTCACAAGTGAGGGGGGAATGGATGGACTGCTTCAAGCTGATAGCAAGGAAACAGCAACTCAAATAACCACTCAGCTGTTTAAAACTGAACAACAGAAGATTGGAAATATGCTGCCTGGCCCGATGAGTCTTAGTTTCCGCTGTGACTTTTCAAATGGGAGGGTCAGAATTGGCTCCTGAATTTCCCGACCGTTGAAAATCCTCTGGTGCGCATTTCAGCATTTTTAATTACAGTGATTTATAGCCACATGTGAAGCTTCTATTTGACTAGAGGCCAAATACTTTGTGGGATCATTCACTGTTACGTCAAGTGGAAGTGGGAAACCTTTCCATTTAGACTTGATGTGATAATGAGATCTTCTTATGTTGACTTTGTGCTTCATTTGTAGCTCAACAATAGTAATGTACAGGTGATTGGTATCATGTTCAATCACACAGAGGGACAAATAGGAGTTTGTTTATAATAGACAATGCAAAGGTCTCATGCACAATTTTGTATTGCTTTGTTTTGTGTAAGACTCTACAGTTTAAAAGGGTTTACCCAGACTGAGGTGAGAGCAAAAGGCCATGGCTGCTCTACAGACTCTGGCTTTTATCTCTGTAATTGGTGAGTTTTTACATTAGACTTTGATTTGTTAAAGAGACGTTCTCTCTGTAGTTGTGTAGGATCTGAAGTTTCAGGCCACTTGTTTTTCTTGTCTACATGTTTCATCTTCCCAGCAGGGTTTTCCTGCAGTCTGACTTCAGAGTGCTCATACTATAATCTACTGGACTACTTGAACCTGACCTCATCAAATGTTGCTCTGGAAACCATTCGACCAGTGAAAAACTGGACCAGAAGCACCTTTGTTCAGGTGGACTTGTTTTTGTTGGGCATTTTAGAATCGGTAAGCATCCTTATCGTCCTTCTTGCATGGACTGAACAAAAGCAGAAAAGCATTTCAAACATTATACCTTAGGATGTGTCTGATCTTCAACCACACTTGTGATGATTTGCAAATAATTTTGGTTCACCTTTTACACAGCACAACATTTTTTGGATGCATTATTGTTTTAGAGCATCAGAACCTTAGAGGATAAAGAAATACACTCCTGACTATGTGGATTAATAAATACTGATCCTTTTAAGATAACAACACAGTTCCTTGGAAATTCCCTCGATAACTTATCTCTTTGCTGTTTACTGTTTCCAGAATGAGAAGTCTCAAACTTTCACAAATGAAATCAGGGTCCACATGGTAAGAACCTGGTGTGGCACATTCAAAAACCAAGATGATCACTTTGGTCCATTTGTCAGCATTGTTCAGTCAGCAGTTACATAAACACCAGCTCTGTAGGCTCGTGATTTATTCATTATTTCTATTATTCATATTTTTTCTGGCACTTTTTAAAACTCAGCTTTTCATTCTTTCCAGAGTTGGACAAATGAATTCCTGACTTGGAACCCTTCAGAGTTTTGTGGGATAGAAAAGCTGTCCATTATGACATCAATGTTGTGGTTCCCTGATGTAATCATTCTTGAAGAGTAAGTATAGCTCATTGCAGAAATGTAGATTTTGTTTGCAGGGATTTTATATAAAAGGGTACAGGACTATGCAAAAGTCTTGAGCCATATTTTGCTAGGGAAATGGGTGCAGTGATTTAAACTGTCACAAACTTGCTGTGTGCAGGCAGGAGAGGATCCAAATGCAAACTTGCAGAGACAAAAAGTAAACTCAAAAAGAACACACTGAGGGATAACGAGGGGAATGAGGCACAGGAGGAGAGCACAGCTGGGAGTGATTAGGCATGACGAGACAAGGGAAGCAAAACTAGAAACATAAACATAGGACGCAGACTGTCAAAGTAAAACAGAGCAAACATGGAAGACAGAGAAACCAAGAGACTAAGAACTCTAAATAGCACAAAAGCAAAGACTATTAATAATAAACAACACAAAACACTGGGTCACAGACTCAGGACCATGACAGTAACGCGCAAACATACACGGAAATGTAGTATACAAGATTATACGGAGTTCACATCATTCTAACAAGCTTGGAAGACACTATTTGATATGACCGATTTTTATTGTAATTTCTTTAAATAGTCTTCAGGAGTAGTTCTCCAGGCTTCTTGAAGGACACTTACAGCTCTTCTTTGGATGTTTCTTTCTTTTGTCCTGTTCTCTTTTAAGAGAATCCCACACTGCTTCAATAATGTTGAGGTCCAAGCTCTGAGGAGGCCAGTCAATGGTTGGTAGAGTTTAATTGTGTCTTTCTATCCAGGTATGCTTTTACTGAATTGGGAGTGTGTTTGAGATCGTTGTCATGCTGAAAAACTAAGCTGTTGCCAGACGCTTTTCACACGGTACTGCACAGCGTTTAAAAATCTAACAGTGCTTTTCTGTTTCTATAATTCCATCAATTTTAAGATCTCCAACACCACTGGCTGAAATGCAGCCCCAAACATGACAGAGCCTCCATCGTGTTTTACAGATGGCAGTGTTGTACTCACTGACCTCCTCGATAAAGAAATTAACCAAAAATGTCCAATATAGATTTAGTGCATTAGACCTGTTGCTGCTGATTTTCAGTCTAGTTCTTGAGTAATTTGCCACACTTCAGCCTTTCCTCCCAATTTCCCTTCCTAAACAACCGTTCTTTAGGAAGCAAGCACTCAGGGAAACAAGCACTCACCACTGAGGCTGAAGTGAACTGGTTTAGCTGGATTAGATGATGGTCTAAATGCATCCATCTGCTGGATTATTTTCCTTTTGCCTGAGAACATGATTTTCAGTTACTGTTCAATTTTGTTCTCGATTTCTTCAGTTTCCTTAATTTTTATATTTTCACACCATGGCGAGATATGGCAAGTTTTCATCTCATTGTGAATCAGTTTGTTGGTGCAAAAACACTGGTTTTGTCAATAGGGCCCAGAAGCCAGTGAATGGAGACACACACAGAAGCAGCAATAAGATTTTAACAAGGTTATTTGTGCTTATTGAGTAGCACCTCCTAAATCTGGGTCTGTATGCACCGACAGAGATGTAGGTGGTGTTTGACGGATGGAACGGCGAGATCAGTCTTGGGTTCCTGGAACGGGTGGTTGGTAACCTAGGGAGGCTTCAAAAGGTAGTGACCAGTTGCAGACAAGGTAAGCTAATTAGGAGCGTACTGTATACAAGGAAGTTGCAAAGACCAGGTAGCAGGGTTTCTCGCTGTGACTCAGCAGAGGGCCGACTCCAGCTCCTGGTTGGGCCTTTTGATTTGCTCATTGGGTTTAGGGTGGTACCCGAGGCTGAGGCTGACCCTGGCTCCCAGTACAGAGCAGAAGGTTTTCCAAACCTGTGAAGTGAACCGAGGACCTTTAGGAGCTTGGCTGTGTTGGAGGCAGAACGAAGTTTATCTAAAGCAATGAAATGGGCTGACTCGGAGAACATATTAGGATTACGGTTTTCCCGGAGAAGATGGGTAGGCCAGTGACAAGGTCTAGTACTATGTGTGACCAGGATCTGTGAGGGGTGATTAGCGGTTGGAGTAAATCTGATGGTAATTTGGTGCTATTATTGCTTTGTGCACAAGTGGAACAGACAGCTACATAATCCTTGACATCGTTTTCTAGAGTTTACTTCCAGAAGTAAAGAGATAGTCCTACTTACTGTGGGGTGACAGAAGAACTTTGGTGTTGTCAGTGTCCCAGGTGATGGCGCCCACCTTGCAGGTGGCAGGTAACATATTTGCAGGCTCAGGTTCATCAGCGTTGGAGGTGAACTGTAGCAACAAGGCGTCAGGCTTGAAATTCCTGGAACCTGGATGAAATCAAATTGAGAAATTAAAGTACCCAAAAACAGAGACCAACAAGCTTGGTGGGTGTGAAGTCTTTTAGCAGTTCTTAGTTAAGTTACGTTTTTGTGATCAGTCCAAATGGTAAACAGTTGCCCATCTCCTTCTAGCAGGTGACGGCATTCTTCTAGAGCTAGCTTAATTGCTAACAGTTCCCAGTCACCTACATCATAATTCTGCTTGGCATGAGATGTGATGATCCAAGAAGGTGCTACAGGGCTGCAGTTTAACTTGGGGCCTTGAACGTTACAAGAGTATGGCCCCGACTCCAGAATTGGAGGCATCTGCTTCTACGGTGAATAGTTCTGTGGTGTTAGGGTGGAACAAAATATGTGCAGAAGTGAACAGTTGTTTCAGTCTAACAAAGGCTGCTTCGACTTCAGGGGACCAGACAAATGGAACTTGGTGGAGGCTAGGTGAGTGAGGGGTGTGGTTACCTGGCTGTAATTCTGAATAAAAAGTCATCAGAAATTGGCAAAGCCCAGGAAGCATTGAAGGTGTTTTTGTGACGTGGCAGTGGGCGATTCGCTCACAGCTTGAATCTGCGCTGGATCGGTCTTTATCTGTCCCCCTTCCAGAATCTACCCAAGAAAGGTGACAGAAGAAGAATGGAACTCACATTTTTCTGGCGTATAATCGATTCTCTGGAAGACGTCACACTTCTTCACTGCGTACAGCTCTAGATACTGTAACTCTTCTGAAAATCTGAAAATCTGAAGTACGTGACTCTCTGGTAACTCTCATATGTGCACCGTCAAAGTCAAAGTCAACTTTATTTGTCGATTCTGCCACATGTACAGGACATACAGAGAATAGAAATTGCGTTACTCTCAATCCCTAGATAAATAGCAAATGAACATTTAAATATATTTAAATATAAAAGTGATTAAAAATGCAAGTAAAATAATTAAAAAGTAAAAATTTAAATAAATACAATTTTACATATAACAAGAAAGCTATACAATATACAATATAATGGGTAAGTGACATTGAGTGTAAACCAGGCAGAGTAGTGCAAATAGTGCAAATGGAGATTTAGTAATGTACGGTAAGAGAAAGTGTAACAACAAAGTCTTATGAGGTAGTGGCAGTCCAATGCTCCACAAAGTGACTGGTAACTGGTGCAGGCCAGTGAGTGAGTCAGAGAGTGTGTGTGTGTGAGTGTGTGTGACAGAGTTCAGTGAGACCGTGGAGGAGAGAGGGGAGAGGGGGCAGAATCGGGAGGGAGTTAAGCTTCCTGACAGCCTGATGGATGAAGCTGTCCTTCAGCCTGCTGGTCCTGGCCTGGAGACTCCGCAGTCTCCTCCCCGACGGCAGCAGCTTGAAGAAGCTTTGCATTGGGTGCGTGGGATCAGCCGCTATGCAAAGGGCTTTTTTAGTGAGACGGGTGCTGTAAATGTCCTGGAGGGAGGGGAGAGAGACACCAATGATCCTCTCTGCAGCTCTCACTATGCGTTGGAGGGTTCTATGACAGGACGCATTGCAGGCTCCAAACCACACAGTGATGCAGCTCGACAGGATGCTCTCGATGGTGCCTCTGTAGAAAGTGTACATGATGGGGGCTGGTGCTCCTGCTCTTCTTAGTTTGCGGAGAAAGAAGAGACGCTGCTGTGATTTCTTGGCCAGTGCTGTGGTGTTGTACGTCCAGGAGAGATCCTCTGTGATGTGCACACCCAAGAACTTGGTGCTGCTCACTCTCTCCACAGACGCTCCGTCAATGGTCAGAGGAGCATGTTGGGTGTGCATTCTCCTGAAGTCCACAACAATCTCCTTCGTCTTTTCCACATTCAGAGAGAGATTGTTGTCAACACACCACGTGGCCAGGCGTCTCACCTCACTTCTGTAGTCGGTCTCATCCCTGTTGCTAATGAGACCCACCACCGTTGTGTCATCCGCAAACTTGATGAAGAGGTTGGAGCTATATGATGGAGTGCAGTCATGGGTCAGCAGAGTGAAGAGGAGGGGGCTCAGCACACATCCCTGCGGGGCCCCCGTGTTTAAAATGATGGTGCTGGATGTATTACTGCCAACCCGTACTGCTTGAGGTCTTCCGGTGAGGAAATCCAACAGCCAGTTGCACAGTGAGGTGTTGAGCCCCAGCTGGACCAGTTTTTGAGTGAGCTGTTGGGGGATTATAGTGTTGAATGCTGAACTGAAATCTATGAACAGCATTCGAACATATGAGTCTTTTTTGTCCAGGTGTGTGAGTGCTGAGTGGAGTGCAGTGGAGATGGCATCATCGGTTGAGCGGTTGGGCCGATACGCAAACTGGAAGGGATCCAGGGAGGGGGGCAGGACAGTCTTGATGTGTTGCATGACTAGTCGTTCGAAGCACTTCATCAGGATGGGAGTAAGTGCAACAGGACGGTAGTCATTAAAGCAGGAGGGAGATGACTTTTTTGGAACCGGAATGATTGTGGTGGCTTTAAAACATGTGGGGACGACAGCCTGGATGAGTGATATGTTGAAGATGTCAGTGAAGACATCAGTGAGTTCCACTGCACAGTCTCTCAGTACACGACCAGGAATGTTGTCAGGACCCGGAGCTTTACGTGCATTGATCCTGCTGAGGGATCTCCTCACGCTGTCCGGGGACAGAGTCATCACCTGGTCACCAGGAGGGGGTGGGGTCTTCTGTGCAGTGGTGCTGTTTTGGACTTCAAAGCGAGCAAAGAAAGTGTTCAGCTCGTTCAGCAGGGGGATAGTGCTATCACAGGTCTGTGGTGGGGGCTTGTAATCTGTGATGGTCTGAATGCCCCGCCACAGGCTCCGTGAGTCTCTGCTGTCTTTGAAGTGATGAGATATTTTCCTGGAGTACTGTCTCTTAGCCTCTCTGATGCCACGGGAAAGGTTGGCCCTAGCTGTCCTCAGGCTTGCCTCGTCTCCATCTCTGAAGGCAACATTCCGAGCTTTCAGCAGCCTGTAGACCTTGAAGCAAATAACTCGTAAACTGGAGAGGAAATGGCGTCCCCCTAATTTAGATCATCATTTAGCCTGTTTGCTTGTCTAAAAAAAAGCTAGAACATCTTACTATTCATCACTGATTGAAGAAAATAAGAAGAACCCTAGGTATCTCTTTAGCACTTTAACCAGGCTGACAAAAACCATTCCTTTAACATTAACTAGTAATGACAAGCAAAATTTGAACCATTAGAAAAAAGATTACTCATTACCAATTCACAGACGCAACGATGCGTATGGCTACTTTCAGTACCACTGATATTCATTTTCTCCAATTGATCTTCAGTAAATGCTTCCTCCAAACCATCAACGTGTCTTTTAGACCTCATTACTACAAGACAACTCAAAGAAGTCCTGCCATTAATTAATGCTTCGATCTTAAACATTATCAACCTATCTCTATTAGTTGGCTAAGTACCACAGGCCTGTTAAAAGGGAGTTTATCCTTCCCAAACAAAGAAGCTTGAGGCAACTGTTTTTGTGATTTGGCGCTACATGAATAAAATTGAATTTAACTGAATTGAATGTTCATGTAAAATAATACAAATTCATTGTACAGAATGAGAGTTTGTTGTTGTGAACTGCGATACAGCAAGTATTAGTCTGAAATGAAAGGAGATTGCTGCACTTCCTCTGAGCTGTCAGGCTGCAGGGATTTTTTTAAGGTTAAAGTAAAGAAACTGAAACAGCCAGCTGTAGGCAAGCTTTGATGATGAATAACCAACCCCTTAATTACTTTACTGGCAGATGACTGATGCGTTTCCTCTTCTCTCTGCAGTGTTTCTGATGATGGGAGCATGCGGATGAGTCCACTGGTCACTGTGTATTCCAACGGTTCAGTGAAGGCAGACTTTCAGCAGCGGCTGACCTTTGCGTGCCGTTTAAATCTCTTCGCGTTCCCCTTTGATTTGCAAACGTGTTACATCTCATTTTCATCTCTGAACTCTGATGGTAAAATACACCAGATTAACTGTAATAATTGGTTCACTTGCTCTTTTTTGTCAGAGCAAATGATTTGGAGTCATTTGTTATTGTCTTCATAGTGGACTCTATAACATTTGGAACGATCAGCGACGAGAGATTCCTTACTCAAGTCTCTGATACAGTCATGCTTACAAGGGGACAGTGGGAACTCAAACACATCGACATATACTCAACTAACCAAACCATTGAAAATAAAAGCTACGTTTCTTTCAGAGTAAGACAATATCTGGGATGACATTTCAGTAATAGCTCTTTCACAGATGCCCATATCTCTTTGTCTCTAATGACTCTGTTTTTACAGGTGTTGATGTTGAGGAAGCCCATGCTTTATGTGATAGATTTCATCATACCCCTCTTCTATTTCCTGATCATGGATTTGGCTTCATTCTTCATTAGTGAGTCCAAAGTGGAAAAGCTGAGCTTCAAAGTGACAATACTTCTGTCCATCTCTGTCTTACTGCTGCTTCTTGCGGACATATTGCCGTCCACTGAAAAAGACATGCCAATCATATGTGAGGATTCAAATAAGACATTTTACTTGCACTATGTTGTATATATATTTTTTCCACAAATTTATATTGTTGCTCTATCTGTGCTGCTAAACCAAAGATCTGCTAAACTATTTTTCATTGTTTGTGCAACAGTGACAATAAAGATCATCTTATTTCTTATCTTTCTTTGTGGCAGACTTTTGTAAAATAGCACTGACACATAATCTCTCTGCATCTCACTTCTAGCCATTTATTGCATGGTCATCTTTACAATGGTGGCTGTAAGTGTCCTGGAGACCATGCTGGTGATGTTTTTAATGGACTTTGAAGGTTTTAGTTGTTTTTATAAGAAGGCTGAAAACTGTGAAAATGCCAAGACTGATGATCAGCTGGAACCCATGGAAGGTAACCTCTTTTTTTGAGATATGGAAATGAAATTACAGACCATTAGTCCCCATGATTTGACTTTAAGTTTGGTCTCTATGAACCACTTTTTGTTCATCTGCTGTCTGGCGCTGGCCATGTACATAGAAATTTGTTGACAATCCGAAGCTTTTTCCCCTGACATGGAATAATCAACTGGGAATAATTGACAAGCATCATATTCATATTAATAGTATTATAGTAACTGATTATTATATTGGCTATTGTCTTTATTTCCTGCACAGATTCTGCTGAAACTTTAAAAAAGGGTGAGGGGAAACCGAAAAGAAGTGACCTACCCAGTGACTGTGACCTTCTGAAGTTAATCCTTGATGAAGTGAAGGCAGTTCAAGACAAAACTGGAAGACAGGACGAAGTCAATGGAAAGCAAGAATGCTACAGGAGACTGGCTGCAATCATAGATCGTGTGTTCTTTGTTTTATATTTGATTGCTTCCACACTTTTTGTGATGTTGGGATATTTAAAGTGGATTCCACAAATGATCTGATTTAAATTTGAGTAGATTTCGTGTTGTGTGTATAATCCATCAGTGCATGAAAATAGATGTTTTAGTTGTGAAACATCACCTACGCAATGTTAGTAAATGCATGCAGTGCAGGATGAAACATGTTAATAACTACTGCACGTCTTTTTCAAAACTTGAGGAAACCCACTCTGGAAGGTCATTGAAAAGAAAGTGAAAACAACATAAGAACAAAGACTAATTATAAAATACAAAACTAATTCAGGTTTCTTGTTGCCAAAGGGTATTGTCTGAGTCTCATCTATCTCCAGGGTTTACAGAGAATGGTCCAAACGGGCCTCTTAACCTCTGATGGCTACACTCAGCAGGAAAACACGTTTTGTCACAAACCTCAAACAGTCTCAATTTGGGTTTTTTGGAGATGGAAATGAATTTGGTGTACTCAAATATTTTCAACAGTCACTTTCAGTCCAATAGAGCACCTTTGGCATGTATAGGAATGGGAGACTCATATCATAGATGTGCAACTGTATGTCAATATGGACCAAAATCCTCTGAGGAATGGTTTCTCTGAAGACACATTCGTCAGCTACCTGTGAGCAGAATCAAAAAAATCTCAACATGTGTCAGGTTATGTCCAGTTGAAGACTCCTGACCAGGGTCAACAGCTTAGAGGATGGGCCTCCGCAACAGGAATGCAGGAGCAGTAATGACTCTTCTGTGTAATTCTTACCTTGCGGACGTTTGGTGAGATTCTATTTATTTGACCTATTATATATTGTTCAAGCTTTTTGTCTTGGGTTAATTAATGTTTTGGTTGCTGTAACACATGAATTTCCCAACTTGTGGGATGAATAAGGTCGTTGTATTTTTTTCTTGCTGTATAATAAAAGTATCCAGTAACTCAAAACTGTTCTATTTTCAACTTCAGTCACATAAGTCTAGAGACAAGTTGGCAACTATCTTGCGACCAGTGGTTGCTATTCCCAAACAAGTTGGTAAGGGTTTCTTGGATGTTTGTGATCGTTACTTGATACAATCAAGTTGCATGTAGTTTGCATGGTTACAACTTATCCAACCATTCATGTGATTGTTTTGGTGGCTAGCAGAATGAAGAGATTGCCTGTAGTTTCCAATGAAGACGCTGACATGCTGCAAATGATTGGTAACTATTTGCTGTGCTTCAGCAGAACTAAAAAAAAAAAAAAAAGGCTGATGCAAACTGGAAACAGAATATTTGCCTTCAAAGTAAAAGTTGTGCTCATTGGTGTTGCCATGTTTCAAGATGTAGAATTTTACTCTCTGTTTCCAACTTACGCTGCTTCATCACAGCTCAGAGAGTAGTTGATAGCAAGTTGTATTATAACAAAGTGGAGCAACTGGTAAGAACTGTAACTCAGCTGTCACAGTTGATGTAAAATCACAGAGAATTTACAAAAATGGTTAATAAATCAATAAGCATAATAGATCGTTAAAGTTAAAAGTACTGAAAATAAACAAAGCATTCATATAAAAATATTAATAGGCATTTATCAAAATGCACATGATACTGTATGTCTTATACACACTCTGGCAGGATGGTGCTCCATGCTAGCCAGCAACAGAGCGCTAAGCTTAACAGTGTCCTAACATTACAGGGAAACGTAAATCATCTAAACATTCTAGTATCCTATTGGTACATTTGCAAATGCAGTCAGCACATCTCAACATATATATTTCTACAGTTCAAAAGCAGAAATGCTCATTTAATACTAAGGTTGGGCATTTGGATGACTATATTGACTATTGACAATAGGCTTAGCCTTTTACCGATTGTTTTTACAAGAGTTATTTATTTATTTTTCTATGAATAAGTTTCCTAATCATTTTGTCTGAAACTAAGAGAACCAGCCAACGGAAAAAATAATTGCGCTCTTTTAACGGTGTCTTCTTCCAGCTGCAAGCAAATGCACCCTCATGGTGCGCCCAAATGCAGCGATTCATTTACTCGAACAGTAGGCTATGTTCAGAAAAAACAAAACCATTTTATTTTAATAAAAAAAGACCTATAATGGTGGGTATGGAAACAAAGAAAAACTGGCTTCTTTTTTCCACTATAACCATGTTTACAGGCCGTTACAGAGTTTATCTGTCTTACACACTCAACCAAACAACAAACACAAAATTAAACAAAAACTAAGTTAAAAATCAAAATGTCTCTTCCGTCAAATGTTAAAAAAAATCTCAGACTCAATGTTAAGTCTTTTGTGCGATTTGGTACATGTCAAATAAATAAATAAATGAATGAATAATCCAAAAAGTAGATAGATAGATAGATAGATAGATAGATAGATAGATAGATAGATAGATAGATAGATAGATAGATAGATAGATAGACCGAAACAAACAAGAAACGAAGTTAAAATATTCCCTCCAAACAAAACGTATAAATTCTAAATGTGCAGGGTTACATGGCTCCGCCCATCAAAAAGTCACCTGCACAAATATACCGCCTATCGTCATTTATTGGACTGACGATTGTCGGTTGGAAAATTTACTATAACTTTAATTACATATCGCCCAACCTTATTTTAAACCTAAAAGGAGACAAACGAAGAACGATGCTCAGACACAATGCTTCTCTTTCCGCCGCTTTATTGGGAGGGAGGCCAGAGCTCCCCCTTCTGGCAACTGCAGGCATAACATCAATCACGATTAATAAATTACAGTGGAACCCCGACTTACGAAATTATTCGTTCCAGAAGGTCTTTGGTAAGTCAAAATTTTCGTAAGTCGAAGCACCTTTTTCCATCGCCTTTTGAGCTGGCTGAAGACGAAGTTCTTGGCGGAGGAGGAGGTGGCGGAGGTTGAAGAAAGCATACATACATACGTGTACATGTATATAACATTATGGAATTTAATTTAATTTTTAAAAATTTTCTATTTTATCTATTTCGTTACACGGGCATTTTGCCGTATCATGGGCAGAAATATTGCTGTTAAGTGCCTTCGTAACTTGAATTTTTTGTTAAATGGGGTCTTCGTAATTCCACTGTACATGGATTAATCCTCAGGCTCACCAAGTAGATCATGGATTGAATTTTAAACAGGTTGTAGTCATACATAAAAATGGCTATAATTTATCAACGGTTATAAATGTTTTTTAAACTCTTGAACTGTGTTAAATGTATAATCTACTGTCGAACCATACACAGCCAAAATTAAGAATATTTTACCATTGTTCAAACATTTTATTTCTCACTTTCAGTATTTGATCTGTTGTCTTTGAAGTATTTTGCAAGTAACTGAGTTAATTAAAGAATAGCTGAATTTTACATTCTGAACAGTGCTTAAACTTTCTGAAGATTTCACACATAATTGCATAAAACCTCTGGTAATTACATTCTGTATTATACCTGAAAATATAAATTCATAATCAGTGACTTAGAGCGTCACTTTTCAAAGTAAAACTGAATTATCATTAAATATTTACGGGCACTGCGAAGAGTTTGCTCACTGAAAACCTGTCTACTCTCTCCTGGTTTAATACTTACATGTTGACTTTTTGACTCAGCTGCCAGCCAATGACATGAATGCAGAGGTGATTAGTATTATTTCCCTTTCAATAGCACACAGGAACAAATAGAAGGATTTTAGTATACTTGACAGTTCATTTTTTACATATATTAATTTCTCCTTCACACTATTGTATGACTCTATGTAAGCTCTATGTAAGCAGCTGTGCAGTTTAAAAGCGTTTACTGGGACTGAAGGCAGACAGCCATGACTGCTCTGAGGACTCTAACTTTTCTTTCTTTAATTGGTGAGTTTTTAAATTTGACATTGATTTGAACATTTTAATTATTTTTCTGAACTTTAGTTGGATGAGTTTCTGATGTCTTACATTTTGCCTGTAAGTTACGATTTTGTGTTTTTTTGCCAGCAGGGTTTTCCACCAGTCAGACTTCAGACTGTTCATACTATGATCTGCTGAACTACTTAAACATGACTGAATCAAATACTGTTCTGCAAATCATGAGACCAGTGAAAAGCTGGACCAACTCCACACTCGTTCAGCTCGACATGTTTCTGTTGGGTATTTTAGAAGTGGTAAGTGTCTCCACACTCCTTTTTTTGCACAGATTTCTGCACATTTACATCGAATTATATTCATGAATCTGTTACCTTTATTTAAAAGCTATGTTTACACAAAAATAAATCCAAGGGACTGCGCTTTATCAAATTTGAAAAATGAGTAAAACTTTATCCAACCAACTCAGATTTGTCTGAAAACATTTCGAGGGAAAGATGCACATTGTAAAAGGAATTATGGCCTGGTCCTTCAAAGGTTTTAGGGGAAATATCTTGTACTATGGCTCTGTAAATATAGACTTCCAGGTGTGGAGGTTCAACAGTCTTTATAGCTAGATCTTCAGCTCTCTTCTCATCTAATGTCCATCACAACACCTAAGTTGTCAATACTTGTTAATGTTATTTATATTTGGTGTCTTCTTTTTGTTATGACTATGACCTACCCAGGGTTCTTTGTCTGGGTTGTCTCTTGATTATATCTCATATGTGTTTATATTATTATTATTATTACCAGAAAGAATTTAAAATTGAGTACTGTAACCTCAAGCCTTGGGCATTTTGAATGTTGGTTTCATGTATATTTCCATTTAAGTTTCTGTTTTCTGTTGATTTCCATAAGTTGTTATGAGCCTCTTAGTCCTCATAGTAGATTGGTTCAGGTATTTGTTGTTGTGGCATTTGGTTAGTTCCCTCTGTGCTGCCTCATTCCCATATTTTTAGAGAAATATGTTAAAAGAATAAATGACGCCAGAATCTAACTATCTATCTATCTATCTATCTATCTATCTATCTATCTATCTATCTATCTATCTATCTATCTATCTATCTATCTATCTATCTATCGATATTAACCCGTTCGATACAGTGCTACAGTGCTTTCGGTTCGGTATGCATATGTATCGAACAATACAATATTTTTAATTTATTGGATCAACTCATCTTATGCTGTCTGTGTTGAGAGCTCAGTGGATCTGCGTTCGACTACCCCGCCTAGGCTGCACTGTTGAGCGCAGATCCACTGAGCAGCACAAGCTAGCGAGACGGAAGCTATGCTAGTTGCAACATGGCAACTGCCTCAACGCTCCCTGAAATTGAACCTCCCCCACCCTCATTCAGATCTGGCGTTTGGAACTATTTTGGTCTTCATGTGAAGCATGACCCTGATGGTAAGCCAAAGTATCGAACTGAACCCAACCGTGAATTTTGTGTATCGTTGCACCCCTAATATATATAATAATAATAATTCGTCTGAGTTCAGCATTTTAATCAAGCTGAAAAGTGTGAATACTGATGTTTGTGTTGCTGATTGTCTGCAGGAGGAGAAGTCTCAAACTATCGCAACTCACATCTGGCTCTACATGGTAAGAATGTGGACTGGCAGTGTCGTCATTTTGAGTTTACTGTTTGAAAAACCATTGTCTGTTATCAGTAAATATATCAACTTTAGTGACATTCTTGGCTCTTTTAACTCTCACACAGTTCGTGTTAAGTCAGAATTATCTTTAAATCCAAGCTTTTACTTTTCCTAGTCTTGGACAAATGAGTTCCTTACTTGGAATTCTTCAGACTTTTGTGGGATAGAAGAGATAACCCTTCCAAAATCACTTCTGTGGATCCCCGATGTGAGAATCAATGAGGAGTAAGTACTGTTCATTACACAAGTGCAAAATAACTTGGGCTTTTATACAGTTTTATTCTGGGGTAATTCCTACAAGGAAAGCAAGCTGCCCAGGAAAAAGTCTGACGTACATTAGCTTGAATACCTGATTAACAATACGGAAACTTCAATTTTGGTCCAAGTGTGAAATATACACACAACACTGTAGACATAACTTATCTAGACTACAGCTGGGTTCAGACATCTAGGAAACATTTGTCCGCAGAACATTTGCAAAGATATTTTGTTAATTGAAAATTGGGGGTTGAGACCCTGCACAGGTCTCACCCAGGCCATCACAACAAGTGGATATAAATTATAGATTTTTTATTGGAGTAATACCTTTAGTACATGAATGACATCAAACTGAACTCCAGGAGTGAGCAAAACATTTACTCACGGATCCACCTCACTAGGCTCTGCAGCGAGGACATCTGTATGTTTGGGTTGGAGAAGTTGCAACAGCAAACATACAGAACACCTACAACTACCTGAGTGTCCCATAGGCCAACAGGAAGCATGAGAAAGACAGAAGATGGTCAGCAAAACCAAATACCTCCAAAAGATAAAGAAAGATCCTCAAAAGCCAGTTCAGCAGATTTAAGCTGCCATTATGCATGCCCTACCAGCCATCAGATATCGAACTGGCCATAGAGAAGTAAACAGGACATGCCACAGATGTCAAAACTTTTCACAATGCACAGTCCAACAAAAAGAAAAAAGCGTGGCAGAAACTAATGAGTATCAAAGGCACAATCCAGCATCCATAAATTCAGGAACACTGTCCCCTGATGTGAGCTGCTGCCGGAGTGACAATGATAAGGACTGCAAGGAGGGAGTATCCCAGAATTCTTCTCAGATGTACAGTTAGGTCCATATATATTTGGACACTGACGAAAGTTTGTTTTTACCTGTTTACTGAAACATATTCCAATTATAACATAATGTATAGACTCAGCTTCATTTGAGGATATGCACATTCAAATTGAATGGAGGGTTTAGGAGTTTCAGTTCCTTAATATGTGCCACCAATTTTTTAAATTGACCAAAGGTAATTGGACGGTTGACTCAAAGGCTTTTTTATGGGCAGGTGTGGGTAGTTCCTACGTTATGTCCTTATCAAATAAGGAGACAAAAAGCCTGGGCTTGATTTGAGGTGTGGTGCTTGCATTTGTAAGATTTTGCTGTGAACAGACGACGTGCAGTCAAATGAACTCTCCGTGCAGGTGAAACAAGCCATACTTAAGCTGCGAAGACAGAAAAACCCATCCAAGAAATTGCTAAAATATTATTATTAATCTACAGTTTGGTACATTGTGAGAAAGAAAGAAAGCACTGGTGAAGACCTGGGCGTCCACAGAAGACCACAGTGGTGGATGATCACAGAATCATTTCTATGGTGAAGAGAAACCCACTCACAACAGCCAAGCAAGTGAACACCACTCATCAGGAGGAGGGCTTATTGATATCCAAATCTACCATAAAGAGAAGAGTGCATGAAAGTAAATACAGAGGGTTCAGTGCAAGGTGCAAGCCACTCATAAGCCTCAAGAATAGAAAGGCAGGATTGGACTTTGACAGAAAACATCTGAAAAAGTCAGCAGAGTTCTTTAAAACTAAACTTTCTTTAGAAATATGAAACCAAGATCAACCTCCACCAGAATGATGGCAGGAAAGAAGTATGGAGAAGGCGCAGAACAGCTCATGATCCAAAGCATGCTACATCATGTGTAAACCACGATGGAGGCAGTGTGATGGCTTGGGTGTACATGGCTGCCAGTGGGACAGGGACACTAGTGTTTATTGTTAATATGACACAGGACAGAAGCAGCAGAATGAATTCTGCTCAAATCCAGCTAGATGCAGTCAGATTGATTGGGCGGTGTTTCATACGACAGATGGACAATGACCCAAAACATACAGCCAAAGCAAGCCAGGAGTTTATTAAAGCAAAGAAGTGATATATTCTTGAATGGCCAAGTCAGTCACCTGATCTTAACCCAACTGAGCAGTTCAGATGTTGAAGACTAAAGACTAAAGAAAGGCCAACAACTTAAACAGCAACTGAAGGCTAGAGGTGGGAATCACCATACATCCCACGATACGATATTATCACAATACTTAACGCACAATACGATATTATTGCAATTTTTTAAAATATTTTGCGATATTCAGATTCTGTACATAAAGGTAAACTTTATCAATATTCATTTTATCTAATATCAAAGTCTCACACTCAGTCTTTCTCTCATTTCAGTTTTATTGTTGACAAACTGAACGGTTTGTATTACAGTCTAGTCCAACTTAACTGAATGCAACCATCTGGTACAATTATAGCTATTTATGAAAACTATGCAGCCCCTTCAGCAACTGAAGAATTTGAAAGTAAATTAAAACAAAACATAATTTTACATTAAATAAAAAAGTTTTAAACTTAATCAAAATAAAACATGTCTTAAATTAAAATAAGTAAACTGTCATGTTTATTGCTGCCAAAAAAAGTTAAACACATTTGACAGTGTCAGGATTCTTGCTCAGAAAAAGGATCAACATGCTCTGAAGTCAGAGCACAAAAACCTTTTTTGTAACAAAATATCGATTTCTGCTGTCCCTGTATCGATACATTATTACCAAACAAAATATCACGATGCTACACAGCATCGATTTTTTTCCCCCACCCCTAGTAAAGGCCTGGCAGAGCATTAAAAAGGGGGAAAGCCAGCATTTGGTGATGTCCATGAGTTCAAGACTTCAGGCTATAATTGCCAGCAAAGCTTTCAACCAACTATTGGAAATGAATATTTTATTTTCAGTTATTTAATTTGTCCAATTACTTTCCAGCAGAATCCATTAATTTACTTTGAAATGAAGGGATTGTGTTAAAAAAATCATGCTTTAGTTCTTCATATTTTTATGCAATTTTTTTTTGTTCAACCCTGAAGTGTACAGGGAGCTACCAAACCATTTATAGAGGTGTTCTCAGGAGATGAATACACAACTTTATTACACACTCAGTGCAAAACTTGAAATTATAACAGTGAGAGTGAAAAATAAAGTTAATTTCTGACTCTCCTCCTGCGTCTGCTGTTGTCCCCTCAGTGTTTCCGATACCGGGAGCATTCAGGAGAGTCTTCTGGTCACCGTGAATTCCAGTGGTTGGATGTACACGAGTGGACGCCAGCGGCTGACCTACACCTGCAGTCTGGATCTCACGATGTTTCCTTTTGATACGCAATCCTGCAACATCACATTTTCAACAATGAGCTCGAATGGTAAATATTGTAAATTGAGTCAGATTACCTCCAGAGCAATTGATGTAACAATTTATTCCTTTTTTTATTGTCTCCATAGAGAAAACGATAAAATTAGGAACATTCAACAGTGACAACGTGCTGAATAAAGTCTCAGCAGAGGCCATGGTTACAATGGGAGAGTGGGAACTCAAAAGCTTGATAACTTTTAATGGATCGAAAGCCAGAAACAGACTTAGATACATGGTAAGAAAATATTTTTGTGATGGGTTTTTTTTTGTGGACAGCTTTTTATCTCATGTCCAGGTCTGATGAATCTGCCTGTTTTACAGGTCACAATGGAGAGGAAGCCAATGCTGTATGTCATAAATCTTATCGTGCCGCTTTTCTTTTTCCTTATCCTGGATTTGGCATCATTCTTCATTAGTGAGGCCAGAGGTGAAAAGCTGAGCTTCAAAGTGACGATACTCCTGTCCATCTCCGTCTTACTGCTGATTCTTCAGGACATGTTGCCCTCCACAGAAAAGAGCCTGCCAATGATCGGTGAGCAGCCTTGTAGATCTAAGATCAAGATTTTAATGAGGTAGAGGGATTTTAGTAACAGTACACCGACAAGCAATTTCTCTGCACCTTCTAGCCACATACTGTGCTGGAGTTTTCGCCCTGGTGGGGATTAGTGTCCTGGAGGCCATGCTGGTGACCTTCTTAATCGATCTCGATTGTTATTGTGGTAAGAAGGCCCATGAGGCCCATGAGGATATTCAGCTGCAAACAGGCGATGTCACAGGTATGTGTTTGTAGATTTTCTTTGCAAAGAAACTAACACAGAGATCAATAAGGAGGAGTCAGTTTGTCTCTTTTCCTTCTGTTTGTTATCTCTGTTTTGTTTTTGTTTTTTGTGCGTCACTGGAGTATGGTGGTGTTTTTAAGCTTTTTCACTGAAAACAGCAAAAGTCAACCAGACCAGAAACGTTGTTGCAGCTTGCTCAATAAATGATCTCTTTCATTTCCCACTCAGAGTCTGCTGAAGCCGAAGAGACAGGCCAGGTAAAAGAAGACAGGTGTTACCTTCCTGAGTACTGTGACCTGCTGAAACTAATCCTGGATGAAGTGAGGGCAGTTCGAGGGGAAGCAGGAAGACAGTACAAAGAGAATAAAAAGCATGGGTGCTACAGGAGACTGGCTGAAATCACAGATTATGTGTTCTTTGTTTTATATTTTAGTACTTGTGCTTTGTTTCTGGTGTTCATGTACTTAGTGTGGATTGCAAAGGTTATTTGAGTTAGATTTGTTGCACCTGCCTACAAGCCTACACGGTGTGTGTATAATCTGCCAGTGCATGCTTATACGGTGTAGCAGTTACGTTGAAGCCAAGCACACCATTGTTTTTCTTGTGACATTACCAAGAAGTTTGATGTGTCACATGGCCCTCTTCCTATTGAAAAAACAAAAGTTGTATCCAAGATGGCCGACTTCTAAACAGCCACCATGGTCACCGCCCATCTTGAGGAGTTCGCCCCCTCACATATACTAATGTGCCACAAACAGGACTTTAATATCACCAACCATTCCCATGTTATTACGGTGTATCCATATAAATGGCCCACCCTGTACTATATGATTGTAGGTTTTAGTAAGGTTTTGTTTGTTTTTTAATCTAATGTAATAAGTGTAGTTTACACACATCGATCCAAGTGACCTCCCATTTAGGGGATTTTATCTCAGTCACTATAAAACTCCCATGTGTCATGGGTCTCATCACGTCAAAGTCACCCCACTCCATGTAATTGGTAATCAAAACATCGTTTCCAGTAAAGATGCGGCTAAAGCTAAAGCTACTTTGTCTCTAGTGCATGAAAGTCGTTAATAGAAATACAATAAAAGCACAACTCAGATGGAAACTAGCCCGGCTGGGACGGCAGTGCAGGAGGACAGCGCTTAATGATTCTTCTTAATGAGACCTCACAGAATCAAGAATAGATTATTTAGAGACAGACTGATTTAACTATTGATTGATTATTGATTTGCATTTATAACTGTTGTTGTTAACTTCTGCAAATTTTAAATAAAGCTTCTTCATTAAAAGTCAAGGTTTCCAAGCCGTATTACTTTTTAATTTTGTTAAGTTTGCTTGAAAGTGCCCGAAACCTTTTCTTAGTCATGCAGAATGTTTGTGTGACATGAAGCAGTAAGAGGATATTTACAGCCTAAACCTTTCCACTGACTGAACTGCAACATTTTGGAAGGAAGCCGTCATTAACCAAAGTGTTATTATCCTGGGTCTTTTGACCCAGCGTTTTGAGTTTTAGTTTATTTTTATGTTTATCGTTTAAGTTCATGTCGCTGTCACCCCAGAGCTGCTGAGCAATAGGGATGGGTATCGTTTAGGTTTTATCTGATACCGGTGCCAAACCGGTACTTTTGAAACGGTGCAGGTGCTCAAACGGTGCTCAAACCGGTGCTTAAAGAATGGAGAACACAAACTTTGTCCAAAAATCTCTTGTTTTTATTTTTAGCAATCTCTTTTTTTTCTGCAAAATGATAACCAAGTTAGCCTTTTCTGTTGATACAACATATCTCCTTTGATTGGAACCAGTGCTTAAACAATGAAAAATACAAACTTTGTCCTAAAACCTCTCATGTGTAGCTGTTTTTTTTGTAAAAAGATAACAATGTTAGCTTTTTCTGCAGCTATAGGGCATGTATGGTATCAGAAGAAGACAGCCGCATGTAACTACGACGGTGGTTGCTAGTTCACCTTACGTGCATTAATGTAATAACGTGGTTAGCCTACTCAACGTAAATTACACACGAACAACATTAAGCTACTCACGCAGAGAAGAACGGCTGCTGCTGCATCATCATCCTCATCATTTCTGCTACACTGGCAGGGCTAGGGGCCAGGACTCTCCTCTTCGGATTTTTGGAGGATGTTGCTAACTCCGGGTCCGATAACAGGCACCACACCTGCAGTAGATGTGCACGGTGTGAGGTCTCGCAGCAAGCTATCAAATACGGCGCATTTCTCGGCTTTTAAAAAAAATGCTATGCGTCGCCAGGTGTTTCATCAGATTCGAGGAGTTACCTCCTTTGACAGTATCACCTTAAATCAGGGGTGTCAAACTCAAATACACAGTGGGCCAAAATTCCAAACTTGAACAAAGTCGCGGGCTAACATTAATATTTATTGAAAAAAAAATCTTCCTCCAGATTTATGAATGAATCTTTTCTTATGGACTCAAATAAGTTTTGCTGGAAAACTGAATATGGAACAAGCAAAGCTTAATACTAAACAATATATATATTAGCTGTATAATACCAGTAGGCCAGCTCTAATAGTAATTTGGTATGGCTTCGCGGGCCAAATATAATTAGGCTGCGGGCCAAATTTGGCCCGCGGGCCAGAGTTTGACACCTATGCCTTAAAGCACTTGTTGCAGGCTGCTGAGTTTGCATCTTTTGCTGTGAAGTACAGCCAGACTTTTGACAGCTTCGCCTTGGGCGTTTTTAATCTGTAGCTCTGCTCTAAAAGAACGTACGTACCTGGACCCGCCTACTATCCTCGGAAACGTAAAATGATTGGCTAGAATCCAAAGTGTATCACAGCTCAGGAAAACAAAAAGGAACCGAAATGTGCGCTGCTTTTCGGTCTGGTTACTACCGTTTATGTCAGAACCGGTGCCATACCGGTACCCATCCCTACTGAGCAAGCCCTGTCGGTGAGTGATGCTGACTGTTTTTCGCTCACTCAGTCCGAGCATTGTGACTATGGACAACCTGCTGCTGAGCTAAGCCCCTTCTATGATCTGTTTAGTTTTCCAGCCAGCTCCCACAGACACTTGTGAACCTGCTGTTGTGACTGAGACACCCTATGTTTCTCCACCAATTTCTTAGTCTGTGACTTTTTCTTCGCCTCAGTTGGTAAATACTAATGACAACAGAACGCCACCTGCCATAGTTAAACTGGCTAAAAAACTTGAACTTGATGCCACTGAGCTAATGAATCAAGTTGAATTTTGTGTTCCACAGCCAGCCATGTTCAAACACATTCACCATGTTTTAGAGAAAGACCAAGTTAACACAGTTCAAGCTGCACCTCAAGAGACTGTTTTGGGTGTGGCTTCACCCCTGGACTGTCCCGCTCACCAGCTTATACAGAGACTGTTAGTGAAAATACTCTTGAGCTCCATTCTGCACCATCTGTCCCTGCGCCCAAGGCGGCTAGGGCTTCTTTTACACCTGCACCAGTTCCTCGGGTGAAGGAGGCAGAGGTCCAGCGGATCCCTGTTCCGGCTCCCAGGTTGAGGCCTGCCAGGGCACAGTCGGTCTCCGCACCCTTTCCTACTCCTCGCGTGGGAGTGGCTAGTGTCCAGCAAGAGCCTGCACCCATTTCTGTTTCTGCTGGCAGCTCAGTTAAGCCCATCCAGCAGCTTTTCCAATGTTCTGGAGGCTCAGCGCCACCTCCTGGTCCATCACCCATGGCTTCCCTGCCATCGCCTGGTCCTGCCGTCACCTGGTCCTGCCTCGTCCATGTCCGGCTCAGCCTGCTCAACCTCGTCCACGTCTGGTTTGGCGTTGGCGGCCACCTTCCAGGATGCTGACTGGACATCTTCACCAGAAAAGACAGCCTTTGGACCTGCTCAATCGCCACCGTCTTCTCCGCGGTCAGCGTCCTGAACTGCTTCGTCACCACCACTGGCTCCGCGGTCGGACTCCTGAACATTATGGTTCTGAGACTTAAAGAGGCAGACTAGTTTGAACATAAAATCTTACATGACTTTATTAAATATACTACAGTTAATGTACAGCTAAATAAAATGGCCCTGCAATTTCGGTGGTCAGTGGGAGGGATTATTGGGCTGCTGCCATCTCCTCCTGTGAAGAGGAGAATTTCAGGTGTGTTGTCATTATCTGCTTGATGTGAAGGCTGAACTGGGCTCAGATAAAAATATCAAAGCACAGTTTGTTCATCACTGGCTCTACTGCGATGCACAGCTGGTTTGAAATGTTGTAGCTGAAGTGATGTAAACTGAGCTCCAGTGTCTTTTTCCCCTTTTCAGATAGCTGTGAAAGAACTGTTTACACAGCGTGTGGGCTGAATGAAATCACACACACCTGTCCATGAAATGAAATCACATTTGAACAAAAGGAGGCTGTGTCTACACAAAGCTGCAATTCCTTGAAATTCACCTAATGTTTGTTTAAGCGCCTGAATTAAAGGTGGAAGTCTTGTGTATTTAAGTTTAAATCTTTTGTGGTAGCACAATCTTAGAAAGGAGGTATTTTTTAAAGAGGATTGTGAGAATTTTTCTAATATTTTTCACTTTCCACATTCATTGAGGATACCTCTTTAAAATGCAGGGGGCACATTACTGGGATGGATGGATGGATGGATGGATGCGACCTGTTCTTGGTGCACGCTGCCTCTCACCCTGTGGTAGCTGCTACACAGTCCCGCCCCTCTGTGAGCCTGAGCTGGATATGCTGTTGAGAAATTTGCTGGACAGCTGGAAGGATGTTTGTGCTTAGGAGTACTCAATCTCAAGGTCATTGTACTGACTGACAACCTTTCCACTCCCACCTGGTCTGATAATGAGATCTCGTGTTTACTTTTTGCTTCGGCTCCCAGCCAACAATACTGATGCACAAAGGCCATTTGATTTAATATACTGGTGTCATCCATGCTATTATATTCTGTTTAATACAAGCGGCTTCACAGCGTAAGACAGTTTACTCAGACTATGGTAGGCAAACTGCCATGGCTGCTCTAGAGACTCTAGCTTGTCTTTCTTTAACTGGTGAGCTGTAAATGGATTCTGATATTGGTAAAAATGGTAAATGGTCTGTATTTGGATAGGGCTTTACTTAGTTCCTAAGGACCCCAAAGCGCTTTACACTACATTCAGTCATTTTGTTTTGCCCAAGGACACAACGACCGAGACTGTTGCAGCCGGGGCTCGAACCGGCAATCTTCCGATTACAAAACGAACTGCCAACTCTTGAGCCACGATCGCCCCGTGTTATGAAACTCTTTCTGAGATATTGTTGGATTATATGAAGTTTGAGGTGTTTGCACTGTTCATATGGATTTCTTCTTCCTAGCAGGGTTTTCCAGTTGTTAATCTGTTAAAAACATTGATAACAGCAGTGAAAGAAACAAAACTTCTCCTTGTATTGACACATTGTAATCCACAGTTTTTTAAAACAAACAAAGACAGATCCTACTACCATCCATGTTTATTATAAATTTGTCCTTAGACACATTCTAAAGATGGACCCAACATACAGTGGTTGTGCTCCCGGTTGCAGATTTTATTGGTATTTTCTGCAGATAATGTCACTCAGTCTCCACTCAGAGCTGGTCTCAGTACGCGCACTGCACTGGTCTCCCGCCTCACTATAAGAGAAGAGAATCATTAGTCAGGTCGCCACCATCTGTGGCCTCACCTGCCTACTGCCCCCTTGAGCTCACTGCACCATCCCTCCCCTGCAGCAGGGACCACACCTCCACCACACACGTATAAACCCACGTGTGTAAACCCTTCTGGTGTCACTCAAACCTCGGTGAAAAATGCCTTAAACGTTACAAACTGCCAGACTCAGTGAAATAATTCTCCTTTAGCTTTTGTGCATTTGCATATTTCTGGTATTGTTATCATCATGATTCCACTTGGCAGGAGTTACATGTGTTTACGCTGAGAAATTATTGCATTTACTCCCATTTTATTCATACTAAAAATAACCAAATAACTGACTGATTAAATGGTAAAATGAGTTCTGGTGAAAAATCTTTGAACAGATGAAATCACATGAACTTGTATATATGACTCTTTTACTTCTGATTATTTATTTCTCCCATTTCCTATACAGAGTCTAATGAAGCTGATGAGAAAGTCCAGGTGAAATCACAGGACGAGGACCTTGGTCGTGCCTGTGAGCTGCTGACATGAACTGAAAGCAGCTCGAAAACAAGAAGAAAGACGAGACAAAGACAATGAATGTGTTAATCTTTATAATTATCAATTTTGATTATTCTTCATAAAAAATATGTATTTTTGTGCCTTTTTGTTTGCCATCCACTTAACCAAGTTTTTGTCACATGACAGCAGTCTAACCACATGTTCAGCCCTCCTTGTCCTGGCCACCTCCTCCACCTCTACTGCAGGGACCACCAAAGCAGCTGAGAGAAATAATCTCTCCAGTGTGTGCTGCGTCTGCCCCGGGATCTCCTCCCAGTTGCACATGCCTGAAAAACTTCACCTAAAAGGAGCACAGGAGGCATTCTTATCAGATGCCCGAGCCACCGAGGAGCGTTGGCACTACTCTCTGATACTTAAATTCCTCCCTGGGTCTGGGAAGAGTTGCTGCCCTGACACTACATCCTCTGACCTTGGCCTCAGACTTGGAGGCGCCAATTCTCATTCCTGTTGTTTAACATATGGTTGCAGACGGCCCCAAAGTAATCCCGGGGTCCCCCAATTCTCATACACTCTCAGATTCGCACTGTATCTGTTTTTATGGGCTATTTGTTGCTTTTATTATTTTATTAACCATGGCTAAAGCTTCAAATGAGGTCAGGTTGTTTGCACTTAATGCCTGATTGCCAAAAGCCACGGGGTCAGACTGCTCTAACTGCTCACGGCTCGTTATGAAGTCAGTGAGAAGGGATGTCTGATGTGGTAATCTCAGGCACAGAAGCCCCACCCACCTGCCGTCTGACGAGCATCCAATGTGAAAAAGGGAGGAGGTGCTGAGGCATGCTACTGCGTGTTTGCACCACCACAGTGAGTGTCACGTGAAATTCTCAGACTTAAACCTGGAACTGAATCTTAAACAGACCACAGACAAATATCAAAGTTAGTCATCAGTAACTTGTTAACTCTTCTCAGTTTCTTTTTTTGTTTGTTTCTGTCATCAATCTTTTTCTTATGCTTCCATCTTCAAGCTTATGGGTTTTTTGTACTTTCAACCAAATAAACACTCTTTGTTGGTTTGAATCCGCCCACATGTCACTCTCATTTCAATAAGGCTAAGCAGAGGTTATCAACTTGATAACTTAACCCAGGTTTTGATAACTTTCCCAGATGAATGTGCCTGATCCCATCGGTGGATCACTGACTTCCTGACGGACAGGAAGCAGCATGTGAGGCTGGGAAAGAATGTCTCGGACTCCCGGACCATCAGCACCGGCTCCTCTCAGGGCTGTGTTCTTTCTCCCCTGCTCTTCTCCCTGTACACCAACTGCTGCACCTCCACCCACCAGTCTGTCAAGCTAATCAAGTTTGCAGATGACACCACCGTCATTGGACTCATCTCGGACGGGGACGAGTCTGCCTACAGGAGGGAGGTTGAACGTCTGGTGTCCTGGTGCAGCCACAACAACCTGGTGCTGAATGCCCAGAAGACAGTGGAGATTATTGTGGACTTCAGGAAGCACACAGCCCCACTCCCCCATCATCCTGACTGACACCCCCATCACCTCTGTGGACTCATTCCGCTTCCTGGGTACCACCATCACCCAGGACCTGAAGTGGGAGCCCACCATCACCTCCGTCATTAAGAAAGCCCAGCAGAGGATGTACTTCCTGAGGCAGCTGAAGAAATTCAACCTGCCAACACGGACGATGATGCAATTCTACACTGCAATCATCGAGTCCATCCTCACCTCCTCCATCACCGTGTGGTACGCTGGAGCCACTATCAGGGACAAACAGAGACTGCAGCGTGTTGTGCGCTCTGCTGAGAAGGTGATTGGCTGCAGACTCCCATCTCTGCAGGACCTGTACACCTCCAGGACACTGGGGCGTGCAGCTCGGATCTCAGCTGACCCTTCTCACCCTGGACACAGTCTGTTTGACCTGCTCCCCTCAGGCAGGAGGCTCCGGTCCATTCGCACCAGAACCTCTCGCCATAAGAACAGTTTCTTCCCCTCTGCTGTTGGACTCATGAACAATAACCGTACGACTGTTCCCACCACTAACACATGACCCTACGCTGTGTTCACTGCATCATTCCATGTTTGCACTGATCACCACCTGCACTCATGCACATATCTATCTACTTAGCACTTTCAATTTTAATTTTTATGTTTATTTAAGTGTTATCTGACAGTATGTTTGCACTAAGTACCGCAGCAATTTCCTAATGTTGTAAACCTGCTCAACATTTGGCAATAAAACCCTTTCTGATTCTGATTCAGGGTTAATCAGTTTAGTGCTCACATGGTTGGAGCTGAGAGCAGCTGACCAATCAGAAACACAGATGAGCCCACTGGCGGCGCATTGACTTTATAAAGCAAATTAAAACTACAATATTAGAAAATATCAAGAGATTAAACACATATAACACACTGAAAGCAGTTAAAGCTGCAGCAGTGTGTGTGTGTGTGTGTGTGTGTGTGTGTGTGTGTGTGTGTGTGTGTGTGTGTTTCCAAAGCTCTGTGGGAGTGTGCAGTCACGATTGTACAATGAGTGTGAATTTTAAATGCTTTGGTCAGCAGTATGGAGAAGACTTGTATGGGCAGAAATCTGTGCCATCGGAAACTGAATTTGAATAAGTTCAATTTGAATTTGAATTGCTCAGATTGAATCTGAATTGTAACTTGAATAAATGCTTTTGAAAACTGAATTTGAATTAGTCTAATTTGAAATTGAATTTATGGTTTGAAAATGATCATCACTAAATTGAAATTGAATTTATATTTTGAAAATGAATTGATTTGCTTTGAAACTGCATTTTATCCTTTAAAAATTCAGCTCTCGAATAATTTCAGTTTCACTTCTCACCATTCAGTTTCAGTTCTACAATTCAATTTCAGTTCCAAAATTCAGTTTTTTGGAACTTACATCCGGTTCCGGTTCAAGCGCAGATTAATAGAACTACGTTTTACTAGCGGACCGAAAGTGTTACTGACGGGAATCTACAGCGTCTTGAGCTGAATTAAGACTTCAGAAGTCATTCGTCATGTCGAATGACCAGCGGATAAACTCTCAGGTTGGTAATAAATGTACTACATGTATAAGAACAAGCGTCATGTTAACAAAAGATAGCCGTAAGGTAACTGTTATGCTTATTGTAGCTGTTAGCTAAAAACGCTAATTTAGCGTAGTTTGCCCTGAATTCAGCTTTGACAACAAATATGATCGACTGTTTCTAGTAGAATTCCAAAGTTGTCATCTTGTACCCTCTCAGAGTGCCCCTCTGTATGCTTGCAGAGACCCCTACAGTAGGGAAACATGCAAAACAGTGTCCAAACCTTTGTGTTTTAGCTTTATTTATGTCTTACACAGCATCCCAACTCTTTAGCTAACTTAATAACTTTAGCTAAAGTGAATAGTTAGTCTAATTCATTAGTGCAGCATTACTGGATCATCTCTGTTTGAAGTGATATAATGTGATATACAACTATCACTGAAACAGCAAACTTTGTAAATAAGCAAACAACACTTCTCATTCTCTAAACGTTTGGCCACAGCTGTAGATTACACTATCAGTGCTTGTTCACTCTTGACAATAATTACATTTCTAAATTCTCTTTGTGCATTTACAGGTAAACAATATCTAATATTTTATTTAAATGACTGCTTTGTCTTTGAAAAGGGTGAAGAGCCTGAGGCCGGTGACAGTCCAGTTCTACTCTAAGTACATCCTTACAGTGGCTCACAGGACAAGGCCACATTCCTGTCCTGCCAGAAGAGAAGACAAACTTCAGAGTCTTCATGCAGTTCAACCACACCTGTCATATGGAATATGACAGGGGTCTCAAACTCCAGTCCTCAAGGGTGGACTGGAGTCATGCAACTTTTCCATGCCCTCGAGGACTGGAGTTTGAGACCCCTGCCGTATGGTGTTCATGCTGTTTTCTACCCCACAGTTACAGCATGTCTGACTGCCTGTTCAGCATATGCAAAAATATATGAGTTTAAGCATGTGATGACTAAGGCCTTCCATTATGGTGTTTGTCATCACATGTCACAGACATCTGGATGATCATTTGGAATAAACTAAAAACTTGTTACTTCATCTTTTATCTTTATTATTATTATTATTGTTGTTCTTATTTTACACTTTTCATGGTTAGGCATTAGGTTTATTTGTAGTAGTCCTTTCCAACGTCTTTCCCTCTTCCATGTTACTGTGTCAGCTTGTCAGCATCTATTTGGGTTTGGAAGTGGAACAGAAAGTCAGGAAATCCAAAGTGCCATTAAAACCAGGAGAGGTTCTTATATTTCAGAAGAAGGGATTAATTCAAAAGAAATGACCTCAATGCCATATTTTATTTAGGAACACTAGAGAGCACTTTGCAAAATAACACATTCTTATAATTTCACCCTCAGATGAGCCAAGCTACGACTGTCAGGGAATGTGATGTAGGTACAGAGCATATGAGAGTGGTTAAGTTAATGTCTCTTGTCTAGATGAAGGCACAATAGGGATCAATGGCAAGGCGTAGAGATTCAGTATCTTCAGTCTTCAGTGGACACTCCATTTCTGGCACAAAACACCTGTAAAAGATGGTCGATTTAGGAGGTGACCCGACAACTTCAGCCTGTCAAACATAGTAATGGAGCAGCATGTTTAAAAAATATATCTAATTAAGCATGCACTCAGTACCCTAAGAATTATTATGGTAGTTAAACACAGTGATAGTTGTATATCATATTATATCACTTCAAACAGAGGTGACCCAGTAATGCAGCACTAATGAATTAGACTAACTATTCACTTTAGCTAAAGTTATTAAGTCAGCTAAAGAGTTGGGATGCTGTGTAAGACATAAATAAAGCTAAAACACAAAGGTTTGGACACTGTTTTGCATGTTTCCCTACTGTAGGGGTCTCTGCAAGCATACAGAGGGGTACTCTGAGAGGGTCCAAGATGACAACTTTAGAATTCTACTAGAAACAGTTGATCATATTTGTTTGTCAAAGCTGAATTCAGGGCAAACTACGCTAAATTAGCGTTTTTAGCTAACAGCTACAATAAGCATAACAGTTACCTTACGGCTATCTTTTGTTAACATGACGCTTGTTCTTATACATGTAGTACATTTATTACCAACCTGAGAGTTTATCCGCTGGTCATTCGACATGACCAATGACTTCTGAAGTCTTAATTCAGCTCAAGACGCTGTAGATTCCCGTCAGTAACACTTTCGGTCCGCTAGTAAAACGTAGTTCTATTGATCTGCGCTTGAACCGGAACCGGATGTAAGTTCCAAAAAACTGAATTTTGGAACTGAAATTGAATTGTAGAACTGAAACTGAATGGTGAGAAGTGAAACTGAAATTATTCGAGAGCTGAATTTTTAAAGGATAAAATGCAGTTTCAAAGCAAATCAATTCATTTTCAAAATATAAATTCAATTTCAATTTAGTGATGATCATTTTCAAACCATAAATTCAATTTCAAATTAGACTAATTCAAATTCAGTTTTCAAAAGCATTTATTCAAGTTACAATTCAGATTCAATCGGAGCAATTCAAATTCAAATTGAACTTATTCAAATTCAGTTTCTGATGGCACAGATTTCTGCCCATAGACTTGAGCTACAATAAAATCTATCATATTGCTGGAAGGGAAGCTGGCTGTAGTTTAACAGACTTATCAGAATCACAGCTCGATTGTTAAGACACAGGAGGACCTGAAGGATTACAACCGTTTTTCATTGAACACCTCTGCAGCTGAGGGTGTGTTTAAATGCCTGAGAGGGAAGTGCCGGTTCAGCTCAGTTTGTGGACTGAAATAACGTAAAAACAACTGTGTCAGGCGACACGTTTATAAACTCATCTCCAGTAAATGTGATTATTATAGAAGCTGCATCCGTGGTAATTTTGCACCAAATCTCACTTGTCTGATGCCAGAATTGTAAACGCCAATAAAAGAAGGATTTCATTCACTGGGATTTCAGTGTGAGCCCAAGACCCAGGGACTCTGCTTTATTATGGCACAGACAGGTATGCCATATGTCATATGACATGTACACGTGTACATGCCGCTAGAAGGGTCGCTCATATTGATAACCCTGACAGTCCGAAAAGGCGGGTAATAAATTGTGGCTAATTCAAATAGACAAATTTATCAAATGTATTTGTAAAACGCGAGGCAGAATAAGCTAAAGGTTACCATAAAAAATAAATATAATTAATATGTGATATTAAACTCTAAAACATGGAGTCAAATTTCAACCGTGATTTTACAGTAGGGTCGTCAAGTTAACGATTATAAGATGGGGCAAAATGTTCAAAATAAAAGCTTTCTTTGGTCAGCCAACGGGCTGCCTTGCAACTAGGGTAAACAAGCCTTTACTTTGAAAATCAGTAACGGAAATGTGTGCTTGCGTCAGAGGTAGTTTTATTTGACTGGTTGACCGAACCAGCTGAGGTGCTGGTTCGGTTAGTTTACTGCTGAAGTTAGCGCCGTGTTAGAGACGTATTTCTTTGTGGAAATGTGTTTTTATTTCCCGCTTTACACCGACTTCCAGGCTGCCACATAAAGGCGAACCAGTCCGTGCTGGCTGAACTGGAAAAGTGAGCTTTTTTCGGCTAGTGAGTGAGGATTTGGTCCCGAGCATCCTGCTAGCTTAGCAGCTAAGTTAGCGACACAAACCAGAGAGGAGGGAGGTGAGCAGTGTTTACTTTCATTTCCAGTAATGACAGCTCTGTGGCAGCTCGATATCTGCAGAATAACTTGATGAATTTATCTATTTTTATTAGTAATTATTTTATGCTGTTATTCAAACGTGATAGATGTGCTAGTCTGACGTTATACTTCCCGAATGAGCGGTTGCCATGCAAATGTCAGCTCTCTGAAATTACATAAACTCAACTAAATGAAGGCAAAGTGGCCAGCGAAGATACACATACTTAACGTTTAGTAGGTCATATTTGTGGCCATGGCTCAAAGGAACTATGGCAGTACAGTTTTTGTCACTGACAGCTGGAAGAAGACATGTGACACTGAACACAAACCTTCAGATTTAACGCGTCATATTTCTGCCGAATTAAAGAGCAGCTCCTAAAAGTTAATTAATGTCCCAGGTCGGATTTTGTGCTTGTACTTCATGGAAATGTTAAGGTAAATGCTAAATTACACGATAAGTTACCGGGTTTTTGTTTCCATGCAAGTAAGAAAAGATTTAGCACTTCGAATGACACTCCCCCTGAAACTTAAGAAAAGATAATTGTTATCATCATGGCAGTAACGCAACAGGCTTCATAAGCTACCTGACTGCTTTTTCTTTCTGTCCAGGTGAGAGGTGAGAACCAGGGTCACCGACCATGGCAGGTGGGATTACAGACACAGGAGAGCCCTACTCTCCATTTGTAAGTTTCCAGCATGCAGGAGTTATCTCCCAGTCTCTCTTTGAATATTTAAAACACTCCCTTGCTGGTTTAAAACAGCCTCTCCTACTAAAGCACACTGTTACGAACACATGAAAGGGCGTTTAATGTTCAGCACATTATGACCTCTAAAGGCTGCCACACTGTGCTGCTTTTGGTTGTAATTTGTAGTTTAAAGGAAACAAAGGACGGTGTGTTAGTCACAGCTTTCCTGTCAATGAAAAGAGGAAAATCGAAGGAAATTGTTTGACTTCCAAACGTGGCTGTGCTCTCGTCACTTCTGTCCCAAAGCAGCTGATGCATTTAGTCACTAAAGGAGCTAAGAGATGGTGCTGGTTGTGAGGACACCTAAACACAAAATCAGTGCTGATAGTTTAATTTAATTAAAAGTGTTTTCAAAGAAAGAGTAACACAGCAGCTATGTGACGGCCAGGGAATGATTTACTTGACCTGGATAGAAAATTAGAGGACATTAGTGTGTGATGGTGTCACTGTAGGAACCAAAGACTGGAAAGCAATGATCTTTCAAATTTTAGAAGAATTAGCTTTAAATCAAATCAAATCAAATCACTTTTATTGTCACATCACATGTGCAGGCACACTGGCACAGCACATGCGAGTGAAATTCTTGTGTGCGAGCCCCACAAGCAACAGAGATGTGCAAACACAACAACACAAACGAGCAAAATACAAGAATGGCCAACCTGAAACTAATAAATATATGTACAATATATAATAGTGTATGCATTTCTGGATGTGTATACTAAATATTTTCCTACGTGTGTGTGTGTGTGTATACACACATTTTTACAAATTAAATAGTAAAAAAAAAAAAAAATAATAATAATAATAATAATTATAAAATATACAGAGTTGAATATGTGCAAAACAAGTGGCAAAAAAAATAGCAGATTGAAACTGCTGAGGTTAAAATCCCGATTAAAAAGCCGCAGCTGTCGTCTTTGTCAGAGCTCCTTTTAAGGTCAGGCACATGCTTAACCACCTGACTGGCCTCTTTGAAAATGCTGTAGTTGCAGTATTGTTGCTTTATCGCCAACCTTGGAACTTGTTTGAACAAAGCTCTTCGAATAGAATAGAATAGAATACTTTTATTTGTCAATTTCTTCAAATGTACTTGCCATACAAAGGAATTGAAATTACGTTTCACACTGTCCCATGCGTAGACATTGACAACAATAAGGTGCAGATGCACAACAAAAACAGCCCTAACAATAAAGTAATAAATAGTAATATAATAATATAAATAGTGCTAAAAGAAATACTAAAAATATATATATTTTTAGCAGAGAGGGTTAAAAGCCTTGTCACGGGGCCTGAGATTGAACCCCTGACATTCAGAAACCCGGAACCCTGTGAGCTGAACAACCACGTTAAATACTTCATAAAGTTAGGACACGTCTGTGTCAAGTTGCCTCAGAAATGTATCCATGTTACTTTTAGGATCGACTGTTGTGCTTCCTTATTATCAGGCTTTCCTAAAAGCTCTCTGAAAAGTCTTCAGTTGATTGAAAATACCACAGTGAGAGTACTAGCTTCACTCTCAGACTGCAGGCTTGTAGTTATATTTACTAGTTGTTGTTCATGTTCACTGTATGCAACGTTTTTCTCCCCCCTTTGGTTGATCCTGCTTCTACTGGCTGTCTCTTGATATTAAAATAGAGTTCTTCCTCTCCACAGTCACCAAGTGCTGCTCGCAGGGGATCATTTCATTTTTTTGGTTCTCTCTCTAATTTTCTTACAAACGAAGGGTCTTGAGATGACTTTTAGTGAAAATAGCTGATCAAGTCTGCTTGTAAAAATAAGTTTTGTGTGTGAAAGTGCAATGATAAATAAAGAGGAAGCTTAAAAGATCCTTCTACGTCCTCTTTTCTTCTTTTTGTCACGTCAGGCGTCTTTACTCAGTTCGACAGCTCAGTACATACCCTGACTTTGCTTACTTCAGCATGACTTTGCCACAAAGAGTCAGCTCTGCTGGTCAGATGATTTTCTGTTTTTGTTTTTTTTTTCTTTTTCCAGGAAGTAAAAGCCTTGAATGATTAAAGCACTCAGCTATCCGATAGTGTAAGTGCTGCCCAATTAAGCCCTACTGTCTCCCTTGGCACTGGCCCATTCTTCCACCCAAGTAGCTTGATCTGTATCAGCCCGGGTGCCAAGGAGCACCTGATACTGTGGTGCCTGAGGATTTGCACTTGAGGAAAAAGGCTTTTAGTAAATCATTAATAGTTTCTAATAATATTTTCTAATATTATTATACAATAGTAAAAAATATTGGATGTCTGTGGAGAGATGGGGTCAGCAGAGGTGAAATGAAAAGCTTGTGCGGTGATAAATGTTAATATTTATCAGGAGCACGCCTGTGCATGTCTTTACCTCCCGTGGTTTCCTCTCCAGGTGGGGCTGGTGTACATGTTCAACCTGATTGTGGGGACCGGAGCTCTGACGATGCCCAAAGCCTTCGCTCAAGCTGGGTGGGTGGTCAGCTTGGCCCTCATCACCTTTTTAGGATTTATGAGGTGAGTGTTGCTCTGATCCAAACTTAGTTAAATAATAATAGTCATTGACTTCCACCTCTGCCTTTTTTTTCCTGTCTGGGATTCACAGGTAAACGTGGGTTTCTTTCTTTGGTTGATATTTGCCACCCAGTAGGCCTTCTTTTACTTCCTCTTTCACTAATAACACGGCACATTTTAAAAACTCTATTGTGTCCAGGTTACTTTCTGTTAGGACTGCATGATTATGCCGGGTGTGATTTGTTCGTGGTTAACATCGCTGGCCCTGAATCTGAAGGATTGAGCTGCTTCCAGGAACGAGCTCTCGATTTGTTTCTTGTCTGGTGTTTGTATCGTCTTTTAATGTAGCGTTACAGGTTCAGACTGTTTACTGGAAACATAAAACTGCACGGTGCAGGGAGGAGCTGTGATTGGCACATGCAGGCACATCACCAGGTGGAGATTTAAAGACAGATTGATAGCACTCACCTTCAGTCAGTTATCTTGATTTAACTGAGACAAGCCAAAATTGTAATCAAGTGAAATTGTGCAGCCCTGTTTTCGTTTTTTAAATATATCTTCCATTTACAGATGTAGCCTAAACATCTCAGATGCGTGTTGGTATTTAAGTTTAAGAGAGAGAGGCTTGTAGCTGAAATATGAGAAGTGCTCATTCAAATGACTTCATGACACTGGACTTCCTTTGGTCCCTATCAGTGAACCCACAGCGAGAAGCAGCAATGTTTATTAAAGACATGCTCAGGCGCTGAAATTATTCAGGCTTTATTGGCACACTATGTGCAGGGTCAGTTATGTCGAGTTTTCAAATGAACATTTCTTTTGTAGTTCTGAGTGTTTCTTGCCAAATTTTACCCCTAAAATCAGATTATTATGTAGAAAAATATCTGATTTAAGAAATATATAAAGACTATTTAATTAACAAAAGTGTCGTGGCGTGGAGCACAGATTGCTTCAGTGGTTGTTGGTGGTAACTCAGGGATCTGAAGTTTATTTGAGAAAGGATGGAGCTTTCATAGTTCAGCACGCTGGACCTGGATGTGTAGCTTCTGGTGCCAACTAGCCTCCGGTTAGCTGGAATTAGGAAGTGAGGAATACACTGGAAGTAATTCTTTATAATGCAAGGTCGGATCAGGGTTTGGTTACCCAACTAATAATAATAAATAACAGAAATGCAATAATTCAGGATAACTTAACTGAATTGGGATTTATTAATAAATGAGTGACAGGAAGTCTTTGCTGAGCGATCCTACTCACACATGAGAGGAGCGAGTGGAGAAATAAAACGAAATAATCACGGTGATGACATCAGTTTCATACACAGAGACACCGAAGTATGTTTTAGAGGGAATCGCTTTATTTTTGTCTTGGTTTGTTTTGTTGTGAACATTTTTTACTCCCAGTATAGAATATTTCATGTTCTACATGTTGTATATATATTTCTCTGGTGACTGTTTGGTAGAACAAACTCACTCTGCACCCTGGTCATGGAGCAATCTGCAGAACACACTAAAGCTGTTCATTCATCTCCCTGGAAGAGCTCCGTTTCCAAGCGCGTTATTCCTGAGCTGGACTTTGTTTTGGGGTTTTTTGTAATTGTTTGCTTTGATTTTCTTGATCGCGCCTCTTCATTTTATAGCTTTCGCAACCTTTTGCTTTCTTGGCAGTGTGCTTTGAAAAAGAGATTTTAATTATAGGGAGCGCACCGGGCAAATAAGGATCAAATAAATAAATGCGTATAAAACTTTGCTTCTTCCACTTCATGTTAGTAGCTGGTGTATACCTGCAAGCAACGAAATGTTACTGATACTGGATCAGTTTTTCAGAGTTGGGATTACACTCAAACCAGCATAAATATGAGAATGTTACATCCAAACTCTGCAATCTGTCATTGCGAATATGGAAAGTTTATAGGGAAGGCCCAGTGTAGGCTTTTCCTAACAATATGAACCTTTTTTTATAAACCCATTTTCATTAAACTTATTCTAATCTGAAGCTTTCATAAATCCCTCATTTGTTATACACAGAAACTTGGTGCTTTCCTTTCTTCGCCAGCCTGCGGCGGCGTAATAAATGAAGGTTTCTGCTGGTGAAAGCACCATTTGATAATGGATCAGACTTTTTTTTTTCCTCTGTCATTAAAAATATGACCTGTTAACTCGATTATCATCTCCTCTACAGCTACATGACCACCACGTTCGTGATCGAGGCGATGGCAGCGGCCAACGCTCAGCTGCGCTGGAAGAGGAGAGAGCAGGAAGAGGTGAGATGATAAAGTGTTGGAAGGAGCAGGCTCTTACTCTATATGTAAATATCCTTTTTAATAAGATGTGGGCTGGACAGATCGCTCTCCCTTTGCTGTGAGGATGTGTGTCAGACAAACCAAATATTAAAGAAGTAAATGTTCCTCCCTGTCAGGGGGAGTTTAATAAGACACTTAGCCAAACAGAGCTGCGACCCTGCAGCAAGGTGAAAGTAATGTTTAGTGTTTAAAAGCAGTGCAGGGATGTTTCGAGCTCTTAGGTCTGCTTAAGGTCTCATTCTGACACGTTGACGCAGCAGAACTTGAACAGCGATAAAGTTGTAAAATGTTTACAGTAAACACTGAGAGTGAAAGACACCAGAGACAAAACAGCAGTCAGAGGAGGCATTCGCTTCCTTGCACATTTGGTCTGCATAATGTAAAGCCAGTAATGTCTCAGTCATATCGAGTAAAATCAGGAGGGAACTGCCTAGCGACTAGGAAAAATTGGTGGTTGCTCAGTGATTACGTTGAATTTTTTTGCAGTTTGTCCGCCTGAGTTTGAGTTGAGAAATACCTTAAACCTTCAGCGACCGCTTTCAATTTCAATGGACTCAGCTGACTACCAGCTGTTTTATTCTAGTTGTTCTCATATAATTGCAAGGTTGGCGAGCGTTTGTGCCATTTTTCAGTGTGATCACCGTACTACAGCGACTCTGAGTGCAGTCACGCTACGTCCACACTTGCACGGGTATTTTTGAAAACTGAGATTTTCCGTTTTTGTTTTTTTTTTAAATCCCGTCCACACGTGCAGTTTTGGAAAAATATCTCTGTCCGCATGTAAACACTAAAAACTAAATGTTGGCCAATCAGAAGTCTAGAAGCCTGGGAGGAAAAGGGTAAAGAGGGTTTGTGCCACCACTAAACCTGAAGTACTGCTGAAAGGTTTTAGTTTTTCTGGTCAGGCAGCTAATTTTGTGTTATTTTTCAAGTGCGTTCATCATTTCAGATGTTAATAACTAAAGACAGTATTTTGGCTGTTGTGCAGACTCACAACTTAGGAATGAGCAAAATGCAAACAGCATGCATCAATTTAATTAAAAAAAGTAAATTTATTCAAAACTGACGTTGGGATTTGGGTTGTGAGTGTTGAATGTAGAAGTTCACCCTGATGCCTGCGTCTTTTTAAATGGAAGGACAGTAGCTGTGTGTACGGCACACACGGTGTCAAAAACGGCACACGCCTTTGACGTTGCGCGAGTCTGCTAATCAAATTTAGAAGAAGAATAAGACGTTGCATGAATCTCAGTTTTTCTCGTCCGCACCTAAACGCCAAAACTGAATTTTTGAAAATCTCCATTTCATTGACCCAAAACGCTGTTTATGTGCGGATGAAAATCCCGAATGCATAGAAGAATCTGCGTTTTCAAAAATACCCGTGTGCATGTGGACGTAGCCTCGGAGACGATTATGGCAACAGATTTGCGTTTTTCACTGATTTTTCTTTTCCCCCTGTTACATTTATTGCATATTTTTACAGAAAGGCTGCATGTAATTACGATTCATACTGACAGCAGACCAGCTTTGTGTTATTGTTGTGTTCTGCTCCCATTTAAAAGAAACGAGACTGCAAGATCATTGCGGTTGCAGTGATTGTGGTCGTAGCAACGACTACAACCACTCTTTCCTTTAGTGTAACTGTAGCTTCAGGCTTTGTCACCTTGACAGAAATCTGTGCTGTTTTCTGTTTTTCTGGGTATTTGCATCCGTTTAGACTTTTGACATGATGCAGGAACCCTACTCTTCTCTTTAGATTGAGGATTTGGCTCCACTCGAGCAGACACAGGTGACATTTGTAACTGTGATGCCAAATGCAGAGAAAACAGCTTCACCACATCTTATAGCGCTGCTATGAAGATTAAAGTGTCCACTGTACTGTGCAGTCATTTGACTCGAGAATGAGAACGGCAGTCTGACTATAGAGGTTTGTAACCTTTAAACACGACTGACGTCTTCCTTATTTGAGTTTATCACCACACGGACATTTGGACCTTCTTTATAGATCCGGTGACTGTCTTCATTTCACTCCCAGTAAAAATCACTTGACTGTAGAATATTTAAAGCTTAAAGCCTGAAAGTTCTCTCTTTTAAAAGGGAAGCTGTATTTTTTTTATTTAGGGGGCTGTTGTTGTTTTATTGCCCAATCCTAGCAGAAGTGAAATGCGCCTCTTGCCACTCGTCTATAAGAAACCCAATTTGGATGAAGCCGTCGGTGTAGAACGATACTGATTACCAGAGGAAACAACAGAGTCTTAAATCATTTTTACTTTGCCTTAGAAAAAAAATCTTGGTGTACTCCAAATGGCTCGGCCTTTGCTTTTTTGTTTCTCCCTGGGTACAGAAGTCATCTTGCTTAATGCCTGTGGGTTTCCAGTCGAGGAGTTATGAGCCCGAGGACAATAGCTCGGCTCGAACTGAGCCTCAAACACTCAGCCGTGATTCATGGCTGCTGTGCTGCTCAGCATTTTCCCTCCATCTAATGGAAACGGGAGAGCTGCTCAACACTTTATTTCCCTCTGCATGAGTGAAGCCTCTTAACAACAATATACGCTTTTTAAAACAAAAACACAAAAAACCCCATCAGGTTCAAAATGAGTTTATTTAGCAAAAACCAGAGAGCAGTCAGTCACCATTACCTGCTCTTTAGTTTGCACCGGTGCATGTTTGTCATGATTTGACATCACATATGTAAGTGTCACCCACTGACTCAGCGCTACTGATTTGGACGCCACCATGTTGGTTTTTTGAAAGTTACCGTATCTGAATGAGAGGTGGCGCTCTAACAGTTCTTATGGATGTCCGACACAAACAGACACCTGCTAATTAGTGCCAAGCAACACGCTAATTAAATACTGATGAAGTTCATCCACCCGAGCACTCAGCAAGGGAGATCTTTGTCTTCAAAAACACTCCAGAAAGCTTATATAAACTGTACTTTAGCATCAGCTTCATTTTTCAGTCCCTCAGGGGTCGCACATCCTCCTCTGTCACACCAACCCTCTGCATCTTCTCCTTTACTGCATCCATGAATCTTCTCTGTGGTCTTCCTCTTCTCCTCCTGCCTGGCAGCTCCATCCTCAGCATCCTTCGTCCAGTATGTCCACCCTCCTCCTCTGCACATGTCCAAACCCTCTCAGCCTCTCTGACTCTGAGCTGTCCCTCTGATGGACTCATTTCTAATCCTGTCCATCCTGCTGAGTCCAATGAACGTGAACATCTTCAGCTCGGTGTCCCGTCTTCCTCCCAGTGCCACCATCTCCACACCATACATCACAGCCGGTCGCACTACTGTCTTGTAAACCTCTCCTTTCACTCTTGCTTCCATCCTTCAGCTGTCTTGTGCACTGTATTTAAACTCTAACACTGAACACAGGACATACGTTTGACCTTTGTCAGCCAGTTTGGAAGGAGAGAGAATGAGTGCCAGTTAACATATTGTTAAATGATTTCACTAAAAATAATTGGTGGATGGATATAAGCTGTGATATGTTTAACCTCTTTATATTATATGTTTTTGAGGGTTAATGATAACAGCAGGTGTAAAGTCCATACGTTCCCAGCTTTAAGTCAGCACAGATCCCTTATTGCAGCCTTTCTCAAACAGTGGGGTGCGATGCCAGAGGGGGAGCGTGTGACCCCGGGGAGCATGCTTTCTTTGCTGTACTAGAATAGAGTGTGATTGCACATCTGCTACAGTAGGTGGCAGGGTTTTTTGCACTGAGCACGTGCACACACACAGCACAGAGCAGGAGATAAAGTGCAGTAAACAAACTCTCCAAAAAATATTTAACAGTGACGAAAAGAAAGGCGGAGAGAGACAGCGATAACGGGACAAACGAACGTCTCCCGAAAGCTAAGACGAGGAAATATGACGAAGCGTACGCAGCACCTGTCGTCACTGTGACTTTGTGGGTTAAAGTGTTTTATGTATTTGAGGAGGACTGAGTTTGAAGTACAGTTTTTGAGGACACGGCTCTTTTGTGGTGCTACACACAAAAATGTTGTTGCTTGAATCTACCTGTGCTCCCGCCAACTGCCATTAAATACCAAAGCTTAAAATGATTCTGGCAGGCTGGCAGTGCACTGGAGGCTAAATTGTGAAACTCTCAAAAGGGTTTCTTTTAAATTTATTTTTTTGTCTGAACATTTAAGAATTCAAAGGGATTCATTTTCAAGGCAAAGAAAACTGTCAGACACCACCAGCTGTTATCAATCAGTTACTTTTCATTACCTGAGGTATTAAAGAGGAGCCCTCCCAGCAGGAGTGATCTGGTTTAGTATGGGAGGCGTACAGGCCTGCCTGGAGGGAGCCATGACTGCCCTCTGCTGGTGTTTTAGGAGGACTGTAACTGAATTAACATGTCATAGTGTTCAGAGTTTCAGGAAGGATAATAAATGTTTGGCCTGACTATTGAAAATCATCAGGTTAATATTGAAACAGATTCTTTTCTACACAATCTGCAGAAGCTGTTCAAGTTAGAGAAACGGATCCCGTTTAATCGTTTTAAATCAGCACAGTTAGCACTGTGACTGCACCTGTTTTTATCCATTACACGGATGCCTTTTATCCAGTCTGCTTTTGTTTTATGTACATTTTATGTTTGTGGTTGTCTTTAATTTATCTGAATTGCAGTTTGAGTGAATAGGTCGTTGTTTGCTATGAAGCAGTGGGATGTTTAAAAGCTTTGAGGTGGTTACTGAAAAACATGTGACCCTCCTTTTGTTTTAATTTTAAGATCTGGGAGCCATCAGGAGGAGGGTCAGGTGGTCCGAGTGATGCTATAATCTGTGAACACGGTTATTACACTGGGGTGCAGACTGTGGTAGAAGAGGTGGTTTCTGTCCTCCTTCCTGTATTTACTCTTGTTGCCTCTGACACATCTGACCAATAGCCACGTTAAATGTTCTCAGATGGTTTGTACCGAAGATTTTGGCTTACTTGGAGATTTTTATTTTTTTTGTATGAAAACAAATTAAACCACAGGAAAAACGACTTTACAAAAATCCCTGATTTGAACCTGAGCAAACAAAGTGTGTCGGTGTGAAAACAGCCTAAAACCTGTGAGGTGAGGCTAAAATCAAGGTTGGAGTCCAAGAAACTAATTTACCATCTTTTAAAAGGCGGGTTCACATCCTGCAGTCTGGTGTTTGTTGAACTCTTAGTTAAGTTGTGATTGGCGCTGTAAGGCGGGCCATGTAGCTGCTGTTTGTCACTCCTCGTCCGATCTTTGTCCCTATGTCACTCACCTCATCATTGACACCTAATTGACGCTAATCTGCAGAGACTCTGTGGGCACGCGATTGCCTCCGTCCTCCACGGGGTTTGCCAGCTGCTGCTTGTAGTTTCCAGATGTTACCTTCCTCTGCTGCAGCTGTTTGCTGATTGTTTGTGTTTAGAAATGAGGAAAACAGGAAGTCACGCTTTCCTCCTGTCGTCCTCAGCAGGTCGAGAACAGCGACTCCACGTCCGAGTATTCAGACGACGACGAGGTCACGTGCCGGGGTCGATCGGAGCCGGAGACGAGGCCCATCTTGTCTGTTCGTGAGTGTCGCTCTCTTTAGAAAAATAGGAAAGAAGATGTAGTCTTACATCAAGACCACGCACTTAGTTCAGGTTTCTCTCTCATTGTAAGGTTTCACCTCTACAAATACGCTCGCCGAGGGCTTTATTACACGTTACAGATGTATGTGCATGGCTTGCTTAGCACAGTTTACCTTTAAGCAATTTTCCAAAATTGCTCATTTTGCAGGAAGTGTTCACAAATGCACATAAAATTCAGAAATGAAGAACTGTGAGACATGTATAGACTTAATATATCACAAATTCATCGTGCTCCGGATCCAGGCTCTGAAGTCGAGGTGTGCCGGCTCAGGCTCCTCTTACTCATGTAGTTATCCAATCAGCAAGTCACATGACAGCAGTGCAGCTACAGACAAGTTAATATTCACATCAAACATTAGAGACACAGCAAGTGCTCCAATGACTGGCTAACGACATGAATTTTAGACTTTGTCATTTATCAAACAAAAATTGTCAGTTTTATGCGATTTTATATTAAATATTTTTCAGATTTTCACAATTTGGCAAATGAAACAAGGTGGAACAGCCTCTGAGTATAATTATCATCATTTCTGGCATTTCCTGAGAAAAAGTTACATTTGTTAAAATGCTTTAATGTGAATTCTTTAAATAAATGTAGTAAATTTGTAGCAAGTATAAAGACACTTTTTTTTGATAGATAGATAGATATCTCAGTCTGGGCTTATCTGACTCCTTGCACGAGGTGTCTTTACTCCCGTCGTCTGCTTCCTGTCTTCACAGAGAGATCAGGGCAGGCCGATCATTTTGACATCATGGAGCGGGTTGAGATGGGTCAGATGGCCTCCATGTTCTTCAACAAAGGTAATAATCTTCTCGCCTCCAGCTCCTTCTTCACCTCCTCTCTCTGCCCATTATTCAGCCATTATTCAATTAACTTTCGACGTCGCCGTCATTAGCCACGCGTAACATTTATATGGAGGAGTAGTGAGGGTTGTGTGGGATAATTCGGGAGAGATATTTTTTTTAATGTCCGGTGCTCACATTTACAAAAGGAAGACTGCTGGCAGTTTAATTGGATGTAATTATAAATGGAAAAACTGCCTCTGGTTTTAATTACCTGTTTGAGACCCTATCAAGGTTGTTAATCTCTCTGCCTTGCTTGTGGGTGGGTGAGTAGGTGAGTGAGGGTAACCTGCACTTGTGGCAAATTCCTGAATGATTTGGGGGCTAATGAGTTCTCTGTGAAGTTTTGCTGTTGAATTAAAGGCAGAATCACCTTCAACCGGAGACAGACAAAGCCTCGAGGCTCATATCGGAGCTCTCGTCTCCTCCTCTCCTCGTCTCCTTGCTCCTCTTGTCCGCTTGCATTAATCCAGCCAGCTCTTCTTCACTCGGCACGGGTGCCTCCACAGTCTGCAGCATCCCTGTTGTTGCAGGAGTAAAGGAACAGCAAAAGGTCGAAGCTCCGACAACATCGTTGCGCTGACACGCTCGGTCCTTCAGCGTTTCGGCAGCAGGTGGAGCACTTGGCACACGCTCAGTGTAACACATCCGCTCGGCTCATGTTCACACCCACACGTGTGAACGCACTCATGCATGCTGTCATGCAGCTCATGCTGTTAAAGCTGCAGTGCGCTCCGTACAGTCTGCTCGTCACTCACTCGCCTGTTCTGCTTGGTTAATGTGCTTAAAAGAAGAAAAAAAAAACGAGGCTGGCTGACGACCTTTCCCACCACGAAACGACTCCATGCAGGTGAAACACGGGCAGCTATCGACTGGTAATAAGGAAATGAGTTTTCTCTCCTCGTCTCTCTCCCTCATGTGGTGAGAAGCAGCCCAGTCACTCTAATCAGAAACGAATTAGCCCAACACGTGCTGGTCGAGGAAAGAGACGGAGCCCTTTTCTCTGTCCCGATTACGCCGACCCGCTCAGCTTCTACCTGCTCACCACCTTCCTGTCCACTTCATCCACTTCTCATCTGTTGCAGTCATGCAGTTTTAATAAGCAGGCACTGACTTTTTAATATTTGGGTCAATAAAAATTCAAACATTGTTTCTTGTAGACATCTTAAAGGGCTTTAACCCTGCATTCTGTTTAATGGCCAGTAGGGAGCGGCGACTCTGGGTCACAAAGACATGAGAAAGCGTCCAAGCACACATCCAAGGTGTGCACATTGGCTGATAGCTTGTCCATCACAAGACTAACAGACAACAAAGCAACAAACCTGAAAAAAGCATCGACTCCTCCAGTTTCTCCAATGAATTATCAGCTTTAAACATCCAGAGTACTGACGCTTGCTTCTGTTCCTCCACATCAAAGACATTAAATTGGTGCGTTTTATTGAACGGATGATATGTCCTGTTATACTCATGCTCAAATTTGCTTATAGAAAAATATAGTTGGATTGTGGCATTTGTGGAGTGGGCCTCGATGTTTAAACGTTAATTTGGTTGCACTTTGTTTTTAACAGTGTGCATATAGAAATATGTTTTTCATTAGAATCTCATGTTCACTCATGAAGTCACTCAAAGGTGCTGGAAAAATATACAAATATAAAAAATCCAAACTCCAACCCAGCGTGTGGTTCAGATAATTTTTCAGAATGAAGGTAAAACTTTACATTTAACACACTGAAAAACTGATGCTAATGGAGTCAGGTGGGGTTCACTGAAAAAGTGCAGCGCAGGCTTTATTTATCAGCCAATATTCCCTGTTTGCTAATCTGTTGATGTCTGCATTTATAACAGCTGATAGATGAAAGTTTAAACTAAACTGAGCTGTGAGTGTTGCATCGTTAGGCCACCAAAAGGCAACCTGCAACTTCCCCACGGACAAAAACCAAATAAAAATCTGCACACAACAAAAGTTGGAGAAATGTCTTTAACTTTAATGTGTCTGAAATATTACATTCTATAATAATATCGTATTCTTAAATCACCAAATCGGTATCATAAATATAAAACCTTCTGAATGTTTGGCTCTTTGCAGCTGCAGGGACACTGCTCTGTTGCGTCGAGTTGTAATAATAACTATTTATAAAGCACTTTCAAACAAAGTGCTATACAGCTATCTGAAACTAAAAAGATGAATAAATAAAAGGGATAAATAGCAGTACAAGTAAAACACAATACAAGTCAAAAACAGTAAGAATTTAAAAACTAAAAGGCAAAGAATTACGAAATGTGTCTTCACCTTAGTTTTAAAAACCTCCACAGAGCATGCCTGCCTAATATCTTGAGGGAGGTTGTTCCACAAGAACGGGACACGAAAAGAAAAAGCTCTCCAGCTGTCTTTTTTCTGGCTCTGGCCAGAGTCCTGAGATCGTAGAGCACGGCATGGAACATAAAGGTGTAAGAGGTCGGAGAGGTATGAAGGTGCCAGTCCATTTAAAGCAGGGGTGGGCAACTCCAGGCCTTGAGGGCCGGTGTCCCTGCAGGTTTTAGATGTGTCCTTGAACCAACACAGTTGATTTAAATGGCTAAATTAGCTCCTGCAGTTCTCCAGAGGCCTGGTAACGAACTAATCATGTGATTCAGGTGTGTTGACCCAGGGTGAGATCTAAAACCTGCAGGACACCGGCCCTCGGGGCCTGGAATTGCCCACCCCTGATTTTAAAGCGTTACAAGGGGTGGGTTTTGATAATCGATTTATCGATTAAAATCGATTCTGGCTTGGATAACGTGATATCGATTCATTAAAATCCTGAATCGATTTTTTAATATAAATTTATTTTGCCAGAAACGCCAGAATCTCAGGTTAAACCTCACAAAATTTCGAAAACCACCAAACAGGAACACAGATTCTTCACAAAGACGTAAACACAAAGCTCGACCCGCCGACGCATCAGAATCAGTGAGATGTCGCCTTTCTCACCCAACGGCACGGACACGGTCGGGGCTGAAAGCCGACAGCTCGCTGATTCTGATGCGTCGGCGGGTCGAGCTTTGTGTTCACGCCCTTTTTGCGCCGATTCTAAAGCTGTTAGTTTTAACTCTCTCCAAACATTATTGACCGAACTTCCACCACGATAAAATCACACTTCATGCACAGCTCTCTCTCTCTCTCCCCCTCCCTCCCTCCGCTGTTTTTTCCTTTTACTTATTTCCGAAAAGAAAACCAAATTTTTTAAAATTATGCAAAATTCAAAACGCTGTGTCTGTAATAAAACCGATCGATTCGGGACCTTGTGAATCGAATCGATTCTAGAAATCAGTGACGATACCCAGCCCTAGTTACAATAATCAATACGTGAAGACACAAATGCGCGTTCCCAGTTTCCTGAAAAAAGTAAACTAGACACAGCAGGCTGGACTGAGTGGTAGAAAAAACAAAAACTTAACCCCTGACTCCGATAGCAGACGTCTCTTTGCTCTAACCAGTCAGCATAACAGAAGGGAGAAAACTGTTGTGGGAAATGAAACATGAACTCAATGTAATGGAGTCTAAACCCAGCTTAAAAGTCAAAATCTCATTCAAACAAACACATACAGCACTTTGATCGTAGACATACGTACACACTGATCACACCCTGGTTGCAGGTCAAGGCTTTCTAATTCTAATTCATGCAAACACCTGAGGACTGATATAACTGTTAGGAAACACTCGTCACTGAGGTACACACATGGTGTGCTGAACAGTGTGTTTGTCTCTTGTCATTTTATATGATTATAAATTAAATTTGAGTTGATTTTTTGGGCCATAATAGATGAAAATAATCAGCAGATAATCTGATAATGAGGGAAAAATTGAGATATGTCTTTATTTTTTGGTTCTGTATGTCAGTCGGTGTTTATACAGAATTTAGAGGGTTGTTTTCTAAAATTAAAAATGTAAATGAAACATAATCCCAGCCAGTCTATCAGGGACTATTTATAGTCTGTATGGAAATGTGTGGGCTGAGCAGTTTTGTTTCTTTGTAGAGGCGACAACTTAATCCAAACCAAGTCCAAAAACCCCCAACCCTAAGTTGTGAGGGATTGTATCTTCCTTTAAATGCCTTTTTTTTTTTTTGCAATGCTCCTTTCAAAACACTGCAAATTGTCACGTTTATGAATAAGTGGATTGGGCGTGAGGAGACAGATATTGACATCTGACAGGCGTGAGGAGACAGATGTTGACATGTGACAGCCGGCAGTTGTCTTTTCTTGGAAAGCCGAGTAAAACAAAATGAGCTGAGGGCAGACTGCAGTCTTTACTGACAGGCGCATTCAGCACTCTTCATGCGTTATTAACAAGAATGGGTGCAAACAAACGCCTTCACGCTGTGCTAAAGTTACAGGACTTTAAAACAGTTTTATCACCGCCCTCAATTCTTCAAAGACCTGCAGGCGTGATTGCACACTGTCTTCCTGTCCCGCGCCGTAGCAGGCAATTAAAAAGCATCTCTCCTGCTGTTGAATAGGCACTCTTAGAGGGCATTCGACTTCCTCCTGGGCTGAAATTGACGTGACGGTGGCAGCAGCGGTAAAGCAGGCTTGGAATAAGGCCATGGATATCGTATCAGCCTGACCTGCAGCCACTGACAGGAATGTTGATGGAGGCAGGTTTATCTGCACCTCTGTGGAAAGGTGCTACTATAACCTTCACATTGACGATTTGAAAGTTGATTAGGAGACGACTTTGGCTAAAGTCACAAAGGCAGAGAGAGAGGGAGGCGAGCGGGAGTGCCATCCTCGCATCAGCGTCTCGTCCCGGCGTTTCATACTTTTGATATGATTTGCCGTTTGTCCACGGCTCTGCAAACAGAACGCTTGTTTCTTCAACGCAAGCCGTCCTTCCCCTGACATATGGAGGGCCGTGGACATGAATACTGATATATCTGTCTTAACACAGACCTCTGTCTTTAATGAGAGCCAAACATGGGCACATCCATTTTTAATACTTGAGTGACTTTTACTTAAATGTCATACTTGTGCATGCAGAGCTCTGGCAAAATGAAAACCAGCAGGGCCCGAGCCACTGGGAAGATGAAGGGACACGTTTGCTCCAGCATGGCTCCTGATCTTTTTCTATAAGTCACAAACACCTGTTTCCTGTAGCAGTTTTAGGATAATTTAATTTCAAAGTTTTGTTGTGATCACAAGTTCAGTCTCCTCCTTGAAGGCTTTACTTCTGTTGTATCCCCCCTTGTACTACTGAATGCTTTTGTCTTTGTAACTTGCAGTGCTTTCATCCATGTGATAAAGCAGTCCCCTTCCACGCAGATTCACAAGTAGGCAATACTTTTATTTTCTAACTAGCTAGTGCCAGCACTTCCTGTCTTGTTGTCTTCATTGTCATTCAGCTGTCTCCTCCCGTGATCTGATGCTGTCCAGCCCTCTCGCTGCTGTTGCAATCTGTGAAACGGACAAACTACCGTCCATCGGTGCAAGAGCGAAAGACTGACTCGTGGAATCAGATTGATGGAAAGCCAAGTGTTTAATGTAATTCCTGGACTTTACGACTTCTGTTACTGCAGAATATCCTAGTAGGCAATCATTTAGAAAACCACCTCGAGGTGAGAGTCAGCGTTTCTGGCGTTGTGTTGATGCAGGTGAAATGACCAAACAATGAAGCTTCTCGGGAATTTTGTCTCTTTGTGTTTGGACAAAAAAATTTAAGTAAAACTTTTTTTGCATCACGTTTTACTTTATTGCAAAACATAATAATCAATGTGCATGTTGTTAGTGAGAGCATTTCTTTTGTATTTTGTGCCATTTAAAATGCATTTAAGCATTTAGGATCCATTGATGTACACGGACTCATTATCGCAGTTACTGTTTTTGTTATTGTGTCGCTGGTTACACGAGAATGACACAGCAACTGACTAACTTCTGCTCCGACTTAGAAGGGAGATATTCTCCAGATGTTAATCTGAGAGATTAGTGATTGTTTAGCGCTGGGATGTCAAACTCATTTCACATCGATGGCCACATACAGCTGGACGAGTGAAACTCCTCTTTCTGTGAGTGTAAAGACGGGTAACTACACATTCATCCCTGAAGTATACTAATATAAGATACAAAAATGCAATTTCAGCAGCACGTCTCAGTTTTTCTACATGATAAATATGTCAAGCCGTCAATCGGTTTGATTAGCGACTGTTTGTAGTTTGTGTTCATCAGAATTTCCCTTTGATAGAACTGGAATCTGAGGAGAAGGCGACTACTGAGGTCCGAATAAAAGTTAATATTCTCTTTCTTCCTTTTATTTCAGAGGTTTTCCATAAGATGACAGCTCATTTTCAGGCATCACAAAACCAAACTGCTTCACCTCAAAGAGCAGGCCACAGGTGGCTTAGTACTAGAGTACGAATAAAATATTATCCCATTCCTTTTAGGACTTAAATGGTATTAAATCCCTCCAAAGTCTCCTTGTAGTCTTAACTAAATGTGGTCTTTGTGCTGTTCTCTCAGTTCCTCCCGGGCAGGTTTTCATGTCTGCTGTCAGTCAGAGGAAATGTGCTGATGGATGGCGGCGGTGTTTCACAGCTACACGGAGTCCTCAGCTCCTACACGAAGGCCCATTTTGTAGCCCGCGTGCCTGCGGCTCGGAGTAATTGGGAAAAATTAGTTGCGGTGCAGCGAAGGCCTGCACGCCCGTGGTCATGTGGAGCGCTCGCCTTTCTATCATTTACCGACTGCAGCAGCAGAATACCCTGCTACCTGTTTCTCAATGATAAGTCTCATCCATGATCAAATTATTAATGGCTGTCCAGTCTGAACCCGGACATTTTTAGGCCATCGTAATGCGAGGTGCTGACCACAGTGCTTCGTTAGTTTGCAGCAGACTCTGAACTTGGGACTGTGTGGAAATATCTGCCATTTAATTCCTGCACCTGTACTTTCTGTAGTATTAGAATATGAAGGCGCAGTGACCTTGGTGTGAAAGCCAGACTCAGTGCAGACAAAGCAAGCAGGTTAACGTCTAAGCTCACACCATATTCCAGCAGCATGCAGAACCACATTTAGCAGCAATGATTTGAAGTAACAGTTTTCTATATGACTTCATCAGTCTGTCACATCCTTCTTCTTTACAGCGCTGCTTCAGGTCATAGAGGTTTGCAGCTTTGTGGAGCTCAGGTTGAGGTCTGGATTTTGGAAGACTGCACCTTTTATTCTTTTTCAGCTTTTCTGCTGTAGATTTGCGCTTGAGATCATTGTCCTGTTTTATGATCCAGTTTGGACCAAGCTTTAACACTTGAAGAGTTTATGGGCGACTCAGTGGCTGCAAGGTGCTCTAACCATCACCTTTGTATGAGGTGTTGTTATTGATGTTCTGTGTTTGGTTTCCTCTGATTGTGGTGCTGTGCATTATCGTCAGTTGTCTCCAATTCGGTCTCATCTCTTTAAAGGACATTGTTCCAGAGGTCTTGCGGTTTGTCCGTACTGCCATGTTTTTTTTCAAACAAGCCGTACTTGTGCAGACTTTTCTAATTGTGCTTTCATGAACTTTGACCTTTAACGTGCTAACTGAGGCCTGTGAAGTCTGAGATGCAGTTCTTGGGTTTTTTGCACGGTCAGATCTTTGGCTGCCAAAACTACAGCTTTTATAGAGGTTCTCACATTTACTGGTGATTAATTAATGAAGTGCATTTGATAGCAGCACCTGGCTGCTGCTCCCCTTTTAATTGCAGTAAGGGTGTTCTTTGTGCAGGCCTTTGTAGTCCTGTTTATGTTTCATGGGTCTGCGTCTTTGTTCTTAACACAACGAGCCGTTCACCATGACATATGTAGTACATATGCTGTTAAAATGTAATGGGTGTGTTCCATTTTGACACTGTATTGACCACATGATTAATTGTTTCATTTTCTTATAATGATAATAACCAGCACACTCTAATAGAGTCTGGGCTAAATTAGACTCGGATTACTCTTTTAGGGCTCCAGACTCTAATGTTGCATTCTGACTGTTGTGAGTCAGCTGACAGCTTTAATTACAACGAGATGAATGGTTGTTTATTAGGCTGCCACTTCCTCGTGTTTTCAACTTCTGTCACTGCTTAATTTAACTGTTTGATGGGCACCCTCAGCCATAAAAGAAGCAGTGTAGCCCTTAAAGCCGTAAATCTGTCAACTTTTATTTCTTTTTAATCGACTGTATGCTCTAATTTCCTTGGCAATAATGAATTAGCTGAGGGGTACGGTTGGACGGTCGAAACCCCTTCTAAGAATTCAAGAGGATGATGGATGTGTGGGGCACCGTGTTGATGTGTCTGCTGGTGAAAGCTCTCGATCTTGGCTGCATGGCGAGAGGAGGACAGATGGTTAAAGAACTTGTAAAGAGTAAAGGCTGATGAGGAAAATTCCCCGATTAGTTTTTTTAATTAACGCTATTAATATATTTCATTGAACCAGTAAGACGTGCCTATGCCGTGCAGGCCGCTGTCCCAGAAAAGGGATGGAGGGATGTAATGAGCAGAGGTGTAGATGAGAGTACATTTTAATAGAGATGGCAAAGTTTCACACTCGTGGTCCGTCGCTCATATTTCATGATGAAATGTTGAGACGGACGCTAAAAATGAAAAATGCGTCTCCTTGTCACTTATTGATCTCGTGTTACTTTGTTTTTATTCACGTGGAGAAACCAGCCGTGCTTTGGTGATCTGTAAAGATTGTCTGCGTCACACAAACGTAATTGCCAAATTATAAGCTTTAATGGGGAGTGGTACGTACACACAGGAGTGACCCACACCAGACTGTGATGGCTCTGTCCCCGTGTCTGCCGCCTGCCTGTTAATCCCTGATGGTGGAGTTGCCATCTGCACTCAGTTTGGATCCAAGTTGTCCTTAAACACCTCACCGAGCCTGGAAACCAACCGTCCATCAACGCACTACCTTCTATGTGAAACTCTGAAAAAGACTCCTGTCCTCAAACATAAATATCCCATCATGTAGACTGTATATTTATGGCAGTTTTGAGTATCCTTAGTTGTAGGTAGTTTCCACAGTGCATGGATGTCATACTGGTCTGTTGTTGTGAAAGGAGAGCTGACCATGAAAGCAGAGTTGTTGATTTACAGGTCAGTCTCCATCCACTTTGGTTAGGGGAAGAATGAGATGCTGATACAAGAGGTGGAACTGAGCTTCCTTTGAAGGATGTCTCATCTTAGCGAGAGGGTGAGGAGCTCGGTCCTTTAGGAGCAGCTCAGAGTTTCGAGGAGTCAGTTGACCATGATGCCTGCTGGGTTCTTCCTAGGTGAGGTGTTCTTGCTGGGGGAGGCCCCGGTGCAGACCCAGGAGATGAGATCTTTTTAGACATGCCCTTGATCCAATGCAGCTGATTTAAATGGCTAAATGACCTCCTCAGCATGTGTTGAAGTTCTGCAGAGGCCTGGTAATGAACTAATTATTTGATTCAGGTGTGACTCTTGGTGAGATCTTAAACCTGCAGGACAACGGTCTTTGAGGCCTGGAGTTTCCCACCCTTGCCTTAGTGTCTCCTGGTAGAGCTGGAGAAGTTGGGTAGGGGGGAGGTCTTGACACTCTGTTTAAACCACTGCCCCCTGACTCAAACTTGGACCTGGACGGATGTCTTGTAGTGAGGCTCTGGACCCAGATTGAAGGATCAAATTTGAATTAATCCTCATTTCATTCTGAGCATTTGTCTGAGACTACAAGACGAGACCAAGATAAGGTCCTTTGATTGGGTTGACCAAACTATTTGTCAGAATTTGGTCATGCCTAACGTCCGTAGCTTTTCTCAGCACTGAGTACAATGCATCCCTGACTCATTAATATATTAATGTCTTTGTTTTTGTCTTTCAGTTGGCGTCAATATGTTCTACATCTGCATCATAGTCTATCTTTATGGAGACCTGGCCATCTACGCAGCAGCTGTGCCGATATCGCTGATGGAAGTTGCCTGGTAGGATTATTTTTGGATTTATTTCGAAATAACGAGATTATATTAGAAGTAGACCTACTCTGCTTGTCCTTAGCCATGATTAATATAGAGACTAATGTTTCCAACCATAGAGGTCAGTGTATGTACAGGTAATCTCTTCTCACTTTAGTGATTTCATTCCGGTCAGACTCATAAATACTCAGGAGCTTCTACTCGCTGGACTTCATAGAGCCAGTTCATAGGAGGTGCTTGTGAAGTTGTACAGAATTAATTAACATTAAGCAACAAGGCCCCTCTCTGCTGCAAGCCCCATTTTGCTTTGAGACATGAAGTGAGGCGCTCCAAAGCATTTTCCTGGGAGCAGCCTCCTGTTTTTGTGAACACGTGGAAATTTCTGTTGTGGTTTAACTTCACTTCTAATTTGTTCCTATTGTTTGGAAACGGGTGCTGCTGTAGAATCTTATCGGGACTATTGATAAGTATTAGTCTCAGTTCTTTTATGGGTATTGACTTTGTAACAAAAATGAAAGGGCATAAATACTCAGTTTAATATTGTATTATTGAAACTGTATTCATTTATTTACTCAAATTAATTTGGACAGTAGTGTAGTAGTGTAATAAATATTTAGCTATTTTGCTGAAATTACGCCTTCATTAAACATTATTTTGCAAAAACCGTTTGTTCCACTTTGAGTGCAGAAACCCCGCCCACCTGGCACTCAGAACATTTCTTTGAGGGGCAGCCAATCACAAAGTTGGCTAATAGGAGGTGCAGCCTTAAAGGGGGTGGGGCTAAAGTGGCAAAGCTGCTCAAGTAGAGTCCAAGCTTAAAAATACGAATCTGAAAATTGGGGATTACTTGTGATATTCTTCATGAAAAGTATTCATAACCTTTGTGCTTTTACTTTTGGCACAATGAAGCACGCCCGTCTTCTCATTGGCTCCTCTGTCCTTTCTCTTTAGTCCTGTTGTGACCTGCTGAACCCGAGATTAAGACAATAAAGCCTCGCTCTCACTTTTAGGCCTGCTCACCTCATACCGGTGCTGCTGGCGACTGAGTCGTGTTGATTTGCTTCCAGAAAGGTTTTTATTGCGAGTGTCTGGGTGAAAATGAGGTATTTCATATATAGTTATAGTGGACTGAGCCCTTCAGAGCCCAGATCACAGAAATAGTCATTCTGCCTTCAGTGTTTTTTTTTTATTATTTGTGGATTGTGACAGTTTCTGACAGTGATGTTTTTAATAGTTTCAGGCAGTTTCAAAGGAGTTTTAAGGAAGCTATAATGCACAGTCCTTTATTAACTGATTTATTTCAGTGAAATAAACCAACATGGCAGCAGCAGCAGTGTAAAACCGAGCTGTCTGAGAGCAGTCTATTCTCAGCTATTAATGGGGGAACAATCCAACCCTTGGTAAACATTCAGGCTTTTGGAGAGGGGCAAAAAAGGGCCACTGTAGAGGAAACAGGTGTGGTGGCTTTAAAACACAAGCCAAAATAGAAGCAGAAGGAAAAACATGCTACATGTGCTTAAAGGGGACCTGTGGTTCTCATTTTCAGCTCCATGTCTTTGTTCTTTGACTCTGCTAGGGTAGCTTTGCATGATTTCCTGTTCAAAATGTTCCTTGTTTCTCTTAAACTGGGCCTTGGTGCAGCGCCTCCGTTCATCTGTCTGAAAAAGTCGTTCTTTCTCCCATCTTTCTCGCTTTAAGTTCATGGCTTCTCCTCGTGACCATATAAGGGATGCCCCCCCTCGTATTTAACGTGTCCTTCCCTCTTCTAATTGGTGTTATGACAAAACTGACCTCTCCATCCTGTCCAGGGGTTTGGCATGCTGATGCTGTCTCATTGTATTAAATTCTCCTCACTCTGGTGCCAACCTTGCTAACCTTCCAGCTAGAACAAATGTGAGCTGTAACTGAGACTTCAGAGGCAGTTTGCCTCGCCTGAAGGCACAAACTGGAGACCTCCGAGTAACACTGACAGAACTAGATGATTTTCCTAACGCTTGCTATGTTACGCAACAATGACAGGCTTAGTGATCGCTCTTAAGCGATACGCTCTAAAGCTTTTCCTTCAGTGGAAATCTTCGTCTGTGTAAACACAGACATTTTAAATTAAACCTTTGATAAAAGTTTGTGCGTCAGAGTTAGAGCTGCGGTGACAGTTTGTTTGTTTCACACAGCCGACAGGTGACGGGGTTTAACATGAAGCTCTTTTTTTGTGATTGCCTGCAGTGGAAACCACTCCTGCAGCGCTGGAAGTGTCAAGTACAACGACACAGATCCGTGCTGGGGCTCTGTCACGAGGAAAGATGCGTACCGGGTGTTTCTGGTAAGTGTTTATTTATTCATTTTTTAACCTACGGTACTTTTATCAGTTTCCAGCTAACGGTCACTTTTCAAGCCTCAGGAAGTGGAACTTAGCCCAGTTCTGCAGCCACAGTCAGTTGACCTCAAAATGTTAGGACCAAGGCCAAACTGTGGAGAGCTGGCAGACTGTAGCTGCTCTGACAAATCCCTCCAACATCCAACTAACCAGTGCAAGCTACCAACTAGGGCTGCCACAAACGATTATTTTGATAGTCGACTAGTCACCGATTATTTATGCGATTAGTCGACTAATCAGATCATCATCATCATCCAAAATAAACAAAAAGTCCTTCAAAAATAAAATGCAGCAACCATCACTGGACGTAAAACTACAGCTTATTGCACCAGCAGCATCTGCTCTTATATAACTATCATTAGCTTACAGCTTTAAGCTTTTAAGGTGCTAACTAAAAATAAAGACAAGATGATAGTTTATTAAATTTTAATGAAATTTGCAGATTGTTTTGGTGAAGTTTAATAAACTCCTTGCTATCTAAAATATAACAGGACACCGGAGTAAATTCTCGAGCATCTCACACTTCTGATAATCAGCTGTCTGCTTGACGTTTATTCAGCTGTGTAAAAACTATAACTTTAATCTCAGACAAACCGATTTACTCAGGAACAAATAAAATACTAAAAAAAAAAGCCAAACAATAACATTTTAAGTTATCTAAGTGACTCATATATATTTAACCTGAGTAGCGAAAGACGGCGGTGGGTTTGAGAACAATTTGCCGGGAGTCCGGTGTTCTCACGGCGCTAGTGAGCCTAGCCCCCGGCTAGCTATCGAGCTAGTGGGTAACAGACGTCTCCGAAAACGTCGGAGCGCTTTTGAAAATATGTGGTGTCCTGATAAACTGAGCAGATATTTGAGGTTTACACAGCTACATTCTCGCCTGAAAATATGTTAAACGTTTATTTTGTGACCCAGAAAGAATAATAAGAGTAATATTAAAACTAACTAGCTGCCGCCATTGTTGGAAACTGCGCTGGGCCGCGCTATGAATTCTGGGACACAGCTTCTTCTTCTTCTTCGGGGTTTAACGGCAGCTGGTATCCTTGTACATGCTGTGCTGCCATCTTCTGTTTCAGTCCGTTATTACACTCTTAAATCCTGCTATTATTCCTGCGTCTTTTGCGATCTTACAAAGCTTCAAACGACACGTCGACTATTAAATCGTCGACGATTACGTCGACGATTTTAATAGTCGACGTAATCGTGACTAGTCGACAAATCGTGGCAGCCCTACTACCAACTAAAGATTCATTTATAGGGTTTTTTGTTCGGGACACACCAAAAAGGTGTGACAGTTTAAAGCCACGCCTGTATTCATAGCAGCTGAAAGTATCCTCTGGATCAGTGGACATGCAGTACTTTGTTCTTTTGGTTTGTCTTCTGGCTGAAATGTGCACAGAAGTGGACAGCTTTCACATTTCTCTGTGTCTCTCCTGTGCGGTTTTTGCAAATATTAAACATGTTTTTAAAAATCTAATTGAGAAAGTTGGCAACAACAGAATACATCTTGCTGTGTTGGTTCAACCTAACCAGGCTTTTCAATTTGGTTTCAAAGTGTTATTGTCATTTCCCTGGGTGGCTGTAGCTGAAATTGCTCTCCGATGCGTCCATCGGAGTATGAATGTGTGTGAATGTCAGTTAGAAAGCACCTAGGAAAAATGTGCTGGTGTGAATGGGTGAATGCACAAGTTGTGTAAAGCGCTTTGAGTGCTCAGAAGAGTAGAAAAGCGCTATATAAGAACCAGTCCATTTACCATTTACCAGTCCCTGTACAATTGTGCAATTCTTCCACTGATGTCCACAACAGATGGCAAACAGCAAAATCCACATATAAAACAGATAAATAGAATAAATTATAATTAAAAACGGTTATAAAATCACATATGTGCAAAAAATAGAACTATAGAAATAAAATGAAAGAATCTGACCTCCCGTGAGTTATGTGCATATTGTGGATATTTATGCAGTTTGGAGTACTTGATCAGCTGTATGTGCAGTAGACAGCTGTGAGTGTGCAAAGTGAGAAATGCAGACAGTAGCAGATGAAAGTAGGCCAAGATTAACTTCTGTTTAATGGCAGCAGGAAGAAAGAGTTCTTTAGTCTGCAGATCTTAGATTTCACACTTTCATACCTCCACACGAGGGTAGAAGTGTGAACAGTCCATGTTGGAGGTGGGTCTTTGATGAAGGAGGCAGCTGTCCTGTGGTCAGGCTTTCTGCTTCAGGCTGTAACATAAAAAGCAGATACTTGACTCTTCCTTTGCACAAAATGCATGCCGCTTGTTTCAGTCATAAAAAAAAGAGACCCAGAGCAAATCAAGAGAACAACGTTTGCAGAAAACCAGCACTCTTCTGAATTCATGGATTAATATGTATTATTTTACCACTCAGGACTTTCTCAGGGCTGGTTTGTGCCTTATTTATTTACACAGGACAGGCTAGTGAGTGCGTTCAGGTCTGTTTCATACCCTAATGAAGGAGATGTGGAAATCAATTTGTGGCCAGATCAAAGCGAAATTAATTTTATGGATTGAATATTCTTGGAAAATAGTCTAACTGATCCATTTTCTAATTGCTGCAGCTTTTTATCAGTAAACATAAAAATATATTTATGGATTTTCTGCATCACATGCAATGTGTTGCATATAGTTTGCATTTCCTACCCAACTTTGTTTATTCATTAACTCTTTATTACAATAATATGTGACAATTTTGTATTTCCTGTGGAGTTAAAACTGCAGCTCTGGACATTTGAGATACTAACAAGCCCCAAATTTCCTGCTAACCCCTTAGTTCATGGTCCCCTCAGGTTCTGTTCAGCTCGATGTGTCTCAGTCAAGTCGCATTTACAAACAGCATGACAGTAGTTAAATGTGGGAACCACATGCGAGGAAAAACAGGTGTCAGTGAGAGTTTGTGGACTTTGTTGTTTCCAGCATAAAAAGCAAAGACAGTACAAGAGGTTTGAATAGAAACGGTTTGTTCAGCAGTGCAAGTACAGCATGTTTTCCAGGGAACAGTATTCCACAGTGATGACTTCACTGGGCACCAGATAAAAATATTCTTTTGGCCCAAGCAGCCCATGTTCGTACACCCTGCATGGATATTTTTATCTCCCATAAGAACAAGGCGTAATGTGCCCAGCCTCCATTTCTGTCAGACTCTGATCTTAACAACATTTTCTGTTCTCTTCTTCACTCAAACTTCCCCCGACACCCTGCACACCCCCACCTCGGCTGCCCACAGGAAGTGTTTTGTGTCCTTGAAGTCTTAACTGTGATTTCCACTCGAGCTTTAACTTTGCACTGAGACAGTGATCGATGTGCTGATCTTCTCCTGAATAATTTTGGAGCCTCGCCTCTCTCCTCTCTCTCTCGCTCTTCGTCCAGTCCTTGCTTATATTTAACAGAATGAGCAGACAAAATAATTTCCCAATAAATGAACTTTTCTCTCCTTTGTCTCCTTTGGGGTGAAGCTTCTTGTTATATAAAACTAATTTAAATAATGCTGACTTGTGATCTCCGGACTTTTCGTTTACAGTTGCAGTTTTGCAGACTAATTTAACAGTTTCGTTAGAATCAATCATGATTATGTGAGACAAGAAAAAAAGATTTTTATGGCTAAGTAATAACAGAAATATGTATATAAATATATGAGACTCTCATTAACTAATAACAGCTACTCTGCGGTTTTGTCCGTTCCTTTGAAATGCTTGAAAAGAAAACCGTGCTGTCTGTGGACGCATTTCAAACTTGCAACAATGGAGTATTGTTTAGGAAAGGCGTGAAACATGCTGTCCAACCACCAAACCAAACTAAACCAAACTAACCGTGCAAGCAGTTGTTTCCAAGCCAGCTGAGAGATACAATCTCTCCAGCAGTGCTGTGTACGTCGAGGTCCCGCCGCAGTTGGAAAGTGCTCAGCTAGGTGGTGTTCAGGAGGTTTCATCCTCAGATACCAAAAGCCGTCCACTTGGCTCTTTTGTAGGAGTGGCAGCTTTATCCTGAGCTCCTCTTATCTCTAAGACTGAGCCCAGCCAACCTTCAGAGGGAGCCCGTTTCTGCCACATTTTATCCGCCAACCTATAATTTGGTCACTGCACACAGCTTGTGGCCGTTGTTGAGGGTAGAGACATAGATTAATTAATACTTAACACATTCACTTTCATGCTCAGGTGTCTCTTTACCGAAGTAGGACGTTACAGCGTCCACACCACTGTAGACAATGACTGCAGATGCTGCATCTGTCAGTCTCCCACTCTGCTCTCACCTCACCTGTGACAAGGACTCTTCCACCTGGGGCAGCACTTCATACCCAACCCTGAGCGGGCCCTCCGCTCTTTTCCAGACCCGTAGCTTCAAACTCAGAGGTGCTAATTCACAATCCAAGCCACTTCACACCTGGCTGCAAACCATCTCAGTGCGAGCTCGAGGTCACCGCCCGATGAAGACAAAATCGGTTACAGCGCTTTGAACTGACATCAGGGTTCTTACAGCGAAAGAGTAGATTTAACTTTTAACGTTTATTTCTATCAAAATTTAATTTGAAGTGGCAATGCCGCGTGCGTGTGTGCGTGCAGGCATGCATGGGATTATGTGAATAAGTCTTATATAGCAAAAAGTTGCACTTTGAAGAAATGAAGAGGAGCAGAGAACTGTATATAAATCTATGATATGACTAATGAAATAAGTAAAGTGAAGTTCTGGCTTGATAAAAACAAATTATCATTAAATTTGAATAAATCTAAACTTATGTTATTTGGAAATAGTAGTTTAAATACAAATGCAAAGATTCAAATAAATGGTGTTGATATTGAAAGAGTCAGTGAAAATAAATTTCTGGGGGTAATAATAGATGAAAAACTTAACTGGAGAGCTCACGTAAGATATATTCATTCCAAAGTATCACGAAGCATTGCAGTACTAAACAAGGCAAAACAGGTATTCGACAGAACATCACTTCATATTCTCTACTGTTCACTGGTTTCACCATACTTAAGCTATTGTGCAGAGGTCTGGGGCAATAACTATAAAACCACATTACATTCACTTTTTACTCTTCAAAAAAAAGCAATTCGAATCATCCACAATGCAGGTTATAGGGAACATACAAACTCACTATTTTTGCAGTCTGAAATATTGAAAATTGACGATATAGTGAAATTTCAAACAGCACAAATTCTATTCAAAGCAAAAAATAAAGAACTGCCAGGTAATATTCAGAGTATGTTTTTTTTGAAAGAAGGAAGTTTATAATTTAAGGGGTTTTTGTAACTTCAAAACAATGAAGGTACGTACTACAAGAAAAGGCTTTTGTGTTTCTGTTCATGGAGTGAAACTATGGAACAAACTGAATATGGAATTAAAGCAATGTCCAAACATAAAACTGTTCAAAAAGAGTTATAAAAATATGATCTTCTCGATCTATAAAGAAAAGGAAAATATTTAAATTAAGTGAATGTCTCTATTTAAAAACAAACAAACAAAAAATTCATGATGTGATATTATAGTATATAGTATATCAGAAATCTGTTCACTATTTTTATTACAAATTATATCAGTAAGGAAGCTGACTAAATATTCACTGATAATTTATGGGACAGGGGTGGGATTAAATAAGTGTATACTTCTTCCCACTCCCTTTCAACATGTAAATTAATCAGAATGTTTTTTTGTATGTAATTTGTATAGTATTTTTTTTTCTCTCATTTCTTTTCTAAATGTACTTGTATATTGTTCACATGTTGAAATAAATTACCAATCAATCAATCAATATGTAATGACACAAATGTAATTATTGTTCATTACACCGATCTAAATGAGTCAAACTTACACCCCTCGCGTTCGATTTTTCACTGTGTTAATAACTAGAAATAATATGATCTTTATCATAATCAGCTTACAGCTGACAAGTAATAATTTGTTACATTTTTATTTGTTTTTTATTAGGAATATAATTTTAACAGTATTTTTGTCCATCAGATCTTTCTTTCATATCTTCAATAAGTCATAATTCTGTTAGGGGGGATAAAACACTCCTGTGGTCGGCTCACAGTGGCTGGCCTGCGTCTTCACTGGGGTCTGTGTGGGGTCAGAGGCTCTAGCCTAAAGTTACTACCCAGACTGATGACTCTAAATAATTGACTCTTTCTTATCAGCTCTTCTTTTGCCTGCAGGGGACCATCAAAGCCAGCCCCACACAGAACCAGAAGTCTTTTTCAGTGTTGCATTGGGAGCTCAGTTGCCCTTCTTCTTCCATTGTGTTGAACTGGGAGTTTATTTCTGGGACCCACCACTTTCACTCAGTTGCAAAGTTTAGGACAGGTCGCCCAGGAAGCCATGCTCAAAATTGCTATCTGAAAGGCTGAGCTTTATGATAAATATACATGTCTCACCTTTATTCATCGGTAGAAATATCCTCTTCCAGCTGTATGTTTTTTAAAAAGCATTTCCAATCCGCCTGCACACATCCACCCTAATGGGTCACACTTTTTTTTAATCTACTTTTTTAGAGGACAGATATTCTCTTAAATTGAAACTGGCATCAAACGACACACCTTAAAATACCAAAGTTGTGCATTTAAATGAATCTTTCTGTAACCTTGATGTTTTAAAGATAATACTTAACTAAAGCCAGACCAGCTTCAAGGACGTTCTCGTCTCACACTCTTAAAGGAGCCCTGTTCTGCTCATTTCCACTGCCACATTTGTACCTTTGGAGCTTGAGTGGCTTTGTACGATTCACCGCTCAAAGCATTTCTTTTTAAAAAATTCTTAATACCACAGGCCCTGCAGCTGATCCGCTGAGTGAAACGAGCCGTTTTAGGTCCCGTTACTCTACCGCGAAGCTAACCGTCTCCTGATTGGCTGAAGTGATATTGATACTGGTCCCACTGACATCTTAGAAAACGGATGATAGAAAAGCTGGTAGGACTTTATTATACAACCTCTGACTAAGAGCATAACTGCCTCATAAATAAATGGAATTTCAATCATAGTTCAACAATATTTTCCAGTATTATATCTACGTACAGTGTAAGATGGAGAAACATTGTTTGTTTTTCTGCAAAGTTACCAGGAGTTTAAGCACTACTTAAATTACTTATATAATTTTCATAGTTTACTTTTGTTTTCACATTTACTTAAAAATTAATTATTTCTTCTTTCCTGTATAATACCTGTATTACTTAAAGTTACTTATAATATAATTACAGTATAATTATTTCTTTGTTGTAAGGTACCATTACGTGTTTCTGTCTGAAGCGTTACACATTATTTGAAATTACTTAAAATAACTGTAACAAAGAAATATTGGGGAAAAAACAACAGTTCTGATCTTTTATTCCACTGCACGATATATACAGGATTAGACAGAAACAGGATAAAATGGTCATCATGTACTTAAAGCAGCATAAACAGCTTTGAGGATAAAGAGTGCTTCAGGAGCTGCATTTACGAGATTCATATTATTTTGCTCTTTGCAGGTAATGCATGAAAACAAAACCAACTAACTCCAAGGTACTTTCTGTTAAATAACATTTATAATGTGTTTATTCTCCTTTCATGGTCACATTTAACCTGAGAATGTAATGAGTGCTTTGCACAGTTATAAGTGTGCTCGTTTTGATTTTGGATTTAAACTCAAGTTTAACAAATCTTCATTTTTTTCTTTTTTTTGGCTGCTTGCCACAGCCTATCATCGGCCTCCATCTCACCCTATCTCTGTCATCTTCTGTCACACCAACCACCTGCTTTTCTTCCTCCACCACATCCATGCCTGGCAGCTCCAGCTTCACCATCCTTTGCCCAATATATCAGCTCTCCCTCTGCACTGTCCATCCCTGCCTGAGCTGTCCCTCTGATATACGCATTTCTAATCATGTCCCTCCTGGAAATTTGACAAACATTGTCTGCTAAAAGGACAATGCTTTCTGACATGTGTGTTTGTTAACACCCTTCTAGACTACTAAACCGTGTCCACGTTTTAAGGCTTCCATTGTTAGCACATCAGCAGTGGGACGCTCGTTGTCGATGAACACAAAGTCGAAGGTTATTATAATGCCATGTCAGGAGAATAAAGACATTTGAATTATTTAAAAGGGAGTTACATTAAGTAATATTCAGATTACCTTAAACAGGAATCTGAATATTGGATGTGTAATTTTACCGTTTGATTAATAGACTTTACTCCATCTTATCTTTGAGACCAGTTTAGCAGCTGGGCTTCTAACGTCACTTCACTTTGTTCGGTTTGTTTGGCCGCGTCTCGTCTGCCCGGCGCTGCATTGTTAGATTTTTATGTGTGAATCTGTTGAGCAGTTTTGGCAGATTTTTTCCCCCAGACGGACAGTCTGCAGCACTCGGGGTGCTTTGTTCGCAGCGGACAACAGATTGTGGGTTATTTTTAGGTTTGACAGCAGCTGTCCCCGTGCAGATGATTAGACCTTTAGCAGCAGCGCTGTAGAGATGAGCAGGGATGAGAAAAACATTAAGGATGACACCTGTTTTGATCCGGGTTTTTGAGCTTTGGCAGCATTTGTGATCAAACGGGTCAGAATTTAACCTGTTTGATTCAGAGTTCCTTTCTTTCTTCCCCCCTGGAGTTTCAGGCCCTATGGTTTGTTTTTAGCGCCTCACCTTAGGCCTGCTCTCCAACCATCTGTCAGTCACCCAAACAGAGTGACAGGCTTGACACCGACGCCTCTTCTCCCCACAGGGAGATGATGGGTGATGTTTGTCGAGTGCACCGAGTTAAATTAGCCGCACGCTGCCTGTGATCTTGCATTGTCATATTTAGTTTCACTCAGCCACAAGCCACTTAAGTGTGATGTGAATATTTTATTGTGCATTAACCTCTCATTTTAATGAAGAATTCACAAAGAGACAGAATAATTACTTCACAATAATAAGGCCTAAAAGCAGCCGGGTTGATAATTCATCAGGTCACATCTTTAATCAGCATCGGCTTCGTGCATCAGCACTGTCAGCTGTGGGTGTGACGTGATCTTCAACTTCTGAAAGCTCTTACAAAGATCTGTTGACTGAGATCTGCTCTCCTGCTGATTGATTCTCATGTTCACCACCCAAATGGATAAATGGATGGCTGAATGCGTTATTTTCTTTTTCCCCTTCCTGGCAGTATTTGTTGGCTCCAGGGTGTGAAGGGGAGACGATAGAGGCCATTGCATAACAGAGTTGATCACAGTGTTGATCCTGGCCCTTTACACAGCTTTGATTGAAAAGATTAAGCGGCCGTGAAAGAGCCGGGTGTTTCTGGCTTTTTGCTTGAGCTCCAGCAGAGATTCCCGAGACCTCGATTAAACTTCTCTGTCCTTGATTGTCCCCAGATAAGTTTTCTTTTTGAATTTCACCACAGGGTCTGTGTCACACTGACTAGCCAAGCAGTGGTTGGTACACCCCACCCTGCTGGACGGCCAGTACATTTTAAATGGCTGATTTATTGTTCTCCCAGTATGTGGGAAGTGATGGAAAATCGATGCCGTATATGAGCTCAGAGGCAGTTTATGCTTGCGCTGCATTGTTCACGGCTTATCGTCATGCAGATATTTCAATTACACTGCGTGACTATTAAGCCACGCACAGTTTCATGTGTTGAAATAAAGTTAATTTTAACTCGCCTGTCCCCCACAGCTTCAGAAATGACCCAACCTGCCACTTTCCTCAATACAGACCTGATTGATTAATTAACTGACTAATAAAGATTTATTCTAAGAGGAGTTTCAGTGACCTTGAGTGCTGTTCCCCTTGAAGGCCGCGCACCTTGTTGTTACTGCAGTACTTTAGCCTGTTACGGCCTGAAACAAGCCATTTATGCGTAACTTTTACTAGAGAGCTTTGCATGATTCACACTTCAAAATAATCCCTCTCTTATACATGGCCTTGGTCTAGCCCCTCAGTTCATCTTCTCTCTGAAACAAGATGTTTCCTTCATCCTGCCTTGAAGCCGTGGCTGCTTTTTCTATCACGCAATTATTCACAAAAAAATAAAGTCAGCTGCCCCACACCCGTCTCTATTTTATTTAGAATTAATTGTGAATCCACTTCAAGTGAAATAAAGGACAGCACTGGTTTATCATATGACTCTTAATTATTGCTTTTAGAGAAATTATATTCTTCATATTCAAACTTGGTGAGTTTTACTTTGTCTGCATAGATACAGTTAATGACAGGCTCTCTATTAGTAATCTCAATCTAATCGAGCTGCACTGAACTGTGAATGAGTGTGAGCTTTCACGGAGAGGTGGAAATGCACTGTAGCAAGAAGTGTAGTGAAAAAAGCTAAATTGGTTTTATTCCAGTGATCTTGTTTTCATAATTGTTCAAAGCACAAATCTGAAATTAAATAATAATGCTGTTAATCAAAGGAAAAACTGGTTGGTTTTGGTAGTACAAACTACAGAAAATGGTGACAATGCCAACAAACTACTGGAAACAAATATAACCAACAACAGTATCTTATGTGTGGGAATAACTTGGAATAACGTCATTAAAAAAAAACCCAAAAAAAGTTTCATTCTTTTCCCTGTTGCTCTCTGATGCACTAAAGGACTCTATGCAGTGGGGGACACCTGACTATCCGGTCTGGAAGTATGACGTCATTAGCTGCTTCCGGGTCAAACGAACACTGCGCCATCACTGAGAGTTACAAACTGTCTAAATTCTTTCATCTGTAATAAAATGATCAGCATTCTGCTCTACCAGGTGTAACAGTGAAGTTTAACATCCAAGTAGGGCTGTGCGATATGACCAAAATCTCATATCCCGATATCAGACATCTATCGTCCCGATAACGATATAAATCACAAAAATGTAACATTTTCTGTAAATTCTGTGAATCTCAGGCAGCTCGACTTGCAGGAAGTGTTACCAGCTGCGCGTCATGTACCTGAGTCGAGTGTTTTAACCGATGCATGAAACGATACATCTGTAGACATAAGTTGTAACGGCGCCGTTTTCTTTGTATTTATTACACGGCGTGCTGCGGGGAAAAGCCTGTTCTAACGTTTGAGTCTAAGGTTTATTTTTTAGCACCCGGAGGCTCTTTTTTTTAAATTCTCATCCGTAAATACTCTGAATCACGCAAAAGAGTATGCAGTTTATTTTGAAAAGCCTCAACAGGATCTTGAGCTTTATTGTGAAAGGTTTATGTGGAACATAAACAAGCGGACACGCGATGGTGTTACCGTCGTTGTTGCTAACGACAACGCATAAAAACAGGTGGTTGTCCATCCATAGTGTGGTTATATTAAACATTAAGAGGAAGAGAGACCTTTAAGAAACTAATACAGCCACTACAGTGACATCAAAACCATGAACAAATATTGCCGTAAACAGTTTATTTTGCGACACCACGAAACAAACGATAGCGTAAAATGAAACGACAGACGTTTTTATATCGTCATCCGATATATATCATTATATCGAACAGCCCTAAACAGTGGTAATAAAAACAGAGGGAGGCTGACAGTCATCACTGACTGTTCTTTTTAGGGCTTGTTCAGATGAAATGAATACCAAAGATGGCTTGAGTGGCTCTCTACAAAGAATATAGCAGCACACCTAATGTTTGCAGCTAACCAAAAAACGTCTGAAACGATGTCTTTTGAACATTAGACAAAAGAGGAGATGTTTGTCCATTGTGCACAGCACTGTGTTTGGAGAAAACCAAATACACCATATCAGCGCAAACATCTCAAACCGACTGTCAACATGATTGTGGAGGGATGGTGGTTTGGGCACCTTGTGCCCATTGATGAACTCCAAAGTATTCTACAGTGAAATGTTAACGTTAAATCTCGGCCCAACCTGGGTCATCAATAGGACAATGATCCCAAGCACAGCAGCAAACCTCCCACTGAATTATTGAAAAAGAAAAGAATGAAGGTTCTGCAATGATCCAAAGTCTAGATCTGTGATAATGTGAGATCCTGATAAAGTCATGCAGAAAACCATTAGAGCAGCCTGGAGTCTCTGCAGACCTGAGGTTTTTCTACACAGTTCTGTATACCATTCTTTGTGGTTGTCCTTCAAAGTGGTGAGCAAAGGTTTGACTTTAATTAAAACGAAATTTGGACCTGTGTACTTTTTATACGTTTATTCGGTACGTCTGGCAAAACAGCAGGATGTGAAAAAGTAGTGGGATAACTGAGTGCGTGTAAACAGGCTCATGCAATCCTGACAATCTAAATCACTTCATTCAGACATTAGTTGTCGTCAGTTTATTATTGGGCTGCAGTTCTGTAGACAGATTGTTGTGCACGGTTTGGGGGATGTTTTTAGCTTTTATGCATTTGTTCTCTTCTAAAAACATTTGTGTGCCACAGTTTGTTGGTTTGTTTAAAGCTTGTGTAATCATCTGACTGTTGGTTTTCTTTGCTCTGTTGAACTGTTTTAGCGGCAGTTAATTATCCCGACACTGAAAACAAGTTTTACATGAAGTCGAATGCTGCATTAAAAGCAGCTCGTTTTAAACACCTCAGTTTGATCTAATGTGGGCCAGACCACTGAAATTACCTTTTTCTTTTAGCATAAAGAAGTTTTAAATGTATTTTTTAAAAAGTTCACTTTAACAAAGTGATGATGAACACCCTGAGATGTCTTAAGAAAAATAATGCGTCTCAGTTTTTCCACATTCATTCAGTTTAATGCCATTACAGAAAATGGTGCTGTAGTAAATCAAAGGAAGCCGTCGGCGTGCCTCCTCTGAGAAATAAATCCCTAAAATTACAGAAAAAGTATTACTCACACTTTCTCCTGTGATTAAAAAAAGAGAGAGGATATTTTCTATGAATTCACCAAAAATGTTTTAAATAATTTAACGGTGAACGTGCAATAAAAAATCAAAAACCTCTGTTATTCAGTGGAAGACTAACTGTGAATATTCATTTTATTTGTTCATCTATTGCTTATTTACTCTGTGTGAGATGGAGGCTTTGTAAGAAGTCTGCAAAGCTTAGAGTTTAGAAGCTCCCAGTTCCCAGTTTTAGCTCTTGTTTACATTTTTCAGTGGGCTGGTTCTGATCCCTGTGAACTCACCCTACATAAACCTCTAAATGACACATAGTGTGTACTTGAACTTGATGAAAAGCGGATGTTTTTTACAGTGTCTGAGCTCATTTTTCCTTATCCTTGAAGTTTGACAGCTCATGTCATTTCTATATTGGAGCCTAGTATTTAAGAGCAGTTTCCATCCTGCTGATCTGCTGCACATGACTGAAGCAGTCATGTTTGATTTGTACAGTGCAGATATATGCTGTATGTAATGGCAGTGGCTATCCCAGTCAGGGCCGGAGCAGCGGGGAAACGACAGTGCAGATGGTTTAATGGGGATTATCGCAGCGGGATGAAGTGTTGGAGCTACGATCCACGGGGGGGAGTCCACTCCATGCAACAGCAGGAAGCTGTATCAGAGCGGGGAGGGGGGAAAGCATGGTGCTGTTTAAATGGTGGAGACTGGAGAGGAGGGAGCAGTTATCAAGGAGACGTAGAGGTCACTGAGGAATAACTGATGGACCTTTTTAAAGTTTTAAAAATTAGGTTCAGATAGTTATTCAGGCCATTTTCGTGTAGGCTGATAAACAGAATGATTAATAATGGGGAGTTGTTTAGGAGAGATAATGTACTGTACACTCATGCATCATGCCTTTATTAAGCAGTAGCATGTTCAAGGGCATTGTGAGGGTGGGGCACCTGATGAGACTGTCCTCCCAGAATCAGCATCATTTGTTTCAGTAAATGCAAAAAAGTCACAAGTTTAGGTTTAAGCAAGGATGGAATGTGTCGTAAAATCACAACAATATCAAGTGGTTCAACAAAATGTTGCAGTTTGATTCTTGTTTCTTATTAGAGCAGTAAATGGTGAATATTTGCAGATGGATGGAAAATAAATGCATAAAAGGAAAAAATTAGTCATATATGATGTCCCCATGTGGTGCAATTGTTTCTTCTGAGCTTTTATAGGCACATGACCACTAACCGTGTGATGTTAATCATGTGACCACTAACCGTGTGATGTTAATCATGTGACCACTAACCATTTTGAAACTATTACAGTCTTGGTAACAATGCACAATCAAGTACCCTCAGCAGGTCACAGTAGATAGCTGCCACTTCTTGAACATGGTTCTGCTTGAGGTTTCTTCCTGTTAAAACTGTTTCTCCTTGCCGCTGTCACCAAGTGTTTGCTGATAGGTCGTCAGATTTTGTTTTTTTGGTCCTGTTTTATCGTAGGGTCTTTATCCTCTGATATATAGAGCATTAAAGCAAGTACTTTGGCACAATGGAAATAAAATTTCACTGAAGTGAAGTGAATTAAATAAAGTTGCACAGACCTAGAGACTCGTCCACAACCATCAGTTGTTAAGAGTCAAATGAGTATTCCCCAGCTGGTTGCCAGTGGTTGGTGGAGGTTGATGGGCGGCTCTGGTTGCTCGGGGAAAATGTTGGAACTTGTGATTGCTTTGGTTGCTACCATATAGCTAGTTGCAGTTTGAATAGTAAAAACTGACTTCTCTACAAACATTGCCCAACTTCCCTCTGAGCTGTAGAAAAAGAACCTGTTCGCGTGTTTGCTTCAGCGCCGAGGGACAACGTTTACTTTGAAGGTGAACCTTGTCCGTCTCTGGTTTGCATCATAACTTCAAGTTTTACTATCACAAAGCTAGAAAAACAACTACAGGCAACTGAGGGAATCTAGTTGCACCCAAAGCGATCAGTAGGCCTTTGGTCTAGCAAAGTTTTTACCCACCAACTTCCAGCAACCATTGCCAGCCAGTCAGGAATATACATAGGAGCCGTATTGTTGGGCAAAGTGTGCGTGACATCACATGAGAACCTCTGTATATACTTTGTTTTTTCTCTTACTGCTTCATCGAGCTGTATTCCATGTGAAGTGGAAGGAAATCAACATGCAGAATGCGAAGAGTGCAAAGCCGGTTATCTGGTACAAGGACGTTTCAGAGGGATCTGAAGGCAAATGAATGTGATTTACATCAAACATACAGGAGTACTTGGCTGCAATTAAAATGCAGACAGGTTAACAATAGCTGTCTACACTGAGACCCGGTATAACCTTGAGCTCATTACGTGTCCTGCTGCTTCTTTTGGGCGCTCGTGTACTGAAGACTGCAGTTCATTCCAGTGTCCTGAATTGATTGGGTAGTTGGGTCACGGTGCATCTCTCTAGCATCTGTTTAAATGCTGTCCACTGACCCATAATGCCCTTCACTAAATAAAACATTGAGCAATTGTCTTTTTCAATTAAGAAAAATCCACGTAAGGCTTTATTTTTTTCATTTATTCTGATTGTTTTCATCTGTCTATCATATTGGAGGCAACTTGTTTTATCCCTGCTTCTGAATCCTTCTCTTTGCTCTCATTTTTCCAATACTCGTGATGGCAGGAGTGAAATGGTCATCGTCCTAATAAACCAGCAGCAAATAATCATTTCTCATGTCCCCCCAGATATGTCTCAAGCCCATCATAAATCTTCACTGTGCCCTGCTGCTTGTTATTTTTACCTTGGTAGGTGTTTAACGGCGTCTTTCTTGAGAGGCCGTTTTGCATTTTGTAGGTTTTAATTAGGAAAATGTCTCCAAAACAGCAACTTCTTCAAAGCCGTAAAAGTCTGTAGCAAATGCACACACGTCACTCTTTACTGTAATTTTCTTTTCTTTCACACTGAATGACCTGATGTTTTTGAATACAAACAGGTTTGACGGTAGAAAGGAGTATTATGGGACAAAAGAGCAATTATTCCTCAGAGTTATTTCCAACACTGCCTGATGTGTGAAATGTTAATATTTCTGTAATGACAGATGAGTGTTCATAAAGGAAAGTGGTGCCAGCGAGATTATAAAATTATTTACACTTGCTGTTGCTTTTCTGAGCTTTTTCCCCATCGCATTAATGAGGAGTGATTAAAAGTTTGAAGCTTTTTCTAGAAGAATTAAAACCTTTGCCTAATTTAAACTTTGGATGAAGCCCATTCAGTGTCGTCTCCTTGTGTCTCTGCTCTGCTTCCTTCCTCTCGTGGATTGATGGTTGGAAATGACAATGCTGAGAGCAGACTATTAAAATATCAGAGACATATTCCAATAACCTCCATTTTCTCCTTGAGCTCTACTGCACAAAAAGCAAAGCGAGAAAACAAACGAATAAAAACTCAAATCCTGCACCAGAAAAATTCGATCTCACACACCAAGAATCGTATCGGCATCATAACCAAACGCTGACTTGCACAGACACAGTTATCTGTTCTTTCACCATTAACTCGCCCAATCTTGTAAATCGATACGACGTGAAAGTTTCCCATCTATGACGAGCTCGATCTCTCTCATCACTTCTAACCAGGATAACATCACTCTTTGAATTGCATATTTTCCACACTCAGCTGAAAAGTTATCTTGTCCGTTGTGTGTTTTCCTGTAACTGCTGACTTCCATATACTGAGAGTGGAGGATTTTTTTAAACTAGCAATATTACTTCTTTGGCTGCTGCCAAAAGTATTTGCTGTAAATGCATCTTTTTTTCTTTTTTTTTTCTGCTCCTCGCCACTTCTCATCATCCCACGGATGGGCAGAAACTGTGTCCTGGGTAACTGAAATATTTTGTCAAGTAAACCAACTCGTTGCCTCCAAAAATAATCCAGAAGAAAGCACTCCTAAAGTGCAAAGATGACTCCCCAACACAGTTTTTCCAGAAGAAACTCATCTTGCTGGCGTCCTTTGTGTTATATTTCAGCAGCAATTCTAGTCTTTTTACCTGCTTGACTCATACCTTAAATCTTAGCATTTAAATAACTGGGTTTAGAACAAGTGAACTGATCAAATTTTCACAAAAAACAAATATAAATAAGTTTGTCCTGCTCTGGGACATGCACCAACTCCATCACTTTGCTGTTCTTGGTTGGGGTTATCTGGTAATTGCATTTCATTTTTTCCTCATTAACCAAATGATTGCAAGTATTTGTAGTGACCACATTTTGATCTAGGGCTGCCACAAACGATTATTTTGATAGTTGACTAGTCACCGATTATTTTTGCGATTAGTCACTAATCAGATCATCATCCATTGGACGTAAAAGTACAGCTTATTGCACCAGCAGCATCTGCTCTTATATAACTATCATTAGCTTACAGCTTTAAGTGTTTAAGGTATGTGCTAACTAAAAATAAAGACAAGATGGTACTTTATTAAATTTTAATGAAATTTGCAGATTGTTTTGGTGAAGTTTAATAAACTCCTTGCTATCTAAAATATAACAGGACACCAGAGTAAATTCTGGAGCATCTCACACTTCTGATAATCAGCTGTCTGCTTGACGTTTATTCAGCTGTGTAAAAACTATAACTTTAATCTCAGCCAAACCGATTTACTCAGGAACAAATAAAATACTGAAAAAAGCCAAACAATAACATTTTAAGTTATCTAAGTGACTCATATATCATGTTTAACCTGAGTAGCGAAAGACGGCGGTGGGTTTGAAAACGATTTGCCGGGAGTCCGGTGTTCTCACGGTGCTAGTGAGCCTAGCCCCCGGCTAGCTATCGAGCTAGTGGGTAACAGACGTCTCTGAAAACGTCGGAGCGCTTTGGAAAATATGCGGTGTCTTGATAAACTGAGCAGATATTTGAGGTTTACACAGCTACATTCTCCCTGAAAATATGTTAAACGTTTATTTTGTGACGCAGAAAGAATAATAAGAGTAACATTCAAACTAACTAGCTGCCGCCATTGTTGGAAACTGAGCTGGGCCGCGCTATGAATTCTGGGACACAGCTTCTTCTTCTTCTTCGGGGTTTAACGGCAGCTGGCATCCTTGTACATGCAGTGCTGCCATCTTCTGTTTCAGTCCGTTTTTACACTCTTAAATCCTGCTACTTATTCCTGCGTCTTTTGTGATCTTACAAAGCTTCAAACGACGCGTCGACTATTAAATCAGTCGTCGACGTAATCGTGACTAGTATCGTGGCAGCCCTATTTTGATCACACAGCAGGAACCCTATCTCCAAAAAATCATGATGATGGTCCTGGCTTGACTCTGAACAGACTGATGACAAACAGGGTGCATTTTAATTGCCAGATTGACTCACAGCAGACTGACTTCATCGTGCTGCTGTTTTATTGACATCTTTATGGACTTAAGACAGGCTGCAAGTGGTTGCAGACCTGGTTAAAGCACCTGTTTCAAAGGCAGTAAGATTGAGTGCACTGCATATAGTCACATTGATTTGTACTGCAATCTCAAACCACTGTTTTCTGTGCCTGTAGCATAAGCAGAGATCACAGAGGTTGTAGACTGGAACAAGCACTACTGATGATAAAACTGTGTGAAGTCTTGAAGGCTAAAAACTTTCTACACTAATTATTCTTCATTCATGTTCGTTTTACTGCTGGAAAGTGTTTGTTTTCTGTTTCCCGTTGCTGTTGTTTGTTCTGATTTATTCTGCTTGTAGATTGATTCTGTTTTCAGATGGCTCCGTTTTATGGTTTTTATCTCTGTACTCAGTTGACACTTCTGAGCAATTTAAGCCATCTTTATGATGATTGGAGGCATTTAAGAAACATGTCTTTGGCTCTACAGTAATAATAAGGCCAAAGATGGCAGCATATTCCAATAGAAGTGCTTGCTGGATGGTTGTGCAACACCCGTAACTCTCTCCTTCTACATTTTTCTAATGTCATAACTGATGTTATGATTTTTTTCTAATTGAAACCAACAATCTAACATTTACTACTTGGTGATTGGCCAGATGTGTAATGTTGGGGAACTGCTATAATCACTTTCTGACGTACAGCCTCAGAGATGCTCCGTGTTAATGGGAGCGTTTGTTTTTGTCTTTGTTTGGTTTTCATTATAAGTTTGTAAGTGGAATGCAAGGAAAATGTGACCCCATTACCCGAAGGTAAACGCTGTCTGTCGAAAGACCTTTTGTTGTTATTGAAATCGTGGAAGTGGAACATCCTAATCACCTTCTAAATCACTCTGCAGATGACCGATGTGTGATTAACTTTTACACACGAGTTCTGCCACAAACGGTCCAGCCAGCTCGTTTACTGCGCTTGCATATTGCAACAGTCGTTGTTTGACAGTGATGAGATCTGTGTGATTTAGGAGCACTGCAGTGAAATAAAGGTGTCTCTGCTCTACAGTGTTCCATCAGGTTGGCTCTGCGGTCTGAACCTGAAGCCACATAGTTAATCTTCCCACTTTTTTGTTGGGCGATATCATCCAAACTTGAGACGGCGTTACCCTCTCTCCACGGTCAGAATCACGTCCCAAACCAGGCACTGTTTGTTTTTGCTCCTGAACTTTATCTTGAGCTGCATATTCATGTACTCTTTAAAATATAATGACCCGCTCTGCAGTGCTGTCGCAGGAAACGCCATCAGCCATTCTCCTTGTCTCTGTCCTCACTTCTCCGCCGCCTTGTCGTCCTGTCTTTAATTGTATATGCACGGCGGTCTCCAGGGCGTGTCTCTAACCAGCAGTCTGAGGCTGTAAATCCCCTCTACATCATGCATGAACTGACTCCTGGATTCTGACGGATATCTGGAAATCTGGAGTTGCTTGTGGGATTTTTAAGAACATCAAAATAATGTTTCCTCGTTTTTCATGTTCCTGTTTGAGTGATTTTGAAGACGTGACTCCAAATCTAACCTCGGCCAAGTCGCTCCTTCTTGAGGCAAGGCCTCGATTAGCATAAGCGGACAACATGTTCTGCAACACAAAGTAACACAGTCTAAGCAAAGCAGCATTAAAAAAGACCTTTACTGAGGAGCATAGATGTGTTAAGTAGTTCCTTTCTTCACTGTAATCTTATTGATACACACATTATTGATACACAATATTCGATGTTCTAGGTTCATTAATCATAGCAGACACATTCCTACTTCCCCTGACAGAGGTCTGTTCACTGACTTCCTGAAGCCTGCTTTTGTAAAACGCGTTCAGAGAAAGACACAATGATATATTTCGATATTCAACAATACTCTCTGTGTTGGTGCAGAATGTCTAGTTAAATATATGAAGCCAAATGGTGGCCCAAAGACTCAGAGGGGTGAAAGGAGCATCCGGGGCTGATGGAGACAGTCACATGAGACAAATGGAGAGGCTTCTGCTTTCAGTAAAAAAGCACTTTAAAAAAAAAAAATCCTCTCTAACAAAACACAAATATGAACACACAGAATGAGGAATTAGCACAACGTTGCTTTTTTAAAATAATATTTATGTTTAGATTGACAGAAAGTGTTACTTGTCTACTTTGGGAATGTTTTCCTGCAGAATTTGAACCCATTTCATTCCTGTGTGTGTGTGTGTGTGTGTGTGTGTGTGTGTGTGTGTGTGTGTGTTGAATTTACAAGGTTTATCTACTCTCTCAGGCTCAACACAGGCAGTTATTCTCATAATGATAATAATATTAATAATGATAATAAACTCTAGTTCTCTAATGTACATCCAGTTCCTCTCAGTGTAATTGTTAGAAGCGGTCCATACTTTCACACACATGTATGCAATTTGACTCCTCAAAGTTTAGTTTGGTTAACAAGTGTGCTCATGGTTTGAGCTCAGCAGGCGGCGATGGTTGATGGGCGTGGCTCATTTGGTCATGGCTGCAGTGCTATGACAACAAGCTAGTTGTGTGAAAATCATGATGTCAAATAGTTAAAGGATGCATAAAATCATGAACCCCGTTATGACCTGTTAGCACTTAATGGGCTACATGCTTACATCTTTTATATATAGTCTGTGATTTTTAAGGGAATCTGATTTTAAATGAATCCTTTCGTTGTCACTTCATTTGTGTTAAAAAGAAAGAAGATGGTGTATAATAATGGGTTAAGCAATACAAACGTATGTCTGTGTAAACACGCTGTATCAGGTCAGCTTCATTTATTTATTTGTGCATTTATTTTTTGATTGAGTGTCCGTTTTATCCATTTTCTCATGTTATCCACTGTTTTGTATGTAAAGCACGTTGAGTTTAATGTGATGAAACATGCGTATAAATGTCAGTTAGGTTTGCTTGATGGGGATGTTTTCAGGTGATTAATGGTGCTGAACGAACACTCTTATAAAGTGCTTTCTTTCATGCTCCATCTGTATTTTCTGTTTCTCCCTCGACCACTTCCACCATAATCATGTTCTAACACTCTTTGTCTTACTTGCCTCTCCTCCTCCTCGCTGCCCGTATATTCAGCAAATCCTTGTTTTTGCTATCACGAGGATTTGCATGTATGTTTTGGGCTTTTATGGACTATTTCAGGCCATTTCTACTCCCTGCTGTCGGGGTATCCTCACGTCTTATATCATACATGTCAGAATCGTAGCAATGATACATTTTTCTTTGTGGTCTGTATGTAAGATGCAGTCATAGTGGTGTTTCCAGCATCATTCAGTCACGGAGTGGTTTACTCTCTCGTGCATCATTGTTGTTTCCCGGCGATATTTAACCTTAATCTTTCTTTCTTTGCTTTCATTCATGTCATGAACATACAAAGCATGTCGAGCTATTTAAACATATGTTGAATAATTGAATCGTTTTTTTATTGCTGATTAATTTCAGTCAGCCATAACGGAAAGAAAACTGCTTCATTCGCACAGTGAATGTGAGCAATGTCTTAATTTCTGTCAGAGGGTTGGAAAAAAACTCTTAAATTTAAACGTTCAAGGTCTCAACTCAAGGTCTTAATTAAAGTTAAATGATGCTTGCAGTTGTTGAGGTCTTAAATAATTGCAGTTTTGCAGAGGAAGCAGCTCAGCTCTATTTCAAACACTGTTGAGTTGTCTGCATTGCAGCTATTTAACTGTGTTTGTTGTGAAATGCATCTTGTAATTAATTCAAGCTGGCATTTCAAGTGTTACACTTTAAAAATATGAACCAAAGAATAATATTTCATGCATTTCTTAAGGCAGGTATCTAGGAATGAGACAAACTTGTTCAGAGTAACTAGCACCTCCTTCCTTATAAAGGAAGGAGGTGCTAGTTGTTTTTGCTCTCAGTGGGACAAAAACAGAGACGTAAGATGTGTTAAGAGACCATAAGTACAGTTTGAACAATCCTCCAAATTCATGGAGTCTGCTGCTATTAGACGTACGTGATAATTTACAGATCATAGCAAAAAAGATGTTTTTAAAACTAAACACTGACATTATTTTACATCTTGATTCAGACAACTTATTTCTCTTACATTTCCATTTGTGTTTAGAAGACAAGTGCTGGCATCATCACATCATGAAAATCATTTTAGCGTTTTCACGTGTTACAAAGCCACCGTGTGGGCCAGACTGATGGCGATAGGAGACTGTAAATAATGGAGCAACAGTCAGCTGCCTCTCAAGAAATGTCCTCATCCTATGAATGAACTCAAACTGCAGCTGCAGATGTCCTTTCTTCACCTGCTCCAAGTGCGTGACCCTCCAGCTCACAGCAGAAACAGAACAAAGACTACGATTTCCAGCTGCAGATCACAACAATTGAGTCAAAATTAACTGCAGGATAACTGAAGAGTCTCTTGGGAGGCTGCTGAATGATTTCCGAGGACCACCAAAACAGCAGCAAGCTGGTTAGCTGTCAAACTTTCAAAATAAGAGCAAGGGGATCTTGTTTACAGATGGGAATAAATATAAATCTGTCCTATATTCCTTTAAAGATAAAGTTAGTCTTAGTGTGGAAAAAATACAGATATTTGTGTTAGTTAGTGCTAGAGTCTCCGTGCAGCAGGCATTAATTACAGTATAATATTCATTGTTCTTTTAACTCTGCAGTCAGATTGATGAAATAGATCACAGCGCAGTGTGTAATGCTGCCTCACCTTAACATATGTGCATACATCAAAAAGTATATGCATTGGTATGCATTACATGTTGATTGAGGTCATCATAAACCTCATAATAATGAGATGAGATGGGCCTGTCTGGCTTTGCCCAACACATGACAATGATTAATCAATCACTTAAGACGTTCACTTTGCTTTCATTAATCAGGGCAGCTGTGTGTGGGTAGAGGCAAAGAAACTGAGAGGGAATGGCTCAATCAATCAAAAGCAGGTGGGGATGTTTGAGAGGACGATAAACTTGAGTTTCATGCAGAAACAACACTAACATCTTTCCCCTGTCAGCAGCAGCGTGCGACTGCACAGAGCACAACTAGCTGCAACTGGAAACAGGAACACCTGATTTTTAAAGGTGGACACTGGAGCTTCTTGTGAACCTGCTGGGTGGGTGGGCGGCGTGGAAACCCACGTTTTCAGGTGTGATAACTCGATACCATACTCTGCTGCTGTTCTGTCTCTGTCCGTTTTATTCAAGCTCACTTTGACAGCATAGAAAACTCAGTTTTCAGAGCAGCAGCAGGATTACTTTTACATACGCTCATGTCGTCACTTTAAGGGTTGTCTGAATCTACAAATTATAGAAAGTAAGTAAAGGTTTGACCTTAGCACAGGTGTTCCTCACGTGGGTGTTTTTTAACTTTGTGTTTGCATCCCTGGTTTAAAAAGCAACAACTAAACAAAAATAATAAAAGTGTGGATGAGTGGTGACGTTCGGTACCAGCGCTTTCTGTTTGAAATCTGTTCAGAACAAAGATTAACATCAGACACAAATGGCCTGGGAGCTCGGGACTCTGGGGGCAGAGAATCATAATCCTTCTTCCTCTGATTGATTGTGTGTGTGTGTGTGTGTGTGGGGGGGATTATGAGTGCCCAGGCTGGACCATCAGGGCACTTAGGATTTTCACTGCTGGACTTTCTCCCTGAGGTGATCACTGCTAGTCATCGGGGTATTTTCCCCCTGACCCGCTTTGAGTATGACGAGGTGCCCGCCAATATTATTTATCACGCAATATCTGCAGTTACCCAATCCCCGACGGCGTGGCAGTCGTGAACAAAGCAGTCGTGTGGCTCTTCTGGGTATGAATTCAGCCACAGTGACATCAGAGCGCTTAAGGACATCTGTGCCACGAGTGTTTGGCTGATTAATTACTTAAATGGGGTGGACGGTCAGGGGTTAACTTATGGCCCAACTGTGATGGCTCAGGAGAGGCGCTCACATATGCGGTGATTAAAAGAGACCAGTGGAACGGCTCTAGAGCTCAGAGTTACGCAATCTACCGCCAATTAAATGCCTTTTCATAGTCCCTGCGCTCTGTCAGCCACACAAATCCAAAACAAAGTGATTGACAGCTATCGTCTGGTTTGCCAGTTGGTGGCGGGTTTTCGCCATTACCGAGATCAGTCACCATATCTAAGCCCCGTTAATCTCCTCCTTCCAAATTATAACTTTGTTTCGTGGCACAACACAAAGTGCATCAAAAGTGGGTTTTTTCCACTTTTAAAAGTTTCGTACTTTGTTGAACAGAAAGAACAGAGAAGGGGGACGATGTGCAACGCACACCTCCGGTCAGAGTCCATCACAGCTGCTGTGGTCACATGGTCAGTATCATAAAGTACAAGGCGGCTGGTATGCTCCTGTTTTAGTTATTTATTTATTTTTTAAGTGAGACTTTCTTCCTGGATCAGATTTGCAAGCGTTCTGTTATCTGACAGAGACTGCCATGCAAAAAGTTTTGAGAAAACAGGAGGCATCAGGCTGTAGCTCCCTCTGATCCCTGTGGTTTACCTTGGTACAAGGATGAGGAATGGCAACATGCGTGTTGTTGATGTATGTTTGCATCACAGTGCGAGTCTGATGGATGATGTAGTACCCATAACTCCACCTGTTGGTTAGTGAAGTCCTGCTAAAAAAGCTTTAAGCGGAGCTGCTGTTTCGCTGCTGGTGTTTTGAAAGCGGACAAGACGAGCTGTGAGGTGGTCTGACTGAGCATGCTCAGTGTCAGCGGATGCTATAAATCTGATTATATCATCAAAAGATGGCTAAAAAAATTTAGACTATTTACTGTGAAAATTAAATATTGATTGTGGGGAGAGAAAAACACCTCACTATAAAAGGACTATTAAAGGTTCATCACAATCATTTTTTAATTCTTATAAAAAAAACCGTGCCTCATTCACAGTGCAGGGACCACACAAATTCACTTTTCTTACAGCTTGATCTGATGAAGTCCAAACTGCAGAAAAAATAGTGACTCGCTGGTAAAAAAAAAAATATTTAAAGGAAAACTTCAACAACAGGCGTCTTTCTGGTAATCTGTTTAATCAGCTACCAAGCTTCCTTGGTAAATTGTGTTTTCTAGTAAAAAAGCATGTCAGATTTTATAATCCATGACTTTAAATTCTCTTAATAACTTTTTTGCGTACTCAGTATCATTTACATACCCACTTTCCACCTTGTTTACATAAGTGCTGCATCAGTGAACGTGTGTGATTCTCTGAATGTGAATAAGAAAAAGAGAATTTGGATCTTCACTTAATCCAACAATGAAAATCATTTTCATGTAACTAATCGCACGAGAAAGTTTTATTGTAAAATGTGCTCATTCCAACTGCTGCTATTGCTACTACTACTACTACTACTCCTTCATCATCTTCTCAGTCTTCATCTCCTTCTTATTCCACCTCATCAGTTCATCCTCTGTCTGAAACAAGCTGCCCCCCATACACAAAACATGTCCATATTAGGCATATCCCCTCTCTTTGACATCATACAGACACAAAAAAGATGTGATAAACTGAGTGAACATCTGGCTCATCCTTGTACATACACTGTCCTTTGGCCTTGCTTAAATGAGAATCCAGCACTGAAACAGGAGTTATAATACAGCAAAAACAGAAATAAAATAGCCCCCCCCCCCCCAAATTTTTACCATTACAGTTGCTTCGACCCCACATTTGTGCGTTCAGGTTGTTGAACAGTTTTTCCTGAGTGTTTAGTCATGCACCGTCACTCCGTATTCTCCACTGAGACATAATGGGACCGATCTCGGTGTTTGTGTCAGTCGTCGCTTTGGTCACCTTTGCAGTTTCTCATCTCAGACTTGCCGTTTACTGCATTTCACTGAAGTGTGTGATTGCAGCCAGCCTAGGTGGCTGAGAGTGTCGTGCTGAGGAGGAGAAATGGACGATTTTTAAGAACGTCTTCGTCGTCAAACCTGAATCGCTCACAGTTGACGGGTGTGCTGCTGCGGAGGAGCAAAGCCCATCGGCCTGCCAAAAAGGAGGGAACGCAGGGGTGTGGGAAGGGTGAGGTGAGCGTCCAGACTAAATTGATTCGTGCCACTTTTCTCCTGACAGCATTTGTTTTTGTTTATTGCGACATTTATTAAAGTGAGCGTGAAATGTAAGCAGTTTCTGTGGCGAGAAAGCAAAAACACCGTCAGAATCTGTAGACCGGCCCCACGAACAGGAGCCGGATGAAATTGCAAGAGCAAAAATTGCATAAAAAGCACTTGCAGCAACAACAACATAATATTCCAGAGTATTAAATGAATAAATGCATTGGAAGCAAGTGTCATTCAATCTGTCTGCGTTATGAAATCCTGGTAATATTAATCTGTTGCTGTTTGGCAGTTTTGTTTTTTCTGGTGGGCATTTCCAGCTAAAGCAGGCCATGTTCACTCCAACGACACCGAGGCTGTTCGGTCTGATCTGAAAGCAGTTACTGCTGTTTGGAGAGAACACAATCAGAGGAAAATGAGTGATGACTTCAGTGTGCAGCTTCGGTTTTATCTGCTATATAAGGTGTAGTGCTGGGCGATATATATCGTGTGGACGATAGAAAAGTGTCTATCGTGTCATTTGTCTTCTATCGTTTCTAACCTAATTTTATAAATTATGACATAAAATATATCATTAACCCTATAACACCGGTCAGAGCAGGCACGCTCCGTTTTGCATAACTATTTTTAAACCTCTGTAGAACTGCAACCACATAAGCTAGCGCAATAATTTGTTTTGCATATGAGGAGTTGTACTTACATCTTATGCCATCAGCTTGTCCCAGGTCCTGGTTTCCTTCCACATATAGCTTTGCAAAAATTGCATAAAAAGCACTTGCAGCAACAACAACATAATATTCCAGAAACACGCTTTGCCGATCCGATCAGCTGTTCATAACACTTCCTATTTGGAATATAGGTCACCGCGAACTATCGCATGTCTGCCATTACCTGCCCGAAACCGGAAGTGACGTCATTTTTGCGGAAATGTAGTTTTTTTTTTACCATCAGGGCCTTATAAGCCTGTACTGGTGTTTTTAAAAGTCATGTTTGACTTCATGCTTGTCTGTATCATTTCTGGGATGCTTAGAACTCAAATTACACTGTTGGAAATAGTTTGTTTTGATGCACATGCTGTTTTTTTGTTTTTGTTTTTGTTTTTTTTTGCAAATTTGCACTATAATATTTATTTTCATTATTCCTGCAGTATATAAAAATTAGTGTATCTCAAAAATAAAACTATGAAGACACTCAAAATAAATTTCACGTGTTTGGAAACTATTTTGTGCAACTTTTTTGTATTTACAGTTTTGAGGGATAAGCCTCTTACATTTCTCTAAGTAGAAATATATGTAAAAAAAAAAAGAGAACGATTTTCATTTTTTTTGTAGTTTATTGCACTTTTTTGCAATTTATGTAGTTACTATGGACTTAATGCATACATATTATTAAAATTTGGGCTATAACGGTTGTATTGATGTATAGCAACTTGAAATGGCTCCACAGCATGTAAAAATATAAAGATAAGCTCTGGCGGACTTGGTTCTATGGTAGGTCTTAAAAGGTTAAATAGCCTGTGGCAAATATATTAGTGTTGTCTTCTCACTATACATACTCTTAATTTTATGCAAGAGAAAATAAAGTATAAAAAAATGATATTTTTCGCAAAGAAACTCCGTCTTGTGGTTTTGCGACATGGTGCTGCTTTACATGCACCCGGATTTGCGACATGCTTTACGGTAACCCGGACATGCAACAGGCAGACACAGCTACACAAGCAGCCCAAGAAGAAGCACTTTTACCGAAAAGAGGGAGTATGTCTGTGATTTGGTTACATTTTGGGTTCAACAGCACCAACACGGAGCAGAAGACGCCCATTTGCAAGCTATGCTATAAAACTATTCGTGCACCCGATGGCAACACAACAAACCTCTTCTATGACCTACAGAAGGTCCAAGAAAAAGAATACTCAAGAATCTAGAAAATCCGAGCTAAACCAACTTGTGGAACGACGGGAGCAAGTTGGGAAAAGTTGATAAGGACAGCTTGATCTGAGGTACATTATGCCCGGTCGTAAGCACTTCAGTAAAGTCGAGTTGCCTCGCTTATATGACGCATGCCGGGCCAAAGTAGAGAAGGATCTTTGCAGTGTCGTGCATTATGCCTTGACGACTGACCTATGGATGAGCAGAGATAAGCAGCCCTACATGAGCGTAACCATCCATGTCACTAACAAAGACTCCACCCTCTGCGCTCGCTGTTTACAGACTGCGTACTTTCCAGATGACCACAGGTCAGGTGGTATATCGTGATATATATCGTTATCGTGATATAAAATAATTCATATCGCGATAAATATTTTTTCATATCGCCCAGCACTAATAAGGTGCTGAAGTGGAAAACGTGTTGGTGTAAGGCAAGGCAAGGCAAATTTATTTGTATAGCACAATTCAACAACAAGGTGATTCAAAGTGCTTTACAGAGACATTAGAAACAAAAACAAATAAAAAGCATGATTTAAAATTGATTAAAACAAACTAACTAACTAAACACACACATTTCACACCTGTTCGCGCGATCTGAACCCTTATCGTAAGGGGAGCTACCAGTCCTTCTGTGGACGAGCTACTTTCTATTTTAAATTCCCTGAATTTAAAATACTCTCTAGACCCAGTTGGGGAGCTACCCAGAGCTCTAATCCCACACCTGTTCGCGCGATCTGTAGTGCAGCAGCTCCTCGGTTCATTCTCAGCACCAGTTTTATGTGCACTTTGCTTTTTGACACGACCAAACAAGAAAATTGTCTCTGCTCTGAGCATGAAGTTTACCTGATCAGAGTTTCTGAGCCGCTGTACAAGGTGTCATCCAGATGTTTGGGGAATGAATGGATGAAATCTAAACCTTACCTGATTTAAATTTGGACAAACTCTTGTTTGACAGCTTCATCACAAATCCAGAACCTGCACAGAGAGCAAACATCAAGTTCTGTTTCAAAGTGACCCGGTCATTCGATGGTCGATGGTCGGTAAGGCCTGCGAACATGGAGAATGCTGTTTTTTGTTTCGTTATTCTTCGGGTCGAGCAGAGTGAGTCTGTTGGCGCGTGCATGACGAGATGACTTTGTAATGAAAACATTTAAAAGCTTTAAGATTGTTTATTTTCATTTCTCTTCCTGGAACATTTTGATCACTGTTTGTAATGACAGTAAACACCAAACAAACAACACAATATGTGTGGCATCAGAGAACCTGAGTGTACAAGCTTGTGAGGCTGTCACTAAGGACAAGTTTCTGTCAACATGAATTTGCATTATGTTCATACACCAGGTTGGCTTTGTAGTTTGTGCTTGAGCTGCTCTCACCTTTCTTTTTTGTTTCTTTTTTGTGTGTTTTTAGTTCCTCTTGTGTTACCTTAATTTCAGTCTTTCAGTAATGTGTCGCTTTTTAATTCTTTTGAGTAATGTGCTGTGTATCGGCCTTGTAAAGCACTCTGATGTTAAGTTTCTCCTGTGTAAATCACTGAATGAATCATTTTAACTTGTTTGTTTGAGTAGCAGAAGGTCAGGGCCTGTGAGCTGCTGTTTAGCTTTTCATTAGAAACATCAATGTTTCAGTTTTCTTAAAAAATGCCAGAAAAGCCAGAGCAGTTAGGAGAGCTCGGAGTATCTCTGTGTGACATGTGGGCGCTTTAAAACGGACTGAAAATCAAATGGCATCAATGTCATGAAGTCCATTCATAAAACAGGAAGGTCTGCTCAGACATATTTGCTAATGTTACAGGTAAACTGATAAAGTGCATGGTTGGATTGGTGTTATTTAAAGTGGAATTGTGAAGTGTGACCCTACCAGTTTTTCTCCTTTTGGGTGGGTCATGCCAGCTCTGTGGGTCTGACTCACTCACAAACACATGGCATCTGATTCCTCGCCCACTCACTTTTCTCCTGCTCCATTCCCATGCTCTCTCGCTCCCTGACATCCTGTCATCTTTCCAGTCTTCTGTTTCCTGATCTCAAATCTGCCAGAATCAAGAGCTTGTTATTGTGTCGACGTAGGTTCGTCATTTTCGTCCAGTTATGCACTCATTCTTTCTTTTTCTTCTCGCTTCCTCGCAGATGAACATAAATTCGGACCAATGTTTTGAAGGTTATGGTCAGTGTGGGATAAAAACCACCAAATATCAAAATACAGATGCAAGTCCAAACCTTAGCTGCCGCGTTATTGTGTCTGTTGCTGAGCTGATGGAAACCCCAGTAAAGATGTGTTGCAGTTCTTCATTTTTGGACGTTTTCTTGTAGTACTCTTGTAGCTGAGGCCCAGTTGAGTGGAGTCCGGTGTCCTCAGGCTGTTGGAGGTGCAGTCTTGATTCACGATCAGTCCAAAAACTGCTGAGAGTCGCACGCAGACAACAACAGACAAGCCTCAGGGATATTACCTGAATCTGTGCCACATTCGAGGGATGCACTGCAAAGTGAAATTAATGGGTTATGAAGACACGTTTTGCCTAAAGCCAGAGTCACAAAGGTGGCTCTGCTTGTACCTGGCTCGATCGCCACGGTAACTGATGCTGCACATCTGAACTGCCTTGAAGGAGGTCACGTTCAGATGTTGTCATCACTAAGACAGATATAGATTCTCACCTGAGGGAGTACATTACACATTTTTGGACGCTGACACACTTTCTGTTTTATCTCTTTACCAAAAATATTCAAGTTATAAATCTAAGATCAGATAGTACAGGACTAGACACTGACCAATGAGAACAGCTGTTTTTCTACAGGTACAAGGCTACTCTTACTTATTTTGTTATAAAATAAGCAGGTTAAAGGTCTGGTGATGATTTCAAGCGCAGCATTTATATTTGGAAGGTTTGGCATTTTTTTAGAGATCAATGTTTAAAGTTTTAGAGCCCTAATAGGGGGCAGTCTTCTTTAAAACGACCCCTATTCTTCACAACTCTCTGTGACCAGGTCCTCTGACTGAAGCAGGCGGTGATTGATTGGTCTGTTTTGTGTGGGAAAATAATCACATGACTTGGTGAAATGCACCTTAATGAACTATTGTGACACCCATCGTCTCTTCTCAGTACAATGTGAAATTTATTTAGCTTTGAAAATAATCGATGTTATACTAACAAATGTTGGCCATTGCCACCGTACATGTCTAGTATTTTCTTTGTTGATCCTATGAAGGCATCATCACCTGTTTCACTGATTTCTGGGTGTATTCTCTCAATACATCTTGTCTGGAAAGTTAGGTTGGGAAGCGCATCTGTAACCGGAAGGTCGCCTGTTCGATCCCCGGGCTCTCTGTCCTGGTCGTTGTGTCCTTGGGCAAGACACTTTACCCTACTTGCCTACTGGTGTTGGCCAGAGGGGCCGATGGCGCGATATGGCAGCCTCGCTTCTGTCAGTCTGCCCCAGGGCAGCTGTGGCTACAACCGTAGCTGCCTCCACCAGTGTGTGAATGCGAGAGTGAATGAATAGTGGCATTGTAAAGCGCTTTGGGTGCCTTGAAAAGCGCTATATAAATCCAATCCATTATTATTATTATGCATGATTTTATGTTAATGATGGAGCTTCATGACGTCCTGGCCAAACTGTCCGATTACACTTCCCACGGAGTTTGTTTGCAATCATGCAGCTTCTAAAATTCTTATTTGAATTTGGTTTGGAGGCACTTCAGTGCTACAGGATTCTTCAGGCTCAAAGACATCTGAGGAATAAATAATCGAAATAAATCAAACTTAGTCAGAGTTAGTTGACTAGATGGATGCAATCAGCCAAACACATAATATAGAGGATTTGTAGATGAATACTTTTTTATGCCTGGATGAAGTTTTATTGTATCTGAACCCAAGTGTTACAATCAAAGAACCTCTTTAACAGAAACGTTACGTTTACACTTTCAATTAAAAATCATAGAAGAATATTAAGCCCATGCAAAGTCACTTATAATTAATCATGCTGGTATATTTTGTACAGATTGCACACATGATTGGTGAACTTTGTGCCTATTAATATGCAAACTAGGCTAAGCACAGTTTCATCATTGGCACCACAAAATCCAAAGAAAAAGATTAAGATAGATACGAACCAGCCTTTGTCGTCCAGCGCGACAAACACACCGTAGATGAATTCAGTCTGAAATTAGACCTCACATTGTCATTCTGTAGTTTGCAAAGTGATCTTTAGACAGAAAATAAAGGAACAGGAGAGCGGCCGACCATGCTTCAGGGCTGAAATACAGCTTTCTGTCAGCCGGCTGCCATTAATTTCACTTTCTTCTTCAGACACATCTCTCTTCATAATGGTTCATTCATTACCTCCAATGGCTGTTGCAGATTTATGCTTTGGCTCAGCCCGAGCTTAGACTGCACTTTGCCAAGGGGACAGCTGGTAATACTTTAATATATAGAGACATAGGCATCATCATTATTCAGCAGGATTAAAAGCTGTTGGGGGGATTTTCTGTCAAACTCACAGATAGCCCAGCTGTCCTTTTTAACATCTTTTGAGCTCTTATTGTGTCTAAAATTGCTCCTTTGTTTCCTCATTCATTGATTTCAACTTTGGAAAAACTCTGTAAGGCTGGGGTGTCAAAATTAAGGCCCGGGGGCCAGAATCGGCCTGCCAAAGGCTCCAACCTGGGCCACTGAGCTGCTTTGGAAAATGTGAAGTAGGACATAAATGATCGGTATCGAGAGGCAAGTAAACAAACACCTCCGCAAGTGGCTCAGGTATGTGACTGGTCATCACTGCCGACCTGAGGGCGTTTTGGTTCAGGGTCGAAATGCCTGATGATATTTGGACACCACCTGACGACACCTGGTTGAAAGCTGCAGTCGCTTACAGCCACTTAAGGTGCAACTTTTAGGTGTATTTTATAAGTTTCCAACTGTATTTTCATCAGCTTCGCAGGTTTTCTCCTGAAGACCAAACCAGTGGTCATTCATACTATCCCAGTGTAAATAACAGATAAACAATAAAATAACACAAAGTTTCTGTTTTTCCACTATCTACTATAGAAATGTATGTTTACAGTAGCTTCACAGTGGAACAAAAAACCCCAAAACAAATTAAAACAAATTGAAAAACCTTTCATTTTATTCTTATAGGACACTCGGGACGATGAGCTACCAGAACTTTTGTTTGTCATTTTACACATTATTTCAATTTAAATTTCTTACAGTTTCCGGATGAAGAGTCGCGCTGACACACTTTCATTACTACAGCATCATTTCTTGATCGTGTAGAAAAACCAACATGTGCTGCTGAAATTGCTTCTTTTCCTTATATTAAAATATCTCAGGGATTAAATTTATGGTTAAAGTTCTTTACACTGCCTTTTTACTCAAACTCCTTTTATGATGTAAAATGAGTTTGATACACCGGCTGAAGGTCTCGTGGGGAACCTTTCAACCACCAAGTTCCACTTCTGAGTAAAAAAACCTCATAAAATATGTATGTGGGGTAATCAGGTTGTTAGTTTTTAACTGTTGCAAATCGGCAACGCCTGCCTTAAGAGGGTTAAATATACAAAGTGTGTTTTCATTTTATTGTGTTTTTGATGGAGGGGGTCAACACAGGAGGTCCATAACTGTTTGCCTTCTTTCATCAGCTTTTAGTGTTAGAAAAGGTTTTAGGGATGCTGAAGCTCCCAAAGAAGACTCACACTCCTTATACACACATGTGACTTTATGTTTGATTTAACCATCCTGCTCGCGTCTGTAGTTGGAAACAGTTACCATCAAGGGAGTGATGAGTCTTTAACCAACCAGTTAGCATGCATTAGCAGGATGCTAACATTGTTTTTACAAAATTGCACGTGCAGTCATGTTAAATTTGTGAAAACTAAAATAAACTGAGTTTTTTATGTTTAGCGGCAGATGTAAAGTGTTTCAGCTTCGTTCACTCCGTTGAGGACTGCAGGTGCTCCTGGACTGCAGCCAGTTTTAGTACATTTGGATCAATAGGATGTGGACAGGCCACGTTGTTGTATTCATTCTCAGTGTCTGAACAAATACATCACATAGTTCCTGAGACTTTTTATACGTGTGGAGAAAAAACTAATATAAACTTGTGTTGCTGTAAAAGAATAGCACTGAAGTCATTATTACCCATCGTTCGGGGACAGTAAAGGTCTGAAAATTTAAAAAGAAAAAACGAGAAACCCATTTGTAGCAGTTCCATCGATGTCTTCAAACATTATAAAAGCACCTTTGTGTTACCATCCACCCACCCTTTTATACAAACTCTGGTATTATTTGATTTTGTGCCATTGAAGTCCTCGTTCAGGGATACACTGGTGGCACTCGGTGTTTTCTTCATCAAAATTTTAAAAGTGCTAAATTCGCCTCATTCTTTTTATTTTTCAAGTACTTTGGAAGGTGTTAAGCAGCCTGTTTGTGCACCTCCATTGCTGGGCTGAAATCCTGCGCTCTTGCAGAGGTGTGTGTCAGTGTGTGTCTGTCCTCATGCGTTTGATGGGAGGGCGAGGTCCTCTCTTTGAAAGCCTGCAGGCTGCTCTTCAGATGAAAAAGCACACAAGCGACTGCCTCGGAGATCACATGCCACTCAAACTGTGCAGTCAGACCTGAGAGTGTCAGAGAGCGGGGATATGTAAGAGACGGATGAAGGGAATACGTTTGCAGGCGTGGGGGAGAGGGAGTGATGGGAGCTGATGGGAGCTGATGGGAATGGAGCTACAGTAGCTGAGCTGCGTCTGATTGCAGCTCTTGATAAAGAAAGTATCTGATAGGCTATCAGAGCTGTGGCCTGGGAGGATTTGAAATTTTTGTTGTACTATGGATTGGGCCACCTCTTCATCTTTTCACCCATCTTTGAGAGCGCTGATGGGATTTTGACAGCACTTGAGGAACGTTGCGTCTTCGATAGCGTTTCAGAATTGCATGTCAGTGTCGCAACTGCAAGACAAAAAAAGAGTTGCTGGCTAAAGTCTGCAGGATCAGTCCAACTCAGGAGTTGGGAAAAGCTGCGATGCTGAAGCCAGAAAGTGTTTTTCCAGTTTTGTGTTTTCGTTCCTGTCTGTTGTTATATGAGATATTTTTCTGGCTTAAAATGGGGAGATAGTTCTTTTTGGTCATTTGAAAATTAAAAGTGTATTTTTGCTTTTCATACACAAGAAACCCCTGACATGTCTCGTTATAATGGTGGCCACAGTTTCAAATAACGGGGTCAGTGTATGCGCAGGTAATTCCTGTGAGCAGAGAAGCCCAAACATGTTGATGAGTGACAGCCGATCAGAATATTGTTGATTAAAGGGGGAGGGGCTAAAACGACCTATATCAGACAGAAGGTGAACTGTGGCCCAGTGTAAGAACACAAGAGATACTTTACAGTAGCTTCACAGTCCGATCCAGTAATACAGACGAGCAGAACGTCACGTTGGAAGTTTTCTTTCATTTAACAGATTGACTGACAGGTTATTATTCATGTAACGCAGGAAACGTGACTTTGCTGTTAATCTCTTGGTTTAGTTTCAGGATCCTGCACTGTTTGTGTTACTCTGCACAATATATTGGACACTTTCATTAGAACAATTGTATTTTTTTATAAAAACACTTTCCTTATTGATGTATTTTTTCTAGTTTATTGAGCTTTTGTTACTTTTCTGAGTCATTTCATTTTTTCCTCTGACATATTTATTTTTATTGAGCAATTTTACTGTAATGGGCCGTTTTAGTTTGCATTGGTGGTTTTTCTGTGGCGATTTTCCCAATTTTGGAGGTTAATAAAAAGTGCTTCTGTCTACATTCTCTGTATTTTTCATCTCTTATGGTTCACAGTGAAGCACTCAAAGGCAGCTTTTACATGACTGTGATTGATTTCTGACCTAATTAAGAAATGTAAAGCACTTCTTCATTAATTAATGTGCCTTCTTCAGCTAGCTAAATGTGCTTTCCCATTTGCTGTTCCCACAGAGCGTGTTCACTGTTTTGTTGGGCCCGTTCACCTTCTTCAACGCCCAGAAGACAAAGTATCTCCAGATTCTCACCTCACTCATGCGATGGATTGGTAAGAAAACATTCCTGCAGTATTCCCTCGTAACGTGCTGTTTTTCTTTTCACTATTTTCTCCCCTCGCTTTCTGTGACCTCTCCATTTCTGCAGCCTCTTTTTCCACACACGCATATTTCCATTTTATCGGCGTCTCCCTCAGAGTTTCTTTCATCCCTCCCTCCTGCCTTCACCTGCCTGTGTGGCTGCTGCGTTTAAGGTCCGTCCATCATGGTTTGGTCCTGCTCTGTGTCTTTGACTCCCATCTCCTCTCATTCCTCAGCCTGACAGGCTTGACAGCCCGTCCCAAGCTTGATTGGACCGTCACTCACATGGCGACGGATGAAAATAAACCGCCCGTCCTGGGTCCACTGTTAAAATCACAACACCACTGAATCACGGCAGCCCCGCCGCCCCCGTACGGCCGCACGCTCGCTCACGTAAACGCACGCAGACACAACAGCGTTCGCGCTCTGTCCATCGTCTGACTAAATAACACGCGGGTTTTAGCTGCATCCTTCCCTCTTCCTCGTCTCAGCGTCCCCTGGCTCTGCAATTGATTGGTCGTGTCACTTTTGCAGGGCTCCAAACAACACGGGATAATGATTTAAAACGGCTCCAGTGGACAAGCGAAGATACTGGAACAGCAAATCGTTAAAAAAGAAAAACCAGCCTGTTTTTCTTGTAGGGCGGGGTAAACCATCAAAATTACGTTGAAGTTGTTGATAAAAGCCAAAGATAAACTTGTCGTACTTATTTTGTTCTTGGTCTGCTGTACTTTAGGTCGAGTTTTGGCAGAGAAGAGAAGCAGACGTGCTTATTAAACTAACTATTAAATAATTCTCTCTGAACGTGAGCATCAAAATCAGCTGCGTCTCCAGTGAGTCTCTCGTCCTGTGGATGAATTTCTGCGTCACCTTGCTGGGCTGAAGCAGCTGAAATAGATCAGGCTAGCTGATTACTGAACATTAGAGTGAATGAATTATTCACTAGTAAAGTGATCATGTCATTGACCGGCTCTTAGAGGGATAAAAATGTAGTAGTTAGTAGTTAAATATAGCTGCACGGGCCTCTCAGCTGCCCATATTACCAGTATGGGATAAATATACGACCTGCTAAAAGTTAAAAACCCTTCAAAGCTATAAACAGACGGATACACTGGGGGAAGAGGCCGGTTATCAGCTGAACATGTACAGTCCTGCAGCACATTTAACTAGTGAAGCATATCAAAATTCCCAGTCTTTCCTTTTGTCTGGAAATTATCTTCTATGATCAATTAACACTTCTCCTGTAGTGACATTCACACCAAGCAGCTCTGTCAGTGGCATACATTTAGTCAACTACACAAACAGCACACATTCAGTCAGTGTCTGTAAAGGTCAGTACTGTTCTCGGACATAAAAGCGCTCCACAACAATCCAGAAGCAAGTCGACCTCTTTACGAGAGACGACAGCTAAAGCGTTGGCGCTGTTTCAGAACATTTTTGTGTTTCGTGTCGACTTTCACGTCCTGTTTTACATCCAGCAGTTTCCACTTTGTTACACGTTAAAATGAGGACTTAATAACCTTCTGTAACACTCCGAGTCCAAGTGCTGACCTGTGCACAGATGTCTTGGCCCTCGTCGCGGCCTACTTTATCCATCACACCATCGATCCTTATTATCGGCCTGGATCCTTTTCTTTGCTCTGTCCAGTTGTGCATCTTTGTTTTTGGTGCAGAGCAGCAAGCAGCCTTCCCAGTGTGTAAAGACAGTCTGAGTTTTAGATTGCTTGTTGGAGTATTTCTGCATGAGCTGCGTCTTGAGGACGAGTCAATGTGCTGGAGCAAATAGGCTGCATGCAGAATATGAACAAATGAACGATAAGAAGCTTGTTTGCGAGCTGGGGCGCTCGTACTCGTAGCCCCATATTTTGTAATTCTACCATCTGGAAAATGTATGTTGTGTAGTTGTTTTTTATATTGTGTCCCTGGGTGTTGGTATCCGCTTTATTTGAAGGCGCTGACACTGACCACATGAGACAGGAGACCCTGCCTCCCCTCCTGACCATTACTCACCAGTCCCCGGATGCACCTGCAGTCACATGTGCTGCCCTGAGCGAGGACGGGGTGCGTTTGATGTCAGGGGTAGCAGCTGGCCGGTGCGTCGGTGCCCCGCCCGCCACCCTCGGCTCCGGCCTTGTCACAGTTGTTGCCACTCAACTGTAGTCACCTCGTTGTCCAGAGAGCCCCGATTTTTACACCAAACATGAGTGATGGTGTACCTGCCTGCTGCTCGGCTGTCGGTGACATGCTGGGATATTCAGCAGAGTCGCCATTAGCCTGGGTCAGCGCGACACCTTTTATACAACCCAGAATTCCTAGCTGCAGTCATTTAGTCACCTTGTTTGCAGCGGTGCCATATAAATCTAAATTAATGCTTTATAGTGACTAATAAAGGACGTCATCAGGGCCATCTGCATCTCTGCGATAACGTGTCTCACAGCAGAAGTACCTCACATGTTGGTGAAGGACAAGGAGACAGAGAAGGAACCACAGTGCACAGCTTGTATATGAATATTCAGTGTTATGTATACACGATGCGTTGTAGCTGCAGTTAGATGTAGTTGGAGTGTCTTCACCTTATTTTTGTTGTTTTTTTCCACATTAATCTTAATAAATATAAGGTAAAGGCAGACATTGCTGTAACCTGTTGCAGCCGGCCTCTTCCTGCCCGCTGTCAGCAGAGTGGATCATTACTGGTGCTCCAGAAGGACACTTTCCAAACACTTACAGGAGTACACAGCTTCTCTAATTGTTATTGAGTCATATGAGACAAAGGGAAAAAGTTAACAGCCTGTCCGCTCAGTAAATAAGTATTCATTACTGCCAGCCATCTCTCCTGAGACGTGTGGATAGATGTGTAGAGGGGCTGCTGTCTGAGTTTATCAGTAGGTCGGTGCCATGTGGATCTCAGGGCTCCTAAAAACAGCCATCAGACTTACTTAGCAGGAAAGCCTTTAAACATTTGTACTCGATGTTTGTGGCTGAAACAGTCCTCGATCAGGAAACTCCCATCTCCCATTATTGGGAAAAATGAAAACATAGATTTACACTCTAGCTTGACTGGCTGGCAGCAGGATATGGCTGCGATGGAGTGACTTTAGTTTGTCCAGTAAAATAGTACTTTTTGATTTCAGTGTAATTCATTTAAAACACTTTAAATCTTTAAGATTTTGTCCTGAGTTCATCTTTCATAAATAGCTTTTGCTGTAAGTCAAATGCTGTAAGTTTCAGCGAGCCGCAGGTCTCTCCATCCATCTAATGTTCTTAGTTTACAACAACATAATGTAAAGAGCCAAGAAACTCCCCGCAGGGATGCTCACAGCTGCCCACTGCCATTTTAAATGGCCATGGGATTGAGATATTGTTTTTGAAGGTCAGGGGGACTCTGGTGGCTTGTTGACTGGAAAGGTTCTGCTCATTCAGAGCGAGGGGTGAATTATGAGCCGGTCTTAATGAAGTGAGCAGCAGCCAGAATCACAGTTCAGAGGTCCTGAAAAATTACATTTCAAGACCAGCTGATGAGCATCAGTCCTGTTCTGGCTTTCAGTGACATTTGTGCTGTCAGGAGCAAAGAACCTTTTCTTTTTTTGCGTCTAAACATTTACATGATCACGACCACTTTCAGTGTTTTTACTGCCTGCTTGGCTTCGCTGCTTAGCACTGATGTTCCTTTGTGTGATGGCCACTTTGATTTTCTGCAGAGATGGTTTTGAGGTGGTTCAGGAATCACGATCCAATACAACTGTATCCACTAGCTAAGCTTTTAATTAGAGACACTGACCTCAGGTCTTTGTTTACCTCAGAGGCGGTGTCATTACACAGAAAGATTTGATTAAAGTGATTAAAATGTAATGCTGCAGTTTCAGCCATTTGTTTAAAAAATCGTTAATGCTTAATCCACTTAGCATTGTGGTCGTCATTTATTTGACATTTGACCTTAATTAGGCGTAATATTAGAATTATGTTTTGTAGGCTTTTTTAAAAACATTGATTAAAATGTAAACGGCTGACACTGTCCACTGCACGCACTCACTGCTGGGTAACAACTGGGAAACCAGTATATATACTGTATACTTACAGAAAGTTGGGTTGGACATGACAAAGCAGCTAATAGCAGGATGTACAATGTTAGCAAGCAGGTAGCTGTAACCTAGCTACACTGCAGGAATCTGGTGATGGTTAGTTTGTAACATTAGCTGGTAAAATAACATGAAAATGCTTCGTGGAGTTTATAGACCAGCATTGAGGGTCAATTAACAGACCTTGTCTATATTTTTCATATATTAACATGGATACTTGCATTAGCTAACATTTTCCAGAGGAGAGATCCTTCCATGAATATGATGACAGTTTGACTGTGCTCTTCCCCTGATGCTCAAATTCCTGTTTGGTAAGAGGGGCTTCATTAGTTACACTGTATTAAGTGCTTCATATCCAACGTAGCAGCTAAACGTCAGTATAAAATCCACCATGGATTTTTCCCAAACATTGAGTTTGTGTTGAGCTAGGAGATAAAACTTTGCTGAATTTTTCGCACTCTGCGATGTCTTTTTGCAACTCGACTGAACTGGTTTTATTCTGTTTATTAATAATCTGAGCACCTTTTTCATTTTGTGGTTGATTGCTGTCCTACAGGAGCTGTGCTTTTGTTTTTTCAAAACAGATTTTCCCTGATGTGTCACAGCTAATTGCTGTGCTATCACAGTTCGCATGTCATTACCAGTTTGGCCCCTTTCAGTTGCAAACTGATAGCAGACGGACTTCCTCTGATTGCCGTTTTATCACTTTATTGATGCACCAGAGTTGTTTCGAAGATGACACATGACTGCATGTTAAACTCGTGATGTTTAACATTTATTCGTAGTTCTTCCCCTGGAAACCATTTTACTGGGAAAGTCCTGACAGTCTATTTTATAAGTTACTTTAGACACGGACAATTTAAAAAAGCATCACAGTCATTTAAAATCAACATATTTAAGTCATAGTATAGAATAAGTATAAAAATCTAATAATTTCTTTTGAGAAAGTAGAATGAGCCAGAGAAATGTTATTTTTTTTAGTCCTAACCTTTTTTTAAATGAAGAATAAACCACTTCTTTACATTGTTTGTTTCCTTTTTATAAAGCACCTTGAGGCGACTGATGTTGCGAGTTGTTGCTATATAAATAAAATGAAATTTTGCATCTTTATCAAAGCATTTAAATCAGTGAAACAGAGGTTTGGCTGGCTCGTGTCTGTGAACCTCAGCTGCAGCATGGGGTGCTAAACGGTGCAGCCAACTGCTGCGCTGCTTTGTGCCATGTATACAGAAAGCCCTATCCAACATCACAGAGCACGTTAGGAGGCGAGGAAGCCACTTATCACCCAACAAATACGAGTAATTCAACAGCCCCAGCAGCTCGCTACCTCTGTTCCTGATAGGCTTGACGTGATGGAGGCTCGGCACAGTGAGAATTCCTGAAACCCTGGTGAGACCTGGGCAAAGAGCCGGAGCTACTAATTACTGCAGAGATTATCCAAGAGTGCTCAAGGAGTACCTCTCTTAATTAGGGATGGCAAGATTGCTGTGCGTTAAAACTGCCAGGGGGGGATGCTTAAATTGGCCAACGTGACAAGAAAACAAGCAGCATCACCAGAACCTCGTGTTACATTCGAGCGCGCAGCATTTCCTCTTCAGCACGGCTGCTTTTTTAAGCATCAAAGCACAGCGCAGAAGTCCTTGACCTTCCTGCAGTCATCAGTGAATTGCTCACACTTAAGTACTCGCGTTGTTCCATTCAAAGAGCAGGGCCTCCCAACTTTCAGCTTTCCTGTGCACCACTGCACATGAGATTGATCACCTCTCACCTTCTACCATTTTCTCCTCATTGATTGAGTCCAGGATTCCCATCTCTTCTCCGATAGCATCTGGGAGTCTTTCTCTCAAGGCAGTCGATGACTTCTTGGAGCATTGAGAGAGTCTGCCAGCCTTGGCTCTAACCGCGTCTGCTATGTTTGCTACTAGAGACAATACAGCCGTACGAGCTTGCTCTGGAGGGTCGTTAAGTTGAAGCATTCCTCACAAGGTCAATGGCGTTCCCATCCAGGTAATATAAATCACTGGCTCAAAGAGATTGACGGGCCTAGTCGTGGGGATTGGGATACGTGGCTGCTCAATTTACTCAGCTCCTGTTGTCGCACGTCAAGTGCGGTGGAGAGTATTGGTTGGGCTCAGTGTGTCTATGTGAAGGCGCATTGAATTAGCATATCTCGACGGGTAGGTGCAGGGGTAATGGCTCATCCTGTCTGTGATGGTATGTTGTGCAGGGGCTTTGAAAGATGGGTGTTGTTTTCACGCTTCCACATGTGCACTGCACAGACGTGGCACTGAAATCCAGTCCATGAAGGTGATTGTGAAAGTTTAATTTCAAACATTTATAACCTGTGATTTCAGTATAACTGCCCAAATAAGCTCCCACAGGCCAAAGATGGCTGATGACTGGTAGATATGCAAGTATACAGTCAGATCAGACATTAGTCACTCCTATGATGAAGTCCATGAGATGTCAGATTGCATCAACGTGCGAATAGTAGCATTAACAGCTCCAGTGCCTTTTGCACACTCAATCCATCACCTAAACCAAAAGGAGTCATTTCAGCAGGGCGCACAGCATTTCCTGTTGTGTATACTAGCAAGTGAGGACTACATCGATGTTTGTGACACCTAATTTACAGGTCAGTTAACTGGTTTGGCATTTTTAGGTTTTAGAATTGGCTAAGACTACAATAGAGCACTAAAATAATACTGTTTAGTTTAAACATCTACGCCTTTACTCGCTCACATACTTGGTAAAATTATCTTTGGGTCTAATTCTCCTGAAATCATTTGAGATTTATGTGTGAAATGTTTCCGGTGAGCAAATAAAAACCACAGAAGAAGACAGGAGCATTAATGGCTACAAGAAGACGTGATGAGTTTAGATTAACGCAGAGTCGTGTGTACGCACTACCCGGCTCTCTGTAATTTGTCACTGAATAATGCCTTTTAAGGAGTAATGAATGCCCCTTATGCTCGTCTCTTACGTCAGTCCAGAGAATTATGAGGTCTTACTGAATTTACTATGTAAATAAACTTCTACACTCAGTTAAGGTGATCAAAGCTAATATGCTTTCATTTCACGGCTGTACAGTACTCCAGCATTGAGATTCATGGCTTATAGGTGCAATGAGCGCGATAAAATTGTCACGGCCGGACGTGATTTGCCCACCTCGTGTAGCATTATGCAGGCGAGGGCCGGTGACAAATGAGCACATTATGAAAGGCTTCAATCTAGTGCTCAGCTCCTCTCTACCATCTGATTGACTTTCAGTTACTTTGAATTATAATGAGTTGGTTCCTGTGACTTTAGTGGGATAAATGAGTGCTTTGTCTCTGATCAGCATAAAAACGTTCTAATTGTGGGCCAAAGAAATGTTTTCCAGTCGATTCTTTTCAATTTAAAAGCATTTGGAGTTATATTTCATTTTTAAGCTTCAATAAGATTTGACTGGGAGCTTCCCAGTACAACCAGCCCCGTTGTCCTTGCAGGCTCTCCTGCAGCATCTTAATCTTGGCCAGACTTGGAAAAAGGTGCTTTAGGTAATGTAACCGTGCCCAACCACCCTGAGGCACTCTTAATTAAAAGCCCCGTGCTAGTTTCCTTCCTGTGCAGCCTGTGAGTGTTGGAGAAAGATGGAGAAAAGCCTTCTTTCTCTTCCCCTGCACCTTCGTCTCCCTGGTGTACCGCAGGCAGACGGGTTTAGTTGCCAGCTATTTCACACATAGCTTCGTGCAGACAGAAAGGCGGAAAAAGATGAGAGTTTGAAGGAGAAAGAAGACAGGCGGAGCAAAGGGGGCAGACAGATGGTTTTGGCAATGACTCTTTCACACATTGCAGATGTTTTGTAGGAAGAGGAGCAATTCAGAAAGATCTATCTATACAGCACAGATAAATTAAGGGACTTTTTTGCGTGTCATCGTCCTTGAAAGCTGGTGTGTTGCCCATTCGTTTGACATCTCTGTGTAAGAGGGTTGAGGTTGTAGCGGGGAGTCGCAGAGCTTTCCCCGGAGCCACAGATTACATTGGGCCTAAGCCAAAGATGCATTCAATATTGAACAGTCGTGAAACAGGTTTTACAGAGTTTGTGCTTACATGTGAAATTCAAGGCAAGCGTGAAACAAGGGTGCGAAATGTAGCTGTGTTGTGTTTTCCTGACACGGCTACATTTTCAGCAAGTGTTCAATCAGGCGGCCCATCAGTTATAATCCCATGAGTTTAGCCTCTGGAGACAATGGCCCAAGTTTTGGAGAAAGCTAAACGATGGACACAGCTTCTGGGTCTAATGGAGTTGCTTTCTTTTGACGTGGCCAGTAGGGGGCGACCTTTCTGGTTCTGCAAAGAAGTCTGTTTGAATCGAGGTCTATGACAAAATTAGCTCACTTCTCCTTTGACGTATGACCTCAGTAAAAACGCTTCTGATGAGCGCCATGTTTCTCTGTTAAATGATCTTCACTTTCTGAGTAAAACAGACGATAAAGGACGGCGCGCTTTAAAGTGTCGCTGCTTTGTGATAGATGAGTCGGTACCTTATGAGCTTGCAGTGTCGTGTCGTTGCCTTTTTTAAAATTGTGCACGATATAAAATATATACCAAGTTATACTGAAATCAGTGCTGATTTCGTTCGTTATCCATGCAGGTAAATTTAAGCAAGTGAATAAAAGTGAATATTCTTTTTCAGAGATCAGATTACTCTTTTGTAAAGCTCTACATCCACACTGAAACACTGAAACACTAAAACAAAGGCAAAATGAGCTTTTTTTCCTGGTTCTTCTTTGGTCAGCAGTTATTTTGCCTCTTGTACAGTGTAGATGAACAAAGCTTGCCTTGTGGCATATTGCATCCCTACAGTTTGGTCTGCAGATGTTAGATATTCCCATCAAAGACAGCGTGAGTCTCAGTCTTATAGAGTGATGTCAGAGTTTAAGGTATAGAATTATTTTACTGCAGATATGAGGCATATAATGGTCCGAGTGACACTTCCTAAATGTCACCGAGTGTTTAAAGGACAGCTGATAATGAAAGCTGAGGAGCTGGCTCCTGGCCTGGGCTATGACTAACTCCTGGTGTCACGGGTTGATTGAGAGTGTGTGTGTGTGTGTGTGTGTGTGTGTGTGTGTGTGTGTGTGTGTGTGTGTGTGTGTGTGTGTGTGTGTGTGTGTGTGTGTGTGTGTGTGTGTGTGTGTGTGTGTGTGTGTGTGTGTGTGTGTGTGTGTGTGTGTGAGGAGAGATGGCTTGCTGGGCCACATGACCGTTAGCCTGTAACAGGACTGCATGCGGCTCTCAGGAGTCTCCTTTAGACACAGCTGCCAACGATGCGCCTCCTGAAATCAATTGGAGCTGCAGTGGGAACCGCAGGACGGTTTTATACTGGGCCGTGAAACGACCACTGGTTTGTTTTTTACGCCTGATGTTTCTGGAACAAACAGCTGGAAGGCAGTTCAGCACTGCCATCTTTATCCACATGAGGTTAAACTCTGAGAGAACTGAGACCGGACTACAATGTGGTCACCATATCAGGTTTTCACCTCGTTGATCTTTTGAGAGAATTCACTCTATAACTATAGAAATCAGTCAAATGCACCTTCAACTTTATGTATGGCGTGTTTTGGAAGCCCAGTTTAATTCAAAATAAAAGCACAAAAAAGGTGGAGAGACAATTATTTCTGATATTTTCATGTTTATATTTTATTTTTATATAATAATAATAATCTGATAACCAGTTTGGAGTTGAGTGGATTATATGCACCAAATACTTCATTTAAAAAAGTTGAATTAAACTGACGCTGTAAAGCCTGGATTTAAACCAAAATAATACTTATTGGGTACACTTTGCTGTTTTACAAGAACATTAAAATCAAGTGAGACCATCAGAAAAACGCTGGCTTAAACCCTCCCTCTTTACTATTTATCATCTCTTTTATTTGTTATTTGTAAAGTTGATAAATAATGTACAGGAAGTTCAGCTCCCTCACACTAACGCAGTCCTGCACTCACAAACACAAGATTCAATCTAAATACCTTTGATAACACTTGGAAGATTACAAGATTTAACCCTGTGCACAGAGTTATATGGGTACTACTGAAAACCTCCCTATGATTAAGTTCTTTGCAGATGTCTACAGTCACCCGCAAGTTGCATTGAGGACTCCAACTTGTCTGCAAATATTTGTGTGTCAACCAACCCACCCACCAACCCCTATCCACCCCCACCCAAATCAGTCAAGGCAGGCGGCCATCCCTCCCTGAGCCTTGTTCTGCTAGAGCAGGGGTCTCCGACTCCAGGCCTGCAGGTTTTAGATCTCACACTGGGTCTGCACACCTGAATCAAATGATGAGTTCATTAGCAGACCTCTGGAGAACTTCACGACATGTTGAGGAGGAAATTTAGCCATTTGAATCAGCTGTTGGTTCAAGGACACATCTAACGCTGCAGGCCCTTGAGGCCTGGCGTTGGGGACCCCTGTGCTGGAGGTTTCTTCCTGTTAAATGGAAGTTTTTCCTTACTGCTGTCGCCAAAGCACTTGCTCATACGTGGGTCATATGATTGTTGAGATTTTCTGTTTTCTTTGTATTATTGTAGGGTTTTTACCTTACACTATAAAGCGCCTTAAGGCAACTGTTGTTGTCATTTGGCGGTGTGTATAAATAAAACTGAACTTAATTGAATTTGCCAACTAGGCCTTCTTAGTAAAAGCAGTAAAACTGTGAAAAGTGTTATGCAAACTGGAAATGGAGACTGTTCACTGTCAAAATAAAAGCTGGGCCTTTTCAAAAATGCCATATGGTGCGCTACTGTTCGGTGGTTAGTTGGCAAGTGTTTGCTCGTCAGGGTCTTTCGTGTAAACTGTGGGAACCTCAGATATCTGTTAGCAGCCAAAGCAAACACAGGGAGGTTTTTGGTGGAGGATCCTCTCGGCAACAGATTTCAGTCCGCAAACTCAACAAGCACTCACCAACTGGTTGAGGAATACACATCTTTCCCTACTGACTGGAGGTTGCCGAGGAATCACCCATTGGTCTTTGGGGGTCATTTGAGGCACACGGTGCTGACGCCCCACTGGCCTGCTGATTTAAATCCTCTGTTTGTGGGGTGCAGTCAGTTGGAAGAAAGCAGGCTTGTTTTGAACTTTAACTTCTTTCATAGCTACTCAAGAAAAATAAAGTGGAGCTGAAAATGAGCAGAATAGTTCTCCTTTCTACCAGGATGGTCAAATGTACAATAATATTATAGCTTTTCTGCCATCAGTGGGTTTTTAAAATCTATTTCCTGTTTTGTTTTTGTCCCTCCAGCTTTCACCATGATGATCATCTTGGCAGTAATTCGCATCGGTAAAGACCACGGCGCGGGACACCCACCTGTCGCCTCCTTGTCTGGGGTCCCCAACCTGTTCGGGGTGTGCGTCTACTCCTTCATGTGCCAACACTCACTGCCGTCCCTGGTGACGCCCATCTCTAACAAGAAGCGCGTCGGCTCACTGGTGCTTTTCGACTACATCCTCATCCTCGGCTTCTACGTGCTCCTCTCGTTCACCGCCATCTTCTGCTTCGATAGCTCGCTGCTCTACGACATGTACACCCTGAACTTCACAGACAACTGCGACGTCTTAGACATCCCGGTGCTGCGCTACTTCCTCGGCTTGTTCCCCGTCTTCACCATCAGCACCAACTTCCCCATCATCGCCGTCACGCTTCGAAACAACTGGAAGACCCTGTTCCACCGAGACGGAGGTACCTACCCGTGGGTGGTGGACCGAGTGGTATTTCCCCTCATTACACTCGTGCCCCCCATCGTGGTTGCCTTCTGTACACACAACTTGGAATCCTTGGTGGGAATCACAGGGTCCTATGCCGGTACAGGGATCCAGTACATTGTCCCAGCCTTCCTTGTCTTTTACGCCAGGCGCCACCTGGAGCCTGTGATGGGCAGAGATGCCATCAACAAGCACCGGTCACCCTTCCGCCACAGCTTCTGGGTGTGGTTCGTTTTGCTGTGGGCTGCCTTCAGCCTCATGTTTGTCACAGCCAACATCATCCTGACTGACACCAAGAACTGAGAACTCGTATCTGTGTTTCAGTTTGTGGTTCCCGTACAGGAAGCCTTATTGCTGCTGGTTGGGCAGTGTGCCCTTTTTTTGAACGTTTGTTGGGTCAATTAAATGTAATTAAGAGTAATTTATCAAATATTTTTTGAAAATTCAATTCAGTTTTGTTTATATAGCGCCAAATCACAATAAAAGTTGCCTCAAGGCGCTTTATATTGTACAGCAGATACAGAGAAAAGCCCAACAATAGTATGACCCCCTATGAGCAAGCACTTTGGCAACAGTGGGAAGGAAAAACTCCCTTTTAACAGGAAGAAACCTCCAGCAGAACCAGGCTCAGGGAGGGGCGGGGCCATCTGCTGCGACCGGTTGGGGTGAGAGAAGGAAGACAGGATGAAGACATGCTGTGGAAGAGAGACAGAGATTAATAACAGATATGATTCAATGCAGAGAGGTCTGTTAACACATAGTGAGTGAGAAAGGTGACTGGAAAGGAAAAACTCAATGCATCATGGGAATCCCCCGGCAGCCTACGTCTATTGCAGCATAACTAAGGGAGGATTCAGGGTCACCTGGTCCAGCCCTAACTATATGCTTTAGCAAAAAGGAAAGTTTGAAGCCTAATCTTGAAAGTAGAGATAGTGTCTGTCTCCTGAATCCAAACTGGAAGCTGGTTCCACAGAAGAGGGGCCTGAAAACTGAAGGCTCTGCCTCCCATTCTACTTTTAAATACTCTAGGAACAACAAGTAGGCCTGCAGAGCGAGAGCGAAGTGCTCTAATAGGGTGATATGGTACTACAAGGTCATTAAGATAAGATGGGGCCTGATTATTTAAGACCTTGTATGTGAGGAGCAGGATTTTTTTTTACAGTTCATTACAGTCGTCCAGCCTGGAAGTAATAAATGCATGAACTAGTTTTTCAGCGTCACTCTGAGACAGGATATTTCTAACTTTAGAGATGTTGCACAAATGGAAGAAAGCAGTCTTACATATTTGTTTAATATGTGCGTTGAAGGACATGTCCTGGTCAAAAGGGACCAAATGTCACATGTTTCATGTTCCACAAAAGTAAAGCTGGAGCAGTGCATGAGAGTTAAAGGGAATTTATTAATAGGGTTTTTTGTCAATAAACACCAGACAGTTTGAGTTTTTCACAAAGTTTTGCACTTTTTAAAAATGTATCCGACAGGCTTTTTGTGGCTTTTTAAGCCTCAAAAGAAGAGAAAGATGTTTAACCCTTATTTATCACCCGCCAGGATTGCTGTCCAAGTATCGGACAAAATTGTCAACGCAACCATCACTGGAGAGCGTTCTTCCAGCAAACGCTTCATTTAAAGCAAGCGTTAGAGTCGGGTGGTGTGACTCACATTACAACAACAACATTACGGGCAACCAAGTAGTTCTGAATGCTACAACGTGGAAAAATGAGTTTTTCCTTTGCAGTTAGCTCGATCATGTTGTTATCTGGAGGATTTGTAGACTACTGGGGATTTAGCTGTGACTCTATCGCAGAGCAGGTTGGTTTTATTCAGTCCACCTCTTCAGCAGTAATGGTGCTTCTGAAGTAGCAGCTGACACGTAGCATCACCCTGATACACAAGAATATGAATTATTCCACAGTGTGAAGGGCGTCTGCTCTGTCATCACACTGGCTCAACAACAATGTGCTGTTTTTGATCTGCAGCAACATATGCTCTCATTGGTAATCTGAGTACTCTAACATGCTACTTAACACGCCGTGCTGCTTAACAGCTCTGTGGGTTGCTCTTAAAGTTTGCCTCATTCATATTCCAAACTATAGAAAAGATCCGACGGACCTTGAGGGCAGAATGTTCCAGTAAAAATATATTAAAGCAAGCGGAAGAGCAGGCATGAAAAAGAGCCTGTCACATTCAGACTTGTGCTCTGTTGCAAAACTTGATAATGAGATTGGAACTGGGACCAACAGAAGAAGAAAAACGAAGGGATCGGGGACGATCACTCTTTCATGTCTGACGTGCATCCATTCCTCAGCGGCGGCTGCCTCCAATCTCCTCGCCTCCCCCTGGTGAACAATGAAGCTCCGTCCGTGACAGATCCACTGACAGATAGGCTTCCAGGAGGAGCTCCATCTCTGTTTATCACCTGACACTCGCGCCTGTAGTTCACACACAGGGCATGTCTTCCCGTCTTCTACTCCTCAGCACCCATTCATGACTCTGTCAGCCTCGAGCTGTATCCATCACACAGCTGCACCTGACAGGATAATGGAGATCTACAGTGCTTCAGCTCTGGCTGTGACGAAGGCATCCGCGGCCAAAAGCGATGGGAGCCAACTGCACAGCTTCATAAAGTGCACGCTGTACTGTACACCAATGGTAACTTCACTGACACTTGGCAGCTTCTTCCAACTTCATTATCGCCCTTACACTTCCATCTTTGACCCGTTGCACGATTCTGTCTGTGTGATTTTCACATTACAGTGGAAATCATCTGGAAATACTTCAGTGCAGACTAACAACAACCAGAAAAACCTTCATGCTCGACTTATAGTGTCGCACACAGGTTTGCAGGCAAATGTAGGTGGTGCTCAGAGACCCAAGCAGCAGTGACCTCCAGCAGCGTGGTGACCACAGAGTGAGAAACTAGCAGCAGTACAAAGCGGGCAGATCCCAAATTAAATTTACCTGAACTGTGAGCTGAGCTGTCACAGCATAGAGTAACTTTGACATATGACAGGTTCAGCCACAAAGCGAAGCACGGTGAACAAAACGCTGCTTTAAGGAAAACAGTTGAGATCACAACGCGGCAAAGATGAATGCAATCATGGGCAATGAACTTTCAGCCTTTGGAGACAAACAGCTCTGGAAATAAATGGACAAATGGAAATAAAAAGGCAGCAAGACAGTGTGCCATTGAACAGGGTCAAGTTGGCATTTTACATTCAGTCTGGCATCTAGAACAGAACAGAAGTCCCTCATCAGATAGCAACGTAGTTGCTGCAGGACGGCAACTTAACTGCACGTTAATATAAGCAACCTTTGTTTTTATGTAACAACGTAACCAGAATGCCACCAGCTGAGTGAAGTACCTGCTGCGTAGAGACACATCAGTGCAGACCGACTCAGACTGTTTATGAATCAGTCTGGGATTATTTGCAATCCTTCACCGATCTTCAGTCGCTTTTCTATTTTTGCTTTAGTGTGTTGGAGCTGTTAGGAGTTCTTTTGTTCTTTTTGTTGAATATGATTTTGTGACTGTTTGCAACCACCAAAGACAAAATTCAGCATTTAAGAAGCGCAAGAAAGTAGAGCTGGGAGGTGTGTTGCTTTATAACAGAGATACAGATTCCTGCTTGGCTGATGTAGTTTGGTTGCATCCGTCCATTTTCTACCACTTAACGGGGTTATGGGCTCACGGAGGCAGCCCTTTCCATCTGCTGCTTCAGCCCCTCTGTCGGATGTAGAGGACTTGCCAGTCTAATAATAAACTCTAGGTTTACTCTAGGTTAGCACTACTTCCCTTTATGTAAGGCTTTGACTTTGAGATGCTTAAATCGTGACTGGGTAACACCAAAGTCCTTCTCGAAGTCTTTGCCCAGTTGTTTGGATAAAATAAATAATTATTTAAATAAATGTAATTTCAGTGGATTCAGATCAGCATTAAAACCGCATATAAAGAGTCATAGGTCAAGTTTAATAAAAACCACCTAAAGGTTATCTCCGCCCGGATGCGTGCGGCTGTGAAATTCTCCCGTGGATTTTAATTTCAGATTATTAGTGTCTGAGGCTCCACACCTCAGAGTGTTTGGAACAAATGGAAAATGAGGACAAGTACAGATTTCTACTGCTTTCTGGTGATGGTAACATGTGAGGTAAATGGAGCTTTTATTTGGTTTGAAGCTGAAGTATGTAAAAGTCCCAGTCAGCCTGATTGAACATCAGATGGTCTGGAAGTATTTCCAGTGGGGAAATAGTTTTGGTTTACAAGGATTTTCTGCACCTTTACTGTGTAAAAACAGCTTTTTTTGTCTGTGGACTTCATAACATTCCTACATTGTCTCACATTGTTTTTGTTTACATCTCAGAATAAAGATCCAGGTTATGTTTATGGTTAAACTGAGCATCTGTCTGTCAAAGGAAGAACGGACAGGTCAGCTGACCCAGCAAAGACATCCACACTTTTAGTCCAAAGCACAGTTAAAACGTCCTACAGTATATGCAGCGTGTACAGGATGATTACACGAGACTGTGGGAAAGTATTTTCTTCCGGGTTTTAATTGTTGCTGTTGTTCTCAGCCTGTAGAAGAATTAACAGTTGTGGTCAATTTACATGCAAACGCAGTTTGAGGGTGTTGGGAGGGTTCAGCGGGTTGAGCAGTGGTTCCAAAGGCGCCGCAGCTTTTTCATCAACCGCTGTAATGCAGTTTAAATTGAAAGGTAATGTGCTGCGACTCGAGTGTTTTTAAGGCACTGCAGCGTCAGTCCAGCACTGCTGAAGGTTACAGGGGTGACGGCGTCTGTGGCGTCAGCAGGACGCGCCCGTCTTTAACAAGATCCGTCGCCAATAATCGAATTGACTGCAGATATCGGCGGTGGGTCCCACTGGTGTGACGCCCGCCAGCTTCGGTCTGGGTTGAGGGAGGAGCGGTGATGTTTAGAAGCCATTTACATGTTTGCAATGACCTGAAGTGAAGCGAATGATACGAACACGTGAACCCTGAAAAGATGTTTGATACTTCACCTGAAGCCAGACTCAACGTGTGTGTTTGTGCGAGCAGATCAGTTATGAAACGTGCCTTTTTTTAAAGAACAGCCCTAAACTTCCTTCTTATCATCTGAAGAGCAGCGTGCCCGACATCATCAGCATTAATCCTTTTCTTTAAAAATGACAATCTGTGTTTGCCAAAAAGAAACTTGCATGTTTTCCTTTTCTTTGTGTTTCATTTCTTTGTTTTTCTTCCATAAGTTTACATCTTGTGTTTGTTTACAGAGATCTGGCTGTAATGTTTCTGCTTTAATTGATATTCTGTTTCTTTTCTTTTTCTGTTTTTTTTAATTATTTGGTTTTTATGACTCACAAAAAAGTTAAATAAATGAAATAAATGATTTATATTCATCTGAAGTGCATCAGCCTTGAAGGAAAACTCTGCTTTCCTAACCCTCGGTGACTTCAGCCTTTTGTCAAACATTTAGGGCTCAAACTAATCTGGTCTCTATTGTACCGTCATATTCTATTAACCGCTGAGATACGCTGCATGACCACATGAACAAAGTGGCTCAAGATAACTTTCTCTTTTGTGCTACAGCATCAGCTCTGTTGTGTTTCTCAATTTGTGATAAAAACTTGGAAGCTGATTTCCATTTGCTGTCCCTGGTTGACGTACTGTATCGACTGTTACTTCAAAACTGATCGAGTTTGTTAATGGAAAAGAAAAATCATATTTTTCTCGGGGTTTTGATGACGAGGGACGGATCGGACTGAAATCTCTGGCTTTCTTACATTTAGAATGACGAAAATGTGCAAAGTTGATCCGAATACGATGCCTGAGCTCATAAACTCATGAAAGGTTTCCACAGACCTTCTATAGGAGCAGACGTTACATCTGCGTTCTGCTTCTACTGCGTCCACCTTTTATACAGCCCGCGGTTACGTCATGTGAGCGAATACCATCATTGCATCATGTCAGTTTGTGCAGCCTCTTGTCTCAGAGATATTCCACGATCAGCTGTGAGTGGATTATATCACAGTGGAAGTGTTTAGGAACCACAGCAACTCAGCCACAGAGTGAAAAACCTCAGAGGGTTACAGAGGGGGGCACTGAATGCATGAAAGGGACCAACTGCAAACAACCTCTGGCATTAACATCAGCACAAAAACTGTGTGCCGGGAGCTTCATGACGTAGGCGTCACAGGTGGAGTAGCTCCTGTCGGTGTTGAGGTGGCCCACCGACAGGACACCAGTCCAGAACCGGTTTCATGCATTTCTGCCAAAACTAAAAACTGGAACGGCACCATCGGTGAAAATTCAAACCAAATAAGAGGAGCCGCTGCAGGACATTTTAGAGTAAACCAAGCTAACACAGCACAAACAGCACCGTGATAGGCCAGATGTTTTCTATTGTTTACATTTCTTTATTACAGGTCTTTATTTATTTCATATTGAAGACTGAGCAAGGAGAAGACAGCCAGGGTGGAAGATTTTCCTGAGATGGTGTTCAGAGGTTTCATCCACCGGCGTGTTTGAGGAAACCAGGTAACAGATTGCCAACGTGGTGTCTTTTGACTCGACTCTAAAACAGTGGAAAATCTTAGAAGCGATTAAAGCATTTTAACCAGCAGAGTAGCAAAAACTACTAAACCATAACCGATTCTCCAAAATGATCAAATCCTCCTGTAAGAGTCAATCTAATTACAAGAGTTTGTCCCGTTCACAGAATCAGCCATACATACATTTTCTTCTGCTTTTCTAACTCAGGGTTGCTGGAATCTGTCTCAGTCGTTACAGGGTGAGAGGCGGGGCCATCAGTCTGTCTCATGGCCAACACATAAATTACAAACACGCTTTCATACCAAGGGCCACTTTAGAGTCACCAGTACACCCCGTGCATGTCTTTGGACCGTGGGAGGAAGCCAGGTAACCCTGAGAGATCCCGCAGGCACGTGAAGAACATGCAAACTCTACGCAGAGAGGCCTCGACTGGATTCAAACCTTCCTGCTGTGGACGACGGCGACCGCATCGCTGTGCCGCCCTGTCAGGCTCCTAAAAGTGCAAAAACATGACACATTCTCCCGACTCTAAGAGTCATTCTCTGGAATTGGATGCATGAATCAGTCTCATACCACGTTCATTCATACTTCCACACACTCACCGTTGGCAGTATTTGTATCTGCTCTGCAGGTAATTGGCATCTCCTTTTTTTCCAGCCCTCTTCACCTCGATCTTCCCTGAAGCATGCCGCCATTTTTAATTTTTTTTTTATTGATACTCGAGATGGCTGTTTTTATTATCGAAGCAAGCCTCCCCCTCTGAATTCCAATCCCAGCAGCGCTGCTCCGGTGTAATTTAATTTACCCTCTGTCCTTTTATGTATGTGGGATGTGCCTGCATGTTTGGGGGCAGAGCTTTAATTGGAAATGCAAACTTAATTAATTCACAGCGTTTTTAATTGCTGCATGGTTTATTCAGCACGGCGGTGTGAAGAGAGCGCACGTACTGGCTGCCTCACGCCTGCAAATATTTGATCACCTGGGGTGATTGGAGATATTTTTTAACTGCTGGCTTCATCAGAACTAATCAAAAACCTTGAACCTGCTCTCTTCTCCGCTGAAGCGTCAGATAATCTGCAGAATTAAACTCCCGTCTCTCATTAAAAACACGATTTTGATTCATTTTCTACATCCTTTAAAAACAGTTTTGTCTCATTTCACTTTGAATTAACGTTAAAGTATCATGTTAGTAAAAGTGCCACGCTTTTCAATTTTACACATACAAGATTTTTATTTATTTATTCATTTATTATAAATAAAAATCAGAACTCACGGCTTTGTGCACACCTGTGCACCACAAAAAACACCACAGAGGCTTCAGTTTGCATGAAGACTGGACTCTGGAGCAACGAAAAAAAGGCTCACCTGCTCCGTTGAGTCCAGATTTACTCGTTTTGTGCCATTGGAGGACGGGCAGCACCCAGCATGCATCGCTCCTACCATCACATTATGATCTGGGGTTGCTTCTGTCGGTCAGCTTCAGCAAACTGAGGTCATCTGACAACCTGAAGAGACCGAATGACCAGGTTTCTCTATCAGAGGATTTTTCCACGAGGACGCTGCCGATTGTGAAGATTCAAACTCAGATTATGAATCCAGACATTCACCTCATCTTTGAAATCTTTCAGATATGCTGGAGGAGACACAGCAAGCCGATCATCTCCCTCCGTGCACGTTTACGTCATCGCTTCTATGACGTTCTTCTTTCTTGCTCTGTCAGATATTATTTCTCTGCAGTTAAATTCCCTCTGTGTCTTTGCTGAGCTCTTTTGATAGTCGTGGAAATCTGACCAGATTTGTCCTTGTGAGGACGGACACACACACTCACACACACACACACACACACACACAGTGCCATCTGCAGTCGCATCTATTCTGGCCTACAGCTTTATTACTAGATTTATTTACTGAGGCTGGGTCAGGTGCCTCGGCGAGCCCTGCTTGGCCCCTCAGGTGAGCCCCGGCGGTGGAGGCGATTATGACTCTATCAGCAGCTCTTATTAAGTGTCGGCAGCAGCGGGCAGGGCGCTGTGGCCGCTGTGGAGGGAAATCAGTCGCCGCGTGCCGTTTCAAGCCACTCGTCGCTCATTAACAGGTCACATGTTTCTTCTGTCTGCAGCCGTGTGGTACAGCCAGCATGGCTGAAAGCTTTAGTTCACCTTGCCTCACTAATAGAAGTCATTTCAGACGATGGGAGCAAACACAGTCATTGCTGGGTAAGACATGAACGCACCAGAGCAGAGCCAGGGGTTTGATTTTGGACTGTTGGTACTAAAAGTAGAAATCTGCCCCCATCTACAAACTCCTTTTGTTTCATCATCGCTCACGTCTGAATTTAACTGCCTGAGGTTTTAGCCCGTTTGGAGCTCAATCCCAGCCAGGTGCAGTCTCATCTTGTAATGACAGATGGTTTTCTTTTAATTCCAGACAGATGCTCCCTTTTTTTAAATGTCCTTTTTTCGCTCCCCTCCCTCGTGCCTCGCTGCTGTGAGGTTCATTAGCACAAACGGGGCTTAGCAGAAGTCTTGGAGAGAGATGAGGGTCACAGCATTTTAGGGATGCTGGCCAAGCCCTGACTGAGCTGCTCTGACAGCCTGATCGTCATGCAGGACAGAGCGGGTTGTCTGTCTGCGCTGACGGGAGGCGCTCTTTAAACTTTAACAGCATCTGCATAACTGTGTGAGGAGCTGAGTCCTCAAACCGAGCGTCCAGACAGGAGGGAGGGAGTGTTTCTGCAGCCACGAGTGACCTCATGGGCAAGAGATTCACTTCGGTTTTAACATGAGATATTTGCTCATCCCAAATGTGGGAAATCCTTTTACAACAGCAGTCAGTATAATAATAATTATACTCTTCTTCATTCAGCTGCTCCCTTTAGGATTTGCCACAGCAGATCATCTGCCTCCATCTCTTCCTGTCCCAGCATCCTCCTCCTCTGCATCATCCTGCCTCTCAGCTCCATCTTCATCCTCCTCTGTCCAGTATATCCAGTCTCCCTCCTCAGCTCACACCATCTCAGCCTCTAATTTGACTCATTTCCGCTCACTCCCATTGAACATCTGAACATCTTCAGCTCCTCCTCCTGCCCGATGTCCGTGTCAGACCCAACCATACATCACAGGTCCTTTCCTTTCACTCTCGCTGCTCTCCTTTTATCTAATCCTAAGCCTTCCAATCGGTAAACATGCTACTCTACCTCTTAAATTACAGCCACGTTGAACTAAGTGCCATCGTGGTAATGGCAGTTTTTTGGGGCACTTATTTTAAAAATGTATCTAAATGATTTTCATTTCAGTGGCCACTGGGACACAGACATGGTGAGTATTTAAATGGGGTCAAATCTCCTGAAAAGATTAAAGCGTTGATGACTTTGGCTTGATGATGATAAAGTAACAGGAGGAAACAGCGCTCATACCTGCCTCTCCCCACCCACCTCCTCAGCTCTGCAAGGGGGACATGCCCGAAACACTTCACCTACTGTAGGAGGTGCGCAGGAGGCGTCTCTCCATGTGGAGGAGTACCACGCCATCAGGAGGTTCTGTCGGGCGTCAGCGCTTTGTGGATCAGGTGGAGGTCACAGGTGGTCTGACCCCACCTGCTGACACCGTGGTTACAGGGACATGAAACATTAAACGCAGCGTACAGAGCCCGAAAAGCAGAACTGCAGTGAAAGAAAATGAAAAATATTTGCTTGATTATTTTCTTTGCAGCACTACTGATTAGCTGATACTGGGAAAGTCAACAAAGTCAGAGAGAAGGTCAAACGTCAGATAGATAATATTATAAAACCTTTTCATCATTTCTAAAAACGAGATCAACACTTTCAGGCGTCATTCTCAAAAACTGAAGCATTTTTATCATTGCCTTTATTTCAGAGTTCTGGCTGCAGAGCAGTGAATGAGGATTTAGTGTTCCTCTTCTTTAAACTGTAGAAAGGACAGTAAAGTCCGTTTTTATTGGTTTAACTATATTCTCAAACGGCACAGCTTGAATGGTTTGTATTATAGAAACTGTTTGGGGGGGGGGCGTGGCCACACGATGCCACAAAGGGCGGCGCTGTAGTTGAATATTCTGTGGCAGCGTGTCAGTGCATGATTAATAATCCTCACACTCGGCGTGCAGATGAACTTTAACATGATTTTTACATTCAGCAGCCACACACGTGTGAGCATTCACCGCTTTGTGTTCAGGCTTAAACCTACATCGGATCACTTTTCCATTCAAAATCCAGCTGGAATTTCATTCAGTGGCTCTTATTTGTTTTTATATGGTTAAGGGTCCCATCAGTCCACCTTAAACAAGCTGCCACTGTGGTCTGATGCTTTTATTTTTTACCATCAGGGAAACCCAACTCCCTGCATGCTTGGATTTTTGGCAGTTAGATGTGGATGCGTGTGTTGAGTAAATACTTTAGTGTTAGTTTCGGTTTCAGCTAGGGCTGAACGATATATCGCATTTGCGATAATATCGCGACATGATCAAGTGCAATTTTCTAACCGCAAAGGCTGCGATTATACTCTGGACATGTCCAAATTCATGGGCTGCATCCTCCTGAGGCCGCATTTGTAGACCGATTACGTCACAGCGACGCGCCGAAAGCTGTCCAAATTACTACCATATCCCAGAATTCATAGCGCGGCCCAGCCAAACTCCAGTTTCCAGCAATGGCGGCCGCTACTAAGTTTTAAAATTACTCATACTAATCTTTCAGGGTCACAAAATAAACTTTTAACATATTTTCAGGCGAGAAAGTAGTTGTGTAAACATCAAATATCTGCTCGGTTTATCAAGATATCCCATATTTGCAAAAGTGCTTCGACGTTTTCAGAGGCGTCTGCTACCCACCAGCTCGACAGCTAGCCGGGAGCTCGAGGGTTACTGATGCGGCCGAGAGCGGCACAACTCCCGGCACATCATTTTCAGATCACCGCGGAGTTTCGCTGCTCGGGTTAAACGTAATATATAAGTCACTTAGACAACCTAAAAATGTTATTGTTGGGCTTTTTTCAGTGTTTTGTTTGTTCGTGAGTAAATTGGTTTGGCTGAGATTAAAGTTATTAGATTAGATAAAATAAAACTTTATTAATCCCCCGGGTGGGTTCCTCCTTGGTTTTCACACAGCTGACTAAACGTCAAACAGAAAACTTATTAAACAGAAGTATGAGACAGTCGAGAATTTACACCAGTGTCTGGTTATATTTTAGATAGCAAGAAGCAGACGGCTGAGTTTATTAAACTCCACCGAGACAGCGGTGACGCTAATCAGAAGGCTAGACCGTCCAATTTCACGCCTTTAAATTTTAAAGGCGTGTTTGTGTGTGTGTTTATACAATTGCTATTATGTTTGCACTTTATGTGTAATGTTACTGACTGCAGAGATCAGTAAGCTGTGTGTATTTTTTATTTATTAGTTTTATTTATTTAATATTATTTTTTAATTGAATGACTGTCTAGTAGTTCACAGATGTCGAAAAACTGAGTGTGGTAAAGCCACTGATTTTGTTTATGTATATTTCTGCAATCTGCACATTGTACTGACTTTCATTTTAATGTTTACACCAGGGTTCCTTGTCAGCACTTTATGCTCAGATGTTTGTAAGCTAAAAATAAACTATTGTGTATGTTCAAATATACTGTTGTGATTGAAGAAGTTAAATAAAAATGTCAGTCATCAATTCATGCATCACCTCATGTCATCATAACAGAGGTCTGTCTTCCAGGAAAGAACAGTTTAAAATTAATGTAATATAGTATTGGCCATACTATATGATGTATTGCTTGTCTTTGTTTAATAATACAGAAGACAAAGACCTTAAAAAATAATCGCATATCGCATCGCAATCGCAATATTGGGGCAAAAAATCGCAATTAGATTATTTTCCATAATCGTTCAGCCCTAGTTTCAGCCCCACATTGGTCTAATCCTCATCCACCGAGCGCTACAGCGCGGCACCTCCAGGAATTCAGTGCTAAATGAGAAAACGAGGTAAAAATGAATAAACAGCTTTGCAGCTAACATCTCTTCCTTTTCCAAGAATAAGAATTTCTCCTTGATGTAAAACGAGCTCGTCACCCGGGAGTCTCTGCAGGATGACAGGTCTGCAGGATGGCGTCTCAGGCAGCTGTTGGGTCAACGAGCATCTCACTGCTCTCTGCTGTCAGCTCGCCGCTTCACCGAGAAAGCTCTTTGCTGGAGCTGGACACTCTGACACCTGTCTGCTTAACAGACTCGGTCCATGACACGGCGCTCAGCGAAGCCTCGCTGTCATTTACAAACACTCACACACGACTCCACCCTGTTCTGTAGCCCTCCAGGTGATCTCCTGCCTGCAGATTTATAGTGTAACCAGATGGCAGCAGTGATACATCATAGCCGTGCTCCTGCTACATATTACATATTTAATCTGGGCAGGTTTGGCAGTTCAACCAGAAGCACATTAACTCCACTCTTTAAAGTTCGTATATTTTATGTGCTGCTGATGACACTTTGAAGTTGACTGTGCATGGCGGAGTACGTGGAGAAACAGCTGGTTCAGCTTGAGTGGATAAATATGGTCCGAGTGCTTATTATTTAAATTCTTGAATATTAACTGCAGAATGTTTTAGTTACCTGCTGTAACGTAAAACAAAAACAAGCATTTCTTCATAGGAGTCCGAGGGGACTGACTCACTTCTGGAGAAGTAAAAATGTTTACGGTCTGATAGTGAGAACAGATTCAGTCTCTGCAGCTGCTGTTAACCTTCAAAGATATGTTTGTCTTACCGTAACACTGGTGGGTACAGACAGAGCCACTAATCTGAGGCATTGACCTGGAATTATTGGAGCTTTTTGGAGAATCTTCATGTAATTATCTGTCAAATAACAGATATCTATGTTTTTGCTGTGCATCCATACAGCACAGAAATGCAACCACCCTCTTGTCCAGATATTGTTATTTGAAACTCCCGGCCTGCAGGAGAAAATCATCTTGTATTAGGCAGCTGCAGGATCACAGACCAGACACTATCAATCCTCGAAATTACACCTTTAAAAAGATACACCTTTAATAAGTCCATCATCCATCGCTGCTTTTCTAAACTGTTCCAGGGGATTATATCACAGAGGTATTCCCAAGCCAACAAAAAGATATAAGCCTCCCAGGGTGTCCTGGACCCCAAACACCTCACTGAGGTGGTGTCCAGGAAGCATCCTAGTCAGACACTGAACCGGCTCCGATGTGGACGAATAAATTCTGAATAACTGAGCTCCTTGTCCTATCTCTAAAGCTGCGTACACACGGTCACTATCCAGGCTCTGGCTGACTTGTTCATTTACTACCAGGTAATATATCAGTCATGGGTGTTCTTCACTCTTATTGGTAGGTTTACAAATGTTTGTCTCTGGCCCCACCCACTTCTCGTCACCAGCACCCGTAGTTGTTTGAAGTCGTGGGAAATCGTTCACTTTCTATAGTCTCTGGTTTCTATGCTGCACTCATAATTAGTGATCTATCCATACAGCCTGCAAACCAAGCTAGCTAAACACGACATCAGCCGAAATGCTAATGCTAAGAGTTCAAAATGAGGAGCCGTAAACCAATGGGTGATGTCATGATGACTACGTCCATCTTTAAATACAGTCTGTTTTTCTTACATTACACCATCACTTCAAGAAAGCGTCCGTGGCTTTAAAGATGTGAGATATTTCAGCTTGATGGTGATGAGTGAGGTGTTTCTCTTCACGTTCCCAGCTTCTTTCACTTCCTGCCTGTTTGCAGACGCTGATGGCAGCGCTGCCGGCCCGTGTGTACCCAGCCTCAGCGGTTAAAGGGCGCTGAGACAGAGCTGCCATATGCTGCTCATATACTCTTTCACTGTCCCACCGTCTGGGGGGGAAAAAGCAAACGGCCCGTGTTTTGGCAGGAACTCAGTTTTCTTAGGGATTTTAGGGTATTTTCTTCTAAAGTTTAACCTGGAAAAGCATTCTGCAGCCTCTTTCTTTGTGAACTCCGTCACTTTATTTGAAGGGTTCAAACAGAACCTGCCAGTTATTTGGAAGCCCAGAACTCACTGTGATGTGCTCAAACATTAGCTAACAACAGCTCGATGCTCTTTCTGTTACTGCTTTTGCAGCATTGCTGGAGCACTTTGGGCTGTATGTTCCACACTCGACTGTCACATAAGGCGGATATATTCCAGGTCTGCACGTATGTAGGGGAGACCGGGGATAGTTGTAACATTTTTGACATTTCTGTCTGTAAATTGGAGCTCTTTTAAGGTAGTGGATTCAAAATGTAATGCAAAGTATTTACATGTCTCTGCTATTAAATAGTGCAGCTATTTTCTCTGCAGCACAATTACCCATTGCATGGTATGGTCTCAAACACAAAGAGTGAAATGTTACAATTAACCCCATAGTCTGGGTTAGTTGTAACATATCCTGGGGTGAAATGTAACACAATGAAATAAGGGTACTAACAAAATATTAACATGTAATCTTTGTTTATTCAACACATGAATGCACTTACATCCATTTATGCAACTATGTGTGTGTGTGACAGAATGCAGAAATCTAACTTTTGAACATATTCCAACCCCCCAAAAAAGACAAATTATGGAATTTTCTGCAACTAAATATTTCATTAATTTTGGTTGGTCTTCCTTGAGTTTGGCCTCATTGGCTCAGTGGGCATTATAACCGACAACTCTTGCACCAATTTTGAACATAACAATGAAGCTGAAAAAATGTAGTTGTTCACCAGCATCACAATTCCATTACTTTTTATCCTGGCTTACCTTGGTGTGGTTTGCAAAGTGCTTCAGAAAGATGAGGAAATCTGTTTCTTGCACCCATCCTGACTTATTTCCACTACCAGTACTTCCTACTGGTCCATCTCTGACACAGTGGTCTGCATAATGTATGTGTGGGAACACAAACAGTGGAGGAATTGTGTTGCCAATGGCATTAACCGCATATACAAAAGCGACCAGTGAAGCTCTCTCTGCTGATGTCGTTCACAAACTTGTTTAATATAAGTTAAAGTAATAGTGTGGTAAGTTGTAACATCTGCATTATTGTTACAACTAACCCAGACTGTTGCTGTTACAACTGACCCAGACTCCTATAGCCATGAACTAGCTAACATTACAGCCAACAGCTAAAACATTAGCACTAAAGACCTACACAGAATATATCCCCATAGACATACAAATAACATAATTTAGGTTTGATGAGTTTAACTGCAAAGCAGATAATGCTATTAGAAATTGAAATAAAGTAGAAAAACTTACTTTTTGGCATACAAATTACTTTTTTTCATGTTAAATTGTCTGTGTTTGACAAAATGTGCTGATTTTTCACCAGTGATAGCAGAACTGAATTGGGCGTGCACAGGATGAGTCACATCATTTGAAACTTAGCCCTGATTGGAGAAATTGGAAGTGTTACAACTGACCCACGTTACAACTATCCCCGGTCTCCCCTACACACAGTATTTGACACATGCTAATACACAAGCCCTTCTCGCTCCACTTCCTCTGCACTCTGATTACTATAGGCTCAAGTGATGTGACTTGAGTGATGCACCACTCACACACTTGGCAATTCAAGGTGCTTCATAAAAGCATGGCGGTAAATTTAATGGAAAGATGCAGAAAACAATGAAGTTGATGAGCTGAAGGTTTTAGGAATTTAGGGTCAACTTAAAGCTGCTTTGTCGTGCTTGGTTGTAATACTGGGAACACTAAGGAAGCTTAGCACAGGTAACCTGAGAGGTCAAGATGCTTTGTACCCAATCAGCAATGGTAAAGCCACTGTGTATGTGCAGCTGCCATAGACTCCCATGTTTAAATGTCAAACTCCACAGTAGAAATCAACACGTTTATTCGTTCCTCTGAGATCTTTAGCATAATTCTCCTGTTTGAATTTGATTAAAGGACAATTATTTGCATTATTAGGGGCGTGGTCTGTTTGAATTCCAACATGGCCACTGTCTGCTACGCTTCACCTCAGCTAATTAGTCCCTGAACTGGAGCTCTGGACCATGTCGGTGCTGTTGGTTTTCAAGCACTTTTAAATTACATCTGACAAATAATCTGGTTTCTGTGAGGTTAGTTGGGCTAAAGTAACATCCAAGAAGTTTGGATGTTACTGAGCAGGTATCTGTGCACTGCACTTGTTCAGCATGCTGAAGCTTCAGAACTGAAGCCTGAGCAAACCAGTAGGTGATGTCACAGTGGACACATTCATCTCTTATATACAGTCTGTGCATGTGACGTAAGTAAAGATGTCTGATGGTGTTTTATATACACATACTAATCCCTAAAAATGTAAAATTAACTGATTATTTTAAGGACTCGCATTAGCTTCTACCCAGCTTTAGTGTGGACTCGCACATTCATTTATTTAATCAGCACACGCTGCAGGTTACTCTGTCTAAACACCTCAATCCAGAAAAGGACATCCAACTCTTCCTTCTCGTCTTCCAAATAAAGCAGCTGGCTTGAGGCTGTGTTCAGGGTCTTTTGTCAGATTTGCTGAGTAGTAAAACAAAGAGTAAAACTACCATCAGGGCGGATAAGGTGCCGCCTGGCTTCATCCAGTCTTGGCTGAGACTGAATATCCCATCTGTGCTAAATTGCCTCTAAAATGTTGCAGATATGCTAACGTCCTAAATTCTTTGCAACTTTTCCAAAAATATAAACTGGACAGTTTTTATGCCATTGTAGAGTTTAAGTGGAGCTTGGATTGCTGCTTCATCCAGAAAATGCTGAGGATTTTCTATGAGTCTGTTGTGGCCAGTGCGATCCTCTATGCTGTTGCATGCTGGGGGAGCAGGCTGAGGGTCGCAGATGCCAACAGACTTAATAAACTGATCCGTAAGGCCAGCAATGTTGTGGGGATGGAGCTGGACTCCCTCAAGGTGGTGTCGGAGAGGCGGATGCTGTCCAAGATAAAGACTATGTTGGATAACACCTCCCACCCACTCCATGACATGTTGGTCAGCCACAGGAGCTCGTTCAGTGAGAGACTGAGATTACCGAAAAGCACCACTGAACGACACAGGAAATCATTCCTGCCTGTGGCTCCCTGTACAACGCATCCACTTAACACACTGTTTGCTGCTACAGCTACACATGTTTCTTTTCCAAATATTTATTTATAAGTGACTTATGTATGTATGTATATATATGTATATATTGTACTATTCTTAGTTAGTGTATTGTCTGTCTTGTCTTAATGTTGGTTTAAAATGGAGCACTGTAACAAAAAATAATTTCCCCCAGGGATCAATAAAGTATTCTGATTCTGATTCTGATTCTGATTAAATAGTGTCTGAGGCATTTTCCTCCCACTGTGACAGAAAAACCAAGCTGGCAGCAAACAGCAGTAATTTTATGGAAATCTTTGGCTTCAAAAAGGTGCGATTAAGAGGCGCAACATTTTAGCTTCTTCGTGGTTTCATGGCATAACACTCACTGAACTATTCATATAGTTCAAACTAAACTAACTTCTCGAGGCCAGTGATAGACTGGGAGGGATTGTTGCACAGTAGTTTTTATTTTACATAACTGGCTCATGAAGACTTGAAGGCAATCATGTTGCAATCAAACATCCCTTAACCCCTGCAGAGGCCGCAGTTTGTGTCTTCTCTCTTTGCACATTTTGTGAATTTGCATGAGAAGAAAGAGCAGCATTAGTCTCTGTCAGTGGGATGACACAGAGATGGTGTGTTTTCCAGGCAAGCTGTGAGTCTGATGTGAGAGATAAGACTCTGCTTCATCCCTCCAAGCTGTCTGAAGCCTCGTCATCCATCACCGGGCGATGCTGCGATGTGCGCTACATGCCAGACTCACTGAATTACATCCCTGCATATGTCACATACATATGTACCTGCAAACTGCTGCTTCTGCTATCTATGAAGCATCTCAAAAACAAATGTTGAGGTTTTAACTCAGCTGAAATGTGTCTTCTGCCTTAAAAATCATGGTTTTAACTCTCTGAAGCCAGACGTGGCAACTACTACACGTTTTACATAGAGGTTACTGGTGCTCTTGTTTTTACCACTCCTCTTTTAAACCATCTTTCTCCTGATTGGCTGTCCTTCATAAACTGGAGGTTTAAAGAGCAAGGGGTGGGGCTTAATGTCCATATTAGGGATATCCACTCACAATGATTTACACATTCAAAAAGTATAAACACCTCTCTGAGCATTTGGAGCAGTCTGCTGACCACTGGCTCGCAGGGATTACGTCTACATGCACTGACGTCATTACTTGAAGCTCTGGCCATGTTTAATATGAGCATCTGGCACTGAAACATGTGTTCCCATTCACTCATTTGGTTTTGTTTCAGGCACCAAATCTACCAGTCCTGAAGAAACACCCTTCAGTCTTATGTGTGCTGGCGTGGCATAGGTTGTCCACCAGAGGTCACTCTGCTACTTTGAGCAGCCTTGATTCTGGGAATCCATCCTACCCGTTGTTTTTGCGCATGCGCACGTCACGAAATTAAGTGGCAAACCGTCCTGCCTTTGTGAATGTGACCTACAAGCATAGTTTAACGGGCAAAGTTAAGTGGCAAACTGTCATACCTACTTAAGTTTGTGCTGGAATTACTGTGTGACAGCAGAAATGTGCATAAACGACTTACGGTGGGACGTTTCGCTAAAGTAGGATGGTTTGTCCTGCAGGTTTTAGATGTGCCCTTGATCCAACACATTTGATTTAAAAGGCTAAATTACCTCCTCAACATGTCTTAATGCTCTCCAGTAATGAACTAATCATGTGATTCAGGTGTGTTGACCCAGGGTGAGATCTAAAACCTACAGGACACCGGCACTCGCGGCCTGGAGTTGCCCAACCCTGGAGTAGACAAATAACTGCATTTAATACATATTTATGTTGATGTTTCCTGTGTCTGAAAGAGGAAAAAAAGCAAGTTATTGCTCATATTAGAATATCAGACGTTTAAAAATCCTGCTGCGTATCAGTCGAGCTGTAAACTGTTTGACTTTGGGTTTAAATGCATGTGAAACAGTTTTCCAGGCTTCCTGTAAAGCCGAGGACAGCAGCAGATATGTTCCATGCTCGCCGCTAACGATTGCTTAACTTTGAAAAGGCGAGTGTAGGCCATAATAATCTGCTCGTCTGAGGGAGGACAGCCTAGTTATTCTAGGCGCCTGTCTGCTAATCAAAGTCTGTATATAAAGATGGATGACACTTCACCGCATCCTCCCACTGTACCAAAGTGAAGCCCTTAATAGTGGCGGAGGTGGTGGGGGCTCATAATTAGTGCAGCAGTGTTGTTCTTTTCCTTTTTCATAAAAAATTAAAATAAGAAAACAGAAGCCGCTTCTCCTCGCCTGTCTTGGAAACACTTTATGTGCTTCCCTGCATGGATCGACAATTTATGGTGACACTTAAAAGTGGCCAAGAAAAACATTTGGCCCCTGTGTGCTTATAAATCTCGAATTAATCAGGGCGAAAATGCATTTAATGCACAAGAGTTGTTATTACTGTTAACAGGAGGGATGTCATTTCTGTTAATCACCCATAAAATCACTCCATCAAAGCTGCCGCTGCGTACACGGGACGTTCTGCACATCCAGGTTTGTTTCTGTCATGAATCAGCTCGTTAAAATTCTCGTCCACGACTCGGCGCGTTCATGGGGGTGAAATCGGCGCCACACCGGTGGAAAACCCACGGGAAGGTTAACAGAGTTAATTATTAAATATTTAGCTGCCCTCCTGGGGGCAGCAGAGGTGACTGCTAATCATCATTCACAGTGTTTTCCTCGAAATTGTGTGTCGAACCACAAAAATCAGCTATTAGGAGCACAAAGCTGTGGGGAGGATTGTGTCTTTAATATCAATGTGAAAGGAGCTTTCAGATAATTGGATTGTGAAAAAAAAACAATGCTGCTAGAAATTTAAATTTAGGTTTTTTTTTACCAACCTCCCTGTTTCCTACTTCACATTCAGCTTTTTATTCAAATGCCTCTAATACATTACTGTCCTCTGGAGTCATGAAAAGGTCATTTTCCAGCTGCTGTGTCCATGTTACATGACATAAAAACAGGGCAAATCTTCAACAGTTCATGTGGTTTACTGTAAAATTCTACATAAACTCCAAGATAATAATTAATGTCCTAACACTGCATCGTTTAAAGCCAGTGCTCAGAACCACAGTCAGTGACTTCCACACCAGCCAGACTGTCTGAGAGCGACTGCAGTCGCTCTGAGGTTGGAGACAGGTCGCCTCCCACCGGGCGATTGAAAGTGGTGCCCAGATATTGACGGTGTTGCACGCTCAGCTCAGTTGCTGCAACAATTTGTTTCCAAATTTTAAAAAAATGATCCAGTGTTTTACTAGTTTTACTCTAGTTTAAATGGTATTTGTAAAATAAATTGTACACACTATATGAGAATATCTAAGGATGAGTGGCAGGGCATCAGCTGATCTATCAGCTGATGTGGACTGACAGGGTTTACCGGCACAGCGGCTGAGTCTGAGTCTTTTTGGCAGCTAGTGATTGGACCACCTCGGCTCGCTCTTGACTTCTGCCTGATTCATGACTCACCTGATTTTTCCAAAGGGCCACTCTCCCTCAGAGTGAGGCGTAGTCACGGAGGAGCACGCAGTATTTAAAATAAACGAATAAGATATAAGACAATGAAAGTTTGACCACAAACTCATCCGGAGAGTGTTTGCTGAAGTCACACATCACAGCATGAGAGGATCATTTTCCCACAGGATCACCCACTGGGAGTCACCTCCTGCTAACGTGCTTCCTCATTAGTTTCACCTTTGAGACCCAGAAGCCATGTCCATCTTTAATATACAGTGTATGTGTGGTTCAGACATATGGGACGTCTTTTGTCTCACTGGGATCAGACCTCAGGACACACCTGAGGGATCGTGTCTCTCGCCTGGTTCGGGAAGCATCGGTGCTTTCCTGGAAAATCTGGAGGTGGAGGGGATCCAGAGGTTTGTGACCTGGGCTGTGAACAGTGGTACAGATGGATGAATAAATATGTTTCTGTGAGGATCAAACAACGATACAACCGACTCTGCTCCGGTCCTGAGCACTCATGAGCTGAGGCGTGTGTTCCGGAGCATTAACACCAGGAAGGCGGCCGGGCCGGATGGAGTGCTGGGCCGGGTGCTAAAAGACTGTGCTGCGGACCTGGCGGACGTCTTCACCTCTATATATAACACCTCGTTGTCCTGTTCACTGGTACCATCCTGTTTCAAAGCAGCAACCATCGTTCCCATCCCAAAACAGTCAAAAGTCACATGTCTGAACGATTTCAGACCTGTGGCACTCACCCCCATTCCCGCCAAATGCCTGGAGAGACTGGTCATTAAACACATCAGAGCTGCTTTTCCACCATCCCTGGACTCGCACCAGTTTGCATACAGGGAGAACCGGTCAACCGAGGATGCGATCGCCACAGTGCTGCACACATTACTGAAGCACTTGGAACACAGGAACACCTATGCACGGCTCCTCTTTGTAGACTACAGCTCGGCTTTTAATACCATCCGGCCATACAAACTCCGTCCCAAACTCCACCAACTGGGACTTAACTCCTCTCTGTGCAACTGGATTGTGGACTTCCTCACTAACCGTAGACAGAGTGTCAGAGTGGGTAAGAACACCTCTTCCACCCTTGTGGTCAACACCGGTGCCCCTCAGGGGTGTGTCCTGAGCCCTCTGCTATACACTCTCTTCACCCATGACTGTATTTCCTCCTGCGCGTCCAATCTCATTGTTAAGTTTGCAGATGACACTACAGTGCTCGGACTTATATCCAGCAATGATGAGACAAACTATAGGACAGAGGTGCAACAACTAGAGTCATGGTGCCACGACAATAACTTGGTCTTAAACACCAAAAAGACCAAGGAGATCATTGTAGATTTCCGGAAGAGGGGCCATAACAACCATCTGCCTCTCTTCATTGGCAGTGAGGCGGTGGAGAGGGTGAGCAGTTTTAAATTCTTGGGGGTAACTGTGACCGAGGACCTGTCCTGGGGCAACCATATCACCTCAGTTGCACGGAAGGCCCAACAGCGCCTCTACTACCTGAGGAGACTGCGGAGCGCACACATTTCCAGATCTCTGATGTTGAACTTCTACAACTGTGCCATCAGCAGCGTTCTGACGTATGGATTTCTAGTGTGGTTCCCCAGCTGCACCAAGGCCGATCAGCAAGCACTCCAGCGGGTGGTGAAAGAAGCTGGCAGAATTATTGGAACAAGTCTGCCAGAGATCAGTAATATCTTCCCCACTCGCTGTCTGAGGAGGGTGCACAGTATCCTGCGGGACCAACATCACCCTGCGCGCCACCTTTTCCATCTGCTGCCCTCAGGGAGAAGGTACAGGTCTATACAGGCCAGAACATCCAGACTGGCCAACAGCCTGTATCCACAGGCTGTGAGGCTCCTGAACTCTCTGCCCCCCTCTCACGGACAATAACCATATCCAACTTCTTAATAGCAATGAACTGGTCTGCATTGGTGCATCATATCTTTATTCTCTTCCCCCTCCTGCCCCCCCCCCCCCCTCTTTCTTAAATAGATAACTATCATATCTGATATCATATCTCACAGTACAATAATATTGAATGGGTTGCATTGTTGTATTTTGTCATGTTTCTCAGGTCTTTGTCTGAATTTCTACGGACATTATTGCTAAGGATTGTCTTATTGCATTGGAGTCACACTGGGTTAAATATGTACACTTGGGTTTTAAGGGGTATTTATTATTTTCTTCTTTTTTTGGGGTTGTATGGAAGCCCCAAACGCAATTTCATTGTTCTTGACAATGACAATAAATAAATAAATACTAAATACTAAATACTTATGGATCATTCGCTTCAGCAGAAATGTCACGATAAATCTGCTCAACCTGCAGTGAGAATGATCGGTGAGCCTCTTCCGATCCTTTCAGTCTGAAGACTCATTCCCAAATCCTACTTAATGTTCCCGTATAGATGTATTTCAAATAAGTTTACCTCATACAAAGTCTTTAAAAAACATCAGAATCATGTAAGCGTATCATGTTCCTGCCTGAGCAGCTGTTTCTGGCAGTTTCCTCTGTAAATCTAAGGTCAGAGATACTTCTGCATTGTGAGCGACTGCCCTTCTTTCCAGGAGGGGCCGGCCCGCCGAGGATTAATTGACAAAGTTAGGATTGATGTGGGTGGACGGCGGGGTTGGGGAGGGGTCACGGAGTCACCTCCATAATCCTCATTAGGACTCGCCATCAGAATACAAAATGGTGAAAGTGACAGGAGCTTAAACCCTGCAGAGCAATGATGCTGAAACAGCCGCAGTGGGACAGCGGGCGGGTTTGACACGAGGCCACGGCGCTGACGGAAAAAACCCTCGAGTTTCACACTGACGTCGAACACACAGTCATGTACACGGCTGCTTGTGTCGCATTACATAACAGCTGGATTTATGACAGTGTGGATATGCCCTCTCATACCTCTCACTGCTTCTTCTAACAGAAGTGGGCCACGTTCCAATCCCGCTGCATTTATAGAGCACTTTAAAAAAGAGGAGCATGGCCCATTCTAGTAAAAAGAGAGCAATAACATACAAAACATATTAAACAAAACAATAAACAGTAAAATATGAAACACAGAAATAAAATAGACAATAAATAAAACTAAAAAGTGGCAGAAACAGACTAAAGCTGGGTCACAGCAGATGGCCCCGCCCCTCCCTGAGCCTGGTTCTACCAAATGTTTCTTCCTGTTAAAAGGGAGGTTTTTCCTTCCCACCTTCACCAAGTGCTTGCTCAAAAAAGGGTCGTCTGATATTCTCTGATATCAGTTTTATCTTCTCGGGCTTTTCCAGGCAGCACGTCTGCTGTTGACAGCCTGTCAGTCATCAACCGTAAACATAAAAGTTCTTTTCGAGGATCATGTGGTGGTGAGAGAGGATGTCGCAGCTACAGCCGAGCAGTTTTTAGCAGAGGCGATCTGAACTGTGGCGTGTTCTTGGCCACGCCTACTCTGTAACCCCCCTGCTTTTTCATAAACACGCCCTGATTCGTTGTCCCGAAAGCCGGGCCATCGGCTGTCTCAAATCTTCATTCATGCTTTGCTGTTCTTCACCTCATGTCGTCGTAGTTCCACTGGTGCAGTGACCCAGTTTACCCAGCAGCATCAAGCTCCCTCAGACAGTTTGTTTGTGTATTAAGACGTGGATTTATGCATGAGTGTGCCCGGATGCTCGACTGAGCCGAGAAGATTCCCGAGATCATGCAGCTTATGCCGGCGTCTCGCCGCTCTCAGAGAAGATTAAGATGTTCTGCGGCGTATCGGTCGTACAAGTTTAGACTTTCCAGCAGTCCCCCGGTGACCGATCTGCTCCACGCTGCAAATCCATGGCCTCGGGTCGCGTCTGCCTCGGCTGACAGGGCACGGACTGATTCGCAATCTTAATCACAAAACTCACAAGGACAGCAGAGCGTAGTGGAGACAAACTCTGTGTGTCTGCTGATTACCTTTTCATTTGGTCGTCATGAAGTTCAGTTAGGTTAAAAGCGTCTATTCACAGATCATCGCTGCGCCTCTGGCTGCAGGGTCAGATTGAACTTCTTCCTCAAAGTCTGGATTGATTCGCTCAGTAATACCTGACAGATTCTCTGAAAAGACAGGTTTGTAATAACTGCGGCTGCCTTTGATGCTACAAGGAATTTGCATGTTAGCGCTCCCAATTAAACTCTTTTTTCCTCCCTCACAGCTCCAATCTGTTGCTGCGTCTTTGAAATTGTACAGGAGCATCATTTGGGATTCAGGACACAGTCCAAATGAATTGATGACATACTGTACCCTGCCCAGCCGCCTTCATCTGGAGCCATCTGTCGCCGCTGCATCCTGAATTGTGGCCAGAAGTGCACGTGTGCGCACATTCTGATTTGGGTTTGTTGGGAATGAGCGTGTTTCTCTGGGTTAGCGCCGCAGTCACTAGAGAAATTCCACAGTTTAGCTCCATCACACTCCGTGATGTGACAGGAAACACTGGAGGAGCAGGGACTCACGTCCGTGTGCCTCTCTGCTGCTCTGTTTTACTTCTGAATATTTATTAATGCAAACTTTGATATCTGCTGTGTCCAGTGTGCATGCTTTGTGACATGATCTCATCCCAGAGGCGTCACAGGAATCACACAGAGGTGTCTGGACTTTCACTCACTGTCTATGGAAGCACCTGATGCTGAGAGTCACTAGAGTATAAACGGGTAAATGCATTGAATTTTTTAGCATTTGGTGACCCGGTGCAGTAATTAGCCCGTCGCCCAGAGTTTGACTGTGCAAGACACTCAACCTCCAGGTCATGGGTGTCAAACATAAGGCCCGTGGGGGCAGAACCGGCCCAGCAAAGACTCCAACCTGGAATACTGGATTTTAGAAAACATGCAGGAGGGCATAGATTTTGGACTTTTAACATTTTAGACCTTTGGCTGCTGATAAAGACTTCCCCCACAGCCATGCATACTACACTACAGTGAAAAAGTAACAGACAAACAATAAAATTACGCTACAGAAAAGTATTTATTTATTATCTATTATATTATTATCTTTTTATCTTGTCCTTATTTAGAGTTGCTTTGAAGATGGAAACTTACTGGGAGTTGCAGACCTGCTCATCAAAAAAACCCTTTCAAAGGGAGATTGTACGGAGCCCCGCAGGGGACATGGGAGAAAAAAAAATTAAGACGGACTTTTGCGAGATCTCGCAAAACAAACTCGGGATCTCGCAAAACTTTAATGATATGATCATTAACTGCACGTCTAAACTGTGTTTTATAATTTTCTTATCTTTGTACATATTTATTTTTATGTGCAATCATATAAATGATTTGCGTTTTGTACTAATTTTTAAGTTTTGCACGTCAGTGGGTCCCACAGTGATTCTGTTGTTTTGCTGCCTTCATTGCAATAACAGTAAACTGAATCTGACTTTTACTTTGCTCTTCATGAGACCATAATTGAACATTTCAAGACAAGGAGTGTGTTTAATCACGTCTTTAACTAAACGAGAAGTGGGCTCATTTTCTGATCGTCCTGCCGACAATTAGGAATTCTTTTACCTGTCAGGGGAGTCGCCCCCTGCTGGCCATTACAAAAAACGCACCTCACTGTGTGTACAAACATCCGGGACCATTATTCAACCATGAGATGTGGTGCGTTATGGGTAGCGTGACTCCAGCTACCTCTAACAGTTGAGGAACAGCCGCTCTGATTCTGCAGAGACTTTTCACTCCCTGAGGTTAACTTCAGGCTACATTTCCAACGATTTCTCTTTAATGTGGCCCCTGCAGACTATTTTAGGCTGAACTAATGACTGATATGCACACGCAGAAGATAAGTGGAGCCTCCTGAGAATGCCATCCCAAATGTTGTTAGGAAAGTAGATGGACTGTATCGTGCCCCAGCGCTGCCTTGATTTGGGTTAAAGGGGCACATTTCAGGCCTGATGTTATTAAGCCAACACCGATCCCCTGGTAATGAAATGAAGGCAAGTGCCAGCTCATGGGTGAAGATAAAATTGGTGTCTTGGGAAAGTTTGGAAAGTGTTCAGCGTGTCTTCTTCAGCACAGCTCCAGGCACATCAGTAGCTGGTGGTTAGCCAGAATAAGAGATTTTAGATAATATACAGACAAAAATGTGAAATACAGACGGGAGCGCCACAGTTTAGAAACTGATAAGTAAAAAGCAAAATTTGATGTTGAATTCTGGGTCGTACTCGCTGCCAGCGGAGAGAGGCTCAGCACTGGAGTGAAGTGCTGCACTTCGTCCTTGTTAGAAAGTCTGCAGAGGTTTGAAGCATCTGCAGGTGAGTCAGGCCGATGTTCAGGGATGAGTTACAATCTTCAAGTCCTGAAGTCACAAAAGTGTGGATGAAATTGTCAGCACTTTAGAAATATATAATATGCCTCATTTTCAGCCGAATGCACAATTTTATTAATGTGAACAGAGGAATTCAGAGGAGTGGTGTGACAGGTGCTGTAAATCGTTTGGTCTACTTTTTATTCTCGATTTAAACAGATTTAAAGTTTTCAGATAAAAGTTGAGACAGAAACTTAGAGATGACTTCGCCTCGTGTCCGAACAACGCTGAGATTTGGCTAAAAAGTGAAAAGTAGTGCCTTTACATTTGAACTGGGCTGCAAAGCACACACTTCCTCCTGAAGACAAAGACAGAGTGTGCCAGGACAACAGCAGCAGCTCCCACAGCGAACGACCTCAGGCCTTTAATTTGCCCCCTGTGGGTATCAGACACCACAGAAGAAGAAGGAGACAAAATGTTAATGATCTGCTGAAAAACGGCTGATTAATGACACAATCAAAATGCGAAACACAAGAGTATACATTTTTTGATAATCTAAACATTTAGGCACAGATCAAATAGTGTTTGAAAAGATGATCGATCAGCTCTCAGACTTGCTGATTAATCAATTAATAATGTCAGCACTACTTTTGTTATTTTCAAAGTCCATGTTGAACATGCTTTGCCTCAGTTTGGAGAGTTAACTTCCCATAAAAAGCCGAGTAGAGCTGCTCTGTAATTAATGTCCCTCCTCTTCTACACTTCAATGAGCTTTTCTTCCTTCTCCTTTTCTCACCTCGCCGCCTCGCCCTTGGTCGAGGTCGGTCCTGGCCGGGCTCGTGTGCGCAGGGTACAAATTGATAGCAGGCTTTGGATGTCATATCTAATTAGTCTCCAGGTGCTTTGTTTCTCATCTCACCCATCCCGCCCCGCCATCATCTCTCTAAGACTTCGGTCCGCTAATGCCAGCCTCAGCCTCCAATTTTGTTCTCACCCAAATGACTTGTCAGCGAGGATGTTTAATCAGGATACGCTGACGAGTGTGAGAATTAACCCAATGGTCAGCTCTGTGATTATGATATTTAGATTCAGAGAGGTATAAAACAAAAGCATCTTTAAAAAGAAGAAAGGGTAAAGGTCACGCCTATTTACACCATTTTTATTTTTTGCTGGTCTATTGAACAAATGAGGAAAAGTCAGCCGAAGATGCCGACCGAGAACTTTGGCTGCTAAACGATGACGCAAACAAGAAGATCCAGGCTTTCAAATATTTCCAAAGTTTCTTACGTTAACTTCACTGTCTGCAAAAATCTCTCAAAGCTGAGTTTGTTGAATAGTTTCTGAGCCTCTGCTCAGTACAGACACACACCCCTGTGGAGGCCTGTAGTTATCGATCTGATACCAAGTGAGCACAGCGCCATTACTGCTGATACCAGCACCGACCAATCATCATCACCACCACTGTGATTTCTACTTTCCACAATAATTAGTTAACACAACAGAACATCAGATTTTCATGTCTTCTGAAATAGTTTATTTCTGGAGACCTGGACTGTAAATGAATCTGTCTGCTGTTTGAATGTGCTGTAGGCTGTACGTGAAAGAGACCTGACAGCTAACACAAGCAGCTGAGGTATCAGAATCACCGATCTGCATAGTAAACTTAGAAGATAAAACATATAGCGATCCTATTGCGCTAGTATCAGTCAGCATTAGCAACAATACTACCGATATTTGGATTGCTCCGCCCACTCTGATGACAACTTTCCATTTTTGGCCACTTTTAATAAAACTGTGATGATTTCTTGTAAACCTAGTTTTTTACCCTAAGTTTATGTAATAATTAAAAGTGAGTATTAATCTATTTGCATCATTATTAAAACACAAGAATTCAAAGAACAGATACAGTTTGACATCTGCGAACAAATTAAATATTCAAGATAGAAATGAAATCTTTTTTCATATTTTTAGGAAACGTAAACCATCAGAGTTCCCGGGTTGTGGGGTTTTTGAGTTCTGTAATTTTTTTCGGGGTTTTTGTTTTTTAGTCTAGTTCTGTTATTTTTGTTTTTCTAGTTCATTAGTTCTCTTCGTTGTTTCTCTGTCGTTTTTGTGAGGTCAGTCTTGTCTCCGTGTTTAACTTTTCGTTTGTCTTAGTCTGTATCTCTGAGTTAGTTCCACTTTTATTTTGATAGTTTCTGGTTTCCTGTGCTTTAGTTTTACTTCCCTCGTCTCGTCCTCTGTGAGAGACCCATTCACACTACGATGAACATATCAGGAGTAACTCAAGGTTCGTTATTATGTCCGATGATACTTTGAAACAGGGATCGAACCACCAACCTTTCGATTAGTTAACGACCTGCTCTGCTTCCTCAGCCAACATCCCGCTGATCCAATGAACTTGTGCAGAAATCTAAAGATCTCACTTATCATTAACAAATGTCAGCTGTGCTTTATTCATCTGTTTATTACCAATCGTTGTACTACGATGCAGTGACTCAGCTTTCCACATCAGACGCTCCTCAGCTCCAAATAAAAGAGTACACTGGACCATAAATCGCGTTTACAGGCTGATTTGTAGCTTTATGCCACTGCATAGCCCACCTCTGAAATCACAATCAGACTGACAGCTTGCAAACTTGAAGTACGATGATGAAATGTGAGGTATTAACTCTCATTTCAGGAAAGGAATTTTGTTTCCTGTATCAGAGCCTTTAAAAGCAGTGCCGTTGCCTTATTTGTGTTGATCAATGAGTGAACCGGGAGGCTTGAACTCCCTCACCTGCTGGATAGTGGCCAAAACCAGGGGAAGAAAGTGAAATATGGCTTTTAATATCCCATCCAAACAGTTTGCCACACTGCAACGATCCACAAGTTCATGATAAACAGCGCTGCCCTACCCAGCCGGAGCCTGTTTGCATGAAAGCTCTCCAAGGTCCAAAGGATTTGTCTGGTTTTATTGCTGGTATTTACGGACACATCACACTATATTTGTCCCCCTGTCTCCTGCCTCTGAAAGTCTCCTCAGATTTACACTTGTCCTTCTCCTCTGGCTACCTTGTTTCTCTCACGGGCGAATCGTCTCCTCCCTCTGAGGGACGCAGGGAACAGCGTGGTTAAATCTCCGTTAATGCGTCTTGACATATATGAGACTCTTTTTCCTTTCATGGCCGTGAGAACGTTGGAGCTCAGCTGCAGGTTGGACGACTTCTGGATTCAACCTGAGCTTTTTTAACTCCCCTTGTTCATACTGACTCCTAATTGGTGTTGGACGCCGTCTTTGGTCACCAATTAAAAAGGGAGAGAATAGCACCAGAAGGTGGGCAGATTAGTCGGGAAGTGTGGGAACATTTTCCCAGCACTGTCAGAGCATAAACAAAAATCCCGACAGAGATCATTACCTGCATCTTCTGGATGCAGGATTTATGAAGCTAGGAGTCTGAAGCTAGCAGGAAGTTAGCTCGCTAATTTCCACCTGAACATGATGTAGCATGTTCTGACTGAGAGATTTATGAAAAATTCAAACATACAGCTCTGCTATCACTTCCAACATAAATGAAGACCAGTGTTGGGAAGTAACGGAATACATGTACCGCCGTTACGTATTTAAAATACAAATTATGAGTAACTGTATTCTGTTACAGTTACCGTTTAAAAAGGTGGTATTCAGAATACAGTTATTTTGTTGAAATAAATGGATTACACGGCGGTACTTTCCTGTTTCATATTGTGGGGTCAGGACTGTTTGGGTTTTGTTTGACAGCTATGTTCTGTTGTTCCAGCGGTACGGTTGCCATGGTTACAGGGTGACGCTCTCTCTCTGCGTGTTTCCTGGGTGAGAGACCGCCTTTTTGTTGTTGTTGTTGTGCTAAGCTAATAGCCAGAATGCTACAGGCATAGCCCTAAAGAATGTAGCCTCATGGGCAGTGTAGTCCGTGCTGCAGGGAGAATGGACTGCCATACCCGTTATGTGTCTGTGAGCGAGGGAGGGAGATAAAGGAGAGTGGAAAACTACAAGTTGTCATCGAGCAGAAACGGGAGCTGGAAGCATGTAAATATAATAATAACCACTGCAGCCAAGAAGAGTGCCTGACAAGCCCAGTTTCTAAGTAAGCTATTAAGACTCGACTGTACACCGTGTTCGTGTTTTCCTCCGAAACAATAAGTTCCATTGGAGCAGCCTTTCAAGCCTCTCTCTGTCTCTCACTAGCAAACTTGACCCAGACAACAAAGTAAAGCTAGTTTTCAGCTACTAGCCTGACACGAACCCGACGTATTAGTCAGAGGTCCCTTTACTAAGGGTTACTGAAGTTGGACTAGCTGGTATATAATGATGTGCTACGTGGTGGCTAGCTAACAGCTATGTTAGCATAATATAAACAGTGAAGCTGGAGGATGAACACTAACTTTTTTCCACTCGATAAAAGTTAACATGAAGGTTCCTGATGGTTAGAGACAAATGCAATCGCATGGCAGGATGCTGTAAACGGACCAAACTTCAGTCAGAACAACTGAGATAATCCATCCACAATACGAGGTTAGTCATTAATAGAACAAGATACAAAGACCGGACTGTCACTATACAGATGTATTCACTATAATGAATCAGGATTTGATCGCAGGCTGCAAAGTGAGGCCAGCAGCAAAAACTGTTAGACTCCTTGGACAATGTTCAGGATTTTCTTCGGGTCTGTTGTGGCCAGTGCGATCCTCTATGCCGTTGCATGCTGGGGGAGCAGGCTGAGGGTCGCTGATGCCAACAGACTCCATAAACTGATCTGTAAGGCCAGTAATGTTGTGGGGATGGAGCTGGACTCCCTTAAGGTGGTGTCGGAGAAGCGGATGTTGTCCAAAATAAAGACAATGTTGGATAATGCCTCCCACCCACTCCACGACACAGGAGCACGTTCAGTGAGAGACTGAGATTACCAAAAAGCACCACTGAACGTCACAGGACATCATTCCTGCCTCATCCACTTAGCACACTGTATACTGCAATAGCTACACCCTTTTTGCACACGCTCTCCTCTTATTCAGCTATTTATCAATAAGTGACTTATATGTATATAAGTAATGTACATATTGTGTCTATTTCTTACTTAGTGTATTGTCTGTCTTTGTTACTGTTTATACTGGAGCACTGTAACCAAAATAATTTCCCTTAGGGATCAATAAAGTATTCTGATTCTGATTCAAACATGTTAGCGCAACAATAGTAAATAATAAAGGACACCTGATGGATGAACTGAGTTTTTATATCATAGTGTCTGCTTTACCGAAGTTTTAAAGTTGCACAAAGAGACTCAAATGATTTCAAAATAAAATAAATTTTCAGTTTTATTTTGAAATCACTGGTTTTATCGTTGGTTTTTGTTGCATGCCAGTTGTTTGTAGCTGTCGTGGTAATTAAGCCTTTTACTTGTTTTTGGATTTTTGGCTCGTTCACATGTTTGCACTGTAGTTTTTAACCTGGGTTAACACTTTCAGAGTTTGGATCCTCGTCCTTTTTAATTTGTGACACGGAGTGAAGATAATAACTGATCGCGTGATATTTAAATTTTGCTCCACACGGAGAAATGTTGTTGTTTTTAGTAAAGCTACTAAATAATATGAATGATTCAAAGTGTTACCGTGAACCACAGATGTCTCTGTAACAGCCATTTACTCTCTCTTTTCTTTGTTGTAATGCACATTTAGACACTAGGGGGCAGTCAACTTTTCAAGTCTACACTTTAAATAATCCACACAGTGCAGGTGAAGTATCAGAGGCACCACAGACTGTATAAGAAAAAATAATTGGTGAAATCCTGTTTGATTTGAAGCCTTGATTTTACTGCTTTAGCTGTCACCATTTTTAAAAATAATAATTGTAATAAAAGGCAACGACAGCACAGAGGTGAAGCCTAGCAAACAGTTAGCAGCTGTGTTAGCACACACGTGACATTCAACGTGAATGGATAAAAACAAATTCTGCTCTAAGCAGTTATCATGAAGTAAATGAGCCATAGCGGTCGTTGTAGCAGCCTCTAAACACCGGACTCTTTGGGAAGTGATTCTCCTTTGGAGCCAAAAGCACAGGTTGTTACAAACATATAACAATAATAATAATAACAATAATAATAATAATAACGCCTGAAATTTTATTCCACATCTGCTCGCCCACCACAAGCTCTAAATCCACTGTATTGTTCTGCTAATAGCCGGAGGAGGACGGTCATTAGGGCTGCTTGGAATGGCTCATCGCTCCGCTAACTGACCAAAGTCATTTGGCAAAAGAACAAAAGACAAACAAATTATTTCCTTTCAGTTTAAACCGAGTGAAGGAAAACCTGTGAAACACACGGTGCCTCTCATCGAACCGTGACAGCTCCCGGTGGTTAAACTGCTGATCTGCAGGAATGTGACAGATGTGAGCCTCTAATTTACTGGGAGAGCGATCACTGTGGGACAAACATCCACTGGTGCTAAGTGGGATTCATTAAGGCTGTGATTGGTATCATCAGCTGCTTCAACCAGGTAGCTTCATGCTGTAATGATCAATGCTAATGTATGACTGGACCCCGGTCTGTGCAGTAATTATGGGATATTTGCCCAGCACGTTATGGATGAGCACATTAATGCTCGTCTTGTTTGTGTTCCTCATCCGTTCTCTCGCAGGCATGTGAGCATCACACATGCAGGAAACTCTGCCCAGAGGACCGGGCTGTCGAGAGGCATCTCCACTTGGCTCAAAGTAGTCGTGCAAATTGAACACGACGATGAATCGAGAGCTGTTTGGTTGTCATGAGGATAATGTGCAAATTGCTCCTTTGTTTAAACAATATTGGTGTGGCTAAAAGCGAAGATGGATACGAGGAAGCCAGCAGCTTCCTTCACCCTCACCTCCCAGTCTGAACACCGAGCAGCAGAAGTGTCCTTAACCAAATGTGGGCTTTCCAGGTTTGTGTTATAATAAAGCTACTTAACTTCAGTAAGGATGATCTCCATTCCTTTTCTTCACCTTCTCCAGTCCGATGAGCCCTGAGCTCCTGCTCTGTAAATGCTTCGTGCTCTGCCACACTGCCTTTCAGCCCCTCCATCATTGTTCCTTCACGGTGTGATTACAAGCAAAGTCTGCAACCTGCTTCTAGACTTCAGGAAGGTCCTGTCACCATCTCTTCCCTTCATCTGCAGGTTTGCTCCATTATTTTTCTTCTCAGTGGAGTCTAGCTGTTTGTATGTTTTGCTCTTTTCATAAAAAAATATTTATCTATGAGAAAAGACAAAAAAATCTGTAGATACCTAAAGTGACGATAAAGATTATTGTTTATAAATTACTACATAAACGTGTGTTAAAAACAGTATATATATGTAAGAATAGGACTGATACAGAAAAGTTTTCTGTGATGAAGTGGTATCCAGTGCTTTGAGAAGTTCTGACAAACTGAATCTATTGTTTCTGTCCTCGTGTTTGGAGACGGTTTGCATCCCCGGGCCCTCGGGAGCAGCTCGGTTTGTTAGCTGCTGGCTCTGGAAGCGCGTCTGCCTGGTGTTTTGAGGCTACACAGCAGCAGAAACACAGGGAAGAAACTACTGTGCACGAGTGTTCGTCATCCTGGACGGAGCGGGGAGCAGACAGACGGCAGCACAGCGCTGTCGAGCCTCCGCTGGGAGCTTTGGCGCTAATTGTGTAGGAGAAGAAGATTGTTTTGGCTGTAATGAAGGATCTGTTTGTTAACCCTGTGCCCTTGCAGTAGATTGTGAGTCTGTCCACTCACTGTGCTCATGCCAGCTGAACGCTGTTTAGCACTACGAGTGTTTACAGCTCTGATTATGGAGAGAGCAACCTTGAATAAATGTAAATGCAGCCTGTGTGATCCACATTAGTAGGCTTATGGATTTTCTAATGTTGTAGTAGAAGCAGTTATCACTGTTAGTGTTTTTTCATCATTGCCTCTTGGATTGGAAATGAGGCTGAAGAGCATCTGCGATGATCCCAGCGTCAGGGTTTCCGCTTGCACAAATCCTTCGTTCATGCATATGCAGTCGGACCTGCAGGTAAATAATAATTCTTCCTCCAGGTCCTCCATCATGGAATCATTTGCGGAAGCAGCATCCAAGCTTCAGTGCTGAGCTTTGACACAAACAAGCGTTTGAGAGTTTGAGATATGTTTTCATGTTTACATTTGAATTCAATTTTAGATAAGAAGACGAAGCAGCAAAGGCTGTAAGCGCCTTAAAGTGGGACTGAGAGGTCACGATCACACAGGTCCACAGACGGGTTTGCAAACATCTGGCAACTATTGGTTGTAAAACAAAACCAAGTGTATTCCTACACCGGCTGCGAGGATGCTTGGTGTCGCTTGGTGAAACTGGTCACAAGTACACAGAGCTGCACCAAAAACAGCTGGGAAATGTGCGGAAACAGAGACCTTTCCCCTTCAAAGTAAAAGCTGTGCCTTCTGAAATGTGTTGGTTGCAGCTGTAAGGTGTGCTTTTACTCTGAAGGCCTCGTTCATGTGTGTCTGCAGACAAATTAGTGTCTTCTGTGACACTGTGTGTGTCGTGGTTGTGGGTCTGTGACCCAGCTTTTTGAGTTTACGTTTGGGATTCATGATTCTTTGCTTTATTAAAATGATTTAGGTTTGAGTTTACTTATATGTTCCCTAGTCATGTCTTTGTTCCCTCCATGTCCCTTAGTTGTTCCCATGTTCGCCTCCCTGAGTTTCCTCCTTGTCTACCCAGTCTGTTTCCTTTCTGTTTCTGGCCCCTGTGTCAACCCTGTGTCTCTTAGTTCCTTGTGTTATGTTTGTGACCCAGTTTAGTTTACATTTATTTCATTTTTAGTTGCCTTGTTTTACACATTTTTGCCTTGTGCCGGTTGCTGACCGGTCTGTGATGAGTGCCTGATTCTGAACTCATACTTCCAAATCTATGTTGAGCTAAAACAGCCACAGATGTGTCCTAACTGAGACTGGGGATACTGTTTTCTTTTAGCTATAGCAGCACATGAAGCTTCCTGATGTAGATGTTGGCATGTCCTGCTTCCTGAAGGTCGGTCTTAATTTTAATGAATGAATTTTGCTTTTACTGGAAGTTGTAGATAATCTTATTTTATTTTTGCATGTGAATGCATGGCCAGTGTTGGGGAGTAACGGAATACATGTACCGCCGTTACGTATTTAAAATACAAAATATGAGTAACTGTATTCCGTTACAGTTACCGTTTAAAAAGGTGGTATTCAGAATACAGTTACTTTGTTGAAATAAATGGATTACACTGCAGTACTTTCCTGTTTCATTTTGTCGCGGGTCAGGACTGTTTGGGTTTTGTTTGACAGCTACGTGCTGTTGTTCCAGGCGGCAGCGTTACGGTTGCCATGGTTACAGGGCGACGCTCTCTCTCTCTCTCTCTGCGACTGTGTGTTTCCTGGGTGAGAGAGCGCATTTTCGTTGTTGTTGTGCTAAGCTAACAGGCAGAATGCTACAAGAATGTAGCATCATGGGCAGTGTAGTCCGTGCTGCAGGGAGAATGGACTGCCATACACGTTATGGGTCTGTGAGCGCGAGGAGGGAGAAAAAGGGGAGTGGAAAGGTACGAGTTGTCATCGAGGAAAAACGGGAGCTGGAAGCATGTAAATATAATAATAACCACTGCAGCCAAGAAGAGTGCCTGACGAGCCCAGTTGTAAGTAAGCTATTAAGACTCGACTGTACACCGTGTTCGTGTTTTCCTCCGAAAACAATAAGTTCCGTTGGAGCAGTCTTTCAACGCCTCTCTCTGTCTCTCGCAAGAAAGTTGACCCACACAACAAAGTAAAGCTAGTTTTCAGCTACGAGCCGACAGGGACCCCACCGTATTAGTCAGAGGTCCCTTTACTACAGTTCGGAGTCGCGGACCTTCAGTAATAGTAATAAATCACACAGCAATAGTACATTCACGTTGTTGTAAAAAGCATGATAATATATTAAGTAATCCAAAGTATTCAGAATACGTTACTGTCATTGAGTAACGTAACGGAATACGTTACAGAATACATTTTGGGGCATGTATTCTGTATTCTGTAATGGAATACATTTTAAAAGTAACCTTCCCAACACTGTGCATGGCTCATTACAGCCTTCCATTCATTTTATTATATATGTAAATTCCAGTTTGCATGCACAAGGAGTGACTCTATCAGCGTCTATTAGCGCCTCTCTGACTGTTCGTCTCCACGCACTACATGAAATAACCTTGCAGGTTGTGCAAGAGAGTCCTGGAGCTCTGAGGAAGCAGAATGAGTGTGTAAATCTGAGCAAACCGGCTAAACGAGCACACGGGAAAATGTGGCAGGAAGCTTCAGGGAAGTTCACCGTGACAAGAATAAAACTAATATGAGTCTTTGGGGCTGAGAGAAACAGACTCATTTCCAGCTGATAAAACGGCCATTCCTGCTCGCTGCTCTCAGCTGTCCTTTTTATTGCATCACATAAAGCAGCACAAAAAAGTTTTTCCGGGAGAGCAGAGGAGCGGGCGTCTCATTTTTATTGGCCATTAGTTTATTTTTTCCACTCATCCAAAATTACTCTTTACTTCTGCTTGCTTGCCTCCCGTCTCCCTCCTTCCTCTCCTCCTCTCCTCATCCTCCCATACTTCCATCTCCTTTGCTCAGCGTCTTTGACATTCCAGGAATTACACTGGATCAATATGATGTTATTTATCTGTCTGTGTTTTGTAAGGAGTGAAATGTAGCCGCCCTCCTACGCAGCCATCAAAACCCAGCGCTCTCGTCTCACTGGATGTCATAATTTATGACACGCTGGCATCATTTTTAGTCACAGCAGGCCGTCTGCGTGTGGAGAAGAATAACGTCACTTGATTTATGACTTGCTGCACAAACGATCCCTTTGTGCTACTTTCATGTAAGTGCATGAAATCTTTCACATTATTAGTTCTTAATTGCAATAAAATAACATTGTTCAACTTTCTGATGCACAGATTGAACAGATCTGCCCAAAATCTGTTACTATAAGAGACAGACGTAGCCACTCTGACATCACATTAGTTATTAGTGGATCTGCATTATTTTCATTTTTATTAAGCTTTAGCTGCTTCCACCACAGAGACAGTGGAGGGCCAGCTTGGTGTGCTGCATGAATACCTGCTAATTATTAGCAAACCCTAATGACTTGAACCACATCTGGACTCAACTGCAACCACCAGAATAAAAGTTTAACACATTTACTGCAGTTCTGACTGAATTAGCAGGCAAAAATGCAAAAATGCAGAGTTTTGTTTTCATTTTTCTCCGCAGGTTTCAGACATGAGGGAGGCATCTGCACACGAGAAGAACAGGATCCACGAGCAAATACACAAACACAAGGAAAACAACAAGAAGCACCACCAGTGCACGGCGGGGGAACTTTAAGTAGCAGGTAAGCGATTGTTTCCAGTAGGAGCAGGAACGCTGGAGGAAGCTCCGCCTCTGAAACACACGAGCCGGCCAGGTGAAAAGAAAAGAAGTCTGCACAGGAGGTCACATGATGCATGCAAATAAAACACTAGACTTCAAGCAGCAGCACGGTGACACTACTCAGATTACCGCTCACGTGCAGAAATCATCAGCTTACATCTCGAAACCTTAAAAAATTATGTGAGCTACACAAAAACAGGCTGCGAACATGTTGATTTCTGCCTTAACATGCGAGTCTGCCAGGATTGATCCACCTCTGAAGTCACCCCCATGTGGTCATTAGAGGAACTACAGTTTTGGTTTCAGCAAAAGTCTTGGTAGTGAGAGCAGGTGCACTCATTTTCTATCAGACACATGTTCACAGGTGAAAGATTGTACAGCAAACTTTCTTTAAATGCACTTGAGGTGACTTCAGCCATTATCTGCTCAGTATTGTTGTAATGCGGTACGTCGTAAACTACTTTCTGCTGTTAGTCACAAAATGTGCCACTAATCAGAGTATCACACTTACAGATAGGAGTTTGGAGACAAGCCCACGAGTCTTTGCAATAAGAGGAGCCGGTCAAGGTTGTTTGGGGCACCTTTGGAGGTTTTCTGCACGCGCTTAACTGGACAGAAACTTTGAGGCAGACCTACAATATGCTGGAGAGATTATACATCTCATTCGGCTCGGTAACTGTTCGGGATTCCCCGAAGAGGGACTACCTTACTTACCCTTCTGCCGCGAGCGCAGGCTCCAGATAAGCAACAGAAAATAGATGAATCAGAGCGGCACAGAATACAGCGGAGTGGTACACAAGCACAAAACACAGCTTTCACCAGCAGATAAGCAAAAGGCTTCCCAGAGTCAGCGATATAATGTGGTCCCTAAGGACAAAACACATACTGTACAAGGGAAAAGCACAAGCATATATGGGAAAAAGCTTCAAATGTTTAAAATGCAACAAGTAAAAATGCAAACAGAGAAAAGCACATGCAAAGAGAATGACGCTTCAAAGGTGGGAGTGATGGTTGGTGTGGGGAAAAGATTTTAACATAAACTTCACATGTCAAACCGAGCAGGCAGAGACCAAACACAGTTTCATATCAAAGGAACATGTTGGTTACTTCATGAGTGTGACCCTGACAGTGAGATCAGCTCTCTCAGCCGTCCCTGTTCCCAGAATAAAGCTGATCCTGCAGATCGTGCACGACTCCTCCACAACCTTCACTTTGGTTCTATTTATGACTGTTATTCATGCTTTTATTTTGAAGTATCCCACATTTTTGTATTCATTAGATGTAGATCCACTTTATTTCTAGGTTTTAATTCCACCTCGTTGAAATCTACACGAGCGTTTTCTGTTAATCGTGTTAACCCTATTTTTAAATGTTGTTTTTTTTGCAGACAAAGTCATCATTAATGATCCCAAATCTGCAGTGTACACGCACTCAGGTGCATCATGTCCTGCTCCAAATCAAGCGCTTGAGGTGAACCTCGTATATTCGGTCTTGCAGATGATCGTCTCTTGTCTCTGACCTTATGAAGTAATCATTACTGTCCTTTTAAATCTCCTTAACCTCAGACCTCACCGTTCTGACTGCATGCATGCAAACACAGTTATTCGATTGATTGTGTTACATTTCAGTCCCTGTCCCTGCGTAGCACTGTGACGACTCTGCACTGTGATGCACACACAACGCATAATAAAGACATATGAATATGTATTCATCATCGTGATTACACTCGTGGCATGTAGTCTTTGAAATAGATGTAACTTATTAAGTCTGTGCACTTAATCAGAGTTTTTCCCTCTGCACAAAATCACAACTAGACTGAAATTATTTTCTTATTTTAATCAACACAAGGTCAGTGTAGATTAGAATTACATATTAGTCGTTTGATTTGCTTGGGAGGATTTTCTAACCCCTGATTAGACTAAGGCTCTTTGGTTTAAATTTGGTTGGCTGAATATTGGGGAAGTTGGTTGCATGTAAGAGGCGTTTTCTCCTTTAGGAGCGCCTCTTTTGCTATTTTTACCCTCAAGTTAACCAGATGACCCCAGCGCTGCTCAGGAGGGTGACTGACGCCGTGGAGTCGATAAGATCGATGACCTGAAATGTTATAAAAAGAGTCAAAGGTCAGTTCTCCTTCCTGTTAAACACGACTGGGGTAATTAGATATTGGAAGCAGACCTCCTCCTCATTGGTCCATGAAGATGTAATTTGGTGACGGCTGGATGAACAAGAGGCCAATTTCCTGTGGAACTTTCCGTCTTCATTGACCAACAAGCTTCATCTTCTCCAGTGATTGCTTTTCAGCAGAAAAAGATCTGCTTCATGGGCAGTGAATTGATGAGGTAACAAGTCACGGCAGGAATCATTAGACGGGTGCCGGACACTGTAGGACAAACACGAGACACCGTACAGTGAAGCCAAAGGGAAGATTTGCTTCACCATATTTTCTAGTCTAGTCTTTAATTTTCTGCAGCAGCTGCTCTAAGACTGTATTCTTTTTTTTCAACCTCTTCATATTTTTCTCATGGAACATTTTTATCTTATCTAAGATGCAGAAAACCAGCGCTTCCTGTACGCCTCACAGATATCCATAAATCTGATTGGTCAGAGGCTGCTGGGCCGTCCCTCTAATGTGAACCCAGTTTGCTAAGTTAACGACGGGAAACGCTGGTTAAGTTGGAGAACTGATAACCAGCTATATGTCCTGATGTAGAGAGGATGTCTGCACTGTTTTGTGCGGTGGTCTTTCATCTGCTCTTCCATCTGTGTAGATGGATGTGTGGCGAGGTGACAGGACACTAACTGCACGTCTAATGGCCACTTTAAACTTCCAAAGTGAGTGAAGTTTACGGCAGAAATAAACATTTTTATAACCTGGTATAAAAACTTAAAAACCATACAGGGTGAATATTTTCACAACTTTTATATTTAACTTGCCAAATGTCTTCAAGTGGTCTCCAAAGTGTCCGTACTCGACCTCCAGACCGCGTTTATGGCCATTTGAAACACTTTTTAGTGTTTCTATATGACAGCTCAGTCATCCGCTCTGTAGTTAATTGTTAAAAACATATCTATGAGTCTGTGTAGGTGTTTGTGTTTCTGCACAACAGTCTGTGGATGTCGCTAACATTAGCTGATACCTGATCACATGACCCTCTGCTCCAAAACCCAAACAGGAAGCTTCAGCATTCTTCTACCACAGAGGCACCTTGTCTCCGTCCTCTTCAGATAATACCGATCCCACTTTGCAGTCTGACTTTTATGAGCGGGAAGTTGCATTCAGGGACTTCCATCCAGCTTTTAATCAAAGCAGCAGCTGTGGTTAGTTTGTGGAGGAGGGAGGGCAGGTCTGGGCTTCCCCTGGGTAATCAATTTGCAAAGGCAGATGCTCAGCGGGGCACAAACTTCTGTGGCTTACAACAGCTGTTCAAAGAAATACTTATCACGAAACAGTCTTTCTTTTTCTGGTATCATTTATCATTTATTCACAGTGAAAGTCACAAACACCAGCAAAGGTCAGGATGGCATATTAATGACAGATTAGCCCAGTGCATCGCTGCATAATTCAACACATATTTGTAGCTGTTGCTCTATTATAATTTGCAGCTATTAGCCTGCACCTTGCGCCTTCATCTGGTTCTCTTGCAGATGAGCTTAGGCGCCTGAAGTCCATTTCTCATGCCGCACCTCCAGTTATTGGACAGGTGGAGACAGATGGCGCGATGCTGGCGGCCAGTCAGAAAAAGTTTCCTGGATCTTGGACACTGATGAATGAAGCAAACAAAGCATCTGCAAGCGAACAGAAGAATCCGCGGCTTCATCAAAGAGTCAAAGAGGGAGCGCCGAGGAACAAGAAGTCAAGTCATTAGAGTAAATGACCAGATTTAATGTGCTGAAACATTCATCAGCACACAGAGGGCCATCTGTCCGTACCTGTGTGACACTCCAGCGCCTCACATCCCTCCAGCTCCCTGTTTACCAGGCTGAAGCGCCACTTTTACGCTGTTTCATTACACTCAGTTTAGAAACTGATGAAGTAAAAAAAAAAAAAGAAAGAAAAAAAGCAATTATGGAATGTGTTGGAATTTAAATAAGGCATTAAATCTCAGGATGACCTCATGAATTTTGTTGTACTTTATATTATTTAAGAAAAGGATTAATCTACCTGTTATTTGAATATCTTGATAAATAGCTGTTGTTTAATGTTAATGGCAAACCCTTTTACTTTATTCTGTTTCTATTCTTAGAATAGAAACAGGAGTGCAGGGGAAGGGGCTGAAAGACTTTCTATGAGCTCATAGAAGTGGGCTGTAGGGGCTTTGCAGGATGATCACTCTGCAAAGTCCTCGGCCGGCTGGGCAGCCAAGAAGAGGGCCATCCAGGCTGTGAGTGAAGCGGCAGAGAAAGCCACACGGTGGCTGATCCGTGGGTAGCTACTGGTGCACAAGTCGGGGCCTGATCACCCCCGGCTGGGTCGCCTTCGTGATTCATAGCTCTAAATGATCTTTATTTATCTCACTGTGTGTGAAACGAGCCATTTAAGGCCTCCCATTAAACATACTTGCATCAGATTGGCTGCCGCTCACAGAAGGCTTGAACGGGAGGTGGGTGGGGCTTCACAGCCAGAGCTGAGTACTTAGGATGACCATATTAGGGATATCCCCTCTCTGCAACGTACTGAAGAGCCAATAGTAGAAAAAACTGTATGAGAGTGATGCAGAGATTACCTGTACAGACAGTGACCTCATTATTTGAAACCTGAAAATAAATAAATAAAAATAATACATGTAACATGTAAATGTACTGAAGAATTTCTGATGGGCAGGCCATAAACAAGAAGACAAGGGTGTAGACCAGGGGTGGGCAATCTCAGTCCACGAGGGCCGGTGTCCTGCAGGTTTTAGATCTCACCTTGGGTCAACACACCTGAATCACATGATTAGTTCATTACAGGCCTCTGGAGAACTTCAAGACATGTTGAGGAGCTAATTTAGCCATTTAAATCAGCTGTGTTGGTTCAAGGACACATCTAAACCCTGCAGGGACACCGGCCCTCGTGGACTGAGATTGCCCACCCCTGGTGTAGACTATTAGTTACTAAATAAAAGGGATTAAATAAGCTCAGTCTCCTGTTTGATCATGTAAGTAATTTATAATTATTATTGCTTTGTTTTCCTTTCGCTTTGTTTGTTTGTCTCTTTTTTCTCTGTTGTTGTTTTTATTCTATTTTAACGCGTTCAAAGATTCAACACAATTACAAGATGCTGCACTAAAATAATGTGAAGTTTAAAACAGTTCTTGTGAGAATAAACTCTGATCAGCTGGCAAAGTGAGCAACGGTGGGCTCGCCTCTTCATTAACGCAACACAGCACAGAGGCTGTAACCGTGGCAACAACACCGTGTGACTGTGTGTTCATATGATGTGTTTTTGAACATGAGGACGGCCTACATGATCTTAATCCGGTTATTTGACTGTTGTGGCAGATTGGTGTTCGTTTGCATTTAAAAGGAAGCGTTCACACCGTCAAACCTTCGCTCTGCTTGCTCACCTTCCTGCTATTGTTTGTTGCCTCTGTTTGTTGGTGTCTGTGCCTTCTGGATTGTTGGTGATGTAACGGCGTTCGTTGTTGTCTGCGGCGCTAATTGTCTGCTTGATAATGTCCTGCATCAGTTGCACACGTTGTACTCGTTCATGCTTGCACTCCTGTTTTGGTTTGCTTTCTTGTGTACTAATAAAAACGCCCCAGCTTTATTGTTGTTTTAATGTTTCAACATCTGGCCAAGCGGGGGGGAATTAGAACATTTGCAGTTTACTGTTGATTAATGTTCATTGTCCCTGAAAAATAAATGAAGGAAAACTATCGGCACTGAGTAAGAACACAACTAATTTATACCAAGAACACTCAGATATGGATGTTTGAGTTTGCAAATCATCTCTTGAGTAGATCAAAGCTGCACGGTACATTTGCTCTTAACTCAGATCCTCTAATATACTGTTAGAAAGCTGAGTATATGCCTTTCCTCAGAGTACCCATGCAGAAACTGTTAAAATTAGTCATTCTATTGCTATTTTAATGTGACCCCTCCTTGTTAGCCTGCTTGGTAACTGCAGATAACTCCTGGGTTGCAGGGAGCGAGCAGGACTCAGGAGAATTATCTTTGCGTTCTCTAAAAAGTAAAAATCCTCAGAGTTTTGTGCTCTGCGGAGCTGTGACGCGATATAAAGAAAACCTCTGACCTCGTCTGCAGTGACTTTCAAATGTTTCTACTTCCTCTGCAAAAAATTAATAATGAATAAAATCCGAGTTAGTGGGGAAAGAGTCAAGAGGGCGAGCGAGGAGGGAAGGAATTTGTGTAGAAAGAAAGACCTGTGGGACCGAAGGTGCAGCAGAGGGCAAAGTGTCAGGACACACTCGGCTGCTTTTGTCAGAGGACGCGCACACACACAAACAAACAAATGCACACACCGACACCAGAGATCTATTTAAGTGTCAGCCCCACAAGATGGAGATTAAACACCCAGCTCCTCTGTTTGCTGATAAAAAGACCCTCGCTCTTTCAGTCTCTCCCTCCTCATTCTGCTGAGGGAAATTGCTGTTTGAGTGCTTATTGTTTTGCTCATTGAGCTGTCTTCTTCCCTTATCTGTCTGCTGACCACTCTGAGAGGTAAACAAAAACACTGGCTGCAGTGTCTTCCTCTATCGGATCATCGCTGGGACTCAGCACACTTTAAGTTGTCGACACAACACTAAGTGCTGCGGTACTTGTGCAGAAGTTCCATCCGACTGATGGGGAAGTATATTTAACAGAACACGTGCACGTCAGGATAATAACGATTTTTGTTTACCCTGATCTAGGGCAGAATTTGTGTTGTAAGGAGCTGTTGTGTTATGTGCATGTGTGTATAGTTCCTATGTGTATATGTGAAAGTGTAAAGATCACTGACCCCAGGAAGAACAGATGCTACATGGCTGCATTTAATGGGTACCTTAACCCTTTAAGACCTACCATAGAACCAAGTCCGCCAGAGCTTATATTGTATTTTTACATGCTGTAGTGCCAAGTTGCTATACATCAATACAACCATTACAGCCTAAATTATAATAATATGTATGCATTAAGTGCATAGTAATTACATAAATTGCAAAAAAGTGCAATAAACTACAAAAAAGTCGTTTTTGTTTTTTTAACATATATTTCTAGCTAGAGAAATTTAACTCATTCACTGCCATTGACGTCTATACCCGTCAATTGCAGTGAATGAGTCAATGGGTTTAACTCATTCACTGCCAATGGCTGGCAGTGAATGAGTTAAGAGGCTTATCCCTCAAAACTGTAAATACAAAAAAGTTGCACAAAATAGTTTCCCACCACAGGAAATTTATTTTGAGTGTCTTCATAGTTTTATTTTTGAAATACACCAATTTTTATATACTGCAGGAAAAATGAAAATAAATATTATAATGCAAATTTGCAAAAAAAACCCAACAGCATATGCATCAAAAGAAACTATTTCCAGCAGTGCAATATGAGTCCTAAGCATCCCAGAAACTATTCAGAAATGCACAGAGTCAAAGATAACTTTTAAAAACACCAGTATAGGCTCATGAGGCCCTGATGGTAAAAAAAAAAACTACATTTCCGCTAAAATGACGTCACTTCCGGTTTCGGGCAGGTAATGGCGGACATGCAAAAGTTCGCGCTGACGTCTATTCCAAAGTAGGAAGTGTTACAAACAGCTGATCGGATCGGCAAAGCGTGTTTCTGGAATATTATGTTTTTGTTGCTGCAAGTGCTTTTTATGCAGTTTTTGCAAAGCTGTACATGGAAGGAAACTGTGACCAAGGACAAGCTGATGGCATAAGATGTAAGTACAACTCCTCCGGTTTCATATGCAAAAAAAATTATTGCGCTAGTTTATGTGGTTGCAGACCTACCAGGATTTAAAAATAGTTGCAAAACAGAGCGTGCCCGCTCCAACCGGCTTTAAAGGTTGGCTTGTGAACCACTTGCAGTTAAAGATATCAGCCAGTAAGGCCACCAGCTGGTTGGTGAGTGAAATCAGTTTAACTGGATGCTGCACCAAAAACCTTCCTTTCATTATCATGACAGCAGCTGATTGGTTTGTATGGAAGATGTCAGCTTGCCTGTAAACACCATCACCAAATAACCAATGAGCAGAGGAACTCAAACCAGAAATGGAAACTGTTTGCTTACAAAATAAAAGCTCTGTTTTCCTGCTGAAACCAACACATTTTAAAAGGTGGATTTGACGGGCAGGTGGGTGCAGCTGGCTGTCAGCTGTTGGTGATATTTGGAGAAGTTTCTCACAATTATCTGTCAAAAAAATCTGGTTAGCTGTTCGGTGATCTGGACGAATGAAACAAGTCTGTCTTCTCGTTTTTGTCTGTAACTTCTAATATCATTCTCTGACGGGCTAACTAGCATTAGCTGATAATTTAGGGGGACATCCTCCACGTCTGGCTTAAAAAATTTAAATAAAAATCCCACTAACAGAACATTTCAGAGTTCTTACTGCCATCTTTTATATACAGCCTATGATGGTGTGGTGGCATGGGGAGGCAATTGCACTGTACTGCAAGAGGCAAACCAGCGATGTAATATAACATTTTAATATAAATAATGTAAAAGTTTTCCTCCAAATAGCTACTTTGTACCACTAAAACAAACTTTGCAAGCTCCTGCACGGACATATCTACAAACTCTGTTTACAAACACAAATTTATTTAAAATGTTTTAATTTGTTTCCAGTTTCGACGCCGATTAAATGCGACACTCTAATTAAACAACATCCAGAGAACAATTTACGCCTCGGGGGCTCCACAGCCAAACAACACAAAGTGAAAAAATCTCTATGTTTGGAAATAATGTGTTGTTTTCTCAGATTATTATTGTAAAGCATAACAGATCAGCAGGTAATCTGTGGAGTCGCAGTAAGAGCCTGGCTGTCACGGTCTGGCTGGCAGATCGTGGGGAGATGGGGAAATAGGACCCAAACGCTGGACTTAATGGAATGAACAGTGGGTTTATTTACAGTGAGGTAATGGTACACCACACATTGAATCTCCAAAAGTGCTCCCTCGACTCCCGTGACGTGTCTTCTCCCAAGTGCTGGTATCCCGTGCTCTCTGCCCCTGTGCCTTCACACACCCCGTGTGTCTTGCAGTTCTGTGTTCCGCTGTCCTCCTGGGGAAAAACACAGACACAGCCGTTATGGCACCAACTCCGGCAGGCATACACTTTAACAACACTAGAAACACTGACATGGAGTCTAACTCAACGATCCTGCGCCGGAGGAAGCTCCATCGCTCTGTTAAGTAGCTCCCCCGACGATCCTGATCAGAAGCAGGTGTGTGGTAAGCTAGGCGTGACCAGCAGCTGGCAGGGCCACACCCATCAGGCCTGCAGGTGGCTGTCCTTCATCCTCCAGCCTCACACACATACACACACCAGCATTGAACACAAGAACACAGTGCAGTAAACATACATCCAATACACTAATAACAATAAAGGTCCACACTGTTCACGAACCCCGAGTCCCCGGAACCGGGTCCGTGACACTGGCTGTGTGCAAACTTTCTACAAGTAAATGAGGAAACAATTTGCTCTGTGTGTCTCTTTAAATAAAAGGAGCTAGATTTATTTACTGTTTTATGCTTTACACTCATGGATGCCCTCTTACCAGTGAAGTGCAGGGTGGGATTGGGTTTTGAGGGTGTGGGCTCTCTTTTGCCTGTGACAGTTTGTTTTTCCCCAGAACATCGTGGCTCATATCATTCTCCGATGCTTGAGCTCGCTCCACTTTTATATCCAGCACAAAATGGGCTGCAAATTGAAAGGCTTTACAGGTAGTGTGTGGTGAAGGTCAGGGTACCTGAGCTCTCAGAGATGTGGGGGTTTGTACGGGATAATTTCTTTGCAATAGGGAGGACTGAACACATAAATGGTTTCTACTTTCTCGCTGATTTCCTCTGGGGAAATTTCCACTTCAGAGAAGAGTGGCCATAAACCTACAACTCCTTACCTCTCTCGTGCAAACTATTCATCTCTGGTTTGATGTGTGGGCGTCTTTTTATGTGTTTTTTCTTTTTGCTGTTGTTGCTTTTTTGTATTTTATTATGTTTCTTTTGTTGCACACAGTAATGTGAAGCATGTGATGTACAGCATAAATGTATGCTTTTCTTTTCTGTGTGAGGAAGAAGATTAATGTTTGCCCTTGGAGAAGAAGGTTGGCCGTTTGGGGTGAATTTTACAGCAAGCATGATAAAGGAGAAACCATTTAAATGTTTTATGCAAATGTAAGCAGGGGAAACTGTTTTCTTCTTAGAAACAAGATCACACAATAGTCCAGAGATAAACGACACAAAAAAGCCGTGCTTGTTCTTTTATACTGTTTTATTTTATGCAACAAATGCAATATTATAAATAAAACCACAACAATCAGATGACCCAGAGCATTCTCATTCCCGACACGTAACACACCAACGATTTGTCACGTCCCGAGGTGTCCCATGGAAATGCAAAAGGTAACCTTCCACGTCCCTATGATACGCCCGATTGTGGATGGAATCCAATAGAATGACGCTCCCGGCGGTAACACGCATTCCAGCCGTGTATTCGAACCCTAACCTTAATCCTAACCTTAACCACAACCTTAATTGTGTTAGATTTGTGCTTTCCAAAGCGATTCATAATGAGAACGTAAAATAAATGTACGTGTGTAGATTCAGTCCAAACGGTTCTCATGTTTCCTCCTGTTTCCGAACGCATAACATAGGAAAGTGTTGGGTGGCCAAAAGCGTAACATACTGACAATTTGTCACATAGCACATATGTTACACTTTGGGGGTAAGAACATGTTGGATGAGCCCATATGAGCAAGTGCTTTGGCGACAGTGGAAAGGAAAAACTCCCTTTTAACAGGAAGAAAACATTTTGGTCCCATTTAGAATGAAATAAATGATAAAGAAGGGTATGATTTAAGGCAGGGGTCCCCAATCCCAGTCCACGAGGGCCGGTGTCCCTGCAGGTTTTAGACGTGTCCTTGATCCATCACAGCTGATTTAAATGGATAAATGACCTTCTCAACATGTCTTGAAGTTCTCCAGAGGCCTGGAAATGAGCTAATCATGTGATGCAGGTGTGTTGACCCAGGGTGAGATCTAAAACCTGCAGGGACACCGGCCCTCGTGGACTGGGATTGGGGACCCCTGATTTAAGGTGTGGCTGTATTGGATACTCCCCCCTCACTTTTCATGTCGAGCTTTAAAAATCCAAGATGGCCACAAACGATTGGGTGACATGACTGTACCTATGTCTTTTAGCCTATGGTTGCAAATTTTGCTGATTTCCAGGGAAAATTAGGAAATGATGTTGCTTTTGTGGTGAAGGGAAATATTAAAGTAATGTAGTAATGTAGTAGTAAAGTAAAGTAATCAGAAATATCAATTATAAACCTGCCGTGTCGTTTTTAGTCTGAATCTACTTTTTGAAGCAGCTTTGCCTGAAACTGTCTGAAGGAACCTCGCTGGCTGTTTGAAGCAGACCAAATACTTCGTCCTGCATGAATCACAACGGATTTATGCGGTCATTTTTCCTGTGTCTTGGCTGCACCGCATTTGGCCTTGTAAAAAAGAAAAAAATCAATAACAAAAATGATCAGGAGTCAACCATCTGTAATGTGTGTGATGGTGAAATGCATCGGCGAGCATCAGGATGAGTCGATTCCTTGTTGCCAGACTGCGGCCTCATTAACTCGGAAGTAGAAAACAATTCATGGATCAAGCCCTGCTGATGGATGACTTTGTCTGGAGGCAGAGGAAGCTGAGAATATGCTTTATGACATAAGTACTTTAACTACATTTTCTGGCCTTGGAGATGGTTTTGAGATGTTGGGGGTACTTTATGATGTTGACACAAAGCGGCTGATGGATATCTGCTGAAATGACTGTTGTTGGTTCACGTTCCGCTTTGTTTATCAAGGGAAGATTTGCTGAGCTTGAATGAGCTTTTTCAGCAAACACAAACAGTCACACTGCCACAAAGTCACACAGATACATGCAGACACATCTGGGATCTGTCAGTTTGACTGTAGTGTGTGAGTGGTGATTCTGTAAGAGCGAGAGGGAAATACGGTCTTGACTTTATCAGGAGGGGATTTAAATGGACTTATAGATTGCTTGTGGATTTTACTACTACTGTTTCCTCCCACAGTCCAAAGACATGCACTTATTTGTTTTGGTTAACCATTGGTGATTCTATATTGCCCACAGAGTGTGATGGCTTGCCTGTCTCTCTGCATTGGCCCTGCTACAAACCGCCGACCTGTCCTCTTGTCCTGGGATAGGCCCCCTGGAGTCTGCATTTAAACAAACTGGACTGACTACAGATTGCAGGTTTAAGCACATGAGCACTTTGTTTGACCACATGAGTGTGTGGACTAAGTAGAAAATGATTCTTTTAGATTATTTACCCACTTAAATCTTAGACTTCGAACTTTTAGGACTAACACGATGAATGCATGAAGAGTGGTGGCTGGGCTCATCACAAGGGTTTTTTTTCTATTGATCAAAGCGGCAGCTGGCTAAACTGCAAACACATCTGGATCCATTAACAGTGCTTACCTCATGTGCATCTGCATTGATTTTAGTGGCAGCCAGGCTGGTCACACGGTTACTTAGACTGATTTGAAATGAGCTTGAGCATTCAGACCAACAATGATTAGCACTGATTATGGGGCTTTGGGGGCGATTTAGGTTGATCAGTGGGATATTTGATTGATTAGAACAGATCTTTGGGAGGTCGGGGGATTTGGAGCAGGACTTTTTAGAATGATAGAAAGGAAACCTAAGCTTTCCACAAGGGGCACTGGACTGACAAGGTAATTTAGGCTGCCTGTAAGGACACTTGGGCATTTGGGTAACTTTGGGAAACTTGGATTGATTAAAGGGACAAAGCCAAGCTGAGAGGAATGGACAGAAAGGAAACTAATGTGTGACAAGAAGGGGATTTAGGATGACTGGTGAAAGAGGGAGCCACAGTTGTCTGGGACCAGCATCACTGCAGAAAGTTTAAAGTTTGAAGAGCAGATCTGTCTTTGACAAAGAGGCAAAGCGGTTATCTTTCACCATCCTGTCTGATATGAGCACCAAACCAGGACTGTTTGTTTAGCCTCACCTTTCATGTCATCACTGCCCTTGTCAGTCTTTTGCAGATAGAAGAAACGTGTCATATCATTCATGCATGTTCAGCGATTGGTAGATTCACTTTCTGCAGAGCGATCCTTTAAAAACTGAGGCGGAGGCTGTGAGGAAGCGGACGAGCATGTTGATATTAGACTTTCTTCGAGGGACATTAAGCTTGTATTGATTTTACCTTGATTACTTACAGACTTCTCAGTGTGCATACAAACAGTCTCAACAATGTTCCTGAAAATGAAGAAAAGGCAAACGAGTGAAATGGAAACAGGATTTTCTTTTTTTTTTAACTTGACCTTGGCTCTGTCTTATTACCAAAAAGGAAATAGCTCTCTTTAATGATCCGCCCCGTCCTTCTTTCATGTCTCTCTCATAGACACGGGAAATCAAATGGAGGAGGTAGGGAGGACCCCATTAAAGCACTCCCATTGCCCTTGAACTAGTCATTACCAAAGACATCAGCACATGATGAGAGGAAGCATGTGACAGGTGATATTGATCAGCTGATATGTTCAAAAAAAGCCAATATCCTCTCTACTGATCACCAACCCCGCCCACGATTTAGAGCTTATGCAGGCGGGCGGTGTATTCGGCATTGTGTCCGGCACTCGACAGTCAGGCTTTTCTTGCTGCTGTTTGTTTGAAGATCCTTCGTTAACCTCACACAGTACTACGAAAATCCAACTGAGATTCCAAAGAATCCAGTGCCATCAAGTTATCAGTCATTTTAGCGACTATATTTAACTAATAATTTATTCTCTGCAGACCATATTAACACTCGGCTCACATACGGAAACCTCAGTACAAACAAAGTCCTTTTCACAGCCCACTGACTTTTCATCCAATTAGCGTTGGCAGTTTAGCGGAGGGTATAATTCCATGACTTCTGTGCTTAGTTTAATTCGTGATTGAGCAATCTATTATTCAACTTTAGCGACACAAATAAATTCAAAAACCAACAAGCGTCCAACCGAAGTCAGGAAAACAATTTTCATGTGAATGCGTCACATGTGCACAGTGAACTGAGGCTGAAAGGAAGAAATTTAATGAAGTCAAAGTCTCATTATTGGCTCAGAGAAAACACACAAGCAGAAAAGGAATGAAGGAAAATTCCAAAAGCTGCGATTCCTTGAGGCTCCAAAGTGAGCTGTTTTCATTTAAAGTCACTTTTAGCTAAAAAGAAAGCCTATATGGGCGAGGTATCAAAAGTGTACCCCACGAAAAACAGGTACTTATTCAATTCAATTCAATTTTATTTATACAGCGCCAAATCACAACAACAGTCGCCTCAAGGAGCTTTATATTGTGAGGTAGACCCTTCAATAATACATACAGAGAAAAACCCAACAATCATATGACCCCCTATGAGTGACCGTGGGAAGGAAAAACTCCCTTTTAACAGGAAGAAACCTCCAGCAGAACCAGGCTCAGGGAGGGGCGGAGCCATCTGCCATGGGCGAGAGAAGGCAGACAGGATAAAAGACACGCTGTGGAAAAACTTCATGGTGGAAGGAACTTTATGGTTACCACATCGATGTGTTGGATGCACTGGTTGTGGTTTAGACACAAACAAAGTTCAGACAGACCTAAAATTTGAAAACTGTGTGAAATACAAAACAATAAACAATAAGTACTGATAAACAAATAACAGCAAGTGATGACAAAGATGATGATCAGAATATAAATATAAAAGAGGACAGTCTGTAAAAACATGTTTTAGGAAGTGGCTCAAAGGGAGTTGTTCCAGCAGAACCTTTAGACTTTCGTCTATGAAATACTTTGAATGGTCTCCAAATTAATATGACGTGCTCCTTGGCACAAGACCCAAGCGTGCTTTAAAAGTGACTCTGAAAAATCAATTTTAAAACCTACAGGAAAGCAGCGGAGGGAAGCCAGAACCGAGGTGCTGTGATGCCATCTGCTAAAACCAGTAAGAAGATGAGCTGCTGGTTTCTGGACCAGTTGGCAGGACCTTCTAATTCAATCAAAACCCTGTAATCATTTCCAAATGATTTTTAAATGTCTCTTTTATGTTGTAGTATAACTACAATATTAACCACCACATAAATGTCTGTTCGGACACTCTTCTTTCTCATCTGTTGAACTCGGTCTCCTCATTTCTGTCCATCCTCAGCTCTCCAACACCTACCCTGGCCTCACTCTGGGAAAGTTTATGAAGTGTGAGGCGATTTATTCAAAGAGTGGAAGGCCTGAGAATCCATTTATGGAGTCACTTTATGGACGAGCACAAGACTCAGGAGGGCAGTAAGATGACGTGTGTGTACACAGTTATACACCTTCACGTGTCTGGAGGCTGTTCAGATGCAACAAAAAGAAAAATATAGTTTTCATACACCACTGACTCCATGCATCCATCCATACGTATCACAGGCAGCAGTCTGAGCAGAAAAGACAAGCCTAGGGTCATCCCGGCCACCTCTTCTAGCTTCGAGCCCTCAGACTACGTCCACACTAGCCCGGATAAATTTGAAAACGGTGTTTTCGACTGAAAACGCTCCGCGTCCACACTATCGTTTTCAGTCGTTTTCACAGAGTTGTGCGTTGACATTGAAACGGCCGAAAACGCTTACGTGCCAGTCCAGCGCATGCGTGAAACGCAAGACGATTCGACCTGCCTCATTTCTTTCTGCCGTTTATTTCCTTTCCGGCTCTTTGAAACGTCGCGGCAAATGTCGAGGAAAAGCACCGAGTTTTTTAAATGGACTAACAATGAGGTGGAGTTGTTGCTGCGAGTAACACAAAAGTACAAAGTTACAAAAGCGAGTGAGAATTAAAGAATTTGAAGAAAAGCTAGTCTGGTCACATGACTAAAATGTGTCATCATTTTCGAAAAGGCTCCGGGTTCGCTGTCCACACTGAAAATGGCGTTTTCAAATATATCCGCTTTGGAGAGCATTTTCAAAAAGCTGCGTTTTCCTTGAGCCAAAGCGGAGAGAAAAAGATGCGTTTCAAACGAAAACGTATAAGTGTGGACGTGGCCTGAGTCTGTGCTGAAGCCTCATCCCAGTTCGACGTGCCTGACATACGTCTTGGTCTGTCGCTCAAACCATCTCCACTGGCTCCTTTCGCTGTGGAGTCCCTCTCAAACCGACTACTGACTGTATAAACTTGATGCTGCAGAGCAAATAGATGCCATGATGTTAGTGAATATGACTAAAAAGGAGGAGGGAGGAAAACTAGCCAAGGACATTAAAATCAATCATGTTTGTAACCGGTCTCAATTCGCTGCATCTTCACTGTTAATTGATCAGACTGTGGCATAATTAATGGCATGCCACTTTAAAGGAGAATAAAAGCTCATCAGTGTCACAAGGTAGCAAAGCTGCCTCATTGGCAGATACATGTGGTATTTTTTAAACAGATCACAAAGAAATTGATTATTAAACAGCATCTTTAGCAGATTCTGTTTGAATCATCGAGCTGATGGCATCATCGCCACCTTCACAGTGCAAAGATGCACTTGTAAACAGCAGGTGACTGGTCTGAAAGCCTGAGCCAGATGGCAAAATGTGGCTGGAGAAAGTGAATGATCAATGGTAGACCACAGAGGAAAGGCACGCGGGGCTGAGTGCGATCACATTTTCAAGGGTACACGTGTCACGTACCAGGGCTTAAAGGTCAGCTAGTACCAGTTTGTCCTCGAGGTGCAAGCTATTATTCAAAGAGCAGAGACGACACATTAAAGATAAAAATGCATAACAAACAAGCACAAGCATTAAAAGCTTGGGTAAAAAGAATGTGAGATGTGATTCACAGTAATGCGGAACATCAGTAAACTGAATATTAAAGCTTTTCTAAAAATAAATCAGTTTCATTTTTCTTCCTACCTGTTTTCATGGCTGCGCGGCAGCAGCTGCACAGGATGATGGGGCGGCTTCTTCCGACCTGGAGGTGCAGTGGAGGGTCTCCACATCCAGTAAGCGGTGAGGAAATGAAATGCATGAATATTTTATACCTTAATACGTCGACCGTCCAAATAACGTGTCCTAATAACTTGTGTTGACATATGGCTTTGGGAGATTTTCAGGTTTTAACAGTAGCGGTCACACAGTAAGAAAACGAAGTGTAAGGTCAGCAAAGCTTTCAGTATGGTTGGCTGCTATAGACTGTATATAAAAGATGGTTGAATCCAGAGGAGAGCCATTTCACTTCCTTTTTTTCCCATTTGTAGAACCAAGTCCTCTAGATCTTATCTTTACATTTTTACCTGCTGTAGTGACATTTTTAGAGCATTTCTAGTTGCTATACATTAATACAACCATTATATCCCAAATTTTAATAATATGAATGCATTCAGTTCATAGTAACTACATAAAGTGCAACAAACTGCAAAGAAACTGAACATCATTTTTGTTTTGTTTTGGGGGGTTTTTTTTACACATTTTTCTAGTCACAGGGATTTCAGAGATATCTCTCAACAGAGATGGGCAGTAACGTGTTACAAGTAACGTGTTAGCAGTAACGCGTTACATCTATTTGAAAGACTGAGTGTAAACACACAAAATATTTTATTTTATGTGCTGGAATGTGCAGAAAATAGGTTTAAATGTTAAACTAATTTCTTCCAGTCAGAGAATGTTGCATATAATTAAATGTTTGCTTGATGCATAAAGTTAAAAGATTAAAACTAATAAAACAAGTTAAAAAAAAGAGACTTTTCCATTTGATTACATTTTGTATGATGGATTATGCAGAAAAAGTAGAATTGGGCTGAAAGATCTATCGCTTTATCACCTATTCAGGTTGTAAATCGTGTTTTTAAAAAGTAACTAAGTAATTAATTACTTTTGAAAATAAGTAATCAGTAAAGTAACGGGATTACTTTTTGGGGAAGTAATCAGTAATTAGTTACTGATTACTTTTTTCAAGTAACTTGACCAACACTGTCTCTCAAAACTGTAAATGTTGAACTAAATGCAAGAAAATTGCACAAAATAGTTTCCAACCAGAGGAAATTTATTTTTGAGTGTCTTCATGACACTCCCAACAAACATTAGTAGTATTGCCAAAAGAAAAATGTTTACCCCTTGAAATTTACATTCTGGTGCTACAGCTCCAGAGAGCAGCATTATTACCTCCGTCTCCCTCTGAAACCTGAATTTTGACAGTTTGGTCGCTGCCATCTTGTTTCTTTGGAGCCAAAATGGATCATATGTGGTTTGACTGCTGTACTGTGGAGGACAAGAGAAAAGTGCAGCGGGTGGTGAGGGCGGCAGACCCCCCTCAGAGACATATACTGGCAGAAGTATCATCATCACCCTCGCACCCTGGACACTCACTTTTCTCTCTGGTAAACGCTGCAGGTCGATCAGGTCAAAGACAAACAGCCTCAATAAAAGTTTCTACCCACAGGCTGTCAAACATGCCTCCACCCCCACCTCCACCCTTCACTGTGCTGTTAACATTTATGGACATTTTCACTGTATTTATAAACCGTATTTATCATAATAGCAACCAGCCTACCTGTAGCCCTACCTCCTATTCATTGTGCGCTACCACCGATCACTAGCTCCTCATATTGCACCTGCTCCTTTATACAGCACATATAACTGTAACTTGCACATATGTGTAGATACTTATGTTATTACATACACTCTCAGTGTAGGCACCTCTTTAACTTTAAGTCTATTTTTTTGGTTTCTCTTTTTTCCCTCTTATTCTGAAGGAATTTTAATGTAAAAGTCTACACGCTGCTAACAGAGAGAAACTGTGTTTCATTGTTCTTGTAACAGTTACAATAAAGATCTATTCTATCAAGAGGATGTTGTGCTACGCTATCAGGAAGTCTCATTAGCTTAGTCGGCAGTTAAACACAGCTCAGCTCAAGCTTGTTATATATTCACTACTATATTCATAAAATAAAATCAGCATCAGAATGCTTTATTGATCCCTGGGGGAAATTATTTTTTTGTTACATTACATACATAACATTTTGATTGAGCATACATGCAAACACACAAGGACTCTTTTGATCTGCTGTTCTGAGTATCGCACAATTCAGTGCCTCCAAAACCACTGAGTAGTAATAAGGAGAACGTTGGAGTAGATTTTTATGCCTGAGCATGAAATCACAGAGCAGAGCAGCAGGTGGAGGTAGGCGACAGTGACAGTCATCTCAGAGTCGCCGTGGTGTGGTGATGGTGGTGAAGGAGGCGGATGCAGGCTTCAGATGAGATCCTCGCACAGCCTGAAAGAGTGCAGGCCTGAAAGGCAAAGCGTCAGAATTACAATGAAATAAAAGACAAAGTCAGGGAGTGCTTGGCTCGCAGAAAGCAGGCAGATAGATCGTTGGACAAAAACAGTGATGAGGAAACTATTATTGAGGTGATTCTGACGGCACCAGAAAACCAGAGTGACAAAGAGAACTGAGCAGAGATAAAACAGGGGCGCAGCTTCCTTATGGAACACGGTCATACGCTTCATTTATAACTGGATGTTGATGAAGAAAAACTATTCCACACGAGATAAGAGCCCCATCGAACAGATTACATAATCTAATCTCAGCATGCATACCAGCACTGTCTGAGAGTGACAATGTTTCTGTGTCCATCATCTCATTCGCCTGCTGTCTTGGCACCACAGACCCTCACATGTGGCCCACCATCTTTTCCTGAGAGTACGCTTCAGAGGAAGGCCCCTGTGGGACGATGGCTTATCTGCAGGCCTTGGCTAACGAATGATGAAAAACAGGCACCATCACGGCCACCAATCTGCTCCAGTGCTCCTGGCCTGGGTACAGATGCCAAGGCATCTGCCACAAATAAAAGACCCAGGCAGACTGACGCCCGCAGGCCAAACAACCAGAGGCTGGTAATAGCGCGTCCCTGACGGGCTTACGGATCCATCCTCTGCAGACAGAAACAGAGTTAGTTGATTGTGGCATGACCACATTAGTAAATGACATGAGGACATGAGGACATCATTCAAAACTGTTTTGTTTTGACAAATGCTTGAATAATTCGTCATGTTTCACTCATGTTAAGGTAAAAGTGCACTCCATTGTTAATGTTCGTTTACAGATTGCAGGTGGAGCATCATACGACTACTTTCAGTCAGATAGAACAACAAAAACACATTCATAGTGACATTTCAGTCAATTGTAAATATACTTGTATGTATTTTGGGTTTCTGTTCTTCCACCTCCTGTTTCATTTTGCAATCCCAGCTTCTCATTCATTCCTTTGCTTCCCCTGTTTGTTCCCTCTGGTTTTCTGCAACACCACTAGCAATAAGACAACCCCTCACCCCAGCATTTACACTCCCCCGCTTCTCTTTGTGCTTTTGCTGGATTGCTTTGTTTTTTTCCCTTGCAGTTCCTACACTGTATGCCTCCTGATTTCTTTTGATTCCAGTTCAGCTGTTTTCTTACTCTCCACATGTCTCTATCGACTCTCCTCCCGTTTGACCTTTTTGATTGTTCTTTAAACTTTGCCCTTTGCCTGGAGCTTGTTAATGCTGTTCGCTGAGATGAGTGGAAACCTGTACATGACTCCAAACGTGCCAGTTAAGGTTAAGATTTTGGACTATGAAGTTTGCTGCCATGCATTTGATTTCTGTGAACCGTTACAGACAGAGCTAACTAGTCTCCCACGCCTCCTTTGGGCTCTGTTCTTTAAGACTTACGAAAATGAACCTGATGACAGGAGACTTTGGCCGTTTGAGGGCTTTTTCACCTGCAGGGTGGGGTTTGAATCCCATGTGAAACCAATAAAAGAGCTGTGTTGGTGCATATGCTCATGTTTTCTCTGAGGGGAGAGCTGCAGACGACGGCTCTATTTACAGATTCTGGCAGTTTTTATTTAGATTTCTGACGCCTGCAGGTTTAATAATAAGAATGCATATGAACATAGAGAGCACTTTGTGTACGATAAGAGACAAAAACAGTTGTATTTTTGCCCTGTGATGATCCTAATGTTGAATAAAAAGCTCTGAAATACTGATCAGTGAGCGAACGCCATTCCTTTGATCCATACCTTTCTGCACCGTTGCATATTTTGTGCGTCCATTAGCCTGATTTACTGCACACTCTGACCTCATGTCAGCAGCTCACCCTGGCTTCGTCCCCTGGGAAGCACACAGTTAATAATGTTTATGGAGTGTATCCTGATGAAGTGACTCCACTCCATTATCACAGCTCCTTCCTGATGGCTGTCAAAGTCTGTCAGTCACGTGTCACGTAATCCATCAGTAAGGTAATTAAGAAAAGTAATAAATATGGTAATGTGAAATTAACCACCAAGTCATCATAGGGGAAAAACCGAACCCGACCCCGAGCCTGTATCTTGGAGACGTGACCAAAACTGCCTTTAAAAACCAAAAAAGGAAATTTTCTCATGCTGGAATTATTATTTCCTTTGTTCTCTGTTTGTCAAAATCACAGATTGTCAGAGTTAATGTTAGGGTCAGGGTTTGGGTCATTTCGATGGTGAATTAGACCTCAGAGGGTTAATATGGTTTGCGTGATTTCAGCGTGCAGTATAAACATATTTATTGAGATCAGAACATATCTTAAGACTGTTGTGAAGCTGTGACTGTTTTCACTGTCACGATCTTGTGATGACAGAGTGTAGGAACAGTGTGGAGCATGCTCACCTTAAAACACCCATCATCTTATCCTTTTTATTGTAATAAAGACCTCAATTTAAAACACAATCATCATGTTCTATTAAATTAAATTTGAACTCATGAACTAATCAGTAAGGTGTTTACTGACAGCCGGGCAGCTGGGGGCCGTTATCTATGAGATCCTGTTACAGAGAAAGCAGGTTTCAGACACTCCCGCAGGGACTTCACTTTCCTGAGCTTTGCAGACTTTTTGCAGCGTTTGCTCTCATTCTAATCTTTATTAACATTTTTGGATTTTTACAAATTCATATTTCTTACCTAAGCTTTATTAGTATTAGTCTTTCATGACCCATGCACGAGGGAGTTTGTTTCCACAGTTAAGTCATCCTGTGTTTGACTGATACACCTGCAGTGCAGCACCGACTGTTTGCACCTTGGAGCTCAGTTCCATCATTTCTCTTTGAATACTTTCATATTAAAAGGTGACGATTACCAGGCATCTTTTAAAGGTGACACATCTGACTTCCCCGCATTGATACCTTGGGAGGTGTGATGTGGTTAGATAAAAGCTCAGATATCTTTTTTTTATGTACCGTTTCTGTTATTTTGTCCACCCCCCCATGCTCTGTGGCTTTGTGTTTCCATCCACAGAGCTGTCATGCCTGCAGTGGAAGGGGAGTTCAAGGATTCATCAAACAAACAGCAGGCCTGAGGTCTCTGCAGAAACTGGCTCAGCTGGTCAGCTCGGGTCCACACATCACGGCTAAGCTAATGAGAAGGGCCTGGATGGGCCGTGTGTGTGTGTGTGTGTGTGTGTGTGTGTGTGTGTGTGTGTGTGTGTGTGTGTGTGTGTGTGTGTGTGTGTGTGAGAAGCCTGGCCATCTTCCAGCTCTTACACATCCAGGTGGTTTGATTAAACACATCACTAACACATTGTCTGTGGGTTGATCAGAAGGGTCTGGGAGGAAAACCGTGAAGGGTAAAGTAGATGCAGTAGAAACAAGCAAAGCAGAACCGAAACAGTGTGACCGACATTCTCTACCTTGTTGTGGACTCTTTTCCTTTACGGATGCAAAACTAGAAACTAAAAAGTGACTTTTTCTTTGCCGTCTTCTCGGCTCTGGTGTCTCGTGAGCTTGTTAAAGTGCCGTTTGTGTCCCAGCAGAACTCATTTGGTCATTGCGCACCATCAGATCTGATCTGATCTCTCAATAAGTTTCAACCATTATGGCCTTCGTTACTTCCTCCTCTCTTTCATTGTGACAAATCCTTGTTTGTTCTTTGTGCTAATTCAAGCTGAGGGATAGCACCTCAGGTTGCTCCTCCTGCTGTCTGCTCCTCCGTCGTGCCTCCTGACCGCCGCTGTGCCTGACCGGATCGGTACTGGCAGCATTAGTCTCAGGATTATCAGCCAAGACCTTGTTTGGCCCTTTGTCTGTTGTGATTGAATCTGCATTTTTTTTCAGTTGCTGCTTTATTTGATTTTCACTGCTTTTTCATACTTTTACATTTAACCAACTAAACTATTTTGATTTTTGGTTAGAATTCAGAAACTATTGTGGTTTGGGTTGAAACCCGTCTCATTGAGAGCTTCAGCTCAGTCACACGCTCCACTGCCAAAAGACACCGTGCTTCACGAGATGAAGGGCGAACGTAACTGACCTACAAGGAAACGGAGCAACAGAAAGTCCACGCTAGAGACTCGTGTTAATCCTGTTCTCGAGTGATCGTTAGCTTCTGCTTTTCATTCTTTCTGTCATCATAAGAGACATGACGGGACGTAGAACTCAAAGAGCCTAAAACAGAATGCTAGATCGTCCCGGCTCTGCCACCAACAGCTTCCCAATGAGTGCGATGTTTCACTAACATGGGTGAAGCCGAGGTCCAGCACAGCTTCAACATATCCGCTTGTTTCTGGTTTAAAGTGTCCACGAGGTCGGCTGGCCTGGCACTTATTCAGTGCTGTGGTGGGATGAGCAGAGATTGTGATTGGCCTCTGGGCCACAAAGGAAACATATTTTTCTTTGTTTTAAACCTTATAATAGGTCATTTTTCTAAAAGCTCTAAAACTTTATTGTTGTTGTTTTTAATCCTCTAATTTTTCTGTCTGGCGACCATTAAAATTACAGCGAAGCCTATCTGCTAGGCTAGACTGTTTGGGTTAATGAGGTTTGGCCTTAACTGCGTTGAGGTGTTGCTGATATAGCAGCCAAGTGGACTTGCTTCTGGAAAGACTTTGATCAAGAGTGTAGACTATTCTCAGAGCGATCCTTTCCCTCTGTTGGATTGCAGGCAGACGGGACGCTTCAGTGACTCATTATATCTATAAAAGAGGACAGAGCTAGCTGGTTAGCATGCAAACCTAAGATACATTTATTATTTCAATACATAGATGTCTTTGCCTGTCATGCCGTCGGAGTCTGCATTACATGCATTTTGTTATTTATTCAATGGTTTAAATGAAAACAATTATAATTTTGCACCTTTATTTGGTTCATCCTTCATGCAAATAACCAAATGGAGTCACAGTGTGAAATTAATTGCTCTGTGATAGGACATCAGCACAGTGCCTGAGGCCTTTAGTCAACTTTTCTCTCACTGTGGATGCACATCAGCAGCTCAGATGTACCTGTGACTGTCTAATTTCAATATTTCCAATATGCAGAGGGAATCAAGAGTGAAATCGTATTCATAAACAATCCCCTGACACTAGATGTAATCTTGTCCAGTATTTATGTGATAAAAATTGGGAAATAAATGGTCTTGCATGGCTCATCCTTGTACACCCACCTTCTATGAGTTCATACATTTTAAATGGGAGTGAGAGGCAATGAATTTGTCACCAATTAAAGCACAGATCACAGAATTACTCAGTAATTACCGGCTCAGCTGAATGAATGCTGGCCAGTTCAAATACGTGCCTGTAGAGATTTACATTAAAGTTCCACCGAATGAGTTTATTCAGCCGAGACTTGATTCTCACACTTATTAAGTGCTTATGGCATTAATCTGACTTTGTCCAATCAGAAGTCATGTTTCTATATGATACCGAGCCACAGTGAAAAGCACTCATCAGTCAGTGATATCAGCGAACAGCTCCCATTAGTGAGCACGGCATGCTGAGACGCAGCTATGCAGAGCGTTTAACCCAGAAACCACTTTAAAATATAATCAAAGCTTTTCTTTGGATACGCAGGAAACATTATGGGGATATCTGCTGAAAATGAGGAATAGAAATCAGGGGATCCTGCAGCTTATTACTATACTGCACGTCCTAATCACACAACACGAGGCTGCCTGTCTGTCAGGTGAAGTTCTGACACAGTTCTCTTCTGCTCCAGAGCCACAGATCGATTGCTCTCAAAGATTGTCGTTTCTACGTGTAATTGATCTAACTGTTACCTCCTTAAAATCCCATTTCTTTTATTTCTGTACTGTGAACACTAGTTTTCATTACTGTGAATGATTTCTGTGGCTCTGCAGACTGATTACTCACTGAAAATTCAGAAAGCCTGGTGCACTCTGCAGGGAACTCTAGGAACCACGAATAAACAGAATTTTCTGCTCAAAGATTTTCAGAGGATAAACAGGCCCAGAGCACACAAATTAATTCTCTTTAATTCTTCTCTAATTATGCACAATTAAAGGCTGTGAATTAATCAGTGCGCTTAATCGGCTTGCTGTCTTTGAGCTGAAATGCACCTGATTTAGAAGCTGCTGGAAGATTATCAGAGAACGGCGACTTTATTGGATTCTGTGGAGAAGCAGTTGACATTTAGCGGTTTCACTCGATGAGAGGTCTGATCTCACCTTTGGGACAGGGATTCATCCTCTGGAAAATGTGCGAGAGGCTTCAGGGAGGGTGGCGGAGTGAGCGTCTGCCTGAATGGCGGGGTGTTTGAAAGGAAATCCAGGAGTGATGTTGGGAAGGAGGGCCGGCAGGTGAGTGGTTGCCTTCTCCAGGAATGAGTTTGTAAGCAGGCTTGGTGAATTTTATCAATAGTGGCCAGGAGATTGCACTGCAGGTGAGCCTAATCAGAGGCGAGAGAACTGGGGACACAAAGAGACAAGGGTAAGTACGAGGCAAGAGACACGAGAGGCGTAGTTACCACTGTGAGGTAGCTGATAGACTGTCAAAGACTGGAGGACTGAGCTGGCCTTAAAAGCCCCTCTGCTGGGCGAACACAGGAAACCACAGGACCCATACCGAAAAACACCAGACACTCAGATCATGACACCTTTGGTCCTGAAATCCATGTGTGATGTGTACCACCTTTGTAAACGAAGGACTCGAGCCCATTGCCGCTGTCGCAGAATGAATGGCAGGGTAGACCACAGGTGTGATGCCAGTCTTTTGCAGGGCTACTGCAAATTTAGACCTACTGTCAATTAGAGGTGGGAATCACCATACATCCCACGATACGATATTATCACAATATTTAACTCATGATACGATATTATTGCAAAATTTAAAAATATTTTGCGATATTCAGATTTTGTACATAAAGGTAAACTTTATCAATATTCATTTTATCTAATATCAAAGTCTCACACTCAGTCTTTCTCTCATTTCAGTTTTATTGTTGACAAACTGAACGGTTTTTATTACAGTCTAGTCCAACTTAACTGAATGCAACCATCTGGTACAATTATAGCTATTCTGAACTATGCAATTTATGAAAACTATGCAGCCCCTTCAGCAACTGAAGAATTTGAAAGTAAATTAAAACAAAATATAATTTTACATTAAATAAAAAAGTTTTAAACTTAATTAAAATAAAACATGTCTTAAATTAAAATAAGTAAACTGTCATGTTTATTGCTGCCATAAAAAAAGTTAAACACATTTGGACAGTGAAGGAATGTCAGGATTCTTGCTCAGAAAAAGGATCAACATGCTCTGAAGTCCTTTTTTGTAACAAAATATCGATTTCTGCTGTCCCTGTATCGATACATTATTAGCAAACAAAATATCAGATACTACACAGTATCGATTTTTTTCCCCCACCCCTACTGTCAATTTAGAATTACTCGTTAATCCAACATAAATGAATCTAACATACATTCTCTGGACTGTGGAGTATGGGCAGCAGAGGGCCATACTGATAAGGGTCACACATTGGACAGTTGAAGTGGAACACGGCACACACTGTGCTGAATTATGTCAAAGTCCATGAATAATGTATGTGGATGATTATTTTGTGGCCTGAACACCTGAGTCTTTGTTTCAGCACAGATATTTAGTTCAAACACAGGTTTTTGTTGTTTAGTGTTTGTTTTTTTTAGCATAACTCATTTCAAGTCTTTTTCATTTGACAAGCTTGCAGTGAAACTGTTTTTGTCATGTTAACTATATGATTGTATTTATTAATATAATGTATTCTTGTCACTTGTGTAAATGTTTCACACTTGACTGCTAATGTGAGTAATCAGTGATGATGATAGTGTTATCTTCCAGTGTGGTAACTCTGAAAACAGCGTTGCTGTTTTAAAATAGTTTTCACCATCTTCAGTGGCTCGCGGGTCAGGACTGCTACAGCACACGTGAGTGGATATTCTGGACAAAGCGAATTGCTGGTCATATTTTACGTGCATGTGTAGAATCATTTATCAACTGCACTGCAATCAGCCAGCCCTCACATCAATTCCGCAGGTCTCAGAGAGCGGTGCAGAATACATAAACGCCTCATCGCTGCACCATTATATCGCTGTTTGTCTTGGAGCCAAGATGAAAACACACGAGAGCCCGAGGCATGAGACGCAGAGATATGAATTTTGCATCAATATGGGCCACAGACTGCATTCATGGCTTTGACTCTTTCTTTCTACGTTTGAGTAAATCAGAGCGATTAGGGCCAGCGGACTCCTTTACAATGTGCTGACGTGGCACATATGTTAAATCAAGCACTGTGAGCTGTAATATTTCAAACAGTATCAGAAAGACACTAAGTGGGACATAGTGTAGTGTTAGGCTTTTATGTTTGGCTTTGTGATAAAGCTTGTGTTTGGATAGGATTAAGAACTGAGTGTGGCTTTCAGCCCCGCGCAGCAATTGGTGTAAACACTGAAATAAAGTTTGTCTGAAGGCTTTTAAAGTGTGTTTGCCAGCAAATCAAACTTCTTTTTTGGAGTATTTTCCTGCAGATTTGGAAAATTTTGTTTTAATGCCCCACACAGTGCGGCAGCTCTCCCCGCAGACAGACAGTGCCCTGGCCCATCCAACTTTATTTCAAATTCTTGTGAAAAGTTGGAAAGATTTGCAGTAACTGATGCACAGTATATCTCTGATATGTCCATTTGATGGATGATACATCCTGAAAAACATAGGACTCTTGGCTGTGAACACTCAGTGTAAACATCGCTTCAATTAAAGCTGAAATAAGCTGATACAGGATATATGTGATGCTGTCAGCTGGTGCGAAATAAGGTGATTTTTCAAACTAATGCTTTTTCAAAGCGAAGCATAAGCAGAAAAATGAAATTTAATACACAGCTGATGTCCAGTTCCTCCATCAAAAGGAAATAGAGACATTCCAGAAACATTTATTTGTGCATTTTGCTCTGTGTCACATGTAGTAAAACTCAGATTTGCATTACTCAGTGTTTGATTTTGACTAACACTTTTTAAACCAATAATTCACATATGTGTGTCTGACAAATCAGAAACTACATTTAGAACAATTTCTTTTTTCAATATAAGAGGTCCGACCCCCCCTTTCCCTTTGTGTTCACTTCACTCCATTGGTAATATTCCCATGGATGAATATATTTGTGTCTAACTGGCTTTCTATGAACAGATGACTGGACTCATTATTCATTAAAATAATTTTATGCTTTTATATTATACCAGCTGTATAATATACCTCAGTAACAATCTCATTTTATTGGGTGCTCTGCTTTTATAGATCTGTTTTCAACAAGTTGTGACATTAAAGGAGAAAGAAGAAAAAATATCAAGAATATGCTTAAACCTTATAGTCAAATAAAATTGTTACAAGACATAGGAGAAAGCAGTAAAACAATTTTTTGTGTTCTCTGTATCTCTTGTATGCTTGTTACTACAAAATGAATAAAAGCAAAACAAGAAGAAAATTATAAAATACTTTATTGTTCAGACTTATAGAGCAAAGGTTAATTTAGCTACTTGATTCCACTTATAAATTAATACTTTTTACTCAGGCAGGAGTCTAAATTGACTATGCTGTTCACAGACAACACTGTGTTCTGTAGCAAGAGTAGGGAGCAGGTGGAGGGGAGCCTGGATAGGTGGAGGTATGCACTGGAGAGAAGAGGAATGAAAGTCAGTCGAAGTGAGACAGAATACGTGTGTGAATGAGAGGAAGACAGGTGGAAAGGTGAACATGCAAGGAGGGCAAGTGGTGAAGGTGGATGAGTTTAAATACCTGTGGTCAACCATCCACAAACACGCCAGCGCACAAGGGAGGTGAAGAAGAGCATGCAGACGGGGTGGAGTGGGTGGAGATGAGAGTCAGGGTGATTTGTGACAGAAGCAAAGCAGCGAGAGTGAAAGGGAAGGTTTATTAGATGGTAGTGAGACCTGTGATGGTGCATGGTTTAAACTGAAAAAAGCCAGGAGGCTGAGCTGGAGGTGTTGAGTGAGAAATAAGTGGAGCAGAGAGGCAGCTCGGGATACACAGGTGTGGTTTGGACATGCGCAGAGGAGGGAGAGTGGACATGATGGGCGTGACAGAGTATAGGATAGGGTGAGATGGAGGTAGATGACCCCTAAATGGGTTTATTCACTGCCATATATTCAAGCCCGATTCTATTAACTATTAAATATTTTATTTATTTATTTTTTACTAATAATATATTAAATAATTTTGGATTTTTAACGTAGTTTTCACTGTTTTCTATCAGTAGGAGCAGCGCCCTCTGCTGGTGTCTCCAGACTTGGACCGCGGTTTCTCCTCCTGTTTGCTTCGGTACGTTCGTCTGTGTTAAACTCTTATAAATCCTTTAAATATGAGATTATTTCTGCTGTTAAACGTTGTGTTGTTTGTAATTTTCACGTGACAGTAGTCCTCCAGCGGTCAGTGTAACTCTGTCGGGCACAGGTGATCTCGGCTAGCGTAATTGATTAGCTCTAAGAGCCGAGCTTGCTAGCTAACAGTCAGGCTAAATGATTTCTTCCAATAAATAAATAAATAATAGGGTGGCCAACGTTTTGTGCTTGTTGACTTGTAAAAGCCTATATGACATTTGAATTTCGCCATTCATTAACCACACGGAGAAGGCATCGTTTAAATATGTTAAAAATGTTTTTATAAACAAACAGTATTATTAAAGTTCTTCATGATTGGGCCAAGTGTCCTCTTTTTTGGAAGTCAAAATATGCTCACCCTATAAATAATAAAGAAAGAAGTTCATCCAATAGAAATTTGCTGGGGTTGTATCTGTCACTGAAATAAGGAAAGACTGGTCCATAAATACATACAGTAATAATGTATTTGCACTACTTTAATTTCAGCTCAGTGTGAGAGTCTTTACTGCCTGTTCTTAGTTTAAAGAGCTTCTAATTTCTCCGCTTTCAAGTCACATATGAAGTCAAATAATATTAATGAAGTTCAGAACATGTTAACATAGACAAGATGCCAGCTTCCTGTTTTTGTTTTGTTTGTTTGTTTCATTTTACCTTTTTGCTTTTGTTCTAATACTGCCGTTTTACCTGTTTACAGTATTTTTATTGGATTACTGTTTCTTATACATGATGCCTGCTGCTAATGCATAGTAAGTTCTGAGCTTGAGGACGGAGAAGTGTTATGGACCAGATCTCATGTATTTATTTTCAACCCGGCATTTTTTTTATTTCTTTTCTCATCATTTTTATTTTCTTTATTTGCAATTCTTTTACTTCCTGTCTGTGCAGGGTGGAAGAGAAGACTGACAGCTGACACCCAGATGAACATCAGCCAGGTCAGGCCGGCTATCATGTTTACTGTAAATGTCCATTTGTGTCTTAGTTCCATACTTCTCAGAGTTGTTATTTAATGAAAACAAATGCCTCATAGACACAAACACACAGATCAAATCTTAACCTCCTAAGACCCGAACTCTTCCACGACTTGTATTTTTAATTTCTCTTTGATATTTGGGCTGATTGGGACCTGATGAATGTAAAAACAAAGAATTACTAAAAAAAATTTTGCCTAATTTTTGTTTCTGAGAAAAATGAGAACCACTTATGAGGATATTTGATTAAAATTTCGATAGAACAGTAGCAGCATAATGTCCTCGTAAGTGGATATCAGGCCCTTGTAGAGCAAAATTGAGTATTTTGGTCTAAATAACCCAAAATGTGATGTCCACATATGTGGACGCCAGGTCCTAGGAGGTTAAATAAAGACACATTCTGACTTCTTTAGCAGAATCACATGGAGAATGTGTAGCATTGAACATGGGACACAGTTTGCCTGTCTTCTGTGTTATTTTGCTTCTGGATAAGCCGGTGATGGTTCCATGCTGTAATTTGGCTTTAGGCATGTAAATATCAGAAATATTCATTGCTGCTTTGAGTATGGGAACCTTCGGCACGATAAATGTTTACTGCCTCTGCTAACAGGTGAGTTTCTGCCGGGACTCTGTTTAATTGCTGTTCTGAAGTGCGCCTGCTGACGCTGCTGGCTGTTTTCGTTGCTCTCTGCAGATCTGCTCCTGGCTGATTGTTCTGGTATCTGTTGGCTGAAGCTTTGAGCGTTCATACTGCTGTGTGCGGTGTTTGTTTTAACTCTTTGTAAACTTTATTCTGCTGGCTGAGCTGCAGTCATTTCCCTTTGTTTTTTGCTTGGCACATGCAGTTGGTGCTTTGTGAACAACATGGAGTGTGAACACAGGTTATTTGAGCCATCAGTCGGGTTATTTTTTGTTGTGTCAGTTCGCAGGAAAAGCTACCAGGCCAAATTTCATGACAGTTTGTGGAGATGTGCAGCTTATGATTAAATATTGGTGAATTAACCCATTAAATGTTAGCATAGACATAGATCTGTCCTAATCAACCAATGGATTATTTGGATTGACATCTCCGCAGACAAATTCCTACTCTCGTTTTTTAAAAATGTGGTAATATTTACCATCTCAGCTCAAACGCCTCATTTCCCTCTTACTTACAGTGCTTCTGATTTTTATACTGCCTTTGCTTTTCATTTTATTTCGAGTGCGGCCTTTCTCTGCGGCTGCAGGGGCAGCTCTCTGTGTTTAGAGATTGGCAGCCAGATACAACAGCAGCACCCTGACTGAGCTGTTTGCACACGACTGTTGTGTGAATGAGTGTTGATCTTATGGTTTGTTACCCAGACGGATGCTGTGAGCTGTGTGAAGGGATATTCTGTTGTTTGCAACTTTCTCATTTTACATCTTTTTACATGTTACTGTAGCTGAAACCAAAACGCCATGGTTTTTGAGCCTGCAGTTAATATTTAAACACATCTAAGATCAAGTCAGGACAGGTATGGAAGTGAAGTTAACTCTGCTTTGGGCAGTTGTCAGGGCTGTACCTCTTGTACAGCAATATTTTTTGTAGGGATTTTATCATTTGAACAATAATAACAACAATGTTGACTGATATGTGAATGTGAATCAGTTGTTTTATCTACTAAAACATTGACTGAACATTAGAAAATATGAGATTCGGCTTACAGAAAGATATTTCTTAAGCTCTGCAACTCTTTGAACCCTCTGTTGCTCCTTTGGGAATTCAGACTTTTCAGTGACAACATAAAAATACAGATTTTGTTGTTGTAAATGGATAAACATCCCTCTCTTTTCTTTTCCCAGGTGAAATAATTTGCTTGTCTTTCTGTATTAGTTACCATATGTACTGATCTTCAGGGTCATTTAGGAAAAACCGCTTGTTTGATTTGACCAAGTCTTGTTTAAATGTCTGTAGATTATAAGTGATCTGTGGAATAGCAGACCCTAGGCTACTTCACTGAAAAATGGTTCCACTATACTTAGAGCTGGGCGATAGAACGATAACGATATGTATCGCGATATAACTTTTACTCGATAGAGAAATTAAGCTATCGCGATAGACCTCGCCGCTCTTGTCCTCTTAAAAAAAAAAAAAAAAAAAAAAAAAGGTCAGCCAATCCAAATTAAGTAGCGCAGAGCCGAACCAATCACAGCCGCAGCGTCACGTCGCGTGACTTGTTACGTACAGCACAAGTGCCAAGCCGCACGTGTGTTTGTTTGGGAAGCAGCCAGCGGGTAATGGAGGAAATGAGTGTGCCGACTAGAAAAATCAACCGAGCGTGACCGAAGAGAAAACAGATGATGGTTCCAATGCCGGAGAGATTGTCGAACGGAAGAGCCAAAGAAGTTCCGTAGTGTGAAGGTATTTCGGCTATTTCAAGTCTGACAAAAAACAGAGTAGCGTGCACTGTAAATGTGCCGAAAGCAAGTCTGGAAATACAATAAACTGGTGCATGCGTCACACTGTGCGCCACGTTATTGTTTCGGTGAAATGGATTTCTACAATACTGTTACTGTTAATTCTACTCTCTGCAGTGTTTAAATGCTTACATATACACACAGTTACTGTCCGTCCACACATACGACTCTGTTCTGCTTCTATGCCCCAGCTTTGTTTACTTTTTCCCACCGAGGCTTCTAGACTTCTGATTGGCCAACATTTCTGCACGGTTAGGAATCTAGCGCCACCTGCTGCTTTGGCATGTTCATAGCAGCGTTTTCCTTCATTTCTGCCTTTATGTGTGGACGGGATTATTTTTTAAAACGAAAACGGAAAATCTCCGTTTTCAAAAATACCCGTGTATGTGTGGACGTAGCCTCAGTCTCTGACTGGAAGCGCTAATTCGTCATTCGGCTTTTGTCAGACTAAAGTAACTGTTAAAACTGTTTGAAAAGCTCAGCTATACAACAAGGAGAGATTGAGAATTTCCTTTTAGTTCTCAGTTTATTTGATATTGACAAAAGTTAGTCAGTTTTGTCTGTTCTTCTGTAAAACAAACTAAGATTTATTTTTAGAATTAATATTTTGTTTCTAAGTGGAATTGACAATTTAGTCTGTTTCGTTTGTTCTATTTTGAAACTTAAACGCTTTAGCGGCTGCCTTTTGTGTAGTTTGCAATATTTGCCTTTATTTATCTGAAAAAGTCTCATGTTCCTTAAGTACATCTACCCTGTTGAACTTATTATGGGAAATAAATATTTAAATAAAAACAAGCTGCTGATTATTTCACATTTTACTTGTGAGCAACGGCACATTTAAATCTTACAAATATAGTTATTTGGCTTATATCGTGATAGATATCGTTATCGCCTGAAATGAAAAAAACATATCGTGATATGAAAAAATCTCATATCGCCCAGCTCTAACTATACTGTATTTATTCTTTCTGTATGATTTGATGGACTGTGTGCATAATGCAACTCAAGTTTAAATGAGAGAACCACTTTCTTTATATGTCCTTTGAATATGAGAGGACACAGATGAAGAGGACAGAGGATGATCCCAAAAGACCCTTGATGGCCTTGTTCTTTATTAAAGGGTAGTGTGACAATGGAAATACATGATACTTTATATGGTTTTCCCTTTTTAAAATCTCAGTCAAATTACATTAATGACCAGTGGAGCAGAAAGTCTCAGAACAACGGTGCGCCCAAGGTCATGGACTAAGAAATTTACGGAAGACATGTCAGTGGTTTGATCACAAAATTATATCGATAATTTATCACTCAATCGAAATGGTGGGAAACTGAAGTGAATTTGTAGGAAATGAGAGCAGAAAATCACAAGTTGTAATCAGATCGAGAGGCTACAGTATATTGTCTCCCAGTATTCGTTCACATAGCAACACAGCATTTAAAAATCGTTTAAATAACAATCAACGGGTTAAATTCTTATGTATTAAATACTTTTCAACATTGCCTTTTTTAAAATTTGTATTTCAGTTTGGCTTATAAAGTCCCAGCAGTAACTTGTTTTTGAGTGTCTTCTCCTTTTACATATCACTGCCCAAGATATTATTGCACTGATAATTGAGAGTCAATGCTCTCAAATACACTGTTGGTGTAGAGTTTTATTTTTGCTTTAACCAGAGGCTGAGGGGAGAACCTCCAGGCATTCCTTGGGGCTCAGTCACAGAGCCTAATGGAGGACTGTTAAGGATGGTGGTTCAGACCTCAGACTCCAGGCTTGAAACCCTACCCCAGGGCTTTGGCACATAGGGACTGTTGACTCTTCGCGCAACCAACACCTGCCTCCGGTCTCTAGGCCCAGAGCCTGGGTCTTCCCTGTTTCCTGTGCCATCGTAGGCCCCAAACATATTGTTGTGGTAAACCATCTGCCTGTCACTCATACGAGGCAGCATTGCTGCATTGTCTGGGCAGTGGCTTGTACAGGGAAACAAGTGGCACATGTCCTTGGAACTGTTGTAGAACTGGGACGGTCCCTGAGCCAGTGGCCCCATGTACACGGGTAAGTCTGTGTACGAGTTCAGGTAGGTGGAATAGTGTCTGTGCACCACTGTGGAGGAAGAACGGCGCAGGGCGGCTGCGTTCTGCAGAATGGCTTCCCTGTAAGAGGGCAGCCGGGTGGACTCGGAGTACTTGAGCTTTTGCTTGTAGGGGTAGGAGCCCATGTGGGCTGGGTCCAAGTAGGCTGGCTCAGCAGCCAAAGGGTAGCAGGACAGGTTGTGCCCCAGACTGCCATATAGCTTGTGGGGTTTGGGGTTAGCCACTACCACCCGTGGAAACAGGTCAGGCATGTCTCCTCTGGTCGGGGGAGATGTGGATGTCGAAGGCTTTGTTTCATCTACCTGATGGATCCTGTCATTGCCCCATGTGGCTTTGAGGAATGAGGCGCGGCGGTTCAGCTTGTCCTTTCCGAGGAGTGGTATGTCGTCCATGTCGGGTTCCAGGTAGGACTTCATGCAGGAGTTGCAGCTGGTGCTGCCACTAGGGTAGTGTCCTGCGGTGCAAGGCATGGCAGCTGCATTGGAGGCGTGGTTACTTAGGAGGTGATTTGCTCTCAGCTCGGCGAGGCAGGTTTGAGGTCCATCGTAATCACCTCTTACTCTCGGGTCTGCAGCATCAAACACATAGCTATGGGACCTCCTCCTGCGGCTCACACAGTCAGGGGGGTAGCTGAACTTCCTCCTCAGGGGTGCTCTGTGTTCCATGTAGATATCTGGCATCTGGAAGTCCCTGTAAGTGGCAAAAGGAGAGATGGGGTGACGGGCTTGGTTCTCCACATACAGCCTGCTGCTGGGATGGGGGTTTGACGGTCCGGCAGGAGAAGGATCCCTTATGGCGATGTGAGGGCTGCTGAGACTGGAGATGGGCAGAGTCCTCTCTAAGATGTGCTGACTGCTGCGGGCGGGCAGCGTGTACCGGAGTGGGGTTGGTCGAGTTACCACCCGGGGCTTATCCAGGAGGGTTTGGGATGAAGAATCCCCATAATGAATGGGAAAGGTGGGTGTAATGGCCCTCTGAGGGTACGGAGAATGGTTGTCTGTGATGCTTGAGATGTAGGGCAGGCGTCCGTGAGTCATGTCTGTGGTGGTAACTCTGGGTGGCAGGGCAGCTCGCACATTGTCGGCCCCCCGCCTGCTCCAGTTCTCTATTGTTTTGGTGGCATTATCCAAAGAGTTCTCCACTCTTGCAGAGGACACCATGTCCTTGGCTGTTTTAAGCATCTTTAGCATATTGGCTTGTGTATAGTTAGAAGTGACGTCTGGACTCTGTATGCTCCCGTTGTGGTCAGCGGACTCTACCCCATTGAAGCAGCTGTAGATGCCCTGCGGAGAGGTGGAAAGTTAATATTAATATGTGTAAACTTCATTAGATACCAGAATGACCGGCAATTTCATCAACTGAGTGGGATAAAAAAAAAGAGAGATTTTATTGACATGCTGACCTAGTAAAGTGGAAAAAAATGACAGAAAGCTGTAACTGCAGAAGGAGAGTCGTTATTGTTTTGATGGTTTATGTGCGTGTTGCTGTGATTGAAATGTTGTTTGGACAGATTCATCTCAGGAATATAAATGAGCGATTTGCTGATCGTGCACTTACCATATTAGTTTTTCCACTTTTATCCCATCAGCTATATTTTACATCCACATTGCATATCTCTTTGGAATACTTAATCTCATTTTTGACTACACTAGACACACAGATGAAGTTTATTTTTTTTAAATGGGGCAATTTAGATTCAGTTTCACCAGCAGCACGACTGCCACTTTATTCCATATCCCTGAAGTCCCTTCGTTGCTTTAAGCTCACTGTATTTTACAGTCTTTCTTTTGCTACCCTTGAACTATTGTGGTTGTGTTACTCACCTACTGGATTTCCGATGTCTTTTAATGCTCTACTTTGAAGGAGACCTCACAAAGGATACAGCATTTTTTTACAATTGTGAATTTTTGTGCCGTTAGTTTGCGTAAACATGAGCACTGAATCTGTTTGGGTGAATTTTCCTTGTTTTCCTTGTTTTCCTTGTTGATTTTACTGACAGCACATGAATGCACTTAAAGCTACGTGGCTGATGAAAGTAACATAAACCACTTGGGTACTTACTCTGCTGATAGCTAGGAGGAAGTCCAAGCGCTCTGATTTGTGGACTGAATGTCGTAGTTTCCAGTAGAGGAGATGTTCCCAAGCAAAGACCAGCAGGCTCAGGCCCATGGCAACAAGCAGCATGTAGAAGACCCCCGCCATATTGTCAATGTCCAGCTTACTGCTCATGACTTCTTTCTTTTCATTACGGCAGATGCCAGTGAGCCAGACGGTCTGCAGCTTTTGTGTGTCACCTGTGAGCGAGGAGCACAGAATACAGGCTTAAGCTCTATTTGCATAACACTAGCAGTATTTTGAGGGAGTAATAGAACACCCTCCAATCTCCTTTGAACATCATTCACATGGGATAATGAAATTCTTTCAGATAATCAGTACCCCAGATAAAACGGAGTAAAGTTGTTTTTTTTTTGCAAATTGAAAAATCCTGGGCAGACAGCGGTTGTTTGTCTAAAACAAGGGGTCTCAAACTGCAGCCCCACAGACCAGGTGGGAGCATGGGTAACATTTACCTGGCTGCAAGAAGGAAATGCACCTCTGTAAATTTAATTCATGCAAAGTTCATATTGAACTAAGCAGAAAACAAGACCAAGGTAGCACTCCTTTTCAATTTCAGGATCACCTTTATTATAGTCATTTAGGTTTGTGCAGATGCAGACAACATATCCGTCTTGCTATGTTATGCGATTTCTCCACATGTTACTGACAACTGCGACTTGGACTTGTCTTGGTGCACGCATGCATGCACACACAAGTCCTTGCACGTATTTCTGCTTCCTTTGGAATAAATGTGCATGTGTGGAATGGCTGCACTGGTGCATCTCAAAATGAGAGAAAACGCAAGGATGGTTTCATTTTTAAATTAGAGCTTAACAGCCTCTACTACATACTACGTATGTATGCAGAGGTCATGGCGGACACTAGAGGAGAACCAGGTGAGATTTTTCCCAAACACTGGAGGACTCAGAACGACCTTAAATAATTAAGTAATTAATTAATTACAAAAAAGATCCAGGCAACTGATCAAATGATAACTTTCAACTTATTCTCACTAATTACAGTGTCTAAATCATGCTTTTTTTTTGTGCTGTATAAATGACTCTCTCCAACTGCTGCAGCTGCAGCGTCTCTCGTAATGTTGGATAAGGGAAGTGCTCTCTGGTGTGTGTATTTCTCTGCTTGTTTTGTTCGATCAGTACAGTATGCATTACAGAGGGTGGAAAGTGCTACCTTAACAAGTGAACTTTAACCCCCAGCCCCTGTTTGTCCTGCACCGATGCCATTGGTTATTTGTGATTTCTCAGGGGGACGATACGATGATCCACTGATGGAGACCATCGCCCAGCCTTATGGCTATTATTGCAAAGAAAGCTTTCACATCGCTGGCTCTAGCAAACATGTTAGCAGCGATATCAGTAAAAATAAAGCTACAAATCAAAAGAAACATAAACCACCATCCGGATCATCTGAAAACATTTTTTGGCAACACCAACAGTGTTGGCTCAGTCATTTGTTTGCTTCCTAAACTGCCTCCACAAAAACTGTGAGATCTTTATGTTTACGACAGCTGTTGTCTTCCTCTTCTTCCCTCTAGAATAAAAATCTTCCTGCCTAAATCGTGTGCCTTTGCTGCTGATCTGAGCAGTGATAAGTCTGACAGTGTGCTTTATTATCCAAATGTTTACCTACTGCATATTCTGCCAAAGGTTATGGGGATTTTGCCCGAGGCTTTGCAATAATTTGCCTAAGGACCTAATGAATCACATTTGATCTTATCTCATGAAAGTTTCTTTATTGCTTTTATGATCTTTCATTCTCTCATTCAGATACATTTTACTGTAATAATATTGTGTGGCCCTTTTATTACAACAGTATAGGTTTTGCTTTCAATCATTAGAATTTTTTCTTATTCAGCTTTATGGGGATACTGCAAATACAAATATTAAAGCAATCTATTAAATGAAGAATTTACCATCAGCCAGGAACTGGAGCAGGGCCAGGTCGATGGGTCGTTTCCAGCGTGAATCCTTCTGGAGTGCAATGCCATAACCAGTGGTAGCAAACACTTTGCCACTGCCAATTGTCACCAGCTTACAGCCTTCATCTTTGCCAGCCATGTAATTCAACACAGCAGCGTCATAGATAAAAGCATCCAGTTTCCTAGCAGGGTAAAGAAAAGGATTTTTACTCAAATGGACATCGTGTAATTGTCTGGCTCTTCTTTCAGTCACACGTCTGCTGTGAGGAGACTTTTTACGATTCCTGGCAGACACTTACCCTGTTTTGAGGCTGTTAAGGGCATCCTCCACTCCCTTCTGGTTGTATTTGACCATGTGGGCATGCATCTCGGGATAGTTACTCCTTATGTTGCGCTCTGTGCTGCCATTTGGGACGGTACCAAAGCGGAATGGAGGATACTGCTCCTGCGGCTTTTGAAACTGGAAGTAGAATAACAATTTTTAATGACAAAAATAATGCCGTTGATCGAATAAGTGTCTCAGGAGAGACGATGGCATATAGACATAGATTATTCAATCACTCTGATGTTTTATGAGGAAGCACTTCTCCTCATGTGAAAGAGAAATAAGAACAAGAAGGCTCAAGGAAAAACTGAAATGTGATGATTACAATTTCCATTAAAAAAAACTTGATCTTTGGATCCAATATTGTCTGTTTTCAGACAAAATAATTCACAGCATGCCGAAGGTTTTTTTGTTTGTTTGTTTTGTTTTGTTTTTTTCATTGAAGGAAGTCTTTCTAAATTGAATACAACTAAACAATACAACTAAGCCCCACAATGCTGGTTGGTGGCTCCCGTATTGTGGTGTTTAGCTTCTAGATGTGGCTCTTGTAGGCTGTTCTGTTGGAGCTGATTGTGTCTGATTACAAGCTGAACATGCGGTTACTTTGTATAAAATTTCTGCATGTCAGAAAGACAGAGTGCTCGTGAACAGACTGACATTAAACACAAGTCGTCAGAGCAACCGAAGTGGCAGAGTACAGGTTACAGTGTTGGCATTATGAGGAACACCAGTGCAGTCTCCGCCCGTAACGTATCCCGTCTTCATATTTAGAAATGAAATATCAATATTGTGATAAAATGCACAGAGATTGATATGTAAACAAATTATATTTGTTTGTACAGTTATGCATTTCGTCACCTCGTTGCTCAAAAAACAAAGTTATTAATTTAACCAGTCCCGTTATCTGTTTTTTAATTTTCTCTAGGATTCATAATAATATAATCATTGTGATTTGTTTTTTCAAATTCTACTATGACTGTCTAATTATATTACAGTGAAAATCTGATAATGTGACAGATAATATGAGAAAACAGAGAAATGACATTTGCTGCAGTCTGCATGGCAGAAGCTAACACTTCTGGAGGAAATCGCATCAGCTGCAGCACAGGCTGCTGACATCAGCCCAGGATCAGCGTTATTAATGGTCAGTCGGGGCCCTGTAGTACGAAGCAAGTACAACATACCCAGGATATCATTTCACCTCACTTACTCCAACACTGGCAATCAGGGTAAGCAGTCACACAAAGGTGGTTATCAACTCAATAAATCAACCCAGGGCTTTCAATCATGTTCTCATGAAATAGATGTCATTGGCATCATCTGACCACAAATAAGACTTCCCAAAGGAACATGAAACTATATTATCTTAAAAATAAGAGGCTACACTGACTATACAGACTGAAACCAACACAGCTGCTACAGAAAAACCGCCTGTATGAGTGACTGAAAGTCAGTGTGCAGTAGTGTAGTATCGCCTATCTGAAGCCAAGATGAAAAGGGCTGAACTATTAATGCTAGTATTAACGCTCTGTCATTAAGGCACCAATTAATTATTTTATTTTATTAAATTTTAGATGTGCGGAAGATTTTTAGTTTTCATTTTTTTCATCTGCAGAATGATCATCTGACAAGGTGATTAGCAACACAGGGGCACCACAGGGGACTGTCCTCTCCCCCTTCCTCTTCACCCTCTACACCACAGACTTCAGCCACTGCACAGAGACCTGCCATCTTCAGAAGTTTTCTGATGACTCTGCGGTGGTTGGATGCATCAGCAGGGATGATGAGACAGAGTACCGGGCTGTGGTCGACTCCTTTGTCACGTGGTGTGAGCAGAATCATCTGCAGCTCAACGTGGCAAAGACCAAGGAACTGATCGTGGACTTCAGGAAGACCAGGAAACACTTGACCCCTGTTTCAATCCAGGGGGTCAGTGTTGACATTGTGGAGGACTATAAATACCTTGGAGTACACATTGACAATAAACTGGACTGGGCTAAAAACACCACAGCACTTTACAGGAAGGGCCAGAGTCGTCTCTATTTTTTGAGGCGACTGAGGTCCTTCAACATCTGCCAGAAAATGCTGAGGATTTTCTATGAGTCTGTGGTGGCCAGTGCGATCCTCTATGCTGTTGCATGCTGGGGGAGCAGGCTGAGGGTCGCAGATGCCAACAGACTTAATAAACTGATCCGTAAGGCCAGCAATGTTGTGGGGATGGAGCTGGACTCCCTCAAGGTGGTGTCGGAGAGGCGGATGCTGTCCAAGATAAAGACAATGTTGGATAACACCTCCCACCCACTCCATGACATGTTGGTCAGTCACAGGAGCTCGTTCAGTGAGAGACTGAGATTACCGAAAAGCACCACTGAACGACACAGGAAATCATTCCTGCCTGTGGCCATCTCCCTGTACAACGCATCCACTTAACACACTGTTTGCTGCTACAACTACACATGTTTCTTTTCCAAATATTTATTTATAAGTGACTTATGTATGTATGTATGTATATATATGTATATATTGTACTATTCTTAGTTAGCGTATTGTCTGTCTTGTCTTAATGTTGGTTTAAAATTGAGCACAGTAACAAAAAATAATTTCCCCCAGGGATCAATAAAGTATTCTGATTCTGATTCTGATTCTGATCAACAAAATCCACCCAAGGATGTCAAACATACGACCCAGGGGCCAGAATCTGCCCAGCAACAGAAAAGCATTTTGGCCCACTAGAGGTTTTTTCACTAATAAAGACTTCCCACATGGTCATTCTTGGTACACTGAAGTAATTAAGTAATAGAAAAACATTTAAATGACTGAAAATTTCCCATCTGCTATAAAAACGTTTGGATCTACAGTAAAAAACAAAACAAAAAACAGTGCTAGGCTGTGAGCTAACCGATGTTTTTCTGTAATTTTACACATTTATTTCTTACAGTTTAAGCCCAAAGAGTCACGCTGATAGATTTCTTTCATTTACTGAAGCAACATTTATTTACCTTGGAGAAAAACTGAGACGTTCTGTTGAAATTGCAAGTGTAGTTGAACTCCTTTACACTGACAGACGGGAGCTTCAGGGGAGTGGGCCGTATGTAGTTCACGGTGTAAAATGTGTTGGACATGCCTGGCTTAGACAGCGTGGAAATTTGATAAGGTCCGCAGGTACAAATGGACGTCCTGCTTTAGGGTTTTATATTAAGGAGCATAAACAATAAAATTGTTGTGAAATTATTTGCAGCCAACAGAAGAAATGTAAAGGACTAAAGCTGCAAATAAGAATCTTTAGACCCTCCTGGTGTCCACACAGAGGTCCCAGGGATCTTCCAGGGTGACGCTATTGTCTCAAGAACTGATTGGTCAGTAGGTGCTGATCTGATACCTGTTGATCTTTACAATTCAAGCCATCAGACATGAACTTCTGAACATCTGGCACATTATCCAAAAGTCAAAAGTGAACAAATAAACGACACAGTATTCCTGATGTTTATCAGGAGTATCTGACCAACCTCCCTGAATCCACCTGGATGAAGATTTTGCAGAAAGCCATCAGAATAATGAATATTTTTCACCATCAACTCTGAAGAAAAAGCATGGCATGAACTGTGGTTATGGAGAATTATTACACCCCTACTTTAAAGGTTAGTGCCAAAAGAAGTTCGGGGTAGCGACGTGTTACCAACTTCCGACTTGCAAAAAGTTGTTGTGTAAGTGAAGTGCCTTTTCTGGACAAACGAGGTAATCAATCTCCCTTAACACTGCAGTGCCTTGAAAGTAGCTGAGCTTGTCTCTATCACTCTCCTCTGATACAAGGTCACGTTCTGTGGTGTCTTCTTGTACCTCATTTACATTTACTTAACCTAAGGGGTTCGGCACAGCTGGACCAACAGCAGTTGAGCGCTCACTTCCCACCATGCTGCCATGCAGAATTCCCTTTAATAATCTATGGGCTCACTGTCAGACTGATTCTGTTTCCTTCGCTGCATGGCAGAGTTAATGTATGATGAAACTGGAATTGTAAACGACTTTGCTAGACTCGTAATGAGCGGCGGACTGCTTGGTCTTTTCCTCAAATGCCTCTTTAATCCCTTCAGTTGCCTGCAGGCAAAAAGTCTGCAAATCATTTTTTGTGCTGATGGTTTAACATGGATTTCCTCGTCAATATTCCTATAAAACACATCCCCGGGCCAGACAAATATGCATAAGATAATACCAGAAAAATATAATCGCCGTCTACCCAGAAAATCCACTTGTGTATTATGTTTCACAGGCTTTCCGTTGACATCACCTTCCAAAGAGTCTGGCTGTGTAATTCAATTTCCCCACTTACTGTGTGAACCCTTTAGTGTTTTGCAGGGAAAGTGGAAAGTCACAGCTATGACATTGGCATTTCTGGATGTTTACACTTCATAGCTCTGCCACATGTTGTTTGCACTCCTAAAATAGAGCACTTTCCTAAGCTGTACATTAAACACAGCAACACGCTCAGGACGGTCAATGACAGAGGTCTGTACCTTTTTGTCACTCAGTCCGGACACTGTGTCGATGTACTGCTCCTGGATCATGAAGGCTGCCAGGTTGGCTGTGTAGGAAGCCAGGAAGATGACGGCAAAGAAAGCCCAGACCAGGACCATGATCTTGCTAGTGGTGCCCTTTGGATTCTCAACAGGGACAGAGTTATTGAAGACAATTCCCCACAGCAGCCACACAGACTTCCCGATGGTAAAGGTGGGACCTCCGGGATCTAGAAAGGATGAAGTAAAGAGGGGACATTTAGTACCGGCCAAGACGATGACCCAAGTATCTGTGAAATCTAACACGTTTAAAATATTTATTTGTTAATTAATATCTTGACGTGTTTTTTGGTAACATATTAGTGATAGAGAAAACTTTAGGGATGAACAAACATAGTTATACTTATTGTTCAGACCAGGGGTGCCCAATCCCGGTCCTCGAGAGCTACCGTCCTGCAGCTTTTAGATGCATCCCTACTCCAACACAGCTGAATCAAATGGTTTGATTACCTCTTCAGCATGCCATCATGTTTGGCAAAGGCCTGATAACAAGCCATTCATTTGATTCAGCTGTGTTGGAGTAGGGATGCATCTAAAAGCTGCAGGACGGTAGCTCTCGAGGACCGGGATTGGGCACCCCTGGTTCAGACTTTCACTTCTGATGATAATTGAGTTTTTCCCCTAATGGCTCAATCACAGTAAACTAGAAATAGGAAGGCAACATCCTTGAAAATTGGTAGTTGCCTAGTAGTTTGGTGATTGCACAGGTTGGCTGGTGGGAGGCAACCAGTCTTCAAACAGTTACTGTACAATTTAGATCGACTGCAGTCACTCTGAGATGGACTGGTGAAGATGTGTGTGTGGATTATGTCAGTCAGTTTGCGCCATCTGTGATGTGACTCTTTGCAATTTGAGAACACACCGGCTGCAACTGGTATTTGATTAGATAAGTATATACAAAAGAACGTTGTCCAAGTTTGCCTATGTCAGCTTTCATTTAACTCTTTATTACCCAAATATTACTGACTGGTCTTGAGTTATTGGTGTAGTATTTCAGTCTAAATCAAACTGACTTATGCAGCAATAATATGTAACTGAATGTGCTGATGGTCACAAAGACACCAGTTGGGTAAATCTCAAGTTACATGTCAAAAAGAACATGATTGGTGTTTTATTATTTATTGTTATTGTTTTATTGTTTATATTGTTACCTTTGTGACGTCATATATGTCGTACTTTATAGAATATATAAAAATAAAGACTGCTGTAATAAAGATTAAATGGGTTTAACCCATATGTCCTTCATCCATTATAGAATACTTCATAGACCCACATGGCTCTGAAATTAAACTGCAGCGTCTCAATCTACCAGGCATCGATCCAACGTGGCCACTGTAAACAGGATTGGATATGAAACCTTTAACAAGTCAGGTCTGCCATGTTTTAAATCAGTTTTTAAAATTACATTAAAATGGTATTTTGCTGCTGCATACTGGAAAAAAGTTTGTTTGCTAGTTTAAAATGGAAAATGTATATCTTGATCAATATTTTCTGCATGGATTAAATTCCACTTTAAACTTTCCGAGAATGTTTGCGAATTCAGAAAAAATAAAAATGTAAAATGGTTTTGTGGGTGCAAAGATTTTAAGAAGATTTTCATGGATACAAATAACCAAAGTCCAAAATGACCCTCACTGAGCCCTAAATGCAGGTTAATTTTCCATTAGAGAAAAGCTCATTACGGTACCCAACACAGTATTTGGTAAATGTTGCTACCAATATATCATTGAATTTAAACAAAAGATGATTTTTTTTCTATCCTCTGGCAAACATTCACCTTAAAGAAGGAATGAGTCCTTGACAACTAAGAGGCTGAGGCTTTTAGCCGGATTAAATCATTATTCATCTCATGAGTTTACAAAACCTTTTAATTATATTTAATGGCAAAACACACCAATTACTGCAATATCTTTTCATTGCTTTAGATGACGGTTTGCAGTAGCCACCACAGAAGGACCGGCCAAAACAGATTGAGTAGCTCATTCCTGAACGAGGGGCTACCACTGTGGCAGGGACGTGGTTCGGTTATGAAAAGTATGCAAATTATGCAGCAAACCAATCCACCTCAGACACATCAAACCTCCTCTGCTACGTACACAATAATCACGTAAAAGAGTGTGGAGAGAGTTCATTGATGAGAAGTAAAAAGAACCGTCAGGTGCTCAAAATAAACCTTAGACTCAAACGTTAGAACAGGCTTTTCCCTGCAAGGCACCATCTAACGAAGACCCACGAAGATCATAGCGGCCATTACAACGTATCTCTATCAATATAATGTTTTGTGCATCGGTCAAAACACTCGACTTGAGGTACACAACACGCAGCGTAAAACAAGCTGCCTCGCAACGAGTGTCGGGTCAAAGTCTTGGAGGAAATTGGAGGAAAATTGCACTGTTTTAATAGATCTTTAGCCCCAATTAGCAGGTATCTGTGTCCTTGTAATACTTGCATGAAGTTTCTGTTTGGTTAATTGTTCGAGGGCTGAGGCGCTGATGGACTGGACCGGGTTAGGAGACTCACCTTTGGCACTGACCAGGCTGCGGTTATACCCAACTGGACTGCAGTATTCAAAGACAAAGACTGTGATGGCCACAACTGTGAGACACATGACGAACATCATCACCCACACGGCTGGACTGTAGGGTTCTGCGGGGACAGAGAGCACAGCCAATCGAGTGCACATGTTTGCAGATATATGCAAATATGAGTGTTTTATAGATGTTCAGGTACTTTACGTCTGTAGACCACGAGGTCACACTACAATAAACTGATAATTCGTAATGTGTCAATATTTGCAAAACACATAGATGGTATACTTTATTGATATCATATGAAGTTCTGTTACTTTACGCTTTTCTTCAGTGAAGCTGTGACTAATAACATTACTACAGTGTGTCGGTTGGTGGTGCTGCCATCTGCCACAGGTCCACTGACCGTGGATCCAAACCTCGCACGGCCCCACTTCAAAGAGACTTGAAATATCCCCAGCCGAGTGAAATCATTTTACCCAGTACAAAGGTAATTATTGCAAACATCAATAAAATGGGTAGAAAAGTTTCAAAAGGTTTCCTGTGAAACTGCAGCAGCTCCTGACTGAGAAACCAAAACCTTGTAATGTTTTATTTTTGCATTTTTATATAACGATAAAGTGACTTTAAATGAAAGCGGTTGTGATGCCTCACATATTGCATGTCAGCCTAAAAAGGTCGAGATATGAGTTTCTTTATTTTCGCATGTTTTCCGGCCTTTTGCACAGTGATGCTTTGATGTTAGTTAAAATGCTTCTAGGAAACATTCCTCACCTAAAAAAGCAGAAGGAGAGACCGTCCCATTACTCCGAGCCACCATCACGCTGATCCCTGTCTCCACAAACGGCACCGAGAAGTCAATAATCTCTGAGCGCTCTTCATTTATGGTCAGTGAACCGATGGCCATGTCGGCCCGTTTGTAGAACACCTGTGGCAGAAGAAGAGTCTCGATTTTATGTTTTTTATTGGATTTTTTTTGGGTGGTTGGGGTTGGATGTAGGTACAAACAGATAGCAGATGTTTGTATGATGTGATCATAAATCAAAGTCTTTGTAGCTACATAATACAGGACATCCTCTGCTGATGTTTGAGATAAATCTCATTTATCAGTGAAGTCGACACACTGGGCCTCTGCCCCTGAGGGTGATATACTTCCTGCTTCTTCCAGAGCTCAGCTAGCAGCCAGATGGACGCAGCTCAAAAGCAACTGCCAGTGTTATCCTGCCTTTTTTTTTCCTCCAGTGCATTGTAACACATGATTTGCCATCTAATCCGTCTCTAATCCATCGTAATGTATTGGAGCATATAGTATAATACCTATTACATAAAGTCACACTTACCAAATGTTAGAAGCTGGAAATGGAACAAGTGACTGAAGACTGCAGGCTCTGGATGGTCTGGCTGAAAAACGCTGATGCTATTTTTTTCTGATGTTTGAACCACAGCAGTGCAGTTCAAATTCCACTGTGACTTTGCAACCCTCCTTTTTTTGTTTCTATATAACACCACTGTTTATCATGCTGATGGAGAGCCGGTAGATTTACAGTCCAGACACTCATGCAAGCCATTAGCTCTCCTGCGGAGGTCGATGCCTCATTGAGCACAATAGCCTTCCTGTTTTTGATAAAAAAGGGTGTGTGTGTGTGTGTGTGGGGGGTCCTACTAATGTTGTATCCTGCAACAACTCAGGAGAAGGGCCGGTCAGAGGAATCTGAAAGTACATCATTCACAAGGACACTTGCGCCTCCTTTTTGTGTTGACCCAGTCGACCTTGTCATACACATTTTCAATCAGAGACCAGACTTTTGTCTTCTTGAGGGTTTTTATTCTTATTTATTGTTGCCTGACACTCAGCATCAAAACGAACAATCCGACTTCTAGTTTCACTGTGCTTTCAGTTTCAGACGTGTTTTCTGGGTGACTTTTATCAAGCTCTCTTTATGCCTGCGTTGGTTCACTCCGGGTACTCTGACATCCACAGTCTGAGGACATGCATGTTGGTTAATTGCTAGACGTAGATGCGAATGCAAATTTGAGTGGTTGTCTGTCTCTGTGCATGTCCTTGCGATAGACTGGTGGCCTGTCCAGGGTGTACCCTGCCTCTCACCTTGGCTTACTGTGACCCTGAATTGGTTGTGCGGAACAACCTGGTTGGATAATTTCAGTGTTTTTTATGGATATTGTTGTCACCCTGCCCGGCAGGTGGGCAGCATGGCCTTTAGGAAGGCTTTTCTACACACCGTGGTTGTAATGAGTAGTTATTTGAGTTCCTGTTACCTTCCTATCAAGCAGTCAGGCCTCATCTCGTATAACTCCAGTCCTGTGGGATAGTTTACTCTCTGTAAACCCTAAAGATGGTTTTGTTTAAAAATCCCAGTAGATCAAGTTTCAGTTTCTGAAACATTCAGACCTGGATTTTTATGATGTAGATTTTGTTTCTTGTTTTTTTATAAAAGAGGGGGAAAAAAAGATTTTGTATCTTGAAACAAAACTAAACTAGCTGCTTTTGCTCATACCTCTCCGATCATCCCGTTCCAGATTCCTCGAACCAGCTTGCCGTGCTTGCCGTTGGTGACCAGGTAGAGGTCGTAGGAGAACTTTATGGTGCGGGACAGTTTCTTCAGGATGTCTATGCAGAAACCTTTACAGCACAGCTTTGTGTATGGCTCAGTGTGGCCTACGATACTGAAAGGGAACGAGAAAGGAAAAAGAGATCGGAACGCTGGGATACTGAATTTTTTTTTTAACATGTTTTCTTTGAGAAACTGCAGAAACAAACTATCTAAAACTGGAAGTTTTCTTCTTCTTCCTGTTTTGTAGACCCAACACATAGTCAGGTCATTTTTTACAAATGATTTGAGAAATGAGGAATGATTGACTGGAGTGGGATGAAGAGGTAATGAACAGCCATCGCTTCATCGTCAAAGCTGCGGTGGATGTTGGAGGGAAATTGTGAGCCACTCTACAGGCGTGCACATGATGTCTTGGTCCCAACAGATGGATGAACAGCTGGGTGGAACAAAACAATACATACAGACATAGTTAATGACACACAAACAATAGCAGACAGGAAACTCATTGGAGGATTATCTGGGCTGAATGATGGCGTTTTTGTGGGATGGGATGCTAAGGATATGGCGATACGTTGGTAAGGTTTATGGTGAGGAGGGCCGTTGCCTGTGGTTCCATCAGTCAGTCTTTCAAGTTCACCAGTAAAACAAACTGGTTGGAATGAACTGTGTATTAGTTTCTGTTTAAATGCCTTGTGAAAATCCCTGCCACTCTTAGGCTCAGTCACTTCGATAATGAAGATAAACTTTAATGCGTTTGTCACACAGTGCTGCTCTAACAGCGTAACGACTGCCTCTTTCTGTGTTAGAACAGCATATAAAACGTAGCATTAAGGCTGGCAGGCGGCCACGTTTCTCGCCAATCGTTTCATCTTTTATTATTCAACTACCGCTGCAAAGCTTTTAATGCTGCATTAAAAATGCTATATTGTTCCTTGCAGCCATATCTTCTTCAGACTCATGCATACAACAGTTTGTCCTCTGACCCGGGCTGATTGTCTCTGCTACAGTTTTAATGAAATATACCGGTGTAGTAGCGAGCACAAACCCAGCTGTCTGGGCCACAAAACAGACACAGCATGCCTTCTTAAATATTCTGCTGATCTTCAGACAGAGCAGGCAGCAGAAGCCCAGTGGACAGTTTCAGGCTTTGCATACTAAGTAAAATGGGCTGACGTAAGGTTTGAAATCAATTCTCCTTCTGCTTATCAGCAGGATTATGAGGAACGTGGCGATGAAAATGCCCTTCAGTTTCACACTAAGAAGATGACAGCAGCGATGTGAGCCAGGGAGAAGGACGGGAACACAAAGTCCCGTCTTGTAAAACACTTTGCTGTGATTTGGAGATTTGGAGTCTGCATTCCTCTCTCCCTCCCTGTGCTGCGAACTTGGATCAGAATGTAAATATGAAGGCTTATTTCTGAGCGATTTTATTTACATAAAGCTATTAATTTAATGACTTTTGATTTTCTCCGTAGCGGTCACTGTCTATCACTCACAGGTAGGTTTTGTCCTGTCCAAGTCCAGCCTCAGAGAAAGTTACTCAGACACAGAAACATTGTGCAGTCTGATCCTGACAGTTAAAACATAATGTGTGGCGCTTATTTAAATTTGTACATTTTTAGTGATTTGTATTCAGAAGTTTAAGCTGCGTTTGAAGATTAATTATCAAGAATCTCGACTTTAAAGCAGATTATGTTCCTGTTTAAGACACAAATCAAATCAAACGTTCTGAATCTACACTGAAAATGGTGAAATGACACGTAAAGGATCAGGATACAGTGCAGTGGTGGTGTCGGTGACCAGTGTTGGTCAAGTTACTTGAAAAAAATAATTAGTTACTGATTACTTCTCCAAAAAAGTATACCTGTTTACTGATTACTTATTTCCAAAAGTAATTAGTTACTTAGTTACTTTTCAAAAACATGATGCACAACCTGAAAACGTAATAAAGCAATAAACCTTTCAGCCCAATGCTATTTTATGCATAATCCATCACATAAAACTGAATCAAATGGAAAGCCTCTTTTTAAATGATTGGTTTTAATCTTTTATCTTTATGCACATTGCATCAAGCAAAAATTAAATTAAATGCAACAGTCTGTGACTGGAAGAAATGTGTTTAACATTTAAACCTATATCCTACATATTCCAGTATATAAAATAAAATAATGTTTTGTGTTTACACTCTTTCAAATAGATGCAAGTAAAACACAGCAAAAAATAAATAAAATCAAAGATTCAGCAGCTCTGAGTCCTGTCGCTCTTAAATCTGTTGTCACCTGTTCAGCAGGAGTGGGGCGGGTGGAGGTTTGCCCACAGCGGTCATGTCAGTGGGAGGATCCGGGGGTGTCCCTGTGAATGTCACATTCCCGTGGCAGCGCGCTCGGTGCTCAGATTTGAAGTTTAATTTTTTGCTGTAGAAAGAAGTTTCTTCCAACGCAGAGTGAACAGCGCACGCTAATGTTTTCGTCACTTTTAAATATATTTTAAATAAATATAAATACGTCCACGCTTTAAACGCTGCCTGGTCGTACTCTCCCCTGCACTCCATGTTATCCATGTTGATCTGCACACGTCTGCCGCTGCCACAGACGTGTGCAGCGCTTACGTCATTGTCATGAGACACTCTCACAAACAAAACCACGACGGTTTATAGCGCCGTAACGCAGCGTGCTTACGGGGAAGTAACAATAATCTAATCGCTGTTTTTGCAATAGTAATTCCTTACATTACTTATTTCTTGAAGTAAGTCATCAGTTTACACCCATCTCTGTTAGTGACAAAACTGCAAACTGGTTATTACCCATCCACATGACCTGTTATCTTCAGTTTCACTGGAGGCTTGGAGGCCTGATCATGCCAGCACTGTTTGCATCCATCCATCCATTTTCTCCCACTTATTCAGAAGAAAATAACACGTAACTTGTGTTGCTAATTTTATTATTTACCTAGACTAACGGCTGCTAAATAAGCTACATAAAATGACCCCAACTGGTGAAGTCGTTTTCCACTCAACAGTTTTGTAATCCAGTCGTCTAAATTCCCAATCCGGATCTCTCCTGACGACCTGTTTCGTCCACATTTTTCTGTGTTGTGGGTGTAAATCTGCCTGCCTTTGTTGTGCCCTTATTGATGTAAAAACTCAAAAACCAAGTGCTTGCTAAACTAGTGGTGCGAGGATATTAGAAGAAAAAGATGAAGTCAAACTAACACGAATGAATGTTGAAGGGTTTGCTGATGCCGCTGTGCTCGCTAACAGGATTTTCCTGGATCCTTTATTATTGTGCGTGTTTGATAGTGCTTCTGAAAAAGAGGCATTTGTGAAAAAGTTGCCAACAATTGAGTCACAGTTGTGTGGGTAGGATCTGTTTCTAATTGTTCTGAGTGAAACTGGCCGTATGGGAGATAATTTCCGACAAACTTGATCCATTTTGTGTTATTTGGTGTTGGAGAATGTGGCGTTCTACCATCAAATGATTATTTCCTTCAGTGAGCAATCCCGTATGGTGCATGAGGTGGGCAGTGTGAGATAATGTGGCTGCAAAGTAGTGAGCCATGGGTGCAATGCAGAGAGCACTAATGACACATCACCCCTAACCTCCCCCAGACCTTCAGTCTAATGGACTCTGCACCCACACATCAGGACGGGGAGTCAATGAGACGAAAAGGCGAGGCTGCGAGGAGGAGCAGAGCCACGACAAACAGAAACAAACAAACACTTTAGAGGGAAACGAGGCTGCCACAGTACACCCCGAGTAAACACAGCGCTCCCAACATCCCTCGTCTCACCAGCTGCCAGGGTTCAGGGCTGGGCCTTAAATCAGCTGCCAGTCGCATTAAAATGGGTCTTTGGGAATCATTGCGTGTGTGTGTGTGTCTGTGTGAGAGAGAGAGACAGAGGTAGTTTATTCCTTGTGGACATTCTTGGAATATTGTTTTGATGGTGCTCTATGGATGGTGACAGTATGTGCCATTTTTTCCCCGTGTGCACGTTCATTTCCATCCGTATCCCCTTCTTGGGAAAATTAAACTCATCACTCTCATTGAGAACCTCTTCAAGTCTTCACCTCTTAAAGGAGCTGTAAATTTGCACCAGGTGATTTTTTCCTAAATATTGGGCTAAATTAGATTAGTTTGCAGAGCTTTTGGTGATGCTGAATCTGCTTTTTGAGGAAACAGGACAAAATATCTGAGGATTTGTGAAGTGAGATAATGGAGAGGAAAGAACAGACAGAAACATGTCCATGCTCGGTTTTTCCCCACACACAGACTTTTACATACAGTATATGTGGAGGTTTAATCGGTTTACTAATGGACTGTCCCCTCACTTATATTTTTAAAAGTTTAACCAGTTAGCCCGGCACTTCCTGTCTCATTGGCATCCTGGTGAGCACATCCTGTGACAGTGTCACTGTCTTTGACTCCACCTGGCAGCAGAATTAACAGAATCCGCATCTATGGAAAACACCGGTGCACAATTATTGTATAGTTGTTGTTTAAATTTCCAGATTAATAATGGAAGATTTTAAGTGCAGATTATTGTTGTTGTCTGCATTTTTAATGTAATTTTTTACATTAAAATGTAAATGTCTTTTTTTCTGTAGGGGGATCAGTGGGGATTGGTGGAAACTAATAGTAAAGATAGAGAGAGGAGAAACACGGCAGCAGTTTTCCAGCTGAAATTGATTTTGGGGGATGATGAAACACAGCGGTTTTAGGTGTAGGTGATCTTTAAACAGCCTGATACACCCATTCATGAACCAGGCTGCCTGTCATTTGTACACATGGATTTGCTGACCATTCCGCTGGAACTGTAACACTTCCAACATGGAAGTCGGACAGCTGCAGCTGAGTCAGGAAGCCTCACTAAGTGCACATCGATCCTCTTCTAACATCTTTATTTTCCCGTGTCCCGCCCAAAAAATCTGTTTTTGAAGCACTGATTGGTTAATAGCCACCTTATGAACCTTTAATAAAGAGAATAAATGGTAAATGGCCTGTATTTACTAGTCCCTAAGGACCCCAAAGCGCTTTACACATCCAGTCATCCACCCATTCACACACAGGTGATGGCAGCTACATTGTAGCCACAGCCACCCTGGAGCGCACTGACAGAGGCGAGGCTGCCGAACACTGGTGCCACCGGGCCCTCTGACCACCACCAGTAGGCAACGGGTGAAGTGTCTTGCCCAAGGCCACAACGACGGAGACTGTCCGAGCCGGGGCTCGAACCAGCAACCTTCCGATTACAAGGCGAACGCCCAACTCTTGAGCCACGATCGCCATAATAATGATGATAGTAATCTGAAGACAACAATAAGACATAATTGATATATCCCAGAAGTTGGGAAATTGCATCACAGCAGTCGACACATAAATAAATAACAGAGTATAGTTTGATACAGTTTATCACCTGCTTAAGGTGCAGAAGCAGCAAAGCAAACTTTGAAAAAACGCTTGTACTTTTAAGGAGCTTGGAAAGAAAGCGACTGGACCTTTTACCTCTCATCTGACAAGTTTCTTCTTCACTCTTATTTTTAATTCCTTTACGTCTGTACCTCAAGTTATTTTGCCTTTACTGAAATGTCTTTTAGGCTTATTGGACAGTACTTTGAAATAGCCTTTCACTTTATGAATACACCTGCATTACCCTCCCCAAAAATTCGATTATGGTTGGGGTTCCCTGTGGAGTGAGCGAGCTCTAATCTGTTTTATATCACTGAATAGATAAAGGTGCTTTATGGACTCGTGGGCCACAAAAGGAAACAAACAGAAAATCACGTATTGAGATGCAGCGATGAAACAAGCCTTCCGCTTTTTAGAGTTCATTAAGTTGTAGAAAAACAAACGTGATTGTCATTTAATATCCTAAATTTGGAGTTTTTGGAGCTTTTTTAATGAAGGTGGAGGATTAAGGAAGCAGGTCAGGTTTCCTGGTGGTCTTTGGGGGTTTTTACCTTTCAGTAAGACATCTCAACAACCTCATGGGGCAGCTCTGTTCATGACAAGGACTCCTACTGTGACTGAGCAGTGAGCTGGTAAACACACTGTATATATGAGGGAGTGCTGAGACTACACTATCCTCTGAGACCATCAATGTGTAAATTTACTTAGTGCAACTTTCTAGTACTGCGTATAGATCGTTTGGCTCTCAGGCTCCGGGAGCGCATCTGCTGCTGCACTCAGTCTCAGCTTTAATGAAATCATCTTATCATCTAACTCCCATCGAATGCAGCTAATGTGTGATGACATTATCTTCTCAGGTCAATACTACCCTTCACCAGGGCATTAACTCTGAATTAGTCTTTGCCAGAGTGCTTTGAGGTAGAACCAGCTCCCTGCTGTTCAAAGACAGCGAGGAAGCGAGATTTTTCTGATCCGACAGGAGAACGTGCGCGACTCAAAAGGAAGAGCTCGTGGTAACTGCTGCGAGCTGCTTTTGCCAAGTCCTGACAAACGCCGGTGTCTGTTTGTCAGGCCTCTCTGAGGACGCGTGAGTGAATCACACAGATGGTCTGCTTGGCAAGCTGCGTGCATGGCCCAGGGGTTGAGGGATTGAAACGGAGAATCTGCATGACCAGTGGCTTCTCATTTAGAAAGCACTGACATGGGTCTGAGTTGTAATCATGTTTAGTGCTGAAGGGGAATTTGGAACTGTTGTCGAGATTCAGATAAAGAAAGATGGTGCTTTCAAGAGGCTGAGGGGGAAATTGGCCGACCACTATCGGGAATGCATATTAAAATGTGTGTAACCTGCAAGTTCTAAAAGTGTTTTCTCATACAGAGAAGTGTATGAAAATAAGTTAACTCCAGTTGGTCAGTATTTTACACAGATGTAGATTTTCTGTTTGAGGGGTTAGAGATTATACACACGTAAATACATGTGTGTCAGAGAGGACCGAACAATGCAATCAGCTGAGGATATCTGTGGAGAAGCAGCTCTCCTCCACAATCCTCCACAATCTCAGACTGCAGGTGCTGACTGTAGTCCTCGCTCTGCTCTGCAGCCTCGATGTTTAATTGCATTATGGATTTATTCTTCTAGGCTAGGCGGTAAAATCTCAGATCAGTCTAACTCTAGACTTATTTATTCCAAATAAATCCTTTCCACGTATAAATATATTCCTGCATAGTTTTGTAGCTGAAGTGGACATCTGATAGTTTAGGTCAGGGATGATGAACTCCAGGCCTCAAGGGCCAGTGTCCTGCAGGTTTTAGATCTCACCTAAATCAAATGATTAGTTCATTACCAGGCCTCTGGAGAACTTCAAGACACGTTGAAGAGGTCATTTAGCCATTTAAATCAGCTGTGATGGATCAAAGACACATCACACGTCACAATGATGGCTACATTGTTGCCATTCCCTTTCCAAATACTCCATGAATATAAGCGCATGCTGCTTTGCTCTGTCTTTTGTTAGTGTTGCAAAGGGATTACTTTTGAATTGGCAGAACAGGCAATCTGAAGACATCACTCAGGTGGCCACTCTCACCAGTCTCTGACAATTCAGACTAAATGAATGATAAATAAAACCTATAGATGAAGTCCTCAGTGTGTCTGTACTCAAGGATCCATCACAGTCCATCTAGTCACCCTTCATTGGTGCCGGATGCTTCGTTGGACCCCTCTTTGCCTCCGTCTTCTTTTTCCTTGGATTTTTGTTCGGCTCTGTGAAAACGTTTCATTGTTTGACAAGAGGAATTACGCTCTTTCTGTACTGGCAGGATGATTTGGTCAGCATGAGCGATTAAGCACTCCAGCGCTTCATAACACTGAAGGGACGTGATCTTCATCTTCCATCCCCTTCATGTCGTTAACGCCATTGTCAGTAATGGATAATAGCCTGTGCTTCTCCCCCCCCACTAATGAACACCAATATCAGTCTCTAGGTGTTCGGGATTGATGACATGGCCTAATCGTCCCATCTAATTGATACCCCTCCATGCAGCGCGTACATTTCCCTGATTGGGTCACAGAGTGATCTCCGGGATATTGCACTCTGGCCAAGCAGCCTAATGAGCATCTCACCATTGAGTGATAAGAAGTCATGCATGCGCTAATGGCAGAGGAAGAGTCTCTTAATCTCACACCTAATGGCACTCTCAAGTTAGTCACAGAATCAATTAAAATGGGCACGTTAACATGTGAGTGTGCATGTGGGACTGTGCGGTAAAGTGGGTTCACATAAGACGTGTGTGTGGCTGAGATGATCAACACATGTTGAAATGACCTGACCAGCTCTTGCCGTATATTCAGGGAGACCAAATGGCACCTGAAGATAAAGACACAACAGCAGCTGCCTAGCAAATTGATAACAAACCAACAGCATGTTTAAAAAGCATGTTAGCGCTTTGAGTTGAAACCCTCATGTAAGAACCGGTCCATTTATCTCTTTCTAGTAATAAACATGTGGAGTCACCGATGACTTCTACACAAGATCAAAGTTAACGAGCTCAAATCTGTACAAGGGAATGAAAATATAAACCTTGTCTTGGACTTTATTTTAGACGTTTTCACCTTCATCCTGCCAACATATTTAACATACATGGAGTAGAATAATTTACTGTAAGAATCAAAGTTGCCCAAAATTGTAGGTGGAATTGCCCATAAAGAAACAGAAAACATTTAATATACAGCACTGTGCAAAGTTTTTAGGCTGGTGTGAAAAAATGCTGTAGACAAAGAAAGTTTTCAGAAGTGTAAATGATCGTTTATTGGCCCCAAATGTTTTCTGCAGCAGGACAACGACCCCGACCGTACAGCCAAAGTCATTAAGAACTATCTACAGCATAAAGAAGAACAAGTAGTACTGAAAGTGATGGTACGGCCCCCACAGAGCCCTGATCTCAACATCATCGAGTGTGTCAGGATTACATGACATCCACAGAAGATCTGTGGTTAGTTCTCCAAGATGTCTGGAACAAGCTACCAGCCGAGTTCCTTCAAAAACTGTGTGCAAGTGTACCTAGAAGAAGGCAAAGGGTGGTCACAGCAAACATTTCTCTTTTGTTCATTCGCTGCATTTTGTTGATTGATGAAAATAAATGATTAACACTTTGTTTACAGCATTTTTTCCTCACCTGCATAAATCTTTTGCACAGTGCTGTCTGTGGCATCGTTAGAAGGACGCAGATTGTATAAAAAAATGAAATCGGGAAGATAAATAAAAAAATCTGTAAAGTATGATATTGTTCTCTGCACAGACCCCAGTCGACGGGGTGACGACTAAAGTACAAATTGACTTCAGCTAATTAAAATGTATTTCACATGTAACTTTGCCATAAGGCCAAGGTTAAACTTGGCTGTTAGCTTAATGCGCTCTGCAAGCTGTTGTCCGAACTCGTACTCTGTTGGTCAGCGATATTCTTATTACAAACTCCATTCCCCATCTGCTACATTAGCCTCCTGTCCCAGTGGTTACACCCTGTAGTGTTTGGAGTAATTGGCTTGCAAAACAACTGAATGTGAAATGTGTAATTAATCAACTTATGATATGTGATGCTATTCATCTGATTTTCAGCTTTTAACTCCACCCTGTGAGCGTTAATTAGGATAGCACTGAAAATGCAACATCTGTCTCGTCAGCAGGAAAAATGAAAGATTTAATAGGAATCTTTGGAGCCACTTCACTTACGTCTCGGTCTTATTGGACTGTCGTCGGCAGGGCACGGTGTTGCTAACACAGGTACCAGTCACGGGGTCCACTGCCTCCACAATGACAAAGGGCCGCTCCTCCAGTGTGGCCACTGTGAGGTGCCTGTAATCTGACACGGGCTCTAAGTAGCTGCCAAACCGCGGCCAGACGGGGTATCTCATCTGCAGGATCCCCATTTCATAGGTGCCCACCTGAAGGTACAGAGAGAGGAGGGGAGTGGATTAATGCGAAGCAGTGAAAAATCCCTGCACCAAACTCCAGATGGCTTCTGTGGTTCTGATTTGTTACAGCAGCGAGGCACAGAAATAAACATGGATTTGGGGGAACAGCCACATAAATAAACTCCAGAGGATCCTGGAAATCTGTTTAGCCGAGCCACAAAACTACATAAAAATAATTGTATAATATTGAGAAAATAAGCCCCTCATGCATGAGGACAGAAGTGCGTAACCCCGTCTATCTCAGTCTCCACTCTTAATACACTTGTCCTCAATCCTCTAACTGTATGTGCTGTTTTGACATGTTGCGATTTGAGTGTCTGGTCCCGGCGCAGAGAGCAGAGTTTTAGTTCCTGGACAGTTTAGAGGAAATTGATTTTTTTGTCACTGGGGATATAGAGAGCACAATTATACATCTAATGCAATGAAAGCAATTCCACCCCCGCTTTATTACCAGGGAGCTAATTTTAATTGGATGTTGTGGGGAAATGAGCATTCACGAGCAAGCTGAATACATAATAAAGATCAGAAATTAAACATTTCAGCCTCACTTATTTAAAGAAGCCGTAACCTGTTCAGCTCCACTGATTGGCCCTTCTGACTCACCCTCCTTTAATCAGCCTCACAAATAAGGAGTGAATGTTGCGTTGGACCGGTTGGTCCCAGTGTACCACAAACACTGACACGTCAGATTGATTTTTAAATGCTGTTTTTCGTGCCACAGTGTAGTAAATGAATGGCAAACAGACTTTCACAGTTTCACAGGTACAAGCAGCTGCAGTTAGTTTACTCCCAGAGAAGCATGACCTTTCTGAGAGTTGGACCAGAAACCCAAATGTAAACAGGTGCTACTTTAAAACATTTTAAACATCCATCCATCCATTTTTCCCTCTCTCCCTCCCAGCTGTCATTGGACCAGAGTACACACCGTGGCCAGTGTAGAGGATCAGCAGCGGTGAAATATTTCCGTTTCACTCTGGCAATATGAAAACATGAAGAATTAGTCAAGTCCAGAAACACCAGCTTTCAATCCAGAGCACGTTCTACGTCTGCTAAATTGTAGTGTGGCTCCCTGTCTCGTTTGCAACAGTTTTGGCTAAAACCTTTGAAGAATATTCTATCCTAGCGTCAAACAGAAAACAACAACGACATTAATCTGCCCTCTCGCTCATTTGAACAGGGATTGCTGCAGATTCACAGAGAAGATGGCAGCGCAGACAAATCTGGTAACAAACTCGGCACCAGTGCGGAGTCATCTGGCAAACTCCAGCATTGCAAACACATGCAGGTCCTGGTAGATTTGGCAACAAATGATGTTCAGAAGCAGAGACAAAGTCATACACAAAACTGAACATGGTCATTAAGATTTGTTCTGAAAGTGCTACATGCAACTTTTCCCAGTGTTTGAGCAGATTGACTTGGAAAGTGAGACCTTTCCCAACATTCTTGCTTCGGTGAAAATCCAAAGTGAGCAACAATAAATTACCGGGAGGTAGAAATGGAGTCCATTACTCACTAATTAAACGAATGACTGCCTCCCAGCACAACACAGACTCCAGCACAAATGCTACAAGGAGGTCAAAATGAAAACTGATGTGGCTTCAGGTTAATGGCTAATGACGTTGTTAGCAGGCAAGTGAGCTAAGGTTAGTGAAACTCAGCAACGCCCAGTGCTAGGCGTGCAAATCCATCTCCTGTTGCAAAACACTGACTTGTGTGGATGTGGTCGGCTAACCAGACAGACCAGAGTCATCATCCAGCCCTCACAGACCCTGGTCTGGATGATCACATCTCAAATACAAAGGACCAAGTGAAAGAAAATGACCAACAAGACAAGTTTTGATCTGTTTAAACAAAGCAGCGGCTTTGAGGGATGTTTCTTTGTCGCGATGAATGATTTTCCTGCCCCCTTATGACTCAGTTACTCTAGACCAGGGGTGTCCAACTCCAGGCCTCAAGGGCCGGTGTCCTGCAGGTTTTAGATCTCACCCTGGGTCAACACACCTGAATCACATGATTAGTTCATTACCTGGCTCTGGAGAACTTCAAGAGATGTTGAGGAGATAATTTAGCCATTTAAGTCAGCTGTGATGGATCAAGGAAACGTCTAAAACCTGCAGGACACCGGCCCTCGGGGCCAGGAGTTGGACACCCCCTGCCCTAGACCAATGGCACAAAACAGGACAAATCACATTTGGCCTCTGATAGCGATCTGACTCGAACCTGCAGTCACATTCAGAGACGTTGGCACATGTTTGCAAATTGTTGCTCAATTTGCAGATACTTCACAGTCAGTCTGATCCAGTCTGCACCATGAACACAATCCATCTGCGTTGCGTCTCCTTGCGACATGAAACTCGACTCAACTTTTTGTGGTTCTTACATAAAAGCATTTCTCAGTTAAATCGCAGTCCTTCAGGAGTTATGTCACTATTTGTGGAGGAGTTATTGAATTTCTGGACTCTTTGCCACTTTATGTAACTGCCAACTTAATATCATTTAATAATCCAACTAACCGCAGATTGACTCCGTGTTATTGCTTCGAAGACGGCAGCTGACTGTGAACAGTCGCAGACCCGATCACCGTCTTTAAAGCACCCGTTTCAAAGGCAGCGAGACTGTAAAATTACGTGGTTGCAATTATTTTGTATTTCTGCCAGTTTAAAACAGTAAACCTAATACTTGAGTGTAGGTCAAAGTAGCAATGTATCTCAGTTGTCTCCATCTACATCAATCACCTAGACACATTTTTAAAATAGTCGGCACCTTTTTGTTTCGTGTAGATGAAACGATTCCACTTGAGTTTTACTTCTGGCAGTGAGGTATTTGGGACAAATGTGAGCTTATTGATATTTAAACAAAATTCTTTCTAGTTCACTTGACTGTGCTTCTGTAAATGTCATCAACGTCCTGGAGAGCTAAAAAAAAAGCGCCAGTCTGAACACAATGTTTTTCCTCCCACATAATCTCTGCTGTTTATGCAGGAAGGGGGGCAATCCTATCTCATCATGCCAGTCAGTAAAGCCTGTCACAGTGAAATGGAAAAAAACTGAACGTCGACAGAAAAGTGCAAATATCTCAGGTCTCCCTGGACCTCACGGTTATTCTTCTTTCCTGCCAGTCATATCGATCAGTCCACTGTTATAGTATCATCCCACTCTTGGGCATTTAGTCACTCAGAATTTCAATTTACAAGAGAATGTACTGCGATGAGTGAAACAAAAAAAGAAACTCTTTTGCCTGTGGCTGCTTAGACTGTGAAATCGTCATTGTTCATTCATCTGAGACATCGGTAAAAAGACGTTTGTGTTTCACGCAGCACCTAAGCAAGAATAAGGAATGGGAAACTTAATTTATAGCAAACACTGTCATGAGAGTTTTAATTCTATTATTAATTGTCTGGAAAGAGAACTGGTTGTTTATATCACAGAAAATCTGTCGGGAAAGTGCAACTAGATCCATCTTTCCAGTTAAATCCTTTTCAGTGGTGAGGTTCTACTTTCAGGGTTTGTAAGTGTTGCATGCAGCTAAAAAATTGCAGATAACGGCAATGACAGGAACACTTCTCGTCATTCTCAGGGCCCTTTTCTTTCCGTCTCCACTTTCTTTTGTCATGCTCTCTCTCTCACTCACTCTCTTGCTCTTTCCAAATGACTTTGAGTTGTACATCTGTGGAAACAGCTGAACAATGACTCTTGGCAAGTTCCATATTAGGCCTGGCCGATAAGAGCGTTGTAGTGATGTAGGGTTTTTTTAATAAGTTAAAAAAATATGAGGCGTGTAATGCCAGGCAGCAGCCTAAAAACTGTGAGGCTGCTTGTACAGAGATGATGTATGAATGTAACAGGCCGGCTGCCTCTGCATGTGTACAATACAAAGGCTGGTAAAAAGGAAATCAAAAGGTGGAATTGATTTTCAGCTTTCAGAGAATAGAGGCAACAGAAAGTGGAGCACACGAAATGGATTGCCTCACACTTCTTAGACAAAAGTTTGTGAAATGAGTGCAGTGTTGTTCTTCCAGGGAACGGGAGAAATGTATTTTTCCTCCCCAGAAAGGTTTATGTAAAGGTCAGCACGCTAGGAATGAGCAGTGCTGGAGTCGGGGGGTGATTGGGAGGACACATGTAAGTCTGTCGCCCACATTTCATATTTTATGTGAAAGTGTTTCTGAGTCAATACGACTAACGTCTTATGCTAAACTCAGCTGAGCTGCTTGTCACATGACCTATCCAGTTCCTGTTAACATCAGTGAATTCAATTTAGATTCAGTCTTCTATTGTTAGCATTGTGTTTACATATTAGAGGAGACAGAGTTACACTTCCAGGAAGTTTTCTGTTGGTCGTTACTTTAAAAAAAAAAAGAGAAAAGAGCATGGAACGATTTGGAAAAAGTAGTCGGACACCGCAATGTGACTAAAATTATTGCAGCTGTGTGCTGTGAACTTGTGATCTCATTTTCTCGTTGCTATGCAGAAGGGGCACCAGGTCTAGCTGCTAACTTCAAAGTGACTTTGGTCCATCAAGACGGGAATAAATAGGCAATAAAATGGAGTCGGTTTGCTATGAGTCTGCTGTCAGTTTGTGATTGAATTGGGTCACGTCGACAGTTACTTGCAATCTGTTTGTGAGATGGAGATCAACTGTGATAAAATCTAAAAACATCACAACTCCGTTGCCTTCTACACAGACAGAAATGGACATTAAACATAAATTTATTAGCTGCTTGCATTCAGAGTATCGCCACAAACTCGCCAAAACAGAAATTCCTCCACAAATCGTGATCCTGTTGCTGCAGGACGGCAATTTAACTGCAACCTTATATAAGTGTCAGCAACCTTGGTTTTATACAGGAGTATAATCAGAATACAACCAGTTGGCAACCAGTTGAGTCGTCTTTGGCAAAGAGGCATGTCACAGATGAGTTGTGTTCATCAGCATAGACTGAGCCCGACTGATTGCATTGTGTTGGCAATTTGAATGAGTGTATAAATTTGACAGCATTATTTGCAAACCTTCACCTTAAAAATTGGAGTCAGGAGTTGGATCGCAATTGTTTGGAGACAAGTTGCCTAGTTGGCGGAAACCTGTGCAACTGCCTACAGTCAGAAGTTGTTTCCTAGAGATTGAGGGTGTTGCATGCTTGTGCGTTCAACCTGTGCATGACCGATTGCACAGAAACTGCAGCTTCTTGAAATTGTTTTTCGATTGCAAACAAATTCAGTGAAAACACGGAGCAACCCTCCCCCCCTAGTTTCAAGGCGGTCGCTGTCCTATTTTCTAGTGTGACTGAGCCATAATGAATAATGCACCAGGACAAGATACCAAGGAAAGACTTGTCTGTTCAGAAAGAAATGGCATATAAAGAAAATAAGATGGATAGAGACACAAAAATAACAATCTTTTAGTGATCGTTTATTTAAAAAAAAAAACTGTTTCCAAAGATAAATGGTGATTAAAGATAATATACCAGATAATCTCCAGATCTAGTTTTTAAATGTGCAAATTGCTGCTTTTTCTTAAATATTCATATATATTTTGAATGTGCACAATCCACAGTTAGTTGCGCTGGAGGTACATCAGCTGATCTCAATAGCAGACCAGATCAGCGTCCAGTCGGCTGATCTCACAGGCTGTCCTGTTTAGGCTGCTCTAACTTTCCTACAGTTGGTTTGTGCTTGCAAGCCACTTTGTAACCCACTTACAACCCGGCAGCTCCTTCCATGTGTTGCCTCACTTAATCAGTGTCGTGTGCGCTGTTCTGTGCTGGGTTTGTTTGATGGAAATATGAAGCTATCCCACCAATTATTAAATTTTTCTTTCGACTATACTGATCCAGACTAAAACAGTTTTAGGTCTCTACACTCTAGAAGCTTTACTTCTACTAGAGTCATCACAGAATTTTATTCAACCGTAATGATTTTAAATTATTTTCTGATTGTTTTTTTTACAGTTGATTAATTGGAATTGATTGACTGTTAACATTTGATTGTCTCATGTACACAAAAGTCATTTAGACAACAGTCAAAAGTCAATAGTGTTTGGTGTAGTGTTGAATGATGCACAAAACTGCTTCAGTCTCCTTCCATATCCACAAATTGTTTGTTTACGTTGCCATTACAGCTTCCCATTTTCTCACAGTCCCAATAACATATTGGAAGTTACAGGAAGTAACATCTTAAAACATTAAAATCACATAATCAGCTTTGAACTGCTGGTGTCTCTTCATTTTGTGCATAATGTGAAATTAAGCACTTTCTGTTGAACCTGATGAGGAAGTGAACTCCCTCCAGTCTAGTGTTACATCAGATTCACCCTCTGGTTCAATGAATGTTTCGATCTCAATGAGGCAGCTTGCTGAGGCAAAGTTTCCCGAGTGTGTGGGTTTTACTTTAATATCCTTCGAAGAAGTGTAGGGTGGGATCAGTGGGGGAGGGGTGTGAATGTGCTGCGTGTGATTAGGAGGCGATCCTTCATTATTTCATTGGTATCAGTGGAGCTTTGATTCCGCTAACTAGTCTATACAAAGAGACCGGCGATGTATGAAATCACTCTGCTGTTAGCATGCAGAGAAAGACATCAGTGTCCTGTAAACACTCCTCATTGTGTGAGCTCAACTGTTAGTTTATCCACTCAGAAATAATCAGACACACATTTAAAAAGCCATTTGGTGTGAAGTCGAGCAGCTGCCGTCATCTTACCTTGTCCCACTGTCGCTCTCTGTCCAGAGTGATGATTATCATGGCTGGATTCACCAGGTAACCATGAGTGTTGAAGGAGAAGTCATTGTGTTCCCATGTTACATTCAACATGTGCCTGAAACAGAAATCCCAGAACAAGATGATCAGTGAGTTGAACTTGTAATATGTTTGTGCAGTTGTAACATTTTTTTACAGCATTTAAACATGTATGTGTGTAACAATATAACAAGACATACAAATAAAATTGCTACAGAAGCCGTGTTTTTAAATCACATCTTAAAACATATTTACCTTGGCTTTCAGCACAGCAGGACTTGTTGATGACTTTTAATGTTGCTTATTAATTACATTATTTTTATTTTTAAGATATTCTATATGCAATTTTCTCTTTGTTTTATATTTGTAGCACTTTGGCCAACGTTGTTGGATGTAAAGTGCGTTATAAATAAAGATGCTAAAAAAATGAATTCACATGTGGTGCCAACTAACTGCCACCTTATAACCACAACTGTGCAGCAGTCGAACAGTTCCCAGTGGATCCACAGTTTTTGAGATGTCTTCCAACGCTACAGCGACCCAGACTAAGTGTCGCTCTTGGTGAAGAACTTACTCTGCAAGACCAAAGTGAATGTTATTAACTGGCTGAAGACCAAGGTACATGCTAATGGATAAAACTCAAATGAGAATTTGCAGGATCCTGAGAGATTTGTTAAAGAGGAATGGGCTGACATTGTTCAGGAGGTACATGTGACAGTTGCTGAAAACTATAATACTTGGCAAAAAAGTCAACTGGGTGGTGTTAATTTTCACCCTGATACTTTTTTTTTTTTTTACCCCGTCAGGTGTAGAAGGGTGGTTAAACGTAAACATGCTACAAGAATGAAAGAGTTTGAATTCTTTGATTTAACAAATCATCTGACCTGAGAGGCAGGGATAAAGTAATGTTTGACATCTGTTGCTTGCCAAGATAATTGCCAATAATTTTACTGTTGATTGACTCAGTGATTAATAAACCAGTTATTTTAGTCCTAACTCTCAGGTGTAGGAGGAGCTTACATGTACTTTTTGGGATTATTAAACCCTTTGAATGGGTAATCTGAGAACGCCAGCGACAATGGTTCCCTGCTCCTTCGGCTTCCACATCCTCTGTCACATTAGACCTGTGGTGCTGCTTTCTCACACTCCAGCAGAGGTGACGAAGGCCCGCTGAGAGGAGAACAGGTCTATGCGAAAAGCCTCTTTAATCTGGTATCGTGCAATAATCTCATTAACAGGTGAGCCGACTCATTATCAAAAGCCTGTTTCCAACTCCAGCGATGTGTGGAGGAATCTGGGAGGAGAGGCCGTCGTTCGTGTTTGATCTGGCTGGAAACACGAGGTGACAGAAGTGCTTTGTTCTCTCTCGCCGACCTTCACGTTACTGCCGCTATTCAAATCATGCCTGCTGGGTTTAGCGAGTTTAAACGGACGGGTTTGTACATTATCAAAGCCTGTTCTCAATTTTCCGCTCTTTTATGGACGGTTTGGGTTTACAAAAGGAAAATTTGTCCCCCCCAAGGCTCTGAAGACTCTGTAAGATAAACGACTTCTGACATGAGAGGGAGAGAGTGATGTTTCATAATGCAAGGCGAGTGTCTGGTGACGCTTGTGTCCCGTTCGGTGCCCCATGGTGACCATCTAAACCTGCACATATAAACATTTACACGCAAAACGCCCTCAGTCTCTCCCTGAATGACCTTGGCTTACATGAGCCAAAAGCTGTTGCTGGGGCAGTTTTTTTCCTAGCGCTACCCTTTTGCTGATTAAAACATTTTCCCAATAAAATAGGATTTCCTGTGTGCTCAACGGCACAGATGGTGTCAGATTACTCTTTTGGTGATGCGAAACCACGCCCCTTACCCGTCGTTACCAACACCCTGCCCGCCAACTAAATTACCCTGCGGCCTCCAGGAGATACAGCAGAGCGCTCAGTGCTGGAGAGACGAGGAGATAGATGGCAGCGGGGCAGAGGACACAGTTTGGGAGAGTGACAGTCGCCATAAAATGTGCTCCACAGCATCAAACAGATGGGCAGTCATGAATAAATAAGTGGTTGTTGACCTCAATCTTGCCATGTCCCACAGATGTAAGACGGAGCCATTACCGTTCTTATCTTTGATATATCAAAAATGAAAGAATACTCACTGTGTGATCTCTGACCACCGGGGAGCAATTTAACCTAATTTATTATAATAACTCCAAATATTGACTTCTCTGTGAAATATCGTCACTGCTTCGAATCAGTGGCAGAGCTCAACTCCACCCAAAATAAATACAGAAATAAGTAAAAAATATAGACATAGGAAGAGTGAGCAAGCAGGTTTTTTTCTATCTGCAACATAAAAATGATAAAATGGTATAAAAGACGATAAATGTCGGTGTGTTAAAGTGTTAATTTGTTTGTCCTGAAGACGTCTCGCAGTTGTTTGAGCTCCTCTTGTGCAGCTGCTGTAACAGCTGGTACATTTTTGAGTGCGTTTCCAAAACTCTGGGGTTCAATTTAAATTTAAAGCGCTGTCCTTAGAGTCTAGTGTCCAATTAAACACGACAAGCTAGACATTATAAAGTACAGAGTTCATATCTCATGCTCACAATCAGCTCCATTAACGTCAAACTGCGGCACTCGCAGCATTTACGAGGACTGGCCCGGTAACCAGTTTTTCCCAGTGGAGAAACTCGTGTTCAGCGTTTATCTGCCAGCAAGTTTAAACAATAACCACTCTGAGTTTTATGAAACTTGGTAGAGAGGGGAAGCACGGGCAAGCTCGACTCTGGCACCTCTGTGTGCACCTTTAGTTTCTAAATGTGAGATACAGTCATAAAAGAGACGTTTCATAGGTCTCTCTGCAGTCCACCCCTGCGTTCAGTAGCTTGTAGAACCACCACGTGAACAATGCGAGGCTCTGCGTCTCTCTAGAATCTGCTATTTAGTGGTTTTTAATGTACTTTTGAATTCTATTCTATTCTATTGAGCAGCAATAACTGGACGTTGTAACATTGTAACGTTGTGACGTTGTAACGTCCACTTTAATCTGCAACATAGTTTCAGTTCATTGAGGCCTTTGCAGCCATTCATTTATTCACAGCTGTCTCAGCACTTCAGTCAGATGCAGGTGGGGACTCTGACTGGGACTTTCTTCAATCTTTCCTTTTTCAGCCATTCTGTTGGAGACAGATGGTCTCACGATTGATTCTAGAATATTTTAGTATCCAGAGGACTTTATGGCTTGATGACTGCACAGGCGCCCACGTCCTGTAGCTCCAAAATGAGCCCAAAACATCAGGTCTCCACCACCATGCTGACAGTTGGTACTATATGATGTGTTTGTGCTGTTTGGTTTTCTCCAGACTTGGTCTATGTTTTATGACCAAACATTGGCACTTTGGACTTTGCTCTAAAGGTGCGGTGTTTTGTTCAGATGCAGACCTGAGCAAGTAAGCTGCCATGTTTTTTTCTCTCTTTTTCTAGTCGTGCTGTCATGATGTCACATTTAACATGCTAACTGAAATCTAGCTCTTGTTTTTTTTGTTTCTCTGAGCGTTGCACAGTCTGACTTTGGGGTGAAATTACTTCGAGGTCCTAGGAGGATTGTGTAGTTGTGGTAACACACACCTGCAAACTGCTAGCCAGTAAAATCTAATACTTCCTGCTCTTTTTCCCAGGCTTTCCTGTGATGCTCCTCATTAGGAGGCTTATTAAACTGAGTTTAGTTGTTAAAAGTTTTTAGTCACATTATTGTGAGAATTTCCACAGCTGTGACAGAGTATACCTGCATGTCAGCACCAAATCACATTTAACCTTGTTATCACGCAAGTGATGAATGAATTGAACTTTTTCACAGTTTGAATAAACCTGTATATTTTATAACAGATGAGATATAATGGCTAATTTATTAGTGTTTCAAAAGTCTTAAAAATATATTAAAATGTGTAAATTTAAGCTAAATAAATTGATTTTACTTCCTGTTTCCTTTCTGTGGGGAGTTTATGTTCACTTCGAGTGCAAGTTTAGTCTTAAATGTCGTTGAAGTGATTTTAAGCAGTCTGAGGAGTAATCTTTTTATACCTGTACCTGTAGATGGAGCTTAATAAAATAAAATAAATTCTTCTCCTGAAGGTAAGTATATGAATTTGAATTTATCTACAGATAAATTAGAGGTGTGAACTTTTGTTATGGCAACTTTACCTGACAGTGTCCATGTGACCTCTTTTAATTAATTAATTTTTTTCTTATAAGCTTAAACTGTGTCACACAGTTTGAGGCCGGTGGCACTGCTTCATTAGCAGTTTACTTATCATATTATAAAGAATTTAATTCTTTTACATTAAGGATATGTAACAGCAGACCAGACAGAAACAGTTGGTAGTAAAGTAAAGGCGCTGCCCACAACATCGTAGCTTACCTGAACAGGGTGTCATTGGTAGCTACCGCCTTGACAGGGTTGTGACAGTCGCTGTGGCCCTCGGGAACGAAGCCTCTTTGTTTTCGAAAACTCTGGACACCTTTCACGACGATAGCCACCCCGTCGCGCACCCTTTTCCTCAGGCTCATCCTCCACCGGTCCGTAATGATGCTGATGAGCCCCACCGGGAAGCTGTCGGGTGGAGGGATGTCTGGGTTTCCCACAGCCAGGCTCGGGATAATCCAGATGTAGTCTGGTCCCACTAATCCGACCTCTCCTGCCATGGCAAACAGGTACTGGGCCTCTTCGTGGGAGCAGTAGACCAGCAGCACCTGGGCGTCTATCTGCTGCAGCAGCCTCCGCGCTCGTATGTCGTTCGTGATGTCAGTGGACATGTCGAAGGTCAGAACATCCTGCAGATCCCATATGAAGTAGCTGGTGTCAGTAAAGGACTTGATGTAATCCACGTAGGCTTCGTAACCCGGGTAGAGGCTGGTTATGACCACAAAGCTGTCCCAGTTGTATTCCTCCATCACCTTGAACATACCGTTGATCTGCTGCTCGATGGAGGAGCCCAGCTGGAGGAAGTTGGAGCCCTCACCCTGGAGGGAGAGGACAATATGGTGTGACGTTGGGAAACACCTTCATGCTTTGTTGGCACACACTACACAATTTGTTGCTGATTAAAAAGCAAATGATTATCTCAATTCAGTTTGGAAAATGTGCTGCAACATCTTGAGGACCCCCCTCATACCACTAAGCCTGCACACACACATAATTCATCCTCGGACACCTGGAAGAGAGTCGCCCAACCAGTCTGCAGTGCAGCTTTGACAAGAGCTAAGTGCTTCTGTTTTATTTTGCTCCACCAGGAGCTGCAGACTCATTCATCACTTAAACCCACGTGTCTTATTTTTGCCGTACAAACAGTGGATGCCATCCATACTTGCAAACGCAGAGGGATGGCCAGAACCTGCGCCGTTTCACCTGTCTCCTCTGAAAATGCACTGACCTTGAGGGGAGGAATAAGGATGGGTTTTCTGTTAAGTGTATTATCAGGAAAAAGCGGTGGAGTGGTGAGAAAATAGTTTGTATGATCTCGTGGTATGAGACACAGCCCCACCTCTTTATTTTAATGCAACTTTTCTGGTGAAGCGAAGCTTTGTTAGCTGCGGCAGCTGTGATTGGGTTTTGACTGAGATTCAACCGAAAAGCCGTTTTTCTTTTTCTTTACTGTGATTTAGTTGATTTAGTGATGAGCTACCATTTAAACCCGCTGTCTGAAACATTTAACGGCAATGAATCAGCACAGAATTAAAGACAAAGTGGCTGTAAATTATCCTTGGTAAGATGTAGGGCTGCTCAATTAATCGAATTTTAATCACGATTACGATCTGGGCTTTCAACGATCATTAAAAATGACTGAGCCGATTATTAGCCCCTCCCTCATTTATCCGCGACACCTTAAAGGCCGGTCCGTGAAAATATTGTCGGGCATAAACCGGTCCGTGGCGCAAAAAAGGGTGGAGACCGCTGATTAAGAGGACCCGAGGGAAGCTCGGAAAGCTAAGCAGAAGTTATTTGGAGAGTGACTGCCGTTGGTTGAAAAGAGAGTTTAAAAAAAAAACTTCAGTGGTGTTGCACACTATTTTATATTATTTTTTTAAAGTCATTGTTAACCCTTTAAAGCCGGTCAGAGCAGCACGCTCCGTTTTGCGTAACTATTTTTAAATCCCTGTAGAACCTGAACCGTGTAAGCTAGCGCAATAATTTGTTTTGCATATGAAACCGGAGGAGTTGTACTTACATCTTATGCCATCAGCTTGTCCTCGGTCACGGTTTCGTTCCACATATAGCTTTGCAAAAATTGCATAAAAAGCGCTTGCAGGAACAAAAACATAATATTCCAGAAACAGGCTTTGCCGTTCCTATCAGCTGTTCGTAACACTTCCCACAGTGAAATGATGCACATGTTGTTTTCTTTGCAAATTTGCATCATAGGATTGTTTTTTGTTTTTCCTGCAGTATATAAAAATTGCTGTATCTCCAAAATAAAACTATGAAGACACTCAAAATAAATTTCCTGTGGTGGGAAACTATTTTTTGCAACTTTATTGTATTTAAAGTTTTGAGGGATAAACCTCTTAAACTTCTCCAAGTAGAAATATATGTAAACAAAACAAAAGCGATTTTCAATTTTTTTTGTTGTTTATTGCACTTTTTTGCAATTTATGTAATTACTATGGACTTAATGCATACATATTATTAAAATATGGGCTATAACAGTTGTATTGATGTATAGCAACTTGAAATGCTCCTACAAATGGCACTACAGCATGTAAAAAAAATAATATAAGCTCTGGTGGACTTGGTTCTATAGTAGGTCTTAAAGGGTTAAATAAATATCGTCAAATAATCGTGATCTCAATTTCAGTGAAAATAATCGTGATTATCATTTTTGCCATAATCGAGCAGCCCTAGTAAGATGTGTTAAAGTCTTTCTGGCACAAAGGAATACTTTCTTAAAGTGGCAGTAGAGACACTTTCTACTGAAACAAAAGTAACATTTGTGTTTAATGATTGGTTTATTGCATTGAATGAAGCATCCTCTATAGGTCAGGTGGACACTGTTACTTAAAATAGACAACTTATTAAAACATAGACATAATTAATCACTAAGTGATATTTTAAGACTGACTTATTTCACAAGACTTGTCTTATGAGACAGTAGCAAACTATGAGGCTGTTGTAAATGATGATAGCATCACTTCTCAGAAATGATAGCAGGGTATCACAGTTAACGTGAGAGCGATTGAGATGAAGGATTATTGATCGATTCGTCAGCAGATCCCAATCATTCTGTATCATTTGTACTGTACCGCACTGCTCAGCAAAACAAACGCCGCCATCAGACCGTGAATCATTTGGAGCGGCGTGACATTAGCGTGACTGAGTGCACAAAGTTTTGTTGTGAATACATTTTGTTTTCTTCTGGAGGTTTAATGATGATGGATAATTTTTATCAACACGATTAATCTTAGTTGTTTGTCTTTAATGCATCGTTCCAAAATTGTGAAAAGCGTAACTTTGGACTCGGTTGTGTTCTTGCTCTAATAAAAGCCTTTTTTGCCACCCTCAGGCTGATAGGTAGGTGGCCCCCACTTGACCCTCTATCACTCTGGGGAAAAACCACTTCATCCTGAGCAGCGCGCCCTCAGAGCTCAAAAAAAGGAGGCGTCGTGTATCCTCAGACGGGCCTCTGAGCTTATTCATTCTGTTTCCTCGTCGTCCTTGAGAGAAGTGTAGCGGTTTTGTGATGTATGAGGGTCTTACGGTTTCAGACGTCATGGTTAAATCCACTGACTTTGTGCCTGTGACTCTACTCTGCCCGCAGCTATGAAAATATTTTCCTTTTCTGTTGACTTGCTTCGCTTGCCACTGCCCTTGTTTCCTCACACTCGTCCCTGAACAGGGAAGAAGCGTGATAAAAGTCGTTCATGCATGGGTGGACAAACATGCAGCTGCAATGAATGATAATATGGTTTTGTTTAAATGTGTTACAGATTAATATTTGCATAAGTTACATTGGGTCTCTGGACCTTTTGGGAAACTCGGTGTGTAACATCCTGCTGTGGACTAAGATGGATTAGACTGTTCTGGATGCTGGTTGTCTATACACATCTATACTGGGTGCAGGGTCTTTATGCAGGTTGGTCACGGGGGAGCTGAAGAATCTCTCCTTGAATCATATAAATCTACAAATTTACTTCCCCTCACTGCACAGCAAATCTGTCAGCGTAATTGCCTCACCCCTACAAGTGTGACCCTGACAGGTGCCGAGGAGCCATCGAGTGTCTGTGCAGGTATGCGTCTGTGTGTACGGGCTTGTGTTTCTGTATGCTTTGTAGATGGTTGCTAGCCCACGGGTGTGTCAGATTAAAGCTGCCTGCAAACTACAGTCTCAACGCCTCAATTAGCAGAGAGCAGACTGGTAGTGCAGCCAGAGTGAGCCTGGGGCGTTACCACAGGCTCAGCTGCAGTTTAAAGCCTGAAGTCACGACCGCCTTGTCAGTGTGCACAGCATGCAGAGTACTGTCCAGTGCATGTGGTATGGAAGGGAACCAGTCGTCACCAGTCATTTCCATATAATGTTAAATGAATTCTCCACCTTTTTAGGCATAAAATGCAGATTTAAATCTTGAAATGGGTCAAATTAAATTTGGCGTAAAGGCAGAAAGGTTTGCACGAGCCCAAAAGGACAGAAATATTGTGTCTGCTTTGTTTTGTTCTTTGAAATAGATCACAAGCAGTCTCTAAATTGCTTTTTCTGACTTGCAGTTGTCTCTAATGAGTAGCTTGAATACTATACATACAAACTGCTGTCCGTGACTCTGTTTGCGCAGTAAGCTGTACTTCCACAGTGTCATAGTAATGGTCCACAGTCCCAAAGAAGATTACAGCCATTGAGTGAAAAGCTTAGCATCTGAAGGCTGAGATTACATTCAGAAGTTTAAAATATGCTAAACTGATATCTGTTTACAAACATAGTTTTAGAAATCGTGCATAAGTGCAGACAGACAAAAACCCTCTAAGAGTTTTCAGAACAAGTCCTGATGATGCTCTTAAATGTCCACGTGGAGACGTTCTTTGCAGCCTGACATTTTCTTTGTAAAGGTTTGAAAACCTTACAGAGTTTAGATGATCTATTGTGATTATCTCCAACACTAAAAGTTGTGCCTGTGTGTCTCCTTGATAATTTCAGTGCATCTTTGTGTATCGATGGATACACTGATGTTTTGTACACGCTTGTTTTTATTGACGATGTTGTTAATGTTGGGCGATAAACTGCAGTCTGTGGTGTGGTTTTCAGGTTGTGTTGCTTTGCAGTTCAGACCCACATCTTTGTGTATGATTTGTGTTAGTTAACTTTCCCCATATCAAGATTATCTCTAACAACGGACCAGACCGTTTAATTTTGTTGTAGATCTGTTGTCTCACAGTTTGTTCTTTCTTCATTCTGGAGACTTCAGGCTGTGCGGTGCAGGAACAGCTGTTATTGGCACACAGAGCCGTGTGGTCATTTAGCAAGCGTTTGATTGGGGTTTGCTTTGATTTCTATTTGGCAGAGCAGTTTTATTGTTGCTTAATTATATTTAGTTAACTGTGGGAAGCCAGAAATTTAAGATTGAGACTCAAATTTTATCAATTGTGCAGCCCTAGTTTCTATGTTTGGCGAAATGAGGCGCTCCTGTTGCAAATCAGGTCCAAAAATCTTGGTTATTTTAACTTTTTGCTTGTTGTTTGCACAGGTTTTGTTTTCAGGACAATTATGTTTCAACCTTTTCTCCACTTGAGAATTATTGAGATTGCAATGACGATGATTAATCAAAGTCCGGACACCATTGTGTTTTATGTGTTTCATGTTGCTACACAGCACAGAAAGGGCAAACTCAAATCCATCACAAGAGCAAAACCTCCGAGGATGATGGGTTGGATGACGTCCAACATTGTAACAGACCTTTAGCTGTCTTTTTAAATGGCTGTTTAATTTATTTTATTTATTAAAATATGTATTGAAGGATATATATTAAATTTAATAGTTAAAAATACACAATAACTGACCTTTACGGGCTCAGAAATATCCTAGCTCATAGCTGAAGGTTATTTGAATGACTCAGGTGGGTGATATCTATTGATAGGCTTGGACTGTATCCAACAATCTAAAGAAAATAAGATATTTGAGTCAGGGATCAAGGACACACTGACGGGTGATTTGTGATAGAAAGATAGCAGCAAGAGAATGTTTGCAAGATGATGGAGAGAGACGTGCTGTGATGGACGGTTCATCGATGTAGTGAAGAAGGAGGTACAGAGGGTTGGTGTGACAGAGGAGCATGCTGGGATAGGACCACGATGAAAGGATGTACTGAGGTAAATGTGTTGTGGCAGTGAGTGAAATTTGGCACTAAAGATACGGAACACAAAGCGGTGTATGGCTCCCCTGATCACATGACTCAACTGCAGCCATCTCCCCTTCCTCTCCCTCTGTCCCTCTATGAAGAGTGACTTCTGGCCACGGCGCTTTGCTGCGACATATGTCTGCCTCCGCCGCGCAGCAGGAAGCGCCCTGGCACCGTCTTCCTGTGCTGCTGACGTCACGTAGATCCTGCACGTTGACCAGGGACAGACACACGGCTCCCTGTGGCATTTATCACAAAACAGGACTGTATAGGTGGCGTGCAGCGACACTGAAATAACGCACATCCGAGCACAGAAGCTAATTCAAGTCACCGAAACCATTAATTCTGTGTTACCAAGAATGAAGACGCCTCAAAGCCCGTCCTTTGTGAAACGTCCCACTACTTCCACGTTTCAGCACCAACACGGGTCTATAAATATCGACAGAGGCAGACTTACAGTTTACACGCTCAGTTCTCGTGGTGCACAGAGCTCGCTGTGAGCGGTTGTTAATGAGACTCATCGGTAAATGTTGCCTAATCTTGGTTTGACAAAATGTTAACCGGGGATGAAGTTGTTTGTTGCTTCGGTCTGTTTAACTTTTATTAAATCCCTCCATCAGTAAGCGAGTCAGTCGCATAAACAAACCAGACACAGGACTTCATTAAATATCAGTTATTCTTGACGTGGAGAGGATCGGTCGGTGCGAATGGTAAATGAGGGTTAGAGTTAGAGAGAAGTCGAGCTGTCACACAGTTTTACCGTTTCATGATTTAGTGATGCAGCATATAGGGCTGCTCGATTATGGCAAAAATGATAATCACGATTATTTTCACTGAAATTGAGATTTCCATTATTTGACGATATTTATTTAACAATAACAATGTGTTGAATAATGACTTTAAAGATTGTCAAAAAATAATATAAAATAGTGCAAATACTGATAACAGTGCAAATGTTTGCAATATAAGAAATCAATGAAAAATGTAAACATCTATGTTTAGTGAACTTTGCAGTGTTGCTCTGTGGTGCAGCTACACTGTAGCAAAGTTTACACACTGTGTCTACTTGATCCACGTTTGACTGAACCCATAATGTTTCCACACCACTGAAGTTTTTTTTTACCTCTCTTTTCAACCAACAGCAGTCACTCTCCTCTCCAAATAACTTCTGCTCAGCTTTCCGAGCTTCCCTCGGGTCCTCTAAATCAGCGGTCCCCAACCCCCGGGCCTCGGACCGGTACCGGTCCGTGAGTCGTTTGGTACCGGGCCGCGAGAGTTGAGGCTCAGGTGTGAAATGTATGGTTTTCAGCGTTATTTTGTTATCGTTTTTATCGTTTAATATGTTTTCCTGGGTCTTTTCACGTGTGTTATGAATAAATCTTCTTTTTTTCGGTACCGGTACTAGTTTTATTTTGTTGTATTTATCCGCGACACCTTAAAGGCCGGTCCATGAAAATAATGTCGGGCATAAACCGGTCCGTGGCGCAAAAAAGGTTGGGGACCGTTGCTCTTAATTGTTGTGACACGTGTTCGAAATGCAGAGAGGTGCGCTCGATTTGCCACACGGAGCAGCGCGAGAGTAAAGCACGAGGGAGGGGCTAATAATCGTCTCAGTCATTTTTAATGATCGTCGAAAGCCCAGATCGTAATCGTGATTAAAATTCGATTAATTGAGCAGCCCTAGCAGCATACGTCCTCATGTTCACATGTTCAGAGCGTTTATATATTTTAGATAAAAAGACTTCCAAAGTGATTAATGTGACAGATTGATGTTATAAATTATAATTAGGTAGGTTTGCAGTGTCATCAATTTAATCTTAGTTGTCATGAGCTGGTTGAGATGAGCCATAGTTGCACGTGAACATAAAATTGGAAAATCATCAATAAACTAATAAATATCAGGGATTTGAGCTGATAAATACTTTAAAAAAAAAAAATACATACGGGCCTCTCTGGACCCGACCTAATGAATCTCACTGGAGCCGATAGCTGAACGTGACGCTGCATATACACATGTACTGACTCTGCTAACACTTGTCCTTTTTACCGCTGGCTGCTTTCTGTGACCGTTCAGGAGTCTGTCTGCTTCAGTCTAGACAGGTTATCCTCTTATTTCTGTGAGTTTTGACATGCAGGACTTGAGAAGTGGGCACAAGTGAGTTCCAAAAGTAGACACGGCAGAGTCTGAAAAAAAAGAAGTGCTCTAGTTTTGAGAAAAGCCTCAGGCTCTTGTTCTTGCAAAGACAATCAGGGTTTTTTGGTCCTTTCTGTCATACATTTTGTACACTTTGTGCAGACGGTCTTGCTCGGAGGATGTGATCTGTCACACTACAGAATGGATGCTTCAAAGAGTACTTTGGATTTTAGGTCAGGATATTGAACTAAATGGATAATGAGAGAAAAGTTGAATTTATGCTCCCCTGTTCAGCGAAATTACATCAGACACGTTGAGAATGTGTAGCCACACTGTTGCCAAGTGCTTGTTCAAAGGGGGACGTTTGAATGTTTGGGTTTTCTCTCTATTATTATTAAAAATAAAACTGAATTAAATCCATCCATACATCCATCATCTGTTCATCCATCAAAAACATCAAGTCTCCTCACATAGGAGGTGTCCGGGGGGCATCTTGGTCAGATGCCCGAATGCTTTCAGATGCTCTTTTGATGGTGATGTAGTGGCTCCACCCTCAGCCTCTCTCAAATTACCCAGCTCCTCAGCCTCTCTCTTCGAGTAGATGACGAAATTAAGAACCTGACTTCTAACACTTGTATCTGCCATCTTGTTTTTTAGTCACTATTAGGGATGGGTACCGGTATCCAGTGCCATGATGGCACCAGTTCTGACATAAACGGTAGTAACCAGACCGAAAAGCAGCGCACATTTCGGTGCTTTATTTCGGTGCTTTTTTTTCCTGAGCTGTGATACACTTTAGATTCTAGCCAATCATTTTACGTTTCCGAGGATAGTAGGCGGGTCCAGGTACGTACGTTCTTTTAGAGCAGAGCTACAGATTAAAAATGCCCAAGGCGAAGCGGTCAAAGTCTGGCTGTACTTCACAGCAAAAGATGCAAACTCAGCAGCAACAAGTGCTTTAAGCTGATACTGTGATACTGTCAAAGGAGGTAACACCAAGAATCCGATGAAACACCTGGCGACGCATAGCGTTTTTTTTAAAAGCCCAGAAATGCGCCGTATTTGATAGCTTGCTGCGAGACCTCACACCGAGCACATCTACTGCGGGTGTGGTGCCTGTTATCGGACCCGGAGTTAGCAACATCCCCCAAAAACCCGTAGAGCAGAGTCCTGGCCCCTAGCCCTGCCAGTGTAGCAGAAATGATGAGGATGATGATGCAGCAGCAGCCGTTCTTCTCTGGGTGAGTAGCTTAATGTTGTTCGTGTGTAATTTACATTGAGTAGGCTAACCACGTTATTACATTAATGCATGTAAGGTGAACTAGCAAACATCATCATAGCTACATGCGGCTGTCTTCTTGTTTGATGGCAGATACTCCCTTCACCCTGGCCAAAAAGGCTAAAATGACCAAAGAAAAAGAGGGAAACAGCTGAACATGAGAGGTTTTTGGACAAAGTTTGTGTTTTTTCCATTGTTTAAGCACTGCTTCCAGCCAAGAGTGATAACATATATGCCCCATAGCTGCAGAAAAGGCTAACATTGTTATCTTTTTACAAAAAACAGCTGAACATGAGAGGTTTTTGGACCGATTTTGTGTTCTCCATTCTTTAAGCACCGGTTTGAGCACCGTTTAAGCACCGGCACCGTTTCAAAAGTACCGGTTTGGCACCGGTCTCGGATAAAACCTAAACGATACCCATCCCTAGTCATCCCTAGTCACTATCCACAAATGTAGAACGACCAGCTTCACATTCAGCTTCACGTTCAGCTTTACGTTCAGCTCTCTTCATCACAGCAGACTATACAGAATCCACGTTACTGAAGATGGTGGATCAATCCTTCCTGCCCTCACTTACAGATTAAACCCCCCAAAATACTTCTCTTACCGTTTTATGACAACGTCACTAAAATAAAAACTGCACCAAGAACTATTATTCATTTCCAACTAGAGTCATTTGGCTAGACTATGTTGTTTTTCTGGATATGATGACTCTGTGTCTGTGGCAGTTTAAGGATCTTTTCTAACAATGATAAGCGACTTTTGTTGTCACTGGTTGAACGAATAAAAGGTTGTGATCCACATTCAGCGTTGTAGCTGCAGCAGACGGCAGCAGGCATGAAGCATGCAGCTCAACCAGCACAGAGAGTAACGCCACAAACACAGAAAGAATCCGTATCAGTTCAAGTCTACCCCTCGAGTTTGGAAACTCCGCCGCCTCCACTGCCAAACACAGTAACTCTTCCGAAACACAACAGGTGTTTGTCTACAGCTGACTCAAGCGGTTGTGAGTTTGTGTAATTGTGGCACTTTGATGTTGGAATAGTTTATTTCAAGTCTCTAGTGTATCAAATTAAATAAAAGCAAGTAGACCTGCTAATCTTGTCCTCTGTTTTCTTTCTTTGGAGTCTGATGGTTCTTGTACCTCTTGAAAGTTGATGCGTTTGTTCCTTGTTTGACCAGCTTTACCAGGTGCGCGTTCTTCGGGCTTCCCAAACCTGTCGGTGATTTGTGTCAGCCGTGATTATTGATATTGATTTTATCCAGTGTTTAGACACTGAGGAGGCTCCTGGGAACTGATTGATCTAAAGCTTCCCTTGGTCATCTGATCCTGACGTGACTGCTAGCTGAATGAGTTCCAATACTATAATTACACGAAAAAGCAATATTCTTAATTGAGTCTTCGGCCCAGCATTAGTTTTTTAATGGCTGTTTGTGATAGGAATAGAAAATGAGGCGTATAATGGCACGTCAGCTCTGATGTTGCCAATCGACAAACAGAAATGTCCTGAGGATAGCAATCGGTTTATCACCTAATTTCATGCTGTCGCTTTCATAGGGCTCAAACTCTGTGCTTTCAGTGATATGTATGAAAAATGAATGAGCTCCATTGCCTTGTTGACTACCCTTGACAGCACCCCATAAATCAATTGGTGAATGGCATTCCTGATTAAGGGGAAACTCAAAGAAGGTTAGATCAAAATAATCTCTGTGCAGCTCGTTCATTACTGTTTGCACATTTTTACCTTTTCAGCGATCAAATATTAAAATGCTACTGAATAAAGCATAAATTATGGCACTTTTGCTGTCTAAAAACAGTGCTTTTTGGTGTTTTATTTGGTCTATAACAGTCTGACAGACAATTACAGATCATCTTCTTCTTCCTTCAGGTAATTTATAATCTTTATGACATATTTTATATCAGTCGCTCTAAAAGTTTTTGTTGTTTTTTTGAACTTCCAGCTTTGCTTTTATCTGTAAAACCTTTATTTATAATGTTGTCTGACTCTTTTCCCCTAGATTATAAAGTTCTCCACATTTTTGCATGTTATTATTTTATTAATCATTTACTTCGACTTCTTTTGGAGGATTTTAATGTTCAGAGCCGTTAACTTTTATCCCTTGAGAATATTTAGACGATTTAGGGTGCACTGCCTTGCCTGAGGATATTTTGAGAAATGGTCAGCAGGGACAGATTTAATGTTTCCTGTCAACTGAGCTACAGCTACCCCACATCTCTAACCTCTGAGGCATGCATTAGTTTTAATTTAAAGAGACGTGGCAGTGCGGACTGAGAGGTTCACTTTAGAGCGGGATAAAATGCCACATTCACATGATTCTTTTTATGACTACATTTATCTGTTGTCTGTTACGTTTTCCTTGTCCTTGCCACCAGAGAGATTATCAACACATGAGCCAGTCATTTATAAATTGATGCACAATTGAGTATCAATCTGTTTGCCACTTATCACAGCCCAGGTCACAGGTTCAGGCTGAAAAACCCAGACCTCCCTCTCCCCAGGCACCTCCTCCAGCTCATCTGTGGGAACACCGAGGCATTCCCAGCCCAGCTGAGAGATATAACCTCTCCAGCGTGTTGTGGGTCTTCCCTGGAACCTCTACCCAGTAGGTCCAGTCCCCCCTTTTCACCTGTTTGCTTTATGGGCGTATCTATTCATTATTCTGTCATTATATGGTTATAAAGATTCTTCTTTGGTGAATCTATAACGTGAACTTGCTCAGTTCTCTGCTGGGATGAGCTGAGATAGCGGTCAGCTGTAATGTGTGTATGCAGAGTAGAATTACAACTTTTGACTGAAATTAATTTTAACCTTATTTTGGGAAAAAATGTATCAATTTTATAAAATCAAATTAACTGATTACATGGATGTAGTTTTTCTTTTGTCTCAGTGACGACTGCAAAAGTTACGGATTTTATTTGATAGAGATTCAACACGCTGCCCAGATATCTGCCTGGAAGCAGTGCAAAGATGGATACGAGTGGACAGACGTGTGTATATAGAGTAAAGAAGGATTTTGTGATTACTCGTTTCTACAATAAGCACATTTTTCATTTGTGGGTTTGGTTTAATTTTCTACAAGTTATTAGCTTCTTAAAATGTTCACACAAACAAACTGGCCGACCTGAAATTTGAATGCGTTGAAGCAGCAACATTTTTTGTTTCATAACCGTTATTGGGGTCAGTTTGAAGGTCGCGTGTTCTTCTACTTGGAAGCAGGTGAAGTTTGAGAAAGTCTAAGCATGCTCCATGTTTTTTATGCTTTTGAAATGTTTAGTAATAACCAAAATCTTTGGTATTTGTGGTATGGATTAAGTACAAGTGGACCCAAGGCTGCGGGAAACTATTTGCATGCAAATAGCAAATCATGCAGGGCAGGCATGTGTGCATGTCACTCAGAGACCCGGTGCCTCAGTGGGTAGATTACGGTTGGTTTCCAGCTGGGACCATCCATATTAATAATGCATGCACTCACTGCTCTGAAAGGCAAGTATAATGGCTTCACTAAATGTCATAAATTAATGGTCCCAACTAATTGCTGATGTAAAGCAATCATTCATTTTCACACTAGCCTTTGTCAAAGAGCTTATTTCTTATTACATGTGTTTATTCTGTAATTTACTGTGATTGATTCGCTGTTTCTGTCCTCAGGTTTGAATGGTTAAAGTGTAAATGAGCAGCAGGAGGCATTAACTGCTGCATGACATCTCTTTTATTACCCTCGACGCCATGCGGAGGGCGAGATCACGCCGCATGTTTTCTGAAATGGATGTTGTTGACAGGGGAGCTGTCTACAGGCCCGTGTGAATGATGCAAATTACTGGAGTCTTGTTAGTGTCTCCTTGCTTATGGAAAGCCTCAAGAGTCAAATGGAAAAGGCCAATCTGGGGCTTTGAATGAAGAACCATATTCTTATCCAAAGCACTGAAAGAGTTCACTGATGCTGTAGGTGAAAAGATGAATTCAGTGCCGTGAGATTACTGCCTCAGGCTCGTGCTGTTAGATGCTGTGATGGTTAAAACCTCTTGTGCATCTTTCGTATTAGCATTTTTCCACTGATCTGATCGTTGCAAAGGATCACCATCATTTGTAAATAAAGAGACCAATTCTTTTTAACTGTAAAAGTAGCTTTAGCTTATTATTGTAGCTCATGGCTAAAAACACATCTCAAAATCCCCTGTGCTGAGACCTGGTAGGGGGTCAGTTTAGGCGTGGGAGGCCTGCAGTTTGCTGATGAAGAAAAAGGCCTAAAAGCTGCTTACTCTTCAGACTAATGAAATGGGAAGATTTGAGTTTACTGAGAAATTGCTAATACTTAAAATAGCTTTAGGGCAGCAATGATACTTTTCACATTATTAAACACATTTTAACACTTTTAAAAGACTTTGATTGTACCTTAACTTAGATTTTACACTCACATCAGTGTGTTTGGTTTTAGATTTCATCTGAAGGAGTAAACAGGTCTTGAAAAGTCTAAAGGTGAATGTGAGGCAGGCTGATAGGGGTGCAGAGCATTTGTATGCTTGCATTAATCCTAGTAATAACAAACAAAACATCTTTTTAGCTTTTAAAAATAATAAATGCCTCTGATCTAATTTCGACTCCCCGAAAGCTGCTGACCAAACTCGTTGGTGTGGTAATATTTAATTAGAACTTAAATAGTGGTTTAAAATAAATCTTTAATGACATTTTAAATCCTTTTCTCATAGACTTTGATTGTATTTTATGTGGTACGGGCACAAATATATAACATTTGTTTAATATATTATAAAAAAGTGTATTAAAAGTCCATCTGACTGTGGGTTGAGAGAACATCTGGGAAGCAGCTAAATGGCGTTGAGGACGGCCACAACAGCGACACGGTCAACCTGATGCTGTGCAAACATGAGCCGGCAGGTCTGGGACTAGCTAGCAAAAACAAAAGTTGCAGTGTGGCTGTGTTTGCCTCAATGGCCCAGCCAAGTTGTTACGTGTGAGGAAAAACATAAATAGCTGTGCAGCATGCATCATTCAAGAAACCAAGCATAATGTGCACCACCACCAAGTCGAGTCATCAAGTGAAAGAATCATTTTTCAGGGCTTCAGACTGCGGCTGTCGACGTGTGATGCTATCCCAGCTCCGCCAAAGTGTTTCTTGTAGAAATGTCACCAGAGAAAAGATTATAGTCTCTGTTGCTGGTATTTGTGCTTGTTTAGATCGATCGTTGCAGCTAAACCAGCTTCAACTCAGATGTGGTTTAAATGCTCGTTTGAGCCACAAACTTGTCTCCTGTACTTGACCTCACCTCAGTGTAGCAGCATGTGGCACTAACATCATGTAACACAACCTCGACATACAACATCTGCACAAAAATGTTCAAAAGAGTTGGAACTCTAGTTTTTCTTATTAATAAAATTAGAAGTTGCACTAAATGTTGACTAGGGCTGCCACGATTAGTCGACTAGTCACGATTATGTCGACTATTAAAATCGTCGATGACTAATTTAATAGTCGACGCATCGTTTGAAGCTTTGTAAGATCACAAAGGACGCAGGAATGAGTAGCAGGATTTAAGAGTGTAATAACGGACTGAAACAGAAGATGGCAGCACTGCATGTACAAGGATGCCAGCTGCCGTTAAACCCCGAAGAAGAAGAAGCTGTGTCCCAGAATTCATAGCGCAGCCCAGCGCAGTTGTCGACAATGGCGGCAGCTAGTTAGTTTTAACTTTACTCTTATTATTCTTTCTGGGTCACAAAATAAACGTTTAACATATTTTCAGGCGAGAATGTAGCTGTGTAAACTTCAAATATCTGCTCAGTTTATCAAGACACCACATATTTTCAAAAGCGCTCCGACGTTTTCGGAGACGTCTGTTACCCACTAGCTCGTTAGCTAGCCGGGGGCAAGGCTAACTAGAGCCGTGAGAACACCGGACTCCCGGCAAATCGTTTTCAAACCCACCGCCGTCTTTCGCTAGTCAGGTTAAACATATATATATAAGTCACTTAGCCAAACTAACATTTTTAAGTTATCTTTCTTTAGTATTTTATTTGTTCCTGAGTAAATCGGTTTGGCTGAGATTAAAGTTATAGTTTTTGCACAGCTAAAACTGTCAAGCAGACAGCTGATTATCAGAAGTGTGAGACGATGGAGAATATACTCCGGTGTCCTGTTATATTTTAGAAAGCAAGGAGTTTATTAAACTTCACCGAAACAATCTGCAAATTTCATTAAAAATTAATAAACTACCATCTTGTCTTTATTTTTAGTTAGCACAAACACTTCAAGGTGTAAGCTAATGATAGTTATATAAGAGCAGATGCTGCTGGTGCAATAAGCTGTACGCTGTACGTCCAATGGATGATGATCTGATTAGTCGAATAATCGCAAAAATAATCGGTGACTAGTCGACTATCAAAATAATCGTTTGTGGCAGCCCTAATGTTGACATAACAATAAATCATATCACTTCCTCTTGCAATAGATTATCAGCATGCTGGTGCCAGATGTTGTTAGTCTTATATAAACTGTTTCCTTCACCCATTTGACTTGGAGCCAGTACCTCATGATACACTTGGGTACCAAAATTCAGCGTCTTGCATTGAGGAAGGATGGCTCACATCTGGAAAGTTAATCAGGGAGCTAATATTAACTACAAGATAAAAACACACTGACACCACAGTACAGTGAAGAAATGCACCAACCCTTTTCTCCTTCACTTGCACAGATTCGTGCAATGTAATGAGCATCTGAGACGGCGTGGTGGTGATACCAGCGTTATCATGGGCATCTTACTGGGAAATGGGCAGATGTATTGCATTGTTTTGCCAGTCAGAGCAGATGTCAGTCATTTGTACTGATTATTTATGCAGCATGAGTGCTCCAACAATAAATCAGCTGGCAAATCTGTGGGGCAAATGAAAGTCTGGATTTTTTTGGTGTTGTTATTCACTCGTTTTCAAATAGCACAACTTCATCATTTGACATGATGGGTTTTGTTATGCAAAAATTATGTGTGAAGCATATCCGTTAGACTGTGGCTCAGATAGTGGAGTGGAATTATGATACATGGTTGATGCTTTGAAACTTGAACAAGACACTGAACCCAAAGTTGCTTCCAGCTGGAGCAACAGTAGAATGCTTTGAAGGCCGTAGATCAGGCAGTAAAGGTCCTATATGTGTATTAAAAACTGAGGATTTGAATAAAAGGTATATTCTTTGTATCTGACTTTGAAATAGTAACATTTTCTTCTCATGAATTGTGTGAAACAATAATGCAAATGTGCAATTTGGTCATTACTAATATCCATCGATTTTCTTTTTCTCTTCTTCTTTTTTGCTCGCTTTAAAGTGACGTATTATACGTCCTTCAGTGTTCATTAAGCTGATGTAATTAGCACTCGGATTCCTGTTTTTTTCCTAATGGCTTCTTTGTCATTATTTAACTGCTCTCAAGAAAATGAATCATCACCTTAAGCAGAATTGTGATTGAAATGATTTCTCTTTTTGCTACGAGGACTATAATTACCACGAGTCACGCTGCAGACTCAAGTGATTAAGTAAATGTCTAAATACTGAATGAAGCTGTTATCTAACTTCAATAAGAGTAAGGAGTTCTTAATACCTGACAGACCAAAAGGAAAAACAGAAACTTTGTCCAGGAATGAGATTGACCCCAACAATTGATTTCATAGAGCACCTATCTCCTTTGTTTAATGAAATATTATTATAGTTGGTACCAGAGATGGTGTAATCTGATTACTTTTTTCAAGTAACGAGTAAAGAAAGGATTACTGTTGCAAAAATGGTAATTAGATTACCTTTACTTTCCCGTAGGAACGCTGCGTTACTGCGTTACTAAAACCGTGATTTTTTGCGAGAATGTCTCACGACAGTGACGGAAGTGAGTGCGAGGTTCGTGGCAACAGCTGTGTGCAGATCAACAATGGATCATATATCGAGTGCAGAGAGAGTATGAGCGTGCAGCGTTTAAAGCGTGGAAGTACTGACCTTACTTTGAGTTTGATTCCATAAAAAGTGACAAAATCATTAGTGTCCGCTGTGCGTGGGAAGAAAACTTCTTTTTACAGCGAAAAAAACCCTAAACTTCCAACAAGCACCGAGTAGCTACGACGTAATGGGAAACTCACAGAGAAACTCGCGGATTCTTCCACTGACCGCGGCACACCTGCACCAGGGTAAACCTCCGCCTACCCCACTCCTGCTTTACAGGTGAAAATAGAGCAACAGGGCCGCTGAGTCTTTGCCTTTATTTATTTTCTGCTGTGTTTTACTTGCATCTATTTGAAAGACTGAGTGAAAACACAAAAAAAATTATTTTATGTGCTGGAATGTGCAGAAAATAGGTTTAAATGTTAAACTAATTTCTTCCAGTCAGAGAATGTTGCATATAATTAAATTTTTGCTTGATGCATAAAGTTAAAAGATTAAAACTAATAAAACAAGTTTTTAAAAAAAAGAGACTTTTCCATTTGATTACATTTTGTATGATGGATTATGCAGAAAAAGTAGAATTAGGCTGAAAGATCTATCACTTTATCACCTGTTCAGGTTGTAAATCGTGTTTTTAAAAAGTAACTAAGTAATTATTTACTTTTGAAAATAAGTAATCAGTAAAGTAACGGGATTACTTTTTTGGGGAAGTAATCAGTAATTAGTTACTGATTACTTTTTTCAAGTAACTTGACCAACACTGGTTGGTACTGTGGTGTTGGTGTATTCTGGATAAAAAGAAAAACTGAAAGATCAGCGGCGGTGGAATAAAAACAAAGGCTTTTGTGTGTGTGAGGTGTAGTAATTGATGACGAGCTGACCTTGTGTGGCAGGACGACAGCAGAGCCTCCACTGATGCCCACGATTGGCACGGCCGTCTGAGTGGAAATGAAGTCCAAGATCTGCGCCACGGCCTCTGAGCCCACGTTGTCCTCGAACACCACGCCATGGACACGGTTGGTTGAGAGAGTGTCGCAGATGCGGGTTAGCAGCGCCCGAGGGTTAGTGTTGTTGACCAGTACAGTGATAGGGTTCACCTCCAAGGGAAGATCCATGAAGTTTTCCCGACTCAAACGCCCCTTGATCTCCGTCTGGTAGGCCGTGCCGCTGAACACCACCGCCACATTCACAGAGGGCGTGGGGATCCCGAACGGCCGGCCGGAACAGCCAGGGATGGCGCAGAATAGCAGCAGCAGCAGCGGCGGCCACCACGGGGAGTCGCTCCAGCAGCCTAGACGAACGCCCATCTCAGTCACCTACTGCCTGGTGGGGGGGATAGAAGAGATCGACATGTTAGACAGGAAGATCTTTTTGTGTTTGTTTTTACGTTTTGATAAATATAAATGACCTTCTGGCTTCATCTCGGCTCAGCGTGCCGGCCCGGTCGCTGTAATCAGACGTGTAAGAGCCCATTAACGGAGCCCAGAGCAGTATTTTTAGTGTTTGTCAGCGTGCAGCACGAGGCTGTGGCCAGGCTGTTGCGTCTTAGGATGGCAGCTGCCACCCTGCTGCTGTTGGATTCTGCGGTACAACCCAGCAGATGGTGTCCAGCGTTTAATGCAACAAATGGAGAACAAGAGGATTTATAATTTTTCTCTCATGACATTACTTTTGATGCTATTACTTAATTTCTTTTTTAGCAGCCCAAGGCATTCAGGCTTAATCTGCTGCAGATCTGCATGCATAGTTTTGACGATCATGTGGCATCCACAGTGTCAGAATAATGTTCATTAGCATACGTTTCAACATATCAAAAGGAAAAAAACTTTATTCACAAATGCCTTTAATCCTCTGGTGATAAAATCCTTGCTCCTTGTGCAACACTGCCTCTCTAATGGACTGCAATGCAAGCACTAACTCTCAGCCGTACTATCTTAATTACTTCCAATTGTTGTGCTTTCTGCCCTCTGGAAGGTAATGCAGGAGAAATGCCATAGTTGGGACTCTGCGATGTCAAACCCTGTAATGTTAGTTTAACATTCACATTGTAAGCAGACAGCGGTTTGTGTTGAGCTGTCAGACAGAGTTAGGCTCGTTGTCAAATCTTTCACAGCAGTGTTTGTGGCCCTCGGGGAGTGCTGCACACTGGGCCCCTGTCACAGAGATCTGATCCACCATGTGATGGAATCCCAGTGGGGTGAATATATTGTAATCCCTTGGTAATCCCAACCAGGCGTCATGGCTTATCAAGAGATTTGGCTAGTGCACGGAGCACGGTGCAGCTCTGTGCTGCGTTTTTCTCTCCGTTCTACATCCTGTGTCGGACCGAGCTGTGAGCTCCTCTGGAAAACACTGCAGAACAAGCATGCAGTGCATGACGGCCGGGCCGGTTCATCTCTAGAATACTTATGAAGGAATTGGGTTTTTTTGTCATGTTGCATGCACAGACTCCGAGAAAACACATCACGCATGCATGCATGGGAAGCTGTTCGTGACGTGTCCTGCATGTGCAACTCGACTCTACATCCTGTTCAGTGACATCAGCCGTGTTTCAGCTGACAGCAGTAGAGACGTTTAGGCTTAATGTCGTGAGATTAACATTCATGGAAGAAATACGTGAAGACCTCCTGTATATTTAATGAAACCGTAAAACAGCTGAGGCGCATGAATGAAGGCTGAACGCTCAGGTGGTAAAAATGTCATTAAAGCAAAAATGGAGTCATCAGTAACTTTGTGACATGATTTTAATATATTTATTTATATTTTATATTGTATAACCACCACCGCAACAGCTATGGTTCAATTAATTAAGACAAAGCAACGCTTTTTTGAATCCGGTGATAAGGCAGGGAAACTTCTGGCCTATCAAGCCCGTGCCGAAGCAACCTCCAAACGAATTCCAAAGGTCAAGTCTGCCGCTGGTGACATAATATCGGACCCAGAGGGAATTGATGAAGTATTTGTTCGTTTCTATTCCAATCTGTACACGTCAAGCTCTCCACCTCTATCAGAAGAAACTCTCCAAAATATACATTTTCCAAGAATAGATCTGACGAAGGGGTTAGGGGGACCGATTACTAGGGCTGCTCGATTATGGCAAAAATGATAATCACGATTATTTTCACTGAAATTGAGATCACAATTATTTGACGATATTTATTTAACCCTTTAAGACCTACTATAGAACCAAGTCCACCAGAGCTTATATTATTTTTTTACATGTTGTAGTGCCATTTGTGGGAGCATTTCAAGTTGCTATACATCAATACAACTGTTATAGCCCATATTTTAATAATATGTATGCATTAAGTCCATAGTAATTACATAAATTGCAAAAAAGTGCAATAAACTACAAAAAAAATTGAAAATCGCTTTTGTTTTGTTTACATATATTTCTATTTGGAGAAATTTAAGAGGTTTATCCCTCAAAACTTTAAATACAATAAAGTTGCAAAAAATAGTTTCCCACCACAGGAAATTTATTTTGAGTGTCTTCATAGTTTTATTTTGGAGATACAGCAATTTTTATATACTGCAGGAAAAACAAAAAACAATCCTATGATGCAAATTTGCAAAGAAAACAGCATGTGCATCATTTCACTGTGGGAAGTGTTACGAACAGCTGATAGTAACGGCAAAGCCTGTTTCTGGAATATTACATCAGGTTTCCATGCCTGAACATGTGGAGGTGGCCTCGTACTTTGTGGATAGCTCTGTAGTAAATAAATTTGGGTGGTAGATGATGATTGGCCCACTAAAGACATCTGCAGTGTTATGATTCAGAAAAAAGAAGAGCTGAAATCCTGCAGCTGTAATGGGAAACATGTTGCTTTCTAAACTACAGTGATGGGCTCCTCAGTTTCTAATGCGTTGCTTGCAAGTTGCATAAATATGTGAGATAACTTGTCCCAACTTTAAATTTGCGTTAAAAAAAGGGAAACCTTTTCCTTTTCAGTGTTTTACATGTTGTCTTTGTACTGTGAGATTAAATAAATAAAGTAGACCACAGTATGTTTAACCTATATAGAGTATAACAACATGGAGCGCTGCATGCTGTACATATGGTACAGACGGCACATTAACGGTTATTCCATACCCACATGAAGAACCCGAACTTTTCCCTGTTAATTGCAAACTTTCTTCAGCAAGAATGCAAGAAGTCAGATATTTAAGGTTACACGTAGAGATGATGGTTTGGGAGGTTAGTCCCCATTACAGGAGTAATGTAAGCACACACACTCCTCTGTCCTATTTATTTCTTACTGCCTCTCTTGGAAAGCTGTCGCCAAAGTCCGTTCTTGTCAAAGGGATTATGGAAAAGCAACGTGACTTAAATAAGTTGCTTCAGAGCAGCACATACCAGCCACTTTCCTGTTTCCTCTTCTTTTGACGGCTGAACTGTGTAAACAGGCCACCGCTGAGAATTATCTAACATCTGATGAGAGATTAGATTTTAAAAAGCGGACGAGAGACCGAACTTTCAAAGTTAAACGGTGCCGATCGGCAGTATCGTCCCACCAATCGACAGTGTTCGTATTCTCTGTCCTCAGTTAGTTAGAGTTTGACTAACAAACATTTAAGATGTGCTTATCCCCCTCTAGTGGGTGACATACGGAGGAAGCAGTGTCTTTACTGAACGAGCTGAGAAATGCAGACTGATTAAAAATAGCTGCTGGGGCTCTATCGTACAACGACGTTATTTATTTTTAGTCTGTTGTGCTTCCACACTGCTGACACTTGGACATTTTGTTAAGTTGAACAGGTAAATAATGCAAACATCATACACATGTTATCTGCTCCCAGAAATTGAATATTGCTGATAAGGCAAATTGGATTTTCTGCACACGGCGACACATACACAGACTCAGTGATGAGAATGTGAGTACATCTGGTTCATGCATATTGAAGTCTTGTACAGTGCGGTTTATTTCCCCTTCTAATGCAGTGTATGTTTCCTTCACCTTTTTCAGCACTGTCTCAACCAAAAGCAGCAGTTTATTTTCACATTTTTAAAAAATATCATTTTGTCATATTGGAGGGAACCTGTTTTGTTCATTTCCAGGTCCAGATTTTTATTGTTGGACTCTAAGTAATCCTTAATTTTCTTATGAGGGGGGTGGAAGCTTCAACAAGCACCTCTGGCATCTCCCTTCCTCTCCTTTTGACCCAGCTTTCTTCTGATTGGCTGCTCCTTGCAAACAAAGAGCTTGAACAGCTGGTGGGTGGGGCATCTCACAGCCAAAGAATGACCACATGAGGAGATCCCCCATCTGTGGCAACATGCAAAGACACAAGTAAAAAAGAAGCTGTCTGAAACCGAGTGTTTAGAGCAGCCTGAAGCCTGACCCTTTGGGATTATTTATGCATACACTGACCTCATTATTTGGAAATTTGGCCTTGTTTAATATGAGCATCCACCACTGTATCAGTACACATGACAGAAAATGAGGATTAGCGCAATCAGTGTCCTTTAATTACTTTTGCAACAGCCGTCCTGCCCCACAGTGTGCATTGAAATCTCATCTTTGCATCCTGCAAACTGCATCCATTCTTCCAAAGTTGTCCACTCTCTGTTTTCTCTGATATAGACCATATGAGTGATGAAACCACATGAAAGAAAACAACCTGCCATTTATCGATGAGATGCTGCAAAGGTCCTCCAAGTGATTCCTGATCCAGCTCATTAACGTGAAGCTGCAGCAGTAAATACATCTGGGTGAGAAGTGTGGTGCAGTGTTTAATGACTCCCTTTATATTCTGGGCACGACACCCCTGCTGCAGCTGTTTAACAATGTGCACCTGTCCCGTCTCCTGCTACTTAATCAATACACTCATCCATGGATCCGCAGCCTGCTGCGTCTGTGTTTCACCTGCTGATAACAGTCCAGCAGCTTCCTCTTGATCCAGCGCTGTCAGAACTCCATGATCAAGCAGATCTATGACTTTTATGGGACTCGTATGAACGTTAGGGCTTCCCTATCGTTGCACCGGGTAGGCAAACACTACTTAAATTAGCTCTATTGTTCCTCTTGTGACCAGTTCTTCCCAAAATAGTGAAATACACCATCTTTAGCAAAGAAAGAAAGACGTCCACTAGGTTTGTAGGAACATAATTAGCTTTTTAGTAAAATAAATAAAATAAATCTCTGAGCTCAGTTTGACACGGCAGAGGCAGAACTTCTTACTGAATCACTTTATCACAGTATCACTTTATAGATGAAATCAAATCAGTGGTATATCCTGGGTGTGATCAGTGAACGCCAATCCACCAAATCCAAATCAAAAATAATGAGCTAATTAATGGGACTTTTTAGTGAAACTAAGAGATGTAGGTACTCCAAATCAAGACTTTTTATAGGTAACCAGATAGCATCTATTCATATATATATATAATTATAATTTTAGAGGTAAATAAATAACTTTTACTTTGAAGGGTTTTTTTTCTCATTTTTTAACCTTTGGAAAGTTTGACTACCCCGTTAGTTGGCGAGCGTTTGCAGACAAATTGGAATCTTTCATGGAAACTACGACAACTCACAGGGAGGTTTTTAGTGCAGCACCATCACCCAGCAACTGCTCGCTAACCGGTCAGGAAATTCACATCTTTATTTCATCTTCGGCTTTAACTGTTTAAATTTAAGTATTACTGTACAGGAATAGAGCGTTCCCAGTTTATTGGATGTACCTTAGCTTGCTAATCTTGTTGGGGACTGTAGGAACATTTTTCTCTCCAGAACTACGAAAACAAAATCTTCAAAAAACTTCAGAAATGTTGGAAGTGTGTCGCAGCTTTTGAGCTTTCTGTTTTTCTCAGTTTGGTCTACGTCACTGCTCGCTGTGGGTATCCTGCAGACAGGATCAGTGCTTTCCAGGCTTGAAAGAGGTTTCTTTAATAGAATTTAATAAATGCAACCACCCAGCAAACACAAGCCACAGTTTGACCTTCTCTGTTACAAAGAGTCAGGATTCATTTACCACCAGATGATTACACCTGTATGAATATGTTGAACTAATCTCTGATTAAAAAATACAGCCACGCTAATCTCTTTAAATCTGCACCCATTTAACTAATCTGTAGAATCATCATCCTCATAAGTGCGGGGTGAGGTGAGAGGCAAAAAAAGGAAAAACATCGGCATCTAAAAATATCCACGGTATGACATAGTTGGCGCGTGTCCGCATTTTTTGGTTGGAGCCCAAATGAAAAGTGTTTTTGTAAACATTTCCTATACAGGCTGTACTGCAGTCAGACGTTCTACAGCGCGAGCTTTGCTAAATGTGATCAATCCTCGATATCTTCTGACTGATCTCAAATAAACTAAATATCTGGAGCCAGATCTCTGGATGTATCTGTGACCCAGGACAGCCTACCACTAAGACCGCTGTGCAGGTCCTGACCGAACCTTTGAATCAGACTATTAAGGTTTCCTATCCCTTTCTGATCTGTGTACTTTTACACAGAATACAGAAAAGCTAAGACAGACAGAGTCTGTGCCAAATCCTGTCCTCAGTTTGTAGTTTCTCTCCGACTGTTGGCTGCTCTAAGCTGCTCCAGTTAAACAGCTTATATCAGACAATAACTGCTCTTTGTTTCCGTGGGACCGAGTCTGGCACGGCTCCACATCGTCTGGCGCTTGAGTTAATTAACAAAGCAACACCAGTTCCTCAGCTGCAGTTTACCAGATAACAAATATTAGACTATGCTGTATTCAGCTGTTCTACACTTTTTTACTCATGTATTCAAATAATGATGAGATTCAGATAAATGTAATTGATGATCTTCTGCATCTGACCTGCCGAGGTACAATAACTCTGGTACAATGCGTTGAATGTTTATTGTACGTGGTCCTTTTTCAAAATTGACCTCGAAGTAGAGCTTGGCAGTGGTTCGCTTGTTCACAGTGTCCACAATTATATTTATAGTCCGTTCTAATAATGGGTGAGATTTTATAATAAATAAACTTTATAAAGTTTATTTATTATAAAATCGAGTAGGTCACCAATTGTTTAACAGCATGTTTGAGTTTTGCAGGCCACTCGAAGCAGCTTAAACTGCAAACCACATATTTGCTGCCAGTAGACTGAACCATGTTTGTGACTGATCATATAGCAGCACTGTTGTGCCTTATATGTGAATGCACTCAGTGGTCACTTTATTGTCCCCAGTGGGAAATGAAGTTGCAGTATGTCCACACATCAAACAACACCAAAAGAAAGAGAACATGGTTTAGTGTTATCAAGCACGATGATAGCAGCAGGTATAAACTGCACTTTATACCGACAACCTGAAGGAAGCAGCTGAAAGTCGTTTAAGAGAGGATGACAGAGGTCGCCTTCCTCAGCACCTGCCTGTTATAAAAGTCCGCAAGCTGGACCTGAGACCTCCCTGAAGTCTTACCAGCCACTTTAACAAGGTTACCAAGTCTGATCTTATTGGACTCTGTGGTGGGGCGTGGTCGGCGGTGCACGAGCAGGAGTGGGAATCCTCCCAGACTGTCGGCCGGTCTGACCAGCAAGCCTGAGGTCGGCGTGCTGGTCAGACTGGCCTCACCTCCACCACAGGCCTGAGCCGGAGCTCACGACTCCGTCTGTGGTGCTGTGTCCATGGGCGACCACCTGAACTTGCACCTCCCTGTTGCTGAGCGACCGATCTGTAGGCTTGTTGTGACCTAAAGGTCTAGGACTAATAATAATAATATATGTTTATTCAGCGAGACCTTTCTGTGAACCTTTATCTTCAAATAAACATGATGTAAAATTGCACACGTTATGACTAGAGATGGCACGATACCACTTTTTTATGTCCGATACCGATACCGATATCATAAATTTGGATATCTGCCGATACCGATATGAATCCGATATAGTGTTTTTTAATCAACAAAACTGTTTTTTAAATATCTTGCTGCATTTTGCAAGTCTGCAAGTTCATACTCAAGTTTAAAACAACAACTACACTAAAGCTATTCTGTTATACCTGTATACAAAAAAAATATTTCATAGTTCAGCAATACTGATCAATCTAATAAACTTAAACCTACACCATCCTCCCTATTCTGGTATTTTAAAGAGTACTTAGCGTAAATATTAAGCAACCTAACTAATAGGGTTCCAACTCCCAGCAACAACAAAAATAAATAAATAAAAAATAGGGAACCACCCCTCACGCTCCACCTCATGATGCTTAATCGACGTAATCAACCTTAATTTGATGCAGTGTGAAAAAAAATGCACAGAAATCAATTATTTTTCAAGAAATATTAAATAGATTCAACATCTTTCTTCAACAAAATTGCAGACTGCACAGATGGTACCTTCCCAAAGGAAAAAGTACTATAGCTTACTAGGGTATATATATTAGACTTAATAGTTACTATATACAGTAATTGACTTCTATTCATTTTACATCAAATTAAAACTTTGGGTGTCAGATAATTATTTATTAAAAGCTAGACATTTTAAATGAGAATAAGAAAGAAAAGTATGTCTTTGTGCCCCCTTTTCCCTGTTAATGCCCTATCGGCCCCCCTGGCTAAACTTTGCTAGATCCGCCCCTGCACAGTTACCAGCCGTCAGCTACGTAGAAAAAGATCCTCGAGTAGAAAGTAATATTAAATAAATTCTAACAACAGCTGATCAAGCTTAAACGTGCTGCTGTTGTTCAGCCGCTGGTTTCCTCTTTCTGGTGCAAAGTGGACCAAAAACAAACGAGAGACAGACTCGCACAGAAAAGCCGATCAGCTGATTTAAGCAGTTTCATGATTGAAGTAGCAGCCGGAGAGCGAGAGGCAGTCGCTTGTTAAGCTTAACGTGGGAATGCTTTACAAACATTCAGAGATGGACTTACACACTTGCTTTACTTCTCTCGGGGATAACTTTGTGGGAGATGAAATGCCAGGTTGCTAGCGAAGCTCCACATGCTATCCAGACCACCGACAGGTCCTGCATGCCACAGCTGCTCTATCACGTGATGCATACGTTCTGAGGTGAGTTACGGCATGTTGCAAGTTTTGTGAGGTGCTTTCGTGATATTTAATGGATCGGATTACATTTTTTATTTTTCTCCGATATCCGATCCAGTAATTTAGGTCAGTATCGGACCGATACGTAATATCGGATCGGTCCATCTCTAGTTATGACACTAAAGCCGAAGCTGAATTTAAATAGCATAAACAACAAGTACATTTATGCAACTAACCTTGGAAATATCAAATTAATTATTGTGCAAAAACGGGCTGTAACTGCTCGCTGCCCTCAAGCTGCACAATTTGTGTTCATCCTAGCGTGCAGGAAACATCTTTTTGGCCCTTGTTTGGTTTTTCAGTCTCCTCGAGTGTGTTTGTTAAATCTCTTGTCTTTTTTCATCCTTTCTAATCGTGCTTATTTAATTTGGTTCTCTTTAGGCTCGTTTGTTTAGAAGATCAATCGTGAAGCTCTCATTAAGTTCGACACCTGTGCCTCTGATGTTGTTTAAGATTAAACGATGGGAAACGACAGATTAATGCTAAAATCAGTGGATTGTTTGATATTAATCAGAACTTTGACTTGTGCCACAAAGATTAAGATTCACGGCCTCTCAGTTTCACTGAAGCTTCACTGAAGCATGTGCGTAACTGGCCACCTTTATGGAACAGTGAAAAGAAATGTGTAGATAAAGCAATGGAGGCGACTGAGAATAAATTAAAGACAAAACCGGTTAACAAAGGAACTGTGGATGTTTGAATTACCATATCTCCTGAGGCAGGTGCTCGTCACTGCAGGGACTCTGACTGCAAATGCCACATCAGCAGTGACGAAGTGTTAGACATCTGACAAAATGGCCTGAAAACAGCCATCTTCACCTGCTGTGACTGCTTTATGCAAACATAATTTGATAAAGTGGAGTTTTTCTGTTGGATCATGCTGGACTTGTTTATGTCGAGTGTAATAACGCAGATAGCTGCTGTGCTGCCGATTGACCCCCAACAAGCCAATCTGCAGTTAGCCAGTGATGATGCTGTGACGTTTGTGGATCACGGTCATAAGGCTGTGAATATTTCTGTATTTATTATTTTAGTAAATACATAGATGAGGATCTTATCTGTATTTTGTTTTGATCAGTATATTGATAACAAGAATCAGAACAGAATTTGTTCAGTGTTCTCGTGGAGGACTCAGAACCTGCAGTGATGTGCAACTCCAAAAACGAAAGGGCTTAAAATCAACATTTTAACTCTTTTTTTTTCTTTAAAGTTTGTTTTTTATTATTGCTGTTGTTGGTGGGAGGAGCTTTGTGGTGCATGCTGGGCAGAAACTGCACCACCTGCTTACTCGATGCTCGTAATCATATGATTCAAAAATTTATTTAATGCACCAATTAACCCACAAATGACCCTGTTTAGCAGAGCATGCAATCATTTGTGAAACATATACAGTGTTTAACATTCATCATAGCGTATTTACAAAATAGGATATCAGCTGTTAGAGGCTGCATCTCTGCATTCATGAGCAAATAGGTGATGAAAATACAACACAGACGCACCAAAATTAAGAGAGCATCTCAGTTATCATTCATCTATTTGCTTCTGGGGTTTAAAATCCATGTTACAGGTGTTTTCCCCTCCAAGTAACTGCCCAGAGGTGTTGCCAAATTGCTTGCGTAAGGACTTGTAGCACTGCAATAAATAAAACAAAACAAAAAAACTATGTGGCTCTTATGTTATATAAACTTATAAAGTTAACAAAATGCATAATCCATATCATGTTTTTGTGCTCATTTGTACAAAATATGGCTCCGTTTCCATGAAGGCCAGGATTTTCATTTTCTGCAGCGACAGACTCGTCAGCAGAGGGGCAGGGTCCCCCCTAAATCTGCCTGTTGATTTACGGCTCTGGTCTTTATGGGATGGGGTCGTGTATCGTGGCCGTGTGATAAACGGCAGCCGGCCGCGTGAAAAAGACCAAGTCGACGTCCACCAGGGTTTCCTGCTGAAATGCACCCAAAGTGAAACCCCAGTGGAGGCTTTGAAGTCCAAACCAATAACAATGAATCTGTTGCACGTGACCTCCGGAGACAGAGACGCATCAAACAGACTCACTCGGTGATATTAGTTTCTGTCGCGGACCCTTTGACTTCGCCTCTGCCGCCGGCACTGCAGACATATTTAAGACGCGCACGCCTCTACTGGAACTCTGCACTACGAGTGATTGATCTGCCACAGGGTGAAAACCTGTCTAGGTAAAGTCCTCATAAATCTGGTGAGATTTTTACTGTCGTCTCTGAACAAAGGTTCTGGGGTGGGAGAGGGGAGTAGTCAGGCGGCTGCTGGTATCTCTTTGCATTAAAGGATTTAAATATTCAGGAGGGAGATGGAGCAGAACTGAACAGTTGGATTTTCTGACTCTGTAGCATCAGAGGGGCCACGATCAGCAGGTTTTAAATGCCACAGCAGATGGAAAGCTATGTAGCCGGCTTTTATTACAGTTCCATCTTTGAAACCTCACGTAGCGATAAAGCAGCGCTTCCTCTGCAGCAAGTGTCGTATAACCTTGATCAGGTCATCGCCCAGCTTGAGCCTTTTGCATTAAACCTATAAAAAGAAAAGACTCCGTAGTTTGGTCGTGCAATAAATGGATCAACATAGTCGAGAAAAGATCATCATTTACTCCAAAGTGGGGGAAAAATCCCCAAGGACAGAGGCCACGTGTTTGCTCGTCACTGGACAGATGTTTGATATATATCTCTCCTCTTTGCTTTGGCACATTTATCGTCAGGGGACACTTCATCACCCGGCGTTGTCTTCGTCAGCACAGCGCGTAGTGAAATCGAACAGATTGTGACGCGTTTTGAGGGTAATAATCTCTGCGAGGCTGAAGATTACAATGGCAATGCAAATGTAATCCATTTTGCCTTTAACACATGGGCGGATGTTTGGCGAAGGCTTACAGGGCGCGACATCACACGCTGATATCCATACTCCTACTCTGACCCTGCGGGCTGACCTGGCTGTAAACCCGCGGCGGCAGGTAACACGGAGGGTGGCGGAAGCGTCCTCTGTCAGGCTTTGGCGGACCCCGCACTCGGCCTCATGTGCAGCCGTATGTAAAGCAGGGATCAGTGTAAGACCCTGGTTAAGCTGAAACTGGGGTTGCCCATGCAGAACCAGACCACCCCCCCTCCACCCCTGCCACCGGTCCAGCTGTCACCAACCTACTCTCCCAGTTGATATAGTGGCTGCACACAAATACAGCTGACCTCTGACACACACACACACACACACACACGCTCTAATCCACATATGAGCATATCACTTTGTTTTTAATCTGTGTGTGTGTGTGGCCTGTGCAGTCTTTCTCTCCTTTCCTATTTTGTGTGTAAAGCAGGAATGTGCAAGATAAACGCAACATCAGTCAGTTCTTCCAAATCACACACCCACAGAGGCATAAAGCTGGCAAGACCGTATTGATTTTTGTGTGCGGAGGCTTTGAAATACCAATTTTAAACCAATTTACTTTGTACTAAAGATAGAATTGAAATATTATATTTGAAAAACTCTTCAGCAACATCGCCGTATAGAAACATTGTGCTGGTTTCGGGGATAATCTTCAGGATCTGTCAAAGGCTTTCACACAGATGCTGATTCTTGGACAGCAAACTGGTTTAGGTTTTTCTCCCTGGATTCAGAGCTCAGTCATTAAATGCATACGTGGGTTTTACTTCAAGAAAACAGATTTTCAGTCATTTGGGTGAGCTAATACAACTTAAACATGGTTCGAGGACTTCATGTCATTGTTGTATTTACATGTAAACCATAAATGAGGATGCAGACGAGGCTTGTTCGCCATTTGGTAAGAGTCAGCCTTTGCACCATGTCTGTGCTGCTGGTGCAGGAATAGCATTACTTATCCGATTGTTCAGTCTGACGTCACTAGCCGTGTCTGGACCTAAACTCCGCTGCAGGTCCATATATCAAACGATCACTGTGGCATTACTGAGAGTTGAAAAACTGTCTAAAGTCTTTCATCTTTAATAAAATGATCAGCGTTCTGCTCTACCAGGTGTAAGAATTGAGTTTAACATCCAGGCATCCATGAAAACGGAATTTATGACATTTAACGGAGTTAGAAGTTAGCAGGGAGTTAGCTCGCTAGCTTCTATCTAAATACAATATAGCATGTCCTGACTGCGGGGTTTTGGAAACAAATTAAAACGTACAGCTCTGTTATCACTTCCAGCATAAATGAAGACAGGAAACTAAACAGCAGTGACGTTTGTAGGGTTACTGAAGTTTGGCTAGCTGGTATATAATGATGTGCTACGTGACCGCTAGCGACACAGCTATGTTAGCATAATATAAACAAGCTAACTTTTTTTCCACTCGATAAAAGTTAACGTGAGTGTTCTCGGTGGTCAGGAACAAATGTAATCGCATGGCAGGATGCTGTAAAAGGACCAAACTTCAGTCAGGAGAACAACTGAGATAATCCATCCACAATACGAGGTTAGTTACATCCTAAGGTTTTAAAAACTGAGCTTAAATAAATGATTAGCGGTAATAAAAGCAGAGGGAGGTCAACAGTGATCACTGACTGTTTTAGGAGCTTTTTGAGATCAAATAGAAGAAAATACAAAACAAAAGCCATATTAAACGCAGACTACTTTAGGCCCGGAAGTAGGATTCGTCACGTCATCACTTAATGACCGGATAGCATGCTTGTAAGAATCCAGCTGCATCACAGGGTCACGTTAAATTAGGAAAGTGTCATCTGTCTTCACCGTGTTTGTTTTGGTTCGAGATGACTTGAAGGTCACTAGAGCAAAAACACTGCATAGATAGTAGAAATATTAGAATAATAATAGAACATTTGCATTTTTTTGGGCAGTTGTAACAGCTCACAGACATAAACCGAACCCTGCCCAGCAGAGGATGTACTCGACCTGCTGGTTCGGATCAGCTACCAGGACATAACAAAAACGCTTGTTTGGCCCTCGATGTCTCCACGTGTTGCATGCTGTGAAAGTTCAACACATCCAGCAGACGCACATCTGCATCATCACCCAGTCTGAGCTGCGTTCAGCACATCAGTATTGACTTTCTGCTCGGGTTCGGACTCCAAAGAAAAACATCTGTCATGTTTACCAAGTATCCACAAAAAAACAGAATGAGCTGGAGCTTTGCAAAAACACTCTGCAGGACACTAAGTGTTATTAATTGGTTATTGAAAGGATACGTGGGAGAAATTTAATGTCAAAGGAAGCCGACAAAGAGATGGTTTTCTTTTGCTGTCTGGATGACTGCACGAGCTTTCGATTTGTCAGAATCTGTGAAAAGGTAGTGAGAGGTACAGCCTCAGTGCCTCTAATCGCAGCTCAAACATGTAAAACCACTCCATGGAAAGCAATCGGAGCATGTCATAAACAACTCTGGCTTTTATGGTTTTCTCCGGAGATGGCGTATTGATTTTTGCAACAATAAACAGCCTCCAGAAAAGTAAAAAACAATTCTTTATCTCTCAGGAAGTCACGAGTTGTGCCTTTTTTGCTCTGTCGAGCAGTTTGACTTTGTTAGGTGACGCTGAGAGTGACAAGAAGGACAGAGGAGGAGGAGACACGTGGCAAAGCCCCAACCACGTCGTCATCACAAGCTGCCGAACCACCAGGACGCTGCGTGTCACTTTTTGTTAGACGGCAGTGGAAACGCTTCAGCCCGATTTCTTTAAACGCAGCTTTCTGTTTGGATGTCGTCTCACCGGCCTCCCTCACTTTCCAGGCCCTCCTTCTAAGGTTATCGCTGTCATCATCCCTCATCGAGACGCCCTCCCACCGCGTCACCCGCTCAGGGATAATTGTGAAAAATTAAGCGGGACACACGCAGCTGTGAATAGAAAGCAATTAGCTTAATCAATTTCCCGTACTACACAGCGCACATGCACCCACACGCGTCACACATGCACAAACACTCAGGTTGGTGTCAGGATCCACAAGAGGCAGAAGAATGACAAGGAAAGGAGAGGCAAAGAAAGCCCCCCTCCACCGCCCTCCCAACCCCACGGCGTGTCAGTTTTCCTTCTCAACAGGGACAGGACGTTAGACGAGGTGCAAGCGGCGCTGCGCCATGAATATAAATGGGCCCCGAGTCTCTGTTGTGCCCGTGAGTGCAGCCATAAACTCGAGAGGAGAGCAGCATAGCCTGCAAGCCTCATTCTGCCCGGAGTTTGAGGTTTCACCACGCAGGCTGTGCAGTATGAGAGCGCCCTGAGAACTTCTTCTCGCCCGGCGTCGCAGCACAGATCTGCGTTTGAACGTTTAACGGTGACCCGTACGGGTTTTAGAGATTGTCGAGAGAAGGGTTTAGGGATGATGCCCGAGTTAAATCTACCCTCGTCTCTGATGACCTTGGATAGATTGATCTGATATCCTGTAACCTCCTTCCCTCCTCTGCAGTAAATGTTTTACTGTCTGGGATGCTTGTAACCGGCCGTCAATCAGAGCAGTTTCCATTTCAACCCGTTCCCCGTGCGGGCGAGCCGACTGGCGTTTCTGTTTTATGTCTTCTTCTTTTTCTTTTTTTTTGGGGTCTGCTCTCTCAATCATCATTCTCCTCTTCCCGTCTTCCTCCCCTCCCTCGCCTCTCGCTTTGCAGAGACGTAAAGATGGGTGAGGTTTTGTGTCTTTAACATTTGATTAAGCAGATCGGCTCCGAGCGTGAGATGGGAGATCCGGACAGCTGACAAATCAGCCCGTGTCTGTGTGATACCAACCCGGAGGTTGTTTGTCAGTCTGCCCGCAGGCTGCAGGCTGCAAGCATGCGAGGCTTGCGTGACGATATAATTTAGCTCTGCAGTTGAAGAGCTCAGTAACTCGAGGCTACAGGAATGGTTGTTAAACTGGTGTTTGTGTAGCTGCTGTTGCTTTTCTCGCTGTCAGTCTCTGCGCTCACTGAGATCCAGCGCTGCGAAGGATGACGGCGTTCGTTGCTTTTGTTTCAATTATAAAAAGAGCAACAATGCTGCATCCATTTTAATTACCATACTCAGGCTGGTCCAGGCACAGCATCAGCACAGGGGAAGAGATTTCTTCACTCACTGGTTGATGTTTTATCAGCTGATAATCAACTGCTTCACATACTTAAGTGCAGCTGGCCAGGCCTCTCCTTACTCGGCTGCTAAAGCCTCATTCACACAGGCCTCATGGGGTCAACAGCTGCTTTCTGCAGGGGTCATCACCATGATAACCCCTGGAAAACATGTGGATTCCACAACTGGTTTCTGACTCCAGCATCTTTCTTTGGTTGCTGCTATGTTGCTGTGGGGGTCAGTAGCTTGCTTGGAAGACGCCAATTTGTCTGCAAACACTTCACAACAGTAGAAATGAACTTTGCATTTCAGTCTTAGACTCTTTAGAAAAGCTTTGCATGATTCACAATGAAAAATGATATTACCAGCTGTCACCCTCTTGTCTGACTGTGTGCCTTACATGACCACAGATTCATATAAGAACCTTCCCTGTAATGTTTGAAGTCGTTACAGCTGCTCGGTGCTGCTGTAAGGTTTGTTCAGTGTCTGCTAACATGAAGGCTGATCCTCCCTGACAACCTGTAACTGATAGTGTTTAATAAGTCAGACATATTTGCTGCTGAGCGTGTTTTTGGTGCAGCCGGGAGAGGGACGATCATAGTAAAAACCCTCGTAACCATTTATTGAGTTAGGCGAGGTCCTCACGTGTGTTGAAGGGCAGGTGATGTAGTGAGATTGCATCATGTTGTGCGATGGGCTGAGGATCCTCCGGCTGGTTTCTGGTGCGCATGTACGTACAGGCTGTCTGTACTGAACTCACATACACGCACCCAATTACTGAAACTGGGATATGGTTGGTATAACATAATGAACAGCCATTTTTCACCTGCCTAACTGCTGCTGCACTGTCACACACTCTCACCACCCCCCGCTCCCACTCTGCTCTCACTGCAGGAAAAACAGACTTTTACCTCCACCTGTGGACCTGCGATTTTACAACAAATAACCACGATTAACCGAAGAAGTTTCATCCTCACTTCAACATCGCATGAATCTTAGGTTTGATTCAAAATAAATGAATTCTTGGAGCGTTTACTTCTATAGGCGGTGTAAATGAAAACTCTTTAATTGCATAAAAGCCCACGAGGACACATAAGACCCAAATTTAGAGCCTGATAAATAAGAGGACATCTGCAAACTATGAAAAGGGACATAAAGCAGACTCATTTTCTTCCTAATGGATCTCAAACCAAAGTAACTGCGTGCCAAAGTGGAAATCATGCCCACTTCTTATCTAATCCCTATTAAACTGGTTAATTTTAGAAGCCAGAATTCTTAAATGAGTATATTTTCTGGTCTGGACGTGTGTGGCTGTGTGTGCATTTAAACGACAGGCATCATTTCCAGGTTTGAAAAGTGAAGCCAGTGGGGAAGTGGCTTAAATGTGCATTCCTTGTGGCAGCCAGCAGAGGGCGTCTCCTCAGGCTTGGATTGTGTAGAAGTCTATGGAAAAAACAGGCTTTTGTTCCCGTGATCTATAAGCTCATTAAAACCTTTGCCGATGAGTTTGTGTGACCTCGTCCTCTGTTTTCTTATCTAATTCAGCGTAGTGTTCCTTTTGTAATTCCCGATCACATCACGCATGCAGTGAAAGTGTCTCGGTCACACAAACACATTTTCTGACACAGACAAACATGCTGTAGTCTGAGTCTGGCCGCTGTACAGGAAACACTGTTCCACAGGTTTCTGTAGGCGTTTAATAACCTGTGTGAGCCTTAAAAACAGGTTAAAGTCAGTCTGTGTCCATCCTTCGTGGCTGTGGTGTCCGGACAGCAGCAGCCTCGGCTCTCAAAGAAGTCGTGTCCAGCTCGGCAGAACGTCCCCGCGGATTCCCCCCTCACCGTCGCCTCTCATTTAAACTGCCTCCCTTCCTCTGACCTCTTCATCGTTAAAGCCCCTTTTTCATATTCACTTTCTGTCCACGCATGAAAATAAAACGACTTGAGTCGTGTTTAAGGCCTGTGACAGAAGAATCTGTTACTCTGAGATAAAGAGACGTCCGTCAGTTATTCACTCAGGGATGGATAATGTGGCCGTTTGTTCCGGATGGATTCCTGCCTGTGTGTTGAGTTCCTGCTGCAGACATGCGTCTTGACACTATTAAATTGTGGAGCGGATGGTGTTAGTGATCCTGGGGCACATGTCAGATAAAATATAGTTTGTTCCATGTTTGGAACAAACTATATTTCTGAATAAATCTCTAATTTCGAGCCACAAGATTTGATTCGAAGGCGCCGCGTCCTCCTGGAGCCAAAACGCTAGAACGAATCCTTCGGTAATTGGAGCAAGCACACATTTTCTCACATCCTGTGAAGTCACTCTTCAGTGGCAGTTCAATTTCCCCTGCAGCAGTGGTATCTCAAGTCCGGCGGGCATGTATCAAAAGGCCCTCTCAGCTGCTCTAACTGTTTACAATGACGCATCGATCCACTCTGCTTAATCCCCCCCCTCCCAGCAGCTCGGTGAGTTAAAGCAACAGTTACTGCCACCTACAAGAGGCGGAAAAAGCCCCGCGCAGCGTGTCGTCTGATCCCTCTGACAAGGATGCTGTCGAGTACCCCCTCTGATCTGATCCCCTCTGCGTTCTGATAATTCTGCTATTGACCCAAAGCAGAAAGCAGCAGGAGGAAACTCTGCTCAACAAAACTACAAACAAAACTACTCCAAAGAAGCAGAAAGCATTTCCATACTTAACCAGGAGTAACTGCAAGCTGATCGGAGCACGCCGGTGCTTAAATAATGCGATCGACGAAGGTGATCTTACCTGTGTTGGCAATCCACATCCAGCCCTGGCTCGTCACCACTCATGCCGTGTGTGCAGCTTCAGCCGTCCTGTTCCCCGTTTTCTTTTTTTCCCCTCCTTCTCCTCCTCTCCTTTCTCTCCCCTTTGGCCCTCGTCTTCTCCTCCTCCTCCCTCCTTCGTATCTCCCTCCCCCTTTCGCTCTTCCTCTCCCTGCACTTGTTTGAGTCTATTTCAGTAGCAGCAACAGAGGAGCCCGCTGCGACGGTGGCATGGTTTCCAGCACTTTGGCAGAAGGTCACATTATCACTCGCTGGTAAAAGGGAGGGGGGGGAAGAAGAGGAGCAGGAGGAGGATAGATGGAGTGACGGAGGGAGATCAAGGTGAACAGGTGCCAGAGGAGGAAAAGGAGAAGCAAAGCAAGTTGATATAATCTCAGCCGTCCACGGATGCGCTTTTGGTTTAGTTTTCCAACTTGTTGACAGGGACACCTCTGAAGACTGTTTTCAGGTAATGTGTCCCAGGAGGAGAAACTGAGGAGGAATTTAGGAGAAACCCTCGAGTGTGCATACCTGTGTGAAGCAGTAGCCTTTTTAAAGTCTTCACCAGCCGCGCAACTCTGGGGGAAAGATAATTCCTCTCTTGGCTGGAAAGTGAGTCTCTGGGAAAAAGAAAAAACTAACAAAGCTGCCAGAAACTTGCGCCAAAAGAAATCCTCAACCTTCAGCTCGTCACCCGCGTCCTTGATCGTCACTGCCCGGTTCGTGAAGACGCAGATCTACTCCGTCTCTGACACCTGTCCGCATCGTGTGTCCCCATCTATCGCAGGTCCTGCAGGGTGACCCTTCTCTTCATTTCCCAGACTCCCTCCTTCGTCCTCCTCTGGTGCGAGCGGTACTTTTACTGCCACTCCATCAAAATAAGGCTCTGAGAAATGATCCAGCTGCCCGGGACGAGGCCGTCGGCGGCCGGCGACAGATGGCCGGAACAGAGGTGCAGATGCAAACTGCTGGAGTTTGGAAATTCTTGGATCTTCCTCGTGACCTTTCTCCAAGCGCACCTTGCTTGCTCTAGCCTTCAGTTGGCTGCACTTGTTGTCCTGTATGCCTTGTTGTTTTTTGGGCTGTTCCTACCTGTGCCCCTCCTTCGCCCATCAGCAGAGCTTTCACTCTGGCTTCTCTGGCCGGCTGTAATCCTGACTCCTACACTCCATGTCACAGGAAGGGCTTGTGAGCTCTAATCATTATGTAGTAAGGATTTATCCTCTCGCTCTCCCTCCCGTCTCTCTCTTCCCTTCCCTCCACCCCTCCCGTTTATTTCCCTCCCTCTGCTCTTTGAGTACTGGCTGCCCTACAACTCTACAACATCCCCCCTTTTTCAACCACCACAGATTAATGCATCATCTCTCCTCACGCCTCCCTGGGACCCATTCGTTTGTCAACTCATTCATTTTTATTTTTTGCCTTCCCACCCGCTCGCTCGCTCCCCGTCTTGCCTCCTGCCGCAGATCGCATCAACAGGTTTGCCCTTGAAATATTCTCTGGGACAGGCGGAGTCAGTGCCCACCGTTTCCTTCCCATCAGGAATGTGCTCGTCCCTTAAACTATAAGCTTTTAATCAGTGCACGCAGAGAACGCATTGATGGCAGTGTGTGCACATTTACAGTCTTTATATACTCTAACATAAATGTTGTACAATGTTCAAGTACACATCAGAGCCTGGCTCATTTTACTCCATCTAAGATGGGCTATGAACACACACACACACACACACACACACACACACACACACACAGTAGTGTAGTACTGTACAGAAATTTCCATTTGTTCGAGGTAATTTATACGCAGTGTTGTTGTAATGCACTTTATCCACCAGGGAGCACTAACACATTTGTCCTGCTCAGTATGTATAACAAAGCCAAAGTGTGTGGACACCCCGGCATTACAGAGGCAGTAATCTGCTGCTGTCACAGCTTCACCCTGGATGAAGCCAGGGTGAAGCTGTGGGTTTTCCTCACAGAAAACTTTTCCTTTATGGAGACACACTTTTCACACCGTTAAACTGGACCCTCCGAATCCCAGAATAATGTCAGGTTAGCTACATTTCTGGATGTAAAGCATGCTTTGTAGCAGTGGTTCTCAAACTGTGGGGTGAGTCCCACTGGTGCATGAACCTGATGTTAACCTGTAACTTTGATGCTGACGTGAATCTTTAAGTCAAATTCTTTTCTGCCTCCTGAAGTGGGGCATGTCCGAACCACTGGGTGTGTATGAGAATCCACTTACAAGTTATTGGTCTGAGTGGGACCTTGTTCAGCTCAGCGAACCGGTTCTTCGCACACTTCATGCTTCAGCGTAACCTTCAGGTTCATAACTGGAGCAGAATAACCGCAGGACGAGATCTGGGCCAAGCCAGCTGTTGGGCTGAGACGGGAGAAGCATTAAATAAATAAATAGAGTGCTAAAATAAATCCCAAACATACTTGCTGTTAACGTACCTGTTTGATGCGTGGGAAACAAGTAGCTTCTCCAGGTATACAGTGATGTTTCGCTCAGTATACTTTAAATATGCCTCATTTTTTCATGTCCGTTTAACAACAAGATAAAAAAATATCCTTTGGAAATATGTTTGTAATTTATTTATTATTTAAATTAACACGTTTTGCAAATTTATATGACTTTGAGGTTACTTTTGTCCGTCTTTGAGCTGGAAGTCGTGCCTCCTATCTTTCTTTGAACGATGCATTTTTCACAATGCTGTTGTTTGGAAATAATTTATATTTTTATATCTTGTCTCTTAGAATAGAATAGAATAATCCTTTAATTGTCCCACAAGGTGAAATTTGGTTGCAACAGCAGCCAGAAAGACACATATACAACAAACAAATCTTGTCTCTTGTAAAGTTAGATATATTTTCCATCCATCCGTCCTCTTTCGCAGGGTCGCAGTGAGGTTGGAGCCTGTCTCAGCTGTCACAAGGTGAAATGCAGGGTCAACCTATCACAGGCAGCTAAGAATCACCAGCTAACCTCACATGCATGTGTTCAGACGGGGCTGTCCGGAGAGAACCCGCGCACACGCTGACTGACTTTCAGCATTTAGCTGAGATTTATCATCTGTTTTCACTCCCTGCTTGCAGAGCAGCAGGTCGATACTGTGCTGAGAGAGACGTAAACTGAGGGGATGGCTGCATGTGAGAATCTGTGTCTCTTCGAGGGGAGCATCTGCAGGCTGTGGACGCTGTGGCGAGAGCGTAGTCTGTTGGCGAGGGAGGGAGGAGCGCTTGATGCACGTGTTCGGAGAGTTGCGTTCCCCTCCTGATGCTTGCTGTAATGGTCACACTAAAACGCTAAAATGACCCCCCACACTGGGAAAGGTCCCGGTGCTCCCCGTGGGCAGTCTGCCAGCATGTTGAAATTGATCATTCCTGTTATGAAATGATTTTTGCACGTTTGACCTGATTCCACAGCTGATGTGAAAATACAGCTGCAGCTTTGACCTTGGTTGACCTTGGCCATCTCCCAGCAAACATGTTTCACTCCTCTGACCTCAGAGGCTCAGCGTTGTTGTGTCGAGTCTGCAGGAACTGCAAAGTAGAAATCTTTGAAAGGTCACGCTGGTGTTCTGGACATGAAACGGCACCGAGACAAACTTGACTTTAACAGACCGGCGCAGGCTGTCTGCAGGTGACTCATACTCGTCTCGAACGCACCACAAACACGCCGCCTGAAGCTGTTTTAGCTCCACGTTACTGATTTGATCAGGACACCAGCCCCCCCTAGAGTTCAGAGAGGGGAAATGCACCTGCTGATTTGCACGTGAAATTGCTGCTCAGAAACACTCTTACCTGTGAACTGCGCTGCACTTTGCCCTGTGTTTAAATATTTCAGTGTCTCAACCTGCACTCCACTTTCTCAGCCCCGAGCTGACTGTGAATGAGCTCAGAATCATTTTGATGACACACGTTTACGCACTTCCAGGTCACATTTGCATATATTACATTGCCGAGCTGCAAACAATCTCCATCACAAAGGCAATTGCAAACTGCTGTGGCACGCACAAGCCATTAATCTTAATTTCTTCCCTTGTGGATGAAACCTTGGAAAAATGAATCCTTTTTCTCGGGCAGAAGGACATCATTCGGATTTTATGAGCCTGTCAGGGCGGCACTGAGAGATGTGCCGGCGAGGCCGTGTTTGTTTCTCTGCGTACGATGCTGGAGGCTGAGCCCGCGACCCCGATCGATCACCGGACGATAATAAATATCCACGAATCCCCAGTTTGTAATCAAGAGCTCACAGGCTTTCCTCCATTGATATTTGATCAATAAGGCGAACAGATGGGACTGTAAAGCTACAACGAGGTGTTGGGTTGTTGCTGAGCAGGAAGTGTTACCTGGCCGACGCGGGTACACCTTTTATTGTTTATTTTTAGTTTCTCTTTTCTCCATCAAAAGAAGCAGAAAACAAACCTGAGACTTTCTTTAATCTACAGTCAGAACCTTTCTGTTTGTTGTTTTGAGCAAATAATTGCTCAGCACTCAGGATGATTTTGACCTTCATACCACAGGTGATCTCAAGTTTGACCTTGACTTTTAGTTTGAGGTCAAGTTTTGTGATTTTTATATTTATGCTGTTCATGCATCTGCTAAGAGGGAAGCCCTGGTGGCCTCCAGTATTTTCAGGAATAGGAAACACGTGTTAAGTTTCTTGTTTGACTGCTCCTGATTTATTTATTTATTTTAAACTACATGACTACATTGTTTTTTATGTAGGACGATGACGCGCTGTTAAAGCACGTGTTAAAGGTTTGTACACTCTGACTGTGCGTGTGGCTCATCATCCACGCTCCAGGTTTTTTTGCCTCACACTTCCACTTGTCATCTTCCTGAACCGTCGGTTCTTTCCTTTTCCGTGCTTGTTCATAGAGGCTCACCTGACTGTTGGGGTGTCTCTGTATTAGCGTAAGGTTGTACCTTATAGTATAAAGCACCTTGTTGCTGTGATTTGGTGCTTTGTATACATAAAACTTCCAGATATTCCACCCACTGGCTGGTGAAGTCTCCTTTTTAAACCTCTAACTGAGCTATTTTCTGAATTGCCATTGGCCAAACAGTGATTTCTGATTCTAATAATGACGATGATTTACCGAATCGAAAGTGTTTACCGAGGTCACAGACGAGGAGAGCTGAGCGCCGTGCATCTGCTGGCTATTCAGAAGCCTGCAGGTTAAGGTGCTTCCACTTTGGCTTCGCTCTTCAGGCACAGATGCTATGTCAGTCTTTTATACCAACCAACGGATTTTCTGATTTGGAAGCATAAGAAATGGATCTGATTTCAGAGCATCAGTTCAAATGACTTCAGCGAACTCTTTGATGAGCCTGATCTGTTCAGGCTGACACACTCTGTTGCTGTAGGCTGGCATTCGTGTAAACTGTAAGGCTTTGGCCGAGCAGGTGGGCTGAGCGAGGAGGAAGTAACACATGTCGGGGCAGCAGCAGAGGGAAAGGCAGACATATGCTCTTTCTCTGTGGCCTGGCCTTCCTGCTTCACCGGACAATATGGCAGCGAATCACAGCTGACCCAAAATAATATTTCCTCACAAACGGCAAACCAAACGTCATCTCGGGCGTCACCGTGGCATTTAGAAAGAGCCTCTGCTTTTCTTCCTGGCAGCGCTCGGAGATATTTTCAGATGAGTCTGAGGTGAGGACAAAGAGTAAGGTAGAAGGTAAAAGGCCACACTCGGCTGCTGTGGATCTCACGAGGGGGCGCACATTTATCCCACCTGTGACCGACACCAGCTCGACTTGTTTATGAGACTCCTGAATGAAAACGTTTCTGTAACGGCGCTGTTAACAGTGATGTCCCAGACTCATTTACTTTTGAGCCTGTGATCTTTACACCAGCCAGTGGCCTGACTCCTGCAGCCTCAGCCAGCATGACGAGCTGCTCCCAAAGTCCGCTGGGTGTCTCGAGGCTGTTTGGCGTTTCCGTCCAGCAGCCAGCGGCGCTTCACTCGGGCCCAGAGAGCCCGGACGCAACCTGTCAAGCCGTTAAGCGTCTGTTCTCCCCAGAAGCTCGTGCCAAGCTGAGACCGGTCACCTGATGGATGATGCAGTGACTGTAAACAGGTCAACATCACTGCTCAGGCCACTCGCCACCAAAGAACAGGAAACAAACATGGATGCAGAAAATGACTTCCTGCTGCACGTTTATGGAGCGTGTCTGATAAACGAGTTCACGCGCTCACATATCTGTTACCTGCAGCTGAACTTGGCTTGGCACTGACTGTACAGAGCTGAAGCAGCTTAAAGTGTGAGCAAAGCTTTTCTCTTCTAAGCTCACCGTGTGTCCTGATAGCAGACACACAGCAGTGTAACGCAGGTGTTTGCATTTCTGGGCAGACAGGTGGGTACATTAACTTTACATCTTTTCAAATGGATGTCCATACCTCCCCTGAACATGTTTAACCTCCAGTGTTCTGTTTGGTTAGCCGACCTCAGCTAGCCTGGTTTTGCTATCTTACCTCTAAAGTGGACCCATCTGCTCCTTTGCAGCTCTTGACTCAGCTAGAGAAGCTTTGCATGAATCGCCTGTTAAACAAAGTGTATTTATGTGAAACCTGCCTTTGCTGTGCTCACTTCTTCACCTCCCTGACACTAGTAATTTTAGGCCCCGCCCCCTCCCCCTTTAGTTAATCCATTAAAAACATATAGAAGAGGGCGCCGGTTGGCCCACCTCGTTGAAAACGATCCTGAATGAAATAATATTTTGTGAACCTTCAGTAGTGACGTATGTAACGCATATAAAAGCTAGACTTGCATTTATTCTTTGACTTTTATTTAAAGCGGTGAGAGCTTTGGAGATCTGTAAGGTGCATTACTCTGCAGTGTAATGTCACAAAAGCACATGAAATCTAAGAAGCCTTTAATGTTTCACGTTCAGGCTGTGCACAGACTAACGACGTCCTTTATTCTCCGTGTGCTGTGACAGGCTCTCGGGTCTGTTTGAGGACTTTCTCTGCAGGCGAGCGTCAATTGTTAGCACCACCCCGAGACTTCACACACACATGCAGAGACTGAGAAGTGTGTCCTCAGCACCTCTCCAGTCAGCTGCTCTCATCGCCGGTGTGCCAGCGCCCTCCACAGGCAGCTCACGCCACTCAAATCCCGTCTGTCTGGATTTTGCACCCAAAGCTTTGCCCTTTCGACAAAAACAAAGCAAAGCATTGGTGACAAATTGCTTTTATTTGCAAGGCGTCGCCAGTTCCCCTCTACTTTCCGTGCTCTATATTCAGGACGTCCACCTGCACGAGTCCCCGCTGGCTTTAGTTGCACGAGGGCGGCCTTGCCAAGCAGTCGTATAATCCACAGGGTGAATAAAAATGGATTTGGCTGCAACAGACGCCCGGTAAGCTGCCTTAAACCAACAGGCAGAATTGTGCACAACACAGATTCTCTCATGTACATCCTCATTTTTCACAGGTCACACTGTTCCTGCTGATAACACTAATCTGCACGTCTGCAAATACACTTTTTGATCCCCCAAAATGTAATCTGAAATGAGATCATAACACAAAGACAAACACCCTCAGTTCAGCTAAGATGGCGTTAAACGCTTCATTTCATTGATCAGAATTAGTTTTTATTCCCGTCAGCACACGGGGAGAACGCTCTTCTTCACGAGCTGCGTGAATGATTCGCACCTCCCGATAAAGAGCTTTGGTCTCGAGAAAAGCCGCACGAGCGTACACGTTCGCCTGTCAGAGTGAGCGAGCGTTTCCTGGCACCGTGTCCTCTTCTCCCTCCGTCTCCAGAGGCCTCGGACAACAGACGGGTCACAGCGTAGCCACATTTTAAATCCGGTGTGCAGATGGACACCAGTAGTGGTTCTAAATCCTGAGCGCCTTGGCACCAGGCAAACGCAGAGAGAGAGAAGACAGCGATTCATCATCGGTTCGATTTTGTTTCCAGTGAAAAAATGGTCCGAAGGAGCGATCATCCAGGCTCTTTGCTCGCGGAGCTTTGTTTTCGTTGCGTTAGATAATCAAGCAGACAGATTTTCAACTGATGTCAGTGCTTTGACTCCAATTAGGAACCAGCGGCGTTATAAATAATATGAATAAGCACAGTTACAGTGTCACAGATGGGCTCTAATTGTCTTACCAAGAGGCAGAAACGAAAAGCTTTTGTCTCCCACAAAGGTTTAAATGTTATTTCTTCAGTTTTCTTTCCAGCTTCGTTCCAGAAAAGGTCCCAAACTTGTTTTATTTCCTTTGCAGTTGTTCTCTTTATGCTTCTACTTCATGCATTTACGGAAAGAAAATGTTTCGAAATATGTTTTTCGCTTTGGGTTTGTGCTCGTTTGAAGCTCGACGCTGTTTTTTCACCCGTAAACTATTATTTTGGTAAATTCATCGTCATCGTGTTAAATTTAAGTCCTCATTAGTCACCCGAACACTGTCTTTTAGAGAAAAGTATGAAAAATAATGGGAATTATTTTTTGATGAATGATTAGTGTGTTGTATCCACCCTGCCGGGACACATTCTGACATATTACGATTGAAGTTTGGGGTAATTAAGACCTCAGATATTGGATATTAGATACAGTCATAACTTCCAAGCATCCATTCTCTTCCGCTTTTCCTTGTTAGGGTCGCTGGGGGGTGGAGCCTATCCCAGCTGTCTTAGGGCGAGAGGCAGGGTGCACCCTGGACAGGTCGCCAGTCTGTTGCATTGCTAACACACAGAGACAGATCTGCACTCACATTCACACATATGGGTCATTTAGAGTCACTAATGAACCTATCCCCACTAACTGCATGTCTTTGGACTGTGGGAGGAAGCGGAGTACAGAACAGAACCCACGCAGAGAACATGCAAACTCCTACAGCCATAACTTATCAGATATAAACAGACGGGTTGGAGTTTACAAGATGCAGAACGACCAGAACGAGATCTTTTAATGGTTTCCACATAGTCTTATAATCAGAAATAATATTAAATCTCCCTCCACCCCTCTTCTGATAGTAACACGTCTTTCTCTCTGACAGACTTCACTTCTAAGCTCTTCTTGTAAAATTTGCAGTCCAGAAGTGCTGCTCATCCTCGGAGTTTCTAATTCTTTTGGCCGTAACAGATTGGGTTAATTGTGGAAAAGGATAAAATAAAAAAGATCACAGCAGGCGGCAAATTAAAGGGAACACACTTCTCTTTTTAGTTTTCTAATGAAGAAGAAGATAATTATGCCCGCTAGTTAGAGAGATAGACCTCTGCCTTATCCTAACTTCTGTAATGCTGCGTGCTTTCTCTGTGATGAGGCTTTCTGAAGATCTTCTGGAGTTTGTTGGTCGTATGATGAGACAAACGGGTGTCTGATGGGCCAGTGACACGTCTGTGTGTGCATTAGGGGAGAACATCATATCAGGGAGGCCCCGAGTACATGTGGTTTGATGGCAAGCTTAACCTAAAGGATCCTCTGGAAGATCCAGGAGAGAAGAGAGACACGTTTTCTCAAAACATCACATCTCTGTGGTTTTCAAGTTGCAGAACATCATTTAAACCAAACAACCTTCGACTAAACAGATGGCGCACCACAGACGAGCTACAGTACCTCGTCAGGCCGGGACTCTGCGGTCTATTTACACCCACAGGTCTGTGGCCGCTCTTTCACTGGTGAGGCGTACACTTCCAGGAGGAACGCTGGTCTGAGCGGGGAGTCAAGGGTCCGTCCTGTCATAGGCACTCATGGCCATTGATCGGTGCTCAATTAGCATATTGGTGATCATAGAACTGACTTCATGGCCCATGTTGGCCCATTATGTAAATGTGATGTTTATAAGGTTGAGAAACCTGCAGTCAGCTGACACAGAGGACGTCACTCGGATGACTTGGAGATGCCACACTTCCTCAGCCCGTGAGCATCGTCTGCTGGGTGAAGCTGGCTAATGCTAGCATGGCGCCAACCGACCCAGAGAGACGCGTAGAAACCAAACAATCTCCCCGGAGATAAACTAGGCCAAGTCCAAAATAGCACGAGTTGCGAGCCAGAGACGGCAACACTGCTTGGATTGTGTGAAGTAGTGTGGTAAGGTGATGGAGGCAGAATCACTGATGGTGTCTTTGACTGCAGACACAGTACATCTATGTTCCTCTTCATGACTGCGAGCGACTCTTCTTCCCCATTCACCCCAAAGTTCCTTTAATTCAGGACCCCGCCCACTTCTTGTTGGTTACTTCACCTGTCACCAACATCGCTGCTAGTTTCCTACTTTTAGATGATGTGAACTGAATCTTTTTGGGATTTGGAGTTCCAATTAAACCACCCGCTGTATCAGCCACTCTTTGCTTTCTTCCCTCTTTTCTCCTTCTCAGATTTTTCCATCCCTCTCTGCTGTTGTTGATTTGTCGCCTCGTGCCAACAAAGCGGTTCTTCCAACCCCTGGCTCTCAGATCACCCAATTCCTCGGACTGACCTTGCATTACCCACAAGGCCATGGGTCATCAAGCGTGCGCTCGCCTCATCCCACAAATTGTGGCTGGTGCTCCTTTTCTGTTGAGCCCAGCACTTTTGTTTCCATTTATAGCCGCCTCTTTTTCAGGATCCCAATCATTATAAGAAGGGGAGGTGAGTTACAGCCCTGCTGAATTGCTAATGACAGCACCTCTCCACCGCTGTAATGGGTATTAAACCACAATCATATTAGAGTGGAGGGGATGTCACCAAGGCCGGCCTTTCTTTGTGCTGCACGCTGGGAGTGGGAACAACCTGCAGACGAGCGTGAACATCTTCCAGCAGATCTTAAAAGTCTTATTTTTACTTGTGAAAGACTGACTCCTTTAATTAAAGCACGTTTTATCAAATATATACCACTGTACCTAATTACATTATTTTTACTGCCTTTATTAAGAAGCAACCATCTTCACAGTGTGCACGTGTCAGCTTCTGATCCCTCAGTCTCTGAAAGCGTGGTCAATGCAAAACTGATGAGACAACACATCCAGTCGTTTGTCTCTCAGATAAAACATTTCTCAGTCTTGCGTGTGCGATCATTTCTAAACAGCCTCACATTGTTCGCAGGGTCTGATGCCGGCTTTGATTTGAGTTTTAAGCTGAAAACAGTGACTCGCTGCAGGACCGGCTCAGCGGGACGGTTGTCTCCGGTGCATGATTGTTCCTGGCTGATCTGTGTGTACATTTTAAAGGTTTGTCTCCCTCATCTGGACAGACGGCATAACTACAGCTCAGGTTGGACGACTAAGAGTTGGACAATGTGTGTAGATGAAGGGTTGTGACATTAATGAAGTCTTATGGGATCATATGAAACAAAAATCCAAGTGTTCAGCATGATCGATGGCACAGAAGGAGAACTTACGCGTTACCAAGTTTCTGCCTTTCACCTGCTGCCGCCTTCTCAAACGGACAAATGAGATCACCGGATTTAACGAAGCCCCGCCCCTGCTCCACTCAGCGCTCGCGAGTCCAAAGTAAAAGTTCTCCGAGCGAAGTTGGCTGCAGATGGCACTTAGCTGGGCCGAGCATGCAGCGTTAGCAGCAGATGGCGCAGTGCTGGGCTGATGGATGCACTGTCGAAAACTCCAAACAAGAAACCTGCTGCTCTGTTTCCATCAGAGAGGCTGAGGAGGACGAGCCTCTGTCGCTCTCAAACGTCCACGCGGCGCACACAGACTGGTGATGAATGCTGCGTTAGCTGATTTATTAGAGCCATATTGTGGGTTCATACTCTCCCCTGTTGATTCTTGTTATTTTGTGTGATGGGATAAAGTCTGCTGAGGACTGCGATGGCAGCGAAACTGGACGGGAAACAACGGAGGATCGCTTCACGGGGATTTATAGGTCGTTAAAAGAAGAGAAGGCTGAAATCTGAGGGTTGTATTTTACTTCATGTGTCATTTATATACAATGACACATGACATCTATCACTTTTGCATCACGAAAAATTTGAATATTATAAAAAACTTTCCTTTATTGAGCATCTTAGTTCGGCCTCCATCAGTTTCTGGAGATCGCCGTGTTGCGATTGGCTGAGGAGGCAGATAATGGAGTGACAGTGACCTTCAGTCCCTCCAACTGCTCGTGTCTCTTCAAACTTGGAGACAAGTTTCTGTCCCGTCTCCAGGCTGATTGTCCTGAAGCTCCTCGGGGATTCAGGTTGATGCCCAAGGATTTCAAATCCTCCTTTATCTCAAATTATTTCCTAAAATCAGCCACAAAATACTAAAAGAAATGGACGGTTGGCACTGATGCTGTAATTACATGAATCACAGCATCAGTGTGGCACTGCTGAGGTCTTATTGTGATGGCAGAGATTACTTAGTGTTAGTTACTATAATAACCGTGATGCAGAGACAATATATCTATTACAAAAGAAGGAAGAAGTAACACGATGTTTTCAGTTTATTAGCAGAATCGGTGGTTTTTATGTCCACACGGTGATAGAATAGCACAAAAATATGAGGACTGTTGCTGTGTGCTGTTCACGAAGTGGACACAAAAACAGTTTTTTATGTCATTAAGTTTCTTTTGAAAAGGACCGCATACAAGAAATGTCTCAAAGAGGAGAGGAGATCCTAGAGTCTGTCCCTGAACGGTGACCTTTCACCTACCGCTCCGTGTTCCTGACCTCTGGGCCCAGCCCGGTCCGGCTCGTCCCTGCGGAGAGGAGGGTCAAAGTATTTCCGATCTGTCGCCTTTATCCCGCGGTGAAACAAAACGATGATCTTCATAAGAGCGAAGTGACGTTGTGACCTTTACAGTCTCAACCCGTTTTAACACCGGTGGGAAATTTTCCATCATAGCGCTCTCCTATCAAAACACCAAATACCTGCTGGAGGAACGTCGTGCGCCCCTCCAGGAGAGGCCAAGAGACTTGGAAAATCAATGCCAAGGTGCAGCGAGGCTGTTAGCTCATACTAACACAGCTATAAACTCTACTCGAACATCCATTTTTTTTCTACCTGGAAATTCACCCCTGCAGTATACGTGCAGCTGTAACATTATATGTCTGCGGTATGTGTGTGGACACTGATGAACAGAGCATTCATTCAAACAGCAGCAGTCAAAGAAAGCGCGCGGGCCTCGTGTCATCCGAGATTAATCGCTGTGATATAAATACTCGAGCGGCTGAAGAGCGAACTGTATTACAAGCCGGTTTGGACTCGGCCGTCATTTGGCTCATGAATCATCTTTGTTAATTGTATTTGCTACCAAAATTACACGAGGGAATCCTGTATCTACAAAATTGATAGTGGCTACAAATATTTGAGCCGTGTTTTTCTTTGACACCAGCGGGCTCGTCGTTTTGTCAGCGGCCCTCAGCTCCCCTCTGCTAGATGTGCCGTGACTTGATATATTGGGTCTTTTAGCCCCCGCTTTGGCTCAAATCCAAGGCCCATTTGTACAGATGGGGTTTTACGTCGGCCGTTTTAGCAAAGCACCCTCCCCATAAAGCCAAAGTGTCTCATCGCTTCATAATTGTGTGATTATGGTCAATTGCTGCGGTTGGGGTGACAGATTCTATCGGAGCCCAACAGATGCTTTTATCATATTTTAGATCTCCATTTGACCTTAATCAACCGTTACATGTATGAATAAAATGGGGAGGTGATATTTCACGGGATCAGGTGTGCGAGAGGAGCAGGTGTGACAGAACGAGGCCGTGAGGGACGATGACACACTTGGGTTAACCCACACGGCTGCTGGCGTGGCTGAAAAGTGATGCCGCTGAATGAACTGTGCAACAACCAAGGCAGACAGAGGGTGCCACCAGGTGGGAGAGGGTTGACATTGCTGCTATTGTTTGAGTATCTGTGAAGTAGAAAGTTATAGCATATATATTTATTATTGTACAGAAGGCATTAAAATGAACCCAAACACTAAAAAATAGCACAAGTGCTCAGCTGAAGGCAAAAACGACACATTTCATTTCGACTCTTCCACAATGCTGATTTCTGAAACACAAACAAAAGGATGAGATGATCTGCCGCCGTCTCAGCCCGTCCCCTGGATCCTTTATTTATTATATAAAGTATTTTGCGTATTTGATTTGGTAAAAATTTGGCCTGTAAGACGATTCATTCCTCGTTCTTTCAGCTACATGTTGCTAAATTTAAATCAGAAACAGGCTGATTTACTCTTGCAGCACTGAAACACCTCAGTGTCCAAGTTTGGCATTAAATCTATGAATACTTATAGAGCAATAGAAGTACTTCAGATTTGTTTGCAGACATCAGGAAACAAAAATCAGCTTTGTTGTTAAGGATCCTCATCGGGGGAAAGTGAGCACGCTGAGGTTCGAGGGATCTTTGCCTACTAAGAGTAACTCGAATCTCTTTTCTCAACTCAGTGATTTCTGCCATGTTTCAGGCTTAACAGAACAAAACGACTGCGTCTCAAGCTACCCTGGGAAACATCTGGAAACTATTCTAATCAGCCCACATCTTTAATCAGACATACTGAGGTGACAAAAGTCATCGTTAAAGGTGCAGGGGAGGCCTGTGCTACAACATATCCAGGACATGTTTTCTAATAATAATACATGTGAAAACACTACAGCAGAAAATGAACGAGAACAATATTAAGAGATTTAAAATCCAGGAATAATATGAATGTAAAGCATGAAACAAGATGGTCAGAGGTGATGTGGCTGTAAAATCAGTTTCTCCGAGTCTAGCTGACAAAGATAAAGTGGTTATAGGTTCTATAGATGAGCTGCAGCACAGCTGAAGGCTCAAGTGCGATCACGCGGAGGCGGTTATCAACTGGATGGTCGACCCGTCTAACCATGAGATCACAAACTGAAAGCACGAGCACTGTGCAACGTTTACATCCCAGTATAAAAAAAAGTTTGTGTGCTTTTAAGCTCTTAAAGACCATTAAAAACTCTCCGAAACAAACAGTTTAGGTTGATAGAGTCATCACTGTCAGTAGTGAGTAATGGGAAGATTTGGGTATAATTACAGCTGCTTGTTCCATTAGATTAATGCATTGTTTAGATTTGCTTCTTAGACTGTTTATGCCCTACTCTTTCAGCTGCATCTCAATCTAATATCGAAAGATAATTCAAGTCAGAAACATTTTACATAATGTCAACAAGTAAAATGCTCCGGGGGCTATTTTTAGCATAATGTCACTGTATTACAGCTCACAGAACAATAACAGTAATGCTTTGTTTGCAGACACCAGGAATAAAAAGCAGGAAATAAAGTTTGTTTTGTTTCTTTAATGATGTTCGTCAGGTTTCAGGGATCTATTTTCTAGAGAATTGATTGGTTAGTAGGCGGTGGTTTGGCACATATTGATCTTTTACCTTGAACATAACCTGCAGGTCAGGTCTGCAGCATGTTACTGTGGTGAGGAACCACCTTCACAACCCAGAAAACACAGTGTTAAGCCTGAAGTTTACCCATCACCTGCTACTTAGGGCCTCGGGACGTGAATGCGAACACAATGTCAGAGTTCTTCTCAACATGTGCGCACAAATACATTTTTGCCATGATGTCACCACAGCAGTCAGAAACAGACATAATGTGACCAGGTGAGGCCCAACGTCCAACAACAGTAATGGTTTAAGGCATCTGCAAGTCAAGCACCTGTAAAACAAATATTATTATACATATAAATATATATAAATGTAATTAACACTGAGAGAAATGTGAATGAATGTAAATTAATATACACTCGCTATAAAGCAGTTCACCTTTCGCAGCCTCGCTGTGTCACAGATTTATTTTTGTGTACAATTTTGAGTGCTTTTTTTTTTTTTTTAATACAGCGCATTTTCTCCTGCGTCCTGATTGGCTGCAGACCATTGTCAAAATCTCGCGCCGTGTCTCCTGTACAGTACAGAACGTGTTCAGCTCGTCAAATTTACATAAATCTTCGATCGCTAACAGCGTGACTCTGAAGTGCTGCACTGTATGTTTGTTTTCTCCCCAACAAACAACACTGTCGACGAAACGTTTGCACCGTCAAAAGCAGCTGCGGTAGCAACCAGAAGGCAGAGGAAGATGCTAACCATCGCACAAAAAGTTGGACTTCCTGACATGCTAATGGAAGGTAGAAGTTACCGTGTTTTTCCGATTATAAGGCGCATTAAGCGAAACAAAACAGTCAGATAAGTCAAACTTTACTCAGCTCCTCCTTCTTGCTTCCTCTACTTCCGTACCAGTGATTCATTAATGTTGAATTCTCTGGCAGCTGCTCGGTTCACATGTTCTGGACCTGAAAACAGGGTTTGCTCTTTGGTTTCTTTCTATAATACTGGACTTATTTTTCTACCAAGGTTTGAACTTTGAGTGTAAACAAGAGAGAAAAGTGTGAAAATGTTCACGCCTGTCTGAGTGTATAAAGTGTGTAGTGAGGGGTTTTACAGCCTTAAAACATCTGTAATAACTGTAAAAAATAAAGTTGGCTACTTTACACGTAATTAAATGTACAACCCTGAAAAATGATGGAGTAATCAAAGTAAATGTAATCTAACCTCTTTGCATTAAGAAAGCAGTTTAATTTTTATCCATTAACAGGATAAGTCGAGTGATGACATCAGCAGCATGTATTTCTGAATCAAGCTCCTGTAGCCGAATCTTTACTTCAGAGACACATTTAAAAAGTTAAACGTAAATGAACGCAGCTGTGTAATGTTCGTTGTTGAAGCTCGATTTTTCCTCTTCTACTCGGTCTCGGATGATAGCGCCCACTCCTTGATCCCGGTTCTGTTAAAAGTGAGTTCCTCCTTCCCACTGTCGCAGAGTGCTGCCAATAGGAGATCATCTGATTATTGGGGTTTTTCTCTCAAACACTGTAGTTATTTACCTGATGTTTGACAGTTTCTTGACATGATGCTGTGAATTGCTGTCACGTAACCTTTACTGTGTGGTGATGAGGGGCAGCCAGAGATGTTGTTCCATACTGACACAACAGCATCCATAATCTCCTCTGTTGGACTCTCATGGTGAACATTTTGAAAAAATCTTAATGTTGTTAGCTTTTACTTAATTTGCTCATGCTTGTATGGTTAATGAAAACTGGGGTGTCTTCCTTTAGCAAGCCTCGGAGATAGAGTTGGATGTCTCGAGACCGGTCTCGACGGACTTTTGTCTTGGTCTCGCTGTTTCGGTCTTGCGTTCGGGAGATTTGGAGTCAACCATCAGCGGAGCGGGGGGGTGGCTTACTGGGCTTGAGCCCCGGTCATTTTTTCAGAAGCATGGGGTCTTTTGGAGTGTAATTTGTTAGTTAGAGGCCTGACTGACAACTGTATAAAACAAAAACAACACACGAAGCACAGATCGCACCGTTGTAAATTCCCCCTAATTTTGGTATGATCCGAGCTCAGGCACTAGGCGACTGAGCACAGCACCCATGTGAGCGAGGGGGGAGAAGCTGCTGCCTGCGAGTTTGCTGCAGACAGAGGAGAGCTTAAGTTTGACCAGGCACCAAAGCAAATCATTCATACTGAACTAATAATGTAAATATGAAGGTTTATCACAAAAGATTGATATCAAACTGATCACTTGGTTGCGTTACTTGCTCTTCGAGTGAATCAACAAATGGATAAATAAAAAGCCGAACAGCAATGCTGATTTTTTAGAGAGTCTCAGCTTACATTTCATATTTTCAGTTGTTACCCTCCACGGCTAAACAAACTCTCTAAATCGGTTTCAATTGTGTACTGATGAACACAACAATGGACATAAGGAGCTTCTTTCAAAGAAAAAACTCAGGTAAATGTTATTTTATATATTATGCTTTGGATGTTGTTCAGTATATCTATGCAAAACAAGAGGAATTTCAATACACAGCAGGATATTCACAGTTGAAACCAGATATTTACACTTTATGGAGAAAACATAAAAACTTTTTTTTACTGTTAAACATCAATTTAGAGTAAACTTTTGTTTTAGATAAATAAATGTTGAAATATCTTTTGAATTAGTTAAATGTCAGAATAAAAAGAGGGAGCTGTCTATTTTAATCCCTTTCATCAAATTTAGGAGTACACATACACTAAGTTTATTGTTAATTAATAAGAAAACTCCAGACGATTCCATTCTGAGCTGAAGAAGCTTCTGATAGGTTCGTAGAGTCCATGTGAGTAAATTGGTGGCACAGCTGTGGATGCATATAAGGAAAAACACAGAGCCTGTTTCTGTGACATGGGAACATCAAGACATGTCAACCAAAACACCAGGAAAATAATAATGGATTGCATTTATATAGCGCGTTTCAAGGCACCCAAAGCGCTTTACAATGCCACTATTCATTCACTCTCACATTCACACACTGGTGGAGGCAGCTACAGTTGTAGCCACAGCTGCCCTGGGGCAGACTGACAGAAGCGAGGCTGCCATATCGCGCCATCGGCCCCTCTGGCCAACACCAGTAGGTGAAGTGTCTTGCCCAAGGACACAACGACCAGGACCAAGTACAGATGCGCTTCCCAACCCCCTGAGCCACGGTCGCCCCAAAGAATTGTGGAGCTCCATAAGTGTGGCTCAATTTTGAATACAATTTGGTGCCATTTGCAATTAAGAAATACAGATAGTTTCTCATATTTATCAATCTTAAAAAAAATAAACATTTAGTCTGATTTGATGTTACAATTAAAAAAGTGTTTGTGTTTTTATCTGAAGAGTATTTAAACATCTGGTTTCCACTGTATATTTGATGATGTTGGTGTTTGGCTTGATTGTCAGCACAAAGAGGGAGAGAGACGACAGAAGAGCAGGTGAGACTCACATGTTAGTCAAATGGTTGTTTGCCAAAACTCATCAGAACATGTATCTCGTACCTAGTGTTTCTTTTTAGATACCATTTGTTATTTTTCAAATTCTATATTTATTAAGTTCTGCAGGCTTGTTTGCACAACAAGGCTACATAATTATATAAACTTTTCTCAATCTAAATATTGTACTTTGGTAGAATTAAAAAATAAGTGTAGTGCAGGTCTATGATGATTTTTAGTGCTACTATCATCTAGTTCTGGTTCTGTCTTGGTTACTGTTGTAGTCCTGTTTTAATTCTGGATCAGTTCTGGGTCTGGTTGAATTGGGGTTTAGTCCCTGTGTCTTGATACAGGCCCTACTTTGTTCTGCCTTGCTGCTTAATTAAAAAACTAGTTTAAGGTGTCCTGCATATGTATATAGAATAGCATCTGGCTGCAGTTTAAAGACTTTTTTTTGTCTCGGTCTTGGTCTCGGTCTCGGATTAGGCGGTCTTGACTACAAGTCTACTTGGAGATACTTCCACATATTAAAATGATTAAAAAAAATTATGAAAAAAGCAAACTCACTCTGAACCCAAACTCAAACCAACAACTGAAAACTAATAAAAACCAGAGAACTCTTTGTCTTTGTCTTGCACAGCGTGTCCAGGCTGCACCGTCACAAAGAGCGAACTCTATGTTCTCGCTATGGAGAAGCATCCGGAGACATTTTCCAGGGTTCTTGTGTGAAAACAGCTTTAGTTAAATATCAGGTTATACACTTGGTTTGGAAGAATACATAGAAAACTGATACGAGTCCTCTCTCAGCTGTTTGAATACTAAAGCGAAAAATGTCAACATGAACTAAAAATAGTTTATTTTTCAGTGTCTTTTTGTCCCCTGCGTGCCCGCTCTCACGTGCCTTCGTCGCCTCCATTAAATGTCAGTTTCGTGTTATTATGTATTATTAATAAGCAGAAAACAGAAACTGGGGCATGTCTTAAACAGCTAATAAAAACGGCGACGTTAAAACAAAAGCACACGAACCGTATTCGCCTACTGAAGGGGAGCGTGTGCGCATCCTGATGTGGCACAGCAGTGACACAAATAACATTTTCTAGATTTTGTTGTGACAAAAAAAAGAAAAAATCCCATCTCCCATTGTTTGTAGAGGCTCAAAGGATTAAACAAAGTCAACAGTGATGGAGAGGCACTGATCTTCTGAAGTATTTACATTCGTGTTTTTTGTCTCTCCCGCTTCCCCCTGAAGGCGCTTCTATATTTCTCCACTCGCGGGCTTCGGTCTTTGAGTTTGTCTTTCTCCGGTTGGGTAAATGGCAGCCTCGGTGACAGACAGGTGCTCTCCATCATGCGGCCCCAGAGGGGCTCCGGCACAAGACAAATGGGTCTGGAAGCGTGGCCCCGCCCCCATTCCACCTGGCTCGTGTCACGCGGCGTCGTGGGACTTGTAGCGTTACCGCGAGCATCCAGCAACTCATCACTCACCACAAAACAGCGGAGACGCGGAGGCTGAAGTAGACAAGTTTATTAATGATAATAATGAGGATGATGAGGATGATGATAATATTAATAATTAGTCATAATTATAATAACGTTAATGTCATAATAAATAGAACTCTTCATCTGAAGCACGTAAAGAGAAGCATACAGAAAGAGAAAAAACAAAAACACAAAGTTCAGAGTACAGAGCCAGAGGAGGGGGCGGGGACTTCTAGAGACATTTTTTTTTTTAACCTTTCAATATATCCATTTAATTTTTTAACATTTTTTTAAACTTTATTTAACTGGAACATTTACAAAAGGAGAAAGAGTTAGATTTTAAAAAATCCTTATAAATAAATTTCGTCATTATTAGAACAAAATACAAGATTTCAGGGGAGTCAGGATGTTTTTTTTTTTTTTTTTTCCCCCTGAAAGGACAGCTGGGGGCGGGTAGGACGGGAGAGGGAAGGGAAGGTCATTATGTACAGAACACCAGGAATACAAAAGGGGACCGGTCAACTCACATACTAGAAGGCTGGGGGCAGGGCAGGGGGGGATTGGGATGGTAGTACTGGGGCGGGTGTGCTGGAGGCGGGGACATCCTGCTAGTGTCACAGCTCAAGCAGTTGTGCTCAGGAAGATCAGGACCAGTTCGTTATACTAAAGGCATCTGAAGGAAGGAAGGAAGGAAGGAAGGAAAGAAGGGAGGGTCACTTCAACCCCACCCCCACACACACACACCCACCCCCGCTCCATCCCACTGTTAAGGCGCAGGCTGGAGTTTTGGACACAACAAATGGATGCAGATGTAAACTTGGAAGTTCAGACTTTGCACCGGCGGACAGAGACAAACAGCCACAGTTAAAACGACCCCAAAAAAACAAAAACATGAAACAAAAAGTCCCTAAAAATTTTCATGTATCCTATAATCCAGACTTGACCACTGGAGAAAGAGACATTACAAACATCTAACTACTCAGATTACATCATTTAAAATGTAGTAGATACTTTTCATATTGACACGGATCAAAAGACTTTTTTTGTTGTTTTTTTAACTGTTCGAGCGCAGCTCCCGTGAGGCTTGGTGAGCACGTTTAAAGGAAGCTTTGTTCACAGGAGCTGTTCTCAGTCAGAAAATGTGACAAGATAACTTCATGCAATGAAAGCTACTAGGACAGAATTCTACCCGTAAGCAGGATGAGCTCTATTCTTTACACGTACCAGCAAAAAGTTATAAAGGACAACATTTTCTCTCTCACTCCGTCTGTTTTTTCTTTTCAAGATAATTCAAAAGTTGGCCAAAAGTCACCTGTAAAGCTGTTTACACGCTCGAACACTAAAGAGGAAGCGATGTACCCACGTTGTGTGCACACGTGTAGTGTCGTTGTTTTAATGGGCAGGAATGCAGGTGAAAATCACCTTGAAGCTGCGGCTCTAACGTGGTGTTCAGACCAAACATGAAACAGAGTTTCACTTTGTGTGACTCTCATGAATGCGGTTGCTGGTTTTGGATCGTTTTGCAACCCCTAAATATTCACCCCAGCGACCGATGGGACGCCCGGTTCCAGATTTCCTCTGAAACTTTCTCCAAACTCTTCCTCCCCCCTCGTATCTCTCGGATGCTGAGTCAGGGGAAGCAGCTGATCGGCTTTAACAGCACAGCTTGAAGTGAATTTCTCGCTGAAACCCCGCGGCTGTTTATTTGCCTCTATTCTCGCCTCACCCGGTGCAAATCGGTTTGAATTTGCACCTTTTGCATAGACTGTGTGTATCAAAATTGGTCTGAACACGTCATTAGATTTAGCGATGGTTTAGTGATATTTGCTCATCATAGTCATGTAAGTTGTCCAGTGTGACGTAAAAACTCTGTTTTCATTCTTTGTAAAACTTTTTTTTTGGTTTTGTTTTGTTTTTTTAGTACAAGGTAGAAAAAAAAGCGGGTCGGGTTAATTTCTAAATGGAGTCATTGCTCGGTTTTCCCAGCGGAGGGGCGCCGACGCCGTTTGCAGCACATGTAGCAGAGCAGCATCATGGAGTCGAGGCGTGTCTCTATTCTAAGTTGCTAAAGTGTTTCTGAAATACATTGCTGGAATACTGAACGGTGACCACATCGTTAGTTATTTGATATATCGCTCTAAAATACTGTGTACTTACATATCTATAAAAGAATACTGGCCCATATAAATCCTCATCAGAATGTCCTGCTGCCTAAACACTGGTGTGAGCGCCGGCCTCAAAAATCCAGCGGACTCTAAAGAGAATTGCACGAAATCCCGAACTACTCTTACTAAAACTACGACGACTACTGTGACTAATATTGTTCAGAGGAAAAACTAGAGAAACGGTTATACTGACTGTGAACCACTGTACTGTAAAAATTCAAGTTAGCAGTTAAGAACTAAAACCGTGGCAGCCTAATATATTACATGCGTCTGCATCGTCGCCCCGTAGAAATGCTTTATATTGACCTCTGACATCAAATGCAATAAAACGAGCAGAGGTGCAGTGTAGTATCGTGTGTGTGTGTGTCTGTGTGTGCCAGATGTATCTGCAGAGCTTCATTGTTGGCCAGAAACCGTTAAAATCCCAGCAGGGAGCCACACTGTTGTCCTTGATTACCACAGAAACACACACTATAGTTTACTCTGACCTGAACCCACACACACACCTCTGCTGCCACAAATACTCACCAGAGCACCAAATGTGGATTAATCAGCTGCTGGAAACAGTCCCTAAGTAATGCACTTCAGTTTGAGCAATGCTTACAAAAAGTATAGCGGCCAGCTGCTTCCTCGGTTTTAAAGGGGACTTATTTCAGGTTTATATCATATATGTGAGAGATTGCTGAAGCCTTCGTTTAATTAGGCGAACGTGTGTTATTGTAATCCCTGTGAGCTGAAAGCTTGAAGCGTTGGATCTCCTTACACGGTCGTCTCGAGAATCTCCCCTCGCCTGAAGCTCTGGGAGCCAATCAGAAGAAAAAGAAGGATTTTAAGACTAAAGGCGCCAAAACGGCTTTTCCAGGAGCGGCGTAACGAGCCAGGATACGATCGATACGAGTTTTTTAAATATGCGAATCACACATAATAGTCTTCACTATAAACCAAGAGACACGGTCAAAGTGGAAGTCAGAAAAACAAGAAAAATCAGAAACAATTTTTTTTTTGTCTTGTGTTGAGATTTGCTGACAAAATTAAAATGCATAATAATACCAGTGTTATCCGTTTAGGTTTTATCAGCTAGGAGTTGACTAGAAGAAGTAGAGAAAAGTGCTGTCTACCCAGAATGTGCCTATCACACATGACATCAAGTGTTCTTGTTGCAGAATGCATAGATATTTCAGTGGACAAAATCCGAACATCTGACCAAAACCTAAAGTTCGTTAAAAAACAAACGACAAACTGTGGCTCTTTATCGCTGCTGATCATGTAGTGACCATTTAGGTTTCCCCCCGTTTTCCTTTCAGAGAAGCTCTGCTTTCCACAAAGTTGCCATCGAAGTAAAACTCCAGCCTGCTCCTGCGTTGCTTCTGCCCTACCGCGGGGCTGTAACCCGTAAGTAGGCCAGAGGAACCGCGTGACAAACCTACAGGTATGAAGACGCTAAGCCTGCGTGTGATCGCTGCATGGGAGAACGAATGACCGACTTTACCCCAATTAGACTTCACGACAGTTAGTTGGCATGATATAGATACTCTGTAATATATGAGAAGCTGTCTACGGATGAACAGAGGTCGCGTGGGTAGGAGCCCTGATTTAGAACAAGTACTTTTTTTAACCTGAAATAAGATGAAGTTAATCAAGAAGTGTGAGGTGAGATTTACTGTACAGGATAATAACAGTACACACTGTAGTTTTGTACAGGAAGTCAGGAGCTTAACCTAGTCTTACCCTCTTGTAACCACTCACACAAAACCACTACCAAGTAGTGTACCCTGAACTCTCAAACAAAGTTGTGCTTCACCCGAACCCGCTCGCCTCTGATAAAGTTTCTCCTCAGGGCCAGCAGGTTGTTTCCAATACGCAATAAAACCGCCCGCCCACCAGGGTCAGCGCCAGAACAGCGGCTCATAAACCGAGGCAGCGAATGAAATCTGGGTCACGTCAATACACATCCGGGCTCCGCCGTCATCACCGAGTCCCGCTGTCTCCTGATCAAAGAGCACTGAGACTGTGTGTTCAAATCATGCTTTGGTTCAAGTAAGAAAAGAAAAATCAATATTCATAAACTTTTTATCCCACTAAACTTTGCGCTAATTAGCAAGTGCTGGAGCTCCGGCGCGGGGCCGGAGTTAGCGCGCAGATGTGGTTCTTTTTGTGAAGTGTCTGAAAGTGGGATGTGGTGTTTTTGCTCAGAGTGGGGCACAAAAAAAGAGGGGAAAAAAGCAGTTTGGGGATTGTGTGTGTGATCCTGCCTGTGTTGTTAACCTGTGTGTGTTTGTGCACAGTATACATTTGCTTGTGTGGTAAACGTGGGATTCGGGGGGCGATGTCGGGGGAGATCAGTTCACACTATCACCGTCACACTTTCAATCATATAACACATGATCACATGTTACAGTAAATATCAGGGACATATTTAGTGGGAGGGGTCTGATATCTATGTTGGGGGCCAGAGGCTTTCCTGCCCACCCCCTCTATTCCCTGACATCACCACAGCCCATATAATAGATATGTATATATATTTATATACAGAAAAAGAATACATACTTATTGGACACCCTAGACATTAAAGTACATTCAAAAACTGAACCAACATTCTTGATTTAACACGTTTACAGTGATTTTTCCTGATATAAAGAATTAAGGTTTCGCTTCCACCAAATTAAAACTTTTTTTTTCCTGTTTAAAACTTTCAGTGCTGCAAAAAAATACAAAAAACACACAAATAAATATTCTCAGAATACACGGACAAAGAAAAGTTGACATATTTCAGCCCTAGTTCCTCGATTACCGTTGGATGGGCACTACTGTATTTCTATATGTTTTATCTAGCGACATAAGTCTATATGCCTCAGGCTTGTGTTTTGGTTATGCACCTGCTGATGTAGTACGATGGGATTATTCGATTATAATTCAATTTGTTACATGGACGTCGATGAGTTATTCTCGTCAGGTGGAAACGTGCATCCTTGGTAGTCGTACGCACCTTATCGTCGCGTTGGTCTGACAGTTTGTCCGTCGGTGCGGAGTGACGCAAAGGCTTGGGCTCGGAGTCTGGCAGGTGAGTAAAGTCGGCGACTTCTGCGCCGTGTTCTCTAACTAGTCCTCAGTCAGTGACCTCTGCTGGGGCGTGGAGAGGGGCAGACGGGGAGGCTCGGCTTTACACCGTCTCACCGTCCCGCCGTGGCTCACCCCCCCCACTCCCCAACGCTGTAAACCAGTGATGCTGCCCATTGGGGAGGGCGGGGATGCCCAATGGTGCTGCCGGGAGGAAGTGACATCACAACAGTATCCACGGGGGACGCTGCTAACGCTAGGCGCTGCAGGCCAGTGACACCGCAACAAGGAGGAAAGAGCGTCATCACCGGCCCGAGAAGGAAGGAAGGAAGGAAGGAGTTTTGGGGAGGTTGGAAGGAAGAAGGCGGAGCAGTGAGACCAGGAGGTTGACCTTTGACTCCACCCACAGGAAGTACAGCATAGAAAGTGCTTCTGCCTGGATGCCGAGCTCTCCCTGCCACCTTTTCTGTTTTGTTTTGTAACTTTTTTTTTTTCAAACACGACCTCGGCGACAGAGCAGTGTGCCACAGAGAGAGGAGGGGGGGCGGGGCTCCTCCCTCCTCCTTCCTGCATACCACAGAATCAGCATCAAGGGCCAACTGTTCATCTCCCTTACCAAAAAACATAAAAACAGATTTGTACATATATACTGCTTTATACACACTTTTTTTTTTACCATTGTAAATCACAAAAGTATAGAAAAATAAAATGTTTTATAATAACGGGACACTTTTCATTCTCTCTCTGTCTTTTTCTACCCGGCAAAAAGGTGGTCCCTGGTGGAAACTGGCTCACTCCGTCTGTCAAGTTTGTGGCTGGTTTGACACCACTGCCGCGGCGCCACTTTGTACGCCTCCCGTCTTTCCTCGCCAGCCTCAGTAGAGGGACTCCTCCTTGTCTTCTTCTTCTTTTGTTATTTTCTTAAAGCTAGTTCTCCTCTCTTCGTTGTTTTCATCTGTGATGTCCATCAATACTGAGTACAGCTCTTCATTTTGTATTTACTAGAAACAGGGGAGAGAAGCGGGAAGACTGGTGAATATGCAGAAAGTTATGTTTCTGATAGACATGCATAATGAGAGGTGCTGTGAAGAGTCAGTGTGCAGCAGCTCGGTGCAACTTTGTGCCTCTCTGAGTAAGTTTTTTGGGGGCGAGGATCGTGTCGCAGACAGCATAGTTCTCTGAGAGAAACCAACACTGGTAAACATATGGAACAACGTATGGAGTAAACAACCCGCGCTCGCTTTAAAGCCCCCTCCGCCCCATCTGTGCAATGTACACTAAAAAAGTTCAGAAGTTGAGGTTAAGACACGGCGTGGAAACCGGCAACAGGAGCCACAGCGTCTACAACTCAACTGCGAAAAAGTTTGGGAGCTCGGCGTCATTCGCGTTTCATCGCGCTCTTGTAATGCGGCATAAAAGAAGCGGGAGTAGAGGTCTCACGCATGCCAAAACCAAAGCTACTGCTCTCCCCAGGATACAGATCAGAGCGAGCTGTAATCGTGCGAGTGGAGATCGGCAGTTTGGCAGCACAAAGTGAAAAGTCTCAGCGTATAATGGGGCCGGATGGCAGCTGGGGAGAGAGGGGTGGAGGGGTGTGGGCGAGGCGAGTGTCCCGGGACCCTCGTCGTGACAGACGCTTCCTAATTCACAGTGATCTTTGGCAGCTCTGTTGAGCTTCTGATGAAAAAATAAATAAATGAAAGAAGATGAGGCTTTAATTTCAGAATGGCTTTGTAGTGCATCACCCCGCCCAGTCCCCCCACCACCTCCTAACCAGCAGAGACAAACAGTCAAACAAGTGGCGTGCTCAATCAGCCTCCACCCTGCACCCCCGCCCCAATCTGGCTCTTCCCAGAGAGGAACTGGCCCAAGCTTTTCCTCTCCTCTATCTATTCTATACCTCGGATTTACTGAGCGCTCGCTGGGGACCCACCATACAAAAATATCCACATGCGGTCTTACGGCTCAGCAGGGAGGGAGCACAATAGCGCTGCAGCTACATATAGGCCTCGCTGTCAGGCAGCCTGGAACTGGAAGGACTGCAGACACAAATATATTAATCACCCACGGATGTGAAGGATTCAGGGGAGGGGATGGTTCAGGCGTGAGAGCCTGTGCTGCTCTCACTCATAGTTTGTGAAGTCTGCTTAACAGTGTGCATGTTAGCTTTGAGCCCTGCGGACAGTTTGGGGTTTATTTCCTCAAGTTTTAATCTGTTTGTGCTGCCACCGTGCAGTGAAGGAGAGCGGACGCTAGTTTGGATGTTGCTGGAACGTTACACGGGCTAAACAGTCGCTGGATCGTCATTAAGACAAAGGCAGAGTAGGTGAAGATCCTTAAACACTGTCACCACTACAGAAAATAATCTTTGAGCTCTGAAACCCGCCCTTCCAAATCCGAGGTGTGTAATCACAGCTCAGAGGGGTTTGAAGCTTATTTGTGCTGCTCATCTCTAACAGAAGTGAGGCTCTTATCCAAGTCCTCAACACCTTCAGCTGCACGCAACCGCCTCCACAGCGTCATCAGGTAGCTAACCGACAGCGTCCATCCGTCGCGTTTTCCCCTCACAGTTTCTCCCTAACCGCATTTATGGTAGTGAAGGTCCTCAAAAACACCAAAGACTCCTGAAAATAATCTTTCGTCTGAGGTTAGAGGAGACCTGCTGAAACCAGCTGTGTGGTGTAGCTTCTGAAGCTAATTTTGGCTGCCCGTCATAGGCAAACAAGTTGATGCAACAAGTCCGCAACCGACCTGATTGGCTCCCACGCAACCTTTTTCATCAGTTACCTCAGCGGTCCACATCCTTTAAGGTGTGGTGGATAAATACAACAATATAATAATAAACGTGACTTCACTGTGTAATTATGTAACTTTATTAGCAGCGTCCTCCTAAAATGCACCAACAACATTGAGCGTAGCATCCTCCTGTCTGCCCCTTAATGATCTGATCGTTATGGTAACGCCTAAATATTCCTTTCAAAATAAGACACACAACTACAACACGGGAAACGACGAGTTGACACTAAAAACTCTAAAAACCATAAACTTCACACCCCGGTACCAAACGACTCACGGATCGTTACTGGTCCATGCCCCAGGGATTGGGGACCGCTGAGTCACCTGACCAAAACAACCAATCACAACAGCTGATTCAGTCTAGCGCCAACCTTTCAGTTTGTGGTGTTCATGGCCTTTAATTTTTGAGTTTATTAGTTATTATAGTTCCAGTGTGACACTACAGCTTCAATGTATTCATTTATTTTCCACAATTTATTATTAACCTTGTGCTCTAAGTTACCCATTTCCTGTTTGGATCATTTAAGCGTGATCAGATCAGTCTGTCAACCAACACAACTTATGACAAGAATACACGACAGTGGACGAGCAGTTACCTCAACTTAAATTATTAATAGTCTCCCCGCTGTTTGATTTTGTGCCACAAAGGAGCAACTTAAAAAAAAACTGAAAGAGCTACACGTAGCAATAAGTTGGGCTTATTCGACGCTTAAATCTCAATGAAGCGAAGAAGAAGAAAAGATCTGTACTGACTATTTTTGTTAACTGACTTTGGTTGGCAGGAAATTTAGACTGTGGTGAGAAAGTCTTAGATTGACAACAGCAACAACAACATCCATGTGTGAAGGCAGACATGATGATCATATAACTGCTTTATTCTGACACTCAGAAAACAATCAGAGGTTACTTATATATATGTCACATATTGACAACAAAAGAATTCATGAATAAAGAAAAGGCTCATAATAGCATACTTTTAGCTATGAAATTAACCCAAAAGAATTACTTTACACCTTTCAGACAATATATTTTCATTATAAAGAGAACATAGAATTCAAGAACAAGTTCAGCTGAATTGAAAATACACAGATGACCCCACTTCATATAGGAATACATATAAAACAGTTACTCAGAGAATTGTGATATAGTGTATGGGTGTGTGTGTATGTATATACAAGTACAGTAACTTTTTTGCTTGGTTTTCTTTTGTACAAATATTTTAGGTGGATTAATAAATTCACCTGCCAGCTTATCAGGGCTTAGTGAATACCTATAAATATAAACGATGGATGAAGAGTATTTTCAGCTGATATGTAAACATATATACTACTATTAATAAGTACCAACACATATTTGGATCAATTAGAGGTCTAGTTGCATATTAAGCTGGTTGTGGAATACAACTAAAGCAAACAAACCCAAAAATATTAAAGTGTTTGTATAATAAATTCACATTTAAGTTACCTTTGACTTACATAAGCATAATAAAAACGGCTCAGACCTCTACAATACTGACTGCCAGTTATTAATGTTATATCTTAACATTTAAGCCTTGATAAGCTGACACTGAAACGGTTAAACAATGCTTATTTTAACTTTTTCTGTAAACTGTTGACAAACCCGTGCAGACTGATAGGAGCAATTCCAGATGACAGTACTCAAAGTTGTCCCCGGAATAACATGACGGAGGGGAAAAGTGGATGTGCATCCCCAAATAAATCTCCATGTTCCCTTATTTGGACTGCACGTGCTCATGCTAATGTAGGCAAACCCTACATGTATTACATTTTTACAAATCATCAAATGTGTGCGTGACGAAAATCACTGAAACAAAGTTCAATTTACAGCGTAAATCTTGATTTTAGATGAATCCGTATCCAGTTTTATATAGAATGTGATCATTAATTCGTTTTAATTTAAATCACGGGTCTCAAACTCGTGGCCCGAGGGCCACTTGGAGCCCACGATACTTATCAAGGCCGTATGTTAACATGAAGAAATATAATGTAATTTGATCCTTGAAGTTACTTTTTTGTTGGGAGGATTTGTTTGTTGTTGAGTGCAATGTTAAAAAAAGATTTAATATGAAGGCAACATTGGCAGAGAGTCACAAACTAATGTGGACACTTATATCTGAATTTTTATTTTATTTTTAAAAATGAAGTGATAGCAGAAGTGCTGCCACGTGTGTGGCCAGAGAGGACCAAGGTGTTTATTTGGTAGTTCAACGAACGGCTTCAGTTATTTAGGAATGAGGGAAAACTGAGTTCATGTTTGCAGTTTTGTCTTGTTATAAAGTATCTGAAATTAAAAGCAAACAAACAAAACGCTGCATTATTGTAAATAGTTTTGGGTGTGTTCTTGTTTCTTTTTGTACTACTTGGTCCTCCAATGAGATCCAGTATCAGCAGTGGCCCACAGCTCATTCCAGGTTGAGACCCCTGCATTAAAACAACAGAATCTGTCGTTTGTTTGTAAACTCTGATCATTTATAGTAGTTTTGTAGCATAAAAGTAGTTCTTCCTCCCCACAGTTGATAAATTCTTCTGTTGTTTATGACAGCGTAGTTTGTGGTAGAGCTGTGATTGGCTAATAATCTATGGTTTGGACAAATTTGAGGTAATTTCTACCTTTTGACATTGATAACAGTGATCAAGCTTCACTTTCAACCAGTTTTCATGTACGATCACTGTCTGTCAAAGCATTAGCACGTGCACCCGCTCCGCTCAGGAAACTGGACGTCCAAACATCCTTCATGAGGTAAAATAAATGCTGGAGCGTGATCAGATCGTCATTTTTTCATTGCCACTGAATCTTTTATGAGGTCAGAGCGTCTGTGTCGTCATGTTATTACAGGGACCGTAAGAGTGAAGTCATGCAAAGCTGTTAGCTTACTGCAAACTACAGTGTTTTAGCGAACTGCCTTCACTCCCCCATCTCTCTCCTCCCTCACACAATCTAATGCATATGTATGTATATATATATATATATATATATCTCACATAGGCACACACATTCAGCTCTAAAAAAGAAACAAATCGATTTCATTCCAGTCTAATAGTGGTCACTAACTGAACGCCCACACGTGTACTCTGCTGCAGAGTTTATGTGAGAAACTCCTACAAATGTACAATCAGTTCTCCCGTTTTTTAAAATGGTAAAAATAATATTCAAAGTTTGTTCTATAAAAAACCCCAAACGGTGCGGAGCGTACGTACTAGCATACAAAAGGAAGAATAATGTTTGTTTACCTACGTAAAGACTTTTCTTTTACTTATGAGATAATGGGTGTTTTTTTCTTTTTTGATATACAACATTACTCTATATCATTTTAACATCTCGACTAAACATAACTAGCTGTATATGATACTTTTTTTATAAATATATTACATCTCAGAAAGAAAAAAAGGAAAACAAATAAAGTGCAACAAACAGATTTTTTTTTAAGACCACAACACTTTGAGTGTGAGTACATAGAAATTAAATATTATTGGCAAAAGCTTTCAGTTGCATTTCCGTAGCTGCGCTTAAATCTCGACAGCTAACAGCGGCTACACAGAGTTTCTTTTAAATCCACCTCACGCAGCACAAAGTTGTAATAGAAGCCAATGCAATGACCGCATGTCGACGAAGAGGCGAGTAAGTCTGCACTCTACACACATTTACATTGTGTCTTCTAACTCCTGGGTGCTTTCATATATAAGATCTTCCTGGACTTGTGTGTGTATACAGTATATGTCTTAATATATATATAATACAGTAGTTTTAGTAAAGAACAACAGTACAGTCTTTATTTTATCATCATGGGGTCTCTGCTTAAAGAAAAAACTGAAAAATTAGCTCTTCCGAAACCTGCTGGTTGTGTTAGAAAGGAAACTGTCCTGCCGGCTGAGAAGTGAGTAGCACTGTATCCTAGTTTGTGAGTTTCAGTTAGCTCATCCTGAGGTAAAACATTTTGTGCAATGCTTAAAAAAGAGAGCGGTGACTTGTAGAAGAACAGCCCTCTGCCAGGGTTAACCCACCTCAGTGCTGTGTCATTCCCGTGTGACGGATGTGTGGGGTTAGCGTAAACCTTGTGTACAGATCACCCCCCGTGTTGTATTAGTGAGAATATGCAACCGTGTCTTCTGCAAACTCACTTCACATGCGACTATTCTGCGTTTAACAATGGCGTTTTGGGGAAACGTACACTGCAGACACACAGGAACCGCTGCACAATGTTATGCAAATTTTTGATTAACCGATTTACCCATTTAGTCAGTGAAGTGTGAAGAAGAAATTGTTCGCGGGGCTTATCGTGACTTCCCAGAGCCGAAAGCGATGGCTTCAAATTGTCTAGTTTGCTCAACCAAAAAAGCCAAAACAAAAGATGCTCAGTTTACAATAAGACGCAGCAGCTGGGAGCATTACTTTGTCTGTCAGTAGACTAATCAATTATTTGACTAATCCTGCACATCAGACATGTAAGAAAGTCCACTGCAGGTTTTTGGTTCATATTTAAAAATGAATCTCTACATCGTGTTTCCAGCGCACGTACGATATCGTTATGGATTCCCTGCACTCATGTTTCAAGTGTAATTAATTTACCCAAGATGAGCTTTACTGACACTATAATTTTTTCTTTAAGACTGAGGCCAAATATTTCAATTCATTTTCTTTCCGTGAAGCATGAACATTTATTCGTTTAACTTTCTGTGCGGCTCGCACAAACGTGTTGCAGAGTGCCCTCTGGTGGACAAACCTGGTCACAGCGTGTTGCTTTTCAGCTTTTAAATGTTTTGTTTTTTATAAATCGGATGGATTTTAATGCAAATTCTAGATTCCCATATTCCAGTGCCTGGTCCCTTTATCCTTTCGAGCAGGTGTTCCCAAACTCTGGAATTCTGAGGATCGCACAGTTTCACTTCTTTTTGCTGGTTTGTCGTTTTTTTTAATGACTTGTGTTAAAACCAGTGCAGGGTAGGGTTTGGTCTGCTTCGATGGCTACAGCGACACAAACTGTGCGCCTCAGAAATGTGTTGATGCGACGCTACAAAGACGAAAACTAAGTACATTCATGAGCTGAGCTCCAACAACTTTGCAGATAAAGTTCTGTTTACGTGTCGTCAGAAGAACTTTTCAGCCAATTCAGAACTTTTGTATAATGTCTCCTGGAGAGGCGGTGTAAAGCAGAAGAACTAATTTTAAATCGCCTGGGAGAAAAAAAATCACTGGAACAGGATCTAATAAAAGACAACTATCCCTTAAAGTAATTTAAGGCGGCTTAAAGCACATGTTTCATGGTCTTATCAAATTTCTAAAAATACCAGTGAGCATGAGATAAGATGCGAACACAGGCCGCCGGTGGGAAATGCAAATGCTCATCCCCCATATTTACATTCAGCTGTACTTATATGAATCGCTGCACATCAACACAGCCGGTGTCACATTTCCCCCAAAACACAGCAGCTAATGCAGAACAGTTGCATATAAATGCACGGTGCTTTGCAAGAGACCGGGCTGGCATATGAGCATTGTGAGTTCAAGACAGAAATCTGACCTTCATGACCCTTTACTCTGCATGCTGTCATACCACATAATACAGCTCGTAAGGCTCCACTGCAAGTGCACAACAGTAGGACACTCCAATGTTTGAGGAAAAAAAAAGAAAGCAATCAGAGCAGTGCTGTCTTTGAACTAAGAATTACCAAGGCATGCTCGTCAGCATTAAGCGTTCTGCGTGCTGGATGAGTCAAAGATTCGATGATAAAAGCTGGGAAAGGAATTAAATGGGATGGATCAGTGTTCACCATCAACCTGATTTCTCTTTGTTGTGTGCACACACACACACACAGGATAGAAATGCCCCAGTATATTCTTAGTCAGATGACAGCAGCTGCATATACACACCTCTGAGCATGCACCATGCGTGCTGCAGTAGGCTCACATTGGTTATGGTGACACAGCACCCATATACAGCAGTCAAGATAATGCACATGTGCATAAAACTTTCCAAAAGAAAACCAAAAGCACAAAATGAATACGAAACAAGAGCAGACCAATGATGACATCAAAAAGGTTGTTGTAGAAATATCTGCTTGCGAGTGTCAGGGGAGGGGCTCAGCATGTGGACCTGGAAGCTTTTAGTTAGATTTAACTCTCCGCCAAGGACTGGGTGTTCGCTCGTTTTGTGTTTGTATTTTATTTTTTTAAAGAGAGGATTTTTTTTCGTTTGTTTGTTGTGGGTAATGTCTCTGTCTTTTCTCGCTTTTTTCTTTCTTTTAGTAGGGAGTGAAGCGACTGTACCCTCCTCTGTATAGGCTAGCCTGCAACATCAAAGATGAAAAAGTACCAATCAGTATTCAGGTGACAGCTAGAGTCGGTTTCTCTTTCTCCACAAATTTCCTTCCTTTTAACTTATTGAGTTTTCATATACGTATAATCTCGACACAGATTGAGAGTTTGAGACACTGAAGCCAATAACGGGTTTTGTTGAATAAATTCCCCGATTGCATACAATCCGAGTGTGTGTTAGGAACGGGAGGTAAAGTGGATTGTTGGATTCGGAGCTTAACTGGTGCAATTCATTTATATGCATGTAGATAGAGCACTTTCTTGAACGGCGAATACATTTTGATTTCATTACGCTTAGAAATAAATTGAAAAACAGAGATTTGTCCTTTTACGGCCGTAACAATATCAGAGATTGGACTAAAGCAGAATAAGTTCTGAGAGGTTTAATCACGGCTCCTTTTCAAGTCTGGCAGAGGTGCCTGCACCTTTCTGGAGGGCCAAACCACCACAGGATATTAGCCCTTAGATTTAGCACCATGCTCAAGATATCTAGGGCAGACACACATAGAGCATGCAAGTGGGCCTATGCATGCACACCTGCACATGCACGCACACACACGCAGTCCTTCTCATCTTTCGGTGGCTCTGCTGCAATTAGGAATTCAGGCAAACTCCAAAGGCTAATTTTGCCTAATTTCGCGGAGCCCTCTTGCTTGTACAAAACTTTCATCCGTACGAGATGCTTCTGTAAGCTGGAAACGAGTAAAGAGAATTTCCAACCTCAACCTCAGAGGAACTAATTATTGTATAGCTTTTAAATGCAAAAATGACTCCTCGCTGCTGGAGAACCATTAATCAAATATGATTAAAGAATTAGGAACCAAACTGGTCTTTTCTCTTTAGCTTAGGAGTTTATTAGATGTTGGCCTCAGCACAGCCTGCATCCCAGTAGCCTCGCCATTTGTTCAGCGCCCCGTGAACCCACGAGCACACACACACACAAACAAGCCTGCGTTAGCTCCCTGAGCTCCCAACACACACCACATTAGATATTTTTTAGGGTCCAGATCCTGACTTCTACATTCGCTGAGAGGACGATTAAAATGTCAGAGGAAAGGAAGGAAATTTGGAGGGAAGAGAAGAAAGAATAAAAAACATTCAAGCACATTTTTTTAATTAAGTAAATGAAGAGGAAAAAGAAATGTCTTAATTAATGAAAGCTTTTAGCTAGCAGCTGCACCGGGGAACTGTACGCTTCTTTTTTAAAGTTGTTGAAAAATCGCATGCATGCTGTAATGATGAATTTGAGTCATTTCTCAAGCTGAGAACACGCCACCGATCAAGCTTGTGGGCAGGAGAGGAGGGTGAGACAACTCCCTCCCTCAGTCTCGCTCTCTCTTTTATGTCCCACGGCACACTGCTGCATGCGTTTGATGGGCCTTAATCTCTAGGTTTGGTCTGCGAGCCCGGCCCAACTCCCTCCTCCTCATCATCCTCCTCGCCGTCGTAAAACAAAACCAAAGAGGAACTCTCAGTTTCGGAAAAAATCCTCGTTTGTTTATCGTCACTTTTCATCTTTGATGTTACAGTAGCTGCAAAAGCTAGCTAAAAACAGACATTAACAGTTCGACCTCATCTTTTCGGGTTCGGTTTGACTGAATGGGGGGGGGGGGGGAACAAAAAGAAGATGATCTGTCGCACTCGGGAGCAAGTTGAGCGATGTAGGATGAAAACAAAGCTTGGAAATGTATCTGTTATGTAACATGTAAAGCTCGTGTTGGGAGAGGGAGAAAAGACTGCAGTGATCACTCATTCTCACTTCAGGAGGAACTTGTGTCAGATCAATAGTGCAGGAGGTGAGCTTGCATGGCATTGCAGAAGTTTATTGCACTTAATATCTGAGCCAATTTCCACATGCCAGGGCTTCATAGTACTACTCAGTACTGCCCACTAGGGTGTGCCAGATAGCATGACAAAAACCCGAATCGATTAATGAACAACCCGTAAATAAAAACCAGTGACGAGTGAAGTCTCTGGTCTTTATTTTGGAGTGTGTGTGTGTGCTGTAGCCTGTGTCATGGAGGGTGCAGACAGGAACAGGCGGTGCTCTCATAGACTTACCATGGTCCCCACACTGTATGTGGCTGCAGGGCCAATCGTGTGGTGATAAGGGTCTGCTGTTGCATAGACTCTGCCATAGCTGCACAACAGGGGACAGAGAACGCGGTCATTGATCTATCATTGACGAGGAGAGAAGAACATTTATGCATGCTTGTTTAATGCTCAACCCCTCAAGTAAACCCTTTCAAGTCTCTAACGCAATCAATTATTTCCCTCCCCGGCCTCCTGGGCTTCCTGCTTTATACAAGGTGGTTCAAAAAGGGGAGTTCAAAGGTTGGTGAATTATACTTGTCTTTTCATTGTCATCTTGATTAGCTGGATAGAATAGGTAATGAGCGGAGGGAGGCAGAAAAAGAAGGATGCAGAGCAGAGTTGGCGCTGGAGGGCTCGCTCTCTCACCCTGCTCTTGTTTACCGAGGCTGCACACTGGGCTCACGCCCCTGTCTTTTCATTGTTGCTGGTTTGGAACTAATCCTTCCAATTTCCTTCTGAGACAGGACAAGATGTGTGCGCTTTATTTATTTATTTATTCGACTTCACATATTCCTCTATTTACTTTCTTTTTTTTTTTTTTTTAGCTCTTGCTTGCAAATGAGGGTCTGCAAGGAGCAGATAAGGCACACCCAGCCAAGGACTGAGGGCACCAAATCAACCAGGAATTAAAAAAAAAAAAAGGAGTGGAGAGAGGAGGAAATTCTCCTAAAGGAGACAACAAGACGTACGACGTTCGTACGAGATGCGTTGAGTTATATAAGATCTAAATATGGCGCGGCCCATTCAAGTCCGTCGGCACCCAAGGTCAGCGAGCAGGACGTGAAATCGGAAAGGCTGTCTCAGCTCCTTGGGGAGGAGGCCCGTGCCGTGAGATGGTCAGGGGAAGTCTCCGTGGTCCTCTTATCTTCAGTGAGCACTGAACCCCACAGGCCCTCTAAGGCTAATACATCTCCAAAATGACTCTCACCAGAGTGGCGCCGCTGACGAACAGCAGGTCAAACCACCCCGCGCAATGTCACAGAGCCGACTGGAAGCTAGCAGGGTCTCTACGATGTGCCTGGCTCCTGTGAAGGCCTCTTTGATTCATCAGCCTCGCCTGTACCAACTCTCTTTAGTTACTTAAAGGGCTTTGGTAATGCAGCCTGTGAGCGGTGTGGGCTTTTCGGATAATAAATGTTTCATATTTTGCAGGGTTTCACACGCCTTCCTCAATCCCGGCGACCTCTTTTTTTATGATTGGCTGACGGCTCCACGGTAAAATCTGATAAGGTGCGGCTGAGACAACACCAGCAAACCCTTATTGATCCAGTGGGCATGACCGCTTATTCAAAAGGAAACAAACAGACAAAGCGAAACAAACAACTTGGGGCGAATTATATTAAATCTCAGAGAAAAGTAAAGGCAAGAGAAACACGAATTAAATCACTCGGAGAGGGAAAAAAAGCCGCCGTCCAATTTCTGCTCTCGCAGAGCGCGGCTGCTCATAATTCGAACCGCGGCGAGGCCTGATAAATCTTACATTATCGATATGATCTTCAGGCTCTCAGGCAGGGTGTACGTTATCACAAGTGACATGCTCAATCCTTCCCAGATTAGATTCCCAAACCGGCCCACATCCCGGCTGACAACGGCTTTCGGGGCCGAAATGAATCAGCGACGCCTCCTCAAACAGAGCACACCTGAACCAGAGTGACATCACTCAGAAGTGATAGAGTTCCCGCTGGTCCATCTCTGCCTCTCTCCGTCTCCCCACCTCCCCTCCGCAGACCCGAGGCCATTAATAAATACCGCCGTGATATACCCACTCTCCCCTCACAAGCGGAGAGTCACGACATATATCACTGCTTTTCTCATCGAGTCCAACAAGGTTAGTCTTTTTTTCTCCGTGCGCGTGTGTGCTCTTTAGCTCCGAGCTAAAAAGAATATAGCGGTTTGCCTAATAGATGAAGAAACCCAAAATAACCCTCCACAGAATATTGTAAAATGCTGCCGGAGCAGCCCCCATTCATCACACGCGCTCTCCTACTATCACGTCTCCTGTAGATATGATCATTTTTGGTGGGAAAACACTAATTATTTAAAGCTGAAGCCCACCCTTTGCTACTCCGACACAGCGATGGCTAGATTTATGAGGACATATTTAGAGGCGCACTCCTTTTTCCTTCTCCCAGTAATTTCCCCTGTTTCACAGCCTGTGGGATCAACTTGTTGCTTTAAATCAAAAGTTCTCGGGAGCCGAGTCGGACACATCGGAAACATGTCCGTGTTTTTACTTTCAATTCAGCATTTTCTCAACAGCTGCTCGTGGAGAAAAAAAGTAGCCTGTGCCTGCTCTGCAATACATTTCTGTTTCTTTAAGCACTTGAGAAGTGAACGCTAACGATGGCTGAAGTCAGCCTTGTCTTATGGAATTATGGGAAACACTCAAAACAGCCTCAATATTCCCAGTTACAGCCAATAGACTATGTGCACGTTAGCATATGCTATTTCCGGTGTCCTATTCGCGCCTGGTTTATGGTCCAAAACAAGTTAAGCGGCGATTTACATTTCTATAGATGTCTTTGGCATTTACCCAATATATCTGTAAATGCTGTTCATAGAGTTGTCGATATTTTTTCCCTGCACCTCAGAGCAAAAGAAAAAATGGATTCAAATGTTATATTTCGCGGGTGTTATGTTCTAAAATAGGTGAAATCAAGTAGCCAATTTTATTTTTTGACGGTGCAAAACGTTTCGTGGACATACAGTACTGCACTTCAGAGTCACACTGCCAGCGATCGATGCAGCGATTCTGTACTGTACAGGAGAGACGTCACGGAGGAGATCGTCTGCAGCGATCAGGACGCAGGATGTGACGTAAAAAAAAACGTGCAAACTTGCACTAAAAAATCTGCGAAACAGCGAGGTGAAAGGTGAACCGCTGTAATTTTGAAGGTAAGTCACAACATACCCTTTGTAAATATTAATGTATAGAAACCCTTACAAAAAATGAATGATTGCTGGTGTGGCTTTTTTTCACGGTTTGTTAACATGCTGTGTAGGTGTGTACTTGATGAGCTGATATCAACATAACGGGGGAAACATCTGGTTTGACTATTCTTCACCTGTTTAAATCATCAGACCAGTGCTTCTGAATGTGGACGATGTGTCTTCTGCTGCAGTTCTCCAAACAACTGATCGATCTAAACTCTTTAAACGTCAAAATTGATCATTAGATTTTTTATGACACAACAGTGGTGAGTGTTCCCACCTTCTGCTCTTTGTAACTTAACGCCATCTTTCCGTTTTCTGGACATGATTTTGGAGGATATCTTGACCGCAAAGTAAAGCTACCGGAAACGTACAACCCTACATCTGGTCTCAAACCAGGAAGTTAGCATTTTCTCGTGCACAGGGTCTATTAATTAATAACTTTACGGAGATTTTTGTCTTTAAAACCCCTCAAATTACATACAAGAGAATCAGTCTCATACAATCTGAGACCCTCACCTGTCACTGTAAGCAGCGGTGGTGGTGGGTTGGGCAAATCTGTATGCTGCATAGCCACCCTGTAAAAGAACAAAAAAATACCACCATATTTAATCAGTGATTACCTGTGCAGACAAAGGTTAGCTCTCAAAGACGCAAGAAAACAACCACTTGCGCACACACAGCCTCAAATTGCCTTAATGGTTAAATGTCACCACGCAGTAGTTTGCTCATCTGCTCACACTCCCCGACTGCAGCCTCCCCGTGAGACACCAGAGGGTGCTGTTTGATATATGGTGTGTTAGGCAGGTGGTGGCAACAAGAGAATGAATGATGTTCTGAGAGGCAGCGCGTTTAGGGGGAGCAAGTCATTGTCGCACCGGAGGCTCATCCGAAGCGCAGCAACGGAGGCCAAATCCCCACATTCGGCCCATTTTTAGATTGAGGGCGCGCCGCTGCTCCGTAATTGAAGATCTCCCCCTTTTTTCCCCTTATACATGACCCCCCCGGCTCACAAAAGAAGTAAGAAGGCAGAAGACGGTCGGACCATTGGGGAGTCAGGACCGCTGTATTCATTTGCCAGAATGGGGAAGGAATTAAAGACCTCATTGTGGAGTGCTGCTATTACTCTCCTTGAAAAATGAAGCTGTTCTCCCACTGTTTTTCTATTAGTGCCAGTGGAGTGTGTGCCCATCTGTGTCCATACGGTGGATAGGTGGCTTTTAATAATGCATGTTTTCATTTATTTTTAAACTCAAGGGGAGGGGGGTGTCCGATGCAGAGCGACATCGCGAAGTAACGGTGAGTCGGCCGAGGTCGCGGGTGCAAGCGAAATCGGGGCCACGGCGATCGAATTCCGCTCCTTGATGTTTACCAAGGGGACAGGAAGTCACAGCAATTGAAGCGGATGACTTCCTGTGGGACGGTCATGCCTTGGGAATGTGTTGATTACAGCAACAGCCTGAACAAACACGGAACAATAAATCACTCTCCCACATTGTCAAATCCTGCACGCGGCCGCGCAGCACATTTTTTATTTTGTCATGGGGAATATGTGGGTGTGCCGTGTGTGTCTATGCATGCATATGCATTAGCGCATGCCACGTATGTGCATTTATATGTGCATGCATTCGTTCCCCCCCCTTCTGCTAATGTATTAGCAGAAGCCTTGACAGAACAGCTGGCTGCTTTTGACAGCACGCCAGTGTCCACTGAATGATTGTATAGGACACTGAGGGCTGTGGGACGGCTCCCTCTTGGTCACTCGAGACCTTCACATACTCTCAGCCAGTCTGAAGCAATGCAGTGGCCATTGCCAAAACTAATGGCAGTAAAGCACCAGGGGCCGGCCTGACGCTTTGAGTGATGGACCGACCTGGCCAGGCCTCGGTCAGGGGACATAGCTGTGTAGGACTTAGCTGGAGGTGGCTAAATGAGCGTGAGAGACAAACAACATCGCTCAGAGCACAGCCCGGGTCTCTTCCAGAGTGGTGGGTGTCCCTACAACAAAAGCCGGTGAAATACGGCCCTATCGTGCGGGCCGGTGTGTAAGTCATGGATCACTTGGGTTTAGCATTTCATTCCCAGACACCGGTCTTTGTCAGGGTGAAAGTGAGAAGGAACTGTCATTGCTGCTGCTGCACAGACAGTCATCTCAATGCGGTGGGAAAAAAAAAAACCCAAAAGGGACAAATTACATTCCTCGCAAACGTTTGGACTCGTGTCAAAGTGGGGCAGCGTGGTAATTTCAGCATTATCTCCACAGAGTCCACGCTCTTCTCTGTCAAGGGCGAGGTGCAGCAGGGCCAGCCCCCGATGTGACCCTGCCTGCACGGACAGCTCCAGAGGGACAGTTAATCCCTTTATCTGCGGCTTCTCTTATCTCCCACTTGCTGATGGCTGGGAGGAACCGGCTCCACTCAGGTCTGCGCAGACCCCCTGGGGCAAGCAGGGGATATCCCAGCCAAACCCTCGGAGTGAATGCAAAAACACCAGAGAGGTAACAAGAAGAAAGAAAGCTGGCGGGGCGGCGGGGGGGGGGGGGGGGGGGGGGACTTAAAAACCTCCAGACAAATCTAAAGGAATAAATGACCAAACTTGACATGGGACACTGAGTCAGGGTCTGCCTCTTTGCCAAAGTCTGAGATCATAGGAAGAAAAGAGGGAGAGGAGGGAGGAGCTGAGGGGGTTTTAAATTTTGTTGTTGAGTTTCTTGGCACAGTAGACGGAGGCCTAATCGACGCCGGCTTGGCAGCGAGGCTGGGGGCTGAGGAGATCACGTTTTTGTCTCCAGGGCTGGGCTTCTTGTCTGTTTTACTTCTGTTTCATCTAGAAGAAAAGTCAACTGTACTTACATAGATCTCTGCACCGTAGAAGCCATCTTGGTACACCACCCTGTGAACGTGCGAAACAGGAAAGCACAGTTAGTTGACTTGGACTGCATCCGACCCCACCGACTCTCAGCCTTTGCCAATTTTCCTATTTTGACCATTTGCAGGTCTGTGGGGTCAGCTCTTAGCAGCTTTAGCTCGCTGTACCACAAATAATGAATGACACAAACTGAAAGGTGTAACGGTTTCACATCCCTGTCCAATTTTCTGCTCTGGTAAAATTGTTTGTCTTTCCAGTTGCTGCAGTTGCTATCAGGAGGGCTGGCGGTGGAGAGGGAGGACAAAAGAAGGCAGTGAAGGAGCTGCGTCACATGACTAGGCTATATAAATCAACCGGCTGCCATCAGCAGCAAAGGGGTCCCCGAGTGGGAAGGAGGCGAATGGGGATGTGGGATTTCCAGTCTCAGCTGCGAGTCCCACCGCACTAAGACAGATCCAGATCTAATCACAGATAGACAGCTATGGCGGGGCAGCGGCCAGCCTCCGTCAGACCTCTCCCACGGCCACACAGACCAGCGCTGATAAGAGACGAGTGCGAGGCAGGCTTGCATAAAGCCAGGAGATCAGCACGGGCCCCGGTCACAGTCCAGTGAGATCTGACTGGTAATACACTATCGCAGCTCTCACCTTGACTTTGTCAGTTACTCCTTTGTCAACACACGCTGTACAAATGTAAGGACGGGCAGGGTTCGGTTATGTATATCCGCAGATAAAAAAATATGTAAAATTACAGCAGCAATGCTGCCTGGCTATGTTAGACAAGCGGGTTTCCTGCAGGAGGGCACGGTCTTGAGACGCAACAGAAAGATTTCTTTTAAATTATGAGTAGAAAAGCAAAGTTTGGGCATAAATTCAGTCGGAGCAGTCTTGGGTACAGTTTCATTCATACTGCAGCGTGAAATCTAACCAAACGACAGCTATCTATATAAAAAGTGTTCGTTGTGTTCAGACTACACAGTATCAGCCCAGTTACGGCCTGACACTGATGATGTCGTGTGCTACTTTGCATCAGGAGGAACAGTCCACAACACGCATTTTGTCTTGATGTCTGAAAGAGTGTATAAAAGCTAAAACTCTCAGCTATGAAAAGACAAAACTTATCGTACCAGACAAAAATATCATGCGACCCGAACCGGGCCTCGGAGGGTCAGTACTCACGCTCCGTAAGCTGGGATTGGTGGTGGAGGTGGAGCTGTGCGGAATGTGTTGTACACAGCCCGTCCCCGTCCCCGCAAGTGGGCACCCCTATAGGCCACCGTAGCGCCTGTGGCAGGGTAGGGAAATCCTGTTACTATAGAACAAAAACACACACGAGAAGAAGAGAAAATGACTTTCAGAGAACATCCTCGACTTGGCATTGCTTACCTTATGACAGAATACATTAGAGAGAGACGTGTGGCACTGCTTTCCCTATGACAGAATGCATTATAGGGAAGACAAGGAAACAATAGATTTAATCTTTTCTAGGTGCGCCTCATCGAGCACTCTCCCCTTTCCCAGCTCGCCGCTTTGTGCCGTACTCAGCAAGGATCCACATTTGCTGTACGCATCCTTTCCCGATGCCTGGTGAGGGGCAGCCTTGAAGCTGGGCAGGTAATGGATGCAATACCACTAGTTTCGCACCACGGCTTTTGCATAGTTTAGACACAATGGGCTAGCAACAAAGAGCAGCGGGAGGGTGGACGGGGTAGAGGTAGAGGGCGTTTCTCGGTGTCGGGCGGAGACGAACAGGCGGTAAAGGTTGTTGAACAACTTGACTAGACGTTCTGAACTTCCCCGAGGGGAAATGGAGCAGATGGGCAGGACAGCCAAGTCCCAAACCTCAGCATGACCCCCATCTCCAAACCCATCTGGGACCATCTTTAGCCAATCGCACAGCCACATGCTCTGTCCTCTGCTGATGGCTACCACTGAACGTGAAAAGGGTCAGTTGGGGTGAAAGGCTTCGGGGTGACGGTGCGACAAAATAGCCACGGTCGCAGATTAGAGGATAGCCGATGTGATCGTCAGCTCTCCACTTAACCTTCAATCGGTCCACTGGCTGTCTGATTACAGGCTGTGGAGGTGCATACAAACACACTGATCTCTAGACATGATTAAGCTGGCCTCTACTTTTCCAGCAATTGTAATTCCCTCACTGCTCCCTTCCCTCTGGTCTTCGCCCTCTCTCCCTCCCCCAACGTCTGGTCCATCACAGCACAGTCAGCCCCGTTATTCTTTATCCCCAGAAACGCCCCTTCGTCACCCTCTCCTCACCTTACTCTTCGCCTTATTCATTTCCGCGACACGCTTTGGATGAATTCATCACGGACCGCTTCACTTTCCCCAATCACAGATCACTCTGTGATGTGGAGCTCGAGTCTGATTTGGTTTGGTGGGGTGACGCGGTGCCTCGGCTGGGGTAAATAATGCGGGTTAATAACACGCATCCGGCCTGTTTCAGACGACCCGCCAGTCCCTCGCAATCTCCGACAAACTAGACTACAATGAAGTTCCATGGCAGCTCGTAGGTAAGCGGTGCTGTATGGGTTTGTGCCTGGGGAGTGACAGCCTGATGGTACTCTGCCGTGTGCAGCGCCAGCCCTGCATTTGGTCGAGACCAGTGAGCACCCTAATGGACGATGCTCACCCTAGCCTCGCTGCTTCAATAAAGCTGACAGGGAGACAGATTAGTGGTGCTTTTAAAAACACAGAGAGCCCGGTTTAATGTCTTCTGCCATTAACATCACGCTCCATTAGTGGGTCCGCACACATATTCAAACTTTGCGTCTCATTTGGCCAGGTGACGCCCACCAATGTGCGGGGCGCTTTCTTTGCTGCCAACACACCCGTGGACGGCCTGGACTGGGACGGTGCCCCCTTTGCCTCCCGGGTGATTTATAACGCTGACCTTGACATTTAAATTAGTCCCTCCTTTTTTTTGGAGCAGTGGACATCTGAGCACGGCCGCTAAAGGGCAAAAACAATCCTTGATAGTTTTCGAGGTGCGTTGCCCTCTTCTTAACAAATCGCCGCTGTTTCTGGGCTCCCACAAAGCCCAATTGCTTCCTTCTCTTTTTTTTTAAATTTGTATGCAATATGCATGCGGTGATGTATGTGAATGTAAACTCATAATGAGTTGGCGATAGGCTACACTGCTTCAATAATAACCCATAAATCAAAGGCGCTGTCACACCTTGGTAAGCCCATGAAAAGCAACAACAGCAACAGCGTATGAGAGCGCAAACCTGGTCTAGCCACCAAAGTCAAACACCCTTTCCGGGAGGGGGGCTGGAGAAAATATGAGTTATGCGCTGAAGGGCGGCGGGGTCACGCTGCACCTCGTATGTCATATGTGTCAACTTGAGAAAAGCTCAATACCTGCAGAGCCAGTTGGACCCGAGGTAATCCCGCTCTGTGCCAATGATGGGGTCATAACCGGCTCCCATAAAGAAAGATCTGATTTTCCACAAGGTTGATCTCTCTAATACTTCCTGCTCAAATACATCGGGCAATGAGCACTTAATCCACGCACTGGGGACCAAAAAAACAGCTTAATCTAATCAAGAGTCTGGAGCTTAATTATCCCCCTAAAGTACACTCCAACAATGAGAGGATCTGTCTACATATGTTAAGATGGCAATTAGCCTTTCTTTTCTGTCATTTACACAGCTGGTAGCTTTTCACGAGTCCTCAAAAAAGAAGAAAAAAAAAAGAAACCTCCACCTTAGTCGCAGAAAAATATGAACTGGTGAATGAAAAGCTACTCATCTCCTGTCTTCCTGGGAATTAGCTGCCGAGAAGAGTCTCTTTGCGTTAGTCTGAGGAGAGCCGAGCCATACGAAGGGATTTCTAAGTGACAGCTGTCCATGGTGCTGAAAACATCCAGCGCAAGTTTGCCAATTGCAATAAGATGAGCTGAGAATGCAATATGCACGGGATGTGCCGCTCACCCTGACGAATGATGTCACATTAACAACAAATAACGTAAAACAGAGTCCCGACATTTGTGCCGTTTTTAGCTACACGCCTACTTGCTGCATCTGTATGGATGGAGCCAGACTCTTGTCATACTATATTTGGATAGCGGAGCACAGATTCTGGGGCTTGTTCTACAAAAGTTTAGCGCTCGCTAACACAGGATAAAAATGAGCACTGGTACTGGATGCCTACCAGCTACCTCACACTATGATTTGTGCCACAGCCATGTGCTATTGCCAATCCCTCCATCTGACTGGGAACCCCACTGCCATGCCTCTTTTTCTCTGGACCACACCGCTGTCCTCTGCCACCCCTTCAGCAGGGCTCCATGGGAGGTTTGGGTATTAGGTGGCAACGGAGAACACGGACCCACGTTTGGAGCTGGCTGCCAGTACCCTACCGAGAACCCTCCTACCCCCTCCTCCACGCAGAGGAGGAGCCAATCTACCCTGGAAGAGGTTAAGAGCGGGGAGCCGGTATGAGGCTCTCATCCGTCATTCTCCTGAATGGGTTTTGAGGACAATAAACCTGTAGCGCCAGGACGAATGGAGACGAAGTGCGCTGTCACCGAGCCAGGATTTATGGCTACCAATTTCACTGATCTCCTGCACAGAAATGAGGACTGATAAACAGTGATTAATCGCCTTTATATCCCATTTTACTCCCACCAAAAGTATATTAACTGTAGCTGTGATGATTTTGGAAATTGTCCTGAATGTGGTCATCATTTTTTTCTTTTTTTTTTTAAAGGAAGAGTAGAAGAAGAATGCAACAGTCAACAAGCTGGTCAGAGTTTGTTTTTTAGCGAGTTAAAACAGCCTTTTGCTGCTCATTAGGGAGGTTTTGTTTCAAAAATGTATCTCTTATTTATGTTTCCCATCTTCCCAGCTGGCAAGCATATGTTGTCGTTTAGGCTTGGCAAACTCCAGCGCCATGTCAAGACGACTTGAAAAATTAGCAGCCAATAAATCACCCAACCCCTCCTGCTTCCCCTGCCTGGAGTGGTGGACCACACTCCCTCTGATTTATGAGATGATTTGGGAAGTGTGTGTGTGAGAGAGAGAGAGCGAAGTAGAGAGTGTGTGCATGGAAGAGGGGCCATGTATTTGAGTCTGTGCTCTACATAGGTTATCTATTTCTGTGTGCTGGAGTGCTTTGGTCTGAGAAGCAGGGCAGGTGTTAGCGTTGCGCGTGGATATGGGTCAAGTGAAATTATTGTTTACGTAAGCTGAGACTTACTTAACGTCCCGATTTTCAATTTAGAGAAAAGGCGCCACGTTTTTTGTGCCTGAGCGTGCAAGAAGGAGAGGGACGAGCGTACGTTTGTGTGTGTGAATAATTATCGGCAGGAGATGTCGAAACTAAAGGAATGTTGGTGGGGGGAGGTGGGGAGTGGGAGGCGAGGGAGGAGGCTCGGAGGGGGCGAGGGGTTGGGGATGAAATAAAAATGATAGATGACTGCTTTCTGTCATGGACAGTTATTTAGAGGTTCGCCGTAAAGCTGTCCGGGGAATGAACAGATTTTAGTCTAATGAGCAGAAAGGAAAGCCGTTAAAGTGGCGCGATGTGCTCAGCACTTCTTCCAAATGAAATAGTACCATTTCCCCCTCATTAAAATGCAAAGGGTTCATATAACATACAGCAATAAAGCTGGCATGTCGAGGCAGAGAGAGATAGGGAAAACCCCACTGAGCTCATCTCATTCCTCCATTACCGAGACCAGAAGGAATAGCGGCCTTCGACAGGGTAGGTGCCAACAATATCGCTCACTCAATCTCCTTTATTCGGTTAGCTCTGTAAAAGTCAATCTGGCGCACTTGGCAAATCCATCCACAGCAGCAGCCTCCACAATCTGATAACAGTTGCAGGGGCGCTTGCTCTCGAAATCATTTTTTTTCCAGCGTTACAGTTGCACACCGCGCAAACAATGGCTCAGGCTCCCTCAGCCACTCAGAGAGGCTTGGATCATCCACTGCTTATCTGAGCCGCTCTCCGATTCACTTTGATTCGAGGGGAATTTCATGTTCAGTAGGTTCAGGATGAACCTGATTGTAGAAATTCAGGGGTCAGACTGGGACAGGCGGTGGCTGATAGCGGCCTCGGGTACGGTGCGATGCGTACAGCGGGAGGTGGAGAGAAAAACACAGAAAACTGCTCTTACCGGCATACAGTTCAGGACCGTAGACAGCTCCGACCACCGGATTCAGCTTCCAGCCTGGCGAGAGGACCGAAAGAAAAACTTGACTCACAGCGACGACTACGAGCGAACTCTTATCGTTTAGTTTGCCACTCACCGTTCGTGTACGGGTTGGCCACTTTTTTGTTTGTCATCACTCGTGCTGTCGCGTTGTTCACCTGTTCCAAGCAGCAAACACAAAGCCTGTGATTACTGACCTTTACATTTACCATCCGCGTATCCACGGCGAGCTACAAGCGAGCAGCAAACCAAGATGAATAAAGACGGATTCATAAAATAAATGATTATGTAAATTTGTTTGTAGCACTTTTGTGTGATTGAGTTTTGGTTCGCCCTTTCATGAATTTATTCATCATTTCAATTTTCTTACAGATGATTATATTACTGGAAAGAGAGGGAAAGCATGCACCAATTACCCACAGGTATGAATAATAATAATAATAATAATAATAAAAAGCATCCTCAGAATTGGTTGGATAAACAAATGGATTCCAAAAGCAAAACACAGACAGTGCTTTGATTTTCTTCTATTGACCTGATGAGAACGGCCGAGTGCGGGCTCGGCTCGTCGTAAACAAAAACAGAATTAGAGCAGGCAACACTAAACGGTGGCGATAGGGGAATGCACGACTGATGGCATGCATTCACTCTGCGTTGTCAGGTAATGATGGACAACTGGTGTTGACGTGTATGGATCCCGCATTCTGCCGAGAAGGATTTAAACGCACCGTCATGCATGCATACATTCAGGCACCACACGCACAGACAGAGCAGCCGCATGCTTATGCAGAGGTTTATGGGTAAGTTGAGAAGGCAGCAGGCAGGCAGAAGAGAAGATGAGAATAAAGGGAAAAATGAAAGCACCTCTATTTTGCGTCCCTCTACGATTGTACCGTTTAGTTTCTCCCGTGCACGATCAGCATCTGTGCTTGTTTCAAAAGTTACAAACCCAAAGCCCTGAGAGCACCACATTAGCCATTGGTAGAGAGACAAAGGAGAAGGAAAAGATGGACACACACACAGAGGAGGAAGAAAAGGGAAGGGAGGAGAAAAGGGAGAGAGAGGTGAGAAGACAGGAGTAGGTGAGCAGCAGAGTCGAGTTGTAAGCAGCCAGATTAATTAGAGGCAGTTAGTGAGGCGTCAGGAAACAGCAAACAGAGAGATCCGAGGAGAAGAGGATAACGGTGACGTGACCTCACACAACAACACCAACAAACCTGCCTGCTTTACCCAATTAAACAGCACAGCACCGGTGCCATGGGTGAATGTCAGGAAGCAGCGGCTGCCATAATAGTCGTATAATTATCTACACAACTTCAGCGGCACAGCCGCCGTCTCCCTTTGAAGGCGTGGGCAACGGCACAAGGAGTGAGGATGAATTCTCTGAACAGACACGTTAACTTGATCTCTGGCTGTTTCTTATTCACTGCACTAATAGGTGGGCCATTTTATGGAGGCGAAATTACACCGGCTCATTGATGCAACAATAAAAAGAAAAGTGAATGGTGTCATTGCAAATATGCTCGTCTGTGATAGAGAAGAGCTCCGATATTGACTTTAAACCCCGACCAAAATATACCCAACCTCTCCAAACTCTCTCTGCCTGCCTCCCCTGGGGCGTTTGTCACTTCCTTGAGTTATGTGGACTGGGATACTGGACTCTCTATAGCGCAAGCTTTAAGATATTCTGGCCAAACAAGTCCCATTCCTGTGGTTTCTATATATACTTATAGAGGTATAGGCTGAGGGAGAGAGAGCATGGCCGGCGCTGCCTGATAATTGCTTGAGGATGTAATACATGTGAGAGATGGCGAGCGGAGTGATCTTGTATGCATACGCAGGATCTCCGGGCTGCTATTTCTAGCATAAATAACACGCGACCTGTCCTTGGGGAAAGAGAGATAAAGAAATAAATTCAAAAAAGGAATTGAGGGCAAAATTAATCCTTTGGACATTCACCCGACTGTGGTTACCCCCTCTATCTTTTTTTATCATGCACAAATAATTAGCTTACAAGAGCACAGAGTGGAGCCACCATTTTTCAAAGGAGACAAACATATTGAATGCAAATTGCCAAAGCTTCATAGGAAATAGATTGTTTATTAATGGCCTGGTAGGTTCATTATATAGCACACAGAGTGCAAGAGGGAGAGAGGCATCATGGGTAATGGCTTTGTAGGGCACAAACAATAAATGCTTGTTACGGGCGGAGGAGACCGGTTTATCCGGTGCTCAATCTTGTCTGGCAGAAGGGGCTGAGTGCAGCAGCGTCGCCTGGTTCCGGGGCTCCCTGCACGCCTGTATACGAGCCCAAAGTACTCCCAGGTATGAATGGGAATCAATAGCATTCATGCCTCAACACCCAGCCAGGGAGCCTGTCGCCTTTATGAATGGAAAGCTGTGGAGCTTAGTACACTCTATTAAATGAACAGCTGGATGAGTAGCTCTCGGCTGCTCACACCTCCGCAGGCTTCACCTGTCCTGGTTGGGAGACTGATACTGCAGTAACGCATCAACGCTGTGGCCATTTTTCTGGCGGCTGGTTGGCGTGTTTACGAGTACAAATTATCTTTGAGACAAATGTAGAAATGATCCAAGGTGTGCAAGTTCACAATGTTGTTTAAGGAGGCGCAGCTTGAATTATAAGCAGTATTTCTTATTTTCTGCACGGGTGACCTTTAAGAACACTGCTGTCTGCATTCTGCGTTTTTCTTTGTCGGCAAATTGTACAAAAAGACAAAACTAAAGTATCGTGCTTCCTTGTATATCCCTTTGCCGTCCATGAATTATTAAAAACACATCACAGAGTCACCGCAAAGACCCACTGCTTACACATACACTGCTCTGCTACTGAGCACCAGGTCTGCAGCTGAAAATAGTCCCCAGCAGTAGTATTTACTTCCCTTTAAGTCATGTTTCCTTTCAAAAACATCTTAAATAAGGGTTTTGGTTTGTGGCCTTTTTTAGTTGTTTTGCACTTTATTTCCTCTCACTATAAACTTCTTTGCTGATGATACTGTGATATATGCCCCAATCCTGTTCCTGCAGAGTTACTGATTCAGTCTTCTAATGATGTTTTGCAATTACTGCAGCCTCCTTTAAAATGCCTACCAACTGTGTGGCATTCTCCACCTTGGTGTATATGACTCTACCTGTCCTAGACTTTAAATGGTACTAACTGTTAAATTAATTGATGTTAAATTAAATCCATAGGTTGTTAATGTGTAACTATACAAATGTAGGATAATCTCCACATCTAAAATCTTTCCAAATTGCTGCAGAGAGAAAAGAGAAGAGCAGAGAAGAGATGGAGTTAGAAAGCCTCGCTGACTAAATTCATGAGGACGACGACCGGAGAAAGAAAAATTTATAGTATTAAGTTGTGTTTAAGAAACACAAACAAACAAAATGTATAATTTTTAAATTTTTCTACTAGTTTCCTAAAACACACAGAGTAATCTCTATTATCCAGCCATCTGTCAGTAAACTTGAATCTACACATTTCTAATGACGAGTGTTTCTATCATTGTAAGTCATCAGGGGCAAAAGCTTCAAATTTGAGTATTTTTAATATAACTTAGAACAGTTAAGTTAATGTAGCCTATTAGCCTACTGTGCATGTTAAGCACTTTTTACACATATATAAAGCACAGGCAGTCACACACTATGAAAACACTCAATTAAAGATTTCTATTCAACATCGAACCAACTCGTAAACACAAACGTCCACAGCCTGTCTTAGACAATCGAGATATTCAGTATTGTTCTGCGGGCCCATCAGCACTCCGGCAATTAAACCCTTCATCAGTTTTATTATTTATCACACTTAAATCTAATTAAACATTCTCATGCACTACTCTGGGTAAAAAAGGTTTCAGGTACTGCAAACTAACCTCGAACCGGAGACCGACGTTCCCCTTAGAGTTCCTGATGTTTTTTGCTGCTGTTTTTATTAATTCCTTGTTTATTGTGTTCTTTTGTTTCTGCCTGCTCATTGTGTTCCTGTTAATGTTTTTGTTCTCCCTTGAAAAACAGATTTTAATCTCAATGAGAATGTCTGAATACATTAAAATTAGAAAAAAGATAATGGCCCGATGTATTGCAGAGGTGTTTTTTTTCTTTTCTAATAAAGTTTGTATCCTTCTTTTAAAGACGTTCAACCTCTGCACAAACCAGCAAGCTGCGACCCGAGTGCCACAGAAGTCAAAGAGCCGACAAACACCACCAGTCCTCACCCCAACCAGTTTCTTTAAAATAACTTGTGGCCAATAGATGAAGCTCTTTTTGCCCAAAGTTGGACAAGTGTGTTAAAAGTAATAGATGTAAGAAAGAAGGGGAACGTCTACACAATCTTAAGCTTCACTGTAATAATTCAATTCTCTTGGAGGCAGCGTTTCGATCTGCAGGTTCTTCTCCAGGCGTGTATTTTCATAAACGTGGTATTAGCCTTCAAATTCATTTTAACTAAACTACATTTATTTGGTAAATATCACAAAGAACTTTGTTTTTCATCCGGTCTGAAACAAAATGATAAACCTGAATAATGTAGGACCTTTTCAATCAATGCCCAGGCTTCAAAGAGGACCCCCGTCTCTAAACAAGCAGTTTCAATTCCATATGCTGGAGGACCTGCAGCCTGTTGCTGGATTAAGTGAAATGTGAAACAGCTCAATAATGAATTGATTGACAGGGCTAATGATTCACAACTTGGGGGAGAGCTGCAACAAACAACAAAAACAATAGGGAGAGAGAGACAGGAAGGCAGTGGATGCAGCTCTCCAGGACCAGGCTTAGAGACCACTACTCTCAGCCAATGTACACACTACACTAATGCCATCATTAGGAAACAGAAGAAGTACATGGTAATGAAGCAGCTGGCGTTCTAGTTCACTTACCTTGGATCCTCGCTCATTAAAGATAATCTCCACATCTAAAATCTTTCCAAATTGCTGCAGAGAGAAAAGAAAAAGAGAAGAGCAGAGAAGAGATGGAGTTAGAAAGCCTCGCTGACTAAATTCATGAGGACGACGACCGGAGAAAGAAAAACCATTAAGGCAATATGGAAATGTTACTTTTGTGAGGAAATGGTGGTCAATTTGCATTTGTTAGCTCAGCAAACACTTCTTGAAGCTCGCTGGCGTGGTTTGAAAAGAGAACTCGTAGCTGCCGCTGCAACGCGTCTCTGCGCGTCTCTCGGTACTTTACGAAATGAAATCACAGTATTCGTAAAAGTACTTGATCTGTGATTACGTGGCAGTGTTTATGATGTAAGTTTGCTCGCCTGTTTCGACACAAAGAGAAGAGCGGCGTCGGACGGTGTTTTGATGTCGTCTTGAGACGCGGACCCCGACACCTCCGCGATCACCTCGGGGAAACTTGCTCCTTCGAGTCTTGTGAAGAGTTTAGTTGATTATTTCTACCTTTCTCTCTGTTTATAGAGCCTCCTTCTCTTCTATTCTTTATTCTCTCATCCTCTCTTTGTTTGTGTGCTCTCGCAGTCAACAGGACCTAAGGGCCGGTCCCCGGGGGTTAACACGCTGCAGCCTTTCGATTTTAACAGGCCTGCCTTCGGATCATTAGAAAACAGAGGAATGAAAGTAAACTGTAAGTTCCTTTAATGAGTGGAGTGAGAGCGACTTTTAATTGCTGTCTACAATGGCTGTATTATTTCATTAAAAGTAATTACCCTGTCAAGCGGTCCGCGTCGCCTTCATTTCAGCACAACAGGGAAGAAATGGGCCTTTCCATGTGGTCGACACTCAATGGGAATGGATGGATCGTTTGACTGAGCCACTAATAGGGGTTAGGAGGAGCCGGCTATTATCTGGCGGGAGTGAGTGGAGTGGACTCCAGGAGATGAGCGTTTATGGGTTAGCGGGAAAACATATGTTTCCCCTCATTTCAAAGAACGCAGCAAGCTCAACGCACCAAGTCGCCAAGCCAAAAACAGGCTTTGTCATTTAAATCCACCTCTGTTTCCACAGGGCGTGTCCTCTCCCCTATGCGTCTGCTCGTGTTGAAACTAGTTCTATAGATCCTAGACGCACATCTGCTTCATATGGCGCTCGGCTCCACTGATTCGAATGGGGAGCGTTGGCTCGATCACGCACGCAGGCATTTATATCCCAGCGTGATGCCCCTTTCTCGCCTGAGAAGACAATGCTTCCCCCACGCAACGTGCAGATGCTAATTGTTTTAACCGAGCGTAATGGGCTTGTGGCGTCGATTAATTAGTTTCAGAGGAAGTCATCTTTGTGGATTTCCACATGGCGCTGGGGACTGCTCGCTGCTCACCAGTGATCTCATGCACTTCTATTCCCACCCACCTACTTGCTCTCAATCTCTCTCTCACTCACACACACACACACACACACACGGGGAGAAACAGCTGCATCAGCAGCCCCAATAAACAATAGCTTCAATGGGAGGAGTCTCCAGAGGGAGGACAAGGGAGAGACTGATGTCATCTAGGAGGCTGCAGCTACATGCATCCATCCATAGATTAGAAAAACCATCCAATATCTGTATGAAAATAAAAAAGCATTAAGAGAAGCATCGAATGATTGATACTGGGGGTTTGCATGTTTTATCTAATTTATCAAACTCGTTATGTTTCAATTACGGCTTAACTGGAGCAAATCATTCCCGTGCTTTTGAGACATTTGAATGTTTTTATTTGGTTTCGCATTTTTTTTGTACATTATAATCTGCCCTCAGTACATAATGGGGTATGGTGATTGGGCAAAAATATTAGTGACTGATTAAATACATCTGCAGTTATTTTTTTATTTTGCTGGTTTTGTGTTCTGCTTCCTAATTAAAGTGCAATTACTCAATAGAGCCACAAGAGGGAGTCTACTTCGGTTTTGTTGAATTGAGCTAGATTGGAGAGTCGTGCATAGACACGATTAACAAATGTCGTGTTGTTGTCCTGTCTGTGTTATGTAAACAAAGCACCCGCGTGGAAGCCTGCTCTGAGTAAGTTCAGTGCTATCACGGAGCTTATGCTACGTAACCAAGCTGTTTGTTTTCATCAACGCTACCACGTTTCAGGTCGTGCACCCTAAATATTTACGGATCAGAGCAGAATAAAAACAGGATGGGAAATGTACCAAGTAGTTGCAGCAAACAGCTCCTTTTTCCGAGGCTGATCGTGCAGCACCCCCAACTTCTGGGCAATCACTTTTGTTCACATTGGTGATGGCCACAGGTTGACCGGTGCAAGGCATCCTGCCTCCAAACAAGAGCGCCACGACTTGGACTGATTGCCGACAGCTGCGTCACTGAGTTTCTGTTCCAAGGTTCTGGCTGAACTGAATGCAAGTCGTTACTGTGTTTTCTGTTTAGTGTGAACGTCTGTTTTCGGCAATTTATTCATCGTATTATCACAAACTGATTGCACGTAATTGCCAACCTGACCCCATTCAGGTTAGCAGTTAATTGGGGTCAATTCCCAACTTGAATGGCCAGCTTCAATTGCAAACTGATAACAGACTGACACCGTCTTATTGCATTTTTATCAGCGTCTCGATGCATGAATTTGATGACGACAACCGACTTCGACGACTGTCAGAGATGTTCTGTGCCGCTGACCATTTCAAAGGGGATGACACTGCACCAAGGTTTTGTGGTAGCGTGACTGCACCATTAAGAACACAGGTCGTGCTTGTATGTTCAATAACAGGGCTGTAACTTGACTCTTGGGTGCTTTTCCATTTATTTTCTTTGTAAACCACAAAAGAAGAGGCTACTCGGAAACGGCTCTGGCTAGACAGCGTCTGTATTTTAAGAACACTAGTGTTTTTGTCTTTCTGCACTTGGAAGTGATAATCGACTATATTTACTAGACCTCAAGCTTCCAAGTGTGGAAGCAACAAACAAGATTGAGGCCCTTGTGCCTCCACCTTTGATTAGCCTGAATATCTTTAAGCTCTTCAGAAACCTATAATTACGCTACGGCGCCCTGTGTATTCAAACAGAGCACGCTCAGGCGCAGTGACAGTCGGAGTGGTGATGGTGGGTGGGGGAGTGCAGAGGTCCTGATTGCTCTGGGGAGCGCTGCGAGAGCCCTTACGCAGAAGCACTACTGAAGAACCCAGTCACACAAACGAGGGCACCCTCAAGCAGCGCAGCATGGGCGCCGCGCAGAGCTCACTCGCGCTTGGAGTGTTTTCATTTCCCCCACACTTACTCACTCTCAGAGATCACAGCTTCTAATTACTGATTAACGTCCGCTGCGGTTGCCCTAATGAGGCCTTCATTCAGCGCCTCGTTAAAAGCTCACAGGTTTCTCCACACCCTTAACCCTGTGATGTCAGGGTGGATTTCAGGCCCTCCCTTCTCGTTTGAACGCCGCCTACCGTTGTCGAAACCTTCGTGGCGCTCAGTGGAGACAGTTTCCCCGTGCCGTGTGGGAGCAGATGGAGGCTCCTGGTGGGGGCTTTGCTCTGCTGTAGACGCCTTCTCTAGTGAGCCGTGCCGCACTTCCACTCTCTCTCTCCTCTGTCTTCCCGCCTGCGTGTCTGTGGCCTTCACTCATGCGTAACAGTAATGGCGTATTGAGCCGGTGGCGCTCCAGAAGCCATTAGAGCTAGAGGGATGAGGCTTTGCACGTGCTGATCGCACAAAGGCCCATTGTGGAGGCCATGTCAGAGGGTGGAGCAGACCAGCTATCGCCTCGCCAAGCTCGACCCAAGACAATTGATCCCACAATTCTCTAGTGTGCCAACCACCAAGAATGAAAGGAAGGTGCAGGTAAGAGGAGGGAACGGGCAATGTGGGTGAGAAGGGTGATTGAGGGGGACTGGGTGGGCTGTGATCAATTCTGTATCATATATCTGCACGAGCCAGTCAGGCACACAAAGCTTCTAAGCTAATTACTGAGGTGATTTGGATTCCACACGACCTGCACCAGAGCTGGGAACAATAAAGCCAACAATCAGAGAGAGAAAGAGAGAGCAAGCACGCAGCCATGTTGTCTGCAATTTATAAAGCCACAGCCACGGCTCGCGAGTAATTAATATCATCAGCTGGATGTTGTCTTCATAACGACGAGAATTAACGCCTCTAGATTCTAATGGTCCAATTAGCGCATAACATTTAAAGTACATTTTTGGCAATCGTCTCCATTCAGATCCATTATCGTTATTGAATAGGGGATGTTTGGTTCAATTGGTATCGAGGCTTTTGTGAGACACGAGGGTGAGCTGTTGAACTGTATATATTGGCTCATTAATTGCAAAGAGACAGAGAGAGAGAATTTCTGTGGTGGACCTCTCGTATGTTGATATGTAATCTCATTGCATTTGTCAGCAGCTGACCGTTCTGTGTGTAACTTCTTGAAAATAAGACTGTTTAATGACCTGTGGAGACTACCCATTGTATACGCTCTGATATACGAGAACAAAACAGAAACAGAAATTAAAGTTAAATCTGTTTCCCCCCCATTTTCTTTGTATTTGTCCTCATATTTTACGATTAAAATTACCCTCACGTCAGTTGTTCAGGGGACACGGTAGCCTAAAAAAAGCCCGACAAAGCGAGCCGCAGCTCTCTGGGAGAGCAGACAAAGATGAAGAGTAAAATCATTACCGCACCGGGCTCCTCTAACTTCTCCCCAGTGCCCAACCTGCAGTGCAGCGATGAGTTCAGCACCTGATTGGGACTGATTGAGCTGTTTGCTTTTAAAAACTCAGAAGACACTCCTCCTTCTCCCCCTTCTGACAATGTAGTAATCAATGCATTAACTAGATGACAGTTTAAGCGCTGGCTTTGCTCATTAAATACGCGTCCTGTTGTGTGGTTTAGATTGTTTTCCCAGAAGCTTCATACTCACTTTAATAAAGATATAATAATTTGCTCTGACTTTAGAGGATGCGCTCTTTAATTAGGGTGAGGTGGGACCGCTCAAGAACAACAACTGCTAGCATGTCAGATTCTCGAGTGCTGACCTTTAACTTTACATCCAAATACAATGTTTTTCATATATTCTGCAGAAACTTTGCTGTCGGTTTGGTTACCCGAGTGAGCCTGTGTGTTTCAGGCTTTGTTGTAGGATCGTTCTTCACATTGCAATAAACAGTACATACACTAATACAACAGGAACCTTCTTCAAGTGCCAGATTTTTGATTAGTTTTTCTTGCAGGGAAACTATTTTTAAAGATGTCCCAACTTGCACAAGTGGACACCGAGCATTCTGATTGGTGCAAGTGTCCTGCTAGTTATTATATGTAGTATCCCCCAGTTTTGGCAAAAGCATGAAAAAAAACCCAAAACAACCCCCAACCAGTCACAGCTATAGCTGCCCAGAGCTCGGCTCTGCCGGAGGTCTCTTCCTGTTTAAAAAGAACTTCTTCCTCCCCACTGTCGCCACATACTTGCTCTGAGCGGGTTATCAGATCGTTGGTGTTCTCTGTCTCTCTAATATTGTCGGACTTTTAACTTACAATATGAAACACCTTGAGATTTAATTACAATGTAATAAAATAAGTTAAACCACAGATATTTCATGTAACGTTAAGACTCATCCCGTCATCTGTGGTCGAGCAAGACAGAGCGTGGCATCAGGAAAATAAAACGGCATCTTCTGATTGTTTCAAAGCAAACGTGCAGAAAAGTGAAGTATTGCTGTATTACACGTGCATGTAACTGAAGGGCTTTAATCTATTTAATGTGGCTGCTCTGCTGTGTGTGTGTGTGTGTGTACTGCAGCTCGGCTCTGCCATCCGAAAGAAATGCAGATCTGCAGCTTGGACCCAAACACGGAGCAGAGGAGAGAGACAGAGACTTCTAATGTGGCTCCATCATGTTGGTGCAGCATAAACATGCAACATGTTTACAAAGATGCCCAACAGACCAATGATGTTCATGCCTTTGTGCTTTATAGTTACACTTCCCACTGAATTAAAAAGAAATCCAGAAGCAACAAGAATTAATCTGATCACATCCCAGTAACAATGAAGATATGGTTTAAGTAATATAACCCCCACAATAGGATAAAAGCAGCGAGAAAGTCATTTATGTAACTTGGGGGGGGGGGGGGGAGCAAAAACATTTTAGTTCCTTGGAAAAAGCTCCTGGGATTCAAAGTTCTGGATGGAAACGAGGCAACGGCAGAGCCAAGGTGTGATATTTTGAAATTTTTCTCCGAGGTACTCACCCCAAACATTTGCCTTAGGTCAGGGTCCCGGAAGCGGAAGGGAATGTTGGAGACATGTAACCTTTTGGGCTGCTGCTTCTCTGAAGAGTCTGAGTGCTGGAGCTGGAGCTGCTGAGAGCCCTCTGTTTGCGTCACATCATCTGTCTGCCAGAGGGAAACAAACAGAGGAAAGACACAAGCTGCTCATTAGCTGCTACAGTATACTGTACCTCCTGGTCATGAAGTATAGGAGAAGAGGGGGTTGAAACAGGAGGGTGGCAGGGTACGGGGCGGGGTGGGAGGCCTGGCTGACTGACTTCCTCGGCGTCTGCTATTTTTCAATCGGGCGAGAAAGCCAAAGCGATAAACAGCCTATGACTTATAGTGTCAAACCTGAGGTTGTGCATTACAAATCCACTTATTAATCTCTTGCACTTAGCTCTTGAGCAACAGGGAAGATTGAAGGCGCTGACAAAAAGGCGTGGATATAGATCCCACAGAGCCCTGACATGTCTAGACTAAAGACACATTATTGGTGACGTTTGCACACAGCCATCAGAGTGCGAGGCCCAAAGCCCTCAGCGTTGTTGTTTCCATCATTATGCGAATGCTGCGCTGACATTTCTATATAAATGACGTGTCTGATGTCAGTGACAAATTCCACTTGTTTCTTTCTGTGACACCCGTGATGAATTTCACCGAGGGTGCTGGTGGCTTGTCTGTTTAGATGGACCTCGTATTTGAGGCAGTTTTATTTTCTATGGACGAAACCTCATTGGTTAACTGCTCAGCTTATCCTCCCTTCGTATGCACTGCTCTGACATCGGTCCGTCTTTGTATTTGGTCAATAGGTTGCCGGTAAGTGTTTTCTGAAAATGTGGTTTCTGACCTGCTCGCTCTGTGGTTAAAGTTTAAGCCACTAAACATTTGGCTAAAACTATCAAAATATTCGTTTTAGATGGTAACAAACAGCATCAGTATATGAGCAGCAAGTATCGAGCTGGAGCCAGAAGCATAGACTGCATATAAAAAATGGATGTTAGCTGTTGTTGGTTTGTTTTTTACATATGCCATTTTTGAGTGGATTCCTGTTTTAAAACATTTGGTTTGAGATTTAGAAATGTTGACATCCACTGGGATGCGTGCAACCTAAGGATGGATCCTCTTTCTGTGGAATATTCAATGACTTTGCATATTAAATAAAAAACAGCCCATCATAGAAGAACTGTAAGGCCTGATTTTAAAGGTAACATCTTGATGTTTCTGTAGCTGAAACACAAACCAACCGATGTGTTTAAAGTCGTGCTTGAAGGCAGGGTTGGGAACTGTATTTTCCCGAGAGGCCACATGAGGAACTGGGACTCTTGTGGAGCGTCGCACCGATGAGTTTGCAAAGAGGGAAAATTAATAGTGAGCAGAACTGAGTTCAGCTTATTGGTGTGGCCCTCCACGAGAGTCCCAATTTCTCATGCGGCCTCTTGGGAAAATAAATAGCCCAGTCCTGCTTTTAAAGCCTACTCTGCTTTATGTTCTGTTTTACTCTAAATGGAGCCATCATTTACAAAATGACCATCAGGCTATGAAATGACAAAAATAAAATTAGGGGTTAATTATGCAGAGAATAAATCACAAGTCAAATCAGCATTTTCTCATCGATTCTGTAAAGTCTGACATCTTTTTGTCGAAAGGTGAGTCGCTTCCTGCTGGCCATTAAACAGAATCCAGGTTAGCTTAGCATAAAAAATAGAAGTGCAGTGACGTCCTGGGGTTGTGACAGTGGTACGATATCACTGCACCAGGAAACCTACACTAAACTCTATCACCTCACACTAACTGGGCACATGAACAAAGTTGTTTATTCATTTGCACCAGAAAGCACAAACAATAAATAAAGTATATATTAAGCAAAATAAACACGAATGATCTCGTTCTTCTGGTGACAGTGATCTGCATGGTAAACAGGTGAGGTACACATGGGGGGGTCTGCATGCACTGGCGTCATATGAAACACGCTGGTAATAAAGGGTCACACACAAACACACACAGCGTCGTAGGTGTTGGCATTTCTATACTTCAACTCTGGAAAGTGCCGACTGTTAGTGAGCGACAAGAAGTGAACTACAAGCCATTCACTACAATTTCAAATAAAGTTTTAGTGTGAAGCAGCACTGCACAATTCCTATTTGTCTCTCAGAGAGGAAAAGTAATTGCTCTCATGACCACAAGAGGTCACTCATCAAGAAAAGATAAATGCTGTGGTTTTTTTGTGTGTTAGAGACAGTGTCCATTTCTCAAAAGCAAGCATATTAAAAAAAAACAAACAATAAAACGAAGGCTGATTTAGAGCCAGAGCCTCTGGGAAGATACTAAATAAAGAAACGGCGAGAGAGGAGAGGGGAGAACGAGCAACGAGAGAGTGGAAGTGGCAGATATCGAGAACAAAAGCTGTTTGAATGTGATATGTAAACTGCCAGGTCTCCTGGGAAGTGCTCTCTGAGCATGACACGCACACACTATGCTCTGACTGGGAAGTCACATACACGGATGCAATCTTGTACTGATACAGGCGTGAAAAGAGAGTAGGCCGTAGCCAGAGTACAAGCGGTTCGAATGACACGCACGCACACGCCGATAACCCTCACGCCGCTCCGAGGCTGTCAGATGGCTGCAGGCCTCTCGTAGTGATACATTTCCCACCATTTAGGAAATGGGGTAGGGATTTATTCATTATAATTCATCATCACAGTATTATCATTATCATCATGATCGTAATGATGATCGCCTTTATTATTCTCATTATCATAATCACAATCTCCACTGTAATGGCCGTCATTTATTTGGTTTTTATGGCCCATTCCGAGACGGTGACATACATTGTTAGCAGTGACAGTTGTTTGATTCAAGGTCCCGCTTTGTCTTCCCCTGCAGCCGTACAGGTAGGGCGCACTCGTGGCGGCGGCTTCCTAAGTCCCGCCTGCTCTGACCAGAGGTTAACAAGTGATAGAGGACGCGAGAGGCGGGAAATGCACTCGGTCGGCCGGCCGGCTACTAAGGAGTGGATTTGTGACAGAGAGAGACGGGTGGACGGGTCTTAACTCTGCCGTGTCCTCGCGCGCTGGAGGTTAATAGCCTGAGTAGCCATGTTGGGCCCCGGGGGTGACACATTGCAGACAGATGCCGGGACCGTGGAGGGTGACAAGGTACCACAGCCCCACGGGTCAATCTGTTTCATCGGTCACACATGACACTATCGACCTTTAGCGTATGTTGCCAGACTACAGAGCACCGCTGTCCTCCAGCTCCTCCGCCCGGCTTTTTATCACGGCAGGCGCAGTCGCGTGTTTGCAGACATCCAGATTAACTTTGGCTCGACGCTCTGACAGGCCAGCGGCACACCCCGACACCGGGGGCAAGTACACATATGGAGAACACAAATACTGAACGCCGACTCCCGAGCGCCTCGGACCGCGTCCTGCTAGCTCAGTAACTCCGAGTGTCACCGCGATGGCTGCCTCTGCACGTTGCTCCCGAGGCTCCGACCTGCCTGGTTGTGAGACGCTGGTGCAGCAGTGGAAAATAATTACTTCCGTATTACCATAGGAGGCCACCTTCAGCGGCGCTTTACTGTCCCGACAGCTGCTGTCACGGGCAGGAGGCGGCGGGATGCAAAACATGCCGTCACCGCCAAAGCCAGCAAACCTAAGAGTGAGAGAGTTGTCAACTCCGGCAACTCTCCGGCTTCCTGTTCAGTCATTTCTCTAAAAGACTCCCTTGCTGTTATTTGCAAATCGCCTGCAAAGTGCTCTGCTCAGCACTTTCCCCCTCCTCGCAGAGTGGCATTACAAGAGCATAATTGAAACTATCTGATTGGAATGCTGCCAAGCAGGTAGATTACATCCGATTAAATAGGAGCTGGGGTGGGGGGTTTCTGAGTCTTCGCTCTCAAGAATTATAATGCCAGAGGTTTAATTCATTATTTTCCTTTTCCAGTCCTTCGCCGTTTGTTTTCTTTTTCTAAAGAAGCTGCAAATATAACCTTTCCATCACCTGAGAGAGCAGGGAGTTAAGTGTGGAGTGGAGGATCAGCCCCCACCACCATCTCCCTTCGATTCATATAAACAAGTCCGAGATGGAGGAGTCATTTTCAGCACGCCGGCAACACCGAGACCAATAGATTGTCTTTTGCGATAGGCCGTTTCGGCGCTAATAAAGCTCAGAAACGTGAAAGTCTCCTCTCTCAACTAACTCTGCAGAATCAAAAGCCCACTTCAGCTCTGAGGTATGTTTTGGTTGGTAAGAAGCATCAGTGGGGATAAATTTTACATTTAGGGTTGGGCTCACTTGCATCGGGTTTGACAGCTAATCCAAACTGTATCACTGCACTTGAGGCCAAGGAAAATATCGATGACGCACGTGTAATGCCCTCGTGGCAGCCGGTATGAAAACCACACACACAAGACAGATGCTGCCGGTGTGATGTCACCCACTACGTTATGGATTCTGCATTTTAAAGCCCGGACATTAGTGTTATTGCCGCTTCCATCTCGCTTTTCTTGAGCCAGAAGCCACATTTAGACCCACGGGTGAAGTGCCAAGTTATCAGCGAAGGCTAGCGAGCTAATGTGACAAGCTGCATTCATTAACTGTACAGGTGCATCGCACAGACAGAGATATCTGCTTTTAGCGTGTTAAGTAACAAGCTAAAAAAGGGTACTAAAACACTATAGTCACCAAAATTGGAGCACAGACTTCTTGGACCATCTGGTGCATTAACCACACAACGGGCCAAATTATTTGTCAGATAATTCCATTAAAATGCTCCAAAAGGCAACAACAGCACAGACGCAGTCGAGAGGTCCAGTTCAGTGCCTCTAATTAGCTGAGAGGAAGCCCATTTTCTGGACACCGTCTGGGCGATGATTGTGGTGGCAACACATGCTCATATTTCAATCTATTTAGATTTTGAAAAGGACATCTACGTTCTCTTAAAGGTTATTTCTGCATGTGGTCTCGATTAATTAGACCGACACTTCGACAGCGTCACAAGGTCTCCTTCACGTTCGTGACGTGCGTCGTGTTGGTTTTGTGCACAACTCTGTGACTCGACACATCTTATTGTTCTGAAAACTTTTAAAAACACACCAGTGAACCTCTGCGTCGGACCGGCTGACGTGCATCTTCATTATAAAGGACACACTATGTACTGTAGCTGGGAACTCTTGCTGCTCTAAAGACTCACTAGAGACCCGACTCCGCATTAATGCACAGCTGAAAATAGTCCCCGACAAATGCGTTGTTTATCTCACAATTGCTAAAAACTACGGCGCCCAGATGTTTCGGGACATTACCGAGCCTCTATATTTGTGAGCGGCGTTTCTGTGAGTTGCGTCTTGAGAGGGTTCGGGCAGCAAGCTTTGAGAGACGGGCTATCGTGCTGTCAGTTTTGGCCTTTTCGTGGGATTCACCCGTTTGCTGACGATAATAGAATAACAGCATCCTCATCCTTTAAACGATCCAGGAGAGTATTTATTTTAGGGAACACTGAGGATATCTTTGAAAAGGGAATTTACACCAGGGGGAAGTAAGCGACTCCTCCCACTTACAGATAACACAGTCATCCCCTTTTAATGGCGGCCTACATGCTGCCATCAGCAGTGTCTCTGAAAGCTACACCCTGGTGGTGTCTCGATCCCTTAAACACAGCTTGTGAGAGATGAGCGTGTGTGCGTGCACGGCTGTATAAGTGTTTGCATGTGCTCGCCCATGTTTTCTGCATGCCCCTGTGTGTTTGTGTGCGCGTCTATGTTATCACAGTCCCCCAGAATACCCTTTGGAAAGTCTTCGTGCCGCTGACACGGGCTGTGAAAAATCTGGAATTGAGTGCTGCCCTAACGCCACTGCCTTAATTTGTTATCTGAAAAGAGAATGATTACTCATGAAATTCAACCAAACCTCAGACTATTTGAACTGAGCCAGATAACGAGCTCAGTTTTTTTTTTTTTGCTCGAGCAGAGCTCCTTGGCAGCCCTCTGCTACCCTCATCTCTAAGGATTTGGAGAAAGTTGGGGGCTGCCTCTCTTCCTCAAGTCGACTGCTTTCAAGTCAGCTTGTTTGAACATGGCACAGAGCGAGGTCCCAGAGGTCTGACTCTGGACAACGCCACCTTCCCAGTATAGACGGTGGACTGGAGACACAGAAGCAGAGAGAAAGAAGTGGAGACAGTCCCCCTGCCTCATTAAAACATACACACTCTCCGTTCTCTGCAGGGAATTCGCACAGAATCCATACGTTTCACTGAATTTTCTCTCTCTTGACTCTTTTTAAGTCTTTAAGTCGAGAAGATGTGCAGAGTAAAGCATCGTCGTGGGGTAGAGGAGCTGAGCGCAGCAGAGTCGAGTCAAGGGAGGAGGAACTTAGGGGGGAGATTCGCAGCGAGTAGCTGATCTGCTCCCTCAATCTGTGTTTCTGCAGGGTGCCCTAATCAAAGGCGCCCGGGCCCGTCTGTGACACCCACAGCAAACAGGCTGGGTCTGTCATTAAAGCTGGGGAACGCAGCGGTGGGCGACACTACCCCACCAGCCCCGGGGATTAGACTCTCTGTTTACACCCCACTAATCTCGTCCCTCCGTCCTCTCGGAGAAAAGACGGGTGGAAGTGAGGAGAGCGTGGATGGAGAGAATGAAGATCGCGCGAGAAGGGGAGAACATGAAGGAAGATGAGGCGAGCTCTCATCTCTCCATGGCCACCATCACTGGGCTCTCTTCACAGCGGGTGAACAGATGAAATGAAATCAAATGCGAAATGGAGAGAGAGTGGAGACGGCGAGCGATAGAGAGCGGAGGGGAGTGGTGGGAAGGAGGAGGAGGAGGAGACTAAACCTCCTGCCAAGTCTCTCCTCACTTTAAATTCTCGTGTCCCAGCCATTACTGTAAGTGCAGCGCATAACCACAGAGCGGTCCGAGTGCGTCGCACAAATCTTCAAATCAAACATTGCCACATTACAGGCCGATGATGATACGACGTGCAGTGCTATCGCCCTGCTTATGCTGTATAAGCACTTTTCTGCCCCCAAATATTCATGGCTGCGCCGTAATTGTGAGGCTGGGAAAAATCGAGTTATTAAAGGTGCTCTTCATGAGCGACCCCGATGCCTCTCAGCAGGGCTGTGGCCTCACGCTGACCTCTAGCAGCAGGTGTTTTCATACTAAAGGAGAAAAAGAGGTACGCAGGTCCCGCTTTTTTCATCTCTGCCGGCACTATCCGTCTTTCTAGACGCGCCTCTTAAGTTCGAAGCTAAGCGTTCTCCCTTTTATCTGCATCTACCCCATGTGAAGGTAAATCTCAGGTCAAGGCATTTTATGTAAGCGCACAAGAACGAAGTGTATGCTATATAATTTAGAATTTCTCTCACAAGCCGTTGCCAGAGGTTTGTTTTCTCCTTCGAGTGCCAACGCTTTAGAGGCATGCACTCTCATGATGGAGTGAAAAGAGGAGCATTATCATGTCCTGGCACAGACGACGGTGTCTTATGTTCGAAAGAAAAATCTCAAACGCCCGGGTGTAGTTACAGATAATTAGCTGATTTCACTAAGCAGCTGTTGGTTTTGGCTGCTGGAGAAAAGTGCATCTCTTTCTTTTGCTCCTTTAACGGAGGGAGAAGAAGACAAGTGGGGGAGGGCGTGTCCTCCTTTCAGAGAGCCTGAATCATTCATGTCGAAAGCATGTCAAATCTCCTTCACGCAAATAAATAAAACAGCTCAGGTTGACATGTTTTTCTGGGAGCCCCCTAATGGTTCTTCAGATATGCGCTTTCATTTTAGCAGCGCATTCTCAGTCAGATTCGCCTCCATCGTCAGGCGCCGAGCTTGGCCTGAACATGAAAGCCTGCTGCTGCTGCTGCACATGAATGTGCAGCCGTGCGACTCTCACTGTTAACCCTCACCTTTTAATAACACGGGCTGTTTTTGTGTCTGTGATGCAGGAAACATTCAAATTAGTGTCTGAAAAAAGAGGGGGGGAAGAAAAATGACCTAAAAAAATGGGCAACAAGGGTTGGGGCCAAAAATTTCACTTACTACTTATGTAAACATAAGAGAGAGAAAAAGTTAATTAAGGCTTTTGAAAAATGCAAATATGTTACAATAACAAAAATAGGCCAGATTTGCATGTTAAAGTAAGAATATGCAGCTTTTTCTGAACAGTAGAAACAGTGACCTCTGTGGCCAGAACGGGTAATTACAGGATTCTGGTGCATTCAGCTCATAGACAGTATACAAAACATGGGTGTAGCAGTGATAATCTCACATGTGGTTCATTCTGGGCTGGCTTTTTTTGCCCTACATACTTTTTTTTGAACAGGATATTATGATAACTGGACAAATTCATGTAGTTATATGAGAAAGCAAGCGAGTTTAGTCACCAGCCTGCTTTCCAAAACAGTATTAGTCAACCAAACACGCAGTTGCTGATAAGTCCAAATAACAGACTAATACTATAAGTCCTCACACTAAAACTGGACTGCAGACGTCTTAGACAGACCTAAAAAGCAAGCAATAACAGTCTAAAGTTGGGTATTTTAACACTGAAGCGTATGTAGACCTACTAACATCTACTGGAAGCTGCTTTCTCTCGTGACCTCTGTGAACACTCTCCTGCAGATTTTATAGATTCAGGAACTCATTTTGGTCAAATTAGTTTTGTTTTCTAATTATGGTAAGTAGGGATGGGTACCGGTTCTGACATAAACGGTAGTAACCAGACCGAAAAGCAGCGCACATTTCGGTGCTTTTTTTTCCTGAGCTGTGATACACTTTGAATTCTAGCCAATCATTTTACGTTTCCAAGGATAGTAGGCGGGTCCAGGTACATACGTTCTTTTAGAGCAGAGCTACAGATTAAAAATGTCCAAGGCGAAGCGGTCAAAGTCTGGCTGTACTTCACAGCAAAAGATGCAAACTCAGCAGCAACAAGTGCTTTAAGCTGATACTGTGATACTGTCAAAGGAGGTAACACCAAGAATCTGGCGACGCATAGCGTTTTTTTTAAAAGCCGAGAAATGCGCCGTATTTGATAGCTTGCTGCGAGACCTCACACCGAGCACATCTACTGCGGGTGTGGTGCCTGTTATCGGACCCGGAGCAACATCCCCCAAAAACACGAAGAGGAGAGTCCTGGCCCCTAGCCCTGCCAGTGTAGCAGAAATGATGATGCAGCAGCAGCCGCTCTTCTCTGCGTGAGTAGCTTAATGTTGTTCGTGTGTAATTTACGTTGAGTAGGCTAACCACGTTATTACATTAACTCATGTAAGGTGAACTAGCAAACACCATCATAGCTACATGCGGCTGTCTTCTTGTTTGATGGCAGATACTCCCTTCACCCTGGCCAAAAAGGCTAAAATGACCAAAGAAAAAGTGGAAAACAGCTGAACATGAGAGGATTTTGGACAAAGTTTGTGTTTTTTCCATTGTTTAAGCACTGCTTCCAGCCAAGAGTGATACCATATATGCCCCATAGCTGCAGAAAAGGCTAACATTGTTATCTTTTTACAAAAAAACAGCTGAACATGAGAGGTTTTTGGACCAATTTTGTGTTCTCCATTCTTTAAGCACCGGCACCGTTTCAAAAGTACCGGTTTGGTACTGGTATCAGATAAAACCTAAATGATACCCATCCCTATTGGTAAGCTTAGCTCCATCTTTTATTATGCATATATTTCATGAGCCAGCCTCAAGTGGTCATTTGGAGAACTGCAGCTTTTAGGGTTGTGAGTTAGCTTCATTTCTGAGCTCATCAGCTGCTCATACAACAGATGAAATCATTTTCTTAGTACAAACCACAAATTTACTGTTAACACACCCACTCAGTGTTACGTGTGCTTCAGCAGAATAAAACCCATTTGTTTGCACAATAGCAGCTTCCTTTGTACACTTTATACTCCTAACTTTAGGAAATATTCAATCGCAATCACTGACAGTAATGAAGGCAATGCAAATCCTGCACTAAGAACCACTTTAGCACACGTTATAATAAAGAGAAGAAGCCAGTGTAGAAGTTATTTGATCGGTTGAGGAAGGGAGATCTTTTTATCAACAAATCCAGAAATGCACATAACGTGTGTGTGATATATGATGTTAATATGTTCTTCTGCTGCTGTTACAGTACCACCATGTTTCCCCTGCATGGTAGACTTTTGGATTTATGGCCGCAGCACCGCGCTGTATTCACAGAGTGCCCCTGAGCCCATGCAGTGATTTGCACCTCAGAATCAGATGTGTTTATAATGCAGATTGCAGATTACAATATTGAAAATGAAATTGTTTTCAGCCTCGTCCCTTGCGTACAGAGATCTCTCTTGATGCTCTTAATCTTTTCATCATCTATGGTACATAACAGAACAAAATTGCCAAATTCTTTGCAGCATTTTCCTGAGATACATTATCATCTTCCCCTTCTTCCCTTCTAAAGACTGAGCCTCTCTAGGATACTTTTTATGTATCCAGTCATGCTGCTGACTTCTTGCCAGTGACCTAATTATTTGTGAGATGTTTGGACTGATGTTTTTTAAGCTTTGAACAATTTTTACAATCTTGTTTTGACCATTTCTTAGGTTTGACTTCTGATTTACTGCCGCTGTACTATTCTTCTGTCAAACATGGGGTTTAATTTGCAGCGATTTAAGGGGTCGTGCTTCTGAATGAGAGTTTATGCTCCAAACTGCACCAGTTTTTCCTCAGTTTTCCGTACGTTACATGTTATTTGGTTCCAGTTATTTGAATCGTGCTTGTCAAGGCCACATTTACTTCCAAAATGTTTTTATACTGGAGCCGAAAAGTTTGAAGACTTTACATGCTGCGATTTGGGATCTGTTGAAAAAGTTTCCTGCATGCACACAGACTTTTCTGTCAATATACAAAGAGGGCAGAACTGGAGAGTTATAGGCAAGGACAGATCATGTAAATATTGACTGAATATTAAACAACAGGCTCACTTCTCAGTGAAACAAGGGAGAGGAAATGAGTCGAGAGAAATCACAGCATTTGGCTAAGCTCACACTGGTAAGCAGACAGAAGAAACCAGTCACGGGAAGAACAGTCGGACATTTGTAACGTTATAATAATACGGATAAAAAAGATAATATGAAGATATTTTACTTGCTGACAGCGTGTTGAGAACAGTGTTTGCAGGTGGTGAAGGACACTGACCGGTGCGGTCGTGGTGGCGGGCGTGCTGTTGTCAGTGCCGGCCGGCTCGCTGTGCGTCTGTGTGGGCGTGTAGAGGGTCATGGCGTGCTCGGGCACCCGGCTCTGCCCGGTGTAGTCCTGCGTCGGGAGCGGGTGAGGTGCCGCAAACTCTGCGGGAATGCCATTCTGTGGGGGAGGCGGGTACTGGGCTGGGGTGTACGGCTGGGCCATCGCTTCTGGGGGGTTGGTGGCCTCTTGGTTACCCTGTGGAAAACGCACAGCAGGAGGCGGGTGTTAGAACTACGGTTAAAATTAAACTTAAAGTAGGTTGTTTGACTTGTAAAACCAGCATGAAAGAAGCGCAAAGATCCCTGGTGTGATATGGAAGGCAACCAGGGAGAGATGTCCTGCACACCAACTAAGTCGGGGGGAAACAGCCATCATATCACATCTCAGCTCATATTAGAGAAATCCTTGATCTTCTCTAATGAACACAGTTTATGTTGTAGAGCATGGCTTGCTGTTGGAGGGGCAAGAGTCATGGGGAATCTCAATTGCACTTGTGGCAAAGCACAGGAGGAAAGATCAATTAATTGATAAAATTTTGATTAGGGCCTTTGATTTCAATGACAGGTCTGTTAAACCAGCAGCTGCTCCCTCTCCAAGCTCCACTTTCATACTTTTTGCTTTATGAGCTCTCCTGCTCTTCGCCACCCCCGTCTTTGTTTCTGTCTCCGGTTATCGTGTGGACTTTTTTAAAGAGTTTTAGAAAGATTACTTTTCTCTAATTCTGTTTCTGCCGCCTTGAAATTTCAGATTCAGCCAGTTTTATTTTCGAGGCTTGCACGGCCTCTGGCTAAATAAACGGAATAAATCTGCAGAAATCTTCTTTAAATTACGAAAAACCGTGAGCAGAGAAAAACAATGTGAACAAGCATTTGTTTGCACCTTTTTGTACTTTTAGTCAGTACAGACATGTCTCTGTCAGTAGTGTTTTTCATAAACTGTAGATAAAAGATGGATGTAGTTACCAGTGGCGCCGACTGTTTTACTGTTTGGTAATACTTGTATCACAGCCCAGGACTAAGGGTGTGATTCCCTGTAATTAAATAGAATTTCAAAGTATTTTATTTGAAAATGCAATAAAATTATTACCTATACCAATACTGAAAGATATTGATGCTAAAATCAGACACCGAGTCAGAATTTTACAGTAAAAGAAGAAATAAATATGTTGTAAGTAATTTTATGTAATTTTACGTACGTTGGCTTTACTCTTTAGGGCAGATTTTTATATCTTTATTTAATTTTCTTCATGATAATGTGCACGACCAAAGCTTTATTTGACTAATATAAATGTGACCGTTCTCCTTTACCAGCTTACAATACAAAAATAAATACTATAAATACTTGCAGGCCTACAGTATGTGACCTCATAATTATGAGCCAGGTGGAAGTTTCTTTTCTTTTACAGTCACTGTTCGAACATAACTTTGAAAAACAGCGTCTGAAGAGTACAGTATACTTTACATGTAAGATAGTACTGTTATAGTATTGTTTGTTTTTCTGCAAAATTGCAGACACATTACACAGTACTTAAAATCACTAACAGTATAACTGTGCCTCCTTCCCCTCAGGCGACACCTAAATTTACTAACAAACTGCTGACAGGACTTTCTTTCTCTCCTGTAGAAATCTGACTTGTTACCCTCTGGTGCACCTGCCTTTAAGGATGGCGACACAAATATGTAATTTTAAATAAAATACCTTGAAATTCAGTTTTTGATACAGGGTACTTACAGTCTTAGTCACTGAACGTAATCTAAGGTGTTGCCTACTGTTTTCTGAGCATTTCTTCTGTTGGTCTTGGTTTTTTGAAACTGGACATCACAAGCTATGAGTGGATCTGACTGAGAAACCACGAACTCTGCGCTCTGGTACAGTAGCTACTTGTGAATCACCCAGTTGGCCAACCTCAAAACAGACTTGATTTATTGCTGCATATCAATAAAATGGGAAGAACGCAGGTTTCTGGCATTTTTCAGACCCAGAAACAACCTTATGTTATGGATGTTCTACATCTACTCAACACCCAATGAACACGCTCGTGCTTTAAGACAGTCGAGACCTGGATGTCGATGCTTCATCTTTAAAAGACAAAAAAAAAAGGAAATTGCACCGAATAATCTCGTGCACTGAAATCCACAAATAAAGGTTATCACTTTGAGTTTTTAGACAGTTGCACAGTTGTACTCTATGATCATAAAACAATTGCAGCAACACTGAAATGTAGGCCTACGTTTTCTCGACTGACCACAAACTAATAAGAGAATTTCTGAGGAACTGGACCGAGAATCGATTACGTCTGTGTTTGTGAAGTCTTACAAAGGTAAGGGTGAGCCGGCTGAGTCCGATGGAGATATACTCATATATATATAAAGTTGCAGAGCCCTGTCACTAGCAGCACGCGCCCTTTGTATAACTCTGATCCATCCATATGCTTCCTGCTCGGTTTGCGCTGTGTTCCACGTGTATTTTGTAGTCTCTGCTCCTGACTTAAGTGATAGATGGCTCTTTGCAATGAAGCAGTTTCACAGACCCTTTGTCTCGTATGGATGCTTGAGATGATGAGCTGCAGAAATAATGGACTTTTCTGGCTGGTGCACATTGTTAAACTCGGTAATGGCTGGACTACAGAAGTGCGTGTCTTATTGTTACGAAGCACCGAGGTCTGCGAATCCAGACTAATGAGCAGAACGGTGAGATCAGTGCTGCTGGAGCGGATATCCATCCCAACATTAAAAAACACAGAGGGAAAAGGTGAGACAATAACGCCGAAATCCAATAACACCCCCTGCAAATACCCTCAATCAAATTTAAAGATACAGATCATGCGAGCTCGACGCATAAGTCTCTCGGTTAGAAAGGAGGCAAAAAAGCACCAGAAGTAAGTCTTTATGATTGGAGAAAAACAATAACGGTAAACAGATCGAGAAGTTTCGGTCTCTTTCTTGACAAGCTGACTAGGGATGGTGTGATGGTAGATAAATGTGTTTTCTTCCTCCTTGCTACTCGGCCTCCTTCTGTAGATTTCCAAAAAAAAAAAAAAAAAAAAACCCTATCTGGGCTGGAGGAGCCTGCGGTTTTAATGAGAGAGCCGAGCAACACTATGCTGTAAATGTAGTGGAAATAATTCTGCTCTGACGTGTTGGCAAACAAACCCCGGCCTAAACTGCGCTCTGCCAATTAAGGAAATGCTCCATTATCTAAATGAAAAAAGAGAGGAGCCTTGAGAGAGCCGAAGGATTGACCAGCCTCCTGCAGCCTGCCAGGCCCAAAGGCTGCTCCCACTGTAGGGGTGAACCCTCACTCCTGCCTGACCTAATCCGCCCTTCTCTTTTTCATTACGCTATATTTCTATCTCTGTCTCTCCCTCGATCCCCCACCCCTCCCCCCTTTCCCTTTTATGCTCATCTCTTCCTCCCTCCTCTCTTTTTATGCAGAAAGTTTTTTAATCTCTACCCCTGTGCTCTACTTTTCCTCTCCCTCCAGTCATGGCATTATATAACACACTTGCATTGCAGGGCATCCTAATTCAAGGAAGCTCTTGATGTTGGCAATTTTCAACTTCTAAGCACCCATTTTAAAGGAGAATGGGGTTGGTTACCTAAAAAAAAGAAAAAAAGAGGATGCACCTCCTGGTATGACAGCTGAATGTACTACCAGATCCTCTGTCCTCCTTTTAACCAGCCCGTGCAAGCTGTCGACACGTCAACAGTCCGGCAGAGACAGGAAGCTCGGAAACAAGGAGGTGCTGTGTTTGTACATCAAACGCCGTCCGTGTCATTAAAGGGATCAAAGCTTGGGCTCCGTCTTTTATTTTAGCTTCTGTCGGGACTTGTATCCCGATCTGTGTTTTTAAGAATTTACCAAATGCAATTTAAGTGTCCGCTGTCACGATCGAGAAAGCGTCGTCGTGTAAAGATTAGATCCACGGCTTAAGGACAAATCTTTGCTCCTGTTTTTTCTTTTGTAGGAAACCTCATTGTGCTTTAATCCAGTATATGGTGGCACCTTTAGGCTGTTAGAATAAAACACTGAGTCCTCATTAGTTTTCAATGAGATGCCTGCATTGGCACAGGAGAGGCTGCAGCAATATGCAGAGGCATGCGGCAAAAAGGTTGTGCCACACTACAATGCAGCGCCACACTCACTGAATCGCAGCCAATCGGGTGTTTGCACCGGATCACATTTTGTTTGTTTTTGCGTACGACGTGCGCGTTTTACTCGGAGTAATTGCAATGATTGCAGAAACCTTAAGAGAGGCCACAGTTTGGTGCTTATGAACGAGCGCGGTCAGCAAAATGAACGAAATCCCAAAAAACCTCAAGTCAAGAAGACTCTCCAGGAAGTAGGCGTGTCCTCGACAGAGTCGAGAGACGCTTTCATGCATGTAGATGAGCTCAGGTCGGAGTCCACTGGGAACGTTTAGGAACATAGTTCCAGCTGAATGTGTGCATGAGCGAGGGAACAAGAAGAGCACGAGGAAGGAGAGGAAGCGCTCATTATCCCAAGCAAACCGCATCATCTGTCAAACATGGTGGCGATGCACGCAAACGCAAATCCTTACAGGTCTGACTGCGTTACTCAAACTCCCCCCCCCCCCCCCCCAACCGATGCTACGTTCCTTCGGGTCCCCCACGTGAACAGGTGGGTTCTCTTAATTTACTATTAGTTGATCGATAAAGCAAGAAAAATGACGCTCTACACGCTGAAAAGAAAATTGAAGATAAAAAATATTGTTGTTCTTGTCTGCCATTAATAACAATTAGATGCCAATCCAGCAGAGTGGTACATGCAGCAGCGTCCTGGAAGCCTGGAAACAAATTACGTTCAGCTTAAACCGTTTAGGTAACTACGCTGGAACAAACATGACAGAGTGCCTAAGATTTGGAAAGTCGGTGTTTCTTAAAGTGATATTCTGAATGTAGGCAAATCACTTTGTGTGGACTATGGCATTAATCAGCAGGTGCTGACTGTATTTCTACAGCTTATTTGCTGCGGATCCTCCTGCTCCTGAAATAAAACTCTTCCTTAACAACATGACATTTTTTTAAAGTTCAGTATACTCTTTCTGCGAGAGGAGCTTCTGGTTTTAGTTTCTTGTTTGTTATTTCCTTGGCTATTTACTTGACAGTTCCTAAGTTTAGGGACATTTTTTCCCCTTTCTCGCGCTTTAGTGCTGCGTTAGCCGCGACACGTTCCGCTAAACTTGTTAAACTATCATCTGCCTTAAAGTGTTCCTCTGAGCTGGGGACGCAATCTGAATCGTTGCATTCACAGATCACACAGGCCAGTGTATATGTGTCAGGTCTGCTGCCATTTGAGCTTTAAACAAGTGCGAAGGACTGAGACGGAGCCAAGTGACACACAAACAGCGCATCAGCCCGGAGCTCGGGATCTGCGAAAGAAAACTACTAAAGTGCTGTAGCACCACGTCGCTGCCATTTCAAAGGGCAGCAAGGCAAAAGCAAGGAGGCGGAGAGAACAGGGCTCATTAGTGAAACACAAAGTAGCGCTGGCTCTCGTATGATCTTCGCCTTCCTCTGATGTAAGTGACAAACGAGTTATTCGACTGGAAATGAACTGGGAGAAGAAGAAAGGCCCACGCAAATCAGGGGAGTTGTGCTCGTCCCAGCGCGACCGCACGCCCTTTCGGCTGGGGCCGAGCGGACCCCGGCAAACGTCCACGGCGCCTAATGAAAAGTCATCCGTGACAAACCGGGCAGGTACGCAGCACATCCCTCTCCCTCCTGTTCGTTATGGCTCCGAATGAGCGCTTGTTAGACCGGGATCCCGGTGAGTGTTTCTCTACCTGCAGGCCTGTTTATGAGAAAAGACCAGGTCCCTTTGCGACACTTTAATGCCCTCCCCACATGGCCTCCAGCCATGAGCCGCCTAAACCTCATCTCCACGGGCACGGCGATGAAGAATAAAGGCAACCGGAGAGAGCGGCCTTTATCGATCTCCCATCCTTTCCATTCCTCTTTCCCCCATCTCTCCTTTCACCCTTTCTACTCCTATTACTGAAGAGCACAATAAAAAACACTATGTCTTATCTTAAGCACTCTCCTCGTGTAAAATTGGATTGGAAACCCTTACTTAAGGAGATCACTTCTGGAGCGGAGTTTTGTTTTTACAGTCAGCATAAGGAGCCAAAGGGGTCAGAGGGAGGCCTGGTGGCGATGCCCACCGCCGAGGCTGTCAGTCTGGCACAAAATCCCATTGCGCGGTGCTCAGAAAGCTAGAGACGAGAGGCTTTCGCTGTTAACCCCGGTGTGGACGGTCAAGGCTATATTCCATCTCAGCAGGTACAAGGGCTTGGCCGCTCGCCAGCTACCCGTGATCCTCTTTAGCGGCACTCGCAGGGACGGTGTTGAGAGGCCGAGAGGAGACGGGCTGTGCAAATACAGGAGCTGTTAGGAGGAACTCATAACGGCAGAGTGCTGCTCTGACTCATACGTGCGATGGAGGGTCAAAGAGCAGCGCGGAGGCAAAATACGGCGGGCGACTAATTGCGTTGCATTGAATCCGGAGGGAAATCACTCAAATGGGAGCGGGCTGATCAATCTCAGCGATAGGAGCCGTGATGGAGTGGGCAGCTTTATGGCTTCAGCTCCGTCACACACAGCCTGGATCATTTTTCAGCAGATGCCTTTCTACTTTACTGGCTTCCTACTGTACTACGCTAATAGTCTAAAGAAGCAAGAAATGTTCCTCCCCACTCTATACATTAAGCAATTCAAGTAGATTTATGAAGAGCTCGGCAGCGCTTTTGCATAACCCAAACAGCGTGAATACTTAACACACAGCTCTGCCGCCTCATTCCTTCACGGAAAACATACACAAGCAACTTTTCTTTGTCAGATTACAGATGACATAACATTTTTTAAAGCGAACCTTAAAGCTTTTCGGTGCCTGAAAATGGTTCCTGTGCCATCTAAAAGCTCATGCCTCTCTAGAAAGATGCTCATTTGCTTTTAATGACTGGCTCACGGTGACAGTGGCAAACTTGTGACAAATCCCACGCGGCCGTCACGGCACGAACCCGAGCGCGGTTTGTCGTGAGAAGCGAAACGCAGCTCGGCGGAGGCCGATCGGTTGATGCAACACAAACGAAACACTGAGTAGTTTTCAGCCAGCTGCATGAAAGCCTCTTGTCGTCCCCCCGCTCTGCCGCTGATGCTCGGTTAATTGTAGCCCCGCTCGCAGACAGTCAGGCAGGCAGGCGAAAAGACGGCCTGAGATGATTTCCACAGGCAACTGGCATTCATTTTGTCTCGAAGGCGCATAAATAAAGGCTGTCTAGCTGGGTCCATTTTAATTAGATGAGCCACATGATCTTACTCCAAGTTTCTCTGTTAACACTCACCAGAGGCTGCGGCATGTGTTAATTACAACCACATGCCACACACTGAATCCAAGGTGTGCTGGAAAGGAGAAGCTAAGACGAGGTAAACAACAACAACAACAAAACACCTTCAGCAGAGCTTCTCGTGATGAGGTACGTATTTGGTGCAATGGCTATTCCCCTCCCCCAAGTCAACCAATTACAGCGAGCGGGAGAGAGAGTGAGGGAGAGAGCGAGCGGGGAGATTGCAGAAGCAGCCCAATTTAATGCAGATTCACATCACACCCCCAGCACAGCCAAACCCTGGTCCTCCTCACAACTACAGTAGGTTTATGATTTCAAATGGGCTGGGGAGTGGGTTATTGTTTTGTCTCACATTTCCTCCCCTGCAAACTCCCATCTTCCCATTTTTCCATCTCATTTGTGCAAAAATCAATTCGCGAAAATAAACACTCGGCTTCCTCGCCCCGTGTCCGAGTCAATTTAGATTTTGCGCGCGCTCCTGCCGCGCTTTTCCGAGAGCCTTAATCGTTTTCACGTGTCACATATGTTTCATCCGCTCTAACATGATTTTTCCTTGTTATTGGGAGCACTTATTTGCTCCACGGCCTCGGATGAAGGTATTAGAAGGAGAGTTCATTTTCCCCAATCCCTTGCTGATTTCTTCATTACATTGCAGCGGTGGCGCCGCACGCAGAGCCCCGCACCGAGATGGGACTGCTCTTAGCGGTGCGACTGCGAGCGTTACTATACCTCAGAGACGCCGGAGCGCCACTTAATAAACAGAGTAGACAGAGGATCACTTTGAACTCCTGTGACATGTAATGAACCTGTCTGCCGCAGCCACGGCGCTGTCTGGGCTCGGGCGCTGCGTGGTAAAAATGCAGATAAATAAAAAAAGAGAGAGGAAGGACCAAATAAGCCCGGAGGCCCTGTGAAAAAGCCATCAGTTACACATGGTTAGACTCGGAGCGTTTTGCCAACGCCGTAAGAGGAGATAATTGTCTGTTTCAGTGCCGTTGCCGCTTTTGTTGCATAACAGATATTTACATCTGGGACTAATTACTCCGCACTGGGTGTCAAAATTTGGATTAACTTGTGGGATTCGTCAAAGTTTTGTGTTTAGACTCGTTTATTAACGGGGAGCAGGCAGTGTGCCCGTTTGACCTCAGAAACGCGCCAAAGAACTTTTTCTTTTTTTGTTCTTTTAAAGTTGTCAGAACAAAGTGAAATCGACGTACATATTCCATTACTGAACAGCTGCTTGGAGATTGCAATTGATCACCGAAGGTAAAGACCTGAACCGAATGAAAACCGATAACTGAACGGCGGGATGTTCTGTCATTCTGGTCATACAAACCCGCAAATCAATCGTCACGCCAGGGGTTGCTCTTCAGACTGCAGATGAGCGTTTTTCCAGATTCTAGTGGGGATAGAAACGCCAACATTGGTTTGATTGTCATGTTAATTCACTACCTTTTTAAATTTTTTTCCATTCTCACAGGCAGGGGTTATGATACCGGGGCCAGAGTTCCTCGTGAGGACAAAATGCCATTACTTAAGCATGCAGGAATCTCGACATGACATTCCTTGACCGCTGTGACAATGGCAAACATATGCAAATGAAGGAGAGCGCCACTGTCATTATGACCCTGTCACGGAGACGCTGACACCTCCCCGTGGACCCCAAGCATGTTAGGAAAAGGGGGAGATAAACAGCTGAATTCTGGGAGGAGAACAGGTGTAACGGCGTCTCTCGTGTTATCTCTTTATTCCCTTTGCTCTGCTGCGATTCCCGTCGTATTTGCATATCGTTCCAGCTTCCGCTGGCCTATTTGCCTCGTTGAATCCTTCGCTCTCCTTTTTTTTGTCTTTGCTCTGCACTGGAAGGAGGGACAGGTTTACATGGGCGGGATTCTTTGAAGTGAAAAAGCCGACTACTCCCCGCTGTAGCCAAAGCTCATCTAATCAGGGGCTAATTCCAGTTATTAAGATTTGAGAGATAACTTTGATTCATCACAGTCCATCTACCCCGATCGGTTAATCACTGTCGCGCTAAGCTCTTTTTTAGTCATCCTTTTGTTTCCACTCCCTCTGGCGTGCAGAGAGAGAGAGGGGGATAGAAGAGAAGGAAAAGGGAGAAGATATTAACAATATTAATGACCCGTGATTCTCGTCTCCTTAATGAGAAGGGTTATTAACTATGATTATCCATGATGAAATGGTGGTAATTCTTGAAAGCTTGAGAAAACTTGTACAATCACTTGTCTGCTGATTTGCTCCTGTGATGTTTAAGAAAGAGAAAAGGTGAGTGTGGTGAGAGAGAGGAGTCGGAGGATAAAGAGGCGGGGGTAACTCGGGGAAACAGCGATGCTCGCAGCGGGAAGCTGGGAGGCAGGCGTCTCCAGTCCCGCCGCCGCTGCATTTCGCAGAGTTAAAATCTGTCGTCTTCAGAGAGATGAATCCAAACTCTGAAGTCATTCCCCCTCTTTAAAACCCTCGTCGCCTCGACGTCTCTCCTGATTCCTCTGCTGGTGGCTAACGAGTGGGCCAGCGCATGCAGCCAGTCGCCCATCTGCCGGTTGACACTGCTGAATGGCTGTTTGAACACCTATGCCACTCTCGCAGATCCCTGATGCAGCATTTCCCTCGCTCGCCTCTTTTTTTTTATTCCAATTATAGGAAGTTGCATGCCTGTGGAGTCCCTGTCGGCTCCATATGATTCCCTCAACGGAGAGGGGGGTTGCGTGGTAGGGGGTGCTGTCTGGTGAATCATTGATGTGCAGTCAGACTGTTTCATTGCAGATCTGTGTGCGTGTGTGCATATGGGGGAAGAAAGGGGTTAGCAGCAGACAGATAACAATCCTGAATTATGCATGTCTGTCCCTTGTGAGGAGTCGAGGTGGCGGGGAGGGGGCTGGCGACGGGAACGAGCTACACTCTCTCTCATCCCCGGGGACAAATTTGGATAGGAAAGAGCTCGGTGCGGAAAAGTTGGGACCGCCGTGAGCTCCACCTGACCGATTCAGACGCCTCTCTTTAGCTCGACGAACTCTTCAAACTGTGATGGCTGCCGTCTCGTAGGCGCGGGATGCCCGGGAAATGAGTTCGGGAAACAGCGTGCTCTCTGGCAAAACTGCTAACAGGACAGAGCAGCAGATTTCCCAACTTATTTGTTAGATATTTTTTAAAGGCATCTTTGGGAATTCAAGCACGGGCCATGTGGAAACACTCACCTTCCCTAAATTACACTGTGTCACAGAAACACCTGCTGGGCCCATTTTAGATAATAATCCCATTTCTACATGCCAGTACAGCTCTCACACTGGAGAAATTGGATTGTTTGCATTACTGACCTGTGGAGCAAGGCAGTCTGGGAAAAGCAACAGCCTTGAGGCTTTATTAGATTCGGCCGGTCTTTCATAAACAAAAACCTTGCTTTTGAAAAAGGTACAAAAAAAATAAAAAAATCTACTAAATGTGGGTAAGCGAGCACTTTGTGGACACACTCCATTTATTTTCTCCAATTAAATCTCTTTAATTGGATTGAGGGCTGGCACCTGGTTTACACTCTGTCAACCACGCAATCCACAATAATTGATGCCAGAGCCGAGGTGTCTGTGTGCGCGTGGGATGTGTGGCGATGGGGGAGGGATTCAGAGCATGTCTCACTACTCCACAATTTCACTCTGATCAATTTATCAATGGCCCGCCTCGCTGTCCGCCAGCGTCCACTGCACTGAGATGGGGAATGCCTTAACGCTTTAGTGTGCAAGCCAACACACACACACACACACACACACACACACACACACAAGCAGTGCCGGAGGAAGCAGACATGCAGCAGCAATACTACAATGTATAAAAATAAAAAAAAAATCAATATAAGAACATTATCTAAGAATGCGCTGTATTAAAAAGCACACAAAAGAAAAGTGGACACTTTGTTACTGACGCCTTAATGTGTAACCATCGTTTAACCCTGAAGCTAAAATGGGCTGTTTTAACATGTTTTGGTAATACAGTGCACCATCTCCAAATGAAAGTTATCCTTTTTCTCAGGAAGAAAGGGCATTATCGTAGGTGGCGAGTTTGCATTTAGAATTTAAATAGCTGGTGACAAAGAGGATGCAGATTTTACAGTAGATTTGTTTACTTGCCGTCCATTGCTTTGGGTTTTAAAGCCGGTACGAGTGCTGCAGATCACAGCATCACCTTGAGGAGCACGTGACTTCAGGAGGATCGTACTAGGGCAGCTCGGTCGGCTGCGTCTCAGCGGGTTAATTCTGCAGATGTTTCAGGTGGAGCTCATTTAAGTACTTTACCATCAGGTAATTAAAGCTTTAACGGCGCATAATGCGTCATAATCTGATGATATGTTTTTATGTAGTAGCTTATGTTTTGTATTGTTCTCGCCATCATTCCAAAGTGAGCAGTTTGTTAAAGGGAGCGTGCGACCTGTGGCCGCCACGCTGCACAGCTTCCATCAAAATTAGATTTTTATTATTTTTACATAGATTATAAAGTGATCAAAATAAATTAGAATGCATGTACGTTAATATGCAGATACGAGCTTTGTTTTTAGTCATTATAATAAAGTACTTACTGAGGTATTAATCTGCATGAATCTCTACCTGTAATAACTGTTTTGTAAATCGGTCATAAGCAATAAAACTCACTCTGGAGGCGTTACAGTTACAACTTTAATGTGCTACGTTTCAAACTGTTGGTGAATTAGCTATGAGCGAGGCCGAACACGCTTTAACTTGAACCTAATTAAGAGTTAGTCGGCTGTTTTTAAAAGGTGCGATTTTATGTTTTGTTACATATGAACAGACCACAACATGAAGTGTAATTACAATGAAACTGGTGTTTTTTCCCCTTGTTTTCTGTCATGTATGAATTAATTAATATTGAACATAGTTTCAAATATGATAACGTCAGCTTATTATTAATACAAACTGCTGCGTGTATTTTTTTGTCCATAAAGGGAGACGAGCTACAACAGCTGGTTTGCTCTGTTGGTGAATGAACTGAAGGCCGGGTATAAGATAAAAGAGGATTAATTTGAACTGTGAGTCGTGTAAAGCTACTGTGGTACAGTTAGAGAATAAAAAGAAACGTGGACTGGGAAATAGTCTTCTTTGAGTTCATAATCCATGTACCACAGCTTCCTTTCTTACTAACAGAACGCCACAGAGGACGATGTCTGTTGTACGTCAGTATCACGTTTATAAGCATTTATAAGACTACACACACACACACACATATATATTATATATATATATATATATATAATATATATGTGTGTGTGTGTGTATATATATATATATATATATATATATATACACACACACACACACACACACATATACATACACATATATATATATATATACATACACATATATATATGTGTGTGTGTGTGTGTGTGTGTGTGTGTGTGTGTATATATATATATATATATATATATATGTGTGTGTGTGTGTGTGTGTGTGTGTGTGTGTGTGTGTGTGTGTGTGTAGTCTTACACAATGGTCTGTAGCATGTGAGCTACTAACTGATGTTGTCACAAACATGTAGTGGAGTACAGTCACCTTTCTCACTCACTATGTATTAACAGACCTCTCTGCATTGAATCATATCTGTTATTAACCTCTGTCTCTCTTCCACAGCATGTCTTTATCCTGTCTTCCTTCTCTCACCCCAACCATTCACAGCAGATGGCCCCGCCCCTCCCTGAGCCTGGTTCTGTCGGAGGTTTCTTCCTGTTAAAAGGAAGTTTTTCCTTCCCACTGTCGCCGAAGTGCTTGCTCATAGGGGGTCATATGATTGTTGGGTTTTTCTCTGTATGTATTATTGTAGAGCCTACCTTACAATATAAGGCCTCGAGGAGACTGTTGTTGTGATTTGGCGCTGTATAAATGAAACTGAACTGAATTGAGTAAAAAAATATTTTCCTCTGAAATAAAGTGAATTAAGTGAAGTAGCATAAAATGGAACTGAGTAGAGTACCTTAAATCGTTACTCCAGCCCTTACCCTGTCCATGTGCAGGCTACTTTCCACCGCTGTACATAAACATAATGAAAACCACACGCTCTCATATAAAGGGCCTGCTTCAAGGCTCAAACACATGCTAATGCCACAGATTTACATACATGGTTGCGAGCTGTGGAAACACACGTGATTATGCACACCTACAGAACTCGGATCCACTCCTGAATGCAAATGCAGGCGTGGAATACAAATGGTGCGCGCCCACGTGTGGGAATGCGCAGACGTACAAATCCAGGAGATGCATCACGACGCTCTGACAGCACCTTTAAGACACTTTGAGAAACGCCCGGCTGCTGAATACGGAGCGCCGCCGCCGCCGCCACTGCCGTACAAATGAAGAGAGGCAGAGACAGAGCGAGAGGGAGGCCAAGGGAGACCCGACACAGTAAATAAAAATACAATTTCCTCCAGTGACATGCCCATTCTGTTGGAAGCCTGACTCTAATTATTCTAAGCACTTTGAGGGATGGCTTTCCACTGCATTAATCTACACATCCCACCAGCCCATCCACAGTCGATGCACTTTTAACTACCTAAGGACGCTCTGAAACTCTTCCTGAAACCTCGGGAGGAGGAGATTGACTTTGTACAGTGATCGGGTAAGGTGCTTTGCCTGACTGAATCTTTCTCTAAATCTCCCAGCACAACACCGTGCAACAATTTTCATTTTCAATTTCAAACTGCGCCTCTCCCTCTCTCTCTTAAAAAAAAGAAAAAAAAGGAGAAAAGATCAGATTCGAAGGGGGAACGTACGCGGCGCCGTGCGGCTCAAAATAAGTTGGCGAATTCTCATTACGGGGCTTGTGCGGTTTTGTGGTTGTTTTCCTCGGGGCAGGAAAGCACTCACAGCTCATTTGGAACTGAGATGAATTGATAAATCACCAGGGACCATCAATCAATCGATGAGCTTATCAGTACTCGCTGGTTGAGACTCCTCCCACTGCGAGAGGCCATTTTTGGTAGGAATATGTTGGGCAAATGGGCTTTTAACATAATAGCTCTGTCCACTTGTGCTGAGTGCAAGATTGATGCCGTGCAATGTTTACATGTTGACACAAGCAGTAATAGTGATGCACAGCAGGTCCTGTGTTTACATGTAAAATAATCTCCACACACACACACACACATACACTTAGACATACTGTAATATGAAAGAGTGCTCACATTCTGGTCGTGTTTATCAAAATCTAAACAAGATCAAACCATCTTTGAACGGCTGTGCTCTCTGATCGAGCCTGAACGTTTGGCTTTGCTGCGCTGCAATATCTTCTCTTTATAAACATCTGCCCCCTCAGCGGAGCGAGAGAGAAATCTAGCTTTCCAAATTATTCACCACTCTTTTTTAAGTAGAAAGTTTGTAATAACAGGAATCCCAGCAGCTATTTTTTTTTTGCCTCTGAACTGACACAGAGGCCAAACTGCAGAGTGATATTTCCAGCTTCTCCCATCATTTAAAAGAAAAATGCACAAAATGCAGAACACGAAGGAGGCTGCAATAAAGAGCGCTGCAGCTACTCTTAAACATAAGCATGCTGATATTTTTAAATGCAATGCAATGACTGTAACTGCATTACATCGCCTCTGTCAGTGCGCCCCAGGGTGGCTGTGGCTATAATGTAGCTGCCATCACCAGTGTGTGGATGGGTGGATGACTGGATGTAAAGCGCTATACAAATACAGACCATTTACCATAATTCACTCTGTCTCCTGTTCACACACACTTTCCTAGGAAGATGTGTATTAATCCGCCACTGATTATCGTCCCAAACCGATGCAACATTTAGCACTAAAAAGTGCAGTTTAGTGAAATGAAGCCAGAAAAAGTGAAGAAAACAAACCTTTAAGTTGCTGTGTTCTTATATGGCATCTCATTCAAACACCTTTCATTAAGTGTATGCCTTCAAATCTCTTAGAGATACTTTTTTTTTTTATCAGTGGGAGCAGGAACCTGAAATTTAGAGTGAAAATTCCTCTGCTGAATATAATTCCTCACACTGGCTGCGAGCGCCAAGTGTTGGCAGGTAAATTAACTTTCCTCCAAGTTACCATCTCCAACCCACGTGCCCTTCAGCAAAGCACTTATCCCCTAACCGAGCTGCTTGCTAAGCCATCAGCGGAAAACCGAGACTGCAGCGAGAGTTAACATGCGCGAGTGTGTGAGAGCACCGCAGGGCGATGCCTAGAAAAGAGGTTGCACACTCAGCAAACATGGGTCGAATAGGGGGAGAGAAAAGAAAGTAATGAATGAATAAACAAGCAGCCAAAGAATTAAATAAATAAAGTTGTCATGTTTTTATACAGAGGGAAATTACTACAGTTGAGGACAAAGTGTGAGGAATTTGCTCCTAAAACCAGTGGCTTACAAACATTGATTTAAATTATGGAAAAAGAGGCAGCTGCATTCTTCTTTATTCAGCCACCCAATCAAGGATTTGAGACTTTGAAAAATGCCAGAAATCAGAAAGCGAAACGCTTTCAAAAGGAAGATAATGCGTCGCTTGTGTGCGGCTCTGCATCCGCATGAAAGAGCTAACTGCGCCGTAATGAAAGAACGTGACGTGCGACAGAAGGACGGTAAAGAGAAAGTGTCCAAACACTCAACTGTTGTGATCCATTCACGACAGCCTGACTGCTACAGACACGATGATGGACAAGGTAATAAATGGCTCTGCGTGAGATGCTTTGTGGTGCGGCGTATAATAACTGCTTGTTTTTGCCTATAATGCTGATGAAAAGAAGGCACAGAGCCCAGTGAGAAGGAGAAACTGCTCACGGCACAGTGATCGATCCTGCTAATTCCATGTTTTAGAAAACACGTAAAAGTTTAATGCAAATGGAGAAAAAGAAAAGAAATTCTAGGCCAAATTACCAGACAGAACCACTTATGCTGTGATGCTTTTTCTATACTGGAGAAGCTTGTCAAGTATCCACTTATATCGCAAAGGGTTTTTAAGGAGCGCCGTTACCCTCGCCGAGGCCACACAAGCCTCTTTAAGGCGACGGTTTGCGCTGAAATCAAACTTACACGTTTGTCCTCCAGCCTGTAGAGCTGTTTATGCATCTGGAGTGTTTCAGCACAAGATAAGATAAGATAACCTTTATTAGTCCCACACGTGTCTTGGTGATATTGGCTGTTGCATTCGAATTAAAGAAAACTACGGGAAACCTGGCAGCGACGTTTCGATTTCCAGAAATCACGATCGGGTTACACAAAGGACGGAAGCACAAATCTACCCGCGACGAGAGATTTGTGCTCGTGAGGTGAACGTAAGTGACTGGCGAATGTAGTTAGGCAGAGAGAAAATAGTGCTCAAGGATTAGCTTTGAGGTGGCAAACTCACGCCAAGACAACCTACATGGAGAGTACGTACAGCAAATTAGAATTTGGAGTCATGTTGCCTCTGATAAAGGCAGATCTTTACACTGCATGTGGATAAACGCAGAACTACTTGTCCCAACTTTCACCAAATTTCACTTGCCTTCATCATTCTAGCTAACAACCACAACAACCCCCAAATTGGGCCAGCCCCCCTCCTTCTTTACAGTTAATGATCCAGCTCCTTATTTATGTAATTGATACAACATCCCCTCATCATATCAGGCTGGCCCGTCTCGTGACATCCAGTGGTTATTTAAAAACCAGAATCAGCTGGATGTATTGCTGCAACCTGAGAACACAGACGTGTGTGTGTGTGTGTGTGTGTGTGTGTGTGCTGAGGCTCTGAATACAGTGCTACTATGTGGCAGCTGACACAATGGAAACAGATTGCCACGGTTGCTCTGCAGCTCTCCATCACATCTCAGCAGAAGGAGGGAACGCGAGGCCTAAGGGTCAGCGCTGTGGCCGCCTGCAGATACAAGGCACCGGGCCCGGCCATTACTGTTAGCTAATTGGAGTTTTCCTCGGGGTCAGCCTCGCCATCTGTGGTGCCTTTACCAGCAAAGAGCACTCAAACCACTCCTGTATCGTTTTAAACACCGTGTCACCGCTTGACGTGACTCCCTTTCTCTCTTTCCACCTTTGAGGACAGGGAGAAGAGGGGGGAGGGCCGAGGAAAGAGCGCGATCCTCCTCCTCCACCGCAGCTGGTTAATAGGAAAAGTCTCTGTCTCCTCTGTGCACCATTCATCATGTCAAATGTTAATATCTTTAAAGGTCAGGCTAAGTCATAAAGAAAAAAGAGCCTTGGCTAAACTTTCCCTGGGATTTCCAGAGGTCTAATCACCAATCACCAAATCTGAAGTGTCTCTTTTGATTGGCTTTTGATGGCTTCGTTTCAGAGTGAATTATTACACAAAAAGGGACATTTAGAAGACAACAGCCAGCTTATTTTTTTCCATAGTAGCATGGAGGAAATTCTCCGGGTAGATCGATGGGGGAAAAAAAATAAGAAAAGAGGAAAAATGGAGTCTGAAGATGTATGGAAAGAAAAAAACTGCAGTGGTATGATTTATCCAGCTGACTTCAAGCTGGAAAGCAGCAGGGTGCACAAAAAAGGAGCATAAAAGCTAGATGAAATAGAAGAAGAAAAGGTTGCGGGAAATAAAAGAGAGGCAGAGGAGCTAAAGACTGCTACTGTCTGACAAGTGTCACACTTGCGCTTCGATCCAGCCTTCCTCCTGCGCTAATGACTGTCAACACGACAAGCAGGGCCGTCTGAAGGGGGAGAAAATTACTCGCTGAAAAGCAATTGACTGACCCCCATCATTTCTCAGGGAACCAGTGACCTGTGAATATTTCATTATGGGGAAAGTCGTGAGGCCCATATAAATGGAGGGCGGGGGTGTCGATCTGCCGAGCTGTGCCGTCCCCAGCCAGAGAGGGAAACCGGGGGCAGACCTGCCTGTCTGGTACCCTTTTCACCATTCTGCTCCTACAATGCAGATTTTAGCCCGGGGAAAAAAAGAAGAAGAAAATGAAAGGATTTACTTTCTGTTTGGAGAGAGATTTTTAAAAGGCTGCACTGGGAGCTAATCTAGAGCTTTTTTGTCCCCCTGTACATCCGAGGAGAGGATTCGAAACCGAAGAAAACAGGAAAAATAAATAAATAAAATTCCAGAGAGGTCTGGCAGGTGCGGGTCAAAGCGAGCCATTCTTTTACCCTCTGTGCGACATTCGTCTTACATCGAGAAACATCAGAGGCCTCGGAATCGAGAGGGGCAGAAAGAGAAAGAGAAGACGAGAAAGATGAAAGAAAATCAATCCGCCGGCAAGCCTGATTGATTGGTGGAGTTTTGGACAATTTCATCAGGAGACTCCACTAACCAGAGATGACACGACCCATATTGGAGAGAAAACGCATTGTGGAGATTGATACCCGCATTAGAGGCATCAGGTTGGATAAACGCAGGCTCTGGCAGTAAATACACCGGGCCCGCGTGCCCCCTCAATGACGACTTAATGCCAGAAAAATCCTCGCAACCCACACTTTACTTTTCAAACTTTGGCTGGACGGGATAATTGAGTCAATTAGGAGCACCTTAATCCATGGTAGGGATCTTCAAAAGAAAAATATACAGTCAAGGTTTGGGTACGGTCTTAAGGATATAAATAAAAAGGGCGCGGAGATCGTCTCTGTTTATCCAACGATGGAGGGAAAGAGTAGAAGGATTATATTTGATCCCATTCGGGAACCTGATGTTACATATTAAGTTCTGCTCTCGACTGTTTCGGCGAAACTTTAATTCCACACTTTGGGCCTAAAAACAATGTTTTTTAATTACTTCCTGACAGAGCTGCGATGTTCCATCTGCTCCACGATATGCACCGTGTCCTCATCTGGAATTGATTTCATTAGATAAGGACGGCAGAATCGAGTATGACGTCGTTTCCTGGTCATTTCTCTTTATTTGCTCTTACGAGCTTAGAAGATGTGAGGCGAAAGGAAGTCGATAAGCGCATCGCGATCCAAACTTCCAGTGAAAGGCAACTTCTCTGCTCCTTTGCCGCGTACGTCAAACCAATGGAGGGAGGAAATGGACAGGGCGGACGAGGGGGAGGTGCGGAGGGACGGAGGAAATACTGCTGATCGAGCAGATCGGGCGAGAAAGCATGAAATACTACATTGCAGAGGGAAAAGGACAAAAGCAGCCACCAGGGCCCGATCGTGTTGGCCTGACAGGGACGCAGGGGGTGGAAGTAATCGAGGGTCACGCGGGCCAGATGACTGATCGGGGGACGCCGGGCAAAGCGACAATTTGTTTGGATGGTAAATATTTCGACAGCGCTCGGTCGCACAGTGGAGGTCAAGCAAGCTCTGTTTTAAAACGCAATCAAGAGGTGCCTTTAATAAAACAGCCCACACAAACACACAACGACGAGGCCGCTCGTGAGCTTTCTTCACGCATGCACACGGAAAACTCGCTTCTTTTTCTTTTGCTTAATAGTCTCATTTCCTCGTCGCAGCGAGGGGAAGTTGCCCTTAGAAAAAGGATAAAATTCAGGTCTGTGCTCATAAGCAGGTGGCGGACGTGACCATGACAGTCACTGACATTTGCAATGATCCACGTTTCACACATTTTAATGCAACAAAAAGCCTCCTCAGTCCTCCGCTCGTATCTGGTTTAAAGGGATTCTGATTCTTTAAGTGCTCTGCTGATGAAGGGAGGGAACAAAGTGAAGCAGGAAAAAAATCAGCTAAGCTTCCAGCTCATAAGTCTGGCTTCCCTCCAGATGAGATGAGTGTCTCACTGATATGCAGCACGGGTGCAGGTGTGACAGTGCACATGGAGCTCTTCCACGTATCGCTGGCTGAACATCACTTGCTGCAGCTCCTGCAGACGCATCCAACTCAAACCCTTTGTTGACTACCCAGAGTGCCTCTGTTCTCTTTGTCCGTCAGCGCAGGTAGCTAGTCAAAGCGCGCAGGCACACAAAGCCCGAGCCTGGTCCGCAGGCTTTCCGCTGGGCCCCTCCCCCCGGCTCCTGTAAACTTGGCAGCCCGTGTCAGCTGGTGCCGAGTGGGGTTGGAAAAGCGATGTTCCCCCGTTTTGCTCTCGCATAGTCCGTAATAAGGCAGCTGAAGGGGTGGAGGGGAGAAGCGGGGCTTGTTATAGTGTCAGAGACGGGACTGGCCTGTCATCTTCTTTTTTTACATTACTGCATGTCTGCAGGAAAGTTGATTAAAGCCCGAGCGGAGATGTGAACTCCTCACCTGCTCTGCCTTTCATCACCGCGCGGGTGGCGAGGTTAGCGTGGCGTTCCCTGCCCCGCTTCGCCGTGCTGTGTATGCACTGAGATTATGGCCATGAAGGCTGCATTACAGTGCCCCCAAAGGGTAATCAGAAGCTCGGGGGTGGGTGGGGATAGGGTGGCCTGGATGTGGGTGGCTGCAAAGAGCTGGATGGTGGGTGCTCATTTATCAAACACCTCCAGGATAACCTCCCCCCCTGAAAAAGCCTCCTTGCTTTGAGCTTGAACCTTCTGCACTGTCCTAGTGACAAATTAGCAGTTATAATGAGCTGGAATCCAGGGCTCAGCGCTGCCATCAAAAAGAGCCCTTGGGTCCCAGGTAGACTCTGTTCCAGGACCACTGGTGTGTTAAAGCAGTGAAATGCACACCCTAGACCTCAAAGATGTACTGGCTGAACTCTTGACCCCCCCAGCCCCCTCACATTGGTCTCTCCTGACACGGTTCCTTGGAGCCGTGTCTCCTGATCCCAGAAGCCATTCACCCGTTTACCCATTTTGAAACAATAAAATGGTCACAATGACTTCTTGGACCGGATTCAATAGGTACTTGAAGAGAAGGGAAACCTGCTGAGATTGGCTTAAATGATGAAAACTATTGTGCTCAGAAAGAATCAATTGGTGCTTTTCAGCGTAATTCGATTCTTTTCACAAAGGGGTTTGGGAGGCAATCTGAAAATGGAAATGCCACTTTGCTCGGAGTGGGTGCGGAGGAGGTGAAGGGGGGGTTGCTTTGCATGGCGATACAACACCTCCTAAGGACAGTACACCTTTCAGTCATGTCACCGCGTCTTGCAAATCACTGTTGAGTTTGTGCTGAGCGTGACAAAACTGCCCTGAAGTGGGTTATCGTTTACAGACAAATAATTACAGCGATGTGGGCGGCCACACTTTAAACATGCCTCTGTTTGCACCTTTCACAAACCGCACTCCTTTAAGAGTGCAATATTAAAGAAATTTAATACACTCAAAAGTTCAGCTGGGACTGCAGATCATTCCTGCTTTATCTGTTTTACAAAGAACGTGAACGCTGCCAGTTCAGATAGCCGCTAGCAGCCAGAGAGCCTTACAGGTATTCAAGGTTGGGGGGCTGTGTTTCATATGGTTGCATAAGATATAAAAAATGTGACATCCTCAGAATAACAGCATGCTGTTATCTAAAAGCGCAGAGCTACAAATTGGTACATTTAGCTGCTTTGATAAAAGTAGGCCAGAGGGCAATGATGGCTCAAAGTGCAAGGAACTTTTTCTTGTTCTCTTTAATCAAATCTGGCACCTTTTTTCCTTCTGGATTAACGTCTTATACATTTTTGTCTGCACAACCTAGTGGACCGACTGCATTAGTTTAAAAAAAAAAAAAAAAAAAAATCACGTGCACGCGGTGAACCTGCAGAAATCGGTGGAGCTTTTCAATGGGAGAGAAAAGAGATGCAAGAAGCCAGCTTCCCTCTCAAGCGCCAATCCAGCAGGATGTCGCTTATCTCTCTGGCTGGCAAAGTGCGGTTAAGGCTCCGGTCAGCATCCTTAACCGCTATCTGTCACTCTGCCTCCTTTCCTTTCACTCTCACCTGCCTGCCCCTTTGCTGCTCTGGGAGCGGCTCAGTTTCAACCTGGCTGTGGTTGCAAACGAACAGGATGAGGTGGACGGGGGAGTTGGACTGAGTCTGAGTCAGGCAGGCGGGCGGGTGGGAGGGAGGTTGTTAGAGGTTAACCCATGGGGCTGTTCAGTTCAGGGGCCCTTCTCTCTCTCTCTGTCTGTCTGTCTTGGCAAGAGAAGAGGCAGTGTCTGCTGCTGCATCATTAATGAAGGCGGTCGACGCCCCGTACAGCCGTGCCCGGCAGCCAAAGTCTCTGCTGCCTGCCTGCCTGCCACCAGCCTGCGAGTTTGAAAGAGAGGCGCTGTAGTGTATATCCCCACTATGGTAATGACAGCGGTAAAGCCAGGTCTCACTCTACTTTGGCAGCTCATGCTGAATAATCAGCCATGACGAATTGAACACCTCGGGAGATGGAGAGGTCTGCTAACTTTGGGCTGGCACGCGGTGGTCTCCATTGTGAAGTTTCAGAGTAATATTCAAAAAGGATCGTGTGAAACTTCTGAACATGAAAGCTGCTGTCTTTGTCAATGAAATTTAATCTCAACCGAGCAAGAACAATGAACTAATTAAAAGATTTTTTTTTCTTCTCAGAATTCAAGTTTGACTGAATGCTGGATAACTTGCATCTCAAAGGGAGATGGAGGCTCTGTCAGAGGCTGTTTACTGTAAAATGCACAATGGAGACAGACAGAAAGGGGGAAAAAAATACCTCTAGTCTCCTTTCATCTACAGTGAAGACAACCATGTCACAATTGTTGCCTCCTCAGATTTCCTGATCAAAGTGCCTTAGTTCAGTTCCAAGCCTTCAAATCACATCCATACTTCATTTTGGGAGTTGAACTCTCCGTCAGTGCAATCGATACTCCTTTTTGATTTCGGCTGAAAATTGCCACTTCTCAGAAATCTCAGCAAGCAGATGACAACAACATATAAACAGTATTTAGAGCCCCAACCTGTAATTCAGAGATAAACACAGGGTAGCCCCACTAAAACATCCGAAGCAAAGGACAGAGAGCCGTAAATCTGAGGCACAACGCGAAACGCTCCCGTGACAAAAAGCAGGACTGCAAGGTCTGACGGTAAGTTACAGTTTGTCAACATTGACTGAATTCATTTTTGTTGCCCACCGAGCCTGAAGGCCACACGCGCTGAAACTCAGCCTCCATTGTTCAAAAGTGTGCATGCAGATGGAGGCGTGCAGAACGAGCAAGAAATTTATGCACTGCAGCACAAAATGAAACTTTTACTACCTGCACTTTTATGACCGAGTAGATTCTTATTTTGGAAAATTGTTAAACTTGCCTAAAAAATGTGATGTAAATAATGTTCGCCCAATGGAAAGCGAGCAGCACGCTTTAAGCTGGGAGCACAATGTGTGGCACAAAGCGTGAGGGAGGTTATTAGATAATGGAAAATCGACTCAACTGACTAAAACATCAAAACCCTTTACAATGAACTAAATTAGGCATATGGGATGAACCTTATGAGGTATAATTCATCTGTATCCTGCCCACTAAACCATTAGGAAATAATAAATGTATTTATTTTTACCTGGCAGTCAGAGAAAAATACATTTAAACAAAGATGAATTTTAGATTTCTCAAATAAATCCTTTATTCCCCTAAAAAAGTATTAGTGTAGGTGGGGTCGTGTAAAGACCCAAAGGTTAACACAACTGAGAAATTAAATATGAGAATAGAAAGAGTAGAAACGGATCAGACCTCCAAAATAAAACTGATAATGACATAATTCCAACAATAACCTACAACGACGAACTGGACGAGTGAAAGCTGCAGTCCAAAAACCATAATACATCATCAAAGACGTTTTTTCTTTACTTCTTTTATGTAATCAGAAATTAATTCTGCAGGATCTGCAGAGTAATCAGCGTCTGGACTGAGCAGTGCACAGCAGACAGACCTCGCTGTTCCTCATTACTAATTTTCCCTTTAACGGTAAAAACAAATAAAATTATATATTTGTATTGGGTGGAAATGGCTGAAAAGGATGAAGGGGGAGGAAAGGCAGAAGTTAATTTCAGCTGCGGTTTATTCCTTTTACTGCGCTGTAGTCTTCAACAAAAAGCTTGAGGATATTTTTTGCATATGAAAGGCAATTAGTAATAAAAGTAGTCAACCCAGCCAGCGAGCCTTCAAAGCCTTTGTTGTTTATGTCGACAAGCTGCCTGAGCACATCAAAAATGTTTAAGTTGGCCACTGTTGACTTTCGTGAATCCATTTAATGTCATAAATAGAGTGGGCGGGCAGGAGGTGTGCAGCTACATGAAACTGTTGAATCAGTTTACTTGTGTGACATATGGAGCGGACAGCGCGGTATATAATACGCTATGTATAGACTCTGAGAAGGCCATTAAATATTTTATTGCACACCACCTGTTTTGGAGCAGAGCGCTTGGGCAGTCAACCTGAGAAAGTTGCCCAGAATCACAAACATTTTCTTGCATTGTCAGCAGGGTCAACTGAAGAGTAGAAGAAGAGTAAAAAAAATTTGTGAAAATACCAAACTTTAAACAAAAACACATCCACTCGCCGAAAACGCTCAGATATGCTGAGGAAACGGACATCTGTGCTTGTCACTTCCTTTTAAACTTGAGATATTACAGAACCGACTCAATGCTAATCGACATATGAATGAAGCAGCGAGGCGAGCTCATTCAGGAAGTGTACCAGCGCGGCCCTTTACTCCCAGAATAGCCTCCAGCTTTACTGGATCTTTGGCTCTTTGTTAGCACTTTGCCTCTAGCCTCAGCTCGCTACGTTTGTGCAAAAAGCCACAACAAAAGCTCTTCCCTGTAAAAAACGCTTGTTTTTAGAGGGAAGAGGCCGAATCCGATTCAACTTCAAAGGATTAGAGCGACAATGGAGAGCTCGTGCGCTCACACGTGCGCGCGTTCGGGAGCGGTCCCTGCCCGAGTGGGAATGAACTGCTCCAGAAAGGCCAGGGCCTTGGCAAGGTAATTAACCGAGGGTGCTTGTTTCACATGGCAGAGTCCATTAAGTGCCATGTCACACTGATGTCAGGGTAAAGGTAGTGCGCGCACACACTCTCACTCACTCAGGAACGCATACATTCTGCTTTCAAATAGGAGCAGGAGCATCCGGGGTGGAGATAGTGCAGCGAGAGCGACTGTGGGAGAAGCAGCTGTGGCTCCTTTGGGCTCTCTAACCGATCCCTCCCTAATCAGCAATCCCACTCCCCCACTCCAGGTCCAGCCATCGATCGGCAGCACTACCACCGCAGCGCTGAGATGAGGAGCAGGGGGAGAAGTGGATGTGATACCCCTCCGTATACCCTCTAATTGCCCTGCCTGGGTTACCACCAGCACCACCCTGCTATCCCAGGAAATATAAAAGGCCCCTGCAGTAACTGACGGAGCAACTGTTCTGCTGGCAAAGCTTGAAAACGGGGCCTCGACCTAAGCCCATTAGGTAAGGATGACCACACCAGAACGAGTGGATCGAGTTGGGAAGGGCTGCGTTAACCGAGGGAGGAAGCGGGCGCCATAACCGCAACGGCGAACAAACCGCACACCCGAGAGTCTAAGTACCAACACACACCGACGCGTATACCTTCCTGTGCCTCTCAGACTTCTGCTTCATCTCAGATAACGCCGTCCCCACTGAAGAGACTTCCACGCAAGCTAACTGAGGTTTATCTCCCACTTAACAGATGAGCCAAAGGAAACAAGAGAGGCACTCGGGGACTGAGTGAAGAGAGGCGAGGTGGGGACAAAGAGGAGGTAGGAACAGAGAGAAGCGGAGCAACAAAGCACCAAAACAACAGGCGCAGAACAAAAAAGGAGGCAGGAGTTAATTTTAAACAGAACGCACGGGTGTCTGTGTCAGCTTAAGGTGAGGCTGCTCGATGGGAGAACGCAAAGGACGAGATGATCACTGGAGGCGGGTTTCTCTGACGATCACGCCGAGCGCTGCCTTAAACTTGATTGCGCCGAGTGTGTGTGCGTGCACGCGAGCGGTGGACTGTGGCAGAGCACGTTGACGGATGGATGTGCGCCTGCAGTCCTATGAGCCGCCGTTACGCTGCCCAGAGCAGCACTGCAATTAAACGAGCAAAGGCCTGGATGCTAAGACCGGAGGAGCAGGGGCCAGAGAGCTTTGGACGCCAAGTGCTGAACTGAACACTGTGCTGATTTGTGCACTGACTGTCCCCGAGAACAGGGCCATGTATTTTTAATCAATGTCAAAGTGATGAAGTGTGTGTTTGCCACAAAAAAATCCCCTGACAAACACAAATAGAGAAAGACAAACTCCCCAAGGGGCCCCTTTGTGCACGCACACGCACGAGCGCAAAGCCTCGGCAGAACATTCCAGCAGCTGACCCGAACAGCTTCCTCGATATTACTTGAAGTGCACTACCTGCTATAAAAACTTCTTCATTTGTATTACATAACACGCACATGAAAAGCAGCCTAATCCAGAACGCAATTAACATTTTTAATAACAATAAATACTCCTCGGATAAGTGGTCGGCTGGCCGATAATTAGAAATTGGCGGATCTATGGCCATCCCTCAAGACAGACACATGCTGACGTTACTGCAGGTTATCTGGTATTGGGAATCATTCCTGAAGCATAAACAAGCCAGGGAGATAGGCTGGCTGCCCTCCAACAGCCTGTCTCCTCAATTTTACAGGCCTCTTTTCCCCTTTCAGCCAATTCAGCCCCAAATATCGATCAGCAGAGAGAGAGAGAGAGAGAAATTGAAAGAAAGAGATGGGTAGAAAAAAACGGAAAGAGGGGGGATTGAGAGATGGGATGGAGAGAGGGAGAGAGCGGAAATGGAGGCCAAAGAGGTTAGGCATGTGTGTAAGTTGTAGAAAGTTTTTCAGCACATTTCACGCACGCACACAACCACGTGACACGAGCAGAAGATGGTGGAGACTGTAGAAGAGCACAACAAAGCAGGTGGGAAAGGATGAGAGATTGTGTTGTGTCTCAGTCCCTCAGTGTGATACTGAAAGCCGTGGCGCCTTAATCAGATCATTAACCCAAAGACCGTTGACCTAAGAAGAATGCTCCGTGATCCCTGACTGAGACGCAGAGCATTAAGGAGGCTTCTGGATGATTGCTTCAGAATTATGGGACCGCAGAACGTAGGCAGGCGGGCTTGTGGGCATAAATGAAGCCACAACCACATTTCTGTGATACATTATTCTCATAAGTTCTCTCAGCTTTTATTGGACTCTTTACACTCCTGCCCCCACCGCTTGGACTCCACTGTACTGTATGTAATCTGACAAGAGGCTTCAAGGGCTTGATTCGATTACACGAAATGAAATTACAACACATTCGATGCGCAAAAGCACTCTGCCTTATCAAAAGGACCAATTGGAGCGCTGCTTAAAGAAGTGCCAGATGTTATACGGCGAATGGCTCGGAATGATCTTATGGCCAATCGGCAACGGTGCATCCTCCAGCGGCGAGCGAGGGGGCGGAGAGGCAAAAAAGTGGCGAGTCAAAAGCCAGGCTGTACATAGTTTTACACACTATAAAATATTCATTTGCTAAGTGGTACAGCATTTTGCCCTTTGAGAGGTTCATGCATTGTTTAGGCAGCGGAGCAGAGGAGAAGGAGGCTGGATGGTGGTGGAGGAAGTGCTTGGTAATGGGGCCAAACAGGAGTGCTGATTTATGTGCACAGTCACCGAGGTAAAAGCGAAAAAGAGGGACAGTAAAAAGGGGGAAGAAGCTGCGTTTCGCCAATGCTCTATCCCCAAAAGCAGTTCACCTCCTCTGCACTGCACCGTGTTTGGCCCAGCTATTGCTGCACAAAAAAAAGTGTTCGTGACATGCCGAGAGCTTCAACGAGGCCACGGTTCAACTTCTCCTAAAATGCATCTACTATATTTTTAATTGCGTGTGTTCTCAACTGTCGATTAAGCCGAAGATGAAGAGCCACCTCTGGGACTGCTAGCATCACTGACTGATTCGCAGTATGTGCTTCTGACAGGCGTGCAGCCTCTCTGTCTCAATGCGAACCGTGCGATACCGGCACGGCGGCCTCGTGGAACCCTCTCACAGCCTCAACGCTAAGGTTACGTCAAGCATCAAGCAACATGAGAATGAAAACCGAGGCTAGGCAAAGACCGCGCCAGGCTCAAACTGAATTCTCTAAACGCTGTTGGTGGGTTCAAGCATTGTCAGCAGCTTTACCTCCCACTGTCTTTATACCAGACCCTCCCCCCCCCCCCCCCCCACAGGCCTGTAATGCAGTTGCCCCTCCCTGCAGCCACAATAGTGTAGGCTAATGTTTGGACCCAAAGTGGTCACCACATTCCCAGCAAACACAACCCAATCTTTAACCTCTTTACAGTGTGCATGATATACTTTGCAAGCAGGGGCCAAGGTTTTATCCATTATGAATGAGACCCATATTACTCTAGGCATTAGCAATGTATGAGCTGGGCTTTAGAAACACAAGGTCTGGGGTTTTTCTGCCTGCTTCCCCACCACTCCTTCTTCGCCATACTTTTTTTTCCTCCTTCCCAGCCACGTGCTGCTGCTCTCACACAGCCTCCCATGGATGCCCCGACTTCTGCCTGACAGCTCATCTGGCCGAGCCCGGCCTGTCCAATCGGCAGCTTCGCGAACGCGGCGAGTTTGAAGAGGCAGGACCGCGCCCGCGGCTAAAGCTCTCCACTGATCTCGGCTTCGCCCGCTCTCCAGCTCACCGCTCCTAACCTGGCTGACCCTTGACTCAGCTCCATCGCTCGCACTTCACCGTCTTCCTCGGTCTGATCTCGGTGCATCCACAGCCTTTGTGATAGTATCTGATTTCCCAAGGCCAGCCGGCTGAAACTTTAATGAAATGTAAGCATGAAGAAAAAGGAGCAACATCACGACTGAATATGTTCTATTCTTACAATCCCCATAGCTTACAGCTTTCGATACATATTTCATAATATCGTGGGTTGTTTAGTTTGCTGGAAAAAGTCAGACTGCGACAGCATGTTGCCAACATGTGTTGCGGACAGTTTAATTTCATTCAAAGACTCCTTCCTCGCCCGATCTAAGCAACAAATCAATGCGGGCAGAGCTGGCGACGGCGCGATTGTGATGACTGGAGCATCTTTTACTGCTTACTTTTAGAATTCTGGCGGTGTGTAGTTAGGTGGGAAGATGGAGCAAGCGTTCCCAGTGGGGCCTGGGACTCCTCAGGGCTGCAGCCCTCATCTCCACCTCCTCTTTCCATTCCCCACTGTGGGACAATGAGATTACAAATGCCCCCGGGGATAGCCCAGCTCCCGGCAGGCGCCACAGTCCCCTGCTGGCTGCTTCAATATCCCTCTCTGGTCCTAACATGGGTCAGCCTGATAAAAATTATGTCTCATTTATAAATGAACAAAGCAATGTGCTGAAGCCATTAACCTCTAGTATAGTGTTGCTTCGTATTACTAGACAACTGCAGTGTAATTACTGAGCAACACGGCTCGGACGTGGTGGATATGTGCGGTTTCAGAGCCCATTAATAGTTCAATGTACAGAATGTTATTAGCTACAAGGTAGAATATGAGCGCTTTCCCCATGTTGTCCCCGTGTAAAAAGGAAATTAACATAGTTTCAGCTGTGTTTCAGCCACAACAAATAACGCAGGACAGGAAGGAGTGCGGTGAGCAGCCGAGCGGCAAGAGGCCTGGACGAGGCCTATTATGACAGGAAGCTCGACTCATCAGCCATTCAGGGTGCGGTAAGAGGAGACATAAATCAATGGCGTGCCAATTATGACACCACACTCAGCTGTGTGAGTGCAGGGAATTAGCCGCACAAATCTCAGTATCAGGTTCAGTAGATGGGCTGCTCTGGACCGGGGAGGCAACGCCGAGGAAGCACGGGGAGGAAAGGAGGGAAGAGCAGAAGTAAACACTGAAATGTGAGGAAACTCATTAGGGTTGATAAGGAAAAAGCAGTTATCTCTTTAGGTCGTTTTCAGCCTATAAAAACAGTATCGTACATGGATGGGGGGGGGAAGGCTCTGTGCAAGCCCCGTTGTCAAGTGCTCACTGAACCACACAAAACCATTTGAGGTGAATACTGTAAGACTGTAGTCGCCACACATCAAGCACAGTTCTCATATTTCATTCTCTCACACTGAGATTTCTCTCTTACAAACATTAAACTTCACCTGACACCTCCCCCACTACACACTCGCACGCAGCCTCGCGTAGTGCAATCAAGCAGGCATCTGAGGCGGGCTCTGGGATGCTGGGAGCGCAGGTTTGAGGCAGGCGGCGGCAGCTTTCAGCTGGGCCCGAACACGACGCCTTGACACCGCCGCGCACGCAGCTGTATCCCAGAACTTAGATTCTGATTAAATGGAAACAGAACAGCCCATTAAAGTCATTAACATACATCTCGAGTATGCGTGGAGGGGGATGTGCACCAAAGGGTGTGCGCGCACAGTAATGTAGCGCATATATTAAGAAAAGATCCGCAGATAGGACTTGAAAGAGCATATCTTGCGAAAAGCTTATATATATTATTTATCACTCAGACATCAAAAAGGAGACTTTGTAATGACCTTTTTAATTCATATGCAAAGGTAATGCAGATTCTGAAAATGGAAATCCACCAAGAAGCGCAGGCGCAAGAGGCTGCAGCCTGACTGTCCTGGCCTGGCCTGGCATGCGTTTCCATTTCACAGCTGCCAGTATCTTTAATTTAATGTCACAGTGGATATGGTACCGCTTTATCTCACGGCGTATCGCGAAGCACATACGCCTCTTTAAATTTCGAGCTTAAGATGTGGTAGTTATCTGGCTTGTGTGGGGGGAAAAGGAAAAGGAGAATACGTGACTAACGTTTAGGAACATTTAGGCACAAACTCATCGACAGGACTCTTCGTGATGGAAACAGTATTAAGTTTTCAGATTTTTTTTTCTTCATTTTCTTTTTTTAATAAAGAAAAAAAAATCTAATAGCGTAAGACATTATCCAAGTTCTATTAGATCATCTTTTGCAGCATTTATCAAACACGTCCCTCTTAAGTCTCAAACCACTACTAAAATCCTCCATTAAAAAACGCCATGCATGGCATTAAGACAATCTACTAATCTGCAGTTCTTGACGTACCCGTTTTTTTATTATTATGATGGATTTACCAGCGAGCAGCAGTTTTCTAAACATACACATTTCAGAGAAGCCCGTAAGCTGTGGTGACATCTTCCCAAATATAAGATTTGAACACAGAAGTTTGATTTTAAAACCTGTTCCCTGCTGTCGTCACGTGGATGAAAATCCCAGCTATTACCAGGTCTGTCCCTTCCAGAGCTTTTCAATTTTTGAAATTCAGAAAGAAAAAACATACCGGTCACTTATTTTAAAAGCCAATTTCCCCTCTCTCATCTTCTCGCTGTGACAAACATTAACATATAGTGAAATTCTGACCGGCTGTCAAAGATGGCAGATGGGGATGTATTTCTGATCGCTCGTCACCTCCGGTCCACACGCTGGGGAGCGGCCAGAAGCCAGATATTCCCAGTGAGCCTCTCGGGTCAGACTCCAGCGTGCGGGTGCACGCTCAAGTCATCGGGCCTGGAGGTTTGTTGCCTGCGATCCCTGCCGATTTTGGTTTCTGCTCATTGGCTGATAAATCGCGGAAGTTTTAATTGTACGCTGACCTTGACGAAATGAACGGACGTCATTTATCAATTAGGAGTGCAATGGGGTGATGTAGGGAGAAAGTGTCTGCTGACAGAATTATTTTTCATCTCATCTTTGGCTCAGTCAGCTCTACACTGTACACCTTTAAAAGGGTTGAAACAATTTTCATCTTGCAGTGATGATGGTGTTTTTTTTTATTGCTATTGCATTTTTTTTTTTTCCTCGCTCATAAAATCCCTCCCCTCGGTACGATCTGCCGCTGTTTACCAAGTATAATTCAAAAGGAGGAAAAAAAATAAAGAAAGAAATGTAAAAAATTGAGAGAGAGAGCTGGTATGACCAGCCTAATCTGTGCGTGGGCGCTTCACTGTGCTTGCACAGTATGGCTTTTCATGACATGAACATCAAATCCCCAGAGAATACAGCTGCCATGATGAGATGTGTTTTTATGGGGATTTAGGCTCCGGAAGAGAGATTTGAGTATTACCTATTGTCAAAAATGTGCAATGTTAGGAGAGCTGCAGCAATGGAGGATGGGGATATTAAACGGGCCTGTTAATGTTTTACACAGTGTTGTTGATGCTCCTGCAGACCTGTAAAGTCTCGACAATAACTCTCGCTGTTGAGTGGTGCAGGACACTTATTGAATGGTGGCGAGTGGGAGGTGCATGAAAGAAGATAATTCTGCTCTTCTGAGGGTTTGAAGCGGTTGCATCCCCCCCCACCTCCACCCTCATCGGCCGTTTCTTAGCGATAGCAGTCTAGCATGCAAAGGGACATCGTTTTTCATCCCTCACAAAAGGCTCAGTGAGCCCTGTCTTTAACCAGCTAACAACAGACCAGACTCGCCTTTAGTTCTTCAGACATCCAAATGCTGGCGGCGTTCGTTTTCAGCCAGGCGTCGGAGAATCGGCTCGGACCAGTTTTCTAACCCGGAGTGCAGTCCGGCAACGTACCCAGATAGATTGTGTGACCACGAGCCAGAGAAGCCCAGCGCCGACCTTTTGAATGGTGGGCTGCCATTCTCAAACACCGGGCCCCAGATTGACTTCGCCCTCAGCCAGATGAGAGAGCCTGCTCATGTGTGAACGGCTCTGACTGCTTGCATGGGCTCGCAGATCCAAATGCCCTGCAGGTCTGAGGGAGCATTTTACAGCCTGTTTAACAGTAACTTCAAAAATCCCCCTGTCCCATTTTTTTTTTTTTCCACAAAGACATTTCTCAGACATCAGGCCTTGGTTGCTGATTGCCTCTGAACGTGGTGTTGATTAAAAAGTCAGCATTGTTCAGGCTTTCTTGTTTTCTCTTTCTTGTGGATCCTGGGAGTACAAACAGCTCGATAGGCTGCGTGTGAAAGTCTTCGGGCCTTGTGTCTGACGAGGAACCCGCGGTGAGAGAGAGAATGGGGCCTGCTCGCCCAGCTTTTGGAATCCAATAAAGTACTTTATTTCAGGGCTGGGGCCGACGTGAGGCTAATCTTTGATCTGAACTGGAAGCTGAGGGCTCCGGAGTGGGCCACGCCGTCCGATTATTTATGGGAACTTCAAAGGTTCCGCTGATCACACTTGTGTCTCTTATCTAGCGAGAGAGAAACAGCCACAACAACAAAAAGTGACTTTGCAAAGAGAGTGGAAATTCAGAGCACGGAGAGGAAGGTGGGGATGAAGGCGTAAGCATTTGAAATAGAAGGGGGAAGGGTTTGGTGGGGCTCTGCGGGGAGATCTCCAGATTAGGATGATCAGACCGATGTATACGGGCCATCTGCCTGGGAACGCGCCTCCGACTCCGGCCGAGAGACGGTTGGACCCGAGGAGGATAAGTATTGCTCCTCCTCCCCTCTCCGTTCTCATGGAAGAGAGGGAACCCTGCTCTCCTTTCCCCACCTGCCTCTCGCCATCTCCCTCACTTCCTCTCCACTGCTCCCCCTCCATCCCTCCTTCCACTATCACCGCCGCCACCTCCACATCACATCAGAAATGTGACTGGCCTCAAACTGCTGACTTGCTCACAGTCCATTGAGTTTCCTCTCCTTATCAAATTACAGCCACCTCAATAACCCACTCGCTGCAGCACGCCGGAAGAAATGAGGTTTTCTCCACCGCCCGCCCCTGGCACTGCACTCTTTCCCTTGCTTTTTTCTCCTCTCGCATTTTTCTTTCAAAAACAGCAGACAGGGTGAAGAAGGGGGGTGTAAAGAGGACTGAGGGGGGGGTTGATGTGAATGTCGGCGTGTATTTTCGAGCGGGCGTAAGTTCCTAATGTTTCGTACGATGTGTGGAGGGGATAGGGACGGCCCTTCGCCTGCTGCACACTGCCGATTTGCAGACACGGGCACAAGTCCAGATGGCGCCCACCTTCCGGAAATGCATTTTTTACTTCCACCCCAACAAGTGCAGCGCCGCGGCGGCCCACCAAGACCCCTTTTTTCTGCCACCTGTCCTCGAAAACAGGCCGACGTGCCCGCTGCCATCTTCCCTCCTTACCCCCGTTCGAAAGAGAGCCGCCGCTATCTTGCTGGAGAAGGTGACACAGTCTCATCACCTGTTCTCTACCTGCAATGAGAGAACTTTGGGGAGCCTACAAAACGGACCAAGCAAGGTCATCCATCTCATTTTGCGAGCGAAGCTGCTGTTATTACAAAGTCAAAATGAAAAGCCTCATCCCCGGGTCAGCTGTCTGACAGGTGATGGATGTCATTTAACCTTCCCAGCAGCTGGTTACTGGTTCAGATACCAAAGCAAATATGGTTGAAAACACCTCTCCGAGCCCAGATCCATTTTCTCCTGATGTGACATAGCTGGCATCGAAGAGTAATTGATTTATTTTTAACATCGGCGGCGTCGATGTTTTTTGAGGTCGTAATTGCGCCGGCATTAGTGCATGCAAATGAGAGCTCGGATGAATTTACAGGAACTTGTGCACACCTCCCCTGCACACGCTGCTCCTCCGATGTGAATTAACATCAATATTTATCTTAGTTCTATTATCCAATTCTTACCTCATTCACATGCTAATTGCTACAATTACCATTAAATAAGGGCCCCAGTTCAGAGGAAATAACCTGCTGCTGAGCACTTGAATCACTGACTCGTCACCTGTGTGCACAAAATGCATTCACACCTACACAGGCACAGCCAGAGAGGAAAAGAAGAAACAGGAGGTATGTTAACATCTGCCTCGTGGTGGGTTTTTAAACCTCAAGCTACCTGACAAAACTACAGTGCAGCCACGAGTCGAGACGCGTTTTGGGGAGCTCTTCCTGTCAGTGGCATCGCGAGTGGTTCTCTGAAACAAGGAGACAGCGAGAATAACTGATTGCAAGAGGAGCCCAAATTGAGAATGAACACTCATGTATAATGATTGGATGCAACCCAGGGAGGGTTAACATGAAAGCCCAGCAGAGTGCCAGCCCCAGTTACCTGCAGAGCCGCAGTCAATGCGCTCTGCCTTCACCTGTTTTATTGGAGACGACGCCGGCGTGTCAGTGACAGCGAATGTCCAAGTTGAGTGCGAGTAGATTAGATTAACTCCCCTGTGAAAGAGCCTTGTCTGCTTCCATTGTGCATCCTGTCTAGTTAAAACGACGCAGGTATGCCATAGCAATAAGCAGGTGTGCTGACATCAGAGTCGTGTTGGGAACGCTGACGCTGATTGGAAAACCTATAGAGTATTCTTCAAACGCAAACACACGGCTGACGTGCAGCTTCCACCGGCCCTTGAGCAACACTCTTACGCTAAGATCAAGAGAGTGATTCTTAACTGCCGCTGGGGTATAAACTGTACTGCGCTACACCCACTGGACTCTGCGCGCGGTCCCTTAAGGGGGGTTTGGCTGTGCAAAGACATCCATTTTTTAAATGGTGGAAGACAGCAGGAAGGTGTTATTGAAAAAGGCCTCATGAGGAGGAAAGTCTAGAGGCACTGACTGCAACCAAAATAAAGGCCTAAAACCTAACTGGATAGAGACACAGAGCTCAGTACTAACTGAGTTGTAAACTTCCATTGCCCCGGGGTGCAGCCATATTCTGCTCATCAGATCAGCCTGTAACACAGGAGGGTGAATTCAGACGTCGTCAAGAAGACAAAAGGAATAAAAGCAGAAAGGAGCAGAAGGTGAAGAGTGAAAACAAAGAAAATCCAGATCTTCTGGCTCGCGCACTTTAATTGCAGTTGAAAGTTTTTCAGAGGAAACGTGATCCAAAGATGCTGAAGATCTTTCTTCGCGTGCAAAAAGTTTCTCCGTTTCAGTGCATACAGGGGGCTAACCTCGCTCCAACAGAAGTACGCATGAATAATGATTACCAGCGTCAGAGCTGTCTTGCCTTCAGGTCCGGCCCCACGCACACACCGCACAATCAGGGGAGCTGATGACCTTTGCTGATGGCAGAATACCTCAAAGCGAAGGCCTCTGAGTCGTAAAGTAGTAGACACCCCGCGCGAGATCTATTAGTTTGCTCTTTTGTCTGTAATAATCCTGACAGAACAAATAATACGCGGGCACATTCAGAGCAAAATCATTCAAAGCGATGCTTTGGGAACGAACGTGAAAATAAATTCTGTTTCGATAAATCGACCGCGCTCGCAGGGGCTGAAGTGAACGGAGGCCGTGGAGTGGATGGATACCACGGAGCGCTGTCTGTCTTACGCACACAAACCTCCCTCGTAAATTATCTCGAGCAATGTAGAATTTATGAGGCAGAGATATCTCACTGCCAGCCTATCATTTCCATGGCTCTGTCACCGTAATTCTCTCCAAAACTGCCCAAACCCATAGATAAAAATGGACACTGCAGCTGCAGATGAAAAAGTGCAAAGAGGCGAAAATGGACAATAAGCCAGTCTGGATGAAGAGACTGTGGGATTTCTTTTTTTTTTTTCCTGACTCAAGTGACCGCTGCATCTGTAAAAGCGAGCAGGAAACATGCAGAAAGAGAGCAGAGGAGAGGACAAGTGTGACAATTAGAATTTGCTCTGTTTACGTTGCGTGAAATCAAGTGTCGGGGGAATCTGGCCAATTGGAAGATGAGTCAAATTGCCAGGCATAGGCTGCTTACATCTTTACCTCAGCTGGCGCGGCTCCTCTGCTCGACAATGGCTCTTACCTTTTGAAATATGTGTTTGTGTTTCCCTGTGTCAGTGGGAGTGTATGCGAGTGCGTGTGAAGAGATTTGGGGGAGCTTTTAGAGCGCTATCATAGAGTAGGTGGAGGACGGTGGAGTGTATCAGAGAGGGCAGTCCGCACATGCTGCCCTGTGAGATTGGATTCTCACCCATGAAATGTAAGCACACAGAAAAACGCTCGGCAGCAACAACCTCCAATTTACACAGCAATTTTCCACTCGCTCGCGACAGAACCAAATCGCATTTGTCTCCCTGCCGTTGATACCACGCCGCCCTAGAATTTCATTCATAGCCAGTTAATTAGCACTTTTGCGCCGGGCACCAGAAAGAGCAATCATTGGACAAAATGTGCAGAGTAATTTATTACAGTTTATTACAGTTCATTGAGGAAGACGGAACGTGTTGGATATTAGAACGATTACTTGTATTCGCGCTGATAGCAGTCAGCGTGACAGGAAGACGCCAAAACAACAAAAAAAAGTTATTTACCAAAAACAGCTGGACAGATAAATTAGGCCCTTTCTCTACATGACAGTATCTCCCCGGCTGCAGTGTTTCAACATTTCTGGGTGAAAAGCGACGTCTCTCAAGCTTTACTCCCTCCTTTGAAAACGTTAATTGCTATTCATTACTCGCTATTGCTGAATGATAACAATGTTGGGAGTTACAATTCTGAGTCATTAAATTAGCAGGAAGGGGCTGAATAGGAGGGGTGGGCAATAGAAAATCCTCATCCCCGTTAAGCCTCGCCTCTGTGTTTAAAGGGTCGCTTCATCCAAATTGGATTTTTTTTTTACTAATCTTTAGTAGTATCTACCCATGCAGATTTCTCCTGTTCGATTTGGCTGCCACGGGCGTTCCTAGACATAAAACCACCGGGGCACAACTGAAATTGCACTTTTTTGCCCCCCTTGGTGGATTAAAACCTGCTATATGGACTTCCTTTGCTTAGCTTGCTGTTACTGCTGTTGTCCTGCTGCTGTAACAGTAACAATCCTACAGGTTTTAATAAAGATGTATTTTTTATTTCCAGATTTGTGTTTCAGGCTTCAAATCAGAGGAAACTGGAGTAAACTGAGTGAAGAAATAAGAAAATGAAATAATTCGAGGCAGCTATTTATATGCAAAGTATAAAATATAGCAAGTAAAAGTGTCTTGGGTTTAGGGCTGGGCCATATTATACCGTTCACGGTAATACCGGTATAATGTTAGGCAATGATAGGAAAATGAAATATCGCGATAGAATGGGAGTAAAACGCGCATGCGCAGTGCCTTTGTTTTCATACGCACATGGCCGATTGTTGAGTGAAACAGATGAACCAGAATTGGTTTGTAAAAATGGTGCAACTTCCGTGATGTGGAACTGGTTTGGTGTTTGTCCGTCAGATACACGACAATGCACATTTTTTTGCAGAACATGCAAGCGGCCGTTGTTATTGTCATATTTGTTGGACTAAGATGCTCTTAAATCTGGGAGTAATCTGGGTCCTAAACTCCGTATGCTTCAGGTCAAACAACACTGCAGCATCACTTAGAGTTAAAAACTGTCTAAATTCTTTCATCTTTAATAAAACGATCAGCATTGCTGCTTTACCAGGTGTAACTATAAAGTTTAACTTCCAGGCATCCATGAAAACAAAAGTTATTACATTTAACGGAGTTAGAAGTTAGCAGGAAGCTAGCGGAAGTTAGCTCGCTAGTTTCGCTAGTTACCTAAGCATGATATTGCATGTTCTGACTGAGAGATTTCTGAAAAAAATCAAACGTACAGCTCTGCTATCACTTCCAACATAAATGAAGACAGGAAACTAAACAGCAGTGACGTTTGTAGGGTTACTGAAGTTGGGCTAGTTGGTATATAATGATGTGCTACGTGATCGCTAGCGACACAGCTATGTTAGCATAACATAAACAGTGAAGCTGGAGGACGAACACTAACACTTTTCCACTTATAAAAGTTAACGTGAAGGTTCTTCATGGTTAGAGACAAATGCAATCGCATGGCAGGATACTGTAAACGGACCAAACTTCAGTCAGGAGAACAACTGAGATAATCCATCCACAATACGAGGTTAGTCATTAATAGACTGCAACAACATGGGAATAGAGCAGCTGCCAGAGAATTCAACATTAATGAATCAATGGTACAGAAGTGGAGGAAGCAAGAAGAATGAGTTTAATAAAGTTTGATTTATCTGACTGCTTTGTTTCGCTTAATGTGCCTTATAATCCCGTGCACCTTATGGTCCGAAAAATGCGTACTGCACACTGCAGTTTAATGTTGCAAAGCACCTCTTTTTAACTTCAGTGGATATTATACATGGTTATGCTCAGGATATGTCAGCCCATTTCTACTGGAAATGCCTTTTGGTTAAACTTTCAGCAAGGAATTTGCATTTGCACTGTTACATTTTTATAAAGCTTTAATGTACATAAAAACCAGCTTCTTGTTTAAGTGAAAATAAATGGAAGGTTGTCTTTTTGCGCTAGTAATGTTGTGGAGTTGTATTTTGTCTCGCATCAATTATATCGTCGGTTATATCGTTATCGCAAATTTTCAACTATATATCGTGATAAATATTTTTGGCCATATCGCCCTGCTCTACTTGGGTTTAACATCGTTTTCATTTCATCATTAAGTTAGTCTGGATGCGTGTTTCACAGGTGTCAACACGCTCGCTGCCGTGCACGGACCTGAGGTTAGCCGTGCTGCTTTGTCATTCCTAGACCAAAAAACCCCCTCGTCCTTTACACAGCAGCACAGGCGATCGATACTGGGGGACGTGCCCCGCTAAAAGGGGTCTAGCGATGCTGATGACTTCTCCTGTAACGCAATAATACAGGATCTACTTTTACTTGAGCTGCTCAAAATACTGAAAAAAGAAAGATTATAAATGTTATAAGCAATCAGTCTTTGCCAAAAGAATCTGGTTAATACAATGAGTCTGCTGTCCACATTTTTCTTTCATGTCTTTTGTATAAATTGGTTCCATTAGTAATTGTTCCCTATGCAGCAGCAGGAAAAAGATAATATTCACCTTCCTTTTATTGACTTGCAAAGAAATTTCTCAAAAGTTGGACAGAGACATTTAAAAAAAAGAAGCTGTTTTAATAAAAATCCCATGTTTGAAAAATTTTCTTTTATGTAGTTTGAAAATATTTTTGCTTAATATGGTCTGCGGCGAATGTGAATTACTGGCCAGAGGAATTAGACGGAGAGGTCGAAGTGCACAGTTGGCATACAAAGCAAAGGTCTTTAATGGAGCCCACCGATCCACTGAGTCTAGATTTCTGGTGCCAAAGCTGGTAACAAATATTAGAGTGTGGAAAAACTAAAAATCAATATACTGGTCGGCTGCGATGACGAGCAGGCTTCAAAACGATGGGACGGGGAAATAAGAAGAAGAAATGTGGAAAACATATCAGAAAATGCCTTTTTGTGACACGTGCGTTTCAATGACGTCATAAAGTATTATTTGGAGTTCAAACTTGGAACAAAAAAAGCCAAATCAAAATAACAGCTGATCAGCTAATTGCTTCATGCCTGAATGAAGGTTGTCTGTAAGTCCAAACTACCAAATGTGACTATATGTGCAAACTTATCAGCTAGTAATTAAAAGTTAACCAGACTCATCGTGTCTGAATGGTACTGATTTATATTTGCTTTCTTACAAACAAAAGAAGGAAACTGCTGTTATTTCCAGAGCCTCGTAGCACCGCTTCTAAAGTATCTGCATTACATCCAACTAAGCAACAAAATGTTATACAGACAACACACGCACTGATCCTGATGTAGCTGCGATAGGCCCACACGTGCACGTCAGCCTCGAGTCTTTAACACTGAAGCCCAGGTGGTTTCCATTTCTAGCCGGCGGGGACGGATATCGGAGACAAACATTAAATTTGTCAGCTATTGTTCTGCGATGTGTTAAATCTGCAGCGTAAAACGATCCCTTCAGGCGGTGAAAGTAATTACACAAACACTGTCGACCCCCTTCTAAGTTTTACCTCCATAGGTATCGTGGCTGCTTTATGTAAAACGATGCAGGTACGCACCGATGCCGCCATTTACGCGCGCTTTAATTCTACCAAATCCAGCAAAACAGAGCTTCACCCGCCTCTAACGTATATAATGTCCAGTGCACGAGCTTCAAACACATTAACACTGTGACACGTCTCCTTGGAAAACCCAGGATTTCTGCTGTTGCGTTTACAGAGACGGCAAAATATCACTAAAAGTAAGAGAGATGGAAAAAAACGACATTTTGCTCAGTGTAATTTAGTTGAACTGACCCATCAGGCCAAAACACAGTCAACCTGACACCGACCCTCGCCATCACCGCTAATGCAGCACCCGCCCGGCAGCAGCGGCCGACATAGACGCTTTTGCGCTGCTTGTGCCACAAACACACACGAGAACATTCCTTCATTAAAGTGGCCGCGCTCGCCTCAGTCTCTGCACAAAAACACCGCCCGCTCGCAAACACACGCTGCAAGGTGGACGCGCGCGCGCCCGTGAAGGCTGTAATCTGTAATTTGTAAGTTCCATTTGTTTTTAACACACACCAAAGCAGTGGTCCTGTGGGACCTAATAAAACCTCATAAGCACATGGAGAGGAAGCCCGAGGCGCTGCTCTTTCCCACAGATCTCACCTTGATAGATGATTTTAGAAAAACACAGAGGCGTGCTCCACTAACAAAGTGCTGCGAGAAAAAGCAGTGATATTTAGACTCTCCATCTAAGGAGAGGAAAAGCGAGGAGGAGGAAGAGGAGGAGGAGGGAGGGCGGCTCTGATTTGAGGTAAATTACATGAGCTTCTCTCCTTTCTTACCGATTACCCAAAGCAGAAACAGAGTAATCAGCGAGATACCTGTTTGGCTGCCTGCGAGGAAAGAGGCAAAACAACGTTTTCTTCTCTCCTACTGCTCACGCAGTGCAGAGCTGAGATTAACTAAAGCAAAAGGTCCCATTTTTTATTTTAAAGTCCATCCCACAGTCGTTCGTATCGCAGTGGTAAAAAGGAGTAGCCGGTGGAGGAACCCCGGCCATTACTTTATATGACTTCAGGTCTCTAAAAACCAGCGTGCCATAACTGGCAATTTCAGATGTCCAGCTCTGCATCCCAGAAATAATAATAATAATAATAATGATAATAAAAGGGCTCATTTAATTTGGGGAAACAAAAACAATTACCAGCCTGCCTGAGCGGAGGTCAGCTCCCCTCTGCGGCATCTTGGTTTCGTTTCAGAATACCTGTAGACTTTTTCAAGGAGAACTTGAAATCAATTTCAAGGCCCATTTAATTTTATACACGCGTACATGCTGACCCACAACAGCATAGTTCAAATATTGATCTTCTTTAGCGGGTGACCCAGGGTGCCTCTTAGTAGTCAAAAACAGCAGCACGAGTGCATCCTTTAAAAATGAAACGCTGAGACCGGGAGGAGGCGGCGAGGGGAGAGAAACTTCTTCCTGACGTGAGGAATCATTTCCCCAAACTTGGCTCCCGTGCATCGTGCTCGCTGCTCCGACGAAGACGGATAATGACCTTTTGAAAAACAAAATTTGAGCGTTTGTCTGGAGATCTATTTGTCGGCGTGCCTTCTGGCAGTGGCGAAAACACGCTTGCAGGAGCACAAGGAGAACTGTAATAATGCTTTGCTGTTCACCACTGCCATTAAGCTGCTGGTGATAAAAAGGTGCAGTGCTTTTAATGACTTGTGATGGCTTTTTTTTTCTTCTTTCCGCTCTCACTCGTACGGCCACTCTGTTAACTCAGCACACAGGGTAATACGTCTCATTTGAGAGGATCCCGCCGCGAGGAGAATGCTTGAAGGACAGTGTGAGAGTGACACCACATTATAAACATAATAATCACAGCTGGCTAAGATACTGCAGTAAAGAAATAATTGGACTCAAGCTGGTCTGGCTGCTTAAGCATTTTAGCGTGCCATTTGTAGAAATAGAAAAACCTCAGGTCAGGTTTTATTCTCAGGGATAAAAAAAGAGGCTGCAAACAGTTTCTACTGCGAGGTTATCCCCCTGTCTTCATGCTGCTCTGACTGTATGAGCTGGTGTGTGTGAGAGAGAGTGATGTAGTTAGAGCTCCTGCAGTGTAAAGACAGGGAGGCGTCGTGTTGTGCGTCTTGTCTTTCTCCCTCTCGGCGTCTCCTCCACCTGCTCAGGCTCGCTTTGGCCTGAAGGAGCACTCGGGAGAACCGAGAGGCTGAGATTCCTGCGCTGTATTAAGTGGCCTGGGTGGGAAATACTGCAGTAGAGCAGCAGAGCAACCGGCAGCCTTTATTCTAACCTCTGTGTCTTTCTACGGTAACAAGAATCAAGAGAAAATCTCAGAGTTTAGACAACATCCAAAGGGCGGTGAGTTTTTCACGTTGCATTAGCAGGTAGCACAGAAAACACCACCTGTGGTGTCATATTTCCTCATTTCTGTGCAATGCACAGCAGTAAATGTTTAGCACAGATGTTAATTAAAAGCTTCATTAGATATTTGCCTCCGTCTAAAAAAAAAAAGGAAAGAAAAAAAGCGACGGCTAATTATTGCGAGGTGAGGACATTTGCGACTGCAGCTTTGTTTTCCAGAAGTTGAGTATATTAGCATGAGCGGCGCCGTGAATGCTAATTTACTGACACTACAGGTCCAGAGCACTCCAAGCTAACGCTCACCATTAATGACTGGGAGATATTTAGCATTATTGGCAAAATGTAAATACACATTTATCGATGCGCTGCACGGCCCCGCGCACGCAGAGCCCTGCACCATCCACCTACAGATGACAACAGTTCCTCACGGGGAGGCAAATAAATAGAGATATGTCAGCTCAAATATGTACGTTCGCATTAAAAATACAGTCAGACTCCCAGTGGAGAAGTCTTTGTTGGTGAGTAAACCTATTGCACTGTTTGTGCCATTCTTCTATACAGGGAACAAATTTAATTTTGTTCCATTTACAAAGGTCTAGTGGAGTAAGACGGTGGGTAGCCTTAAGAAAAGCACACACACACACACACACACACACACACACACACACACACACACCCTGATTGTGAAGTCTCTGTGAAGAACAAGGCAGCACTCGCTCACACACCAAATGTAATTTCAAAATAAACGACTGAGCTGTGATTTACAATTCTCCTCCGGGGCAGAGAAAAGTGAGAAAACATTTCAATCAGTCCCTCCGCCTTTGTTATGCTGCTATGAATCAGCTGTTTAAGGGACAAAACAGCTGAACAGCGGCGAGAGAAAGACTCTGAATGATTTCACACCAAAACACTGAACATATTGAGAGGTATATTCTAGAGCCCATGAAATTGGGTTTAAAGTTTTTTTGATTTGTGCCTGATTGAATCTGAGTGAATTGTGCTCAGCTAAAACTGACTGAAAAACAACAAAGCTGGCGTCGCCTTGTGATATAATGGAATATTTCAAATACACAGTTTATCTATAGAAACACAACAAATGAGAATCAGATAGCCGGTGAAAGCAGATCCCTAATCACAACATCTGGGTTTGGCTTGCAGGTGTTTTTTGTGCTTTTCTTCTTGTTAACGGTTTTCCTAAAAGATTAAAACCGACAACGCGTTCGTCCATCTTTCTAGGCTTTTACACGAGAGGAGTTGGGTCACAGCGATTCTGAAGGTGGACATCTTTCAACAAATTAGTCCGGGGGCCATTTTCAGTGGGGTTATGGGAGCAAAGGGGAAAACACAAACAAAAAGCTAGATTAATAATAAGGAATATTAAGGACAAATAATATGATTCGTTGCCATTAAGAGCCACGGCTGTTGTGTTTTAACCCCTTTTCCCCCCAAGATGTCGTGGGGGAGGTGGCAGGCCCGCCGAGTCCCATTGGCCTTGACTCACTTCTCAGACTCGTCTCCAATGTGCCCACACGGGCCTAACGAGAGCCCACGTAGAGACAAAAACCTATTAGTCCTCCCCAGTTACAGACAGCATCTCCATTTACAGCTGTCAATAGTACAGCTTGGCCTACAATAATTATCCCCCAGGAAGGAGCCGTCTCTGCACGGTGCGCATTAGCCCGTCCCCGAGAGACCACCAACCTGAATCCTTTGATATCTAAAGTCCCCCTGAATAGTGGCGCTTTGGGAGGCAGCATCAAGGCCCGAACTGAGGGGGGAAGTGTGTCACGAGTATTCCCACTACTCTCCTCTCTGCATTCCTCGCCTTTAACCAGATTTATCAGTGTGTGAGTGTGTGTGTGAGAGAGCAAGGAGAGAGTCGGTACCAGTGCAGGCGTAAAAAGAGATCAGCGTGAGTAGGAAGAGGAGAGGAGGAGGAGGAGGAGGCCGCTGAAACCAGAGAGCCCGGGCAATTCCTCGCAGGATCCACCGACATGAAAGGATCGCCTCTTCGAGGTGACCTAACCGTTTAGAGCGATACCAAAGCCGTGTACAGTTAAGGGGGAAATTCAAAACACCCGGCCCGAAGAAGCCACAAAAAAGAAATCAATAGATGCAACAATAACAATAGACACCGGCAGAGTGGAATGCCACGATAGAAAATCCAATTACAAATCAAAGGAAGACATTTTTAGAACACGGGAGATCTCGAGATAAGTCTGAGGCAAAGACTGGAGAGAGATGTGACATCAAGACAATAAGAACGGCTGCTTTTTTCCTCTTTAGACATAAGTGACGCCGAGCTTCCCTTAGATAATAGAGCTACATTTACGAGCGTCGCCATATGCCCACCCAGCGCCTGGTAAATAGAAAATCCATGAGATGCCATGTTTTTATGACTCTGAAGACAGCTACTAACTACCACCAGCAAACCTGAGCTACCCCCGTTAGCTTCAGCTTGTACCATAAATATATTTATACTTTAATACGGGCCTACAGCGGTGAGCACTGCATCCCATAAAAGTCTCACCACACTGTAATTCATAACTCCTTCAATATCCAGCGCCATAACTCACGAAACGAGCCCCTACAATACAAATTGAGGGTAGAGGAAAAGTGACATCATCCTGCGGAAGGATGAAGCCGGCACCCCGTGTGGCGGAGAAACTCTCCCCGTGTCGCGGAGGAGGAAAGGCCCTTCAGCGGTGGTGTGATACTGCCACTTTTTGTGCGCGCGCGTGTGTAATCAGAAGCCCACAGTTCTCCCACCACACCGCAGGGAGTCTCTCCTTGTGTTAATGAAAACAAACATTTAGCCGGGATTTATATGCACCGCAGCCGACTACAAAGAGCATCAAAGCAAGCTGCCTGAGAACACACACCCAAACACTGCTGCACACAAATAAAGGCAAGGTATGCTTTGCTAATCTTTTATGTAATAAACTCCTGTCTTCCTGTGATATCATGCAGCACCATGTTCACACATAATAAGCAAAGCTGTTCGGAGCCCAACTTAATACAGTGTCTTATTTGAAATGCAAACAAACTGTGAGGCAGAGGCTATCACCTCAATCTATTCCCCTTCTGTTCGCTGGCTGTCATCTTACACGAGCCGATGCTGCAGCTCTGCACTGTGGCGAACGGGAGGAAGCGGGAGAGTGTCGGCGGCGGGGGGAGGAGGAGGAGAGGGGAAAGGCGGGGGAACACAGGCGGCATGCTACGAAGGATGGGTGATGTGGGGGAGAGACGCTGGCCACAGTGTGACTCAGAGGGTTGCTTCGTCTCACAGCGCTGCAGGGCGAGGATTTACCGCAAAGAAGGAGGAAAAAAAGAAATAAACAGAAAAGAAAAAAGGAACAAAAGCTGCTGATACATTAAAGGGATTTGAAACAAAAGGGGGGATGTTTCATGAAAATAGCACACAGGAAGTTTCAATTTCAGCTCTGACTTGGACTTTAAAGGAATCCACTGTGGACCAAAACACACGCGCGCACACACGCGCTCCAGAGGCTCGTCCCGAGGATTTGGAGGTAACAGGATGTAGTGGAAGGTAGATGCACCTAAACTCGCTCGCGTTACATCGTGCTCGCTTGTGGAAAGGCGCTCAGAAGGATCCACGTGTCGAATCAAGACATTTAAGGTTGTGGTCTTCAAAGCGTTTTTGTCCCCTCAAATTTGCAATAAGCGATAACGAACATTCAACCATTATTCGAGTTTTTGGAGGCGGCTTTGGCTTCCTCCACAGTTTGCGTGTGCTGATGACACCTGGCTGTCCACATGCCCTGCACCCCCCACTACTCCCCCTCCCTCCCTCCCAATCACAGCCCGGCTGGTGGGGTGTGCCCACTCTGGACAGATGGGTGGGAGGTGGTGAGGGCCATTACCGTGATGGCGTTGGGGAGAAAGTGGGAGGAATACGGCTCAAAACGGGAGATTGAAAGCAGGATTTTCCAGCGCCGTTATTTCCCCTCAATCACTGCAGTAACACACTCTGTTTACAGCAACACATGGTGCCGGTAGTAAAAACAGAATTGGACGCTCGACACCAACCCCCCCCCCACGCACCCATCATCCCACCACTAACAGCGCTCCCGCCCCCAACTCGCTGAATTAAAACATGTGAATTATTCAGCAGATAGACAGGCGCACGGGCTCTTAAGAGTCACCTTGTTGTTGATTTTTTCACCTCCCTTCAGAAGATTGCAGTCTTCAGGTTTCACAAAACAAGGGGATCAGTGACAGAATCAATTTCCAAAGGAGGATGGCAAACACACTCGCGCACACGCACAAAAAGGAAAAAATCAATGTTAATTTGCTGAGAGATATAATTATTCAAAGTGTTGCCACTATGAGAAAAATTAAGGGGTGAAGAACGAGGCGCTTGCTTTGTTAAATTTAAACAAATCTCACGGTGAGAGCAGTTTTAGTTTAAACCTTAATGTGTGTTTTAAACAAATAGAGATTTTCTGTTGCCCGTAACCACATGAAATCAAAGGATTATACGGCAAGGATAGTCCAAAAAAGGAGATGACCAAGAAATGTGGACTTTTTCTTTTTGAAGCTCATAACAAAAATAAACTGCACACATTGTAATAATAATTCAAATAGGAGCGATCTCGTGTCATCACTGCTTTGTTCGTTACTCCTCAAAGCCCTCGAAGCTTTAACTTCCTAAATTCAGGGTTAAAATTTAAATTCGTGTCTTGAAGATTCATGTGATTTTAGCAAACACAGGCAGGGATCAGACTGGGTAACACATGCACAACTACCACATGTAGATAAACGAGGAGTGTTTTTTGCAGTCAGCTACAGAAAAAGTTGGCATCTACTTGCATAAAAAAAATCTGAGATAAAGAAGCAATTTTTTAAAAGGAATTTTCCCATTTAAAAACACAACTAACTGTAAAATTGCCTCATCTTTGCAGCACAGAAGTGACAGAGCACAACAGACTGACCGAGAAAACATTTCCAAGCACAATGAGTCATGAAGCGACTGTTGTACACAAACGCTGCGTGCTCCCACGTCACAGCGATCGCTAATTCACTGCTTTAATTTCACTCAAAAAAAGGGAGGCACTGGAGAGAGAAGAGGAAGACGGGAGGCGATGAAGAGCGGGACGGTTCAGAGGGTAGAATTAAAGGAGGTGATCCCCGCTCCACCTCCGCCTCCTGCCCCCCTCTTTCTACTCCTCAAAGGCAGGCTGAGGGTCAAGGGTTAGGCGGGTGAAAGTACTCTGAGTAACAGCACAAAGCGAGCGCGATGCCGTCACGTGCTGCCGAGGAGCGCACGGAGAGACGAAAAGGGATGCAGAGCGAGGGAGAGGAGAGAGAGCGAGGGTCGACAAAGCGAGCATCGTTCAGTCTTACCTCGGGCAGGTAGAGGAAGGCAGGGGGACACTGGAGCGAGTGAGGTAGCATCCCAGAGCCGGAGAGCAGGAGGCAGCCGGAGTTGGCCATGGAGCTCAGCGTGGGGTGACGGGACGCTTTGCGCATTTAGCAGGGAGATCCTTTTGCTCTACTCTCTCCTTCTTCTCTCTCTCTCTTTCTCTGGCTCGCTCGCTCCCACTCACTTACTCACTCTCTCTCTCTCTCTCCCTCCTCGGATCAGTTCCCTTCCTCTGCCTCCTCTTGCCTTTTAAATTTCCCTTTTGCTGGCTTTTGTGTCGCTATTGAAGATGTAGCAGGGAGGCGAGCGGTGCGCAGACAATGTGCATGTTCCACGTTTATCACTATTGCACTCTCTCTCTCTCACGCTCGCTCTCTCTCTCTCTCTCGGTCTCTGCCGATCTCTCTCTCTCCCCTTTTCTCTCGCTCACTATCCCTGGCGCGACTCTGTTTACTTTGTGTGCGATAAAAGCCAACATAAGCATTCAGACACAGAAGGGGAGGTTCTGTGCAAGCTCGGGAGGAGGAGGAGGGGTTGAAGAGCCGACAGGGGGTTGGGTAGGTTAGGGTGGGGGTATGAAAGAGGTGCTGGTAGAATGAAAGGGGGGGAGGGGGGGTACTGATGAAGTCCCTGGTGGATTCATACATCAAACGGGCTGGCTGAATAGCAGAGGGGATGTGAATGACATTAGAACAGCTGATCCTGGGCATTAGCACCTCGTGGGACACTGCATGCTGCCTTTTAATTGCGGCCCCCCCATCCCGCAAAAGCACACATAAACACACACCCCCCTCGGTGGTCGGGCAGCACCTCCCTCTCCTCCGCCTGTGCGTGCGCGCGCGCTCAAGGACATAAACCGCACGGCACGTATAGCAGATCTATCCGTAAAGCCAGGGGAAAGTGCATTTACACAAAAACAGGCTGTGATTAGGCCCAGTCGTGACATCCCTCTTCATCTACTCAGCTGTAAACATGCATTCAGCCAAGCATGTACTGTAGAGCACGCTAAACTGTACAAGAAAAACAACTTCGAGCTTCCTTTTAATGTATTTTTCTGATTAATTCTCTTTGATACTGCTTTAAAAGAAGCAGACAAAGAGAATGCACAAGATGTATTCATTACATCACGGGCACCAGTTGGGTATAGAGATCGAAGTCAGAGGGGGGAAAAGCAAGAAATCCAGCTTGAATGTTATCCAACGCAGCCCTGGATTCAGACCCTTGATGTTTCAGCAGAGAAAGGCAGAACTCGGGTCATCGACTGGGTTTGGCCAGATGTGTTTACTCTCGAGAACGTCATCCAAAACATTTGATATATTTAGAAATTTGTCTAATAATGTTCTCTCTGTGAATGTAAGTTATTCCTGCCATTAATAACATGCAAGGTTAGATTCTCCAAAGGGGCTTTGACCAGTGCACATGCCTAGAACTGATGCTGGTTCTTAATCCCAATACCGAGAATGGGTTTAATGCAATTTCCCTACAAGGATCAATCACGAATAACTTAACTTAGCTAATTCAGCTTAACCTTATTCCAAATATTCATGAACCTCTGGAGAAATTTAAGGCATGGATGTAGTATGATCCAGACTGACATTAAACTATTAAACTCTTTACTTGATTTTTGTCTTTTGGGTTCTTGTTGAGATCGACTGTTATGCTCATAGCTTTGGATTTTCAACAGAAGACAATAGGAGTTCCTTAGACATGGATAACATGAGGGATGCTGCCTTCATGTGAAGGCCCGGAACTGTATTGGAAAAAGGTGACGAGCACGGATCAGGCTTAAGGCTGTCAATGCTGAAAATCAATGATTCGAAGCATCAATTGATCCGACTCTAATTCTATGAGTCGAGCATTCGTTTATCCACAAGACAGAACGTTCTGTGCTCGTGGTTGACTAATGAGAAGCTGAATCTGAGGTGCAGTGATTCTCTTCATTTAGAAGTACCGGCCAAAGCTTTGCTTTCAAAGAAGGTGGCCTTGTGGATCATTTGTGTGTAGCGCAGGTCCGGTGTAGCAGAAAGTGAGTGACTGAGGGTGTAAGATGTAACATTACCAGCACTTTGCTGCAGCATTGTGAAGTGCATGCTAATAGAGGTGATTAAGTGATTGTAATCAGCTGCAAAGTGTTTAGAGATGCCTGAGTTTCAGTGTAACAGTTATCTGATTGTTGTGTAGCGTGTTGGGTGCCCTATAAGAAAGGAAATAAAGGTCCAGTTCATGTAGCATTGTGGCACTTTCTCTTCCTGCCTCGTCTTCATCGCGGCAGAGTCGGTCCGAACAGTAAAGGTTACCAGTTAACGAGACAGGCTAGAGCAAAGTAACAGCAGCGTTTTGAACTTTCAAAGAACTTTTAAAAAGTTAATGCAAACTGTCCGAGCGAACGCTAAAACACGTCATTGTACGGACGAAGACTTGAAAATGGAAATCATAGAAGGCGATTCAATCAGTAGATATATGTATAAGAATTGTCTAGATTTTTTTCAGGGTCAACATGGGGGGTGGTCATTGAAACAGCTACCCGCTGCACCCGTGGTGTCACTGCTTCACTCGACCAACACGAAGGTAGAGAAAACCCAACATGACCAAAAGAACTGTGAATATAATACCAACATACAACAACGCATTATCAACCCAGAACCCTCCACAGCAATTTCACAAACCCTACGCAACAATAGACGGCTATTTTTATATTATTATTTTTAAAACAATAAGACTGCTTACCATTATCTGAGTAAATGTTCCTTTATTTTGTCCAATAAATAAATAAAGGAACAAATTTTAGATTTTTTTCTCAACAGACAAATTAGTGAGTCTGGAGCAGACCTAGCTATAACATGTGTGCCTCTTTCTACTAAAGTTTCACCCAGTTATTGAGTTGTATCGTTATAATCAGCATGTATTTTTGTTCATGCCCATTTCATGCTAAGAAGCAGCTCTGCTTGCTTAATGCTCTGATCTACACAATGCATATGTAGATCTACAAAGTTCTGCTATTCCCATTTTTCTGCACGTACATTACCTGATGTGTCACCTTCTAGGTTTGGCGTTGTGGCCGTAATGACAGTAATAATTGGGTCCTGCTGTGGGAGACACAACACGGCGGCAGAGGAGAATTAACTCTCTCTGGGACACTCCCTCTGCAGATTAAATAATTCCAAGCAGCCACAGGGGGATAGTTGACCTGTAATTACATATTCGGTCGTGTATTTCGCTAACTTCAAAGAGAAAAACGAAATAATAGAAAAATCATTAAATGAAATAAGCACTCACCTTTATTGGTAGTCATCTTCATTACCAATATACACGCTTTGTCTGTATAATTGGCCTGACTGTTTGATGCAAAGACCAGTCCTCGCTGATATCTGGGCGTGCTTTAGGATTAACAGTTTGGCATCGCCTGCTACAGATGGGGATCCATCTCTCCGTCCCTCCTCTATGCGTTTTCCATCTCTTGCTTTTTGGCTCCTTTTTTTTTTGTCTTTCTTTTTTCTGTATCTGTCTGTCTCACCCAGTTAATAATTCAAATGAGCACTGCCAGATCACTCCCTTCAAAGGGAGTTTCTGGAATGTTCTCAACGGTGCCTTTTCTTTATGTCATGTGAAATCAAAGCCCTCAAACAGCAGAGATAGCCTCAGTTAACTCCACACACTGCTGCTCTGCCAATTAAAGAAAGATCAACAACTGCAGCGAACGGCTCATAGTTGATCACAAAAAGAAAAAAAAAAGTGATCTTAATCATCACGATCAGTTTTGTCACCATCACCCTTTGTCTTCCTCCATTTCTTCCTTCAAGTGCAATCACCACATTGCTGTGGCAGGCCCGTAATAATCAGCGTAATGATTATTACCACAATCACCATCATCATCACTGTCACCGTCGCCTCTGTCACGTCTTTGCCCGCCTCTGTTACCGTCCTGTTAAAGACCACGATTTACCCTCTGAGTCCGGACTTGTGTTTGATTGTCATTAAGTCAGCAGGCGCGCGGGATTTTGCAGGTGTGTGCACATTTCTGTCGAGTCTCCGCTCTGGGCTCGTTTCGGGCAATGCGAGCTTTAAAATGTGTGTTCAATCTCCTTCAAAAGCATCTCCTCTGTCTTTGTATATGAGCCCGTGTTTGTCTTTTGTGCCGGCGCTACGTTAATGTGCTCCTCCAAGAAAGGTTGAAAGCAGCAGTTCTTGCAGTAAAAAGCCATCACGTGCACTGGGAGCACACTCAGCAATAATCAAAGGCATACAAGCGGCGACTAATGGGGCCCAAACGATTGGCGGCGCACTCCAGTTCGCCGCTGTTTATCGTATGACCACTGATCAATAGAGCACACTCACACTAATCATCATAAGAGATGACTGTTTATTTCCCTTAACTCCATCACTCTGACAGTGGGGGAAGACACATACTTCGCTGACCAGTATCAATAAGTATAAAATACTGCATTAAGGTATTCAAAGATATCTGCAACTTTACACTTGACTTTGCATTTTTAATTTATATTCAAACATATTTTATAAAGCAGGAAGTAATTGTATATTTGTCGAGTCACTGTAACGTATAAATCGTTGGTGTGTAATGACTCTTCCAATTCAGGGTTTGGCTGAAACCATCACTTAATCATGATTAGATCATGAAGAAAAAGTAAACTCGTTCAATCGTTCATTCATGAATGAATCCGGGATCTTAATTACTAAAGCTATCATCACTCGAGCGTGATAGATACACCGACAGATAGAATGTGTAATGATAGAAAGCAGGCCGATAGTATTAGGTAAGGAGTTTTACCTAATACTTTTTACTGTGTAAAAGTACAAGTAGTACTGAAAACATTCAAATTTAATGATGCATTCATTTAAAAAAAGAACAAAAAAACACGATGAACAGGCTGAGATGTTTTAGGAAAAATATGTGGAATTTCGACGTGTCGATTTTTCAAATTTCTGTTTTCCTACATTAACTCGGTCGACTGTCGCTGCATGTGCACAGAGCTAAACAACAACAGCATTTTACTTCTTTATGATCCAAACAACTTGGCTTTAAAGAGCCTGCAGTGTAGCAACGCTGGCACCGCTATCACAGGAATACCAGTGAATGTTAATTAATGACTTGTCTGAAATTGTCACACTTTGCAGATTTTTGGGCCAAATGTTTTACAGCCTTTTTATATATATATATATATATATATATAGCCGTGCATCGCCACATATAAAATATTTTCCTAATGCAATCCTAATATGCAAAGAAAACAATTTTATATTTTGCAGGTAATTTTCACTGAAACATCACAACCAAAAAAAAAAGAAATCAGTTCAATTAAAAAAGGCACCGTTCCGAACAATTCATCTTTTTTTCTCATTTCTTAGTAACTGAATATTTTATATATTTTTAGCTGAAATGTTGGTTATGCATATAAAGCTGTGGGTGTGTGTCTGCTCTCAAATGCACCATTTGCCAAGTATCTCTAGACTGCAGAGCAGCTGAATAGATGTACTTTGCTACTGCACCCTGCACTTCACTATGGACACAGCTCCCCCATCAGGACGACCACCAGAGTCTGAACAAAACACAAACATGTCAGCGTGAGCATTATGCAATATTATTCAGCGATCCAGTCATTCTAAATGCGTATGAAAATAAATACAGGGATGTGTCACATTCTCCGGGGGGGCGCTCCACCCTGCCGGACACGCAGCCAAGACCTCTGGAGGCGCACTCTGAGGAAAACAAAGCAGCAGTGTTTGGTGCTGGTGGATTTTGTTAAGAAGCAGTGAGGCCTTTGGAGGGGCACCGCTGAAGTGCCCCTCTGACAGGCTTCCTCATTATCTGGCATCTCCAGAGTGCCAGCCAACCCCGCTGTAGAAGAGGGGGCATGAGGACGCCTCGATCAGCCTGCCTCGAGGGTACCCAGAGAGGGGAGGGTTGTGCTCTTGCTAAAGGTCCGCTGATTATATCTCAGGCCCAGAGCTTCAGGGATCCCCACTAATTAAAGGTTGTGTCATATCTGTTAGAGATAACAAACGTATGTAGCTCGTCTTTTTTTTTTTTTTTTTTTTTTTTTTTTAATTCCTCCGCTCCCATATCTGCACTTTACAGCATCACGTCAAGTTGCAGCCTCGGTCTGCATTCAAGGCTGACCAGCTTTCTGCACCGAGAGGAAAGGGTTTCTGTTTAACCTGCCCTCACCCATCTCAGTGTGCCAGCGGTGTTGCGGAGGCATCAGGGATCCTTTGTCTGGAGGCATAATTAAAGCTCTCGTTCATTATTTCTTCACTTTGAGCGCAGATCTGAGTAATTAGGAGGCAGTGCCACGGGGAGGCTGGAACTTTCACGGAAGCAAAGAAAAACACGCACACAATTACACATGTCTGCACACATTAAATCGAGAAGAAAGTGAAGCCTGTACACACAGACCCAAAAAAGCTCACTCTTAGCACCAAATGAGCTGCATTCGTCTCCCACCTATCTTTGGATGCCGATATTCTGCACCGAGTGAAGTATGCCATTTCTTCCCTCAGAGCTGTCAGGTACTAACACATTGATTAAAAATTTGATTAAACGGACAGTTAAGGGAGGAACTGGAGGAACGAGCTACGACCTGCGCTTCAATCGGATGCCGGGGTAGGATGTGGGGCCCTGGCTTTTGCTGCATTTGGAGCTGAGGCACTTGCCTCTCTAATGGATTTTGAAACAGAGCTTGGCTTTTATATGGTGTCATTCATCCTCATATGTTTTCGCCTGCCGCGTCTTACAATCACTGCTTCTTTATGGCAAACTAATGCACCCAGTGCTAAGATCAGCAGGTTGGCTCTGGCCATCGCTCACTGAGCTCTGGCCAGATATTAGAGCATTTTGAAAGCTTCTACTGGGGAAGGCAGAGCAAAAGCCGAGGGGTACCGACTCTGCCTCCTCCACTGTCATATATCAACCGTCCACGCCACGCTGTCTACACCAATAACACACATACACACCGAGCCGCTGCTGCTCCGGCTGCTTTGACAAGGCAGGGAAGGAGAGGGTTGATTGAGCTTTATGGCAGCGGACAGTCAGCATCAATACATTGACCGTTTTACCACCCTCTCACCTAAAAGTCTGGTGCGCTTGCAGCTAAAAGACATCGAGGAGCGCGTGTGCGTGATACTGCTAGGTGGTATGGGTGGAAGATGGGGAAAGGTTTGGTCGAGCCATGGTGGGAGACAATAAACGGGGGCGATGGCTCACGCCCTGTTAGCCCTCTAGGCCGAGCGAGGCTGCGATAGAGAGAGAGCTGACAGGGCAGAGGGATGGCCAAGCATGGAAATCACATCAGATCAATGATGAAAAATTCAGAGGCGGCAAGAGTTGCTCTTGGGGATGATATAACACGGAGCATGTAAGCTTGTGACTACATGGAAGTACATGGAGAAACTAATGTCTCAACCAGCAGATATACGAATTCAGACACTTTGTTAAATGAGAAAGGAAACGAACGCAACAGAAACAGAGGGGAATGTTTGTATATGTACACTGTTTAAAATTACAAGACTGTTTCTTGGGCTTTACAATCTGAACAAAATCTATCATCCTCCATCCTTGAACCCTCAGTTACGTCCCAAAACATCCTTCACCAGGAATAAAAATGCTCTGGAGAAAAGCTGAGAAGCTTTCCACCTGCCTACATGACGTGTATATATCAAATATATCACACTGTTAGAAACTATTAGGGCTTCAGTTTCTAGATTTCCAGGGGAAAGAGTCATTATAATTTTATTCAAATAGCACTTTTTCAGACACACGGTTACTGTGCTTCACATCTGGGACAAACTCCACACATTAATAATAAACAAACATGCATACATATGCATAGGTCTCTATAGGGCTGTTGGATATAACGATATATATCGGGTGACGATATCACGCTATCGTTTGTTTACGGAAATATTTTTTCAGCGTTTTCAAAGTTCTCTCTCTCTCTTAAATGTAATATAATCACACTACGGGCGGACAACCGACTGTTTTTAAGTGTTGTCGTTAGCAACAACGACGGTAAAACCATCGCGTGGCCCCGCCGTCCGCTTGTTTATTTTCCACATAAACCTTTCAAAATAAAGCTGAAGATCCTGTTGAGATTTTTCAAAATAAACATAATTACGTGAAATAGTATGCAGAGTGTTTACGGACGAGAAGCTAAAAAGAGCCATCGGGTGCTAAAAAATAAACCTTAGAACACGCCCTGTAATAAATACTCACAAAGAAAATTCTAACTTATGTAACACTCGAGTCCAGGTACACGGCGCCCAGCTGAAAACACTTCACAGAGCTGCCCGAGATTCACAGAATTTACAGAAAATGTAACATTTTTCTGATACATATCGTTGTCGGGACGATAAATGTCTTATGATATGAGATTTTGATCATATCGCACAGCCCTAAGTCCCTACATGCTGTATATACGTGATGATCACAAACAAAAAATAGTGTGGCCGCCACTGCAGCCAGAATATGATCCCAGCAGCTCCACTTCATAAACTGAGCCAAGCAGATATGTTACATGTGATTAACAGAACTTTGAAATCGATGCCAAATTTAACTGGAGGACTTACCGGTATATAACAGAAACATGAAAGCATCACAATGTTTTATTAGCTTCAGGTTAGCTTAGCTGTCGACGAGGACGAGCCTGTAACGATTAATTAAACTGTAGGCAAACACTTGGAGCTAGATGAGGACCTGGTGGCTCACAGAGCACGTGACCATTGAAGGGTTATTAGCTGTGATCATTTTAATAACCTTTCTAATGACGTGTCCCTTTGTCCTTATTTATAAACCCCAGAACAGCTGGTGTTAAACGATATATATGGTAAACCACAAGATGACACAGAGGTACGCTTCCCTTTGTTAGACCAGCTAATATAAGATTCAGAGAGCTCTTTGAATCCTATATTAGCTGGGATTTAACAGAGCAAGGTGTTTTCATTTGAATACATCTGTTAAAAATGTGTGCACATAAAAGAGCACTACCCAAAACACAGACACATGCTTGATTCACAGGATTTATAAATATGAAATATGTCTGCTTGTGAAGTATTTAATTATCGAGACGAACCTTTTGATACTTATGGGCTCAGCGCACGTCAGTTTTACAGGATCGGCAAAATAGTACTAATGTTCTTAAACGTGCATTTGTTTTTATATATTTTGTTATTTCAAGATTTCTATAACATGCCAGGTACAATTTCATATTGCAGTGTTATTGAATATACCAATATATAATTTCACTGGGGCTACTTAAACTATCCACACCATCGTGTGTGTTTGTTGAAGTGAGCTCTGCCATAAAACTTCATTTTGGATAATTCACTTCATTTTTGTAACGCAGACATGCGAGGCTACACAGCACCACGATACTGTAATCACGCCACTGCTAAGTTAGTCAGAGGAACGCTCTCAAATCCAGTCCTCGGGGTTCAGAGCACTGCTGCTCCTCTCTTCCGCCGCCTTGTTAATTGCATTCACCTGTTGTCCGCGGCCTAACCGCAGTCCCACAGACCGAGTGAATACTCCCTGGCAGCAGCGCTTTGCAGTCTGAGGACTGTGTGTGAAAACATGAGACAGTGCACGGTCCCCGTCGAACACATTCGTGGCCAAAATGTTCCAAAATTCAAATCCGTCCAGAGCAATCTTTCTCAGAATCTGCCATCCGAGTGCATTTCAGATTCCACTGACATTCTGTTAAAAAGAAAAAAGGAAAAAGAAGCACCCTTAACCATAATGGCTTCAGCCCCAACGCAAAGTCAATTACATAGATTGGTGCAGTGACATAAAGTGTATTCCATTTGGGAGCAGATTGGTCATGCCCAGTAATGTTCCCTTCCTGCAGGCATACCTTTGACCATTACTCTAAACAGGCATTCGGGGAACCAGAGACCTATTTCGCACAACTGTGAATGCCGGTGTGTCTCCCAGAGGGGTCAGGGGTTCACACTGCAACTACCATGCTCTCATATTTAGCAGCGGCGGGTGAGAAATGGTACATCAATACTGTCAGACGCACTGGGCCAAAGCGGCCTCCTGCGCACACATATCATATTAGAATGGAGCGTAAGAAACCACAGAAGGTGTCAGGAAATGTGTGAACGTGCGTGTGTGTAACTGGAAACGTCTAAAATGCCCGAAATGTGTTGGATTTTAAAACATTATTGGTGCAGCTACCTCATTTATCGACGCACCTGTCCCTAACCTCAGACCATTTAAAAACCATCGAACGCGATCGCCGCGGAGATGGCTTTGATCATCGAACTCAAGCTGATGGCGTTCGTGTTTTTCCCAATCTGAGCAATAAATCACTCCGCTGTTTATTTCGAAAGGATAACGCCACTTGCCTTTCCTCATACATGTTTAAATTTTTAATGTAACTAATGAGGATAAATGCGTTTGAAGTGACAACTGACATATCGATTCATTAAGACTTCTCGAGCTTTAATATTTTTGTGTTTTGGACCGATGCTCGAGACAAACGAGGAATATGACGGTTTTTAAAAGATTGATCAGTTACATGAAAATTAATCAACAAGTTAATCAAGAACCAAACAAAGGAAGCAGGTTTCAACCCTTCTGGGAAGCATTTGTGTATGAACGTCTTAAATTTAGTGGCTAATTTAAGGGTCCATTGAGGCTTTCTCCACAGCTCCATTTCTAGACTTTTAGTCTCCTGTAAGCTTAATGATTTCTTTTCACCCAATACTGTCAATGTCCAAGTCTAAAGGTGCCTGGAGGCTATGGACATCACAGTGGTTTCTCCCTGAAGGCTCCTGTTCTGGCTCCAGGTCCTATCGGCTTCAAAAGTGCAACCACAGGCTTTCTTTTTTTAGTGTTGCAAGGCAGAGCACAATCACTGAAGGGGCCACCGAGTACTACTACAATCACTAAAGTGGATTTGTTTGTTCAATTGTGTTGCATCAAATTTGGTAGAGCTCCACTTTACAGTTTCTAGAGCTGATTGTTGTGCAGGCTGGCTTTCGCGTGCACCAAGTGGTTCTCCAAACTGAAATTGTTCCATCTTCAGATGTTTATAGAAATTAATAAGTGTGTTTTTATTTCTTACTAGCCTATTATACTTTCCAGTGGGCTAAAGTTAATCGTGAATATCTGCTTTACCACTGGACCAGATAAGGAGACGCGCTCTTATCTATCGAGCTCAGAGATTTGACTAAATTTGGGGATTTATAAATTTTTTTTCCAGGTGGACGCTTTAAACAAAGGGGTTAAATCAGTGCCCTCCTTTGAATTGCCATCTCAAACACCATTTGAACCAAATGTCAGACTCTTGAATGTTTTATGTAGTCTTTTTTTTCCCCTACCAGCGTTTGGTAAGAGCCTGTGTTTTTAGAAGTGCTACTTAAATAGACGCTCTAAATATAAAGTTTGCGTGGGTGTGTTACTCTGCCCCAGTCCCAATGTGTTTCCCTCAGCGCTTGTATCTCCGTGGGAGCGTCTCCGGCTGTGGATGTATTCGGCGTGTAGGTACCTGCGCGGTTATAAAACCCTTCTGTGTAGAACGAGGCGCCCGGAGCATCTGCTGTCGCTACCCGTGATCCAACCCTGCCCTCTGACCACATCGCGGGCAGCATTCCCCCCCCCCTTCCCATTCCACCGCCATCAAAACGTAGCTACGGGGACTCGCACGCTGATACAGATTTTCCACGGACATCTGCCCTGGAACGATGGCGGCTGGAAGAGAAAGGGTTTGCCCAAAGGAGGTGGAAGAAATGTGAGTGTAATATCTCAGAGTGGGAGTCATGAATGCGCTATGATACCGAACCAAAATGCTGCGATCGCTGCTCAATATTTCAAAAGATGTCTGGCTTTAATGCCGCCCCTGTTGAGGCCATAATATTGATGGTTCGATGGGAAATGTTAAAGTGTCAAACTCTGCAAGGCGCATCTCTGGAGGAAAGAAAATTACAAACATGAAGGTATCATATAGGTAAATGTTGAAGTGCAGCACCCTCGGAGAGAGGGATTGTTTTTCCCGGTCAAGCGTGTCCTTTGCCATCGTTCACGCTCGTGTTGCTGTATTACTTCCTGTGACGCTTGTTCGCTCTTTCCCTAATGCTTCTTTTTCTCCACTCTCCAAATGCTATCTGTCAGTAGGTGTTGCAGGACTGATAGAGGCTTGTCTGTTGCCTTTCTCATTACAGCGGGGGAGACAAAACCCAGCGAGTGCAGTAACCTTTCATGGAGACAGAGGGAGGGAGGCATCCGCACAGAGCCGGCACCTCCGTCTACTTGACATAACCCTATTACCGCTTCCTTAATTTGTCCCGCCGTGACAACTCGCAGCCAAAGAAACGGTTAAAAGAATGAGTGAACAAAAGCTGCATTGCATTATGGGGAGTGGAGGAGGGAAGAAGGGAGTCTTTGAGGGTGGAAGACAATGGGGAGGCTGAGCTGATGCATCAGCCATACCGGATCATTTCTAAACTGCCACACATTATCCGGAGGTGGGCCCGGATATACTGATAGCTCTCAGTTTCAGCTCAGGGGCTCGTTCTTTTCAAAGATTTTTGTCTTTAATGTTCATTATTTAAGTTTCTCTTTCAAATTCTTTTCCTCGTCCAAGTTACGAGAGCTTAAAACGCCACCCAGGCTGATCACTTTTCACTTAATCAAAAGAGTTTGCCAACAGTTTACAGGAGCGCGATTTCAAAAAGCTCCAAAACGGCGATGACGGGGTTTGCTTTTTTCTTCTTTCTTTGGCCTCGTTTCCCTTTAAGGTCTGCTTTAGTTAAATGCAATAATGTTTCTTCCCTCATTTAATATTTACAAACAGCAAAGGCTCCAAAGAAACCTTCAGCGCTTCTGCTTTGTTTCCTAAATCTGTTTGTACAAAATATGATCAAAGCTCCGAGCAGTCAGACTGTACCTCGACATGAAAACGACAATGCCTCAGAAATAACTAAATGACTGGCAAAATGAGTAACAGCTTCAAAATGGCTGATAATAAGAGCAGCTGAAGTACGAGCTCAGTGAAAGTGCCAGACACTCAGACAAATGTGACACTAAATCCCGCATTTGGCACATCCCAAGTAAACAAAAGTGTTGATAAAAGGAAGCTGAGGCAATCTTCTTTTGTACGTAAGATTTGAGGAAAGGGGGGGGGCTTTCTCTGTCTGTGACCGCCCAACATGCGAGGAGAATCTCAACTCAAAGGCAAATAAGCTGTAGCATTTAAAAATCTAATAAAGAAAAAACAACCACACAGGAAGAATGAATTAACCTGGAAGCGGTTGCAGAAATACCTGTTTTACACCCTAATTTTACATCTCTCAACACTCGCTCGTATTCTCGAGTGATGCCGTTTCAGTGGTGAACAACAATTTACTCAAGCACAATCCATAAGTATAGATTCGAGGTGCTTATAAATCCCATTTTACACCGATATGTACTATGTTGTACATCCAGGAAATATTGCACTTTCTCCGCCTCTGCGTCCATCTGTTTGCTCATTCATATGCTTAAACGGCAAAATAAAAACGCCAGGCGCCCAAAACGGACAATCATAAATAACATTACGGCATAAAAAACAAAGCTGAACAAAATAAAGGAAAACGTGGTAATGCTAAAGAAGAAACTGTCCCCTCGTTGATTAGCGCCGACTGTTAGAAATGAGAGTTTCCTCTGGACCCGCCACCAAATGTTTAACATGTTGGTTAGATTTGAATCCATCAGAAATACCAATCCAACAGTCTTAATGAAATGGAAGGAAGCGGCGTTTACATAGCACTTCTCTAGTCTCACTGACCACTCAGAGTGATTTAATCTGAATATCATCATACAATTAGCTTCAAGGGATAGTTTGTCATTTAAAGCTGGGAGAATAAGATTGTAAGCATTTTTATTTTCCTGCAATTAACTAATTCCACTAAAAAGGCCAAAAAGCAATATTCCTAATACATTAAGCAAAGTCCTTCTACAAGCAAGTCTTGCCACTCTGCAGCCAACTTGGCCTGCAGGCACTTATTTTGGGCTAACAAGACCGAGCCCTTATCTAAATGAATGAGGAGCAAACGCTTGTGACAGAAAGCACACAAACTAAAAAAACAAAGGGCTGGAAATGGCGTTTCCATGTGCAAAAGTTCACATTACAGTTTCATTTCGGCCCAGCGTGGCTGCGCTTTTATCATCTCTGACTCCTTCCACTACAGCACAGAACAAAGGTGAGGCTAATTCACCTCATGAAATATACATAACTACATCTTAATTAACATAATGAGTTGATAAACCTGCCACCACGCAGTTGAAACTGTTGTAAACCTTGGCTGTGCTCTCGTGTCTACATTATGCTTCCCGGTTCGGCTGCTGATTGGCTCTTTAGGGCCAGACGCCACCGTCGCTCTGCAGATTTCAGCTGTAGAGTCAAGGCGGTGTCACATCTTATCCACACAGAGTCTCCTTCCTCGGGTGTTAAGACATTTTTAAAAGACATCTTTCAAGCACATGTGAATTGCTTTTTCAGGCAGGGACTATTTTCTGTGGCGGTTTGATCTACGTTTGGTATATTTGGGGCATCAAGAGGGGTTTGTATAAATAACGTACATGGTGTGTGTTGGTGTTAATGAAGGAACACGCCACCCACACGCAGCACTGTTGCTCACTGATGTATTTTTAATGGTTTTAGGACAACGAAGGAGTTCTGGGGTACAAAGGAATGAGCTTTGGATACTTGTTAGTCGCATCGGTTTGTGGTGGTCTTTTGCTCTTTTAATGGGAATTGCTGACAAAAACAAAACTACGTGGAACTTGTCCCTTGAGTGCACACTGCTGATGGTAATTCTGGGCCTCAAGTGCAAATGTCAGTTCATGAGATTAGTTTGTTACAGAGTAAGAGAATTATAGCTGTATGCTGTGTAGTAGTAGCAACAGTGGTGTATTTGAAGCAGAAATACAGTAGCGCGCGCACACACACACACACACACACACACACACACACACACACACACACACACACACACAAAGACTTCTTCCCACCGGTGGTGAGTTTTAAAAAGTACTCTTCAAGCCTCCACTCCAGCTGTAGTACCTGTTTTGCAAGCAGACTTTAATGTCTTGGGAAAGCATCAGGTATGGGGCCAAGTGTTGTTTGGAAGATGCTGGAGACAGTCCACAGTCATCCTGCCCACCTCAGAGGCTGAAACCCCTCGTGGCTTGAGCAGATTGCTCTCCCTCTTCCTGGCCTCTGATCTGGCTTGCAGCGGTGGCAGCCATGGGTGTGGGTTCAACGCCTGAGTGCGGGAGCTGTCTATGTAGAGAGATTAAAGGGCCTGTATCGATCCACAAGCGCTCATGCATTTTGCATGAGGGAGACATTGTCAAAGAGGCGTCTCAGATTAAAAAAAAAAAACTAGTAGAGGGAGAGTTGTTGAAAATATGCTGAACTCTGTGAAAAATCTTAATGTTGAAGTGTTATGCATGTAAACTCGCTTTTATATATTGGATTGTCCATGAACTCTCATCGACCTGAGATATTACTCGTTTTTCATTTCTTCCCCTCCTCAACACCCCTCCACGCCGTCTTCTTCTCTGGTTGTAATGCTGAAGTCAGAATGTGAAAAACAAGCACCCCGAAAAAAAAGAAAAAGAAGAAGAAAAACTGGCAGCCAGAGAGTGTCTAATGGCGGCAGTGAGTCCGTTGGAGAATTCTCAAGTAGAGTGTGAATTATTTAGGATGTGTGGCTAGTGTGCAGAGCATGAAGCCACCCCGCCCGGCAACCGCCAAGCAGCAGAGTGGCCGAGGAAATTCAGTGCGCAACAAACATTCGCCCGACTGAGGTCTTTATTTCTCATGCTCTGCTTCGGCTTGGTGGACTGAAAGGCTGAGGATGTGCTTGCAGCTTCAGACAGACGAGCAGATGCAGTGAGTGTCTGATTGAATGCATATCTTCAAAAACAAAGTGAGGCGCGCCGAAGCCACTTTGACCTATTTACAGTCCCCATGATGCAGCCGATTATTCATCATCAACATTTCATGCAGGTCAGCATGCATGTTTAACGGCGTGCCACCGTATCGTACTGAGGACCCCCCCCCCCCCCCCCAGTCTGAGAGCCCCTCGGAGCCTTCTTATCCTGCAAGCATGTGTCAATCTCACCTAAACGACCCCGATAACAAGACAAAAGCAATCAATCTCTGATATTGGCCGGGTGGGAGAGTCGGGGATAACACCGACGCTATCAGCGAACGCCAACAAAGACGGAGATTTTCTGCGTGGGGATGATTAGAAACACGGTAGCTCTGACTCACTGATCTGCGGCGGGTTAAACAGAGGCGGCTGTCATCACTGGCAAATGATGACGCCGAGCACCGATAGAGGAGATGGGATCTAGGTGTGTGTGTGTGCTCATGCAAAACACACCAGTGTACTTTTACACACTTGCCGAGGCAGGCTCACACGTACAAACCAGATACTGTATATCTGAACACTGCAACGTTAGGTTCAAGTTAGTCAGGCTTTTTATAGTTTAACCAGGAAGGAATACAAATAATGATTAAACCCATCTGATACACAGGAATCTAAAAAGCTTTATTTAGTGGTTATGTAATGTACTCGCTTATTCGGCTGTATGCAAAGCGCTGGGAAGCTTTTAAACAACAAGTTCATTTACTTTTAAAAATATTGAAAAGTCATAAAATTGATTGCAGGTTTTCCAGACTGTTTTATTGCCCCTGCGGTCAGCAGGCTAACGTCAGTCATGCCGGCGGTGGACAGCACTCGCTCTTTGATAATCACAAACCAACCCTGACCTCGACGTTGAATGCCAAGTTAGAAATGTATCATTGTAAAGCTCAAATGAATCTACCTTTGTGGATGGACTGTTTGTTTACTGTTATTTGTAAGTATGTTGCTACTCCCGCTCCGGTGCTTTGGAAGCCTGTTTAAGATAAGATAAGATAACCTTTATTAGTCCCACACGTGGGAAATTTGTTTTGTCACAGCAGGAAGTGGACAGTGCAAAAGTTATGACGCAAAAATTAGAATACAATAAGAATAAATACAGTACACAGCTGTACAGAATAGAATAAAATAATATACTATATACAGTAGAATAAAATAGAATAAAAATATACAATAAGATAATAATAGAATACGAATGCTATATACAACTGAGTAAAAATACAACGATGCCAGAAAAGATTATTGCACTTAGTGTTATTGCACATGTGTGGATGTGTGTGTTTGTTCAGTTAAAGTCTTTGTTTGGCCTGAACATACAATTTATGCATGACGCAGTAATTAAATCAAATCAATCATCAGACCAAACTCCAAATACGTTCACTTTACATTTAGACTGAAAACTTTACTTTGGCTCAACATAACTCATCCTGCAAGACTTTCAAATATCCACTGCTAATAAATGCTCAACTTAATAATTATTAAACATGGAAATGATGAAAAAATAGTAATATTTTATTCCTTAATAAAAGTGTTGTAATTAATCTATGGATGTGAATGCTTACTGTAAAATTCAACTTAAAACATTGTAAACAGTTAATAATTACTGTGTAATCCAGTCGTAAACATCACTGGATGACTATTATAACACTGAAACTTTACACAGTAACACCTGTGTAATTAGGTGGGTGTTAACCTTCACTAGTTTATTGGTTAGATTCAAGCACCAGTAACAGTGGTTAGCTTTTGAAAAAGACAGTCATGTGCACATAAAAAAAGCTATGCTTAAAGTTACCCTTTATGTTAAAACGCAACAGCAAAAGGTCCCATCCAAGCGTCCACGCGTAATGATTAGGAACTGGTCCCAGCAGCATCACAGCACCAGGAAAAGGACGCCGTGTTTATCTCTGAGACACCAGCAGCTCAGACCAAACAGCAGTGTCTGAAGGCGGGGTCACAGAATAATAAGATACCATTAAGTCGTCCTTAACACCTGTAATATTGTCAGGATGGTCCCATTATCCCTTATTTGGCAATTATAAAATACATAATGCAATGTATAATTATTAAAGTAACTATTACTATCAGTTAATATTATATATTTTTTCATACATACACTATGAAAGAGCGAGAGAGCGATGTGGTGGAAGTTGAATTGGGGACACTGCCGTCACGACTGGCCGATTAAACACTAAACATTAGCAAACCATCTGATTTCAGGTCTTTTTAAGTCGCTACCTTATTAAAGGATACACAAGGCAATTTACTTATATAGCACCCATCAGACATCGAGTGCTTCGCAGAGGTGTAGCACTACATTCAACATAAGGCTTCCGCAGTGTACAAATAACAGAGAACAGGAGCAAAAACACAAAAAAGGAAAATTCATTCAAGTGTTTTTTTTAATTTAGAAACTTGTAAAATGCTGAAGTATTAAAAGTCTCTTCCTAGCACACCCACGCACCTGGATCGAGAAGAATTACAGAATTACGCTGATGCTAATTCTGCTGCAAAGATGGCAACTATGTAACCAGAACGAAGGCAAAATGATGCCGAGCAAAAATAAAGATGCCCGGGTGCATGCTGGGTAACACAGTTGCTAAGCAACAATGAAAACTATGAGGAAAAACTGAATCTTTGAAATCACGAAACTGGATGAACACAGCAGCGTTCCTATACCCTGATGAAAACTGTCACATGATAGAGGATGACATCAATAAAGTCTTTGCATTTTTGCCTGATTTATGATATTGATCAATCAAAAGCTGCTATTGATCAATCCCCCATTGCTTCAATCCTTTCAGCAGCAATCTGAGGCTACGTTCACACTGCAGGCGAAAGCGCATCAAATCCGATTTTTTTGACCCTATGCGACCCATATCCGATCATGCTATGACAGTGTGAACGGCGCAAATCCGATATTTTCAAATCCGATCTGGGTCACTTTCGTATGTGGTACTGAATCCGATACATATCCGATGTTTTAGAAAGCGACTGCTGTTTGAACGGTCAAGTCGCATTAAATCCGCCTTTTACGTCACCGACACAAGACTGAAGCCAATTATCAGCGCCCGAGAAGACATCGCGAACGCTTCCTAGCCATCCAGTGTAGATGTCAGTGAAACTGTTGGGAAGACAACGTAAACATTTTATTTGTACTGTATAATCTGCAGATTCTGACAGAAATCTGCAGCTATCCTTTGAAGCACCGCTCCTCTCTTAAACAGCAATAAGGATCATTATTAGGTTATTTACATTATTATGTAAATAACAAAATAACTTAAAGCAAAAATTGGGAAACGTAAAGTCCGAAGTCTTTATATTAACGGCCATCAGTCAAACAATACTGTTTGTTCTTGGTCTAAACAGAGCGCGTTGTGTGTGACATCTTCTTTTGCGCATGCGGGCCGCTTTGAGCGTTCACACTAGAGCGCGTTTGCTGTCGCATTTTATTTGTAGTGTGAACGAGGAGACAAAAAAATCGGATTTGATCAAAAAATCGGAATTGAGCATTAAGACCTGCAGTGTGAACGTAGCCTAAAACATAATGAAATAACGATAAAATAATATGAGCAGAAGCCCGACGGCTACGAGCGCACGCTCGCGCGCTCACTGTATATGCGGCGTGTTGGAGGGGAGTTTTCCTACATCAAAAATCAAAGCATTTAAGTAGATTGTACACAAGCACGTCTCGGAAGCTTGATCTTACTAATCTACAAATGGCTTCTTGTTATTAAACTGCTAATTCAGAGGATTAAAGGATCCATGAGAACACAATCCCCTTTACTTCCTTTCCAGGGTACGCTGAAGGTGGCTTAAATATTAATTAAGAACGCACACATGTTCGCTCATGAGCGCACACGTACAGCTATGAAGAGTTCTTACTTTGCTCAAGTTTGTATGTGTGGTACTTTCCTCCTTTCTTTGTCTCATTTTCCCTCTAAAAACTTTCATTTCCTCTCAGTCACAAACACAAACAGGCCTATTTTCATATCGCAGACGATCCTGCGGATTAATTCATTTTTTTTAAAGTGCTGCTATCCCTGCTCCTCGCCGCCTCCAAAAATCATCATTCGACTGCTTTTTTTTTTGCCACAGTGACTCAGGATGAGGAAATAAACTCAGGTTGTAAAGCACAGTGCCGCGTGTCAGGAGATTTCACCGGCTTACGCAACCGAACTCCGAGGAAGTCGGAACACACCTGTATGCTTTGGACAGCGTGTCATTTACTTCGCTGCTTGTTTTTCTACAACAAAAAATGCTGCATTCACTTTACAGCTCATTGTAAATTCATGAAAGCATCTTATGTGGAAAATCTAAAGTTTTTCCACTTTAAAAACACAGATATAGCAATGTGAATCATCTTTATTGTACTATATCTTCCAGGAGGAGGATGGCTCGGGCTAAGGAATGTGCTCATTTTTCAGCCAAGGGCATGCCTTTAAAAAGTACTGCAAATTGTTTCTTTTTTCCCTGATTAATATCACGATTCCACATCTCTCAAACTGCAGGGATCTCATTTTTGATTGAATCCGTTATATATAGGACGTTATACATTATATATAGTACATTAAGAGTGACACTAATAAGACATTTTGACATGCTTGCTGAAGCTGAAGCTGCACAAACTGCTGATAATGTGGATTTATAAGGTGTATCGCTGCACCCGCATTAAATGAAAAGTTAAATTATGAACCAATCTATTTCTGATTTTAACAACATCCTCCAACGACACATTATTTTAAGTGTTCCTGTAAAAAAGCCATTACGGATATAAAACACCTCAAATTATTGTAATATCCCGACGAAAGGGAAAAGTTCATCTCGGCCGGTCCCTCCCGGTCTTAAAACGAGACGGTAAATTGACATCGAGTGTCAAGCGTGTAAAAGTCAAAGAGTCAAATCTGTGCCATAAGCCCAGAGAGAATGTACTGGGGCCAGCATGAAAAACTACTCACGGCGGATCGCATTACCCGCCTTTTTCACTGAAATAAGCAGTGTAATTTATCCTGACCTTTTTAGATTACTATGAATGTGCTGTCTGTGTAATTTTAACTGAAGCCCTCAGCAGCTTTGCTGGTCTGGAAACGCTCGCCATGAAACCCGAGCGGTGGTGTAACGCCACCAATACAGCAGTGATACAGTACCAAACAAATGCCGAGGGAGCGCCTGACACTCGCCGCCATTAACCCGCATCGAGGACAATCGCTGGGTTTCATCATCGTCACTGTGGCCAGCGTCACAGGAGATTCACCTTCAGAGCCCGCCACTTCGATTGACGGCTAATAACAAAAGTAGAAGCCTATTTTAGCTGTGACAAGTGTTTCAGGATTAGACTTTCATTCCTAATGGGTTCTCTGGTAACGGTTTAATTCACTACCTATGCGATATCAATTCCATTATAATCTCATTAAGCTATTGCACACTGAGGTGATTTCGAATGAATGTGAAACAGCCAACCGTACGCTCCCCTCTAATTGAGCAATACTTTTTATTCATTATTATTGCCCATTATTAAATTAATGAACTTAATGGACTTATTTTCCAAATTGCAAAAGACCCCTGGCAACATGTTTTTAATTCCATTAGCAGACATATTGAAATTAAAAAAAAGAGGAAAAAAAGGCAAAGAAACAGGGAGATACACGGAGGTGTGCGGGCAATTAGCCTCCTGCTGCGACAGATCATCAGTGGCACAGTTTCCCTCCTCTGACCGGCGGGAGTTTGTCCATCTCGTCCTGAATCCCAGCCGATGGCGCTCACCTGCTCACACTTGTATGCTAACGTGCTTCACAGCTCCACGTCGCGCCGCTTTAACCTCCAGCCCGTGATGTTAAGACGCCGCACACGACAACATATTTGAATATTGTATTGTAAGCCGAACTAAACATAACCTAAATAATATATGAAATAGATTTTCTGAAACGAGATCTTTTCAGTAACCAGAGGCCACCGTGCAGAATTGCCCAGAAGATGAAAGCGGCAGATCTGCATAACTGAACGGCTGATCGATACTCCTCAAACTAAAATGGCAAGTCTTGATAAGGTTATTGAATTTTCTTTTTAATTAAAAATCACACCACTTCACTCTCTGTCAAATACCAGAGCGGTGCTGATGATGAGGAGAGGAAAGGGTTGTCCTTGTTTATATGTTCATCACTATATGAAAAACAGCGGGGGAGTGGGGGGGGCTGTCGGCACATCATCAATCAGCGCGGCGGAGAAATTTATTTTCTGTTTGTTGTCGGTTGTTTCTTAGAATTAAGCTGTCACGGATGCCCTCAAATCCCAAACGATGACATTCGTATAGATATGAAGTTTTATTACATGTCATTCATCAGCTCAAAAACCATCAGTGCTATTTATTCCCATCCAGAGTCGTTTTCCGTTTAATGTTTTCTCTTTTTTCAACCGGAGAAAAACAGCTTTCGTTCGGATTTTTGCATCTAAATCAAAAAAGTCAAAAAGGAAAAAAAAAAAAAGATGCAACGACAGCAACGCAGCCGCGTGCGTAGAGATTACGTAACGCGCGAGAGACTGCATCGGTTTTGTTTAATGCAAACGTCCAGGAGTGGTACGCTCGCCTCCCATATTCTAGTCATGAAAATGCATAATTTAAAAGAGCTGAGACCAAGCTGTTCCTCAGCAGTGCAGAGCTGCGTCGTATCAGTGCGAACATCAGTGGATGGAAAACTCTGCTCCCCAGAGAGAGCGCCATTACATTCAATCGTCAACCGCTGGATAAAACTCATTTCACTCTGCACAGTGTCTGAATGGCTCCATACATTCTGCCGAGGCCGCGATGTGATAGCGCAGCATGTCAGAAGCACACTAAAGGGCTTTTAAAGCAGGTTAGAGAGCCGCACAAAAGCCAGCGCACAAAGCCGCAGAGCGCTGGGGCAGAACGGCGCCGCCGCAGCTGACCGTCCTCACGCAGCCCCAAGGACCCCAGGTAAACAAGCAGCACCGAGTCGCCGCTCGCTGGGAGGTCCGAGCCAAGTTGTTAACAACGAGATAATGTCAGCTTCTATTTTTAGATGAATGGAAGCGTCTCTGGGTGAAGAGAGTCTTTTTTAAGTTTTAATTCATTCCCTCTGTTTAGCGCTCGCGCTGTGCAGCTGCACAAATGATTTAAGAGCGCATTTGGAAGTCGGCATTCGGTTAGCTTATTGCACAGTTATGACATGTCTGAGCCATGCATGTCAAGTGTTATCAGAACTATTTAGAAATTCTGTTTTGCATGGCTACTAGTCTTTTTGGATCTTTCCCCAAAACATCCAAAATTCCCTTTTATACGCTGGAGAATCCCCCTGCAGGACGGCAACAGCAGATACTAAAGTATAAAGAGCTCCTTATCAATTTAACTGCATTGGAGGGTCACAAGTAAACTGTGACGGTAGCTTTGCAGTCACTCAACAAGCAGTCCCAAAAAAGTTGGGTTACTTTTTCAGCAGACCCTCGACTGACATCAAAGAAACGTCTATACATTATCTTTATGAAAGCGTACGTATGACGCCTCTTCTTCTGTGGTATCACGGCACAGACTGTGCACAAAGCAGCTCAGGGCAGTAAAAAACAAACCAAACAAAAAGTGGTGTTTGGGATCTTTGGCCACAGTCCTGTTATCCTCTCACCTGTATTCATTTTTTTCCTGATAAAATGACAACGCTGTCACATTATACCGTGTTTTCAATAAGAATTATTTATCAGCGAGAGTTCAATCATCTTTATGGGGCTGGCCGTTTGCGCGTCGCTGAATATTTCTGTTTCTAGTCGGTGCTTAAACAGGAGCTTTGACCAGCTCTCACAGGGATGGAAATAGACACCAGTAGCTGCAAATATACCGCAGGTTATATAATGATCATGAAAACTACATGAGAACGAACACCTCCCCCACCGCAGACAAACACAGTCGAAAATCACTCTGACAGCAAACACGCGAGTGGGTGCACATAAACACACACGCGTGCACGCGCAGACAGCGGCTGACACCGTGAGAGGCCAAGCCTGACACGAGGTGAGATGAAGTAGCATTTCTCATCATCTGCTGAGACTGCCTGTGTCTGACCTGGAGGATGGAGGTAGGCCAGGGGCATGGCCTCGGGACCCAGGCAGGCGGAGTGAAAGCAGCCTCCGCTGAGACTTATAAAGTCCCGGCCACAATTTACTGGGAAGGCTCAAATTGTGGTGTCCAGTGGCCACAGCGCAGCTCTGCTGTCAGCGCCACTCTTATTTGCTTCATTCCCTTTGACACTGCCACTCGATTAGGGTCATAAATTCCATGAAATCGGTCAATAACCTATAACACTAATGTCACTCTCCTACCATTAATTTTACAGCCTGTGTGCCACACTGTTTCTTAACCCCCTTTTACGTGACAGAGGGGGTTACACTGGCTGCGATTGATTGAGAAGAGTATATAACAAGCTTTGAGCACAGTCTTTGCACCCACATAGAAAAACATATGCATTAAAAACACCAGTGTTGCAGACTGTTGCCCAACAATGCATCCACTACTCTCTCACTGAACCATGCGACTGTGCAGAATTTGGATTTGCAGTTTTATTAACTGCAATATTCACAATTAGCACAAAAGCTACTTGGATGCTTCTGAATAGTTTGCATTAGATGGGAGTATAGTGGTTTTTTACAAAGTTGGATCTTGTACTAATACAAAAAAAACCCCAAAACATTAACAACACAAAATACTGCACAAAGCTGACCATGGTGTTCGTGTGTGTATTATAATTATGCAGTTCTGACACCGAACTCCCCAAAAAAGAAAAAAAAAACCACTTTGTTCATCAAATATACAAAAATAACAAGAAATTAGACAGATTTCTACCATATATGGTAAAACAGGCTTATTGCTTTTACCATACATGAACTGTCAGACCGTCATCCCGAGAGGCCAATTCTGAGACCAGAAGCAGCCAGATGATGCGTCATATTCATATATTTGTACGATCTACAGCTACTGGTTTGCATTCAGCTGCTTCTTCCACACATAAGGTTTGTTCACTTGGTTTTACTGCCATGTGTTTTATAAATGCCACCGTGCTCCAGTGAATGCGGTCGGTCCAGGCTGCGGTGGGATCTGTTTAGAACATCGACATGTTCTAGTAAAAATGTAAATATTTGGCACAGACATATTGACGGGTGCAGACACGAGCTAATTTTAAGAAATGTCTTTTTATATACAGACAAAGAAACGGCAGTTCAGCAATTTTCCCTGAATGCACTTCCAAAGCTTGAGCGTCTTACAAATATAGTAGCTAATCAAATATATATGTGTGTATTTTACTGTACAGTAGAAGAACCTTTGGGTTATGAAAACCCTCCAAACTGACATTTATATCTTTGAGGAAAGCAACAGATACACCTGCTGACCCTGAACTGATGCACAGGTGAAAGATGACACACAGCAAGTCTGTTTTTTGTTTGTTTTTGGGGGAGAAACAGAAAAAAAATTAGGCCTACATCCCAAAAGATTTAAGAGCATAAAACAAATAAAACACACATGACTGTGGAGCACCTCAGTGTCCCAGCAGAAGGTCTGAAGGAGGAGGAGCTGCTCCCCCCACGACCTGGACAAATGGATGGAATCTAAAGATAACTATTAAAAACAATGTATCTATGAAAACTACTAATAACACTTAAAATATCATTTACTTACGCAGTACACTTGGTCAGTACATCCACACGACAGTGAGTCATTTACCTTTAACGATAATACCCGTTTTAAATCTTTTCAGATATTTCCCTTCATTATAACTTTAAAAACAACTAAAGTGATAAAGCTGCTAAAAAATCAAATAAACCTTCCAACAGGTTTTCTATTTAATTTTACTAAAACTCAAAAAGAATTTTCGAGTACTCGAGTCTAAAATTGGGGGAAACACACAAATTACATTTGTTGCTGTGAGAGAGGGGCAGGAGTGGGTTTCTTGTCATGCGTGGCAGGTTGCCAGCGGATATGTTGCTGCCATTCTCACAGGGGCCTCTCCTCCAATCTTTTCTGTATGTGAGAGCTGACACTTCAGGGCAATATCTACAGCACAGGCGTGTTAGCAGCGTGCACGCCTTCTGCTGCAATGCAGCCGAGCAGGATGAAGGACTGCCGTGAGAGACTTGTGGAGTTACTGGAGGTGCAACGGGGCAACCGCGAAAAGTTGAATAAATTAATAACAAGGCTGAAAAATAGAATTAGCAGCATATGACTCGGCTTTGGAGGTCTTTCTGTTCAAATGAAGGAAGAGAGAAAAGGCAGCCTCTTCTAAACGCTACGATGCGCAAACTCACTCGTCGTCCTGCTGCTAAAGCTCAGGTGTTGTTTAAAATTTGGAAGGGAAAAAAAAAATCGTTCAACTTTTGAACTTTTGCTCCAGTTTCATTTGCCGGAGAAGCCGTAACCTTAATATTTAATCCTCCGAGTCATTAAGATGTAAAATGAGTGCTTTGAACATCATCCTGCACAATCGCACGTCTCCTGATTCACTCGTGCAGGATTGTTCACTCAGTCAAGAGCGAAAAACAGACGATATCGCCTCGTGTTCTGGCAACTTGGCGTGCACTGGCAACAATCCATCCTACTACTTCGCTGGCTCCTTCCTCTCCTCGTTGTTTTGCTTTTCAGCCTGCGCTCCCTCACTCTCTCGCTCGCCTGAAGAAAGGGAGAGAGAGATAGAGAGCCAGGGCCCTTTAAACAACGCAGCCGCAGTTAATCATTAAATCAGATTTTTATTTTTGCCTCCTCTGGAATGGCTGGGCTTGAATTGACACCAAGCCTCGGCGGCGGCGAGGCAAAATGGCCGCTCGCAGTAACAGCTCACAAGCCCCCGGACAACCTGAGGCATGGCCATCCAATCACACATCATTAAGGCTAGAGTCCTTTATTGTGTTGGAGGCATTAAAGGGTGCGCTGGCTATAGCCCTGAAGTCACACTCCACTAGGAGAAAACAGCAGAAAAATAACAGCACAGCTGGATAATGACTTTTCCCTGGGAGGCTGACCATGTGTACAAAAGCGCTAATGATAGCAGGTGCAATAAGCGAGCGTGAGGCTTTTACTGCGTCCGGATCTATTTTCCTCTGCTAAACTCACCAGTGATTTCCCCCGTGTAGGCGTCTTTCTGTAGTTTAAGAACACCTACCTCCTCCCTCCTCTCCATACACTCTCTCTTCCTGTATCTAATCTCTTTATCAGCTGTGCAGCTCATATCAAAGAGGACTGTGGTGTGAAAATCCTGCAAGTAAAACCTGCTGTCAGAGCCTAATCACAATTAGCTGGGCTCTAGACCCATTAGCCCCAAGGGGAAGAGACCAAAAGCTGACAGAATTAATGTTAAAGCTACTGATTACTAATGATCCCACAGAGCACAAAGGGTGGAGCCCCGCTATCCCGAAAAAGGAGGAAAATAAAAGCCTACTGGCCTCATTTTTCTGACTGAATTGATTTTCTATGCAGCTGGCATTACACTGGAAAAGAACTATACAATTTGCTCGTCGGTGAAGTTGCTAGAACCTCATTGGTATTAGCGGTTAAAGAGATAACACAGTTCCTGGATGTACTTCCCATTGCTTCCTTAGCTCAGCTTTGTAGCAGCGTCGTTACATCAGCCCTGCTACAAAGGCATGTGTGCCGTCCAGATTATAAAACGTCGAGCTGGAAGTTAATGACTGATTGCAACAGCCGTTACTCAAACTCGTAAGGAAAAGAGAACAACAACCAGCAGCCAAAACAACGGCACGCGGCCCCCCGCGGTGAATTTCAAAGAAGCGCCTCACATTTGATGTTAAGCCCTCAAACTGTTCGGGCTGTCGGAGGTCTTGCCGGGGAGATAGAAATGTCTAAAGTTATTACAGCAGTCAGGTAAAGTGTGTGGCAACACGGTCCTGTAATGGGGGTGGAGAGTCGGCCAGCAGCTGCTAATGAAGGCGTCTCGGGGAGTACTAAAGAGCCTACGTGACACTACTTCTGATTTTCCCGTCTAAGGACACAGATCAATTAATACATTAACAAACGATCGCGAGCACTTCATCTTGCAATATGAAACCAGCGGCCTGGACTCGCTGCTCTCCCGCCCAGAATGGCTGATCAGCTCTGCCTCTTTATGCTGTCCATCACGAATTTCAACATTTCCTGCTGGTCAGGCTGCAGACGTCTCTCTGAGCATTTGCAACCAGGCCATATGCATGCACATGAAATGCATACGGGACTTCTTATATGTGCACAGAGTTGGGCCTGAAACTCCACGCTGCTTTCATCTTTTAAGGAAATCTACCTTCATATCACTTCCACCACATGCACGTCCTAATTAAAGTGAGGCTGTGGTCTTCAGGTCGGCTGGTTGATTGGATGGTCACCTGATCTTGCAATTCTGATTGGCTGGACAATTGCTGGTGTTATTTTCATTAGGAGAATTAATCCATTATTTTTGGCAGCATGAGGAATAGACTTCCTCTAAAAAGAAAAAATTGCCCAGCTGAAGGCAGACTGCGTGATCCAAACTTCATTTCTTAATCAGAGCTGGCTCAAAACTAACCGACACTGCGTTTGGCTAAAATAGATGACCGTGCGTAAACTTTGCAGCTCTTTGCATTTCACAGCTCAACCGGCAGCTTCGCGTTTCATCTAAATCCTGCTTTACTAGTCAGTTAGTGGGAGAGAAAAGTCCAAGTAGTCCATTTAAAGTAAAAACACACCTAAAAAACTGCATTAACTTCAAACCCACAGGCCAGGTTAAACTGTAAGCCTTCTGAAACCATTAATCACATTCATTAATCAAACTGGATTTCAACTGTTGCTCCGACGTTACGTGGCGTATAACAGTGCACAGCATGATGCCAAATCAGTCACAGATCAGTATGGCTAACTTTAGCGTAGCTACCAGTAGCGGCCTTTTTTCTCTGCAGGCTAGTGCCCACACGCCTCAGCGACCCATTAAAGCACTCCAGCACCCGAACACTGTAGCGTCTTAGAACCAGCAGTTTGCAGCCATTGTTCATTGCAGACTAGCAAGGGCAGCAACATTCAATCATCTCGTTGACTAGTCACTGCTAGAAAGGGTAGAACAATTTGTCTGTGCTGGACTTTTCCTCCAAAATTTGTGTTTAAGACTTCCTGCTTTGGGTTTAAATATATCTTAATATTATTATTTGGTGTGATGGTTGTTTACAGGACGCCTTAGCATCTGCAGCACATCCAGGTAAACCGAGCTAGATGTAAAACTTCCTCTTGCATTAAAACAGAAAAATGAAATCATGAAGCTCAGGAGCAAACGGATCGTGTAAAAGTAAAAGCAAATGTCTGATTTTGCTGTTATCGCTTAAGGACAACAGCGACAAGCCTAGCGTGATTCAGCGTGCTATAAATACAGGCCTTTTGTGTTTATTTATAATTCATCTAGGCTAATAAGGCTGCAGGTCGAGTACACCGAGACCAATTTAGCTAATCTAGCGATAACCTGCAGTTTTATTTCCCCTCGATCGGTTGAAGAGAAGGCACAATTCAGTCAACCAAGTTGTTCTTTGGTTGAATGCAGCCCGAGATTGAACATCTGCCTAAAGGGAATGCACTCCTGCTAATGGCCACAGCTCCAGAGCCTCAAACAAGCCCCGCCGCTAGCCGCCGCGCATCGACGTCCGCTGTTGTTTGGTTCGGTTTTCTCCCCGATAAATAAAAACAAAACATTAATACAGGCCAAACACGCCGTGTGAGCAGTCTGCGGCGCACTCGAGTGCGTTGGTTGGGGAAGTCTAACGTAAACCATCGCTCCTTGGCATGCCATATATATCCAGTCTCCCCATTACCACCATCTCTACTCGACAGCAAGGGCCCTGCACTGCTAAATTATTCATCACACTGAGGGGAGGACAGAAGCATGCATGGTTTCTCCACTCCATGCCTCTTCCCTTTTTCTCTCTGTCTCTAATGCAAAGGAACAGCCGGGTGGAGAGAATGATATACAGGCCATCTTTCCATCACTGCATGGCCATTGCAGGAGATGTCGCCTCCACTTCCTCCAATTACCACAGTGGAGCTGATTTTGGGTTTTAGGTTGAACACCGTGGCAGGCCAGACGGTCGCCGGCTTGCCCGTCGCGCATATGCGGGGAATGGTGGGTGGCACCCAAGGGTCCCATGCATAACCTGGGACGTCTTTGTATACACATTCATCTATATCAGTGGGCAACAGGGAAATGTAAGCCAAAGGTAATTGCCCTGGATAAGAACATCTGCTTGGTGAATAAATATTCTAATGAGGGGAGTTTGCAGGTTCCCCAGACTGATGCACGGCTGACAGGCCTCCGGAGGGACCGCAGGTAATGCTCGCCACCTGCAGTTCAAACGGGAGCCAGTCGCACCCTCCTCTCGCAGCTAAATGCTGGCCGACTAACACAACTTCGCTTACTCCCGCGCACACACACATGAAATACACTCCAGGTATGGTATAGTAAATCATTCCCTGGATGGGATGTTGCTTTTCTCATAAGTGTTATTACACCCTGGCAGTTTCATTTTTGTGTACCCCAGAAAATGTTTTGAGTGTTTCAAATTTTACCTTTTTTTTTCTTGAGGAAACGCAAAATTCAGACAAGGTGAGAAGAAATCCATAATTCTTTAATTCCACTTCCTGGAGTGCTGTGGGAAGCCGGACTCTTTATATTTTTTTAAACTTTTAAAACACTCAGCAGTGACTCCCAATAAAGGCTTGGTCCTCCAAATAATTTCCCTTAAATCCTAAAATCGTATGGTATCCTTAAAGGCCAGTGGAAACCTTTATATGATGGTGGCTCGTGTCACAACAAGGAAGTCGCTCCCGCTCCTGCACAGTGGAAATATTTAAGTCAGTCTGCATCGTCAGACGAGGTTAAGCCCACATCAGCTACATCTGCGTGAGAGCTACGAGTGGAAATTTTCTCCTGTGTAAAATATCTGTCTGCAAAATGTTTTAGAGGCTCCTGCATAAACAATAATATGCAATAATTATTTGGTGAGCTAAACACGTTTTAAAAAATTCATCTCATTTTTAAATCAGCCCAAGTTTGCTTCGTCATATTGTTTATTTTGTCCAAAGAAGAGTCAAAAAGCCGGAAATATTCCATGTCCTATGATAAAGAAGTAGGAGGAAGACAATCTCATACTTGAAAGCTGCAAACGTTAAAAACTTCTAGAAATTAGCTAATAATTTATTATCATTTGGTTATTTTTACTTGTGGTTAATTAATCACTTTGTTCCTTGTATGATTTTCTCGTTGTGGAAATATTGACCTCTTTTTAGGCTCTGGGTGAAAAATCATCACAAAGACATTTGGCTTCTGTGATCATTCAGAAATGCAGAGTCTTCAAAGATTTTGAAGTTTTAGAGGCAAAATGATGAAACGAGTCATGAGTCATGTATTGACTCCACGCTTTCAGCAAAATAATGTTGCTTCTCAAGTGAGCAGAAAGCGAAAGTAGTAAGATATATAACTTTAATTTAGCATAATGGATGCGCTCACAGATGCAATAGCTCCTTTACTATAAGCTCTTTTTTCTTAACACGATGAGAGTAAGCCCACTGCAGTACACGGAGCCTCATGTTACAGTGATGAGCCTGCAGGGCTGTAAACTGCCAGCACTACCGCTTTGGTCTGTTCAGCCTACATCTGCGTGTGGTCATCACTCTGACCGGCCGGAGGGGGAATACGTGATGAAACGGGAGGTGGAGATCGGTGAGCTGCTGCAGACAGTGATGAGCCTCTTTCAATAAGCATCAACACCCAGAAAACATCTCAAGGCGAAAGCTCAGAGTATCAAAGAGGCCTGTGTAGCAGCGAGGCCTCGGAAAGCACACGAGCACCGCACGCTGCGTTACGTTCTTTTAGTTATGGCATAATTTGGAAAGCATACGCCGTCCTGTCACTTCCATTCTGCTCGGAGACAAAAGGAGAGCTTCGCGTGAGGCTCGAATGTGAGCTCGCGTCACCACTTGGAGCAACTTTGGCCCCCAAACATCCTCTTTCTCCAGAAACGTGAGCTCTGAATCAATAGCCAGGGCTGTTTCATTCATAACGTGCATAGCATACTTTGCTTATTCATGTTTTGCTTCACTTCCATATTTTAAAAAAGTGGTTCGAGTAGAAAGTCATTCATAATGGAGTCATCCTTGTAAAGTAGCTTTTCCCCAAAAAGATGCACTCTCCCCAGAAATCTGAACTAGCGATCAATAGCTACACACACACACAGACACACACACAGTCTGCAGGAGACATATCTCCAACTGCATCACAGCTCAGACTGTTTACAGTGGCAAGGCTGAAAATATTCATTTACTTTGTATTTCTGTGAAGGTACAAAATACAAGTTAGCAAAACTTGGGGGGATTAAAGTGATCTGCAGTGTGCATCAGTGAGAAATTTAGATTAAAAAGCAGAAGAAGAAGAAGCACAAATGCAAAAGCAGAGTGATCGTTGGGCGGGTATTGTTGTGGTGAGAATACAAACCACCGAGGAGACAAAACCAATCTGACTAATCACACATGATCTCAAAGAGAATTAATCAGCAGCTCTGGTTAACAATCTGTAATTATCCTCATTCTGCGCTTAATGCCATTTAATTTATGAAATTCTGCCTGACTTAGATATATAGGCGAGGAAAACAACAATATCACACAAAAAGCGTTGGAAACACAGCGCAGGCGAGGAAATCACAACGTGTCCCCGAAAGACCCCGAGCGTCGTTCTCAGACGGAGGGACACCGTTTCAGCTGCATGCTGGGTAGTTTGACAATCAGGGGGGGGGAAGTTGACGAACTCGTGAAGGTATTGGCGTGGATAACAATCGCACCCAAACATCCGATTTCGTTTAAAGGCTGAACAAATGTGACGGGTAAACACAGGCCTCTGTAGCTTCTGGCTGCAGCAACCCAACATCAATAAAACACACGAGAGTGGAAAAACCATCAGCTCTGTTCATGCATGTGGGAGGCGCTGCACCACACACACACGCACACACGCTCAAACTCACACTGTATATAATGTAAGGGCTGCAACACGCTCTGACACATGCGCCACACACGTTCTACACGCCAACTCTGTGCATACCGGAGCGGTGTGAGCAGGAGGAGATACCCACACTTTAGTGGTGCGGTACTCACCCAAAAGTACATCATCATGGTGGAATCGGGGCAGGTGTGGGCAGCCGGGTGGAGGAGAGCGGGGCTAAGCGCTGGGACCAGTCCAGCCAGCGTGGGTGTCAAGAGGAGTCCGAACGTTTGGACAGAGAGCTTTACTGGTCCCTGTTCCACTGAGGCAGCCCTCCCTCTCAACTCTTCAATGGGGCTTGACTTGAGGTCCCCCAGCACTTCTTCTCTTTTCGTTTCTTTCTCTTGACAAGCAGCTTGTTCTTCAGTTAATTTTTAAAAGAGCCCTTTCTCTCTCCTCTTCTTCTTCCTCTTTTGAGCCAACACAAGAAAGAGGGGGGGAAAGCAGACGGGAGAAAGGAAAGAGAGCTGGGGAGGTGTTGTAACCTCTTTTTTCTTTCGACACTCTTCCACTCCACTTGCCTCTCCACACCACTCACTTCAAGACTCTCTCTCTCCGTCTCTCTCTCTCTCCCCCCTGTGCCGTCTCTTATTGGTGAATGTGAAATCAGTCGGTACGGCACCGAGGCTCAACTAGAGCAGCAGGAGCAGCAGCCTGCGCTTGACAGCTGCCTCCAGCGTTCCTCCACCGGAGCCGTGTTGCTCTGCATAGAGGAGTGCGCCGAACAAACCGGGATCCTGCAGACGGTACTGTAAAATTCAGCGTCCCGGGGAGGAGGCGGGGGGTGGAGGGGGGAGAGTTTTGAGGGAGGGGGTGGGGGGTGGGGGGAGAGCAGGAAGCTGAGAGTCGTGGTGGGGATCTCTGCGGGGAGGGGGGTGCTGTGTTGGGGATGATGCTGGTGATAGTGGAGGACTAACAGATCGCTCCCCTTTCTTCTTTTCACCGTCTGCGACTGCGATGAGTTGCATTGAAGTTGTGGCAGTTTTAGTTCATTGAAGAGAAGAAGAAGGAGGCGATGCTGAAGGAAAAAAAGACTCTCAGAGAAAACCTTAAAATATGCCACAGGCAATTGGGAGGCGCAGCCTATTTTCCACTTGTTTTCTACTTTTAGCTGCCGATAGCTCCTCTGCCTTTTATTTTCCCTCTTTTCCTCCGAACTTGCGATTTGGTGACGTTTTTGTTTCGGTGAAAAAATAATAATTTTTTTTAAAAGCACTGTTTTTTCAGGTGGCGTTGTGGCAGATCAGAGGCCAGATGAAGTTGGTGTGAAATACCTCTGTGTGTGCCAAGCTATATTACATTACATGCTTTAGTGTGTTTTCCATCTGGCGGCTATAAAGGGGGAGGGGAACGAGGGAGAGAGAGGGAGGAGAGGAGGGAGGATTGGCTATCTTCTAGACAGCACTGTAACAATGAGCCTGCCTCAGCAATTTTCAAAACATATCATCAATACACGACTGGGAGCTCGCGCTTTTAAATATTAACCCTGTGGCAACCGGGGCAGGCTGCGGAGAGCTCAAGTGGTTTTGCGGCATCCTCTGGAGCCGGATCATCCAATAAAAGACGTCCTGGGGGATGAGCTAATTTGCTGTAGGATCCTAAAGAACATTTGCCAGTTATAGAGCACATTGGCCTAATGAACAGAACAGATATATGCAGGTTATGTTACCCATCAGTAATTGCCACATAAGGAGCCCGAGTTAGATTTGCAGCTGGCTTTGAGCGAATTGATACACAAGGGGCCTCATTCATATGGTGTAACTGTCATCTTAAATTTATCACCCGTTTTATTTTTTTCCTCCTCCTTCAGAAAAAGCACAAGTGAGCGGTGAAATATGAAATGGCACACAGACAAAGAACCCCAATTAGTAACTTTGCAAATATTGTGATGTTTTAAGAAGCTTTTCATAAATCAAGACACGCGCCATATAATTCTTACACCACCCCCCTCCATCACATCGCACAAACCAGCATCTCCGTTGCTTTGCACGCACGCAATCTCCCCACTGGCATCACGGGATGCACATGCAAGGCTTCCATATCTTTATATATGTCCACCAGAAGTCAATGGATTTACATTAGCAATCACAGAGTGGATAACCGCCCCAGTCCTCCATCAATCTCTGATGGGAAATAAAAATGAAATGCACTTCTCAGGCAACTCAGATTAAGGATCACGCTTTTATCAAATACTGAAGTCTATTTCAAGTCGTGCTCATAAATAACTGAGGGGGGAGAGAAGCAGGAAAAGAACGAGTTCGGAGGCAAAAAAGAAAAAAAAAGAGCAGGACAGGCTGGAGAGCGGGTGGGGGTGGGTGTAGGTGCAGACAGAGAGCATCGCGGTCCGGAGCTAAGGCCACTTAGGGTTGGGGAGAAAAGAATCAGAGGGCATTTAAGCATTACGTAAAGTCTGCATCTCCTGTCTAGGAATCTACGCCCGTTACCAAGGGAAGTGCAATGCAGGTAAACACGGTGTTGTTTGGGATGCTTTTCCCTTCTTCCTGTCACCTCTCTGAGTTGCATTTCTCCCATACTCCACCTACTTACAGAGCATTGGAGTGGCTTTCCCAACCATTTAGATTTCCCACCATAGTCTAGACACTCCCCAGAGACTCCGCCATCCATTATAAAGATGGAGCTTTCAAACTGAAGAGGAAGTGAAGGCCTCACACACAGAGTGTTCTGCCTAAAATGTCCGTCTGTCTCCGACCATCGCCGGCTCGAGATCTGCCGTCTTAATATTTTATGCCGATCTCACCTCTCGTCCGTAGCGCCGCTACTTACAGAGCATCTTCTGTCGAGCCACACTCAGATCTCGTCGTTAGAAAGACACCAGAGGAGACAATGAGAGTTCTCGCTCTCATCCCTGCGAGCTCCCCGCGGGGTTCTGGGCTATAGTCGCGGCCGGCTCGCCCGAACGCTCGGACCGAGCCGGTGCGAGCCCCGAAGGAAGACGGCGGCTCCACTCTGATGCTGCCAGGCTGGTTTTCTCTAATCACACACTTCACTTTATGGAGTGACCAGTTTTACAACTTGGCGGCCAAGGATCTGCAGCTATGCTCGTTTTATCGATTTATGGGTCTCCATCAGCTCCACAGGTAGGTATTGACATTTCTATACAGCACACGTCACGTGAGGAAAGGGCGCCGGGGAAGGCCGTGCAGGCAGAAACAAGCGGCTAAACGAAGCCCTTTCTCCTCTTTATCTCTGTGTGCTGAAGAAGTTTCATATTACATTTCCATTCCCTTATTATTCTCACACTGACAGGAAGTTGCGGCACTTGCAGGGGCAGAGCACTCTGCTAATAATACTCACATGAGAGATTTTTCATATGAAAATATATTAGAATTGGTGATAAGTAGGCAAAGCTTATGTTTGGACTGTGATTTGCCATAAAGAAAAAAACGAGATATTGTGTAATGCCATCAAGACGCTCTGGCAGCCAATAAATATGCATAAAATAACAAGAAAAAAAAGACATTGTGTTACTTAATTCTGTATCTCCAGCTTTCTGACACAGCCTGCATATTTAGCCTTGAAAATGGTAATGTTTTGCTTCCTATCCCTGGAAGATATCATTAAACATCATTTGTAAGCATACATTACCCTATACGCAGCAAATCGCCCATCTGGTGATTTTGGAACTCGCTGTCTGGAAGACAATAAATTCATTGTATGCTTTCGCATAAAGAATCCCACTAAAGTAATGCCTCCATGTAGACATACGTCGAGTACATTAAACCTAGCCGTGTGCACAGACTGTATGTCGTGTTAATAATGCAGTGTTTACATCTTGGCATTGAGCAGTCAGTACTGGCCTAGGGGTACAAACTGGCAGGGCTGTGCAGTAATTAGGAGCTGTGTGTTGGGGATGTGAAGGCTTGCCGCGTGTCATGCTGATACCACTGCTGGGCGGACCTAGTGTGTCGGCAGCGGGCACACTGAGCGCTACACAAGGCCGCGCCTTGGTGGCGCAGCCGGGAGTCGAACCTTTTACTTCAACGAGTGCTCCTGCGGGCTCAGAGCTCGGCCGCTGCTCGCCGTGCAAAGGAGCGACACGGAGGATGTTAACCTAACGACAGCGGGGATTAGGTGTCTTCACACTGCGAGCGCACCGTGTGTGGTCTGTTTGTGTTAATCCTCCAGGCCTGTTTGCATTGTGACATCAATAAGCTGCACGGATGCCACATTATGTCTGTTATACGTACATATTATATTATAATATATTATTAAATGTTTACTTTAAACATTTGTGCACATCACCTCATTCGTGTTACATACTTGCACCTGTTATTGTTTCTTTTCACGTGATTCTGCATGACTAAATGTATTGTGGATTATTGAAGCATGTGCTTCAGCTTGTTCAGGCAGTCCACAGTAAACATCGTAGATATTAATATGGAGGCTGGTTTAGAAGCAGCTGTATGTTGGGTTAACATTTACATAATGCAACACAGTAATTCCTTTAAATCACATCTGTCTTGCAAATACCAACAAAAACTGAAACACTTGGATAGTCTGCATGGGTGCTCGTCATTGAGCGGCTTGCCCTCGAGCCTCGAAATACACCAAACCAACCTGGACGCTATGGTGGCTGTCTCCATCTTTTATGTATTTTACCATATATTCACGATGTCATGGGGTAAACTCTTCTCGGAGTCACACAGTGGTTATTTTCCATCAGCTTTCTCTTCGTGGGAGGATTTGTCGGAGAAAATGTAAATATGCTAGTAATTAAGCATCCTACTCCATTAAACTCTCGGCTTTGAAAAAGGCACCATGAAGTGACTTTTGAGCCATGAAATATTTTAATCATTTTCCTCCTTCTACTCTTTATAGCTAAGAACAACAGGCACATTTTCCTCAAAAAACAATTTCTGTTTAATTAGAAGCCAAAGCTCTGTTACCTGTGGCGTTTGATGTCCTTCTTTTTGTTACATCTTTTAAAGACTTGTTTACCAGCGTTACTTTGAATTCGCCAGCGCGTACAATATTAAATATACATTTCACTGTAAAAACTCCTGGCTCTTCTTACAGCTGCAATGAGAGTAGCTTTGCCACATGCAACACAAGCAAACCCAACAGGATTCCTAACAGCCTCTTGCATCTCCGTTTGACATTAATTGATAATCAAACAAGGCTTCACATTAGACATTTATGAGATCAGCTGAATTATCTATTTAATGTAACCCAATTATATGCAACCCTTGTGCACCAATCAACGCTAATTCCTGACTCATAAATGACAGCAACAACGACAGATTTAATCAATAATAAACATTGATGAAAACTTGCGACCTGCTTAGAAAAAGGGTAATTAACAAGAAGGGAAAGGGCTTCGTTGGATTTCATCTTTTGGAATATCGCTCTGTGATCCTTCGTGTTTATGCCGTTCACAAGAATCTCCTAAGCTCACATTCCACCATCAGCGAGATTAAGTGTAAAACAAACATTCGCTTTCCCTTTGACAATTAGGGATAGACATTTATCATGAATTCTTAATGCAAGCTTCAGCCGCTCCGGTTCTTAATTAAAACCTTGTAATTTTTATAAAATTCTTGCCGTAAAACTAAATTTCATGAATTATTTAGCCAGCCTTTTTTCAGCACTACTAGCTACACACCCAGCCAGCCAGCTGGGGAAGAACTGAATCCATAGGTGGGCTCACCTGCACTTTAAGGCCAGAGAAAACATCTTAGTTATGCCTTTTAAAAAGTCTAATATGAAATGCATGTGTGTGTGTGTGTGTGTGTGTGTGTGTGTGTGTGTGTGTGTGTGTGGTGGGTTTTCCTCGTCTCCTACATCCACAGCAGAGGATTCACATCCAGGTCTTAACCTTAACTAACACATGTCAACAGAGCGGGCATCAAAAACAACATTACAAGCTTCGGGGAATTCCACACCTGTTAGATTCCACACAAGCGCGTGAAATTCTTCCAACAAAAGTGAAGGTAAGTGTGCACAGAGGGGCCTGCTGCTCTTACCAGTCTTGTAAAGAGGGGCACTCCCAAATGCCAGAGGTGATCGTTCAGCAGTCCGCTGTACACCACGTTCCCGAAGACAGCAATGCTTCCTGACTTACACAACGTGTTTCCTGCAGGGACACACAGAAACACGAGCAGGTGTCACCGAAACGGACAAGAAGCAGCAGAGGGGCGCCTCCAAAAAACACAAATAAAGCAATTCAATCGCAGGAAATCATTGCACAGGAAGAGGCATCATAGAGAATGCAACATTGATTGTTATAAATATTGATTTTGAGGTTTATTGACCTTACGTGCAGTAAGGAATACAGATAGGTGGCTTGGCTACGATCAATAAAGTTACACAATTGGGTCAAGTTGATCTACCAGCATAATATAAATAACCAAATGAGGTTTAGTATCAACAGGAAAACAGTGGGGAACATTTAATATGCCAGAAAATAACCGTGAACTGACCACCATCACATTTAAAGGATATCCTCTATAACCACTTAACTACCCCGTGTCTGTTATGGAATCAGCTCAAAAGTATGAACCCAAAATAAAACAGTTATTGCTCCTAAACCTTTGCGATTATAGTCTTGACTCGGTTCTCCCGTGAGATGTAGCACTTCAGGGACTACTATTAAAATGTCACAATAAGTGATCTGTGATAAATGCACTTCACCGAGGCACATCATTTTGGCAAAGTTTCAATGTATGATAAATTTACAGTTCTGTTTTTTGGGATCTCGAGAATAACGCGCACAAATAAAACACCGAAGCTTTCAGTTTGATGAGAAATGTGCGTTTTACCCAGATGCTACCCAAACGGGTTAATAATGGGCCTTGGTAATCTGTGTTCAGGCCGGCGCAAATTACTCGCAGAAAGTGACACAGCCATACTCTAACTTACTAAGTGCAACGCTGGCATAAAATTTGCATGTTTTTGGTGTTTAATTCAAAAACCAGGGGACTGCTGAAAAATTGATTTTCGAGGGTGCTAGTCCCGAAGTCACGTCCTGTCTCGCAAGTCTTCCGACGCAACCTCTGCAGCTCTCGCCGAGGACGTCCGTCACCTTTACTGTCTGTGATCCGAAATAAACGAGCAGCTTCTGCAGCACCCGATATTCAAATCTGCACCGTTCGAGACTCAAAGTTAAACAACGGTTAATTTGTTGGTCCCCGTGCCTACTTGTTCCTATTAAGTTTTACCATGTGCAAATACATCTTTGGTCAGCTCCGGATCCAATTTAGAAGTGGGGGGCTTATGTATGATTACAATACAAACCCTCAATATTCTCAGTTTACAGCAGGTGCACAAAAAAAAAAAGCAAACAGGACACAAACACAACACACACAGTCCACCAAAGCGCCGCTCTGGCTGAGAATACAGAAACTGGATTTCAATGAGCATTATTGCATAATAGAATGGCAGTGCATCCATTGCTGACAATATAGAAAGATACATGCTAGATATGCCTACCTGTCCTGGGAGTACAGTATAAATATTGTATATATAGAATATCATTAGTATGTACTCACTGATATCCACTGATGCTCTCGTCTGAATCATTGTTAGCATGTTATAGCTGTTTCTCTCCCACCTGAGTATATGATTGGGTGATATTACAAAATGCATAAATACTAATAAACAGCAATAAACTGCAGGTTTAAATGTTAATTAATCTATTGGATGGCTAAACTCATGTCATTCCTTTTCCACTGAGCAGTGTCAACCCACACTTGGACACGGAGACGTTTAATGTGCGATTAGCTTTAAACTCAAAGCGAAACTTTTTACCACACTTTTTCATGCAGTCACGAACGAGCAGGAGCTGAATACCATCATCTTCTTTCTCTGTGAATCGCCCCTCGTGCTGTTGTGTATCGTCTCAGCCGTTTTTAAAAATATATATTTTCGTATTGAACTTTGTGTGTTGTGCCATGATGTATGTGTATAATTTTGAGTTTGTTGTGTTTTGCTGATTTGTGTTCGTTTTATTGTTCTCGTTTTATTGCCCATCCAAGGATGGCCAAAGCAAATTAACTTATGCCATAAACGCTATGGTATGTATCACCGATTGCCGCTCCGCACCGGTCCCCGGACGAATGAAAATTAAACCTTCTCTTATTGATGAATTTCTTACTGTTGAATAAGTTAACTGCAAGTGAGCCCAGAGGATCCCGAATACTTCGGGGTCTATATGAGGTTTTCGTAGTTGCATAACAACAGTGGCATGCTCGGCAGACACACCAAACCGCTAGCGGACTGTCAGGTTTACTGTATCACAGAGAGCATCATCCTTCTTTATAAGTCATGTTCGGTGCCACCGAGCATCACAGTTCGCCCTCTCAAAGACGCTCTTAATTAGCTCAGTGCCAATGAGGTGCCTTCACAAACAAAAACGCACACATGCGTGGCATGCGTGCCCACACACACGGCCCCGAGAGTGTGATGTAACGCACTCTGATGTCCCTATGAACGTGATGAATGCAGCTTACGGAGCAGGCGGCACAGAAAACACAGGTCTCCATTGTAATTTCTGCACAATGGAACGCTGCAAAGGCACACCAGGGGTGGAGTGAAGCAGTGCTGAAAAGCAGCACATGCATTATTTAAAAACAAAAGTAAAAAATGCCCATTAAAGTGTCAGTGGTGCTTTCGGCAGTGCTGGCTTGGGCGCGGTGTGCGTATTACTGTTATTAATGGGCCAGGCGTGGGGGGCATTGCTTCGGTGTGATTGCTCTGCTGCTGTTGCTATCCGCGGTTCAAGCCTCCTCTCTTTTTTTCCCCCCATTTCTTCTCTGTATGTGTGCACGAGGAAGAGAAACAGATAAAGAGCGTGCTACAGACAGAGACGGAGAGACACCGAGAGACCCTGAGTGCACAGTCAATGAGCTCCTACAGCTAATATCATTTCACATTATTGAATGAATATTAAGGCAGAGAGACCTTGTCAGATAAATAGGAGCACCAGTGCTTATATCAAATTCTGATCTGCCTTCACGGCCATGTCTAAAAAAAAATGCTGGGAATGTAGTCAGCATATTGAAAATAAGTGCACACCATTTTTCTTTGCAGTTTAACATCAAGGGCTATACATTACCGCTACTGACACAGCAGAATGAGGTCATTGTGCATGTTGTAATTACAGCTGGGTAAACACTCTGCTCTCTGCTGCAACACTGGAAACAGAGCACTGCGAGACTGACAGAGATAAAAAAAAAAGAGGGCACCGACGCCGATGACTTTTAAGTGTTGGAAAATACTTGCATCAGTGGGAATAAATAAATTGAACACAATGATCACGGGTGTATGATCAATTCCAGAGTGATGCAATGCATTGAAATCAATCAGTGCACCGGCTGTAATGCGGTGCGCAAATAATACATACTCATCCCTGACCTATTCTTCTAGAACCGGTTTGTTATAGTTTTATTGATGGTGTTTATACGCAGGAGACAGAGCACATAATCAAATTTTGCATATTTGCATGTAGAAAATGTCACATAAAAGCGACAACTTAATTTTCCCCCTCACAAACTCTGCAGAACTCTATAGCCAGCGAGCTTTTGTTATTTATTTCTTTACAAAAAATGCATTCAAAGCTGCCTATTCGCGCCAGTGGACCGTCTGTATTTTCCTTCAACTTTAAGAAAAACTGAGCCTAACTAGCGACGTGTTGTCTAGCTGTTCATTTTTTCCTTTTTTTGGTTATTAATCCCCTTTTTTAAGGGCTTGTCTCAGCAGTTGGGTGTTCTCTCATCTGCAGGCTTGACAGCATTGAGCCCAACCTCTGATTAATTATTAATTGTGTGATTAAAGTATGTGTTGGCGGGGGTATGCAAGTGTATGCGTGTGGCTCCGAGGGAGGGGGTAGGAGCATGCAACGTGCTTTACTGTACTTTGCATTATCTACAACTCGGAGTTTTTATTTCTTGCATTTCACAGCAAGAGATTTAACTGCAGGCATCAAATTTAATACCCAAATCACCGGGCATGTACAATACCTGCAAGAGCAGAAAAAGGGAAGGAGAAAGTATTGTTTTATTAAGTGATGCCTTGTTGAGTCTGGCTCAATATATGGAGAGTTTGCTCCACATAGATTTCAAGGCTTACGCGGCTATCAGTATTTCAGGATTGAATCTGCTTATAAATTATTCTAAATGTCAAGATTCAATCTTAAACTTGATCATTTTCAAACTTTTCTAAGGAAGAAAACAAATGTTCACTTGGATAAAAGTGGATTCAGTTCAAATATTTATTATATTTCTCCTATATGCAATCATGAAAATGCACCATCAGTGCATCAGAGAAGATGTATTGACAGCTCTGAAAATTTCTCCATCTTACCAAGTCTGCACTTGAGCCCTAGAGAAAATTCAAAAAATACATTTCTAGTCCATCGCAGCCCGTTTGTTCCAGAATATTCTGCAGCACAAACGAGGTTCAGCCGCGAACGTATTTGTCTCAACAAAATCAAGTTAAACGCTCAATTACAGGCCGAATGAATTAAAGAGATGAGAGGAAAGTTTGGCCAGCGTAGCTACAGTAACTGTGACTCATTATAATTAATCCGAGTCCTTCTAAAAACAAAGCTATAAGCATTTATGGGTACATTTATTTGAAAACAAAAACTGACTAATATGAAAATGCAGAGTGCTGGATCTGAAATATTTAAAGGGATTATTAGACAGTACTAAAACATTCATAAAAGACATCCCTTAGTTCCATCTTTCTTAATTGGGAGGACTTGCTTCTTCATCCTTTATGGTGTAAAGAATATGTGTAGGTTTGGGACTGTTGTTTGGGAAAAAGGCAATTAACTGTAATGATATCACCTTGGGCTTTAGAAAATTGTGATGGGCATTTTCACCATTCTCCAACACTTTATAGTGTAATGTCCATTAGGCAATAATGGAGATAATCATTAGTTGCAGCCCTGCACAGTTTAGCAAAACAAACTAGTTCGTTCACAATGTGCATTATATAAGAGAAGCGTAAGAGAGCCATCTGAGCATAACGTTGTGGTCATTCAGGTGTGTGTGTGTGTGTGTGTGTGTGTGTGTGTGTGTGTGTGTGTGTGTGTGTGTGTGTGTGTGTGTGTTGGGGGCCTTCCGTGCTCCTCTCCTGGCTTTGCCGTTGGAGGTGGGTCGCTTTAAGAATTCAAACTCCACAACGTGCAGCTCATTTCTAGCAAAGAGGCACATTGCTGCAATGCAATAAGGGAAAACAACACTTTTAATAATTCAGGCCCTGAGACCGTGAGGGGGGGGAGGCGGAGGGTGGGTGGGGGTGGGTGGAGGGAAGACGTCTTAAAGTACCGCAGAATGGCTCATTTAGCTCCTGCTACGCATTATTAAAGTTGTATCGAACCCCCTCCTGGGTCTTTCCCTAAGTTTTTTTTTCATTTTCCTTTCCTCTTTCCCCTAAAGCCTGCAAGGTAACCAATAACAGCTACCAACATTTATAAACGACAGAGTATCCTGCACCTTAGAGGAGGAGGTAAACAATGGTGTAGCTCTTAATCTCTCTTTCTCCCTGTCCTCCCCGCTCACTAGTCCTCCGGTCCGGAATTTGTCAGTGCTTTATCCCGTTTGAGCCGTAATACACAGCCCTCTCTGTCCAGATTATTTTCTGCTTGAGCTCAGCCCACAATGCATAAAAAATGCGGGGAATGAACCTTGTGTGGCATCAAATTGAGTAATAAAATTGTGTTCACGGTGGCACTGATGAACGCATGATGGTACCGTTAAGGACGTGTTCAGAGGTACCGTAAATTGCCTCTGAGCCTGATGGCAGTTTCCAGAGCAAAGACGGGGAATATGAATAAAAAATACACAGGCAGAAGAAAAATGGGAGCGAGCTAAAAATGCAGATGTGCTCGTTTTTGGTTTTTTGGAGGATATTAACTCCTCAACGTCCAGTTTCCCACTCCTTCATTACAACGTGAGGAGCTGAATGTTTGATAGCGTCACACAGACTCTGTAGCCTGGCCTCGAAACAGCTTTGTGATGTTTACAGTTGGTAAAATATTAAAGCCCGCCCCCTTTCTCTGTCTTTAGGGCTGCATTATGTGTTTGTGGATCACTGTATACAAATTTCCTTCAAATCATTTGGACACAAGTGGTATTCTTCAGAAACTCTAGCAGAATAATCACATTCAGCCTTACAGAACATTGTTTTAATTTGACGTTCTTACTTTAAGGTACGTTCGATTCCATACGGGCCGAGATTAACTAAAAACCACCACTTATTAAAATCCTCTCAAATCCTCGCACGTGCCGTGCTGGTCAGCCTCTGAACGGAGCTGTTTTCTTTGTGAAAACTTGACATTTCAGAGATACTGTGCAAGGCTTTCAGCCGGCAGCAACAAATTATGATTATAATAATTTATGATTACTGCTTACATTGCACAATACAATGAAAAAAAGTAAAAGCCTATTAAAATGTCCATTTAGGATATATACACCATAAACTGCTGCAGAGGTCTTAAATCAAAGCCTGCTGTGCTGTAAGAGATGCAGAGACTGAAGGCAGGAGGTCAGGAGAGAGAGAAAGACAGGGGGTGTCAGATGTGTTATGATTGGCTGATATATTGGTCTTTTATGAGATATCAAAGTGGCCATGTCAGTGTTGTTCACGGGGTATCGGTCTGATGACCGATTTCATATTCATTGTTGCATATGATATACAACTTCTTTATAAGACACTTTGAAACTGAGCTGCTTCCAAACCAATAACAAAATCCAGAGTTTTTAAGACTAAACACTTTTTGCTTTTTTTCTTGGGTTTGACAGGAAAACTATTTGGTGTGTTTACATTAACTGTTAAGCTAGAAAGACGACCAGCTGGCCAAACAGCCACTCTGGCAAAACTGTTTGTTGTACCAGGGTGCAAACATGGTTTTATTGCTGTTGGGTTGTTTTAACATAGGAGTTGATAAGGACTTCAGCCTCAGCGCGCCACTGCAGGAACTGCAGTCTTTGGGACTTTTATTTGGCTTTATTCTTCAGTTTTTCACCCTGGAAGTTGCAGCTTTGTTTGTTGAGGACCAGTTCAGTGACTGGAATTTCCACTTGGTATTCCTGGTGCAGCCCTGTTATCTACTGTGAAACCAGAGCTGGTCTTGGCATTTATTTAATTTACTTTAAACAGTTCCTTAATATTACTTTTAAACTGTGATCCAAATCTGCCCACAAGCTTCCAAGCAAGAAAGCAATATAATATAATCAATATAATAATATTGCAATATTATTGTGCATAACCAATCAGAGTTGGAGTCTTCTTCTGGGATGTCCTTCAAGTCTTTTGTAGTTTACTGCTAGTGTAACTTTCTAACTGGTATGAAATCACGTGAGTGGCTGTGATGGACTGAATTAAATTAAGTTCAGCTATTTTATACGTCGCCAAGTCACAACAGTCACGTCAGGGCTCTTTGTACTATAAGGTAAAGACACTACAATAATGCAGAGAAACCCACCAACAATCAGACAGTCCTCCATGAGCAAACATTTGGCGACAGTGGGAAGGAAGAACCCCGTTTTAACAGAAAGAGACCTTGAGCAGAACGAGGCTGTGACAGCTGGAGGCGAGGACAGACAGCTAATAAATGCTGTGTGTAGATGTATCAGCTGAAGCATTCAATTAGCTCACAGACAGCAGGAAATACCAACTTTAAAGGGAACAAACTGTCAGGTGGAACAGATGTTTTTCCCCTGTGACAGGCTAGTTTTAGCACATTTTAAATAAAGAAAATAAAACCAATCTGTAATTTTCTAATACGAGTAATTAACACCAAAATGAAACACATAAATGATAATAAGGCTTAAAAAAAGCTGAATCGTTGCCCTGTTGACCTAGATTATGTTTTTACCACCTTATATTTAATGGTCTAAAAGCTATTTCAGATATTTTTCCATCCTGACAGATATGCAGTAAGAAGCAAATTGAATTTTTAGGAAGCACTTTTTAAATTCACAAAATCTGACAGCTACTGCTTCAGCAGGTTCAACCACCAAAGTATCTGCACCTTCATAAACACAGTTTGATGAGGTGCCTTGTACATCAAAGCAATACCAATGCAGCCAGCTAGTCATCCAGCCAGCCTGAACGTCAGAGAAACCAGTCAGCTGCTTTGTCTCCCGCTGAGTGTCAGACTCTGACGTTCCTTTGCCATCTAAGCTGACTAAACACAGACCCCGTTTTCTTCAAAGCTATGCAAATTAGCCACGTTGCTAAGTGGATTCCTCTTCTTTTTTTTCCTCTGTTGGAGAGCCGCAGGGCTGATTAGGCCCAATTTCTATCTACAGAATGTATACACACTTACATACAGTAAAAAAACTGCTGCATTACTGCCCATGGGCGATTCTTAGTGGTCCTTCCTTTCTCATAACACAGACCTGCTTTCAATGGGTCGGTTGTTGAATTTAAAGTGAAAATAATGTACGTTTCTCAGCTGAAACGAAATAAAAAAAAGGAGGTGGGAGGGAGCTCGTAAAGATCAAAGCGCAATGCAGAAAACACACAGCGGCAGTCATCTTTGACCTCAAAAAACATGGCTGCTCTTTGATTGCATTATGTACATTACATGGCAGGAAGTATGCGGAGAACTCAGCAGACCTAATGTGCTTTGGTTGGGATTTTTTTCCACGGCTTGCCATCTAATGACGGGAAAGCCGAACGCTACGGCGTGTAATATTTTATAGCTGCGGCTCCCAGCTTGAGAACTGGGACATCCACAAAGAGTGACGAGTTAAATCTGAGACACGATTTTAATCACGTAATCTGTCTTTTCCTTCATATGAAATATTAAAAAATGTAAAAAAAAAAAAAAAATACCTGATAAAAATTAAGATACTTCGAGAATGAAAAATAATCTTTAAATTAACAATTATATGCAACCCAGTATCTGGCCTCAACAACACTCAAAAACATGGATTCAGACATACCACATGACGTAACATTAACATTAGCATAATATATTCAGCTGATTCAAAATGTAAGCCTTTATTAAGTTACCTTCAATTCCACCTTAAGGTAACTTACTCACTGTTCACTGACAAAACTGTTTTTGGGGTTAATCAGTCCGCGTATTGTAAAATTACTTCAGTATTACAACTCGCCATTGTGTAGCGCTGAGTACTTTTGCAGCGTTTGAGCCGAATCAAAGTGAGCAGGTATGTTGGAGCTGCAGATGTGAGGCAGAGGGGTAGGTGGAGATAAAAGCAGCAACTAATTATTCATAGATCCATGCATACTTAAGGATGCAAAGTTGCAGAGTTACATCTAAGCCATTAAAAAAAACTTCTAAATATGTAATTTTTATGAACACAGACAAGTTTGTAGGAGTCTAAGCCTGCAGAAGAACAAAGGAATCGCGAGCCTAAACTGCGTTTTAACCTCAACATCAAGCAGGCCACCAGCTACCAGGATTCAGATTGGGTTTATAGGCAAATCCTCAGAAACTAGTGGATACAGATTAGAAATTAACCCTGATATATTTTAGCATTAAAGACTTTCTGCTGAAAGCTTTTTCTATTCGGATCCTCCAAAGAGGCGAATATTCTATAAAAGAGACGAACGCTCTCCGATGCTACCGTAAGAGATTAAAATTAAAAAGATGTGCTTGCATCTTCATGCCAGTGTTTTGGAAAGGTCCTTTCCTTGTTGATCGTGGCAAATCAAATGATCTCTTTTTCTTCTTTGCATCCCTTTTTTTTGAAGCTGTTCCAAAAATGGCTCATTGCTGTCTTTAATCATTCCTCATTAGTGCAAAGGCCTGTTCACTTACAGTGGAGAGATTAATAGGTCACTGGCAATGGGCACCATCCTTTGGTCCGAGCTGCGTGGGCCGGCTGAGTCGTGGGGGTTTCGGGATAGTTGGGAAAATAATTGGAAGTGGTGTTATGACCTCTCCTCTTTCTAACGAAACGCAGGGAAGACGAAGGCAAAGGCTGATGATGTGGGGAGGGGTAATTTTGGACTTATCATCATAATAATTATCATTGTTATTGGTGTAAGACGAGTGTGTCGTTGCTGTTGTGGAATCATCCTAAAAACAGAAACCCTATTTGCCAGAGTCATTTCCATTTCATCTTATCATTATCATTATCACCATTATGATTTGTCACAGCGTTTTTATCTTAATTGTTCTCAGCATCATTGTAACATACAGCCGCTAATGACAACCCCGAGATGTGGAGTGCGTGTGTGATGGGGGAGGGGGGGGGGGGGGGGGGGTCTAAATGCAGAGCTAAATAATGCAACTACAAAACAACCAATGGAAAAATATCTGAACTGCCCAGCTGGCTTGAAATGTTCTGGAGACACAAGCGAGAGGAGAGAAACCCAAAGCTGTTTTGATGTCTCAGTCTGGATGTGCGTTGGCAACAAGCGAGGGCCTCGGGATTCCATCAGGCTATTGATCGTTACCAATGCTCAGGTCCTGCTTTACCACCCTTATAAACAATCTCTCTGTCAAGCACACTATAGGGCAACAAATGATTTTATTTCATAGATTTTCGGATTTGATGAATTATTCACTCACACTCTACCCTCGGTGCTGAAGTGGGGAGAGGCTGTTGAAACGGAAAAGACAAAGAAACTTCAACATGTATCACACACAAGCCCGTGTGCATGAACGGTTTCTGTTTCAAAAGGATTTCTTCTTCTTCTGCAGCTTTTTTTCCCCCCCTTTCACCAACCCACATCAGCTCTACTTTGTCAACATCAGCTGAGTGAGAACTCCCAGGGGCTGACAAATCTCCTGTAATCTGCCAGACCTCCCCTGCATGTCCGGTGCTGTTGTTTTCCTGTATCCTTCTAAGTGTTATTGAGTCTGAAAAATTATCAATTTGGATCCGGTCCAGCACCTGTGAAAAGCACAGTATGGCTTCTTTTTTTTCTTGCCAGCGCTGTTGAATTACACCGCCTTTAGTAGCACACACTCTTGGCCCAGATGTTCAGGATAATGTGACAGTAAAACTACAAAGAAAGATGGTTACAGGCGTTAAAACCAATTTACAGCTCGGATTTTGCGACGTTTTCTATTTTGTAGGATGTTTAACTGTGGAGGTCAATTGCTGCATTTTGGTAGCGACGTCTCGTTTCGTGCACGCGTTGCGATTGTTGGCGTCCTTGGACGGCGGCCGAAGGCGTCTGTTTATTGAAGGTCTCTGGTGGCCACAGCTGGATCGCGTCGCTGGGGGAAATACTGCAGCCTATACTGGTGGAAGCTGACTGGGGTCTATAAAATATCAAAGCGGATCGATAAGTCTGACCTCATGGCGTATCCGTGCTTTGCAGGGAGGCAGGGTTAAACCCAGTCGAGAGAAAACAAACGCTTCACGACGGTGATTTGCAGATTTTCCAACAGGACGCCTTTTGATGCTTTCGCCTCTTGCAATAAAGATACATAACAATGTGGCTTCTTTGTGGATGCAACAGCACCAGCTGGAGCCATGCTGAAATTAACTTTAATGCCATTCTCTCTTGTGTGAGAGACAGAGGCTGAATAATGTAGCAGTGGTAGCTCACTTCCTGAAAAATCTCCAAATTCACATGGGATGATGATTGTTGTATTGCACTTGGCATTTGCGTTGTATCCAGTATCAGACCAAGGCGCTCTCAATTGCACCCTGGAGGCTGGAGCTCACTAACTGAAGGGAAACCAGGTCAACTGATAGGGGAATTGTGTAGTTATCTTTATATGTGCGTGCTGCAGATACAGCGGCGCAGCTCACGCTCACAGCTCGCTACATTTTACAAAGCAATCAGGGCCCGTCATCGACACAGGGCTAAACTACAGTAATCCACTTCTTGTTTACTAATGAATCGCCATTTAGGGACGCAGCTCATTTCTTTATCGGGCTGAGGGCGGGGCCGACACTTGGGTACATTCACATGCGAGTGAGGGAGCGCAGGCGCGAGGGGCGAGCGGCAGCCTCCCAGACTTGACATCCCATCGTGCTCGCTGGGCGGCTTGCTGGCAATGCAGAGTCTGTTTGTTGTGCATCCATCAACCCCGGTGTCCTGGCCAGGAGCCGATCGATAGCCAACACAAAAGCTCATTGATGACAGACAGCTCTTGACAAACATATAGCATTTTTTCTGTCTAGTATAGCAATAATCTCCAAGGTCACTGCGAGTCATTCGACGGCGGCCGGGACGCGAGGAGCTCCTACCGAGCCTTCCGTGTCTTTTCACGCTGGGGAACAAAAACGGCCTGATGCATTTTAAGTCAGCGCTGAAAGCTCTTGGCACATTGTTAGGCAGCTGTACACAAGAAGAATGAAAGCACACATTCTTGACAAGTGGCGAAGCTGCTGTGACATGTCACTGACTGACAGCTAATGCCCCAAGGACACACGAGCAACCCGGCACTTAATACCGTAACAGAAGGCCAAATTACTGGACAATCTCGGTCAGCATGATTGCAAATAGCGGTTAATATTTTAGGAACGCTTTCATGAGAAATCTTAGTGTTCTGTTTGCCTGCTGCAAAAGTTTGTTTATGTGACAGCCCAGGAAGTTGCACAGCCACACATGCGAGCGCGCGCACACACTGAGACTACAGGTGCGTTAGGGCACAGACTTGGAGTTATAATAAGAGGGCCAGGCTCCCCCCCCCAGGCCATCCTGCCAGCTGGCCGGACTGAGCGTGAGTGATGCCCGAGTGAGGCAGCCCCATTAGGGAAGTGCTGGTGGTGAGTGCAGGATAGCTCAGGTAATTAAAGCCAAACCAAAGCAGGCAGCCGAGGCGGGGGCTCCCAGATTTATGTGGCTGAGTAATGCACATACTGAAGTCAGCTCGCCATCCAAAGGCCTCGCTCTCTTACAAACAGTCTCAAGAGGCATTAGCTTCCTCACCACTCTGATGCAGCCTATTACTCTCGCTCACTCCATCTAGTTCTTCATTGCTCCGCTGTGTGACTCACACAGAACATCAACATCTTTGACAATTACGGCTAGATTTAGATTTTCTTTGATATTATTAGTCAACCGCCGCCTCATGAAAGGCTACTCGCTGACTGGCACATTAGGCTTGATTTAGGGCATTTATTTCAACATTGTCAATGGAAAAAGCATCTAAATGTGCCTAACCTTTAGTGCATTAAAGACCCGTTAATGCATTGTTAGAAGAATAATGTCATATTAAGTAAAGAGACGCATTGCGGGAGCGTCGCGTTATCATCGGTACAAATGTACTTTGGTTTTTCTTTCCAGCATTTTTTTTTCTTTTGTTGTCGTCTTTAAAAAGAATTATAAATCCTTAATGTCAGGGTTAGACCGCCAGAGTTTTGGATCATGTAGAATAAACTTTACAGGTTTTCTTCTGTCAAATATCAAACATGCAAACACTGAAAACAAATCCCACACACACACGGCAACGCGCCGCCTCACAATACAGATGTGAGCAACTGTGGAGACGGCGCTGTGAAAGCTTTCTCTGACGTGAGCAATAAAGCGAGAAGCTGGTTGGTGAGACGCGGTCAGCCTGGACTGCGCTTGTCTTTGAAATTCTGCTTGATTTGCTCTTTGTTATCACGAGTCTGTCTCTGTGATCCTGCAGACATCCACCGTAAGAAGGACAGTTTTTAAGTCATCTTTGAAAAAAGACACTCTCGGTCTGCAGATGTCGAGGTTTGAGTACGAAGCCGAACAAGGATGAGACATTAGCAGCTGCGTGGTTATCGCTGTATGGAATGATGGAGCTGCAATACAGCGATGATGCAGTCCCGGTTTCAGAACGGCGACATCCCTACAGCCAAAGAACGAGTGTCGAGGAAAGGGTGTAAACTGAGAACATTCAGCAGATTTGTAACGCCACACGAACATATACGATTTTTGAAGATGGGTGAGGTCCGAGAACGGGTGTGCAGTGCGAGAAAAATAAAAGGGAAGCTTATTTGAGAGCAGCTATGATCTTTGCTACACCTTGTCACTTTCTCCTGACACACATTAACGTGATGCCGAACATTTCGCAAAATGATAACAGCATGTCTGAGCAGCAGATAGATTCCTGAAGTCAACACTGTCAAGAAACTGTCAGAATAAAATCTCAAAGATGAAGCTCTCAGAGGAAAGCGACCACACTCTGTTTTGAGGTTTTTGGTCGATCACACCTGTCAGCTTGTACATTAGTTACTTATATGGGGCCTTGTTAGCCGACTGATGATGTGAACAGCTACGGGCTACCTGCTGCTGCGGATCGGCTTATTTCTGACCGGCATCGCTGATCAGATGTGCCGTAAAAACAGATCAGCTTAGATACTCAAACAGAGAGCTGAGATCAGGGGTGACTGTAAGGTAGCATACAGTAAATCCAGCCTCCTGTCAGATCACATTTCATTCCCATCTCCACAGATGGAAAGATAGCCGGAGACGTATCAGATGGACAATGCTTAGATTGTCAAACAGAAAAACAGATCAACGAGAGAGAATGAGAGCCAGGCGGGCTTGTCCTCGGGAGGGACAGCAAATGAGAAAAAAAAGCCAGATGGGCAGACAAGCATAAAGTAAATCATGGAGAAGCTCCTCAATACCAAAGCGGTATGGGGAATGGCAGGGCAGGTTGGGAAGAGTTAGCCGCAGTGTGCATCAGCTAGCATTATCAATGCTGACAGGCAGACAACCCGTTTATAGGGAAAGGGGGGAAAAAGCATCAAGGAAATCCTGCTCGTCTATCCCCAATTGAATTACTGCCGTGATCCAAAGATGGGAGGAGTGAGTTGGGGTGGGGATGTGGGGGGCGGTTGAAGGAGGTGGGGTTGGTGGGGGGGGGGGATAATATTCTTTGACGAGAAGGGCCGCTCCAAATGCGCACAGAAAATGTATATCCGTACAGTCCGTCCCCCAGGGCTCACATCTCACAACTTTGCCCATCTATTTTTATTTGTTCCCCGTGCTTCTAGTTAAAGCAGTGCTGCAGCCTACAAAATGGAGAAAGGGGGGAGGGAAGGGGAGAGAAAGGGAAAAGGGGGGAGCGTGGAAGCACTGCTGGGAGGAGATCGCATGACCCCTGCGATGCCGCTGGAATACTAATGTCACACAAAGTTCCCTGGAAAAAGCTACAGAGGAACAAAGTGCACAGAGAGACATGCGTGTATACACCGCGCAGTCGCATATACCCACCCGCGCGCGGGAGGAAACGGTAAAGTCGCTGAATAACTCGAAAAAGGAACGCGTCCGCCAAACAAGCCCCTTCGGACCGACGGGAATCTGGATGAGACGCCAGCGGCGTCCAGTTTAGCCAAACACGCCGTCTAATCTCTCATTAAGCTGTCTCACCCTGAGCCAGCTGCCACAATACACACAACGTGATGCAAACATCGGTAGATCCTGCATCTCACAGGAGGCTTCCGATTTATTAAAACTCGGGTCTCATTGTTGTTCTTTACTTCATTATTTCTTAATTTTGTGCTCTCCCAGCTAATGCAAAGTGCTGCGAAACAAGAAACTTCAGCTCAGCCAAGTTACGAAGGTGAGGCCACAAGTGGGTTCCCAGGAAGTGCATGCACGTGCATGAAAACACCTACATCGCTGCAATATGTACAGCGGGCGAAAACAGGAGGCAAGTAAAACTTCCTATTAAACCAGCTTTAATAATGTTGGCTGCAGTTCATCGAGAGGACGCCCGCCCTAAATGAACACAAGCGAAAGGAACGAACAGGCAAAAAGAACAAAGTTTATTTTATCTGATCATTCATAATGCATGCTGACAGGTCAGTTAAGGATTTATGACAGGACATACTTCTTTGATGGCACCCATTTCCAAATTATAACTACAACAGATGTTAGCAGCGTGGTTAAATTAAACATACTTGTATATCAGAAGCAGCTGGCTGCCACGGTCGAAGGTGACTGCTGTCAGGTGGCGGCAGCTAAAAATTTGTTGCTGCTGCTCGTACGCGGCTCAGTACTAACGCGGAAAAGTATACAGCAGGGAAAAAGACGAGAAAAAGGAAAAAATAAACACATTTTTATTGTTTTATCAAAAATAAATCAGAAAACACACAATTTTTCTCTCTTTTTCACTCATTTTAGTTTTTATTTATCCTGCGAGAACTCCTCATGAAGCTGAACTGTCTGGTTTTTGGTACTGCAGTGCCATAAATAAGCAGCCTCAACCCCCGGGCCACGGACCGGTACCAGTCCGTGAGTCGTTTGGTACCAAATGTATGGTTTTCAGGGTTTTTAACGTCAACTCTGTTTCCCTGGGTCTTTTCCCGTGTTGTAGTTGTGTGTCTTATTTTGAAAGGAATATTTACACATTACCATAGCGACCAGAGAGCATTAAGTAATGTTGTTGCTGCATTTCACTAGGACGCTGCTAATAAAGTTACACAATTCAAAATATGCTCAGACACCAACACAGCTCTACTGTATTTCCTACTTTGCGAGTGCTCGATGGTTTCAGCATCGGCGTTATGGCCGGGGATGCGTGGCTGACCGAAGGAATGAGCTGTCAAAACTTTAAAAAAATAAGATTTAACTTGCAATAAACTGTAATTATTCTTAAGTGCGTCCAAAATCTCCTCGCTGGAAGCTTTTAGTAGCTTTGCAGACTGCACATTAACCATTGAATTCTACAGTACCAGTGTTTTAGCTCTCAGAGAGAGACTGATGCCCCGGCAGAAATTGTTGTATTACTGCCGATGCTTCCCCTCAGCCGTCGGTGAGCAGGAAATAGGAAATGATGCATAAGTACCAAGGATTTACTGTCACATACAGTATGGCTGTCATCACACAGAGGTGCATCATGAAGATATACACCTCCAATCCTCCGTTTCTACTCAGCGTCTTTATATCTCCGCCTTAACCCAAATCCCCGGCTGGCATTGGGAGGCATCGGTGGGGGTTTAAAGGTGGGGGCATTTCCTCAGTCACACCTGCCTATTATGTTTGCTACTCAACTTAATGGCACTCCCAAGTACCCCAAATGTCTTGGTGAAGATCATTTTCTTGACAAAATGCTCAACTCTGGAAGCTATTGTGCAATATTTCCAGAACACCTGTACATAAGCTTGTTTGGTTGGGGAAAAAAATGATGCAAGTCTAAAGAATCTACCCAGCGTTTCTCATTATTATCCATTTTGTCTCGCTCAACACCTCAGCTACTATCAGTAGGTGGCACAGTTTGAAGTGTATCATAATACCCAGGCAGTGCTGGTACCTCGCCGAAACGGGGAGATATCCACTAAAAGCAACTCGCAGCAACATTCATTTATAGTTCACGTTTTCATTAATGAGTTATAAGCATGTGACCGCCCAGAAGATGCGGCTGTAGTCATTAACACAATGCGGCCGCCTCATTAATGGGGACAGACCATTTGGAATGAGCCAATTGAGCACATGCTGCTTAGCCAATCCCACGCGTTGCTGTACGCCATTGATTTCATTTGACCATTATCGTCCGAGGTTGTGACCAAAATTAGATGCAGCCTGGATAATTATCTGACAGTCGGCAGCTAATTATCAGGCTGCAGGGAGACACGTACACAAGAGAGGGTCACAGAAACCTCCTACCATCTCTCGCAAACCAGTCATGTGCGAGGCTCGTGTTGGAGACAACAGTGAAGGTGGAGATCAGGTCGAGTGATTTCACTTAAGACCTGAAGCAGGTTCCTTCAACAGAAACGGAGTGAAATGAAGCTTATTGTAAAACCTGGCCAGACTACAAAAAACACGGCTCTCACAAAAAGGCAGGAGGGAAAAAATATGAGGCATGATGCTTGGCCTGATTTTTATCTGATGAAAATTATTTCCATCATTCACGTAACGGCGGGAGGACTCTGCAGACAGAGCCAGCAGACCATAACACACACTGTGTAGTCAGTCAGCCAAACAAATGAGTGGAAGATCAGGCATAATAGCAAATTAGCACTGTGCTGCTTCCCAGGGATCAACTGCTGTTTGGTCTTTTGTTTGGCAGAGATTCACGAGGAGATGCCGACATTAATGGGGGATTGTAGTGCTGGGGGACAACTCTTGAGGTCAAAGGTTACCCTAACTAATTACCTAAGATGCTATTCCTTTCTGCTGCACACAAAGGGATGATATTGTTGGAGAGAATGACATAAGCAAACAGCATTGGCATTGCTTTCTTTTTCAATTTACACAACTCACTAACAAAAGCAGCTGAAATGAAAAACCACAAAGCAAGAATGTGGATTCCAGCTTCTCAAATGAGGACTACAAAATCCAGCTTCTTATTCCTGTGATGTCAAGTTGTTTGGCTTTTGCTGGTAAGACCAAGCTCACATTAGACACATGCTCTCGTAGATTAGTTTTTAGGCACCTAATCCTATATTTAACAGTGATTCGTGAAAAATGTATCATTTGGTCTTCGTGTTACCAAACGCTCTCAGTAACAATGACGGCAGAGCTTTGACACACATGCACATTTCAGACGACACATCAAACACACCGATGTTGATGCAACTGGCAAATTATTAGTAATTATAAATATATTTAAAAGAGAAATATGATTGTGGTCTAGCAAAGGAGACAGACAGCGTCCACGTATTGTGTTTGCTGAGCAGACCCTGGACACACCTTGCTGCATGCGCAGTCCTTTCAGTGGCTTATAAAATGTATAATGTTTCCAGTTTGGCCAGTTCCTTTTTATGCATATATTAGTATTAGTATGGAAGCAACAGTTGCTGATGTGTGGACATCAAACCACAAGTTCTGGTTGTAATATTTGGTTTCTGACTTCCTTCAGAGTTATGGCTCAGTCACGTAGGTGTAGGAACTGGACGGACACCCTGTAACTTTATGCGGCGACCAAGTTGTTGAGGGTGTTACACATGACCACTTTAGACTGCAAGGTGATTTCACAGGTTCCAAATAATCATGGTCTGAACTGGAGGGACTGCAATCATTTTTAGACAGATTGACAAAGGTTTGCAAATAACGTCTTGATGCTTGCTCAATCATCCAGGTAAGTAAGTCTCCAAAGGTTGATTCTGTTCATGTGGACTTTTCCCCAACCTCACAAGCGGTTGCTCTGATGAACTTGTTTAAAATGCGTCTCTTTGCAGTTGTGGACCCGACTCAACTTGGAGCCAACAGGTTGTACTCCGAGCACACTCCTATATAAAAGCAGAAAATCTAGAAAAATAAACAGCATATAAAATGCAATGATTACAAAGGTGTTCGCGATATATTAGCAGTAACCTGAGGTAAACACAGGTTTTCTTGTTGTGTTTTTCAGACAGCTAAAGGACATCGAAGCCTGCAAACGGCAGCGCTGTCCTCAGTTTCCTGTGACCACCAACTTTTTTCCACTCTGAATGATTAGCTCGAGTTTCCTAAACCAAAACCAAACCTTGACCACAGAAAAACTGAGATTTTATTTGATCTTATTTTCTAAATAATCGTTCAAAGTTTCAGCGACGCTGGTAAACAACGCTATCCTGCTGTTAGAGTGCAGTAAGCTAAAAATACTTCCGTTGTTGTATGGAGCCGTACGGTAATGAATAATTAATGTTTTGCTGCATAATTTACATTTTTCAACAATATTACATAAATTTAAGACCTCGCTGAGTATTGCTCCTCTCTCCCCCCTTTTTTTTTTAACCTGAGAAATTACACTTCCACAAGAATATCCTCCTCTTTTTCAGCGACAGTAAACACACCGCAGACTTCCTTAAGCCCTCATGCGTGACCCCGGAAGTACATCGGCAGGAAGCCCCCAGCAGACATGGGTTGCCATCGGGCTTGTCCGCCTGGCTCTTGGTAAACAATCTGCGTGTTTGTGTGAGCGATGGGCACGTCGTTTGTTTTGCTAATGGGTGTTTTTCTCCTTCACACTCCGCGGGGAGTGCTATCTAATGAGCCGCCCACCCGCGCTTTCCCTCCTGCAGCCCCTGTGCCCTGAATGTGCGGCTTTAACCCCAGTGCAGAGGAGGATGGATCACAGGGGTTTGGGCCACACACACACACACACACACACACACACACACACACACACACACACACACACACACACACACACACACACACACACACACACACACACACACAAATAAGAGACATATATTCATGCAAACTCAACTAAACACGCAGAGGAAGAAGAAAACTGATCAAAAAATATATTATACATAGTTAAACATTGATAAACATGCTCTCATACACCCACGTGAATATACCCATGTAGCTATTCCCATGCTAACACACAAAAATCTTTAACTGCTAACACATGCGACATTTGTGAACTGACAGGAACATGGTATCTCAGCTTTAGTGCTCTCTCTAATGCACCAGGGAGAGTGTTAAATATACATGTGAACCTATGAAGCCAGGCCATTCGGCTTCTTAGGATCATATCACACAGAGGATGGCGCAAGTCTGCTGCTGATGAAGGAGGTGCAGTGATCAAAGCCCGTGCATATATGTAAGGATGCGAGTTTATGTGCTTCTTATAAAGTTACCCCATTGACTGGTTGGATGTCATGTTTCAGACGATGACAGTTTGAAGTCGAAAAGAAAGAAAATTCAGGACAATTATCTCTGTCAGCCTTCTGTACGTGTTTGTGGAAGGCTGCCTCTTTCCAGCGTTTTGAATACAGTAATGATCACATGGCAGAAAATGTTTTACAACACTCAGTATTTCCAGCACAAGTGCACGATATTTGTGGACGGGCTGCCAAAGGGCACCCAGGAGAATTCTAACAATAATATATAACAGCGATGTACCAGGGTAACTTTTATTTGAATAAAGAAAACCCATCCAGCACTGGTGCAGATTGTGCTGCTGTTAGCTGTTTCTACAGGTCAGACCCACCGAAGGTGTCGGTAGCATGTGGCTTCTCAAGCACTGTCTTCTAATCGATACCATCTTCCCTTCAAGATCATCTTCCCATGCTCATCTGCGCTGCTTCCAGCTGCCATTTTTAGACCGTTCCCTTTCTGTGCGCTGGAACTGACGCCTCCCTCTAGCGTTACTACGCTGACCTTTCACCTGAGTGAGACAAATATAGCCACGGCGTGGGTGGTGACTTCTGTGTGACAGAGAAGCTGATGCCTGCTTTCTCTGCCAGATTTTAGGTGTTAAAATGGCAAACAAGCAAGTGAAATCAATGAGTAGGGAACTTCCATAGAGTGATCTCAAAATAGGAGCGGCACCGGATGCATGAGAAGATGACCCTGAAGGAGAGAACCGTTTTACGGACAAAGTTGTGCAGCGACTATTAGCGATACTGAGGTCTGCAGGTAAACATTTAAAAAACCGTAAGAAATACTCGTAGTGCTGAACTCACCGAGAAAGCAAACAACTTTTAAGAAAAGGGCAACCACTGGCAGCATCTGCCTCTGAGTGATTAGATTTATTGATGCTGCTGCAGTACATCTTCCTTTTTCTGCAATTAAAGTGTTGCCATCCTGCACCCTTAGCCCATCCATAGCCTGCATATGTGATCCATAGTTAAAAAACAGACCCAAATCCAGACAAACAAGCAGGTACTTGGAAGAAAAAATGGGATTTTAATAAACTTAGAGGATGCTGCAGTTAGAAGAATGAATTCAGCTTTTCTAGTTACAAGTGCTGGAGGACAGCACGACCCTCTGTAAAGGTCTGAAATATTACAGCAGATAACAGGAAATAATGGCTGTAAACAATACAGGTTTATGTGACGACTTCTTTTATGTAATGCAAAAGCACTGTGTAAAGTATTTAAGGACATTATGAAAAATGTTTTCCTTTTAACATTAGCACCAGAGGCCAAATATTGCAATAAAATAACATTATTGTAAACATGCTTCATGTATGACGGCATATGGATGCCGCCATCTCGACCTAAGGCATAGGTTTTGATGTGCACGCCACGCTATATTCAGATTAGTGTGACATCATATAAAATGCCTTTAGATTTGCTAACCATCTGGAGGCAGGCTGAAACAGGTGTTCCTCCAGAGTGGAGGCGCTCCCTCAACCCAAATCTCTGCATCGATGAGAAAACACATCAATAGCGAACAGCACATCGGAGCGCAACAATCCTGAAATATCTATGCAAATAAAACAAAATCCCGCGTCTTGAACGTGCTGAACGATTATAGTGAGAAAGGCCTTTTTTGTGAATGGGATCGTTATGTTTTCTAATACAGCCTGATTTCGAAAATACCCCCACAAAAACAAAGAAGAAACACTAAAAGACGGCAGTGTTTGATATAATTATGAATTCAAGTCATACGGTTATTTTAGCTGAGTGAAGATGGTTCATCCAGCTCACTCTGCCTCCCAGGGCGTCTCTATATTCATATGTCAGATGATGAACGGCGCCAAAGCCATCACGGATGAAGCGGCTGAGACAGGCAGGGGCAAAGTGCTGTGGGTAAGAAGAATAAGGAACAGCTTTCCTGGGAGCGCCGAGGCTATATGGGCCTTCTGTAAAACAGTGGCACAAAGGAAGGAAGAACTCTTTTTTTTTTTTTTTTAGACCATATGCTCCTGTTCCACACAGGAGCTCGCCTGAATGGGATATGAGGTCCAGAGACACTGCCTGTCCAAGCCGAGCAGGTGTGCTGCCGAGGCTTTCAATCACACAAACACACAGGCGAACACACACTCGCGCAGACACGGATATATACTGCTGTTTACACTCTGCAAAGCCATAACGCAACACGCTTTAATGCAGCAGCTGCCCAGATCGGCCATCTCAAGCCGGGACACTGCATACTTACACTGTTAAGCAATTTTCAGTGAGTAAAATTAAAGTTTTATGAGTACGACCGTATAAGAAAGCATCACTGGAAAAAATGTAAAAGGGCTGTCAGTGCTGCTGCTTTCATCCATAATTCTAGGCCTGAAAACAATAACATATATAGAGTGGTCCTTCAGCAGTGCTGGCCATATCCCTATTAAATTTGCTGTAGATACTCATTGTCCCCATGCAGTTTATTCTTTTGATTTCAAATGCCCTGTGACATTTGTGCTAGCATCAACAAAAGACCAAAACATGCTGTGGTGCACAATAAATATTGATCTAGAGCAAGTTTTAAATTTTTTAGTCCAGCGAGGATGCACTCTTATCTATTATGGCGACACTGTCCTCTTCAAGCATCTACAGAGCACTCTTGTAAGCTTTTGCACTCTGGACATTTGCATTGAAGAAACGATGCTTTCACAAAACTGCTCAGGCTTTTCTTGGCTTCACACAGCTCTGTTTCTTACATTAACTTATCACAGTTACATTATTTAATGATATAGTAACAGTACGCAAAACAGTGGCTGGAAACAAATAGCATTCTTGTGACTGTGCAATTTTGTTGCCTTTTGAAATAGTTACTTTAGAAATGGGGTCACAAATAACAACTCTGATGTGCCAAATAGTGATTCAAGTGTCAGTCTGCTATCAGTTTGTGACTGAATGGGTCAACTTTAAATACAGCAAGTCTGATAAATCAACACAAATCACACATCTGTTACAGATATTCACATCGGCTACATCGGCAGCTTTTCTTTTATATGGGAATAGAACCAGTTGAGTCAACTCCACTATTGCAGACAGGTCGGCTAATTACCAAATACTGACTCACATTATTTCCAATCTGTTGCTAATGTGTCTGTGTTAGTTTTACATGAAAACAAATCTTCATCAGTCAGTCTCAGAGTGACTGCAGTCAGCCCGAGTCAGTCTGTGATTGTTTACAGACTGGTTCCCTGTAATCAGAATCAGAATCAGAATCAGAAAGGGGTTTATTGCCAAATGTTGAGCAGGTTTACAACATTAGGAAATTGCTGCGGTGCTTCAGTGCAAACATAGTGTCATAAATAACACTTAAATAGACTTGGAAAAAAATAAAAGTAGGGATAAGAATTAAAAGTGCTACGTGGAAAGATATGTGCATGAGATATACATGAGATATATACATGAGAATAAGAATTAAGAGTGCTACGTTGAAAGATATATACATGAGTGCAGGTGGTGATCAGTGCCAAACATAGAATGATGCAGTGAACACAGCGTAGGGTCATGTGTTAGTGGCGGGTACAGTCATATGGTTATTGTTCATGTGTCCGACAGCAGAGGGGAAGAAACTGTTCTTATGGCGAGAGGTTCTGGTGCGAATGGACCGGAGCCTCCTGCCTGAGGGGAGCAGGTCAAACAGACGCAATCGCCCGACGATCAAGACCCCCAAAGGTTAAGGGTGTTGCACGCCAAAGCTGATTGCCTTAACACTTAAAATCAGACTTTGACAGCAAAAGAATGTAAATGCAACTGGTTTTTCCAAGTTGCAGGGACAGAACCGTCCTACTTTCCGGAAGGTTACATCTTAAGTTGAGACTTTCTATAGACAGGGGTGCACATAAGTGGTCCGGAGGTGCACATGTGCTGTCAAAATAAAAGACGCACACCAAATGAGCTGGCTTCAAACAAATGCTAGCTCACCTCTTGCAACCACTTTTCAGAAAATATGCGCTCCTTTTGTGGTTCGGACTCCTGACATTTCTTTGGAGGTGGAGAAATACCAAAGTAATTGCTTAAAGGAGCTTCTTCGACATCTTTAAGAGTTCTAAACAAATGTCTGTCCTCCTCCAGAAAATCTTATGTACGCAAACGCGCGTCGCAACTTCTTATCTTTTATTTTGACGGCGCATGTGCACCTGCGGACCACTCATGTGCACCCCTGTCTATAGACCAGTGCTTCCCAAACCTTTGGAGCCACGGCACATATTTCACATTAGAAAAATCACACGGCACACCAACAAACAAAAATGTCCCAAAAAGCATATTAATAATTAGCGGAATGGCCTCTGTTTGTCCCCAGTATACCGTTTTGCTTTCTTCTGACCACTACTCATGCTCGGGCCTTCATCTGGGTCGCAGTTTTCTCCAGGACCAGGTCAGACTGACTACTTTTTCTTTTCAAAATGTATCTATTGCCATTACGCACTGCATCGACTCACTCGCAACGTGACTATTATGTAATTTCTTCTTCTTCTTCTTCTGTTTTACTGGCAGTTGGCAACCCATTTAATTAGAGCAGGTAGTTGTGCTGCCTTCTAGTGGAAGAGAATGTAACTGCTTTGCTTGTTACTCGCGCCAGTCGCTTACAGTACCAATCAGGTGGAACCAGATAATCTTCCACGGCACACGTGATCATGTCCCGGGCCTCAGTGGTTGGGAAACACTGCTATAGGGACTCTTAACATTTCTAATCATAGTGCTACATGAACTCTATATGCAGAACAAGAAAGGGGAAGTCTTGGCCCTGATACCCTCAGACTTCGCCAGAAACCCCGAGCTCTGCACCACTGTCCCAGGAGGCTGACAGTTAATGACTTCTGAGATACGGCACAAATGTTTAAAACATCACACAATCTCTACTCTGCACATGGTGATCGTGTTATCGAAACCAAAACAAAATGATTTTATTAATACTACCCATTTTAAGGTCTCCTTTATGAAAAAACACAGGAAACATGTGGAGGGTGTAGAACATCCACTTAACTGTTTTAATTTCCTTACTGTCGAAAGCCCTCCAACATACCGCCGCTCTAAAGCGAGGCCAACTTCCAATTTAAATTGTTCTAAAACGTGCTTTTTTGGGGTGGATTTGATATTAGACTGACGCTTTATCCAAATGAGGCTTTGCACAAATTACAATATTACTGCAATATGTTTGTGGAAACGCACAGATCTGACTCGAACACGCGGGTGGACGCGCACACATCCATTAATGCAGCCCTCCCAGAGGCTCCAGTATTAGTGAAACCCCAGTCTGCTGGCAGCACTATCCATCATCGCACCACACCAGACAGACAACAGAGCACACCTTCACACATCCCACAGTCTCACATTTGCATTTGACCACCTTCTTAAATTCAGCAAAGGTAAGACTAATTCAGACTCCTGAAGGCAACGCCGCTTTTCAAAGATTGCCTGCTAATAGAAGCAAAGGTAGAGGTCGTGAGTAGTGTATTATTTAGGTGATGGACTCAGTTGCACCCGCTCTTTTGTTCTACAGTGGAATAACGTCCTCACAGTACGGCAATTTTATTTTTCTCTGCTGCCAAAAACTTTGTATGATATGTCAAATGTATCACAAAATTTTATTTTTAAAGATAAATGATTGCTTAAGAAAAAGGGTAAACAACCTGCTCGCAAAGGTCCATTTATGTAGTTGCCAATTTCAGTAGCTTTCTTTCCATCCACCTCCATGGTAGTTTCAACAAGGACAAAAGCAGAGGATTTAGGCCTCGTGGCTAATCCACTCCAAATCAACCCGAGCTGCAGGTGCATTTCTCTTTCCCGGCAAGCCTTTATATGACTGCAGATAAAATCTCTAAGCCCAAATGTCAAGAGGTCAAACTGCATAAAAGCTGAGCAAGCTGATTAGACAGTACAAGCACCATTTCACTATACTCTTCAATTTTATTTCAGGCTTGTAAATGAATGTGCAGATTTTCAGTGTTTGCCTGCCACAAATATCAGGTAATTAAGAGGCTGAAAAGTTGAGGCAAACGTTATGGATGAATGTGTCGGTTCTGGTGCAGAGCCACAATCTTTCCCTTTTTTAAAGATTTATTAACATCGGCAGTCTCAGTTTAAAAAGAAAAAACTGCACATGGATGACACGAGGGTCCCATCTTTGTCTAAAACCATCAGATTTTTTACCGTTTACTCTGAAAATATTAAAATATCATCATTATTATGCTGAATGCATGCATTTCCTCAGATGATTAGAATAGCCTCTCTTTATTATCAAACACTTTTGCCCGAGGTAAACCTTCAGAGCGTCTTCAACAATATTTAAAATTATAAATTCAGTTGAATGAGCCACTTTCAGTGAACTTTGGTTCAATCTGTCATAATTTGCATTAAAAAATTCTCACATTCAAACTTAGATCTGGTGTGTTTGCAGGAACTATCCGGAGGAAGATCATAACCCGGTGACTCCACTTTCAGATGACCTTATGATCTTCTACTATAGTGCACACTGCCTCTGCACAGTTGTTTATAGTACTAGGTGGTGTGCAGTAGCATCAACCTCTCACAGCTTGGAGCGATGTGAATACAGTGCGCCAAGCAGAGGCCTCAACTTTCATGTACATGTGTGAGCTTTCTCACTCCTCTGTTGGCCTCTGGCCTGGCTGACTCCTGACTGCTGCTCTGACCAGGTTCTCAACAGAGAATGTGAAGCGCTGGAACAAATGAGATGTCTCCTTCCACAAAAACAGCTTTGGTCTGCTGTGTATGCACACTCTGCCGAGGAAAACACTATATTCGCACAGACCCAGACGAGCCTAGCGCCACGGCTGCGGTCAAAATCTCTTCAGCCCCTTTCCTTTTTTCCTTTTTCTACTGCAGGTAAAGGAGCTTCTGTGATCGAGCAGCAAGCTACAGTTGCTTGCATCATCTGCAACTACACATCATAAAAAGAGTAATGTTATCTATTTTCATGCTAAAAGATGACAGTCATGCTGATTTCATACTCTTAATTCTTGGACTGTACTAGAGTTGCTTTGCATGAATTGCAGTTCAACATAAGCCTCATTTCGTATACTGTGCCTTGGCCTCAGTTCATCTTCATGAAACAGGATGTCGCACCTCCCTTCCCTGATCCTTAGGAAGGCTTTCTTTTGATTTGCTCCTCTTTACATACAGAACATTGAACTCTTCCCCACATAAAGACGACATCTGACGACCTCCCTCCATTACATATGAATATGGATGAGGTTTGATGACCACTAGAATAGTTTCTGGGATTTTCCAAGGGTAGCTGCAGAGATGTCTACACTGAAGCACATAATAATAATAATAATAATAATAATAATAATGGATACTTTATTGATCCCCATGGGGAAATTACTTGTTTTTCTCTGCATTTGACCCATTCACTCAGTGAAGCAGTGGGCAGCCCACTAAGCAGGCGCCCGGGGAGCAGTGTGTAGGGACGGTACCTTGCTCAGGGGTACCTCAGGGTAGCCGTTAAGTGGATTCGAACCGCCGACCTTCCGATCATGGGGCGACCACTTTACCTACTGAGCTATCCCTGCCCCTTGACATGCTGTCAAGCCTGACGTAAGCTTTTCAGGGGGTGAAGAGTTAAAAAAGCCGGTGGGTGTGTCCTCTTTTGCCGGAAATGACCATAAAAGGGAAATCCTTGGTCACTGACATCATCCAGATCCAAGAGGTTAAAAAAAGAAGGCAGACGCAGAGCATTTAGAGCATTGCTTCTTTATACAGTGACCTCAATTTTGAAACATTGGACATTTGAAATGTGACTGTAACTTTAACAGCATTAACAGGAAGAAAATAAGGAAAATCATAGTTTCCCTTCAAGTAAAAGGAAGAAATGTGGCAACGGGTAAACTAAAATACAATAAAATATATTTTCAAATTCAATAAGCATAAATATAAAATTGAAAAGTGAAAACAATAAAACAAAGTAATAAAAGTTTTTTTTTTTTAAAAAGAGAGATAAATGAAAAAAAAATCTCTTGTCAGCATTATTAAGCTTCAAAGAAGCCAGAAACGTGCATACTATAGGCCGCGTCAATCAAGGCACAACAATAATTTCATTTTCATTCCTCGAGGAAACGCAAATCAAGTGAGCAGTGACTCGAGCCGCTCGATATCTGTGCACGGGCTCGACGAGCTGCAAGGTGAGTTCTGCAAACGCGCGAAGCCACGAGAGGCCGTTCAAAATGACGATCAGACAAAGAAAGAAGAAGCAAAAGTGCTTTTCTTTGGTGTGGATGATGAGGACATTTAGGTGTCCTCATTATTACTAACGTGGCGCTGCGCGGGTTCATCCTGTTATTGATTTTGTCCTCATCTTTGGTGATAAGAGGTCATTACTGTGGCGTGTTTTCACAGAGAGAGATGAGAGATGCTGAGTAAAACCCAGTTTGATGTAATACCTTTTTATCTGTCATTAATTACATTTGTCTTTGTCCGGAAGTCTAAATTTGCTAAATTTAATGGGGGAATGTAGCAGTATGTAGATACAAACATGATGATTTATTACTGTACCAGGTAGGGGTCCCCTCTTTTCTTACCTTACCTTTGTTAGTGCTCACCTTTGACCCTTTCTCGTGTTTCGCTGCGTCTTCATATGTCCCTGTCAGTTTACTTAAATCTTCTCTTTGATTCCCGCTGATCTGGCGCGCCCTCATTTGCATCACCTCCGTTTAGTCAGCACCCCGTTACAAACTCTGCCCATTTCCTGTGCTCGTTTAAGAGTTTTGCTTCGTGCCATGTCTTTGTGTCATTCGTGATTCGTCGGGAACTCTGTTTCTGACGCTTAACGAGTTAATTTATCAATCTTTTTTTATTTGCTGCAGTTTTCAGGCCTTGTTGTGAAGCTTCCCGTTTAACAGCTTGGGGTCAGCGACAGTTCTCATTAGCTCAAAGTGTCGTCTTCATTCAAATCGTGCACAGCAAACTGAAAAAAGTTTGGGTAAGTTTACAGCATAACTTACCAAGTATGTATATTTAGGTAATAAATAAACCCATCTGGGAGGTTTTTTCCTTCTCCCTGCTATTTAATTCCAGTCGTCTTTTTTTGTATGTGTGTATCTGTTTTAGTGAACAAATGAACAAATTTGATCCAATTTCTATTCATTTTTTTAAATTAGTGTTCTCTTGCTTGACTAATTTATTAATTGTTGGCACTTCGGCGCAGCTGTTATTACTGTAAGTATTATTATTTTTATTTTGGTAATTAAAGCCCGTTTGGCTAGAGTGGAAGATGGAGACGTAAGCGTGCACTACCCAGTGAAGTAAGGTGTGCACGCAGTATAAATCTCATATTGAAATGGGAGAGAGAAAGCAAAAGGGAATAAGACAAGGTCGCTGGCTGACTTATCACTTGTCTCATTACTTGAAACAGCGACTGTCAGCAACTGAGCCCCTTCCTCCTGGTCTAGTACATATCCATACTCTAGCAGAAAGGAAATCAGTGGAACAGCAGTCCTTACAGCGGTGATGTCTTCTGTTGAGCTCAATTAGCGATAAGATAGCAGAATGTGGATGACTGAGTTTATACGAGTGTGGAAAGATGGTAAAGAATTTGGACAGGATTCATAAAGGCAATAAAGACACTGTTTTAAAGAGGAGTTCCTGATGATACCGAGGACACGCAGCACATTAGCAAGTAGCAGCAACTACAAGATGAGTTATAAGTGAAAGCCAATTATCACGGTGGGGTGCGTATTACTGTACCGATGAGCTGCTCGGCCGCTCAAAGTTCTGTCAAGGTTAAAAAACAATGTTTCGAGCTTTAGTGTGCAGAAAGACTGGGACGAAAACAAAAGGAGTTCGACGGGGACACGCACAGAATGCCAAGGAAGGGAAAAAATGCGAGGAACAAAAAAAAAGAAAAAACAGACAGACAGAGCGGGAGAGTGAGAAGGAGAAAACACAAAAGTGCGGCCCTCCTGGGTTGGATGCTGACACCGGTGAGGGATTACTGAGGGGAGGAGCACGGCCATATGGCTGCATGGCAAAGTGGAACCCACGGGGAGGCAGCGGGCACATTAGCTTGCACGGGGCCCTCCATCGCTTCCTCTGCACTGCGGTTTGCGGGACACACAGGAACATTGACAATGACATCAGGCTCTCCCACCTCTGTGATGGCTCCTGGATCCCAGCTGACACTACTGGCGAAAGGCCAGGAGGAGAAAAATCACCTGCTCCGCCCCGCAAGCACACAGTTACTTATGCCACTCAATAATGACCCGGGGACCGGCACAAAAACAACAAGCGCGATGGTCATGGGAAGGCCGAGACCAAAGGCGTTCACCCGGCGCTCAGTATCGCCGGGCCCTTTCAAGCAACGGAGGAGAGACTCATAATAGCACCACGTTTCACACCAAAAGCGCCACTGTCGTTAAATCAATAAGTCATTACCTTTAATGGGATAAGCACTTTGAAAACTAATTGAAAACAGCTCCATTTACTCCAGCCAGGCCCTTAATGCAAACAATACTGTTGTTGCAGCGAAAAAAACAAAGAAAAAAAGCAGAGGGAAAAGATGGAGGGAGGCACACGCGCTGCAGCCAGGGATCCAGTGTCTGATAATTCGGTCAACTGTTTCCACTTTGTAACACACTTCTTTCTCAAAGCAATACGGCCATTTAAACCAAATCGCATTTCAAACGCCGAGCATCAAGGGAGGAAAGCGATGGCGTCGAACGGCAGTTCGCCAACAGCCGCGTCTTCGGCTCGGGGAGATATTTCAGAAGTTTGGGGGGAAGAAAGGATCTGAAAACTTCTTACTTAGCAAGGTAATATGATTAAGTCTGAGTGGCTCTTAAGTGATTTGTTTTCCACCGTTTCACAAACAGACTAATCTCGCTGCACAAAACGTGTCAACTATCTGACCGCTTCACTAGTGCTCCAAACTCCACCGGAGCAATAGTGAGCATCAAAAAATGTGTTGTGGCAGGTTTGGAGAGTATTGATTTATATTAGAGAAAATGACTGCGCATTCAATTCCAATCAAAAGCCTCTGTGGCAGGCGGCCAGTTCTGTTACTGGGTGAAAGACACTGTATTAAATGTAAAGCAAATTGAATGCGCAAAGCCAAATATAAACCTTGGCAAGCGCTGCTTAATCAGAAATGGATCCTTATCAACACGGCTACTAAGTGGGATACGTCAGTGGTGGTTTGATCATATGTTAAAAAGCCAGGAAGCGATTATGCATGTGTGTTTTCTAAACACTCTCAATAGAACGACACAGAAATCTTTTAGGTCCAGGCCTCTGAAACTCTACTAATTACTTTACCGAGACAAAAACTGAATATTTTGCACAAATGCGAGGAGCGCCAGTCAACTTGTAAAGGTATCGGGAATGTAAAATTCATCCTGTGAGTGTGCATCGCCCATCAGAGGTTGGGTAGTCTTATAACTAGGTTACCAATTAGACTGCGGGAGGGAGAGATGATCGTGCTGATAGACGATGCTGAAAGATTAGTTAACAGGTGGGAGTCTGGAGGCTCCCACAGTTATGTGTGTGCACCTCCACCCCTGCCACACACACGTGCACATCCAAACACTCATTCGCGTCAGTGTTTTTGGGGGCTTTTTTTACACTTGGAAGAATGACATGCCCACATAAATTGGTGAATAAAAGAATGGGGGCACCATCTGGTTGATCCCGGTGCTAATGGAGCAGCTCAATTATGCTTTGACTTTCAGTGGACTGACCGGGACGGCGCGCTAATGTTGGTGTGTGCTGTTTATGTTTAACTCCGCGCGCTAAGTGGACGTTCTGGTTTGCTGGAAGGCAAACCCCCCCACTCTCAGTGGCTACTGCAAGGGCACCAACAGCGTGTCACCGATGGCGTCCAATTCAACTACCGCTTCCTGTTCCCCAAGAAATGCTCGGATGGGGCAGTAGTGGCGGAGGCGGCGATTCGGCAGTTGTTCTATCCTTGAACGAGGTGCTCGAGTTAAATTGGCTGCGCAAATGGCTAATGTGTATAATGGAATTGAGAGTTGCCCTGCATAAGGGCGTCTGCTAAGCAAATAAATAATTTAATGCAAATCCCAGCATCGTGCCTCCTGCCAATTAAGCTAACCTGTTTTAGCTGTAAGTGATTTTATTACATTAGCATGCCGTAGCTCTGACTGCATTAGGGAGGGTTTAATCAGTCTGTAATCAAATTAGAGCACAAGACAGGAGGAGGAAGTGCCACGCTTCCACAAAGCACCTTGCTCGCGCACCTGCAGGTCTCATCTGAGAAATCTATATTTAAAATGCTTTTTTTTTTACGTATGTAGCGTGCACCCTCGTGCTGCGTGCATGTTAATACTTTGAGCCTTCGAGCTGGATCACTTGCAACCAGTGACCACAAAAAAACCCAACTAAACAAAAATGTTTTTTATATTAACGTGCACACTGAAATCCAAACCTGCGCTTGTTTACGACCTATTGAGCCGCCTTTTGTTTTCAACACCATGCATATGGCTAACTACATGCCATCTTGTCCCTGTTGATGTTAGCTGTCACATTCAATAAAGCATCACCAACACGCAAACTGCATTACCAGCCTTATTAACATAACACGCTCATGCAATCATCCACGTTGCTTCATCACACTGACCAGAGAAGAGGCATTCAGAGATGATCTATGGCTACTATGCACACAACATTTCAGAAAATTCACAGCGAGGTAGCTTCTGTGCTTAAGCTGTCAAGGAGCAGCCTCGCAAAGCCTGACAAATCTGCCTCCGTGAGAGTGAGTGCTCAGAAGGCGCTGCCAAAACTGATACCCTCATTGCCTTGTTTTCCAGCTTTTGTTTTTCTTTTGCTTATTGGAAGATTGGGTTTAGAGGTGGAGGGGGGGGGGTGGGTACATGAGAAATGTGTTTGCCCTGAAGGCAAAGTGCAGAGAAGAGTCTTTAAAGACTCTCTGTGCTGACAGATGGTAGTGATGGCTGACAGACAATGTCTCACATGAAGGAGATCTGCAGGAGACGAGTTCAGTCGTGATCACCTTCCATCCCATTATTCTCTGATCACGATAAAGAAATAAACAAAAGAACAGACAGCATATTCCCAGCTAATTAAATGTGCATAAACAAACGTGGAAACATACAACCACGTGTGTCCACCCAAGCGTTTTTCCTTCCATTAAAAAAAAGGGAAGGGTACGCAATCGCTTTGAGTACAGAGGAAGGAAACAAGCTTTAAGTGCTTTTCCTCCTCTCAATGTTCGGGCTGATCTTTTCCAGAAGAGGGGGGATTCTCACATCTTGATGTGCTTATCATCTGGTCCCAGGGATGTGTGAGTAAAGTTCATCCTTTTGGCCTAATTAACTGATGCCTCCTCTGTCAGCCTGCAGCAGCATGGCCACTAATGAGGATCATTACAGGTGGGACAATACAGAGATTTTGTCGCCCGGACATATTTTATGGCATTTTCTATACCAACGTACATGTAAGTAATGAAGATGAGTTCATAAGAAATTTGTATAAGGAAATTAAAAATTACCCAGCTCTGCGGTGTTTCGTGAAACGGCGACTCGGGGCAAAGGTGGGCCGTCTGTCATACCTGTCAGTCAGGCAAAGTCAACATCCCTGCACTGCGAGCTGGCAGTGATGTCATACATTTTTACATGAACTTACCTATGCACTAAGCCAAGTCCTCAGTCCACCCCTGCAGCCCTCTCATGAATTATGGCCTTGCAGTTTGAGAAGTCATTGATAGGAAGGCTGGGCAGGAGCAGAGGAGGAGGAGGAGGGACGTGAAAGGAGGAGGAAAAAAAAAGAAAGAAAATCAATCAGAAGCGTCTCAATTAATCTGGCGAGTGGCGGATTGATTGCAGCCCTAAACTGGGTAAACAGGATTGTCTATTTAAGGGCCATGATCCCTTAATCATCACTTTAACTCAAATAGACCAGGATCACCACATCTGCTGGCCTGGCGTGACGCAGATGCCAGGGCCTCTTGTTTTAACTTCAGCCTGTCGCACCCCGCCTCCCCTCTTTTCCTCCCCTAGTCCCCTCTAGCAGTGATGGACGGACAAGGCGCATGTGGCCTGGAGCGCTCTCGCCCCAAATTGCTGGCTTGGGACCTCTCGGAATGGTCCAACCTGAACCCCGACCAGCGTGCAAGCTGGGGCCTCCTGTTTGTGGCTGTGCTGAAACGGCTGCTATCGGGGTTGAATACAAAACGTGGCATTATGGCTCGCTCAGCCCGCCGTGAGGACAGCATTATCAGGCTTGGAGCGGGGTAGGTGGAGGACGCGGATGAGGACGGTATAGTCGCTGGTGAGCTCAGCTCAGGCTCTTGGGGCATAACACGAATTACAGTGGGGAATGTTTTACGGTGAGTTGCAGAGTATAGAGTACCTGAGGGTGCTGGCTTCAGACGAATGGTACACCTCACTCTGAGCATAGTCATCACCATACAGGAATATCACTGTATCTCCTCCCCCTCCCACTCTCTTGCTTATTGTCTAGAGTGCCAGAGTTGCCCAGGCTCCATTCTCTAGAGCCTGATTGAAGAGGCTCTCCTCTCCTCCTCACCGGTTTGATTTACTTAGGCTATCTGTGGGAATTGGGCTGGAAGCTTCCTTATTAAGAGGAGACTGTCTGAAGGGTTCCACTGACTGATTGGGCAATTGAAGGGAAGGCACGTGAGTAGAGATACAACAGCTATCGCTATCTCCCACAACACATACACACAAACGAATACAAACACCCCAGTGGTTTATGTATGAGGTCTAGCAGGCACATGTCTGTCACAATTCTTGGTAGCCAGCTTCAGCCCAGTAAACCGGACGGATCCATCTCTATAAAAGGCCCTTAAATCGCTCCCGAGCGGTGACTAGCTTTCATTCGGTGGCTGCTCCCACATATTCTGTACATGCACCAGCACACTTGTGAGGAAAAAGCAAAACAAAGCTAAGATCAGGTCCTGTGACTAAGGCGAGAAGCAGCCGAAAGGCGAGAAGCGCCGCGCCGGCGGACTCTAACGACAGCTCATCATTTACATTTTAGACACCGCTACTCGCATGCGTTACATTATGCACACTCCCCCTCCCTCCCGCTTCCATCCTGAACACCTTCGCATGATGAGGATCGCAGCCTCAAAGAGGAGGGACGTCGCTGGAGGAGCTTCCGGTTTTCCCGAAGCCACGGGGCCCTGCGGTCGCACAGACGAGCCTGCGCGAATGCAAAACGCGACAAATTCCAGCACGCTTGCTTCGTCTGAGAGACAAGTATAAAGCCAGAGAAGAAGAAATCCGCTTATGAAGGGGAAAGGGGGGGGGGGGGGGAGCAAATGCATTAATCAAATTATCCCTGCCCATTGACGGCTGTCTGTGCCCAGAGGCTCGTCCTCTGCCATATGCACCGATTTGCGCAGAAGACACCTCTTTAAACAAAACTCCTTCCTTCCCGCGCTACACTGGCGTCTGATGTTTTGAACGCACGATTCACAAGACCTGCTTGATGACCTCAATTTGCTTCAGTGTCTGTATCTGTAATAGCCCATCTGTTTCGTCCTACTCATAAGCAAACCGGCATCGCCGCAATCTAATGTCCCCCGTGCTTATTTTAGGCACAACAGATAGATATGGAGCGCGGCGGTAACTTCCACTTTCGATGATTCTCAAAAAGTAGTCAGTAAAAATTCACAGTGCTTCAGACCTGATGCTCGTGGCAGCTAATGAAATGAAGCTGACTTATCGTAGGACGTATGAGAGGGAGCAGAGAGAGCGCTACAGAAATCCAGGCTTCCCGTGATGTCTCCATGACACTTCGATCACGGAAGCGCCGCCATCTTTTCATCCGTCTATCTCGTGGCAGAGCGGCACTCCGGTGCATTCAAATTCAGCCGTATGTGCCTCGTAAAGATTAGCCTTCATCTTAATCAATTCTGTAAATTATTTCATCATTCTGGGGATATCGCATCAATACAGCCTGGATATATGTTTTTTCCGGTTGCTATTCTGCATACAAAATGTGCGCAATGTGCAATGAATATTTATTCTTCTCGCTGATGAATAATGTTATCTGTTTATTCGAATGAAAGGACTGTAATGATCAAACAAAATCACCATTTATGGCGGTTATGGTTCCCTCCTAAGACTGTGTGAATTATTAACGAGCTCCATTGATTGCTCGGTCTAAAGAAGGTGAATTCCATAAGTGCCATAGTGTAGATTGGTCTCTCAGCTCCGACTCTGGTTCAGCCTTTCCCCCCTCACTCTCCATTTGTGCCTTTCGTGCAGTGCAGCCAGGGCAGGGTCTTTCCTGTAATTCCATTACTGCTGCTACTATGGCATCCCATCATCCCGCAGGACAACTTAGGGACCACTTAGAGACTTGTGCACGTTTAGCTGCGTTACGCTCATGCTGCCAACTAGGCAACAAGCACCATCTATCACTATCTAACAAACACCATCTCCTGCTCCAGAGTGTAGATGGATCAGTTTTAAAGACACTAGTGGGACGAAATGGAAAGAACCCCATATGGAAACAAAATAGTAAAAACTTATAAGACGTATGTCCGGCCTGATCTCATTCCCAGGGCGTCGAATGCAGCCGTTTATGTTCCTTGACATTTGTGCTCTGACACGCCGGCGTATGGCAGTTGTGAGACAAGCTTCACTCCCAGCTTGTAACACTGTAACGTGTAAACGCTTGTAAAGGAGCCCTCGGAGTCACATTTAAAGCCGCTGGGTAAATGTAATTTTTCACTGTGCGGGGTTAATGTTGTGAAGGGGCATATTTTAACCCAAACCACACTCCTTCCCTCAAACTAAACTATTCAAGCGTGGCTCTACAAAGTCAAGCTGAGCTACAATCCCAGCAGATCAGCTTTTCTCAATGCCAGCCCGCATCACCAGTTGGCCCGGCTGATTCACTTCTACGCACTACCCTCAAATTGGCAAGTCTCTTATAGGGAACCACGTTTAAGCTGATTCGGCAATTGCTGTGCAGCTACAAGCCGCTTTGCAACCCAACTTGACCCCAGCCTCGCCTCCTCCTGCTTTTTTTGGTTAATGTCTCACTTACTGCTATCCTAGAAAAGACCCACAGCATCAAATACATATATATTTTTTGTAGCGCTTTTAGCATTTTTGTTGCACAAAACTCATATACGAGACACTCACAAGACTGAAGTGATTAGAAGAGAGCTGAACTTAAGATTAATAATCAGTATTACTGTGACTAATTGGCAGAATATAAAAAGAAATAAATACACATGAGTACACATAAAATGACAAAGAAGAGACCGTAACAGAGAGCATATGGAATAAACAAATGATAGACAACAAAATGAACACATTATAGCAAATTAAATAAAGACAAATAACAGTGGATAGTAACAGATAACTACCCATGAGGGCTGTAATAGTGAGATTAATTGACTTAATTCTCAGCTGTGAGGATTTAATTGTTTTCTGTGTCATATATGATAGTGTATTGATCAATACGAGCAACGTAAACAGACTTGGAATAATAACATGACAAATAACATGTCAGCATGTAGAAAACACGAGTTGAAGCTACAGGACACGCAACGCAAAAACATGGACGCTGTGTTAAAATGGCAGCATGTGATATAATGAGACTTACTAAGGCATGACAAATTAATGGAAAGCCCTGAACCGTTGACCCCTACGGTGTGGAGATGCTGCCATCTTGGTTTGGGTCAACCTGGCCCCTTAGAGGAAAAGGTCACCAGAAATCAATACAAAGTTGTTCTGAGGGATCACCTTCATATTATGATGAAAAATTTCTATCCTGGTGGGAGTGGCTTCTTTCAAGATATCATCTTGATGGTTTGGGCTACGGTCTTCGTAGTCACCAGATGCCAAGTCAGTTGGGCATCTATGTTAGATAACACTCTCTGCCGCCATAATCAAAAGACCAACTGAGAGAATCAGTAGAAGAATGAGGGTCTATCCTTCTGCAGTGCAGAGGTTAGCTCCTTCTTTCATTTGTCGCCTACCTGTATGTCATCATTTTCATTTGGTTAAACGAGTCAGCTAAACTAATAATCATCAGCCACAAATAACATCTTTCTGACATATTTAAAGAATTTTTTGTACAGCTGCCGTTTGGTATTTTGGAAATGCAAAGTTACGTAAGCAACAATCCCTCGTAAATATGTATAAATATATATTTTTTGTCGATCTAGACCAATGCACGTCCTCAGAACAGAGGAGAACAGAGCAGAGCAGCAGCCCTATGAGAGAATAATGGTTTATTTTAGTGCTGTGACGGCTCAGTGGATTAGAGTGTGACCACAACGGTTCTGTGATGGGCTGAGGAAGTGCTCTCCCCCCGCCGCCGCCGCCACCCCTCCACACTGGGCTCACTGCTGTACTCAACAGATTAGCAGCCTTTGTTACACAAGTGGTGTTTTCTGAAAAAGGACAGGGTGTCTGAGAGGCTGAGGGCTGAGAAAAGAGTGTGTGTGTGTGTGTGCAGAAGCAGAAAAAACACACATTCACAGCGATGCTCAAAGGATCAGGCACAGATCTCATCACCAGCCCACTTTAAAGGACTCACTTCTCCCTCCATCTTGTGGGTTTGGACCAAGTCCTGCTATTCTGGTCTGCTTTGGCCGATCAGTCTCACTCATCTCCACCCACATCAGCGAGGAGCGAACCGGGCTGGAGGAGGGGTCAAGCGTGGGCTCACCCAATAAACCTGCCTCTCCCTAATCACCCTTCTCTCACTCCTTTTCATCCCTCCATCTCCAAGCCAGAGTGCATAAATCTGCCCTTCTTGACAGTTGCAATCAACAAGGGCCGTAGTGAACCATGCGTAATGGGCGGTTAAGACAGGGGCGTTGGGGAGCGGCAGAATTTACAGCAACAATTATATCCCCCATACAACGAGATGCCTGGGGGCGGCGAGCTGCTCGGGAAGGGGGCTGCGGCGCGGCGGTGGGTTTCAGCGAGATGCAGGTACGTCCCCCATACCGCCAGCCGCTCACAGCATCCTCATAGTAATACATTTGGATCTCTAGCAGAGCAGCGCAATAAATTCCCCAGCGACGCACGAGAGCAATTGCCTTGCAGCAAAGCCAGAGTCTGCCAGGAGAGAGCCAGAGCGGCGCAAAAATAATGTGTAAGAGATAAATGATGACAAGTGTGAGGAGAATACACGGATAATCCTTTTCAGTTGGTTGCTAAGGCTACACGTCTCTCTTCATCTGCTCGTACAGTATCTCCGCTTTTGACCGCAGTATGTAAAAATCTCACACGCGTGCTTTCTGTACCGAGTGACACGAGACGATGTGACAATATTTCAAGAGTGTGTCGCTTTTTATATATTTGCCTGACCTACTTCACTAATTCATGTATCCGTGGCCCTCTCTGCATTCATCCATAATAAATGGCACCGTACACCGTTGGACATGACCCACAGACGTGTGTGTGCGCGCGTGGGTTACCGGTGGATGCTTTTAACGATCAGTCATTTTAATCAACACGTGTGACCTTTTAAAAGCCATTATGACAAACAGATCAGCTATGAAAGCTGGTGACCTAGTGTGCAACCCCGGGATGTGTCAACGTGACCTCAACCCGCCCCGCCAGTCCTGCTCGCATATGTAAACAGAGGAAATCCCAGAGCAGGACGAGGACGTGGTTAAACCACAGCAATGTACGTCACTATAGGGAAAAAACTGATGGTAAAATATGTGAAAATGTACGTCACAGCTTTTTATTTTTCTTATTTAATTTTTTATGAATGGAACCAGCTCACGTACTACTAAACCAATGACAAAAATAATAATAATTGGACTTACCAGTATAATATCTTTTATTGCAAAGGCTTCAACTTGAGGAACACTGAAATAAAATACCTTCTAATTAGCGATTCACTGCGCAAATTCATTTAGTTTCAATGAGCTGAGAAACTAACAATATCAGTTCTCAATTTCAAATCTAATTTTTCTGCACTACATATTGAATTACTGAAATGCATTGCAGTTGGGGGGTGGTGGTGGTGGTGGTGGTAGAGGGGTGGGGAGATAAACACTTGGTCATTAGTTCTAAACAAGGACTGAGATTCATTAGGATTCATCGAGAAAAACAAAGTTTAGATAAACTCCAGGGGAGAAAAGAGAAATTGTAATTAGACATGAAAAATATTCCCAATAATCAAATCACATTTTGTACTCGGGGCTTTGAAATTAAATTAACTGAGTTCATATACTGGTATATCTCTCAGCCACTTTCTTCACTCTAAAATGTGTTGCCGGAACACCAGTCCCCAGAGACTAGATAGGAATCTAATTAACTAAGATCAATATTACTCAGAATTTTCTCTCTGTCTTTCCAGCTCTCCAGCTACTTGTGTCTCCTTTGTCTGCCAGTCTGAAGCTCAGATGAGTTTTATTTCTGCAAATGTGCTCGCTATGACAAGGTCAACACATCTCCATCTGGGGCGCGCGGGCTACAAATGCAGCCCTGCCTGGTTCTTGTCAAACAACAACCAGGAGCAACGCGACGAGCTTTTTATTTTCACATTTACCCCGCGGCGTTTCACAGCTCGCGCCCGAAGGGACGTTCGCGGCGTTAAAGAGCGACGCGTGGCGGGGCGCCCTTGCATGGCAAAGCCAAACGCGCTGATTCAGGTGGAAGGAGTGAGATTTGGTGCAGGGAGAGTAAGATCCCACAGCCATATGCCACGTCTAGATCAGCGGTTGGCCTTTTCCTCTCAACGGTTCAGATTAATTACGATCATCACGTCTCGAGTCTGGGCCCCATAAATCATGCTGACTTTAAAATAATGTAGTAAAAAAAATAATTCCATATATGGCATCTCAGGAAATTCAACACCATTATCGCCTATCTTCAGAGACGAGCGGAAAATTAGATAAAATGTGAGACTCCTTATAAAATCTTTCTCTCTACGCCGGAGCATAAATAATTACATTCCCAGTAAATGGCTGGAGGTTGAGAGCCACTCGGAGCAGGACGACACAGCTGTGAGCAAATGTAAAGTTCAAATAAAGAGTAAAATGGGAATATGGCAGCGCTACCCCAACAACGCTGGCCCCCACGGAACATAAATCCACTCTGAGGAAATCTACAAGGCTGTCTATCAGCAAGATAAGTTTGAGCTGCCTGTACCCCAACCGGACACAAATCCTCTCAATCATAAATCTGTATGGGGAGACAGGGACAGCCTCTCAATCAAGACTCCGCTCCCGTCAACACGTACCCCCACCAGGTGAATGCAGCGTCTACATGCACGTGTGCAGATGCATATCACTGCCTGTGCAGACACTCCAACGACTGTATCGCCCTACAGCCGTTCTTGATTCGTTCTTCCTAATATGCTGCTGAAGCCCCAAAATATATTCAGGCTCTACAGTAAACCTTTTGGTCGCAAGAAGTTTTGGGGTTTTTGCAAACCTTTGCTCGATACCCGTATTACAGCATTTACAAGCTTGTTGCTATCAGTCTCTTACATATGGCTGACATACCCTCCAGGCTCAGATGGCAGCTGCTATCATCTGTAACCAAAGAGATCAACCTAGATTGTGACATAAGACCTCTAGTGGTCATGTGAAGAAATGGTAAATGGCCTGTATTTGGATAGGGCTTTACTTAGTCCCTAAGGACCCCAAAGCGCTTTACACTACATCCAGTCATCCACCCATTCACACACTGGCGATGGCAGCTACATTGTAGCCACGGCAGCTACATTGTAGCCACAGCCACCCTGGGGCGCACTGACAGAGGCGAGGCTGCCGGACTTGCACCACCGGGCCCTCTGACCACCACCAGTAGGCAACGGGTGAATTGTCTTGCCCAAGGACACAACGGCCGAGACTGTCGGAGCCGGGGCTCGAACCGGCAACCTTCCGATGCTGTGATAAGCTAGGACAGCTATCGGTAAGGTGTGTGCCGGTGCAAAGGTACGGCAGGTGGGCCACAGCAACATCATGGGTTCATTTGAAAAATACGCACAAGCAGAGTGCAGTTACATATTTTAATAAATGTATTTATTATTAGAAAACGTGAATTAACACTGGTAATCTGAGTTGGTTACTCTGACCTAAAGTTACGGCTCTTGCATTGAACTTTGTGTCCCAGTGGCAGTGGGTCACACACTGGTCTCGATAATTTGCACAGAACAGTGTAAAATAAGCAATTTACAGCCTTTGTTGTGTTTTTTCTTTTTAAATTCGAGCACACACATCACTACTGTACTTTGATTAGAGTGAAGATTTAAGATCGGCCCGCAGCACTCCTGACTTTGGGAATGGCTGAACTTCAAACCAAGCGGACGCTTTTGAAGCTGAAAAACAAAACCAACACTGGAGTTCCAAAAACGGCAGATTTGAACCCAAACCCTGATCAGTTTTATAATGGGAACCCATCACTTTTGAGGCCTGAGCCTAAACAAAAAGCCCCAAAAGTAAACAGCAAGGAAAATATAAAAGAACATCAAAATATGAGGTTGAGGTTGCCAACAGAAATGAGCAGCGAGGCCATCTTGAATCTCAATTCCTAATAATCTGGATGAACACTCACTCTTATCTCTGCTATACTGAGGCATCATATACCTCAGCAGAAGTGGTGCAGCAACATCTCCTGTCTTTAATTATCTTGTTTATCAGCGAGTTATGAATTGATGAATTGTGCTGTCCTGCCCACTTCCATTTTTTCTCTCTTTAGAATCCATCTTTAAGAGAAACATCAATTTCTTCCTCAAGCATGCCGGCAAAAAGCAAACCAGCACTTGAAGACTTTAAGACTTCATCAGGAGCTAATAAACGCCTAATCAGTCTGAATTATATTCCTGCTCAGGGTCGCAGTCTGTCTTATTTATGTTGCCTGGTACGTAACCCAAAAATAAGAGTGTAAACCTGTCAATACACAAATTCAAATTCAAATTCAAATTCAAATTCAAATTTTATTTGTCACGTACACAGTCATACACAGTACGATATGTAGTGAAATGCTTGGACAACTGCTCGTGACCTAAAGAAAACAAAAAAGGAAAAGGCTATGAATGAGATAGGAAATAAATATGAAAAATTAAAAAGGGTAAATTTAACTAAGAAGGAATAAAATATAAATTAAGGTTAAAAATGAAATAACTGTACAACACAAATTAGAATGAAGGGTAAATTTAACTGGGAAGAATAAGATAAAATATATAAATTAAAGTTGAAAATAAAATAACTGTACAACAAAATACACAATATAGAACTATATAAGAATGTATGAAGAAATCTAAATATAAATAAATATATACACAATAACAGCAGCTGTACAAGTATTAACCGGAAATGAAGAATATAGTGACCAGTGTTGTGCAAAACCAAAGTCCAGAAAGTCCAGTGTGTGTGTAAGAACTGTATGTGTGGGTCAGTACTGTGTGGTGGTGTGATTGAGAGACCGTATCGCCTGCGGGAAGAAGCTCCTCCTCAGTCTCTGTGTGTTGGTCTTCAGGGAGCGGAATCGCTTTCCTGACCTCAGCAGAGAGAACAGTCTGTTGTTGGGATGGCTGAGGTCCTTCACGATCTTCCTGGCCTTGGTCCAGCACCGCCTGCTGTAGATTGAGTGCAGGTCAGGGAGCTCGGAGCGGATGGTGCGCTCAGCTGACCGCACAACCCTCTGTAGAGCTCGTCTGTCCTGCATGGTGCTGTTTCCGAACCAGGTTAAGATGAGGTTAAGACAACAAATAAAATGCATTAAAAAATCCAAACCATTAGTATTTTTACTTTATTTGTTCCATGACCGTCCTTTCAGCCAATAAGCTGGAAAAACAAATCATGACTTTTCTCTCATTGTTGTTCTTTCATCAATTAATACCAAGCAAGACTAGTTTACACTCAGCATGTGTTAGTGCTGTTTTCAGTGTTACAATGTAAACAAAGGAGTGTAAGAAAGTAGTATGCCTCCAGTTTTTGAGGTGCTACAACTCTTCTCGAGGCCATTAGAAAAATTTAAATTCATCAAATTCCCATAAACCAGTTCATACGCAATTTGGGGCTACTGAGGCATTTGAGGGTCTGGGCCTGGGGCGCGAGCCCGGTGAGCAAAACAGAAAAATAAGCAAACGGCACTCACCCTGTGCTTCCTGCCACCTCCACGTGAGGTGAGACGCAAATGCAAATCAGACTCGGGTAACGACGAAGCAGCAATCTGACGGCGTCTCGCTTACCCGACGACGGAGATATCGACAAGAAGAACGTGTCACTTCGGAGTACCTTTTCCTCACCAATTACAAAACTCAAACTCTGTGTTGTGCGAAAAAATTCATTAGGCTTGAAGTGTGTGTTTTGTGCCTCTGCTGGTGGTTCGGGCGCCTGTTCCAGTAGAGACAGCATAATACCTACAATGTAACAAACAGGAAATGTTTGCTGTCTGCTTCATTTCAGAGACACCGATGTTGCCTGGGGAAAACAAAAAGCAAGCAATGTCTGTTTGTGTTTGCCTATGTAGTGTACACAGGTCCAACATAATATTGCATAATGTCTTCCTTGCAAATAACTCGGTTTGAAATGTGATCCACTGCACTGCACACATGTCGCGGCGTGCATAAAAATCAGGCTGATTGGGAGTGACTGAGGAGGTGTTTTATATCTCCGTCCACTGTAAAATGCTGCAGCGAGTGGCGAAGCTGTAATTCGTCCGTGCCGGTTGTCGTTTTTAGAACGATAAAGATTCAAAAAAAGAAAAAAAAGAAGCGGGAGTTTGTTTATCGATCCCTGCTCCTGCGACAACTACATACAAAAGTAAGTGTGATTTGTTTGTGGCGTTTTTAACGGCGCACAAACTCATGCATACATACAAGTGAAATGAGAGGCCTTTAGGTGTCCCGGGCTGGCGCACCAGAGGGACTGTAAAACATTGATTAGTCATCGTTTCACTCCTGATGAGATTCCAGCACTTCAGTTGATGGGAAAGAGGGAGATCAAAAAAAGCTGTGTATATGCCTGCCTTCCACTTCCAGAGTTCCTTATCTCTTCTTTTTTATCCTCCTGGTATCATGGAGTGAATGCCCAGTCTTAAATAAGGAAAAAAAAAAAACCAAAACATGTAATTAACATAACTCCCACATGTTCTCACTGTCTGTAATTCTCCTAAGCATCTCAAACAACAGATAAAAGCGTGGAGGCATCAAACAAGGAACATCCCGTCAAAGAGCCCGCGGCCATGCAGGGTTTGTTTCAGGCCATTGTTCTGAGAGAGAAACTCTTTATTTCTGGAGTACAATCCTCATCCCTCCCACCATCACCAGCTGCACCCCCATCACCACCAACTCTCCCTCTTCACAGAGCAGTTCTGTGCGTTCAGCACATTTCAGCACAGTGGATATTTGAAATGTCAGGACATTTACTCTGCTTATGTGAGGTAGATCTGAACTTCCATACCACTAGGCACATTCTTGAACCGGCCACATGTATTATTCATCCCCGGATGTATACAGTGCCAGTGCACTTGACTTTGTCAACGTTCTGTAAACACATGCACTAAATTATTGAGGTGTCTGAAGGAAGGCCTGTTTCTCAGGCTGGTGGGTGCAGTGCCATGACAGGTTGGATGGGCAGTAACAAGGAGCTGCGTAAGCAGCCCCTGAAAACCATTAAAAATGTACGACTCGCCGTGTCCCTCTAGCCAGGCAGAGGCTCGTCCCGCCACCCGCCGATTCAGCTCACCTCTCAATAACCACGGCAAAATACACCTGCCAATCTACTCCCGTCAGCCTGTCTGCGCGACATCACTGTCACCTCCATCAGCCGGGGATTATCAGCCGTTAGATTCGGATACAGCCGGGTCAACTCGTAATCGCTGCAACCGGAGCCCCCAGAAGAAAGACGACATAAATTCTCAGAGCCTTGCGTGAATCTCTTAAATCATGTTTTCCTCACAAGTGTTTGTTCAAAAGCTCTTCGATATGATGTTTCTAATGGTACACAATCCAGTAGATAGTAATTTCCTGGTGGTCTAATTGGTCCCGGGGGGAGTTTTGTCTTCATCTATTATGAGGAGACCCACAAGACCTTTGCTTTATTAGATTTATGACAGCAGAGAGAAAAGATACTAAAGGTGTAATTTATTAACAGCCATTTTTAATTGAGCTGCGTACTTTAGCTGCTTCCTCCTTGAGGTTTCCCACGTCTGTTCGGAGTCAGTAGGATGTGTCACTACAGAAAAAACGGCTACAAATATTTTAAATGACAAACGGCAGCCGATTATGTTGACGAATTACAGACCGTCCTTTAACCACATCTATGTCGGGCATAAAGCTCTTCTTCAAATCTCGGTTGTGGGTCATTTTCTATTTTACGATGAAAAGAAACCAAAAATATGTTGAAAGTCTCCAGCAGTTATTTTCTATTCCAGCTATGTTAGGCAAACTTTTTCTATTGAATTAAAATATGTTTGCGCCATATTTTCACTGTGTGATTTTGCATAGCCACACTTAACCATTAGCCCCAGTCTAGCCGACTGCAATGCTATATGTCTGCTTACATCTGCTTTGCTAAAGGGATGTTGTGGATGAAAGGTCCAAAGTTCTCTCTAAGGGATCAATTATTGATCCTTAAAGTCAACAAGTCATAACAAACTAACATCTCTTAAAAATTGGGTAATTCATAACTGGGGATCCATACTCAATCCCACTTGTCAGAAAAATAGTAAATGAGGCTTTTTACACATATACTATATATTATATAGAATTTCAGCCTTGTGTTAACCCTTATAAATAAAACAGCAGCACAATCGCTCTCCAGCTCTCTCTCTCACATTGACAATATTTGCAACACAAGCCAAAGTTATCTCCCCAAAGATCTTCCTACCTCAGCCGCTCACATGCCCTCGGTGCGCATGCCTAAGGACCAAAAGGCAAAAGCCAAAGCAATTAGAAAAGCATCTCCTCCCCTGAAGATGGGTCCCTAAGGAGCGCCAGTTAAAGCTGAAACACCACCAGCTCTGACGCAGCAAGGCTCTCACCATTTAGGCAACGTGCTTTGTAAAAGCATGGTCATCATAATCCATCTGTTTTTAAGATGCATCCGAGTAGTTTTCCACATCCATCTTGTGCAAATTAGAATTTCTAAAGCATATGTGAACCAGAGCTGGAGCCCGGCTGAGATGATTGCAGCGGTTTTCTATAGTCTCCCGTGGTGCTCTCCCTGACCCCGAGTCTGTAATCTATATTTTCAGAATAATACTGAGAACCAGAGATGTTCAAGGGCATAACCCTCTAATCTACTCCACTTGCCATGTTCTTGGAATGTCCACAACCACTCTTGATCTCAGAGAAATAAAAGCTGCACTTTACAACGGGCTTCTCTTCAACACTTTGGCTAGTCTAAAAGAAAAAGTGACAGGTGCAAATATGCTTACTGGTTACATCATGCGTTTAATAGCTGACACACTTGCAAGAAGGAAAACACACATGCTCGCGCGTGCACGTCGCACGTGACCGAGGCAAACACAAGCCGAGAGACAGACAAACACAGAGCATATGCTCCTTCCACAATGATCAGTGACCTCCCAGGCTCGCAACACAGTGCTAAATGAGCAACTTTCCTCTGCGGAGTAGTCAATAACCACACAGCCACAACGATCGTGTCAGCGTCCAGCCTGGCCAACATCCCCCGTAATTAATTAGTTCATGTCTCCTCCGCTCAGAGAGAGGGAGACAGCACAAGGCATATGTACTCATCCATTACATGTGCTATCCAGGGGTCAGTGGCCCTGGCAGGAGCAGTCGGCAAGAACGCCTGCAGACTTCAACCCCAGCCCATTTTAGAAAATTGCCTTTTGGGTTAAGAAATCGCGGCTCTTGGCTGCTGTGTCAGTCAAAGACAATTTGATTAATATCAATCAGCATTAGAAGACAGCAGATCTATACGCTTGAGGACAACTTGTCCAGAAGCAACACCGGCCTGGCCTGAGTGGAGTCTCTGGGCGCAGGATGGCTGGAATGAGGCAGCGGTCCAATCCCTTCAGTCCCGGAGAGCGGGCCTCGGCTTTTCCATCTCTGTCTCAGTTTTTCACTTCTCTCTCAGCTCCAATCAACCCTGCCTATCCCCACATCACCGCCCTGTCATCTCTACCAATACCAATCCCACCATCTCTGCACAAGACTCCCCCCACCCCACCGCCCCTACAGCCAGACCCTCTCTGAAAGTCTCATATCGCCCTGTGTGAAAAACAAGCCCTATATCTCTGAGTGGGGAGAGAATCAATCTCTGCTCACTCTGTGGAATCCCTGACGGTCAGATAGGGTGGAGGGAAGAGAGGGAGGGGGGGTATTCGGCACATCAGTCTTCCCTTTGGTCACATGCTGCCTTTTTGACTTTGTGCTGAGTCAGGATAAACACTAAGGACAAAAGCCGACCCCCCCGATCACAGAGCATTCCCTTTATCGATTCTCTCAGCAGCCACCCTCTGCAACCGAACAAAGCACAGAAGCGCGACACATCTGTATCAATCTGTGCATTCCTATAAGTCTGCACTTTGAGCATCTGCGTTGTCTGTGTGGGGTAGCATTTTAATCAAGGCCTCCGCATCAGATTAATGGAGAAATTTGATAAACGTTTCCTATTCACGAGCAGATTTTTGCCAACTCAGGACTTCGGCTCCGAGCAATGGGAAATGAAGAATTAGAGCGGAGATGAGAGAAGTGAGATGTTTGAGGTCATCTCTTTAAAAAATGACTTTTAATCAGAATTAAAACCGTCCGCAATATCCCAGTGATGATTTCATTACCGGGGAATCAAGATGTCATCCATTTTAAGGACAGGACGTCAGAAGTTTGGGGGGCTGGATCACGTGGCGGCGTTGCAAAATCCCGAGCAGCTGCTGGCAGAACTAGTCACAGTCATCAAGACAGACAAGTCAGGGCTCATAAAATATTCATGCTTTAAATTTTCTCTCTGCAAAGTGAGCCTTCATAGATTTAATTTTTAATGAGCATTAAATATTCCCAACAAAAACTAATTGACATCGCTTTAACTATCACAGTTAAATTTATGTACAGTAATTGAGTTCATCAACCATATCTGTCTTGAGCCAGTATCACCTGTAAGAAATATGTGCATCTTCATGAAAAGCCTCGTGCTGTCCGGCTACAGCGAAAGGACTGCAAAACACAGAAGCTGAGTAATAAAAAATCAAAACAAAAATCACTTATAAAACTCTTCCTCCCCATACAAAACACACCTCCATTTTCCATTACGGCTTAAACGGCTGCACGCGAGAACACAGACAATGGCAAACTTTCATAACAAATATAGATTGGTTGTTTTCTTGCTCTCTTTTGACATTGTCACAGAGCTGGGATAATATTGATGGCAAAATTATTCTATTTATTAAGTAATCTTTGCAAGGCTGGGTTTCTATCGCGTGCTGGTTCCACCGGCTTCCACAGTGGCACTTTACGGGGCACATTGAACCGTGTCACCGCTAAGCGAGGCTGACACATCGGGAGATGAAAGTCTTGTCATTCATTTACCACTGACAACCTGTGTATGCTAATGTCCAAGCATCTTTAGCTCAAGACGGAGGACAGTTCTGCTTGTGTCGGCACACAATGGGGCCTGCGGGGAAATCTGCAGGGACGTACAGTTCAGCACCAGCGCGCGCCTCTGAACAATGGAAGACACCGATGCAGCATGTGGGCTATAATGGCGACACATTCTGCATTAATAAACTGCACTGCTGCATATATGCTTAATGATGTTGTGCATTTGGGATTTTTAGTAGCATTGTTATTCTTCTTCTTTATTGTCTTACACATAGTTGGCCACTCCCCAGAGGACTGGAAGGTAAATGCCATCCTATAACAGCAAATACTGCCATTACATCAGAAACTGGTGCCGTGGCGGAGACTTTTGGTGGACCGGCCACCGCAACACCGGTCGATGACATTAACGGAAGTCCGCTGTTGGAAGTTAGAAGGATGGCGTTGGAGTAAATCTCAGCCAGGAGACTGTGGTTTGTGTCCTGTTTAAGAGCTCTACACTTTGTTTTCACTCCCTAGTTAGATTTAGGCACGAAGCCCTATTTCGTTAGGCTTACCAAAAGACTGTGGTTTGGATAAAATATGTCCCTTTACAACATTTACCCTGCACATCATGCTTACCCACTGATTTTAAATGTGACACCATGGAGTCTTTCTCCATATGTGACAAGTTGGGAGCGAGAGAGAGCCGTCTCAGTACTGCCATAGGCCAATGCATCACAGGACTAATACCAAAGGACAGCTGTGAGACGCTCGTGACTTTCAACACAACAGCAGCATCATGGGAATAAGACTGGGATGGACAATTGTTCTAGGTTTACCAGTCAAAATGCAGGATAGTTCATTAAGCAGTTACTACACTCTAACCCTTACCCGAGCTGTCAGTGGTGGGATACTCAAACTGCCTTTAAGGGAAAGTTTTTATTAGATTTATCTTCCAACATGTGTTAACCTAACAAAAATATCATTGCTTTGACACTACTGCCCTGGAGCGCTGACTGCAGTGACCCGTGGATCAATGTTAGGTAGCTAGCAAACGTTAGCTAATTAGCACTTACTTTTACTTTGACAATGAAGAATTTATTGTCCTTCACCTCCCCAGGGCAGCATTATTGACCCATGCGAGTAACATACTTTTGTACATTTTCACCCTGGCTCGGGTGTAAGATAAAGGTGAGCACTGCCAAAGTGGAGCTCCAGCAGGAACTCCTGTGTTTCTAGTCATCTAAATATTCAGTTCATCACATGTCCACAAAACCTAAAGAGTGTTGATATATATTTGCTTTTTATTGAAGGTGAAATATGTGTGGCTTGGACAGGACGGACAACTGACAGATCGACAGACAAATTAGCATACAGAGATGGTGTTTTTGCCCTCCCACGCCTCCTGTGCTGGTTAAAATGACAACATGTCCTTAGTCTTAATATTAAGGCCTTGTTTAGAGCTTTTGACCTATGAGTCTATGAGTCTGTTGTGCCAACTCAATATGTTGTCAAAATGTAAACCTAACAGTCCTGCAGCAGAAGCAACATTAGGCAACAACTATTAAAATGTAATGTTGTTATCCAATAAACTTTCCTGCGTTACATCGTGCTGTTGCAAAGCTTTAAAGATTGTACAAATGTTGCTATTTTCACTTGTCTAACACAAGCAGCTCTACAAATGATTGTTTTCTTTACTTATTAATGTCATAATGTTTTATATATATATATGTGTGTGTGTGTGTGTGTGTGTGTGTGTGTGTGTGTGTGTGTGTGTGTATATATATGTGTGTGTGTTGTTATCTTAAAATAAGCAGTTTTGCACTTAGCGGTGAGAAACGTGCCATACAGGCGCCTCTAGCTGAGCTCTGTGCCCGTCACCTGGTAACCAAGACAAATACTAAATTCTTCAAATGCTGCACGTCGATAGAATTCACCTTTGAGCAATATTGACATACAGTTAGCTTTTCAAGTATTCACTGGGGCTATTTAGAGGGCAATAATTACATAGTATGGATCCCTGTTTGTTCAATAAATTCTCAGAGTGGATTGATACATTGAATGGGTGGACGGTGTATTTAGTGATTAATGTAAAAATCTATCACATAAAATATTCAAGAGGTCTGCAGACTTTTCTGTAGAGTTTTGATTTCACGTGTCGTCGACGCGGCTCGTTGGAAGTCTTGCTGTCCCAACGTCTGATTTCCAGCCATCCGGCAATTTCAACAGGCAGAAAGGCAAAACGTGAACGAAAACGTGGAGCATACATTATATTGATGTATTGATCGTACACATCTGTTAAGGCAGTCGTGCATGGGAATGACTTAGAGCCAGTGCAGATGACTAATTCTGCTGAAAATCACGGCCATCAGTGTTTCTCTCATTTCCATTACTCAGCCATGTAATGTATGTTGATTTTGGTTCCTGTTCATCCCCGAACAAATGCTGCAGACTCCAGGCAGACTTATGCTGTTGCTGCTGTCAGGGCCCTGCATTTCCCCGCCTGCGCTCGCAGCTAATGTCTACGCCGCAGCACAGATGGTGCACGCACGTGCTCCTTTTGACCACATCAACAGCACGGAGCTCTAAATGTAACCGCTCTGCAATTACAAGCTTAGATCGACCCAGTTAATAAAACAGTCCATTTGATCCGCCGAACCCGTCCGTGTTTTGGCTCTGAGGTACAGTGCGTGTTGGTGTCGTGATCAGATGTATCGAGGCAGACACCTGACATGCTGGTGTTACTTTCACAGCAGCTGTCACTGCGCTCTGTCAGTGATTGACTCGCACCAGATTTGCTTTAAGATTAATATTTCATCTCTCACTTAATAGAAAAACAGATGTTCTGCAGCCGTGTACACTGGGAAATAAGCTGGTGGTAATGTATGCATTACTTACAGCCAGCTAACTAAATTTAGAATGAAATATGCATCTGACAGATGCCTCACAATCAAGTTCCAAAAGCCTATAATGGGATATTGACAGATTTCATTTATGCAGGGCAGACTGACCTCATTGGGGGAACTAATAAAACTTTTGGTACATTCAACCGGAAAGATGCCCTGGCTGTATTTCAGTCTTAGGCAGCTCTCTGGGTGCCCTTTAAAGCATTGACCTCTTCACAGAGTGAGGGCTCCTATGTGATTAATACTGCTAGGCATTTATTGGCACGCAAGGCACTTTTACCAATAGGTCACCTTCTTGACCTCGGCGCGAGCACGGAGATCGAAACCGAGTGGACAGCAAACTATATGGCTTAAGGTGGTAACAACAGGCAAAATACCAAAAAAGCATCTCAAACTCATAACCAACCCACACATATAAAGCTATTTGGGCACGCACACACACACACACACACACACACACACTTACAGATCCTTAGTCTCTATCGCATTCTCCAAGACCCACCCACACAACACACACAGCCCGGGGCATAAAAGGTTTCTGCGGCCAGAACACAAACAAACTCATTTGTAACCTGCCACGACACACTCCAACACACACGCGCACGCACACAACAGAAAAGCCAAGTAACATTATCCCTCTGTGCAGCTAGATGGATCAGACTGTTTATCAGAGGCTCTCCACCAGCACATTGTGAGAAGGATCATAATGTCACCAATCGATTCCATGACAATCAATACAGATACCTGTTCGGATATCTATTGATGCAATTTAACACGGATATTAGTCCACGCTCAGGTAAATGTCAGGAGTTCTGCTAAACAGCATTTCTTGGTCAAAGCTGAGCGGAGAGGTGCCTACGTGACGTCCAACAGTTGCATAAAGTTAACTTAAAGCGAACTAAAATGGTGCTAAATGATAGAAAAAATGTTACGTTTTGAAAAGCCTTCCTTTTTTTTGCCTGTATCAGGTCAACAAGCTTCCTAAAAATAGGAAACAATTTGTCTTACATAAAGCAGGATAGATGGAGCATCTGAATAAGAATAACAAGCGACCAGGAAATGGCGATGCAACACAACAACAAATGCACACTCTGGTTTATCAGCAGTAAGTAGCCAGTGCCATGTTTCCACGCTCCTTAATCATACTGATGCATGTACACAAACACAATGCGCGCACGCGCACGCACACACGCCTCTCCTCTATCTTCCACAAGCAGTTGAAAATACGCACACGCGACACATACGCGCGCTCATTCGCACATATTTTCCGAGACCAAAGGAAGAGCTGACTGCAACGTTTTTCTCCACTTCAAAAAAGTAGCCGGTGTCAAAATGATAAATGAGGGATCATGAGGGAGAGCGTGCATACTTACATTAGACTGCACAGGAGCTTCAGGACGAACGCTGGTTTCAGATGGTTTCAGCGCCGCTTTAAGGCTGCCGTTATTACTCGGAAGGAGTCGACATGCAAATTGCATGCCACAGCAGTGATTAGCGATGCGAAATTACGATCGGGGTAACAAAACATCTTCGACACAACAGGCGTGCGAGGGTGTGCGACCTGACATTACAAGGGTTGGGTGGTGATGTTGTGCTCCTTATACAGGTGTTGGCTGGTAAAAGGTTGATTGCTAATTTCCCAGAGGTGAGAACAGCTCACAGATGTGTGCGGAGAACATCCGATAGGCCCTCAGACTGCTGATGCAGGCCAGTGCAGGGATATTTTCAACCCTCATTTATAACATCATTTCAGCATCAGTTACAAAATGGTGGCGAAAAGATTGATGGGTGGCGAGGGCTGGTTAATATGCGTGATCGGAATGATACGCGTGGCGTGCCGTTTGGTGTTGTTGTTGTTGCGAGGGTGACGGCACAGAAAATGAAAAGACAAGCTGTCGGATTTTCAGGATCAACATTAATTCCAATAAAGCTGATATTGACATGTAAGCATTTCTGTGCATATAGCAACTAATCAGCATGTTTTCTATGCTCATGTTATGACTTTCAATAAAGTTCAAACCTGCTTAAAGGGACAGTCCGAAAATCAAGCTCGCATACTTTCTTTTGGCTCGTAGTCCTTCTTGTCTTTCCACACTGTTTTGTGAGTAACCCGAGCATGTGTACAGCTGAGCTGCAATGTCTCTTTCCAGAAATCGTGACCCAGATAAATGTTCACCTCCTGCTGTGATTATGAGCCACACCTCGCAGGTAGATGCACGTGTCCTTTTGCACAAACATATGTTAGAACAGTGTAGTTCAACAGAAAGAAAATAGTCTGTGCTCACAGCGAGGCTCCGGGATATTTTTGAGTAACCAGGTCATGATTTCTGCAAAAAGAAACTGTTGCAGAGTTTCTCTCCATTTTTGGGGGGGGAGGGGGTCTTTTTGAGCAACACAGCATGAGGTCCATTTGGCTCCATTATAGTCAAGAGAAGGCGAAATTTTAAAGCCAGCATTTCCAAAAAATGGGAAACGTACACCGAAAGGATCTAGATGGATAAGCAGCGCCACAGGCCAGAGCAAAAATATATACATTTGATTTCATGATCAGCTGTTTGAATGTCTTCTCGGTGTAATTTTCTCTGCTTCGTAACCACTTTTTTATCTTTTACGTCTTGCTTTTACGGGATGGTTTCGGTCCAGCAACAGCGGGTTGTAAAAACAATTACAAGGTTTGCTCGCAATGATACCGTAGCACTTTCCCAGATAACAAAAGAAAGGAAAGCCCTTGCAAAGTTACTGCACGGGCACTGCCCAGCACACCCTCAGATCAATTACAATGTAATTACAATAGCAGACAGAAATACAACCTGGGTCTGTGCTCTGTCTGCACTGATAACTGATAGATAAGCACCTGAGGGATGGCTGAGAGAAGCACCTGGGCAGAAACACATCTCAATGCTGTCAATAAATTACTCTGCTGGGACCGTTCTTTCCTGGGTAAGGCTACACGATCGGTGGGCACCAGCCACATCCCAGCCTCCCGTGCAGTCCATCTAGCTGTCCGCCGGGAAAGACAAGTTGGAGAGGGGGGGGGGAAGCAGTTTCGGATACTGCGGTAGAAACGGGCTCGGCTTTCCATCGCACAAGCGCCACGCGCTTGACTTTCTGCGAGCCCTTCAGTAACCCTGTGCAATTTCAAAACTCTGATCAACCCTCAGCTTATCGAGAAGCACTCGGAGCTAAAACGTGTGACACCGATGCAGATGTGCCAGTGATCCTCGCTCAAAAGGATGAGTGGGAGAGCAAATTTCACTGCAGAGCGTGCACAAAGACAAAGAGATCAGCGATAAGACAGAGAAGTGCACCCATATCGACTGCTGTCAGTTAGGAGCATGTTAAGGAGTGTATTAAGGATTAGAGGGGATTAGTCATATCAGATCACTAGAGGGTTATCAGTGGTCGCAGCTCCACAATGAAGAGCTCCCGGCCACTCAAAAACATGCAGCATGCCGTCCTCTTACAAGTCTTAATATTAACCCATTAAGCTGGACGATTTATGAGTTTGGAAAAACAATTAAGGCCCGTGATTTTTATTAGGAGCTTGATTGAGTGCCTCCTCCCCGGTGTCTCGACATTACCAAAGTTTACCCCCTCCAGAGAACAGGGGCCCGCTCCAAATATTACCGTGATTTAAGATGCAAAACCAACACACATTAAAACGGCTCAGAGCTTATTCCATGCTCGCTTCCACACAAAACCAATTTAGTTTCCATTGATCGCTTTTCAAGCAATTAGATTTCCATTGATGGAAAAAGTAGAGGCTGCTTGTATGAGACGGGGAGGGTCAGTGGTTGGGCACTGTGATTTGCACGTTTATTCAGGCCGTTTGACCACCTCCTCTAACCTCTGACAGATCCCTGGCTCCCTCCCTCCTTCCTCCCCCTCTACCCCTTCCTCATCCCCACCTTCCGGACAACAAATAATTCAGCCAGCATGAAAAAATGCCTGGCGTCAGATTATATATCCGTCTTTATTTCCGATATTGCCTCTTTGTTTCTGCAAACTTGGCTGATTTTCTAAATTGTGGAGTATTGACTGTTTCAGAGCCTGACCAAGCGAGTCTGATGTAACACATTGGAGGTAATGATATCCCAGCGACGGGAGAGGCAGTGGCTGGGGCAGCACTGGACGATGGCCAGGCCCTGTAACCATTAGTCTCCTCGGGAGCCGGAGTCTGTTCCGTTCCAGCGTGGCAGGGGCTCGCCATCAGCACAAACGGTAACCCAACTCAACCAGTGAAACCACCAGAACCCCTCCCGTGTGCCCACCACAGACAGAGATGCCATCGGGAATCACACGGCCAAGGTCATTCCTCATCTTTCTGCAAAAATCTACGACATGCTTAATCCTAAACTGCCGCCCGGCCGACCGCTTTTAAAAGTGAACGATTACATATTCAAAATCCACCGCAGAGGTTAAAGGGTGAAAAGTAGATTCAAGGTATAAAATAGGAACACTGAATGCCATTAATGTGAAAGTAGGGAGTAATTCCCAGCATGCTCCCTGAGGAAATCCACCTATCGCCAAAGCCCGGGGATTTTGACAAATGCCTTTCTCAACACCAGCAAAGGAGACAAATGTTACATTTAAACAGAAATACTTAATTTCCGCTTTTGGTGACTTGCAGCAGATATCATTAATCAACAGAGGCCTACCACGCTCAGTGAGCCTGCTAAGAACCAGATGATCGCCTTCTCCCACTCAATCCATCAAGTATGATTGGAGAAAGAAAAGGTTCAAAAATTTTGAGTTGCACCCACGCAGGAAGAGTAATTACCCTTGTGCCAGTCGCCGAGGTGTTCCTGTGACACCTCGACCCTCTGTTTATCATGCACCAGATTACTCACGGGGGTGTCGGTGCGGCATGACAGAACCGGCACCTGCACCTACCCTCACTCGCCGCGCCCCAGGGAGACAAACGTGACGTACAAGTGTCATATTACAACTTTTAACGAGGAAACTTATTTTGGGATCCGGGAAAAAACAAAGCGTAACTTCGCGTGTAGAGAAGATGCCGAGGTCCGGAATTTGAAGGATGGCATCTCTGTTCCGTCATTAAAGACCAGTCTGTTGATTTTTGTCATTATCTTGCAATGTCACATCAACCAATCGTTGTGCCTCAAGCATATTACTCACTGTCTACTTTAGGATGATATGCATTGAAGCAGATTTTTTATAAAGTGCTATGTGCAGCATTTTGAACATTAATGCATCTTTGTCAAAATAATTGTAATGCATTTGTTTACCTCACCATTATGGCCCGTGCCTCTAAAAGGGTTTGTGGTTCTAAAAGTTAAAACCGCAGCGCTCCCCAGTGCTGTTTGCAAAGTGTTGGGCTTTTTTCTTAACTCTAAACGGTAATTGATTAATCAAGCTCTGTGACTAGGAATGCAACTCTCGCCTCCCTGTTTGCATAACTGTTTAATAGTTAAAGTACAATAAATTAAGATACTGGAAAAATATTACATTTACAAACAAATTATGGTCTGTCACTGTCAAGAAATAAAAGCACTGATGTAGGTGGGGAAATACCTGTACTCTGACAGCTCTCCGGGGAAATTTACAGTGGTATAATAAAAATGGTAAATTTCCACAGCATTAATTCCAGCAGTGTGGGATTCTCACCACTCTGCTGCTCAGAGTTGCTGTTTTGAACAAACCTCGTCCTACTCACTATCTAATCAACACTGCAGATAAAAGTACAAATAAAATACTTCCTATGTATTCCTGTTCAGCGAGAGCTGGCGCAGAGAAATAGGTGTTAAAAAATAAAGCCGAAACAAAGATAAGAACAAAAAAAAAAACCAAGATGTATATCTGCCAACAGAGTAAACTGTGGTGAGGAATTTCAAACGTGTACTAGTGAAATCGTCGCCATGCAGACTACGCTATGTGAACAGTATAGGTGGAATATACAAAAGCTTCAGCCCACATTGTAAAACATTAAAGAGACCTAATTCAATAAATTACCTATAAATATTCACTTGATCAAAAGTGGATGTTTAGTGCAATGCAAACACACGTGATACTGAATTTATAAGTGTGGGAGCTCTCAGCTTACATAATAATAATAATAATAATAAACTTTATTTATAAAGCACACTTAAAAACCAAGGGTATGCCAAGGTGCTTAACAAGTAAAATAGAGTATAGGAGGAGGATAATAGAAATAGGACCAAAGCAAGTACTAAATATGCAAGCAGATAACTGTCACTAATACATAGGAAAGCAACAGGTACAGAGCAAACAAGAATTTAAATGAGCATAGAAGTGCATGATATAAAATCATAAAAGAAATATTAACTAGAGGGAAAGGCAAGATTGAATAAGTGGGTTTTTAATCGTGATTTGAACAGTGCAATGGAATCAGATGCGCGGAGGTCGAGAGGAAGGGTATTCCACAGTACCGGGGCAGCTAGAGCAAACGCACGGTCACCCCGGGACTTCAGTCGAGATCTGGGTTGGGTCAGAAGTAGTTGAGTGGCAGATCTGAGTGTTCTAGCAGGAGTATGTGGTTTGAGAAGTTCACTAAGATAACTTGGCGCTAATTTATTAATAGTTTTGAAAGTAAGGAGTAATATTACATGTCTGTAACAGCATCTCAAAGCTTTTCTGCTTCATAAAGAAACTTTTTGTGGTAAGCAGATTTCCCAGAATCTAAGCTCAGTGGCACACAGTTCAGGCTCATCATTTCACCAAAATATACAAAATTCTGTGTTAGGACAACATTGTTTAAGCTGATGTTAATATCATTTAATGACTTTAATGCAAATGAGTTTTATTTCTTGCTCCAGGAAGCCGCTGTTTACTGTACACTCAATTAAATCCTCATCATACCAGGACAGCTTATGTATGCTTTTGTTAATAGAAGGTTAAGATGAAAATGGGGACAAAACACTAATGAGCTGCTGATTATGCACCAGACTCATATTCAGTAAGAAACAATGTATGGTTGAAATGCATGTCGCACCAAAACTAGGACTTTTTTTTATTGTTTTAAATACAATTTTTTGTGTTTTCCAGAGTCGCAAATAATTGGAAACACATAAATAAATGATACATGCACCAATTTTCTCAGGCACAGCCGTCTGTTTTTAGTAATATCAGCTGCTTACATTTAAGGTGGTTATACCTCAGTATAGGTCTGCTGAAGGGAAAGTTTACCCAAAATCCCTCTGACCTGTGGTGGCATCTATCCATCTCGGCTGTGAAGACGTCCGTGTTCTCTTTTATGTTTACTTTCATTAATTTCAAGATAAGGCAGAAATGATAGCTTAAAATCTGCTACATATACTCCTATAGGCCAAAAGAAAATCCTGTGACCTCCCTCTTTTTGTGCACTGTATAAAAAAAAAGAACAGAGAATGGATTTTCGGTAAAACGGCAAAGCGGATTTGTTAAAATAAAAGATAAACTTTGCGTTTCATTTAAAATGGCAGAACATGAGGAAAGAGGCAATAACAGTAAAGCAAACAGGCTACTGCCTTTGCACCTCTGCTTCTTGCCTCCCTAGTGATACATGCCAGAGATAACAGCTTAATTTCAACCTCAGCACTTTTACTGCACTGTCCAAGGCATTCACTGCATCAATGTATCAATGTAGCGCCATGCTAGTCACTCTCCACTGCGACAACTCACAATTTTTCTTTGATGGAAGCTTTCAGAAAAGTGCCACGATTTAGCTCACACACCAGCCGCCCTCCTCTGATGGCTTTGGTCTTTGGAGACTCTGCTGGCTGTTTGTTTCTCTGAGAACAGGTCACAGGGCAGACTTTTGATTGAATCCCCCACACTGTGACGAGTGAAGGGGGCGGAATCGTTCTTGATTTTGCTGCAGAAGCTCTTCCCACTGCAAAACATTTCCTCCTTCACTTTGAAAAGCAGGTGCTGGAGCCACTTCAACACTGAGAGGGGAAAAAAAAATAACAACAGAACAAAACACATACACACAGACACACACACAGAATCGTGTTTTCATATCTTTGTGGGGACATCTAATACCCTAAACCTAACATAACCTATTTATAACCCTATAACACAGAAACCACATTTTGAGTCCATAAAATGCCTTTAACTTGTGGGGACCGGGATTTTGTCCCCACAGGCCAGTTGGTCCCCACAAGCATGGTAAACTTTCAATTTTTGGACCCCACAAAGATATGTAAACACGTTCAAACACACACATCAAAGAAGCTGAAGACTCTTTATGTGAAGAGCTCCAGTGAGCGAGTTCAGTGTAGAAGAGGAAATGCTTCGCACTTTTTCCCCCCCCACATTTAATGACCAAGATCAGATCTACAAAATGATATAACGTGTACTTCAATCTAAGAAGAATGAATACTTGGAAAATGTTATTATATACACTTCAGCGAAAATGTTTCAGTTCTGAGTGAAATCATAAATGTTAGGCAGCCGACTTCAAGGGTTTCGTTTTTCCTGAAATTTGAATCGATACTGAAAAAAAAGAAACAAAGAAGCTACATTACACCTGTTTTTGGGCCACGCTGGTGTTGTTCATTTGAAGCGCTGCGCAGTCATAAGAGAGGATTTATAAAGAGGTTACACAGACGTGTCAGGTCCCGTATTTGCTCGCTTTAATCGCCGCACTACGTTCTGAGCTGTGGCTTCACCAAACCGGGCCTAAATAGATCACGTTCCGCGCAAATCCTCAATTCGCTTCCTCGTGCATCCGGTGTAGCGGGAGACTCCGTGCCACGCTGGCCGGGATTTCCTACGAATGCCCAGCTTTGCGGAGCACTGACCCCGCGTGGCACCGGCGACATGGCAGGCATGCCAGACTGTGATTAATGCTGACATAGGATGCACCCTGGCTGCCTGGGGTGTTAAGGCCACCGTGGAAGAGGAGATCCACCTTTGTCGGTGCGTCACGTTGAGAAAGCGGCCGCATCGCACACCGCCTCCGTCTGCAGGGGGCTGCAAAGGCCAGCGCTTAAAAGGGCAAACATGAATTGAATAGAGAATATGCTTTGTAGCACTTTTTTTGTCCTCCCATTGAAAAAATATTTGCTTACAGCAGCTGGATTGTTGTGAAATAGCAGGGTGCTATCTCAAAAACAGGAACACTTTTTCTTTTAAGCATCCATATATACGTATGACTAGACATGACAAGCTCTTTTCAGCACTCATGTTTGCAGCACTTCGCTCATGCATCTTCACATGAGTAATGATCTAGCAACTTAAAAGTAATACAGCCATCTATACCCTCTCACACAGAGACAGCTCTGTGCAGGCATGTCGCCTGTTATCCATAGGGAGGGCAGAATGAAATGTGCTTTTTATCACGTGTCATGAACGCTCCTCATGCCTTTCCTCCCCCCTTTCATTCATATCCATGTTGAACCTCCCGTCAAAAAAATATTGGCAAATGTTGTAATTACGTGCCGAGGATCGGCGCCTCACATGGCTCGAGGCTGGGCGCAGTCCTGGGCCTGATATTTCAGCTTTATCATATTTTAGTTTTATTTGAGGACGGTGGCAGCACCGTGCCTCCAGTCAGCCATAATTGAAATGAGGGAAGGAAGATGTAGAGGCTGTGTGCCCCACTCCTTGTAATCAAGCCCTTAGTCCTGTGCGCTTCACCATTTTTCAAAGTGAAATATCCTCACAATCTTTATAGTAATACGCAGCGAATCCTCTTCATGCCTTAGCCCGTGGGTAATTAGGCATGAGAAAGTGTACTTTTTACATGCAGAGGAGCCGTGTGTTAGCAATGCCGGGGCCACAAACAGGGCCCGGGATGCTGCGAGTCCACCAAAGGTATTCGATTAAATTCAGGATAACGCACGTAACAGCGTAACAGCTGCTTTGTAACTAATTTATTGTGCTTTTTGCAGCAGGCGTGAGATCAGTATTCAACGAGCGATCCTATCTGTTTTCCCACATTCGCCGTGTGGGTTGCATGTGGGGCTCATGTGTTCGCAGCCGGATAGTGAAAAAGTGAAGCCGGGGGACTGATGGAGAAGTTGATGTATGATCCCTGGTGGCTGAGCTTGTTTGAAGCGTGGAGCCGGGCAGGTGATTCGGAGGCGCCGGCTCTTTAAACAGCGTAATGAGCCAGAGAGGATGCCCCCCCCACCCCAAAGACACACATACACACACACACACACCAGACGCCCCTCCTTCTCCCTCCATTATATCAGAATGTTATGAAGAGATTTGAATTTTTAGGAAATTCGGTTTCTGCATCCTGTTCATTTAAAGCTCCAGTGATCAGTTATTAGCAATTAAAATCAATCAGTATGAAAGGAAGTAGGTCCTCCAGCATGACGGCCCCACAGCTGTCACAACCCCCCCGACTTTTAACCTCTTTCAGCCCCTCGTTTTGTTCAGTCTCCTTGTTAGTCAACTGATAATACATTGGAGCCACGTGTCAGTCAGTTTGCTGTGGAGTTTTTCTGCCCCCTAATGAAGAAAGTAGAAAAAAATCAGTTATTCCAGCTTTAAGTTCTGTGTCAATATTAAAGATAAAAAGGCCTAATACACAACAAGACCCATGCACAATATATGAAAGGAGTGAGAAACGGCTCCTTTATTTCCACAGACACGGGTGCTCCGCTTCAGGTGAATGTGGCGTGATCAATTTTTGCATATTTATGAATATGATAAATATGATATCGATTTCACCCGCCCTACCCTCGCCTTATATTCCACTTACATTGCAGGTTTCATACAGATTAGATCCTTAGAGGGTCTTGTAACACTGCTCTCTACAAGGGCAGCAGTGCACTCCCACCAGTGTCTGATGACACTCTAACAGGTAAGTACACGGGAAACAGGGTGGAGGGGGCGGTGTCACGGCGTGGGCACAGAGCAAGACAAAATGAAAGCCGCTACACGTTTAGATAAAACGAAACAAAGGCCGAGTGAAACTGGTCCTCGTGTACAATTTACCGCGCATCTCTTCGCAAACACATTTCCTGCAAAGCTGAACATAACGGCGGCTTCAGCTCGGGGAAGAAACAAAGGCGAGGGGGCACGCGGGGGAGAGAGACGGGCTACGGGGCTTCTATGCGGCGTTTCATTGCTGCTGATAATATATAAATGCATGCACACATGGATGCTGCTCGTAAATGAATAAACACATACATCAATTTCAAAATCCAACACATTTGAATTTCAAATGCAGCGGTGCCTTTCTCTCTCTCTCCCTCTCTTTTTTACGATATGTCTCATTTCTCTTGTGGAGATATAAAAGGAGAGGGCTGAGAGGGAAAAATTAGAGGGGTGGGAGAACAAATGCTGTATGGAATTTGAGATTATGTATTTGGTTTGTGTGTTTCCCTCCTGTTTAAATCAAACATGTGGGGGCCGCGTAGCCCTGGGCTTGTTGCTGGTGACAGTTTCAGTGTTTCTAGACGTCTCTCCTCCCCCTTTTCAGCAGCAGTCCTGAATTGAGAAGCGGGGTGGAACGGGGTGTGGGCTTCTGGCGGAGGGTGAATTAAATAGTCACTCTCTCTCTCTCACTCTCCCCCCTTGCACTTTCTCTTTTTTTCAGTGGCGTTTAAAATCAATTCATTCAGTGGACTGCTGACACAGCCCGGCCCAGAGAGCCCAGGATTTATGGCTCCCTCTAATGGGCATGCTCTGAACCAAAGCCCTGCCGTCAGCACAATCCTGCCAGCCACCCATCCGCCCCGCTCCCTCACTCCATCTACCTTTTAAAGATGCAGGCATCCCTCCTCTTCCTTCCTCTGCTCCTCCTCCTCCTCCTCCCCCCCTCTCCCCCTGCTCGCATCGCCCCGATGCTGGCGGCAAAGAGGCCCTGCGAGCGCGCTCAGGATCCAACAAATTTATAACACGACGCAAACAACAGCATCTTCATTTTGTAACGCTGGGGTGTTAAATGCCTTCTCTTTGTGCTTCACGGTGATTAATATCAGAGGAGTTTCTCTTCCAACAAGTGGTGCTTTCCAGAGCGGTGAATAATACCTCGCTAACTATTATTAGACATCTATTAATATCTGCAGTAGTTCCCATAGCAGCATTTTATTTATTTATTTATTTTTGGATAAAGAGGAGCACATATTTTTCTGTAATGCAGGCAGACATTTGGTGTGGTGATGACCGAAGAGCACTGTGATTACTCACCGTAAAAGCAGAGGATTTCTACTTCTCCAAAAGGAAGAAGAAATAAACATGTTCAGCCTCATTCTTTTCCTCCTTCTAATCATTAAAATCCAAGGAGATCTTATCTAACAAGTGGTGGCTCCCGGAGCAGTATATAACGTCTCTGCATCCATTATCTCGTCTGACTAGTGGCACTACCTAAGGTCTTGTGAGTGTATATATATTCATGTATTCATAACCAAGTCTAGTCGTGTCACAGGATCTGAAACAATTTATGGCGCAGAGAAGAAAAAAAACATGATTGAAAACACTCGCCTGTGAACTCAGTCAGTGTAAAGGCATAAAAAAATGATCATGGCCCGAATTGCAATGACAACACCAAGTCGCTCCTGTGCACTTGATTCGAGTGAGTTGGCCAGTCTCTCGGCAGGAGGCTGTGCGCCGCTGCTTTGTGTTTATTTCTATGACAGTATGTCTGCGCGCACAAAATATGCCACGCCACTCTTGACCCCATTATATTCTCAGGCAACGTGGCAATTTGCAGACAAATACAGACCTTAACTTCAGCCCTGGAGCCTGCAACTTACATCCTTCTCCATATTCCAGCTCGGCTCCCGCAGCCTGTCAAGGCGTTATGGGCCCTGAATTAGCCTCCCATTACAGCAAGGCTCCAGCTTCCCCCTAAAGTTAACCATAACTGACCATTTGCCGTGGCTTCATTATAAAGCCATGCATGTAAAATCAAGTCGTGGTCCCTGGCCGTCACATTCGATTTCAAAATACAATCCCCAGCTCCCCCTCTCGGAATCTCCATCTTTCTCTCTTACTTAAGTTCAACCTTCTCCTTGTTTCATAAAATATGATCTGATTAAAATAGATTACACACCTTGTTAGCGGAGCGTTTCATATTTGATACAGTGTTGCTTTAAGATGGGCAACCTCCTTCATGATTCAAAGTGATTGTGGCCTTGTTCTCTGGCCTATTTGTTTAATAAGCTCTGCTACATCAGCGGGCCTTTTAAGTGAACACGCTCCCCTGCAGCGTGTTCACTTAAAAAAACCTGTAAAAAAAACACACAAGAAATTTTTTTTAAAAACGAGGAATCACGGCGGCCAAGGATTTTCTTCTTCTAAGGAGTGGGAGGCCAGATAATAAGCAGCAATCCTGACTGTATGAGAGGAAACCCAAAACAGGAAGCAGCTTTTATGCGCTGACCTGTAGGGAGAGCTACGGGTCAGCTGTGAAATATTCAGGCCCGATTAGCCCAACGCCGCTTAAACTAAAGCTTTCCGATCATACGAGGTATGCAAATGGGATATTACAAACACAAAGAAGAAAGGCAGCGTCTTTGAGGGTAAATGAATTCATTATAATCCTCACCTCATCTGCTCGCTGATGGAAGACTTCTCGTGTAATCGCTGATGGGGGGAAACCTTCCACTGTACCCAGGGAGCTCAGATGTGGGAATAATACCGGGTCGGATCGCCTTAAAATGAAAATAATACTCCCCCATTTACCGTGAACAAAGTCCATGTAAGAGGGTATAATGTAATACTATGCTTGAGGAATGTAATTATCATTTAGTGGGTCCGTGAGCTGTGTTTGACAAGGCCTGAACTGCATGAAAAACTCATTTTCATTTTTCTTATTATATCATGATTATATAAACATTCTTAACCAGTGGCCACAGCAGCAGCAAATTATTGCAAATTAGCCCCATATTGCCAGTTTTTAGCGGAGGCAAATGAACAAGCACTACAACTCCAGTGTTTATTCCATAAATCAGCCAAACGCAGCACCTGTTGAGAATGTAAATAGCTGAGGCTATTTGATTAAACTTGCATCAAAACATTTGAAGAGCTCTGCTCGTTTTTGGGGCTGTTTATCCTCCTGTTTTCATCTCCACGTTAAGTTTGTTCTCTCCGCCCACGCCCGCTGCAAGCCGAGTTTCGATGGGCGGTGATGGGGGAGACATAACACCCACCAGCTATACGTGGGGTCATGGGAGGTCCGTCATTACCGAGCCACAGTGGTGATCACGGCAATAATATAGAACTATAACCGAGCAATTAGACTAATGGAAAACGTCCCTATTTCTCCCGGTGTGCTGCAGCGAGACGCGCCGCATGCCCCGCGGGCCGCCCGTCGAGATGAGGCTGGAGATATGAAGTGGAGAGGAGGTAATGGCTGGGGCCCATTGATCCTCGCTGCCACCTGCTATATGGCTCCGCAGAGGACGGGCGAGGAAGCTGAGAGCTTCATCTGGGGAGAGATCACACCGACTCTTGGGTTCTCAGGCATATGGATAAGAGTCTTTTTCTAGTCTTCCGCTACTTAACCAGCGCACATCAGCACAATATGGCCGGATAGGGTAGAGTAGGACGCGCATACATACAGCCTTTATCGCAGTGAGAGAGCTTTCACACCGAAAGGGCGTGAAGCTGTTTCCTCAAACTCTGGAGTGTTTCGCCCCTGGAGTGAAGTAAGGTGACGACCGCTGAAATAAAAACCACAATAAGTGGCAAAGGTCTCGCTCTCCTTTTCTTTTTTGTCTGCACGCAGACGAGTTGTTGCTGCGCTGTAAAGCCACAAAATCATAACTCATAATTTGTGTTCGTGAACACGAATTCCAGCGCTTGTAATGTGATGGAGATGCAAAGGATGCCTGTAGCGCTCGCCTCCAAATACGAGGTGTTAAAAAGCCAAAAAAGCTGGAGTCGGGTACCAAAACAGGTTTTCTCTCTTAACAGCTGTCACAAAGGTAATTCCTTTTAATTAAAGTTAGGAAATAGGCTGCTAACACACTGCACCCAATCACAGTTTGCTTTGCCTCACCTTCAGCACCTGATGCCACTGAACTGGACCTCTCGACAGCCTTTGCCGCGTCGGTGCCTTTGGGAGAGGTTTTATTGGAATGTGACGCTGACTTCTGTCTCCGAAAGGCAGCAACAAAGGCTCAGTGATATGACAGTGGCTTTATCTATCTTTTATATACAGCCTATTATATTTGTATATAATATGATCGCTCAGAGAGAAAGTCAGATGAAAGAGAAGCTCTTACTTTTTTCTCTCCCGCTGTGCACCACTCCGACATGCTGTTCATTTACCCGACGGACACAGCAGAGAGACGGAGAGAGCTGTTCCCGTGCAAGGTGAGCAAGACGTTGTTGTCAAGCAGGAGGACACTGTGCAGATTTGTTTTGCTAGGTCTTGCAAGTAGGAGCTAAATCTCTAAAGTTACAAAACGTGGTGATCGCAGCTGTGAGCGAGAGGGGCGTCGGGTGGATGGGCTGAGATGGTTTATAAATAAAAAACAAATACCTACAATATTAATAAATGCCCTAATTCAAACTGACTGGTCAGGATTGGCATAGCAGACAGAGTGGCATTAAACAGGGACTTGTGACCCCCACCCAAGCTGGACTTTAATGCTGTACCACCCTGAGAATCATTTTATTGCACTCCCTGGTTGAATTTGAAGTGTGCTGCTTCCCTGAACATCCCCAGCTGCACAGTGCGTGTGCTCTGATACACATGAAACCACATCCATGACCTACGTCACAGACCTCTAACAGCCCCCGGAGTACATGCATACATCACCGGGGGCGATGTGAGCAGCTGTATCACTGGAGAGGTAATCCCAGTCCCTCTTCTCTAGTAGCTGAAAACATTGGAATTTTATCTGTCCCTTCACTTTAGTAAAGTGTGTTTTTAATCAACATCAGAATAAGATGCTTTAAAAAAAATGTCACAATGAAAATAAAGCACTGAAAGTGTTCTTTTTTTCCTATGGATAATTTTTGAAGACAATTTTTTAAAAATCTGGTTTCGATCTTTTAGCCTGTGAAGCCAAAAACAGGAGGAAAAAATCCAAAACTAGACAAAGAATGTGCAGCATGTTCACAGTGATGATGTTCACAACTTAAACCTCTGCTCAGGAAAAGCTGTGGATAAATTACCTCAGTGTAAACTCCACTTGGCTATAAGATAAGATTAAAAAAAAAAGTCAACCAGAACACAACAGACCAACAGGAGGGGGGGTCCGAAGGGGGTTAGTTAAGAGTCTGACCTGCCCAGCTGGGGGTCTCCATGTACAGGTGAAGCCGGTCGGCCTGGAGCTGGGTCACTCGACTCGCTGCTGTTGGCACAGGTGCTGATGAATCCTGAAAATGGAGAAGAGAGGAAAGCTCCTATTAGAAAACAGAGTGCAGCAGCGAGAGGAGGTGATTCATTTAATTATGCGCTAATGAAACAGGGAACAGAATTCAGCCATCTACTTTTACTACTTCATACTAAAGCTGTCACAATATCACACTTTTGCTTCACGGTGATCAAACATTTCACAATAACAACATCGGTGTGACGCGTGCAGAAAATCTGAAAAACACAGTGAAAGAAATCATGTTTGTAACAGCAGATTTTCATCCAAAATCCAAAAATATATCCTAAACATGAAGGCATGTTTCAGGTTAGTCCTAACATGACATGTGGAAGAAGACAGGTGAACGCAGTCAGTGTGCTACAAACACCTCAGCGATATTAACTTCACCCATATGTCGACTACACCTGATGTACAGTGTACACTTACTTCACAAAGACATTTGGCTGGTAATATTTAGAAACTTTCACCTTTTTAGATAACATAATGGAAAAATTCACAGGGAAATACTTTTTTTCTTCAGGCCTGTAGAGCTGGATGGTTCTCACTGTGTGATGCTCAAAGAAAAAAAAATCCTTTGAAAACCTCAGCAGTGTTACTTTTTTTCAAAATCTACAAACCCTGTTGGGAGCAGTTTCACGCAGGAACTATTTTCTTTCTACCCAACTACACCCCCCAGCCATATTACTGTGCAGAAGGGGGCGTGCATTTAGCATTGAGTCCAGGCTTGCACTTCCAACAGAATGTCAGGATGTAGATGGTGCACACCTTGGTTTAGCAGCAGTGCAAACTAGCTGAAGCCTTCATTTAGTTGCTGAATGCAATCGGTAAATAGTTCCTGCATGAAACGCCTCAAAACAAGGTTCACGAATTTTTACCAAGCAGCTCAGTTTCATGTTCGTTTTTGGTGCAAAATCAGGCCAGTGCCATCAGGCTCTATTATAACCTTTCTACAGTCTCCAAAACAGGCTAGACGCATATATGCTACTGCAACTGAACTGTCCCTTTAATGGATAGTTAAAGGGACGTCTAGTTAGATGAGGAGAAGTGATTAGTTTGTCTCTGTGAAGGCTTAAATAAGCACCAAATCCTAGTAACACCTTAAAATAACTAATAAATAAGGAGCATTTTATTTGTTTGACACGTTCGCACAACTTCCACGTAAAGACAATGATGTGTAGTTGTAGGGGCGTGAGCCGCTGGAGCCGTTTCTTGACATTTCGTCCTGCTGCGTAGCATCTCCAGCTAGCATGAGGTGCCAGATACAGTGAGGAAGTGCAAGTTTTTGTTTAGTCTCTTCACAGGTACAGTGGCACCAAACTTGACAACCTCACTGCAACAACAAGACTTCCAGCTGTTGCTCACCAGGAAGTAGTTATAGTGAAATCCATTTAAGTCGAGGTTTCTAAAGACGTCTCCTGTCACTCGCAATAAGTTGTGATGACGGCAGAAAGTAGCACTCTGAATTTAGCGATCAAAAAAACAATGTCGCAATTACACCGAGTACGTTTGGTGCATCGTTTGCAGAGCTGGTATTAATCACCGGCGCTCGATGCTGTCAGACGTTACATCCCGTGTGTGTGAGATGCAGAGCCAATACACAAAGCATATATATCTGAATGTTCCTGCATGTTTGTGCCTCAGTGGGTGACTGTTCTCATGCAGCAGGAGGTTTTTCTGCTGACTTGTGTATCTTCGCAGGCCTCTGGTTGGCTGTTGCCCAGAAGCCCAGCCGGTGAACCGCAGAGAAACCGCATTGATTTCATCCCAGCAGAAATCCCTTCTCCTGGTTCCCGCCTCCCTACCCCGCCCAGCACCTGATTAAGCATTTGCAGGGAGCCATGCCAACACAATTTGTCATTTATCAAAAGTAATTAAAAGCAATTTCTTTTCTCTTGTTGATTGGGAATTGACTAATTGTTGAGTCAGTGAAAACGGGGGAATAAATAAAACAGGGAAGGATGAATTTTACATAAACTCGGAGGAAAACATAAACGCTGTAAAATGAGGGCCAGACATCTGGCTCTGTGATTTCTCTCTACATGATTATGGCTGCAAAACCGAAACAGTTGTTTAGCGCATTCAGATATACAGCCCATAGGCAGTAAATAATATATTAGAAACAGCATATTGACTAGCTGACTTAAAAGGGTGTTTTCACTTCATGTTGTGTGAACACAAGAGTGGGAGGAAAATACAAACACTGGTTGGTTATTTGTTAACAGGAAAAAAATGAAAAACGCTGCTCCCACTTGTGCCAAAAGAGATATTTGAGCCGGTAAATACCAACATCTCAGTCTCGGAGAACCCCCCCAACCCCCCAAAAAAAGGGACGAGACACAAGGTGGAGAGAGGCTGGAGCCATCCCACAGCAGAGGTTACAGTACATCTATCCAATGAAACCAAGCAATACCGTTTCAACATTATCGGTAACAACCTCTGAATGCACCATTACCTTCTATAAGGGCAGAATGAAATGTCAGAATTGATTCGAGAGGGGAGGGTTGAGATATAAGTGGGCAGCTAAGGTGGCCATTTTGTTTCAGCGGCCCTACTCGGTGTCCCTGGATCATTAGCGGACGGTAAGAAAGAGCTGGAAGAACATGAAGGAGGTGTGGGTGGCCATCGCACACATCTCTGGTGACAGCATATGAAAAAGCAACCAAAAACAAACACACACAAACACACAAACACACACACTGACATGGCAGGAATCAAAGGGGGAAAAACAGGCACGCGCGGAATCGCTGGGAGTCGTTTAAAATTTCGCACCACTTTGTAAATAACTTTAACTGCACAAATACCTGGTTTCGCTCCGGGAGGATGAAAAAATTTCCAGCCAACAATTTATTCCCTGCCAACAAATGGCGCCGTTGCTTCAATGAGACTATTTGAATATCCCTTTGAAGGCTGCAGATGGACAAGCAATGCTATCATTGCCTGGAAACACAGAAATAATTGGGCAACAGTGGAAGAAGCCTGCATTCATGTCTCTGCTGAGACCCAGCTTGGAGTATCTAAATGAACCTCTCATTCTCCTGCCTTTTGTTTACGTTCCTATTTATCATAAAAACTCAATTACTTATGTTACCCAACATGTATGGTTATTAATGTTCTAATTATGCTTTTCCCCTCTAATCTTTGCCTCGCAATTTGGGTGATGTATGTTTGAACAATGCACCGAGTCCCCTGGAAGTGAATGCTGAATTAGGACTATGTATGGTGACAAATTAAAGGGGAAAGCCGACATCCAGTGTCTTTTAAGGTGCTGGGGCACCACTCGCTGCCCGAACAGCTTCAGTGCACCTCTGCGTCGACTCCCCATGTTTCAGGTGTTTTACTGGGACGAGCACGTTCTTTCAAATGTGATGTGTCGTCTTCATCATTGCTTAATGCACTGCTCATGCCAGTACAGAGGCGTAACCTTTTACAAAAAGTATTTACCTATTTAACAAGATAAAGTGGATGAGATTAAAACATACCATTTGTGCTGTCTGTCTTCACTCTACATGGACATCTTCACCTTTCTGCAATCCTTCCTGGCTGAAGAATTGTAAAATGTTATTACTATTATAGTTAAATAAAGTCAAATCTACTATATTACCAAGTATAAGCTGAAAATGTAAAGTGCTGGAGAAATTTCTAAACAATTTCTTCAGGAAAAGAAGCAATAAAACACCATGAAAACACCTCACCACTCATAAAACAATATTATTGGGAAACTGTGCATAAAATATCAAAATAAAAATGATTGTTCTTCAGGAAAATGTTCAGCATCAGTATTAAATTGATTAATATTACTGCTGCACATTGAGCTAATCTTAAATACTTTATAGTCTGTTTAATGCCCAGCATCATATTCTATAAATCATGTGTTTGTAGTGGCTGTCCTGTGAGAGCCACATATCTAGGAAACACACAGTTGTTCCAAATCACAGGTCTCTTCAAACAGTACAGTAAAATAATAATTTAAAAAATCAGCTAAATTAAAAGGCTGGATCAGTGTGTGACATGGTTAACTATTAATATCCACAGTGGATTCAAAATATAAATGAAAAATGAATGTGGAGTGTTAGCAAAGCAGCTGGTTAAACCTATTACACTCAGGTATCCTAGTAGATGCTAATCTGAAAGTGCTGCTGAGATTGCACCTGCTTAACTTGCCTGATTTATTAGCCCGGACATGGTCAGAGCTGCTGCCTCTCCATCATCGTCACAGCTTTCCTTATAAACGGAGTTATTAAAAAAAATCTCAAACTCAATCTTCTCTACATCATACATGTTAGCCAAAGCGGTTAACAAGGGGAAACTCCAAGGTTACGACGCTAAATCTCTGAAGCCTGTTTACTTACAAATGCTAACTAGCGTTAGCTAATTGGCTAATGCTAATGTCTTAGCATACCAAGCACAAATCATAGCTAATCTCAGAGCAGTGAAAGCTGACCAGCAGCAGCTTGCTTCACACTCTGGTCTCGTCTCAAAGGTCAGAAGTTTATCCAAAACCACTGAAGGAAAAAACTACTAGCCTCGAGTTTACTCAGCTTCAGTCACGGACACGCCCTCAAACCTGACAGAGCTGCTTTCATGAAAATGAAATAAGCACAGCTTTCAGCAACAACATCCGACTGCGGCCACAGGCTGGCAGCAATGTAAAAGCTGGATTTACATATTAACTGACAGGCGAGGAGCTTGAAGTAGACAAATAGCTTTATTTCTAAAATACACATTTTAATGTGTATTTTTAGGCAAGTACTGCTTGCCTTGCTTGTTCTAACTAAATGCCACAATTTGACTTAATGGAGTATTCTTCTAAATCAGCGGTCCCCAACCCCCGGGCCTCGGACCGGTACCGGTCCGTGAGTCGTTTGGTACCGGGCCACGAGAGTTGAGGCTCAGGTGTGAAATGTATAGTTTTCAGGGTTTTTATCGGTTTTCAGCGTTATTTTGTTATCGTTTTTATCGTTTACTCGGTTTTCCTTGGTCATGTTTTATGAATAAATTTTCTTTTTTTCGGTACCGGTACTAGTTTTATTTTGTCGTATTTATCCGCGACACCTTAAAGGCCGGTCCGTGAAAATATTGTCGGGCATAAACCGGTCCGTGGCACAAAAAAGGTTGGAGACCTCTGGTGTATAGTCTGTATGTATGATAAGTGCACCACACAAACATAATGGCATAAAAGTACCGAAGCCAGACTGTTGATATTTGGTCAAACTGACTAGAATGAACTATACCTTGATGACAGTTATCAGCTAATTGTAGCTCTGCCAGACAGACAGGCTGTTAGTACAATTACTGAAAAGGCAGCCACATCATTTGTAAGATGATTGCTGCGGAAGGGAACCAGCAGCGTCCACTTTGGTGACTCAGACTAGCAGAGGTGAGGCTGACCGTAAAGCTAGTGGCTACAGCCTCCTGTGTTGCTATGCACCTATCAAAGTGACCCGACTTCAAACTCAAATAAACTCGAAGTTTCACTTGACCTCTATGAAATAATCTACAAAGGCTGAAACCATTCTTGTACCAGACTGAAAACTTTTGGAACCAGCCTCAAGTGGTCACCTGAGGAACTACAGCTTTCAGTGTTTCCGCATTAGCTTTATTTTCAACCCCACAGGCTGTGGGCAGGTCCCACAGTCATAAGAGGAAATGTTACATTTTTTGCATTGCGACCACGTTGATAAATAAAGCGCATCACACCAGCAGTAATGATTTTACTTTGCACCAAAGTTCATAAAGCTGAGCGTGGTTGGCACTGAAACTAAGCTTTAAATGTCAGTCCACAATCTGTGATTGGTAACCCATTCAACTGTGTTGGACTCGGCGAGTATGAAAGCCAAAAGGAACGATTCACATAAATCTATCGCACTCATCAAACCCTTCAGTGACCTCTCGTGCCCTATGGATGGGAGTATTGTCATCCTTGAAGAGGCCATTCATTTCATCACTGGTTAAAAAGGAGATCACTCAGAGCAACTTTGTATTGACTTGAAGTGACCCTTCTGAGGGAGAAGTAGACCCAAAGCAACATGCCCGACAAAGAATAACAGAGCCATCCGATCCCTGCACTGTCGGGGTCATGGTTCATGTTTTTTCCTATAATTTGTCACTCCTGTGTATGTCCAATAACAAATCTTCTCCTGGGAGCGATCTGATGGAGACATAGAGACAGCTTGTGTTAGATTGTTTATACATGGGGATTTATTCCAGCTCAGCTAGCATGTGTGATTCCATCCAGCCTTTGTTCAACATAAAGCAGAAAGTTGACTAATCTCACCAGCAACAAAACAGATGTGCATTTGGAAAGAGACAAGAATGCACAAAAAAAATAAATAATAAATGACAAAACAAAGCAAAGTACTTTTGGCTAGCTCTTCTTATTCTTCTTGTGAAAGGCTATAGGTATGACAGCTTTAGAGGTATGAAATAATGTCAGCGCGAGCCACGAGGAGCCCCTGCAGAGAGGCTGAGAGGGTCCTGTACTGCCTCAAGCAATAAGTGTTCTTCAAGGCTTTTCCTCAGAGCACTTTTACAAGAGCACAAATTAGGTGTAAGGAATTCCGGCGCTGGCGGCGCACCAAGCCAGCAAACAGAGAAAAGAGAAAAAATAAAATAAAATTAAATATATATTTAAAAAAAACGGGGTAGAAACTTGGATGACAGTGAAGAAACGGAGGGCTTCATAAAGTGCGGAAAATAAGCTCTCACTTTCAAACGTTTACAGCGGCTCAAATATCTGATGATACCTCTCATAGCTTTTAATCTTTAATGTGAAAAATTAATCATCCCATTCATTATTTTAATAGCTGTCATTTTTCTCTCCCCAAAGTGATGATTTATAACCATTAAGCCCTGCATAGGCTTGTGTGAGAGGGATTTATCGTAATGTTTGCACCAGGTAGCCTCCAACCATATTTCATTACTCTGACAAGCCATTAAAATGCCCTGGTGATTAAACAACAGCTCTGAGGTCAGTGTGTAAAGCTGTTTCTTTACCCATGCAGGAGCGCAGCCGTGCAGGCGGGGACCGCTAGCCTAACAAAGCCCCTTTCGCCTCTGGTTCCCTCCAGACTGGCAATCGTACTTATAGATCTCTATCTGTTGTACTGTGCGAGGGCGACAGGGGCAGATGAGAATAATGTGCATGCACAGAAGCTACAATGAAATAAAGTTAAGAATGGGGCTATTACAGCGCTTTTCCTCCGTGGTTTGACACTGTGATAACTGTGCACTTACAGGAAAAACTCCTGCTTCAGATACTCCTATATCCATCTGTCTGCGGGGCTCACAGTGTTCCAGGAGTTATTTTTGTCTTGTCATTTATGCCTCTGGTCTACCCACTACTCCCTTCCACTGCTATTTCAGTTATTGTTTTCCCACTGATCCCACCATATATAGATTTGTCTAGTGCGCCCAGGGCGCGAGTGGCAGCTGAAGGAAAATACAAACAGAATTTAAATAAAGTTAGACCTTTGTGAGGTGAACACGGTTGGCGCATCATATGCACCGACTGCCTTTGAATATAAAAAAATGGGAATTTTGTGTCAGGAGTTCCCGTTTTCATTATCTCCAGTTTCCAGTCATGCGCGTAATGTGCCGACATGCCTCAGTCATTACTTCAAGCAGATTTGGGGTGCTCACTGTGAGCGTAGTTAAAACGTGAAGAAAGACAACCGTGTCACAAATGGGACATAGTTAAAAAAGTATTGTTGCTTCATTGCATTCTGGTCTACTGAATTCACCATCTGGAAATGGTATCATTGCCTCTTCCGCCCCAATTTCTGCCTGTTTTGTGTTGCCTGTGTGTGTGTGTGTGTGTGGCCGTGATATGGCCATTGTAGGAAATAAACCTTAGTGTTTCATTCTGAAGCAGCGATGCCAACACCTGATGTTTCACTCCAGTGTTTTTAACAGATGATATCCCATCATTATTTAAAGGAATTGGAATTGGAACACACCACAACCACCACCGCACGAGGATGGCCTAAAGCGCAGGGACAATGCTGTTTTGTTAGCGGTTAAAAAGGCAAAGTGTCAGTTTTAGTGAACAGATGCATGTATGAACAGCAGGCCAGGGAGCTGCGGGGAGGGTTTAACTCCCTTGCATGTACTGTATATCCATGTCTAATGTCCTGAGCCCAATGAGCTGGATTGATCACTGATGCCACATCTGACAGTGACTGACAGCGCCTGTAATTGCTGTGTTTGCTTAGGGAGATGGGCAAACTACCGTGGTGGGACCGCATGGCAGAAGCATGCAGACGTTTCTAAATTACCAAGATTTTCACTTCTGGATAGCAGCTGACTACTCACTGTGACTATGGCAGGAATCAGACCTGTTGTCATGACCAGCAAACTCCTGCTCCAAGTCAGCTCTCGTAAAGGGTGCTCACACATCTCAACTTCAACAAGTCGGTATTAATTTGAGACGGATTCTCCAACAAAACACAGCAATTAGATGAGACGTGCTTTTGTGAGGCCAAACATGCCCCTGGAGAAGAGCTTGCAGCATGCGGCTAGCTTACCTAATATTTGGTTCAGGATAGATTATTTACTCTGAAACTTCGGTCCGCAGCGCTACATTTACTATTTATACATTATGAGAATCAATGTCAGCGTCGGGGTACAACTCTACGCTCTAGGTCAACACAACAAGAGGGAAGGAGGCACCGGCTTGTTGTACTATTCAGCAATTGCACTGATAGGTTAATAATTTAACAAGTCGAATTTTTAAGATGGAAAAGTCCCGAGTTGGCAAAACAAAAATGACAAAATTCACACATGAAAAAAACAACTTGCCAATATATTTGAAAATGCAGTATAATCGCGAGAGAAAGTACTAATTATATGCAAAAAAACCTCCAGAAAACAATCCAATTTGTGGAATGCATTTGCCATATGGTAAATGGATTGTATTTATATATATTTGAGTGCTTAAAAAACAACCCCCCCACTATGTAACAGTGCAGCAGCACTGATGCATTAATGTATGTTTTACCCAGAACAAATTTCATTTCCTAAAGTGAAATGTTTTGTATAATCTCTGTTTTTTCTGAGATAACAAGAAACAATTGCTCTCTCAAATTGATGTAGCGTAGTAAAATATACAATCGTTCCCTCTAAAATGTAGTTAAACAGAAGTTTAAGGTAGTAAGAAGCTCAAAAAAGTACTTTAGTGCTAAATGCACTAAATGTCCGTCACAGCCAGACGCGACTGGGTTAAAGCGTATTAAACCGCAGAAACACATATTGGCAGTTAGATGGGATTTCAGCCTGTGCCAGAATCTAAAAACTCTGTGTTGTTAACATTTACAGCTCCTCATCCTGAGGGAGAGAAGTGATCATCAGTGAAATCACCCTCATAGATTTGAAAGCCTCAACTAAAAACGGGGACATATACTATAGGCCGCGATTTCTGCAGTTTTATTTCTTTTCACCGCTGGAGCTCGGATCGTCGGTGATGAATGGCAGAGCATACTCTCTGGCGTTCTCCTCTTGCCACGGCGATCCAACAGTTGTCACAGAAACAAAACGAAAGCTGCAGAGGGAAATTTGCATTCTAATGCGCCCAGAACATCTCATGTTTGTTGTGTCCCCGATGAGAAGTAGAAAAAATAGCGCTAATTTGTAATAGATATCAAAATTCCCAGCATTAAAAAGTTAATTACCACAGCAAATATAGCAGTGATAAACGGCACATGATGCCATTTCTGCAGACGACTGTTGTTTCCGCCGAGCAGAAAAATATTTAGCATCCAGCTGTACTTTTGGATGTGAGCGAAGGGGGGGGGGAGGGCGAAAGGTACTTGTAATTCAGAATATTTTTTCTGCAACTTTGCAAGTTTTCATCTATCAGCAAGGCACATTAAATCCCAGCTGGTCAGATGCTAGACTCCTGATGCTCGGCTTTAGACATGAAACAAACTGCTGCCGAAATGAAAGCAGTTCTCGGAGCTGTGGAAATTCCTCCTACAAGAGTCTATTAAAAATACATGCTCAAATGAATCTTGGTGGTGATGACAAGTTTTACCATATTCTTCTTAAACTTTTAATGCACCCAGCCCCGACTTCAAAGAGAAAATCAAATATTAAGGCTATTATCTAAGCTGTTCTCAATATTATCCAAGCCTGGGTTATTTATATAGCACACTAATCATTGTGTTATATAAGCCCCTTTTCGTTTTTGAGCCAACGTAACGATCGAGAGGTGGTTGTTTGTAGTTTTGCAACCTAAAATAAGCATTCTAATTTATATATTTGCTGCAACGAGATTATGTAGATTTATTATAGCAGCTAGCTGGATATTGTAAATGTAAATATATTTATAATTTATGACTGCGGGGAAACAGATCATTTTTAATATAGTGAAAGCGAGTAGTTGGAGTTTTGGCAGAGGCTTGTGCACACTCAACATAATTCGCTCCATCTGTATAAAAAAAACCTAACAAACAGTGAATGATTATCTGCTCTGATTGAGAGGAATCACTGTAAATCTGGTGCTACCTAACCTGGATCGCAATTGTTTACCCACCAGCGAGACGGTAAATACTCTGGCTGACATTTGAGGGAGGTTAGTGTGCTCGGAGAGCAAAGTGGAAGTGGAGGCTCAGATGAATTTGTCTGACAAATGCTCCTGGAGTATGTGTTGTCGACTGTGCTTCAGCGAGGCCCTGGACTGGGATTTGAGTCTGACTGAAGCCAAGCAAAGCATGCCAGATCACTAATTGCACAATTTAAAACCAAAGTCCCTGGCAGCTTGTCGTTTGAAATGGAGAGAAGAGCCATTGCTTAATCACTGAGCTCAACATAGATCTGCAAGGCTCTCCACCGAGGAACCCCAGACGTACATGGCTGAAGTTCAGTGTCAACAGCCAAAGCAAAGGCGGCACGATTGGCTGCTTTCTGCCGCAGCTGTAATTGAAACGTTTTATGAGCCGACGCCTGCGTGTGATTGGATGCCGAATCGCCGCGCATCAAATGTTGCTGCATTGGCAGTAATTTCACTTTCATTTAATTGTTCATATATGCTAAGAGACAACTGTAGCTCACATTTGGTGGCGGCGCACAGTAGCTGCGCGTCTGATGAATTGGATCTCTCTCTTAAAAGCACTGGACGAATGTTTGACTGCAGTGCAATTAAAACGCAGTTGCATTTTTTTCTACCTTCTCTGGCACTTGACACATTTATCTGAACTAACACGCCCCTGCTCCCTCCCCCCCCCCCCTTACACAAGCAGGTTCGGGATATTCATGCATTCACTCTGCATGTCGAGTACAGGAGCCACACATCCAGCCACCTGCCTTATCATTAGCTTCTTGAGACAAAACAGTTCTGGGGACTATCGAGGGATAATTACCCACTGGGAAGGTCCCGTGGGAGGTGCATACCTTCCAGACTGATTTTCTCTTCCAGATTGCACATCACGTCTTGTTGTGATCTCATTCTCCTGTTATTCTGTACCGGTCGCTTTATTTTCAGGATTGCATCACATTTGAGCAGGTGGAAAACAGCAAAACCTTATATTTGTTTGTTTCATATCTCTATTTTTTAAGAGCTGTTGCTTACATAACTACCCATATGGAAAAGAAATAGAAAAAACTTAAAAAACTTGCATCAGATGTGGCCTACTTCACATAGTGAATCATAGAAGGCTTATATGATTTACTCATGAAAGTGGCCACTTTCTCATTACTTTCATATATTGTTATAGGAAGTATCCAAAACATACAAGTTTCATTTATATAATTTTTCAAAGGATCTTTTATCTGTTTTCACTCTTGTATGCTTTTCATACAAGTTTCACACAAGACTGATACAAACTTTATAAGATTGATATATATCTGTTCCATATGTGTAATACTGCCAAGCTGCATCTGACCGGTCAGTGTAAAACTACTTTTTTCCAGAATCATTCCACTCAAAGCTGAGTTGCACAGCATTGTCTGCTGCGACGGTCCCTGTGTCAGATTAGGTGATTAAATAAAACTGTAAAACATCACCCACTGATACCTGAATGATCATCATCAGGAAGGAAGCGCTAACTATCGGCCAAAGCCGGTTAGTTTGTTTCACCGTTCCAACTACAGTAGCTCCATCATCCACTGACCTCCTCATTTTATCCACATGTTAAAAAGTAAGAGATGGACTACATTCACGACAGGTCGTCAGTTCACACCAGCAGCATCGTTCTTCCTTTGCTTGGACATGTTTAGCGTACAGTTGGGCTGTGAATGCTCACAGTTGAACTTAATCCTAACATGCTTGAACGTGCTTTTTTTTGCCGTCCTAGAATAAAGTGTGAATGCACATCCACTACAGCAGGTGGCGGAGTTTATTGCACCGAGCGTGCGCGCACACTCAGCACAGTGCAGGAGATACAGGAACCCTCAAGACCCTCAAACATTGATGAAAAGAAAGTCAGAGAGAGACGGAGATAACGAGAAACTCTAACGTCTCCTGAAAGCTAAGATGAGGACATATGACCAAGTGTAGCACTTGGCTTCACTGCGACTATGGTGGGAGATGAAGAAAATTTTAAATGTATTTACTGATTTTGTTTAATTTTATTTTTCAGAATGGTTCAAGTCTGTCAAGAAAATGTTTATAGTTTATTACAATTAAAGGATTATTCTATTCTATTCTATTAAATGTAGTCGTAGTAGTTTAGAGAGTTGCAGTACTACTACATGCACTTTAGATATTTTCTGTTACAGACGAAAAAAACAACATTAATAAAGTTATTCTTTGTTTGAAGTTGATCTACGTCTCTTTCTTTTTTCTTCATTTTTTGTTTTCTTTAATGTTAATAAGGATACAATGTTATGCAGAGATGTACTTATAATAACAATTTTATAGACAAATGATGCTATTTGGGGGGGCGCCAAATGTTTTCTTCTTCCTAAGGGGGGCGTAGCAGGAAATAATTGAGAAGCACTGTCCTAATGGAAGATTAAAACATCACTAACACTTTTCTGTGAGCAGACTGTGAAGCTCCTGATTTACAGTACGGTTGTTTTTCTTGTAAAACATTCGATACGGCGTAAAACGATCGACTGTCATGGACGAAAACCATTTTGGACCTCGGATACATGAGACACACTAACTGGTTTAGGTTAAGCATTAGTCGGGCAGAAATCCTGCAGATGAACCGGTTAAATACCGAGTCAATAATACAAGCAAAAAAAGAACAAAATTAGGAAGTATGCAGTTGGAAGCACTGAAGTGTTGTTTACATTTTGTATACAGATGCTGCACTACAGAAAAAAAGCTGAATGCAATGAAAAGTAAAATTTTGGGATCAATTTTTAATTAAACATGGAAATAATAATAAGAACGATGATAACAATCATCTCCAAAGAAACAGACATGGAAAAGCATGAGCTACGATAAGAAAGACATCACTCAGCCTTCAGAATATATATGTTATATTGCTTCTACAACGTCGCTCTACGGGGCATTAAATTCTCATTTCCTGTTATAGCTATGTTACAGGTTCAGGCGATTCTCCACTGGCTATTGGGAGGAGCCGTAAACATTATTGCTATTGAGGCCAGATTGTATTTTGGTGAGAACATTAGCAAAGAGGCATCTTACTTATTGCCCCAGCGACATGAAACTAGCGGGGTTTTCTTCTTCTTCTTGGTCCTAACAAGAGAATACACACACCACAGGGAGACAGCAGTTAAGAAGGGAAGGAGTGGACCTGCAGACACACACGCACGCACAAGCATGCACGCGAGCATGCACGCACACACGCACGCGAGGAGGCACGAAGTAAGATGGAAAAAAAAAAGTGAAAGAAAATAAAAAACACTGCCCTGAAGTCAATTCCACACTCAAGCAACATCCGTCTCTGATCTGGGAGCATTCTTGCAGCAGCGGCACAACAAGAGTGATGCAGCACTGAGGGCCATGAATTAAAAAGTCAATATGTAAAACCATAGAGGGATGCCATTTTGAAAAAGCGTTCCATCAATGGAAATCATATTAACATGATAAAGGGCAGATTGGTAGACAAGGGCATTGATTCAGTTGCTGCTCCGTGGCCCGCTATGTCCACCTCAACATGTTAATGAATCGCACCGCAAAAGGAGAGGTGGGGTGGGTCGAGGTGAAGTGTGGAAGGCATGGAGGGAAAGGGAAGGGGGAGGGGGTCGCACGAGGGGAAAGAAGTCATCTTTAAAGCAACAGGAGGCGGTTTGGGAGCAGGAAGGTGGCACCCTAGTGAGCTTTACCTTCCACTGTCACATCAGCTGTCATCACTCCTGGATTGTTTTCTGAAGATGAAGTTTTTGTGGAGGTTAGGAAAGGTGGCGGCTGACTTGCACCGATTTTTTTTGGGGGGGGGGAGAGTAGATCCAATTATAAGGAAGCTTGGGAGAAAAAAGATGGAGTACTGTAATGCCACCCAGACCCGGAGTGCTAGCGCAGACACAGCAGAGGTTTCACCCCCTGCTGACCATGACTACAGACACATAGCCTCGAGGAGAGAGCATCCAAGGCTTCACATATGCACATGCATGCACACACACACACATACAGAGAGAGTGACATGAAAGCAACAAGGCAGTGCTGCCAGGCCAAACAGATGAATTACTTATCAAAGACGTGCACAGCAGACCGGCTATGAGGCTGCAACACACAGACAGCTGGGGCATTATCAATTCACCTTCAATTAGCTGTCCTTGGCACTGCCTGCCAACAGGACCTGGAGAATAAGTACATTCACAATGCATAAGCTCATTCAAAAAAAAAAGGATCAGGTGGATTCTTTTGAGGAATTCAATTAAAACAGTGTCAACATTTAAAAAAAAAGAGAAAAGCGCACAGGCACAATTTCTATAGAAGGATAAAAGCAAAGGGATTATTTTCAATGCCATAGGAGGCGACGAAGAAACAGAGGGCGGAGGGAGCGAAGAAAAAAAGAAAAAGCACTTCCTTGGAGTCTGATGGCACAGCACCTTTGTTAAATATGAACTAATTAACTGGAAAAATGAAAGTGTTTCATCTTCATTAGGATCAGACAACAGGAGTATGAAACATAATTGAGAGTAGTTCCACTTTAATAGAATGAACAGAAGTCATTTGGTATTGAAATGTGCAGGATGATTTAGCCAAAAGAAAGTGTATTATTAGATTTAATAAAATACCTACACATGATCAATGCTCAGACCACAGGTGGTAGTTTGTCTCTGGTTCTTCAAATGATTAGGCCGACAAAATAATGGCCAGTCGGATTCGTGTTGCTCCCGCATTGATTACAGCGAGCGGCCCATTTTTCACAAAGTTGAGCTCTGCGCTACATTTATTAAGCCTTTACGCATCTGACATAACAACCGGTAGCCACATAATCACATAATGCACTGTGCACACTGGATTTGGTGATAACAGGATGCCGTGGTGAGGCCAGTTGATGAGGATGACGAATGACGCCGAGCTAGATGACCAGTAGAGTCAGGACGCATAAACATTACATCGCGTGTCGCTGAAGATGGCCGCGGCAGCCTCCTTCTTCCTGTGACAGGCGTTGCATCAGATTTTGGAACCTGGCTGGGGGGATTTTTGCCCCATTCAGTCTAAAGAGTATTAGCGAGGTCTAACACTGATAAGGCCGGGCTCACAGATGGCTTTCCAGTTCACCCCGAAGGTGTTTGGGTGCAAGGCTGGATTAGTCACAGAACAAAGTGTGCCTCAAAATCCCAGTGGCACCAAAAGCATCACATTCACTGCATGTGAGCTGTTAATTTGCTATAAATGTAACTTAACCTGGATTAATACTTAAAGAAAAACACAAAAAATGTGAATTGAAGCACTTCCTGGATATTTTTTAGATTAAAACATGAAAAAGAAAGAAAGTTTAGACTTTTGTTTGTGCAGAAAAGTGGTGTTTTTGCACCAAAGCACAGTGGATCTAAATTAATATTTTAAATAGATGATCATATATTGATGATATTTGCAGCTCTCATTACATTTGCAAAGATTTCCCAGGCAAAAACAAGCAACTGAGAGCAGTAGGGCAGCCATTTTGGATATAGCATTTAAAGGCCATGACTGCTGCAGTGCACCAACAGCCACCTGTGAGCAGGATGCTGTTGTTAAATATAGTACAAACTTAATTCTCCAGGTTAGTGTCTGCATTTATGTCATATAGAGGAAACTTTACTGTTTTAGTTCATATTGTCTTCACAGTTGCACCAGTTGTGCAGAGTCACATATTGCAATGTCAGATGAGTTGCACTCTGACTCAGGCTGTTGGTAATCTGCCTGCATTTATAAGTTACACAGCAATTATTTGCAAACGTTCTCCAGCGTGTCCGAGAGTCCGTCGGAGCGGGATCGTGATTGTTTGGAACCAGTTGGTCATTGCGACTAGCAAAAAAAATTCAATCCAATCTAATTTTTCCAAGTCACAAGAAGGCTGAGGTCCTATTTTTACTCAAGTGTGACTGATGGAGATTTTAGAGGCGCTAAGGTTTAGACAAAGCTGGAAAATTGGCCTATGGGGGCCTCGGGAAGCAGAATTCCACCTTGGGGCCTTCAAAGAGGTCAGTCCATCTTTTGGCGAATGGAAAACCTTTTTTAAATCTGGCTTTGTTTACTGCAAAGGGTTGTCCTTTAACTGATGCCAAAGTTAAAAGCACAACATTTTCTAATATTTTTATACTGCATCACAAGTAGGTCCCCCCGCTGGAACCCAAGCCTTTGGTCCAAACAGAGGAAAGCCTTTGCTTACAGTGGATCCACATACTTATGGTCATAAAGTGCACATCACAAGTGTGCTAGAACCCCAGACTTCAAAGAAATTGTAAAGAGTTTAACTCGTGCCGCATGTGACCCCTTCCCCCCATCCCACCAGCCCCTCAAAGAAATGCATGGTGCACAAAAGCAACATGGTCATTTTTAAAAAAACATGAGCGCATCACAGAGCTCGGCCACATTGAGACAGCTGTCTTGAGAAACAGTGGGTCTTTATCACTTCAAAGGCTGACATCCCTCGGGCGTCTCGGGGAAGCCGTGACTGGCACTCGTACAGCCCTCTTTCTGCTGCATTTGTCCAATCTTAGAAAGCCCAGAGTCAGGAAACACAAGGTCTTTTCAAAGTTAGTCAACAGGCCTTTGAAGCGCAGCCAACGGAGTCAGCAACCCAGCGACAAGGTGCCGAGCCATTATCATTCAATAGACAGCCGGGATTTTGCATATTTAACAGGAAATTTCACTTTGCTTTTTTGACACGGGGCATTATGCATCCTCTGTACATAAAATCCATCAGCACCTTGCCAATTTTGTTTGTGCTTTTCCCATTTCGCTGGGGAAATGTGTTTCTCTTGCAATGCACACTACATTCAAAACATGAACTGGAATTAAATTATATGTCTGTTTGGACAAACAAATTGGACCACGGGTTCAAGGTAAAGCGTTTTACTCCTTTATTTATTTATTTTCTTAGTTTGTTTGTTTTAGTGCTGATTTAAGCTCGTAGGTCGAAAAGCCTTAAAACGTGACATTCGTTATCTTTGCTTGTTTGTCGCAAGAACGTAGGTGAAAACACGACGTCCAGATCTATTTCGTCTTAAGGTCGACGCTAAAACAGTGTTTTATTACAAACAACAAACTAAGAAGATTACAAAGTCAGACAAGCCCCAAAGTTCAATCATTTATTTTGACATATTGTTCACTTTAACTACACATTATGATGACGGCGATTACATTAGGCCTTTTGAATTCACGACTTACGCCATTAATTCCTTTATTTCTTCTATAACAAGGTGCTGTAAAAGGTCATTTAATTTAAATTTGTCCTTTTTTTCCATATTTAATAGATAACCTCCAGACATCCAGTTGTTAAACCTTCCTTCAACTGGTTGAGTGGTGTTAGAAAAACAAAACAAAAAACAGAACGGTGTCCACTCTCATGTAACGTAAGATTAGCCCTTCTTAGCTATAAAAAGGTAACGAATTAAAGACCTTTTGAGTCATCTTTATCCTGAAGATGAAATGTTTCTATCCTGATGGTCGTGATCTTTTCCCGGATGACTATCCACCCCTTGATAGCCCATGAATTTAACTTAACAAGTACAGGTAATTCTGGTCTAGTTGGTCAGTGCTCTCCGTCACCAAGATACAAACACCAAATACGAAAATATCTTTCAGAAGAATGGCGCTTGATTCCACTGGCAGAGATCGTGGATCAAGAGTTGGCAGTTCGTCTTGTAATCGGAAGGTTGCTGGTTCGAGCCCCGGCTTGGACAGTCTCGGTCGTTGTGTCCTTGGGCAAGACACTTCACCTACTGGTGTTGGCCAGAGGGGCCGATGGCGCGATATGGCAGCCTCGCTTCTGTCAGTCAGGGCAGCTGTGGCTACAACTGTAGCTGCCTCCACCAGTGAGTGAATGTGAGAGTGAATGAATAGTGGAATTGTAAAGCGGTTTGAGGGTCTCGAAAAGAGCTATATAAATGCAATCCATTATTATTATTATTATTATTATCTAAGACCTTGGAAATTTTAAATGTTGAGGTTTAGTAAAGCCGTCCTTGTCAGCTAACTCATGGCTCAACACCTTACAGAGATGCCTTATCTTTTCTTTAGGTTAAACTAGAGATGGACCGATCCGATATTACGTATCGGTATCGGTCCGATACTGACCTAAATTACTGGATCGGATATCGGAGAAAAATAAAAAATGTAATCCGATCCATTAAATATCACGAAAGCACCTCACAAAACTTGCAACACGCCGTAACTCACCTCAGAACGTTAGCACGTCGGAGCAGTGGCTGTGGCATGCGGGACCTGTCGTGGTCTGGATAGCATGTGGAGCTTCGCTAGCAACCTGGCATTTCATCTCCGACAAAGTTATCCCCGAGAGAAGTAAAGCAAGTGTGTAAGTCCATCTCTGAATGTTTGTAAAGCATTCCTGCGTTAAGCTTAACAAGCGACTGCCTCTCGCTCTCCGGCTGCTACTTCAATCGTGAAACTGATCAGCTGATCGGCTTTTCTGTCGTGAGTCCGTGTCTCTAGTTTGCTTTTGGTCCACTTTGCACCAGAAAGAGCAAACCAGCGGCTGAACAACAGCAGCACGTTTAAGCTTGATAAGCTGTTGTTAGAATTTATTTAATATTACTTTCTACACCAGGATCTTTTTCTACGTAGCTGACGCTGGTAACTGTGCAGGGGCGGATCTAGCAAAGTTTAGCCAGGGGGGCCGATAGGGCATGAACAGGGAAAAGGGGGCACAAAGACATACTTTTCTTTCTTATTCTCATTTAAAATGTCGAGCTTTTAATAAATAATTATCTGACACCCAAATTTTTAATTTGATGTAAAATGAATAGAAGTCAATTACTGTATATAGTGACTATTAAGTCTAATATATATACCCTAGTAAGCTATAGTACTTTTTACTTTGGGAAGATACCATCTGTGCAGTCTGCAATTTTGTTGAAGAAAGATGTTGAATCTATTTAATATTTCTTGAAAAATAATTGATTTCTGTGCATTTTTTTTTCACACTGCATCAAATTAAGGTTGATTACGTCGATTAAGCATCATGGGGTGGCGCGTGAGGGGTGGTTCCCTATTTTTTATTTATTTATTTTTGTTGTTGCTGGGAGTTGGAACCCTATTAGTTAGGTTGCTTAATATTTACGCTAAGTACTCTTTAAAATACCAGAATAGGGAGGATGGTGTAGGTCTAAGTTTATTAGATTGATCAGTATTGCTGAACTATGAAATATTTTTTTTGTATACAGGTATAACAGAATAGCTTTAGTGTAGTTGTTGTTTTAAACTTGAGTATGAACTTGCAGACTTGCAAAATGCAGCAAGATATTTTAAAAAACAGTTTTGTTGATTAAAAAACACTATATCGGATTCATATCGGTATCGGCAGATATCCAAATTTATGATATCGGTATCGGTATCGGACATAAAAAAGTGGTATCGTGCCATCTCTAGGTTAAACATGCCTCTAGACCACGGGGTGTCCAACTCCAGGCCTCAAGGGCCGGTGTCCTGCAGGTTTTAGAGCTTTCCTTGATCCAACACAGCTGATTTAAATGGCTAAATTCCTTCCTCAACATGTCCTGAGGTTCTCCAGAGGTCTGATAATGAACTAATCATTTAATTCAGGTGTGTTGACCCAGGGTGAGATCTAAAACCTGCAGGACACCGGCCCTTGAGGCCTGGAGTTGGACACCCTTGCTCTAGGCTGATGGGCCGGTTGACTATGACCAAACATCGGAACATTTCGACAGCTTTTGAACGATGTACGTTGGGGCCTCTCTTGGCGTTGGAGCAAAGAGTTGAAAATTGAGCAAACGCCACAGATTGATTGTTTCTAATCGCATTTGTTTAAGAGAAAAGACTCTTTTGTTATGGGCCATTCGTTATTTTAGAGTCCGGAGCACAAACCCAACAGCAAAGTCCATCCACAGAAACGCACTGTTGGCATTTACTATTTGGACTTAAGGGCACCGTCTCGTCTCTCTAGCGTCTCCACGAGCTTTGGCGTCCCTCGGCAGCCTAACGCTTTCAGTAATAACGGCGCGTTCGCCTGTCGGGATTCGCTCTGACGAACCAGCTCGAGCGCATCCATTCCTAATGAGCAGCAGCCAGTGACCGTCTTCTCCTGTGGGCTGTCAGCTGTCTGTCCCTTGGTAGATAGAGGGAAGGAGAGCACCCAGCAAACACTCAGCCCCCCGGAAGGGCAACTTCATAGGATGGGGTCCCGCAGTGAGCTGCTAATGATCCATATGATGGCGTAGGGCAGCCATTGTTTGGGCTACATTACCCAGAGAGGGACAAACAATCGTTCGCAGTGTCACTTGATAATGGCCCAAAAAGCAAATCTCACAGACCTTCATTCTTCACAAGGGTAATTAATTCGCTGCTGTGCTGGGATGCTTCGTCTCTTCCAGCTCCTCTAACGCTGCCCCCACCGTACTCTCCCAAAGATTTCCAATTGTTTTGCAGACAATGGTTTCAGAAGGCAGTAAAAGACCATTGATCTGAGGTCTATTTGCAAATACCCATCTCCATACAGAGAAATGCATATTACTGTGTTACGTTAAGCAATTCCACATTTTAATGGGTGGACTATTGATGGTTGGTGCCAACGGAGAGTGGTACCGATGCACTCAAACAAATCCACAACGCAGTCTAGAGGGGATAACACCAGCTCAGCACGATAAATAAAGAAACGGGCATCAAACAGAGGAGGAGGGATTGCGTAACTTTGCAGAGCCCTCATAAAAGAGTTACTATAATGTGCTTCGTGATTGACTTTTGTGATCAATGCCAATGTACATCCTAAAGTCCACGGCAGCAGAGCTCCAAATAAGCAAGTCAGATCTATAGTTCTCAGGCCGGACTACGTAGTAATTACAATCGCCGATTAGCTACATGTGCATTATTGGATGTAATAGGGTGCTGATTAAAATTGGAACATAACTTAGAAGCGATCAAATGAGAGTGATAACAGTAGGGGCCAAAGACTGGACCTATATCTTTATTCATCATATAAAAAATGCAAAATACATAACATAAAAGCATTTTCTCCCCCCGTTTCTATATTACCAATAAATCCCACGCACTGAGAGAAATGAATGATCTTTCGACGAAACAGAGACAGCACAAGACAAGACAAATGTCTGTGCTTACATCAAATGTTCCCAGATACGAAACAATCCAACCACACCAATAAAGCAATCAATGCTAACTTAATCTCTACAGCCTCAGCGGCACTTGCTTGCCATTTCTTAGCCCCAAAATGAAGAGGAAAAGAGAGCCTGAAAGGCATAAATAAATAAACCTCAAACCACTCGTTCTATTGCTGCCACTAAGGACGGGGGCGCACAAACAACCATCACACATCTACAGTATATAAAGCTCATTTTGGATAAGAACGCAGCTTTATTCATGCACAGAGGTGAATTACAAACGCAGTCACTTTTAAATTTGGTTAAATGAGCGAGATAGAGGGAGGTGGGGGGGGGGTGGGACAGGAGGCTGAGGCTGAGTCATCTCTGCTAGTCTGGTTGCCCACACTCCTCATGCAGGGGCTGACAGGGTGAGGAGAGCACTTTTTTCTAAGGGGGGGAGGAACAGAATCTGGCCTAGCCAAAGGTGCTTTGGGGGGGATAAGCTGGGCACTGTGTCTCAAATGGGGACACTCGAGTGGGTAAAGCCTGCCTTAAAGAGAGCTGTGCCTTTTTCTCCCACTGTGACTCTTCATACCTCCATCCATGCAGAACTAAGGGCGCCGCTCGCAGAGATACAAAAGGGACAAAATCACTCTTTCACACTTCCACACTCCCATCTCTGCATACCCAGTGTGCATGAGTGTATGTACTGTACAGCAACACTGAAAACACACACACGCACACACATACACACACAAGCAGGCACAAGACTGCTCCCTTCTGGTCACGCCGCGTGGCTACACCGCCTCCCCCGGCCAATCGTCACAATCGGGACCAAAGCGTGGCTGGATATTGTCCAGATGCAGTTTTAATTTCACTAATGCTCACTCAAATGTCAATGGGGTCCAGTGACAAAGGATTCTTAATCCCTCATATGAATATAGCGCCCAAAGGCAGAGAAGAGGCGTGTGTGTGTGTGTGGCAAATATGAGGGAGCTGCATGAGGGGGCATACATTACACACGACTTGTCTCTGGCCTTAATGGGAGCGTTCACTGAATTCAGCTGATATTTAAATCAGCGGGCAGGAAGGGGCGACAAGACAGCGAGAATGATGAGCGTGTCGAACTATTGAACTTTCCCTTATTCACCTGTCCCCGTGTGGAAATGTCTTCCACAAGCGAACGCGGAAGAGTCGCCACAGAGCTGAGAAGGAAAGAGAGAAACGCCACGCAAACACACCCATCCCCATCAGCCTAAATCACTTAAGTGGGGCAGAAACAGAAGAGCTTCCCCTCGTCCCCTAAGTGAGATGATGTAGTTTCACTCTATTTGCCCAAATTATACTCTGCTGTCGGTAGGGCCGCTTCGTCCTCAGGAAGTGATGAATCAAAAGTGAAAGGCAAAAACTGCTGCAATTTGACTTTTTTTTTCCTCTCGCTGCCATTAAAACCTGAGAAAAGTCGAAACCTGACGATGTATTTCAGAAACTGCACGACAGTCTGTTCGACTGCAGGTTTGCTTCTGTGCCCATTGTTCTCAAAAATCCATTAAAAAACAGCTTGCAGAGCCATACTGCTGCCTCCACAAATGTAATATACATTGGGCTGCAGCTTTATTGTTTTATCTGTCTGTGCAGCAGTTTTGGTTTTTTAACAAACATCATTTTTATCTCGCAGTCGATTATTGGTCTAATTGGCACTTTATTCCAGTTTTTACATCGCTTCTCACTCCTGTGGCTGGCGTCAGTCACTCGGCTTCGCAAAACGATGCGTTCCGGCACGAAGGAGGACTTCATTTGACGCGTAAACATACAAAGTATAGTTTAAAGGCATGATATCAGGGGATGTCTTAGCACTGGAGTGCATACTAGCCTCATTGTTTCTTTGCTACTGTCCTTTGAAGCCAAAAGTGTGAATAATTCACATCATTCCAACAATAAGTGGATCAACAGACTCATTTCTTGTCAAATTTCAAGCATCACTTTGGTAAAATGAGGGGACATTAAAGTTCTATTACAAGTGACATTTGGTGATTTTCCTTTTCTTCATTTCTTTTGAACATAAAATACCTTCATGTTCACGCTCGGCACAAATCCCGCACACACACAGGGACCATTGTTTCCCTCTAGCAGTGGCCCTCATCAGAAGGGACAGCTCCTGCAGTTTCGGCACCAATAATTACTTGACTTCATGTCATAATCAAATCCCTTTAATAATGGGAACAATTCAGCGATTGCCTGGTGTAATCAAATTAGCCCGAGTCTTTTTGGATTTTCAATTATCTCCAGTCGGCGGAGCACTTTATCCGGGGTGCTGGCTCTAGCTCTGACTCGGAGCTCTGTGCTGCACCGGGGCTGACAGCAGCAGCCTCACAATTACAATGAGGCCGGGCTAATGTGATGACAAGATCGCCTGCCTGCCTTACTTAGCCTTTCATTTGTGCTGGGTCTCCTCCTGCGTCCCCGGCCTTATCATCGTGTCCATGTACCTGCTCTGCACCGAGCAACCCCACAACGCTCTGCTACTTCTGTTTACCGACTCTTTATACGGAGGGCAGCCGGCACTAAAGCTTTGGGTGCGACATTTACCCTTTTACAGCTTCTGAAGAAAAGGTTTGTTGAACGGGTTTGCAGCATCTTCTTATTCATACGGCTCTGCAAACGCACACTTAGAAGCTCCTTTTAGTGCTCGCCACCACCTTTTGAAGCAAAGGCAGGTCTTTGACAGTGGAAACCTCCAGTGGGACAAACAGTACCACACAGCCGGATGTAGCAGAAATATGACTGCTGGCTTCAGCTTGTCTTTAATGACGAGGTGAAAAAAAAAAAGAAAAACAGGTAAAAATTGTACACGAGCGCGCAAAGGGGGCTTACTTAACCAACATGTGCACACTCAGTAATGTGTTAGCGTCTTGTTGTTGTTCCATCCGGGATCTTTGCTACACGACTATAGTGCAAACCTGCTAAGGCTGTAGTTCTTTTTCTTTTTTCTGGAAATATTAAACAGCTTTTATAAGCTTTTATCTTATCAATGAGATCTAGGTCATGAAACAGGAGTAGAAGATCTTTAGATTCCACTGTGATCTTTTAATAATAGATCTAATGTATGAAGACAAGTCTGCCCTGCGATAGCTGTGATAGGCTCTGGCCCAACCACGACCCTGAATTGAATAAGTGGAGGAAAACGGATGGCTGGTATGAAGACAAGTTAAATATCATCAAGGGAAGAAGGCTTTTATCACTTCTTATTGCTGAGCTGAACGATACAAATAAAACCTTTAATTCATAGGAAGTCTAAGCTATGCAAACAACAATAACTATTGGACGATTACATCAGTTTGTAGCTGTGTTACTGGATTTAAAAAGACTTCATTTTACGACACGTCACTTTTTCTGTGTGTTCATTATACCGCGACTAAAACAAAGACAACAAAGGTTTACCTAGTCTGCACAGTTACCACTGAGTCACCAAAAACAAAACAGAAAAAGCCTTACAGCCAGGTTCACATACCTTTGGTGTGGGTTCTCCTTTTCTATTGCCGTGCCCTCTACTGGAGATCTGTAACGTTGCTGCTGGGCCTCTAATGTGTTGCTGTATGTTTTCATGGCTTAGCTGCTGTCATGACTTAAAGTCAGTCGAAGCAGTGAAATATCGTGTTTTTCTTTATGCCGCTTTTCCTGTAAAACATCCAACTCTCTGCTTTGTCCTCACAGATGCGAAATACTGCAGCTGGTACCCGTTTACAGCTATGCAAGTATAGATGGAGATTACTCCTGAAACTAAAGGCTCATCATTTTGTGTTTAAAACACAAAATGTTGTAGTGCTTGTAGGAGAAACAGATTCCCGCTGAACGTTCGGAGAACTCAGAGATTAAGTCAATTAGCTCATTTACACAAAATCACGTTTGCTGTGATTTCTGACCCCTTGGCTGCTTGCAGTAACAAAGATACGTTAATTTCTTCCTTATATCTGATCTAAAGGCTGCATGTGTTCCGCTGCTTTCTTCCCATTCAACTGGAAACATTCTGCACCAAAGATCCTGCGAGTTCTTCTAAGTGATAGGAAAAGCACTGAACAACAAAAATCCTCTAAAACTCAAAATTTAATCAAAGCACAATCCTCTTATGATGCATTATCTAATTTTTGGGAGGTGGGGGTGGGAGCTCAGCTAAATATCTATAAATCAAATGTGTACATTGCTCCCTGAGACTTGGCATCACTTATGCAATTATCTTAGTTTGGCTTTAATGGATAAACTCGCGAAGCTGCGGAGGTTTGTTTCGGTGACATTTGTCCACGCTTCGAAGCGAATGTTATTATTTCTGCAGCAACATTAAGCAATGCTCTCGGTGTTGTGCAAGTAGCTGCATGTAAAATTTGTGTTGGTGTCATCACTTTTGGATGGGGGGGAAGAACTCGTCACCATAGCAACCTGTAAAAGGGAGCCTTCTAACTGTTCAACGTGGTAAAAACTTGTATTTTAACTCCAGGGTGGGAGTTACTTACCATACAGCAGTACTGTACATTACAAGACAAAAAGCAGGATTATTTTTAGTGCCTTATGTTTTGTATATTATCATAATTCAATCAGTTAATTTTGTTAATAACCTCTATGCCGTATTGTTTGCTCCCATGCTGCCTATTCCCTCTGAGTTTCTTCACTTCTACTGCAGCTTCTGTTCATTTTATACCCAATTATTCGATAAGTGCTGAGTGTGCCAGGAAAACCTGTTAAACCCGCCTGCATGTTTTATTAATGATATCTATATTTCGTGCCGGTATTTCAGTAATTGAAACTCAAAAAGGATCCACAACTATGATTTTTACAAGCAGATGTGGCGCCTCAACACAAGGTGACTCCAGATGAGGGTCAACTTAAAAACAAGCATCCGAAGAAAGCTGGACTGAAGGCTGCTGCTCAAAGCTCACGAGTGTTTGTGATAAAATTAGATTATAGTAAAATAAAACATAGATTTTCAACCCAGTAAGCCTGTCCACGTGTCGCTCCTGTCAGCTAGATTGTTCCTTCCTCGTGTGCTAGCACTGTACCACAAATACACACACAAAAGGAAAGATTTATAATATATAGTTTAATAGTTACACAGTTTCTTTAATAAAGAAACATTCTCATTAAACAGCTGGACATCAAAGTTTTTTTTAACAACTGTTACTAGCTGGTGCATTTCTTATCTGCACGTTTGCTGCTAATGAGTACTTCTGAAAGAAAGACTATGTTCGTGTGAGTGTGTGTATTCATATGTTTGTGGGGACCAAAATCCTGGTTTGAAGGCTGTTTTGAGATGTGGTTACAAGTGGGTTATGGTTATTGTGTCAATTAGATGTCCCCATAAGAGATGAACACCAAACATGTGTGTGTGTGTGCTCTAAAAGGAACGTCCCCCCCAGCGCAACAGTGCAGCTCGCGTTTTTTGAACCATAACCGAGCTCCACAGTTCAGGAGAACATATGTTATAAATCATAAACACATAGAGAACCTAGTAGGTTAAATTTGCTTGGATTTCCTCCACTGGATTTTCTGACAATAACAACAGTGAAGATGCAGATTATTATCCGACGTATCCTCTAAACAGTATCCTGTCACCCTCCGAGTGTAAAGTGCGTAGCCTAAAGGCATGTCAAAGGTGGCGCCGCGGCTTCTAAAAGCTGCCAGCGTGAAGACTCACAGCAGACGTTTCTAAAAACGAAGCGGGATCAAACATTTCAATAATCCAAACATTACACTTCAATCATGCTGCCTTGTGAAAGGACAAACACATAAGTGCAGTCATTTTCCTATTTACTGTAAATGTTCCTCCTCTTTTTTACTCATTGACAGTTTCACTGAAGTGATTTTTCACCCCTGTTGAGGTTGTTTTTTTTCCTCTTGAATATTCTGTATTTGAATATTATTCCATAATCAACACAACATGTTGCTGCTTGTCTGTGTTTACGTCGCTGATTTGCATTCAAATCATATTTCCTCTTTCTCTCCCAGCATGCTCGAGTACAGATGCTCCAGAGGTAGCTGGGAAAAGGTTGCTTGTGCCAAATATACTGTAGGAATAAATAAACACTTTATCAGGCCACGGAAGAGAGGGAAACCTATGTACGGGGGAGGAGCGGGCCGGGGAAAAAAGGGGGGGAGGGTGGAAAAAAGAAAACCCTCCATTGTCCTCTTTGGAACGAGCAGTGTGAGAAGTGATAATTAACCGGTAATTAATTTGGTGGTCTTTATCTCAGAGCAATGTGTGCTCTGCAAAAGATTAGGAGAGCTTTTTAATAAGCGCCATAGAGTTTGATTCTGCCTATTTCCGCCTGCAACAAATAAGCCTGTGTTTGTTTATTCCAGACAGGCAGCTGGCAGAGAGCTGCTGATACATTCGCAGGCAGGCTTTCCCAGTTTATTCTCACTCTGCTGCTGGTGGAGGCCTGGCAGCCTGCGTGTGCTGTGTACCTGACATCAGAGCACCACTGATAATTACAGATGAATGAATTTTCTCCTCTTCTCCCGCTGTGTTGTTTTCAGAGCGAAGCAACACATTTCAAACTCGGGCGGTTATTCTGGGTTAAAAAACAAAAAAAACAAAAACAATCTTAATGTTTTAATGATGTATTTTAGAGCTGAAACACTCAAAGTTAAATGGTAAATAATTAATTAGTGCCAATTTTAATAATTGATTTGTCTTTTTTTTTTGAAAGTAAAAATACTGCACGTTTTTTTTAAAGACTAAAAATAAAACTTCAAACTAGTTGAGACTGTGACAGGCACTACAAATGGATAATTGGGAGATTTACAGATGTGAAAATAATTAACTGGAGCCTTGATGCACTTGATACTTCAATGCAAATCCTTTAAAGAATATCCATGTTTGCACCAATATGGAAGTCATATTTTTTGTGTATAATCAATGCAGCTCTATAATTGAATAATTCAGATTATTATTAAAAAAAAGTTGTATTATGACACAAATCTGTGTAGGTTAACTGTGTGAGTAATTTCCTGCTGAAAATCTCCTGTTTGTGCTCCCCATTAATATGCATGGGAGATAAATAAAAGAGGATATGAGGCAATCTCATTAAGGAGCGATATTTCCTTTGCAGTATGCAATCGCACGAAGTCTATATTATGTTGAATTAACGAAAAGAAGAAGAAGAAAAAAAAAATCAGGCATGGACGTGAAGGCGTTTGATAAATGCATGTTTCATTCCATCACACACAAAAGGAGTTCATGGGGTTTGTTGTTTTCCAGAAAGCAAAGCCAGAGTTCTGCTGCCATCTACTGGTCAAGGCTAACAACAGGGCAGCTCGGCGATGGGGAGGACAGTGAATCAGAGCAGCACAGTGATGAATAACTGCACAGGATCAAAGAGCAAAACTGAATCGAATCAAAACAAATCAGAACATCATCCTGGAGGCAAGATTTAAAACGTCAGGTTGGACGGTTCTCGATTATGTAATCTAAAAACATTGCGTCGCTGAGGAATGCAGACAATTTCCTGAATGACTTTAACATTCCTGCTCAGACTCTAAATATCTCTTCAAACATGTAAAAGAGCAGCAGCAGCAACAACAACAAAATCCAGCTCTGTTCATGCATTTGTATCAACACTGCACTGAAATCCCACTTTCGTCCACCAGATGTCCCTGTGCAGACAGGAATGCCACCCCTGCAACCCCTCTGTCCTCAGCCGACCCCTTACCAAAGCTGCAGCCGGCATAAAGCACCCCCTTCCCCCAAATAAATCCAAACCGCTCTCCGCGCGCCTTTACCCATCAGCCCCAACATCCTCGGCGGATGAGAGCTGTCACGTCACCTCTGTGAACCCTGCCGAGGAGACAGATTCAGCCGGTTAAAGAGGAGTTAAGTCCCAGCAGAAAACTGTCCCCTGGTTTATATTTAGCTCGTACGCAGTCGGAGGAGGTGGGCTCGGTGAGAAGCCGTGTCCGAAATGTCACACAAACCCACACCGCTCCCTACTGTACGTCCTTCACCGGATGACCTAAATCAATTGTCAGCCCACACGACGGGTGAGTGCCCCCTACTGGAGCTTGACCTTAACACTCCTGTCTCCTGCTCGAAGGGCTTGATAACACACACAAAAATGAAAAGATTAAATTAGACTGCTCGCAAACACTGCCCGCCTGCGAATAATGAAAAGGAGATGAACAGTGCTCTAAACAATGGAGGCCCCAGCGACCGTTCTGCAGCTGTTCAGATGGCTCGCTGCGTGCTCTTCACTCCTGGGCAGCCCGGCCTTTATGCGCTCTAATACAGTAGCACACCGAGGCCACACCTGCTGTCCCCGTGGCTGCCCCGGGCCCTCCAACACCAACGCCGCACAGCCAATAAAAGAAATATGAGTAGGATGTAGCAGGAGGGCAAACACACACATCCACAGAGTGCTCCCTCTCCTCTCTCCATGAAGAACGAGGATATACGAGCACACAAAATCCAACTCTATTTGTCTCTACTAGCCCCCCCCACACCATCTCCATCCTCTCCCTCTGCACACTCTCTTCATCTCCCCACGGCAGAACTGACTAAAAGTAATTATACATGTTTAATAACTTCAAGGACTATAAAAACCGCTGTCGGGGGGTGAGGAGGTCCAGTTTAACGACGGTGATAAAAATGAGGGTAAGGAAGAGGGGACAGGGGAGGGGGAGCAGCGACGGTAAGAGAATGAGCTTGTGAAAGGAATCGAGGCCTCGGAAAAATCCAGGGAATTACGCAGCGCGGAAAGTAGTTCAAGCCCGTTTCAGCTGTAAATGTAAACTCGACGAGCATTAGCCGAACGGTCGAGACCAGGTGTCTACCGCGTTACCTGCAATCCTCCTCAATTCTGTCTGCCGGTAAAGCCCGGAATGCGCCGTGCCCGTTTTCCTCGGGAGCGTCGTCTTTAAAAGTCAAACAGACAACGGCGATGAGGGAAAACCTGCTTCAAAGGCGCTGAAGTGAAGCAAATCTCTTGTAGCGCATCCTGACAGAGTCAGACGCTCGTGGGCCGGGCTTCTATTAGTTTGAATTCTGGGAGTGTGGGATCGACGAGACAAAGCTACAGCGTCTGCTGTGTGAGAACACAGGGCGGCGAAGGAGAGATTGGGCTTTTTTGCTATAGACACTGAGTGATCCTGGTGTTAGTTCTGAATTTCTCTGCCTGCTCTGACTGACTGCAGTTCTGCCTATTTGGTGTGCAGCACAGCATGAAAATCCCCAGAATAACCCCTGGTTCACTCATTCCCACAGCAGCCCAAGCGCAGAGAAGACTCGCCGTGTTTTTGGGCGAAGGAACCGGAACACGCTCGTCTACTTTTACCGACCTTGGCTGAGTTACATATTTTGCTTTCGTTTTGTTTTCACCGTAACCTCTTAATCGTTGAATTATTGGAAAAGTGCAGATATTTCTCTGCATGGCTTAACTGTATGCTGGACTTCCTTCAGAGATCTTTGTAAAAAAGGAAGTGAAGGCTCGCTGGCTCCGCTCCTCCTCTGCTCTTCCTCGCATTTTACCATTATGTATTCTTTCCCAACTTCCTGACCTTGTCCCGGTCCAGGTGAGTGTAGATGGGTTCATTCGACCCACACGCCCAGCAGGTCTGCTTGGCCTGGGCTGTGCGGAGGTGCCCGCTGCCCCGCTGAGGGCGTGGGCGAGGAGTGTGAGGGGTGCTGGGAGGAGGAGGAGGAGGAAGAGAGGACATTCCTTGGCCTCAGGTGAAGCTGGGCGCAGTGCCGCAGTGCCGGGCACATACTGTGAGCAGGAATATATAAACACACTGTGCTGCAAGCTGCACCTGCTGGCATGCACACACACACACAAAGAGGAAAAACATGCACAGGCATGCATATGCACAACAGTGTACAAACACAAATCATATCCATAACAAGGCTGGAAGGATACAAACAAAGTGCATAAAGAGCTCGTCTGGCAAGTACACGCATATATATTTTGTGTATTTATATCACAATTATAACACCAACACGCCGTTGGGTATTACAGCACATTACTATCCTCCTGCTGCTACTTCCGGTGATGACAGCCAAGGCCTCAGCTCTAAAGAAAGACTGAAGCCAGGGATCAGGCCTGCAAGCCTGCCAACACAAACCACCAGCACCACCCCCCCACCCTCCAGGACCATACTGCCCCTCACATAAACCCACTCAGCTCTCCAGCAGCAGAGCACAAAGGGATGTGGGAAGACTGTGGCAGGTGTCCCAAAGCGGAGTGGAGACACACGCATGACAAAATATTTTGCTGAGCCAAACAAAAGCCAAAAAGAACAAGAAGACGTAGGCGCAAAGCTGCACATCGACGACCGACGCCTGCCCGTAACGCCGAGAGAAAAGTCTAAGAAAGAACAGCGCTCGATACTTCCTCCAGATTTTTATTTTATTCCCAAAGAGAAGCCGGACCATCTCAGGACGTGAAAAATCCTTACTCAGTAATAATGGAACTAATACTTAAGCTCCGGTGGTCAATTATTTTATGTGAACAATGAATCAAAAAACTGCTGGCGCGTACCAGCAAGGGCAGACCCGCAGAGAATTATTACCGAGTCTGGAGCTCTGCTGAGCGTTTTAACCCCTTCTACACGAGTCCTGCACGACCCTCACTACCTGAACTGCACCAAAACCGAGCATTAGTGTCTGGTGACCAAAGTAGAATCAAACAAGAAAAAATAGAGACCAAAACAAAGCTAAAAGACGAGTGAATGTGAAAAATGAAAACACCGGCGAGTTCATCCGGGGTCCGGAGAGACGAACGCGTTGTGTCTGTAGATGTGAAAGCACGCAAACACATAACAAATTTAAAGAGCGAACGGTATCCGTACCTCGAGTTCTTCTTCTCACTTTAAGGCAGCAAACTTTTTAAGACACAAAGTTTCTTTAGCACATCCTCAGACTCTCTTAGATCAGTTTATCTCAGCGTAAGCTTACTACGACCTGCTGGAGCACGAATCGCATCCAAACAAGCCTGCAAGAAATGTATATTTTTGTGCTTTCACACAAAATATTTTGTCTTCCTCTGTCTAAATGAGCGGCAGTGCGCAGTATGGTAAAAATGCATCTTTAAAAATCACATCAAGCACGAACCACACTTACGGGTTTAGACTTTTAATAACCGCCCAGTCGAGCCAATGCAGACACAGAGCAAGACAAACACACTGTGACACAAACACACTTGTGCCTGCAGAGTGACAGAGGAGCGGGATCTGTCGAGGAGACGTAGCCTTGGCCTCGGAAGATGGCTTCCCCTCCAGAGCAGCGGGAGACAGGAGACTCAGCGTTGGCTGGCTTCGGGTTAGCTCCATTTGGCAACCAGCGGGCCGAGTTGGCCTCGGCGTGCTCGCAAATGAGCATGGAAGAGAAAGGTGATGATGATGTGTGTGCGTGTGGCAACTAAGCCAGCGGAGTCATTATGAGACTCCATCATCACTTATTATCGCCATAACTGATCATATCGTACACACGCGCGGTTGTAGCGTTCTTGGATGACAGCCTCTTATTTTCTCGGTACAAACGCTGATAGAAATGAGAGGCTTATTGTTGCCGCCGCCCCCGCGGTACCCAACCCCGGCCCGATCATCAGATACATGCGGTAAAACTGCATGCCTGCTTGTTTGATGACAATGACCTCCCCGACTCGCGTGCTTATTTTCTGGGAGCTTTCAGGAAGTGTCTTTTTGACAGGCTGACACGCTGCTGCGCCTCGTCGGGAAAAACAATTCCAATCAGAGCTTCATTGAGATAGTGCCATTCACAACACAAGAACAATGGACTAACTGAAGTCTATCATGTTCTGCCATGTAAAACAACCTTTGGGCTAATTGTTCCCAATTAGGTGGCTGACACAAAGGGAGGCTGACAAGCACACAGGTGCCTGTCTGGCTGGCTGTCTCTCAGAGGGGTATATCCTAGCTGCTTTAGCTTTGTTAGCTTCACACAGCATCTCTGTGCACATCAAACCAGAGCCCAGGACAGGGGAGGGAAAGGAGAAGCGGTGTGATTTATAATGAAACAAAAAAGAAGAAGAAGAAGAAGAAAAGGAACAGAAGCAGGAAGGGTTTATTTTTTCCTTCAGTTTTTTTCCCCCCAAACAGGTTGATAGGGCTGAGTGAATTATTCAGGGTGTTAGTCTGACTCTCGGTGGGATGCAGCTATAATGTGCTGTGGATTTGCTTCAGGGCTCAGTAAAAGTTGGTGGTTTGGACAAAAAGTAAGCAGGTTTAAAAAAGATAAACAAGTGCGACGATCGATTTGTAAACTTGTAGTAAAAAAAATCCGTCTGCTTTTTTTACTCGCTCGTGTTCCTGTCATTAATTACTGAATATTCATCCAAATTCTTCATTTACGCCAGAAATAACTGGGTAAAAATGTTATCCTGGGTCGGGCAGCAGCCTGCTTTGCATTCATTTGAATAAAGACGCCTTTACAAACGTCTCTCACCGTTTCAACGCCAGCCACAAAGGTTGCTCTGATAACTACTAGTCATTCTGTCAGCGTCTGCAAAAAGATAACGAACAACAGAGAAATAATAAAGAGAACGATATTCAATATTTCAGTTTAAAGGTCCTCACACACTCACATCTGAAGAACTCTTCATCTCCTCCAAAAAATTTCAGCATCTCCCTGATTTGAATATTGACTTGACACGATGAGGCCTTCCCCTTAAATCTGTGCTGCAGACACAAACCGGTGCCATTCGTCACCAAACTGAAGATATGAAACGAAGGCTGACATCTAAATGATTCCAGCGAATCCCCCATATTTCACAGCAGGCCCGCTAATATGAGTGTTGACATTTAAATGAACATTCTCATCTATGGGAAGGTCTAATTTGATCAATGCAAAAAATCCAAAAAGTAGACCGTCACACGCACACGCGCTACAGTACTCATTCACTACTGCATCTTCCTGTACATCTGTCACCTTCATGAAAGGAGACCTCCCGGTGACCTGGCCCCCATAAAGACAAGTCGCTGCTCACAGATTCACCGCGGGCTGCCTGCATCTGAGTCTCATCCACCACCGACGCCGCTTTCATCCGGCATGGCTGCAGGCAGCAGGGAACATACAATACATCGGCTTCGCAGAGGCATGTGATGGCAGACAGAGACAAGTACACAGCGATAGGAACAAAACGCAGCCACGGCGGCATAAGCTGAGATAAAGATCCTGCTATTCTGCAATAAATCTCCCCAAAACCTGCAACAAAATCTACAGTTCATCTTTATCCCGGAAGGTGTTACGTTTTATTTAACGAAGCCGGCGTGTGTTGCATTATTTCCTTTGCTTTGTCGCAACTTTTCACCTATTTCCCCAAATGAACTAAAACACGGAAAAATGATGAAATCTCTTGACAGTGTCAGTCATGACGCACGACCAAGCAACAAGAAGAGAAATGAAGCAACGCACTCGGGGCTGACGGCGCTAAATCACAAAGTTACGTTTCCTGCTGAGATTATGTACACAATGTTCGACTTTTTTATTGTATTCCAGGTGTCAGTCAAACATTTCAGTGTGATCCAATGATGTGTGTACATTTTTAACACAGGACTTCATGCATGTTGTTACCCCTTCACCCTGGCTTTATTTACTTGTACCTCTAGAGGGAAGAGATCTCAGCTTTTAGCGATTCCTCACACCGGCACGGTTACAGGAATGCTGCTCTATTCAGGCTGGATGGCATTTATCGTAACAGGAGTGCAGTCATGCCCGCCTATTACGATCTAAACCTTAAAAAGTGTTTTCAGACACTGAAGCACATTCAGAAACGCATCGAAAAAGCCAAATTTAAAACACAAAAACTGGTGCCCTACTGAGTGTAACTGTATTCTGAAAGAGCAGTACTTTACTGTAAAATACATCCTGTAATTTTACATAAGCAAGGGTTGTTTACATAGACAGCATGCTTAGAGATGTGTCATTGTGTGCTTCAGAATAAAAGCCAAGTTTTAACCAAATGTCACAGAGACATAAAGATATCTGTTTACTCGGGGAGCTGAGTAACACGTTTGCAGAGTGGGTTTTTTTGTCGTTTAATTTGGTACTGCTCTTATCACATTTATTTTCTACACTTGTATTTGTGTAAATTTCTTCTGATCTTTTCATTTCACATCTTTTCAACTTTTTTTAAAAAAACCCTTTAAAGCCCAACCAAGTGTGCCAGAGCTAACTTTATATTTTTACCTGCTGTTGTGGCATTTTTGGGAGCATTTCAAGTTGCTAAGGTAAGATAAGATAAGACTTTATTGATCCACGGTGGGGAACTTTTTGCGTTACCTCAGCTAAGGTACAGATAGCAGAAGGAAAATACAAATAAATACAAATAAAAGTAAGATAATACACCATATACAACGGTAGCATACACAGTATGTCATTATGGATATGGTTGTGGAAATATGCAAGACATAAACTATAAACAACATAGTTATAACATAACTATTCTACCACTACTATACATCAATACAACTGTGTTATCCCAAATTTTAATAATATGCATTAAGTCCATAGTAACTACAGAAATTGCAAAAAAAAAGTGCATTAAACTTAAAAATTGAAACACAGGACATTTATTTTGAAGGTCTTCATAGTTTCATTTTTGAGATACATTAATATTTATAAACTGCAGAAACATTTAATATTATTGTGCACAATTTGCAAAAAAACACCTGTGCACCTAAATGAAGTATTTCTAACAGTACAATTTAAGTTCTTAGCATCTCAAAAACTATACAGACACAGACATAAAGTCAAACATGACTTTGCAAAAACACCTGTAAGCCTTTGAAAGGCCCTGTAGGGAACAGCTCTCAACAGCTGATCAGGTCGGCAAAGCGTGTTTCGGGATTATAATTTTTTCGTGGAAGGAAACTGCGACCTGGCACAAGTTGAATGCATGTTATGCAAGTACAACTCTTCTGGTTTCATATGCAAAAAAAAAATATTGTGCAATCTTATGTGATTACAATTCTACCAGGATTTAAATAGAGTTACCCAAATCATAGCGTGCGCGCTCCGATGGGTGTAAAGGGTTCAAATCTTTAGATTGTTGGTTTAACCCTCCTGTTAGGTTGGTTTCCAGGAACACTGGCATTGATTGTTTTACAATTTTCTTTTATAATTTAGATTTTTTGTCGTTTTCTGTAGTGATGCAGATGACATGTGACATCTCTTCTGTTCTGGGTCAATCTGACCCGCAACATAACAGGAGGGTTACGGTACTTTATAACTCCTGGTTCATCTGGTTTACCAGCATCGTGCAGTGTTTTTGGTCATTATTTCAGGTATATTTAGGAATTCATTGTCATAGATATGTGAGAGATGTGGTGTGTATTCAGAGTTAGCTACCCACACACACACGCTGCTGTAGAGATTAATGGCTTCCAGCAAATGTTCCTGTTCAGTTAAATGTTAATTAAGGTCGTGTTTCTGTCACTGGGCAGCGTCTACGACATGGACAGCCAATAAAAAGTATTCCTTAAATACATCTGATGTTTCAAATTCCACATTCTGGGACGAGCAGTGATGAATATTAAGTGTATTTAACTTAAAACTTTAAATATTCTGTCCGACTTTAATTTATTTGCAAGGTTTAATTAGTTGATGTAACACACTTTGATGGTTTAACTGCAATATTTTGCAAATGAAATTTTAAAAAATGCCTTTTTTGTACAGTTTGGAGTGAACGCAGAGGTCGACTCGCTCTTCAGTGGACAGAAGTTGAAAAGAAGCTCAGTTTTACTCTTAAAACCAACAATTGGCTTTGTTTTGGATTTGAATTCAGCTTCCATCCATTTTTCAATAAACATCCAACAAATGTGACTTTCAAGAAAGACGGAAAAAATTTCTTAAAAAAATACCAAAACGCATGTAATCTGACTCACAAACCATTTAGAAAAATAGAAGAACACACATAGAACGACGAGCGCCGTCTTTACTCTGTGCATGAAAAAATCAACGTGAGGAAAATGCCACGGCGTCTTCTCGCCCCACACTCGGAGGCTGTATACTAAATATAACACGTAACTACAGGAACAGCTCGCCAAGCCTCACCTCCACGCAGGCAGTACGCTTAGCAGCATTTGTGAAGCTCGCGCACGCGCACACATAAATCGACAGCATATCAACACCCACTGCGGCCTCCTGCCTGCTTATGAGAATGCGTCACCTCTTGTGGCACCCGGAGCAGATAGCAGGAGGCCGAACCAGAGTGTTTAACTCGGGCTCCGGTGAATGGCTGTAGGTCACCACTGTATCATCTCACCGCCACATACACACATGGGCTGCTAGGTGGCTTTTATTTGACTTTAATGTGGAGAAATATTAGATTTTTCCTGGGCAGGCTAAATCCTTCCCCTGGGCTCCCAGATAGCCCTGCAAAACCGTACACAGAAGACGGGTCAATAAGAGCCCTGATGCCAAATCTCCTTAAAGTCTCTCTTTATTCATGAATATGGGCTGAAACAATCTTTCAGAGGCATTAGAGGAGTTTGTGAACAGAGCACAGGCCTCTCTAATGCACTTTTGTTAACAAGAGGAAGGGATGATGTGCCACTTTTGCTTAGTCCAGCTGTGGCGGGGGATATTTTTACTTCTCTAATTATCGGGGGGTTATTGTTGAAGTAATTAGGCTACCGACTGTAGGTGTAATTACTGCAAACAAATGACACCATGGGCACAATGACTGAAAGGCTCTAAATCACACTGGTGGTATTGTTAGTGCTTTTATTTCTTTAATTCAGAGCACAACTGTTATCAAACCCCTCAGCTTTCTCTAATAAAAAAAACAATGTAATTATTCTGAGCTTTAATGAATGGTATTAATTTTTAATGCAGGAGTTCAAAAGAATCTCCGAGCTGTGATCTCTTTCATTTCAAGTCGGAGTCACGCGGGGATTTGAATTTTTGGAATTTACTGACCGCTCAGCGGGTTAAAGCGGACTCTCGGCTGACGTGGGCGACGGTTAACCACGACTGCTCTCTTTTTCCTGTTGCTTATCCACTTTGCAAGACTGGAAATTCTTATTCCAACTACCCGCCTTTGTTTCAAGTATGAGCAGGCGTGCAACTACTGCAGGGAACAGATGATAGATTTCCGTCTTCAGGCAGCTGATCAAACACGGGCCACAGAGATAAAATAGCCACCGAGGAAGTCCAATGCACGACTGATCGCTTTTGCCATGACACGCAGCTGCTCCGGTTCAATCACATCGTATGTAAACAGTTTGCCTCCTGTGATCAGGAGATATTTTATTTTGTATTCTCATAATCAGTTATCATTGATTAATCATTTACCATTGTTGAATCTGTTGACAGAATAATCTTTTAATTACATCTGTGTTACTCTGAGCAAATATTAATGCACACTGACTGTTTATTGAGGTTCTGTATCATTCTTGTTATCTGCTTAAGTTGTTGCACTTTAGTGCAGTCACACCGTTCAGACCCACCAGTCCTGTTGGGCCCAGGCCCGTCTGCGTTTAGTTCTGCACGTACGCCGGCCTGTAACCACATGCACGCACTTATGTAACACACGCACGTTCACCTACACACTTAGTAATAATAGGAGGGTCGTCTGAGGACAGTTTCTCTGATAGATACACTTTCACAAAATGCACAATGTAATACACACTTGTTTTTCTCTTAAGAGTAGCAGTTGATGTCTATATAAGGGAAAACTCTTTGATAGGCGGGGAATTGTTATCATTTGTGATCATTTCCAGTAAAGATCCAACTGTGATGTCATAATGGCAATATAAGGAGACGGGATGGTCCAGTTGACGAAGGATTGGATTGCAAATTGTCTTTCCCACACTGACTGCGCAAAGTGTGTAATAAAGATCACTATTTTTTGACACCTACTTCGGCCTGGGCTCGCTTTCTTCTCTTCCCTAAATCGAACGAACCATAACACTCCTAATGAAAAAACACCTATGACCAGATGGAGGCTTTAAGGCAGCTCACGCTGTGATGAACGGGAAATGTTGCATTTGACTTGATAGTCGGTGAGTATCCACCAACGCCGAGAAAAACATCTAGAGAGAAAATATGACACAGCACTGCAGTGAGTGATTCGCAGGGTTTCTCTGGAAAAGCGCATCACAAATTTATCAACATTAGCAAGAAACTCATTAGGGAACACTTTAAAAAGAAAAAAGATACACTAATCAATGTTCGTATAGTAAAAATAAATCAAATGACTGTGTAGAATATTTAAGGGGCTGCTTTTAGCGATGAATCCTCAGCAATTTATCACCTGACGCTGCACTTCTCATGGACTTTATGGAGCGTTTTAGGATCTTTTAGCTCTCGCTTTTTGGTTTCAGGGCAAGCAGCGTGCAGCGTGCAAACTTCAAAGACAGTGATATGCATCCAGCCCAAGTGTTTCCTCAGATTCAGCAGGTAACACAACAGGTATGATGGTTTGTTGAAATGAGTCTGTGCTTCATCTTCAGGCCGAGTTATCCGACATTAACTCATATGCACAGCAAAGCCAGTTGCAGTTGATAAAGTGTGTTTTCTTGGTTAAACTGGTGTGGCGTCAGTATTACAGCTGCTCCTGTCGGTTAGCATTTATTAGTATGAATTAATGGCCAAAAAATGGAGTAAAGCCTGTGCCACACTGCAGAGTAGCAGCATGTGTCAGCGTACTAAACGTCTGCACCCAAGACTGTGTCGACCCATCCCCCAGCAAACACACGCCGAGGCCGACGACGAGCATATTAGCACCGAGGAGCATTAATTAGGCCCGAGCATATGAACCTCGCGCCTTTCTTGTTGTGCAGACGTGTGCAGAGGTGCGGTGCACATATGTGGGCATGTTTGCCTGATTCGCCCCACAGATTAACCCATAAAAAGCACAAAAACACTCACACCTACACACGCACAAACGACTCCGCATCACCACCTCGTGCCTCTGATGCCCCGCCCCCTTCTTCTGTCTGCACAATCTAGCTCAGTGCATGGTTCCTTGTGTTTTACACTCATAATAAAATGCTCCATCCTGCTCCTACACACTCCTCCTCCCTCTCCACACATTCTCCTAATGAGATAAATTAGCGCCTTGCAACAGATGCATGGAATATACACTAATGGCCACCATCTGTCACTCATCTCTAGGAGACAGAGTGAGAACGTGGCGCTAAATCCGATCACAAGCCCCTGGCAGAGCCCCACCGCGGTGAGGAGGAGGGAGGAAGGCACGTGGAGAGAGGAAGACAAAGAACGAGCGCTGAAGAGTACAGTACAGAGCGAGGAGGGGGTGGAAGTGTGGAGGTTTAGGTGCAGACTGGACCGAGGTACAGTACAGTAAGTGGTGGAGAGGCGTTGGAGCAGCAGTACAGCAGGTTAGATCTGCTGGTGATTCAGCAAGCACAACAAGATCTTTAAAAGTGTCGAAGGGGGTTTGTTCAACTCCCTCTGGTCACTGATAACTAAAATTACAAAACGCTCCATCTTCACATCGAGTGCAGGACTCTGATGCTGCGCCTCGCTCAAGCACTAAACAGTGATGAGCACGGCAAAGATGTCCGTTACGGAGGGCCCAAAGGAAATGATTAAAATCAGAGCGCATTTTTCGACTATACGAGTGTATCCAGCATTTATTCTTAATGCGTCTGTGTTATGCATTGTTGCATTTCTGCATTTCAAATGCACTCCATTAATACTGAATGAGTATTCGGTATCGTTCGTCACAGCAATGCATACCTCAGTCTTTTCTGTGATACGGTACGTTACCACAGCAAAGTGTTCTTTCTTTTAATATCAAATATTTTTTTTCCCAATTAAAAAATGTTTGAGCAGTTGGCCTGATGAAACAGACCAGTGCATCTGCATGTGGCAGCTCATTAGTTAGCTATTTTTATTTATTTATTTCTCATCGAGTGGAAAATGCAATATTATTAATATCATGTCCTCCATCCTTTAATTATCTCCTAAGCTTTGCTATTGATCAATCTAATCAATTTGCTACTTTTCAATGTGTGACTCTCTACACACAGATTCAAAACTGGAGTTTTTTAAAGCGTGCAAGTTGCACATACAATTATTAGAACAGTAGTTAGACTGCATCTATAGTCTTATGACAACTCTTTATGCAGTCCTGTGCAAAACACCATTACTGCTTCCATAGACGCCAAGAGTGTCAGTACAGTAGTACTTGATTCATTGATTAATCGTCAGCAAGTGTGAGCAGCTCTGGAGCATTCAGGTATGTGTCAACAAAATGCCTCAATCTTCTCAGGAGTGGACGTCCCAGCAAACTGACCCTAAAGTAACGTAGGCTGCTTCTCCAACTCTACAGGCCTCACTAAGTATGTTAAACGTTGAAGTTCATGGAGTTCAGTACGATTAGAAAAAGACTGAACAAGTACGGCTTGCCAGGAGAAAGCCTCTTCTCTCTAAAAATAACACGGCAGCACAGCTTGCAAAGTTACATACAAACAAGCTGCAGGACTTCTAGAACAATGTCCTTTGTAGAGAGAGCAAAAAAAGAGAGCGAAGCAGAGACGTTTGTCCACAACGCGCAGCACCACGCTTGGACATGAAACCAAAAACAACACCTCATGCCGACTGCGTTGCACGGTGGTGGAGGGCTGATGATTCGGGCTGAACTCGTCTGTATACCAAAGTATTCTAAAGTCAAATAAGAGCTTCTGTCCAGCAGCTGAAGCTTGGTGCAAACCGGCTCATGCAACAGGATCCTGATCCTGAGCACAGCAGCAAAACAAGAGATCAATATGAGATGATGACTTCAAGTTATTGCTACTAAAGCTGATTCCAAAAGATACTGAATCGTATGGTCTGCTTCGTTTTTCACAGGACTGAGTAATTCGATTACTGTGGCACACTGTCTTATAATGACTTAGATATTCATCCATGCATCCTTTTTCTTTGCTCTGGACCGGCTGCAAGTCAATCACAGGACCACTATTTCTATTCAGAGAGACAACTATTCACATACAAAGACAATTTAGAATCACTAATGCAAGCTTTAGGATTATGGGAGGAAGCTGGAGTACTTGGGAAAAACCCATGCAGGAGCAGGGAAACATGCAAACTCACTGAAAGGTCCAGGCTGACCACCAGATTCAAACCCAGGACCCTCCTGCTGATCACTGTCCTGCCCCCGGTGTGCATGTCAAAAAGCCAAAAAGGTAACTCAGGGGAGGAAGATTAAAAAGAGAGAAATATCCTTGTCGAAAGCTTGTTGCTGTCTGGAAAATAAATCTATGCACATTTTATCATTATTAATATTCAACTTCTAAAAGGTTATTTCTGCATCAAGGTACCTGCCCAAATTTTCCAACACAGTTAGTCCCAACAAACAGAAACAGAAGGCTATTTCTGGGACTCTGGCCACAGACTACATCAATCAGTGTTATTCCCACATGAGCCTCATAAAGATTCCCCGATTTACACTGAAAAGCAGGAGTGAGCAAGCTTTATTTCTATGTATATTGTTTGATATAAATATGAATAATTTGCTGGGGGAGATCAGCCAAGCCACACTATTCGTAAATGCTCATTTACTTATTTATTCCTGAGAGTGCTCGTCTTCTGCATTTAAATGTAAATATACATTTCTAGGGGTTTTCATGAAGTTTATATTTAATTGCCATTTTTTTGTATTAAGGTTTAATTTAGCTTTGTTTTAAAAGTTGCCTATATAAATAAAATCATTTTTAATCATTTTATTTATATAAAAAATATCAATACTACAACTTGAAGTTAGAGATAGCCTGTCTGCGGTCTTTAGATTCTGTATTATTTGTGATTTTATGCATTTTAAATACCCGGTTTTGTCAGATGATTAGATTGTTGTCATTGCCATGGTGCACTCTGTCCTCACAGACGTCCGTGAGATTTACTGAATAAATGTAACTAAAACCAACTGAATAACCTACAGCTCCTCGAGGTAAGGTGTCAGGACGACTGTATTGGACTTCACTGGAACCTTTATGTAATGCAAATGACCATTTTGAGCATCTTGCTGGGAGCAGCAGTGCTTTGCACTTCAGTTCAATGTCAGAAACGAGCAGGGAGGAAGCTGTGCGTGAGAGAAGACTTAAGCACCTCTGCAAAGGGCTTAAGTAGTAGTCTGAATTGCAGTACTTATGCATAAGGTACCTAAAAAAAATGACTTGGAAAAAAAAGTCTCAACGTCAACTCTCGCTCTGGGATCCATCACGGATATTCTAATAGAGCTTCCACTTGACGGCCAATAATTCCCTCAGCAGTTTTTCCCCGTCGGAACAGAAAGCTGCTGCAGAGCAAACGGACATTCTGACAACCTGCTGCAGCTGTACCTGCACTGAAAACGTAGCTTTTCACACATAATACCAATGTGACACTTCCTCTAGGCAAATAGCCACATATCCATTTATAGAACGTAATCAGACAATGATATATTCCAGAGTCTGCAGTGGTCGCAGTGTGCATTAACACGACGCCTGAAAGTCAAGGAAACAATGAGAACTAAACAGGGTGATGAAAAGGCAGAGGTGCTGCGCATCTCTGGGACCTGGAGAAATGAATCACCCAGCAAGCCGCCCTGTACGGCTTCCATGAGGACAAATAGACTAAATCCAGCTATAATTAATCACTATTTGCATGGAATTTGCCATAATTCTTTTTTTTAAGTGGTTTAACTAATGACAACAAGTGGAAATTAATGGCTTATTGCAGTAAATGAAAGAGTAGGGGTAATTGGTGAAATAAAAACTTTGCAGAAGACCCCCCAGAAAAGGACCAACAATACAAGAGTCCTAAAAATCACACAATAATGCAAGTAAAACCAACATATCCGTCTATTCAGCACACTGGGAGTTTAATCCTAATGCAATTAGATAAGATATGCATGAAAGAGAAAGCTTAAATTACAACCCCAGAAAAACTTCATTCTCTTTTAGCTGTGTTTTGGACACATCCACTGTTCCCTATAAACTTCATAATCCAGCAATCATACCGCATCAACATTTCCACTGAAGGCTCCACATAAAACGTAACTGGCCTCATAAAAGCAGTGTCAAATACAGCCAACCTCTCATAAAAAGCACTGATGAAATTCTCAGACAAAACTATAAATGGCATCTGTAGAGAAACATAAAATACTGCACTTTATAGAGCAGAGCTGGACTGCTTTAGAGCATTTTTACAGTCGGAACCTGTGACACACATTTAACTATTAATGGCGGCAACACAAATCCAGCCTTGAACATCAGAACCGCGCACACAAAACCCAGTCCATACGTGCATCCTAATAATCGCAGGTTACACGCACTGTTCTGCTTACTTTTTGAAGACTGTCTGACCGGTCCTTCCCAAAATCTTTTTAACCTCCAGCTAGTTTCAGTTTACACAATCTGGGAACACATTAACCATCATCCGCTGATTTAACTAGCTGATAAACAGATCAACTCTTCTTGCTCCACGCTGGTCACTCTCTACAGTCCTACTTTAAAAGCAGAAAAAGAAATATAAAGCAAATGATGAAAGCCTGCACACAAAGCCTAAACGCTCCTACAAATGCACCAAAATTAGAAACCAGAGAGCTTCCAGTACCAAAGATCAGTTATTAACAGACAGTGGATCTTCATCTGGAGGTAAAAGGTCTCAAAGGTGGTGGTTTATCATATCCAGGGTACAGCTAATTTATCATTGTTTGCTAGTTCTTTGAAATATTTTGCATACATTCATATATGCTTACTAAATGATAGTTTAATTAGCATGATGCTGAATCCACCATATTTTGAGGGATTGGAAATAAACTAGAATAAAAACGACTGCTGTCAAAGGATATTTCTGTCTGCAATATTTTGCATTTGGCAGCAAGGCTCTGTTCAGGGACCTCCTCGCCTAATGCAGTCTCTGTATGCACACAGAGAGCGGTGCAGAGCAGAGCAGGCGTCAGTGACAACGCATGTGAAACTGATTAAGTCAGAACCGTAATGCAAGGAGTAGGTGGGGTTGCAAAGCGGCTTGCAGCTAAGCAACAACCGTGAGGGGGCTTAAACAGCCGGCCCTACGTGAACTAGCCAATTAGACGTTGTATGAGAGTGAGACCCGTTTAAAACTGATCTGCTATTTGCTGCTGAGCTCCAAGTTTTGACCTGCTTGAGTTAAGACAAAAGGCTGTTCGTAATAAGATGTTCTGCACTCCCAGTCCATCCTCAGACAGACCCACACACCCTCACTTTACAGTCTCTACAAAGGGCCATTACAGAGGTTCCTGGATTTGGAGAAAACACAGATTTTGAAATTGTGACGTTCACAGCTGACACTGCCAGGCTCAGGTTACTATTCTGGTAACCTCACCCAGTGATTAAACATTGTTTGTTGGTTTATTTAAAAAAATCCAGTTTGGAGGAAGAAAGAATAATAATAAGGTAGTAACGCTGGAAACAAACTTGTTATTTGTTATTTCCAAACAAAAAAGAAAAATGAAAGCTATAAAAAAAAATGCTCCTGTTTTAATTAACCTTAATTTGCACAGCGGATCGATGCAGATATTACATACTTCGCTGAGACTCCGTTGCAGATGTTGCTTCAGCTGGATGTTCTGTGTTGTTAGTGGGTGTTAATATTTAGCAACAACTAATCTTCAGGTAATAAGTGATTATTTTTATGCGAGTGTTTAAATATAGAAAAGCATAAATCTCCACCTAGTAAACAACGACTCTAGGTGTAAACTCACAGCTGAAGGTGGGCGAAGAATCATTTACTGTGTATTAATGGAGTAAACTGCCCCTGAAGAGAAGCACAAAGCTTTTTTATTGAAGCACTTTTTTGAGTTTTAAAAAAAAGAAAAGAAAAAAAAGCACCGGTCTGTCTTTTTCTCGGGCTGATTAGAAGGTTTGGTACACAGCCACGTCCTTTCAACACACTGTTTCATTTTGTTTTGTGACTGGTTGCTGATTAGTTGGATGTAATTGGATTTTTTTCTTTTGTTCCTGGCTCTTTTCTTTTTCTGTTCCTGTCTCTTTAAAGTCCTTTGAGACTCGCGTGTGATAAACGGCCATGGAGATAAATGACCTTGAACTTTAACTTGAACTTTGTCTGCCTCTCTGTCTCTCTTCTGCCCTCCCCCCCCTCTCACTCCATCTTGCTCGTTCTCATTTAAATGGCCCGGGCTGCAGAGCGATCCAGCTCGGCAAAGACGTTGAGAAGGCCCATGCAAATAAGTGCGAAATTACACTGTAATCAGACATGTAAATCATAGCCGTTCTCAATCTGGTGCGTCGTTTTATTGTACTTGTTTACGAAACGCTGCGTGGGGGTGACGGGTGAGGTTTAGGTAGAAGGAGGGAGAGAGAGAACGTGCGAGAAAAGACAATAAAAGAAGTGTTTGACAAGGAGGAGGCTATGAAAAACATCCAAAACGCTTTGATTCTTTATTCAGAACTGAACTCGTTTTTTCCTGTTGGATTCAGATTTAAAATTTATACCATGATCAAAATTGCTCAGCAATGCGAGTCTTCGGGCGCAGAGGCTTTCCGCCTGTTCTTTGATGAGGAGAAAGCAGAGGATGGAGAGAAGGAGTCTGATGAGACGGAGGGATGAACGCGCAGCTTTGTTCACAAGACTGCGGCTACGGGGCTGCAGAGTAAAGGTGAAAAGCACTGAAGAGGACATTATTTTGACACAACTGGAGGACACAAAGCTAAAGCTAAATTGTTGCTCTTGCTTTTAGAAACGTTTTATTAAAGAAAATATCATTTGAGAGCATATAGCGCACAATGCAAGCTCAAGCCTTCAGATCGCAGGAGAGCTTTTGTCACATCTTCCCTTCGTGAAGGGTCAGAAATATCCAGCCTTGTCTAGAAAAACGTCGGTCCTCACTGAACTTTTTGCTTTGGTGCTAAATCCTGCTTCATACTTGCTTCAGCTGTGACAACCTGTAAAATCATGGGTGTATTAAGTGATCTGATCCCCACTGAGGCAACGTAGTAGTAAAATGTGTGCTTATATACGTCAGAAAGAGGTGATCGACATGAAATAGTTTCTAAATTTAATTGCACTGTGATGCACGGCACAGTGTGGCACACTTTAGATGTTTGGTTTATCATCACCACACGGTAGCATCACCGAGGTGCCTAATCTCTTCCAAAATCCATCCCGCAGCACGACAACGAGCCAACAAACACAGCCAGTGTTAAGGAACCATCTTCAGCCACAAGAAGAAGAAAGAGTCCTGCAACAGATGGTATGGCCCCCACAGAGCCCTGATCTCAACATCGGCGAGTCCGTCTGGGATTACATGAAGAGACACAAGCAACCGTCTAAATCCACACAAGGACTGCAGCGTGCTCCCCAGGTTTCTTCAAATAACCTGCCGTCCCAGAGCCTTGAAGCTATTTTAAATGCTGGCGGCATATCTCAAAATATCAAGCATATTGCAATAAAGAAGTTGGGAACTTTCCCATAATAGGGATGCTACTACTGTTCAGCGTGACAAAATCTCCGATACCACCCCGTAACACTAGCATTGCACTGGCAACAACGGTGGCGTGTCTGCGTGCGCGCTACGCCAGCCACGGCCCGATATAGCTCGCACGCCTGTGTGGATGCAAGGCTTAAAATTACATTTAGAAGCCATATTGTTTCATTCGGGTGACACGCACACACGAGACACACTTTCAGATTCAGTTTCACACTGTCGCCAGAATCTCCTGTTGATACCGCAAGCTGTAAGAGAACATATCATCCCGAGCGTGTGCGAGCGCTTGTATATACACGTGCGAGTGTGTCAGCATATGCATGTCGACAAGCCGGGGAGGAGTGAGAAAGCAAAGCACGAGAGGAGCAGCGAGACGAGGGATCAGGATTTTGGCTCAAATACAATCTGTGGAGGAGTCACTCAATGAGCTGACAGCCGTCAGTGAATCCTGGTGGGGAGAGGGCTGAGCCACTGTGGTCAAACACACACACGCACAAACACAAACACAGAGAGACTCCATCAGCACCGCGAAGCTCAAACAGACAGATGGGCTAATTCGTGACTGACTGTGTGTTATGAAACATTATCTCTGTGTCAGTGAAATCAAAATAACATTTTGGGTGTAAACGCGGATCTTGTAACTGCCAACAGAACACCACATGGCTGTGATACATGCATATGGACCGCGATGCACGGCCTCGGAAAAATGTTTTGTTGCTAAACTGCTGCAAACGCTGTTTATTGAGTCATCTGGGGTGAACCGCATGCAGCCGTATACGTTTGCCAATGGCATCCCACCTGCCGCTGCCAAATTAAGCCATCGAATCAATTTCAAGAGTCTGCAGGAAAATGAAGGCCATTATAGGCATTGAATTTTATTTGCTCTCTATTCAAAATTAAAGGCTATTGACAGACGGCTTTGTTTTGTTCTCTCTCAGCCACTCCACGGTGAGAGCGTGGATAGGTGGTTGTGGCTGCATTTTAATGGCCTGCCCCTTTAACGGCCGGCTACAGAGCCACTTTATAATCCCCATTGCCGGGATTTGTGTATGCAGGGAGTGTATTGTAGCTAACTGAACCTGGCTCGCCGCTCTCCGCGGATGTTTTGTTGTCAAATAATGGGAGAGTGATGGGGTCCTACCCCGCTGTGAGCCACCGCAAAGATTAGACAGATCTTCACACTGGACGATTGGTGAAATTTATCACTGTCACCGGGTGCCAATCCACGCTGCATTTTTACCCCCTCCCCTGCCTTCCCCTCTCCTCTCCTCTCTCTCTCCTGCCGCCCACACCCACGCTGTTTGTGGTGGTTTCTCATTTGGAACCTGCAAACCAGTTGTCATGTGTACTTTCCACTCCGATAGTGATAGCTTTAAGCAGCGTCTCAAAAAAAAAAAAATCACCCTCTGCTTCACGCTCTTTGCACAAATGCTCATCGCGTTCACCGACTGGTGTGCATGGGAAATTTTAGGAGATGCCAGTGATTTGTGTTGGGATGGATGTGTGTGACATCCCTGAGCGAGTGATGAATTTGGAAGGGGGAAAAAAAACCTGAATTTTTAATTTAAAACTAAAATGTTGACTTCTGTCAATTTCAGCTGGTTAGAAACGCCCTTCAGCCTGTGAAAGAGCTGCCCTTCAACCATAGGAGACATATAGAGGTGTATATAGTTATATAAGCAAGCTCAATACCTTTTGAAATTTATGAGCCAGCTGACGTAACGCTCAAGGATACGAAGCTTGTACTTTAAAATACTTCGTTTAGCCACCGTGCAGCTGTATGTTATTATGCATATGTGTGCAAACTGGCTGCTAGAGAGGCATCGAGCAGAAAAGGGGATTTCGCCTTCCTTTAGTCAGTTGAGAGGCCACGTTTCCCAGCCAGCAGATTTTGATCCCCTTTGAAGCGCTAGTGGAATTAGCATGCAGAAGAGAGTGCTGAAAGGTGCTCCGGCCCTTAACTCAATCTCTCTCGCTCTCGCTCTGCCTCTCCTCTTCCTCAGGTAAAAGTAATGGATTGTAGCTGACTCTGGCCTCAGCCCTGTCGCGTCACGCCTGCTAGCCAGCCAGGCGGGAGGGCAGCGCTGCGGGCTCTGTTATTTAGCATCCATTCCTCCACAGTCACACTTGCTAACTCTGAGGCCGACTGTCCAAGCACACCAGGCCTCGAGGATGCCAGCGCTGCCTTAACTGAGAGGTGACACCCCCCTCCACGTTCTTTAACAGATTGCCACCCTGGGCCAGCCTGTCTGAATACCAATGAATAAAAAAACAACAACTCCTTACTGCGGCAGTGAACAGGAAGAGCAAGATAAAATATAATAAACACAATAAAAGGAACATATGGTTAAAATTTCTTGTATCTTATTTTTCCCCAAACATCTGCTAATCAATATTACAGACACTCACACAGAAAGCAAAAACAGGCCTGCAAGACTTACTGTCACAAATTATTCTTTCCATTTCTGATAAATCAAGCAAAATCCATAAAGTCATTTTTGCTTACCATTACATGAATTCTAGAAAGGCACCAAATTACTGTCACATCTGAGTGTAAAACCGCTGAAAAACCAATAAAAGACAATGTTTAATGTGTTATCCACATCTGCTTAACACTGTTTATGAATCAAAGTTCTGTTGTTTCCAGTGATAAACTTCACGACTCTTCCAATGAGTCCTCCTCCAGACCAGCGGTCTCAAACCCCCCGGCCATGGACCAGTACCGGGCTGTGAGAGTTGAGGCTCGGGTGTGAAATTTATGGTTTGTTTCCCTGGGTCTTTTCCCGTGTTGTAGTTGTGTGTCTTATTTTGAAAGGAATATTTACCCATTACCATGGGCTAATTATGTTGCAGAGACCTGGAGCCATTCATCCTCAGCTCTAAAACAGGCATTTATCTCACAACTAATACAATACTACTTGGTTAGGGTTAGTAAAAGATCACTGTTCTGATTGATATCCATATTTCCCACTAGAGACTTTACATGCACTTCCTCACATGACCTCTAGATGCCTCTGCTCTTAATCTGGGTTCCTCTGTTTATCACCGATCACAATAGATGATAACAGTCTACTGAGCCGGCTGCTAAGAAGAGAAGGGCGCCTATTGGTGATATGTATGGGAGTGATAACAAGCGATAACAGCCATTCAATGGGCTGATAACATCGGCTATGGATGCTGAAGCAGGCAACTGTTTTCAGCAAACAAACTGATAAACCCAGCGCATACCACCTATCCAACGCCAAACAGCAGGCAAACTAAGCAATTATAGCCGGTAAAAGAAAACTAAATGCCCTCGTGTTTCTTTCAGGTGTTTGTAGAGCAGAGAAACTTAAGAGAGAGAGCCGGCGCTAAAACGAGAGACAACAATAGACACAGAAATGACCCCAGTGGGATGATGAAGGTGCTGCGTTTGCAGCATGTATGTAGGGGCAATGTTTCTATCATTACCACCATAAACTCTCATATAATATTAAGTGTACCATTTTTAAAAAATCATACTTTAACAAAGCTTTAATAAGCTATAATGGCATAAACACATTAACCTGCATATTCTGAGACATGCATAATGTGCCCTGACAGTCACCTAGATGATGGGTATGTAAATGTTGAAGTAAGGAGCTGTGAGAGGGAAGTCGGAGCGAATGTTGATGCACAATCAGTGCAGGAGATCTTCCTTGAACTGACAGCTGTCTGTGAATCCTGGTGGGAAGAAGCCTGAGCCACTGCGCTTAATGAATGTGCGCTGCCATCAACTCAGAATCTCGACCAAAACAGGCGAGCCTGCGTACACACCGACACGACATTAGCAAGAAATTTTTTAAAAAACCCGTCTATTAGAAGAAAAAAAAAAAGGTCTTTGGAGTAAATCAAAACTACAAACGCTGCTCGCAGTGGTGAGTCATATTAGGTTGAGTGCGAGCGAGCTATAAAGGAAAGTCAGCTATAAAAGAAGCTGGGAAACCAGCACTTGTGTGACTTTTCCAACACAAAGAGGACAAATCATCTGTGCCCACGTTACATGTGCATCAGTCAAGAAAAACTCTAAATGATTTAATATCTCAGGAGATATGAGTGTGGAAAGGAAAACAGCATCTGCCGAATGCAAACAGAATCAACAAAGAGGACGAGCAGACGCGCGCTGGAACTCACCAACACGTGATGCTATTTACCGTGCATCAGTTGACTGTCAAACGCGTGAATTGGAATGACAATTATAATTATAACATGAGCCTGCTGGAGTATATACAATATACGACAATATTTACACGGCCTTAGTGCGTTTTATACGAGCCAGGCCGCCGGTTCTGACGTTCCCGCGTAGCAGAGCTGCTCGGCGAGCACACGGTTAAATCGTAGCTGTATATTAAAGCAAGTAAAGCAATTTGAGCGCGTTTCATGGCGGGGAAGCATTGAGAAAACACAAATGGCAGCTTTTCTTTAAAATTGTCTATCATAATTTGTGTCTCTCATAACATTTTCTTTAGCATCCAGAGTCAACGTGTAATGCCAGGAAGCTTTGGATAGGTTTTGACAGACTCTGCGTGAACACCACATACAAGTTTAAGTGCATTTTTTTAAACCTATCATTCGCCAACCTACCTTGGACTAGATGTGACTGAAATACAGCAAGTGTAACGTGTCATTTCCTCCCTAAATAAAAACACCTGTTTTCCCTAAACCAACTCCAGTGTGGTGAAGTGAAGCAAGAGGCATCGCCGCTCACTTAAGGTGACAAACAAAAGCACAGTCCATTAGAAACGGCTCGCAGAGACAATACGGCTACATTAACAAATACAATCATGGCGAACAGCACGTGCATTTTTCATTTCTCCTGCCACTGCTTCGTAAGGCCGCGGTCACACCGCCGCAGCGATATTGCCAGACAAAATGAGTCTGAAGAGCTGGCTACGTGTATCTGCCTTCCACGCTACCTTAACTTCTGTTCTGCCTCCTCACTGGCAGGGGAATTAAACCACAGCGTGCAGCAACGGCAAAAGTGAAAACCGTCCTCATTAGATGTGATAATAAGCCGTGTGGCAAAACCGTGCTCGCAAAAATTGCAGTACATGTGTCGTTTAACATGATGTATTAGTTCAGGTTGCAGTTTGTCTTTGCGAGCTATTTTTAATGGATTTCTGCAGCCTAGGACATCCGGAAGGGAATGTGCATTAGAAGAGACAAAATGAGCTCTGAACTGGGACATTAGTGGGTTTAGATGTTTCCTGGGTAATAATGGCAAGAGAAAAACAAAATGCATCATCTCGTAAACAACAGGAAGTGAGTTCTGCATTAAAAAAAGGAAGGGGAAAAAAAATCGCTGGCCCGGCATCTTTAGGCTCGTAGATACAGGGAGGAGGTGCACGTAATCTCTGTTTGATGGATGTACAGACAAGTCATGACGCCCCCCTCCACCTCCACTTGGAATGAGTGTTGCAGTGTAAACTTTCCCACTGACCAAAATCTGTCACAAAGCCATCCAAGGTCTTTTTTCCCTTTAAATTGCCCGATATGCAGCAGCAATGACAGTCATCTCAGAATGTCATCTAAGCGAACAATTAACAGAGCAGCAAAAATGTGAGGTCAGATATAATTAACATATGTGCTGCTCAGCTATAATTGCTGAAGTCTAAAGCAAGTAATTAAATCAAACAATGAGTGAGTTCTTTCTCTGTAAAAAAAAAAAAAAAAAGGACGAGGGGGAGGGGTTGCACGCGGACGCCGGTACACCGCGCTCCTCTCCGTCACACCGCCCCTGGGACCATCACCGCATATTCGCCGCGCCGCTAAAAGACAAAGCAATAGACACTCTGCTTGTGATGCTACGTGCGCTCGGAGGAGAAATGACGCTCATTCCCAAAGGCCAGCAGAGATCCCTCATCTCTTCAGTCACATGCTTAAGATGCACCTAATTGACGGCGGCGAGATCCGCTCATTATGATACATGCATCTGGCTGGCCTGTCAGACAAAAGGAGGTGGAGGGGAGCGGCATTAAGCGAGTGGCAGGAGCATTATCAGTCCATATTTCACAGGTGTCAGCGGGGACTTGTCCCCGTTTCGTCCTCTGGGTGTCATTTATTAAATGAAGGAATGAAAGGGATGTTTAAGGTAGAAATACAGGCCTGCCCGGACGAGGGATTATACACTGTTAGGGGGAGAAAAATTGCATTTGAACCCCAGATACAAAATCAGGCCTCCGGGGAATTTAATTATTGACCTAACAGCAATTCAAGATCGCATGCAGCCTGCATGCTTCAGGTGCAGAACAGTTTTCTAGGCTAAGGGCTCCTTCAGAGTATAATGCACAAAAGTAAGATTTAGGACTGCGTTAAAATAATTTTCTCTGGAAATGCAACAGTCAGTGGGTTTGCTTCTCCTGTGCTTTCACACAGTGATTCCATAGTTTGTGTTTATTGTGCAACTGATACTTTGTTTCTCTGTCTTCTTTTGAACTTGGCTATAGTGATCATATTTCCTTTGATTGATTTTTACAACACATACACACATTTATTTAAGTGGACATATTTTACTTTTTCTTATTTTAGTTTTTTAAGTTGCGCACACACACACACACACACACACACACACGTCGGGTATTCATATCTTGAAGGGACATCTAATTGACACAATGCTTTCTCTAGCCCCTTAACCCTAACCATCAAAAACGAATGCCTAACCCTCATCCTAAACCTAACCACAACCCAAGTGTAACCCTGTCACTAAAACCACACTTTGAGTCTCAAACAAACACACACACACACACACACACACACACACACACACACACACACACATAATTAGCTCCCCTATGAAAACGTCATTTCCAAACATCCTAGTTTAATTTTGGATGCTTGCATTATTTTAGGACTGATACTGCTGGCTGGCCCTCACGCTCTCCTGACCTAAATCTAGCAGAGCCCCTCTGGGACATGATGTTTTAGTTCATCCGATACCACCAGGTTGCACCTCAGCCTGCCCAGGAGCTCAGCGATGCCCTGGTCCAGATCTGGGAGGAGATCCCCCAGGACACCACCCGCCCTGACAGACGTGCATACAAGCACGTGGCGGCTATACTTGTGTGTATATATATATATATATATATATATATATATATATATATATATATACACACACACTGTAACAATGGATGCTAATGTTAGCCATCACCAAGATTTTAGACAGGAGTTCAGGATGTTAGCAAGTAGTCCCTGTGCGCCGAAGGCTTCTACTGCTCTAAATCCTCTGTTTCAAACATGCTTTCTACTCGTGCTCCGTCTGATATCACTGAGAGTGTAACGTGGTCATCTCAGGCACACAGCGAGAGAACTGGTGGTATTATTAAGAACTTCACAGGGGTTTATCTTATGAAGTAAATGTTAACTCAACAGTTTAGTTCACTATAGCATAATGACACCATGTGAGCTTCAACTGGTACCCTACATGTGACAGGATAGCTATTCTTAGTCTTCAGGATGCTGACTAAATGGTGCTAGAGCATCCATTAATGTTCCCTGTTGCTAATGGTATAATTCCTGGTGATATGAAAGTGTATTTGGCTTTATGTAATGCATGCACTCCACAATACTTTCTGGGGGAGGGGGTGGATTTAAGAGAGATGAGCTTTCTTTAAATGCCTGTGTCACAAAAGTGAGAAACACCAGTGATATCAGACAGAACAAATTTAGTTATTTTTATATGTTGTCACATCAAGAATGTTTAGCATTCTCGCTTCGTGGCAGTAGAGGTAGAAAACAGATTGAAAATTGCACATTTCCATTCATAAAATTCAGGAACTAGGAGTCTCCAGTCAACCTGCCTTGTATATCCTCTGACTGTGAGAGGAAACCCAGGCGTGAAGAGAGTGTACAGCCTCCACGCTGGGAGGGGGAGTCCTTTCAGAGGATTTGTTTCTGTCAAATGAAGAAGGGGCTGGCAACTTTTGACATTATGTTCCCAGCAGACCAAGGATGAGGTCAGAAGCAGAACATCATCTTTTTTTTTTTCCTTTTTCAGTGGTAAAACTCAGCTGCAGAGTGCCTTTTTACACCACGTCTTCTTTTCATAATAAACCAATATGCTTTCAACCTGTGTGACCCAGGGACCAAGGCCTACCTGAGCAATTTCAAAACACTTTGCGTGTGCTCTGTTCTTGACATTTCAAACCATATGAAAATGAAAATGGATCCCAATTAGAGCCGCGGGAAGAACGAGGCCCTCTTGGTTCTCTTAGTAACTAGACGGTTTAAACATTTCCCCCAACCAAATGCCTTGAAAATTGACCTTCTCGTTCTGCGAGCGGCGATAAAAGCAGTCTGTGGTGGCCTCAGATCAAGCTATTTTGATAGTCATCTGTGAGGATGAAAATGTAAGAGTAAAAATAAGGGAGCGTAATCGCACAGCGTATAGCTGCAGAGGCAGCACCTTGAATTTAATGTTCCACATACTCCCAATAAAGTAACATGACATTAACCACTAGGTATTAATGTAAATCACAGGAGTGGGAGACAGTAATAGCCACTTTAGGACAGGTGATTATTATTGAGGCGATTGTCGGAGGTTTGACACACGTACTGAATAAAGTCTAAAAATATAGAAGCAATGTGCCTCCATCCTACAGGGTTACTGACACAAACACACAGCGGTGCTGTAACAGGCTAATGCGAAAGACGCATAAGAAAAGTCTGCTATATTTAAACTTGAGCGCGCCGAGGCAAGGGAGTCGGCCGGATCACCTGTTGAAGAGCATTCATTTGAGCAGGGGAACAAAGGTCAGCATCCTTGCTGGAGCTTTGATTGGCAGGCGGGGGAGCTTGATGCCCACAGCAGCGGCCCAGCGGAGCAGCCAACGGTGGCGTGTGGCTTGGCTGGGCCACATTTCTGACTCAATGCTGACTAACTGAGTGTGTCTGCTGACAGTGTGTCTGACTGATAGGATCACCCCGGGAGGCTCTTCCAGGCCCTTTACAAAGTGTCTCTGATAGGCCAGGCCCGTAGCACTGCCGCGAGGGCCCGCCGACAAATTAAATTTAAGCCCTGCTAATGCATAGCGTAATCATAGAGTGAGGTGGTGATAAATTTTTCAGCGGGGTTACCATGGGCGCAGCAGAGGAAGAGTTCGCTGCAGAATCTGAGATGGGAGGAAGGAGAGGAGAGGCTACAGAAGCAGAGGGAAAAATAGCCGAGTGTGACCTCAGCTCCGTGCTGAAAATCCTACGCTCGGAAGCCAAGAACTCGTATGAAAGAACAACAATAACACACCATTATGAGATGTAACATTTTGCGACGACCTGCGTTTCCAGGGGGAAATTTGAAAGAAAAGCAATTTCACATTAAACTATCTGACACAGTGCAGGTCTGTGGAGTGGAAGGCGAGGGGAGGGGAGGGAGATAGAGAGGAGTGTGCATGTGTGTGTGTGTGAATGGTTGGCGGACGGGGGGGATGCGGGCGGCGGGGATTTTCAGGAGCTTCCTAACGTGCCATTGGCCAACTGGAGCGAGACACACACATCCCCTCCGCCGAGTTAAAAGGGATGGAGTGGATGAAATTTCAAAGCCTCCCCTGCAGACACACGCTCTGCTTTGCACACATCAGCACTGAGATGTTCAAATATTCGACTCTGTCGTTCCAGCCTGGTTCCCTCTCCCGTACGCTAGTATCAGCCATGGTTCTGCTGTGATTAATGAGAAAGCCAAACTCAAAGAAAATGGCTCCACATGCATGTGTGTGCGCGCACGGGAAAATTCTTTCAAGACATCCAAAAGTCAAAAGCCTTTTTTCTTTCCATAATGCTAAAAACTGTCCCTAATTAAAAACGGCGTCTCTGAGTCATATATTTCCCATGATTACTTGCTGCGGGCGGTACGAGAAAGTGAAAGTCACCGAGATAAGAAGGGAAGTGGAAGACATTCACCTATTAAACTCATTCACTTATTATGGCCAACAATGCTTTTCCTATTAGCCGGCACGCTGACAATGTTATAAGACATTCCTGAAATGTACCGCAAAGAGTAACTGTGTTGCCCTTGTACAGACAATACAGAGCCCTCAGAGCTGGAGCGCATTCGCTTCCCGCTCCTCCGCTTTTATTTCCCTGACTCGACGGCTTTGATTTGACCAGCCGTCTCCTTTTCTTTACGAGCATCTCTCGTGCCGAACATCTGTACGGCCACCGTCACACCGGTCGGTGCTATAAAACTAATTAGATTCTAACACACTAAATCAAGTCACAACTCCAAGAGCTCCTCTTTTTTTGTTGTTGTTGTTTTTCTTTGTTTTGTTTTTTTCCCCGTCTTTTTATGATGGCAACATCTTTGTTGCTAAGCAGTAGTTGCTGTGGTGATTTTGCACTGCAGTTCCCAGAGATCATAAGTCACTCAAAGAGTGCGGCCGGTACGGTGACGTCTTCCGTGTACGGTGAATTAGATGACGTAACTTGAAACCTTCGCACCTAGTTATTCTATTTTTTCTTACTTGTGTACACTTGAACAGGGAATAATATCACTCCATGCACTCACTCGCTTCGGTTTCCCCCTATCATATGACAGCTGGTGACCAAAGTGGTAACATCCTTGCTCTTGAGGCTCAGTTATAATTCAATATTCAAACCACAGACGGTCTAATAAGCTTCAGTATTATTGGTGGAATGAGATTGCCGCACACTTTCTTTTTTAAAGTCAAATTTAAAACCTTTTAAAAGCCTAAACAAAGAGAAGTGAAAAGCATTTCCACACAGCAACATTACCAAATCAACAAATGCTTTATCTTTTTGAATGTATCTAAAAGTTCAGAGTCAGAAAACATCTTAAAAATACAGATTGTGTGCAAAAAAACAAAAAAAAACAACAACCCACGGAGCAGTTTAGCAGTCGCTGAAAAGAATTACTGAAAGATTCAGTTTAACAGAACTCATCAATACGTCCAATTTTACCAGTCAGCGTACCAGCAGGAGATGACGGTGTACTAGCAGCAGGCATGAAAGAATCCATTGGCACCTTATCTTTTTTTAATACAAGCATAGTGTGCTCTTCTGGTTTCATACGGGACTTGATTGTTCAGGAACTCATTGTCCCAAGTTTCAAACTTTTTTTTTTGCCTCAAAATTGCTCCTTCGACTTTCAGGATATTCTTGGTATTTTTCATCTCGGAGCCAAATATCTCCAAACTTGTATTTGAAAGCTTATTTTTCTTCCTTTCCTGGTTTGTGTGATACCTTCAGTGAATGTGAGATGAAGCTTTTGAGCACATAATTTTAAAAAAGGCATCAATATAAGATAGCTGCAAATATAGAATGTGATCATCTCAAAATAGAAGACTTCAAGGGTGAAAATAAAAATTTAATGACCTTAAATGTGATCATTGACATGCATTTCTCTTTAAAGATGTGCAGGAACCCATGGTTGTGTCCTGCACATTGAAACGTTGTGATTGTAATTTTGTCGAGCGTCCCACCAAATGCTAAAGTCCCACCAGGAAAACAACAGACTGCAGGATGACCAAAGGTACTGTGACGGCAATGAACCAGACATTTCACTGCCACTGAACTAGTTGCGAGCAGGTCTGCGAGCACTCGTCGGTCGATGTTTTCAGTGCGACTTTGGTTCATTAAGAAATCAATAAAAGATCAATAAGCCGGACTCAAGTTGGCAATTGCATGCAATCAATGATAATATGACAAATAAATTATAAGTTAGCGAAAAATGCAAATCTGCACATGTAATTTTAGAGATAGGAAAGCGGATTTCCTTCACAAATTGTGACAAATGGTAGTTTCTGCATGCTTTCATATAGGAACATAACCAGTTGAGTCCCCTGTTGCACGTGTCGCAGATCGACTGCAACATGTCGGCAGTCTGTCGGCATTTATAAATTAGATGCTAATGGTTTGGAAACCTTCACCAATCAGAGTGACTGCTGCGAGTTGTTTGGAGTCGATCAATAACCGTTGCCAAGGTTGAGGCTGTTGCTAAACCATCACGTGCAATCATTGTGCAACCATTTTTTCCCCTGGTCACAAGAAGGTTGCCGTCCTATTTTTACTCTCGTGTGACTGAAGCATTAACTGAGCTCTCCATTTAGTCACGAGATCAGTATCTTACTAACAAAAGGATTAAAACTCTTAAAGTGGAAATGCTGTTCCCAGCCAAAGCTCAAAGAGCTTTTTTTACTCTCACACATACTCTAGATATTACTAGATTGAGTCAGTATGAATCATAGTTTTTAGCATTTTTTTTTAACTTCTGGCTCTTATTTTTTTTCTTTTTCAAACATGCATTTTGATTTGTTTTGGTCCGCTGGGTACTCGACTTTGGAGTAGAGTTAAAAATGATTTCAAGAGGGAGAACGAGGGATGTTCTGAACTGACGGCGAAAGCTCAAAGTAGTTCTCGGCGGTATAGGATAAAGTCTTTTACTGTATAACACACTACGTGATACGCCACGAGGCGGACACCAGGGAATGGCTTCCTGTCGTTTCTTCCTGACCAGAGATCCCAGAGATGAGAGTCGCGCTCACCTATTGACTGGTCTACCACCAGGTCCACCCCTCCCCGGTTTCCCACTGGTATCTGCACTCAGACGCACCTCCATAATCACCGTCACCCTCGCTGAGTAATTACGCCGATTAATGCGCAGACAGAGCTCGCCTCTGGCTGTGGATACTCTATCAAGACACGCGCGATAATGGATGAGCGTGCATTCTTAATAGAGAATCCATAGCGCCTAAACCTGGAAAAACATGTGTATACTTTTTTGATTACCCACAATCCTCTTGGTGTAGATCATTTACCAGCCCAGAAACAAGAGAACGCGGTCAGGTTCTTTCGCCCTTGTCGTGGCGCTCTCGCTGACCTCTAAAGATGGACAACAAAGATCATATCACGAAACCAATACTAGCGCCAACAGCCTTTGCACAAATTGATTTACCCACCCAGAACTCACTCCCATCTCAATGAGGTGGCAGGATGCTCACAGCATATATCACTGTCACACAAGCACCCTCTAGTGAAATGTGATTTTTATCTTTATGAGCTTTTTCCCCTCCTTTTCGGTACAGCGTGTAGCGGCTTGTGATAAGTGATGAGAAATAAAGGCTTAGCACATTACGTTAATACAGGTGCTCTGTGCGCATATGGGTGCTATCACACAGGCAGAACGACACTGCTGCGGTCGCGCGCGTTCGAAAGCGGCTGGCGAGGCGGCAGGGGGTCGGTGCTATATGGCTCATAGATCACTAGCGTGTGGGTGAGAGTTGTCACCACAGCCAGCGCCTGGCTGCGAAGCACAACATAGTTTATGGCACACTCCTGCTAGACGTAAGCACGAATCGTGGCCCAGGCAACAATGAGGAAAAGCGCACTAAAAATAGATGATAAGCTTTTTTGCGCTCGCCCCAGAAACAATGGCTCCTTTTGATTTTTCATGCACTGAAACTGTCGAACAAAGGATAAAGGAAGCGGCGCGTAATGTCTGACTGGGCCTGTAGTAAAAGATCTGGATAAATACAGGCGAGAGGCCCCCGCTAACCTGAAACGCACCCTCGGTGAAAGCTGGAAAGACACGATAAACGTTGCACTTTCAAGTGTGTTAAATGCACTAAGATAGTCGGGGCTTTCTCTCTTTCCGACTGACAACCTCTGTTACACAGTTAATTACAGCCAACTGCAACACAGCGCAGTGTCAATTATCATGTGCTTTAGCTCTCTCCCAATGGATATTTTTACTGCCTGGGTTTCACTGCTAAAGTTTCTACCTTCTTTTATTGCTATTCTGCCCAGGTCTCGAGGCTGAATTACATTCGCCAGACAGAGCTGTAAAAACAGAAGGGATTTAAGGATTCAGATTGGTGGAGGGTAACCTAATCTTCCGTAATTGGGGGAATGGTTCTCATTTATATCAGCCTACTTTAGAAAGCAAGCTCATCGGCAGGCTACTATCATCCCAGGCATTTTACTCCGACGATTCATTTTCATAAAGGCAGAGGAAAGGGAGGCCGGGCCGCCACCGCTTTCGAACACGCATATTAAACCTAATCGCGATTAATCAGCGCGCCGCTTTGACTTTGCAGGTTGTGGGATCAACATACAGAGCAGAAATGTTGCACAGAGATCCTTCATGTGCTCGCTGGGTTTCGCCCGAGCCGCTGTGCTGCTGGAGTGCTGTGAAATAACACATTCTGGGCTGCGTTGTCTGAAAATGGAACTAAAATGGTAATCCTCTGCCAGGCAAAGCGTTCTCGCCTCGCCAGATGCTTAGTTCTGAAATTTGCCTAATTGCCACGCTCAGATCAATCCCTTTCACTCTGCCAAATGAATCTGCCAAAGTGTGTTGTGAGCGTTTTGTTGGCCCAATATGGGCATTTTTTTTGCCTCGCAAAGATTGGTGTTTTCGTGACTTGCGGTGAAGGCCTCGGAGACTTTTTAGTATTGGTGACATATCTGCACAAGCGGAGGAGCGTCCAACCCTGCTGACCCATGTGCCCATTAGCTATGGTGTTGCAGTGAGGGCACAGGGCCCGTCTTGGCTCCATCACACACACACACACACACCCACCCACTCTTCATATGGCTCAGACACATGTCGTGGGCAGACTAAACGTGGCCCTCTGATCAAAGAGCAGCATGTACGGATGGACGCTGACTTCCTGACCCCCCCTCCCTGCACCCACACACACACTGACTATCCTTTATTGTGTACAGTAGGCACAATCACTGCACTCTAGGCATGCACAGCTCTGTAGTAACGCGTTTTCCTCTTTAAAAAACCAAAACCCTGTCACAACTAATGGTACGTGGGCACAAACACTGAATTTAAAAAAAAAAAATCCTACTCGTGCATCTGCTACTGTAGTCATTAAAACTACGCTAAGTGCTTTTGAGGCTATGAATGGCACACACATATGCTTAGCACATCTTGGACCAGGAGCAACATCCATCTACAATTCATCCCCCATCTGCACGGCGTCACCAGAAAAATGACGGCGGCGTAAAAGTCCTCGCTCCACAACAAGAGCAACGTCGGTTAAAAAAAAGAAAGAAGAAAGAGAAGCGCATCTATCTGTGTGCGCGTGTAAATATGGAAAGTGACGGATGAATCAGAAGTTTAGTCAACAGAGAAAACCTTGGTTCCAGCTGCCCGGCTGTCTGATGAGCCACTCTATGCTTGTCAACAACATCCCCTATCATTCTCGCACAACTATCTACTCACAAAACCAAGACCCGCCCCCTACATCCCTTCGGCAATTCCACCATCCTCCAGGAGAAACACCTCCGAAAGCAGAGCGGCTTGCTCGCAGCGGCGGCGGCAGAAATCCCTTTCCCTCCTCGACTCTTTCCCCCCCCCTCCCTCTCTGCCTTCCCCTCTCTTCTCCTCTCTCTGTATTTCTGTGCATGTCCTCTCTCATTCCTCTTTCTCTCCCTTCCCGCGCTGCTTCTCCTGCTGCCGCCGCCGCTGTGTTTGGCGCGACGGATGAAAACATAAAAGAGGCAAAGAACAAAAAGAAAGCGAAATAGACAAAACCGATGTTGGGGAGGCTGGAGAAGCCAAATTAGCATGAGAATACTCACAGTGTTGTTGCTGAAGGAGCGCGGGGATGGGAGCGCGGCACCGGTCCCTCCGTCAGATACAACCTGCACAAGATTGAAGAGGAGAAAAAAAAAGAAAACCGAGGCTGTGAGAGAGCGGCAAAGCGAGAGGGGAGAGGAGGAGGAGGAGGAGGAGAGAAGAACAGGACAAGGAGGAGGAGGAGAAGAAGAGAGAGGAGGAGGGAGCTGAGCATCTAAGGCACGCACCAACAGGAGCCCAAATAAAGAAATAAAAGGATTCCTCGAGCAATGTGCGTGTGTTTGGGCAGCGATGCTGTGTTTGTGTGTGTTGTGATGAAAGGGGGCGGGGAAGCTGGTTGTCTTTGGGAAATATAAAAACACACACACACGCTCACATGCGGGGTTGCACTTGGCCGCACAATCACATCTGACAGGTCTGATCTGTGGTCCACCTACCTCCTTATCGCTGCCTCACTCTTCCACAGTACTCTGCTCTCTCTCTCTCTCTCACAAACACTAAATCTCACTCGCTCGCTCGCTCTCTCTGTTGCTCACACTGATGCCAGAGATTCGGCCGCTACAGGGGAGCTATCGCCCTCATCACTGTATGTTGCTGGAAGAGGGAGGGCACCGTCGGATCTCCCGCCCGCCCACGCCACCCGGCCCGACCCCTCCTCCCCTCCTCCATCTCCACCTCCAATGTACAGAGAAAGAGAATGCTTCAATTGAATGAAAGCAATCCCAGCGGCATTGAGGCAATTATAGAGGCTGCTGGCACTGTTTTCTGCTTTTTTCGTCCTCCCCTCCTCTTTCTCGTTCCCTTCATCCTCTCCCGGGCTGGTGGAGAGTCTGTTTTCTCTCCCTTTTAGTTTCTCTCTGCTCCAGACATATGCCACTATTAATGTAGCTTCTGTCACTTCAGCTGTTTCGGTCAGATCACCTCCATCTCTGCTTCAACCTCCGAGGCCCAGGTAGAGTTGCCTCTCTCCCTGCCCGTCTGCACGGCTGCCAGATCCTTCTGAGCCCCCAAAAACCTCCTCGAAACCTGACTCTTCACTCCACAAACCCGAGAGCGTAACTTAGTAACGGCACAGCGAAGAACAGAAACGCCCCAGGGAAAACTTTAATAACTATCTCTTAGGCTCCTCCTCGTGCGTTTCTGTCTTTCTCCTTGAAAAATCTGGTGCTACATATATCATCATCAAAAGAAGAGCTGTAAGTCAAACACCTCAGCCTCTAATCAGGTAGCTCTCCCTCCTTCCCCTCCACCCCCGCTCCGTGCATCCCCGCAGCCACTACTGCACTTTATCTCCCCTCAATTAACATCTTCCGAGCGAGCCTCTATTATCTTAACCACACAGAGCAGAGAGGTCCTCCGAGGAGACACCGTGGAGGACGGCTGAGCTGTGGACAGAGGGCTCCCAGCCCTGCTGCTGCCGCCGCTTCAATTCGCAGGCCTAATTAAAGCCCGAGTCAGACATGACAAACTGCGAGCGGAGGTGCAACAGAAACAAACACAGTCAGAGGCTCTGCCTGCGCGGATGCATGTAGCCCGGAGGATTCTCTTTGTGAAGATTATCTGCCAGAAAACAGACACGTCCATGTCAACGTCATGACAACATCATCCAAATCTCCTTTGACAGTTTGCTCACTTTGATTGTGCTTTTCTGTGCAGACGCCACCACCGCGTCGCGGCATCTGTACCAATGCAAAGGCTCAAGGATTCCCATAAAATATTTAAGCGATACAGCGCGTCGATGTCACGCTCGTATACGACTAATTTCCATTTTGAAAATACACCCCCTCCCTTGTGTTCGGTCGCCCTCGCTAACTTCAATTTCACCCAACGAAGCGATCAAACCGCACATTAAGCCATCAAGCTGCCCTCTTTGTCCTTGCTTCCATCACACAACAACACTCACACCTCCACTCCCGCCACAAAGGAAGCTTGGCTATTTGGACGTCTCTGCCGTGGACTTTGGCTGAGGCTAGACTATTAAGAGTATTCTATTACTGTTAGGTTAACCTGTCACGCTTGGATGTGGCTCTCTTTATTGTCTGGCTGCTGTGAAAGGGCAGGGGATAAAACTCAATCAGCGGGACAAACGACCACACATACCTCCATTCATCAGGACCCGGGGTTTCCCCCGGCCACCGCGCCCGCGCTGTAACGCCGCGGGGGCGGACTTGGCTCCTTAAAATTAGAGACCCTCCCCTCAGGAGCCAATCTGTCCAAGGATGGACGGATGGAGTGAAATCTTTGGTAACATCAGATTTCACTCCTTAATCACGACTTGGGGAATAGCAGCTCTAAGAGGGATGAAGGAGTTAATGCATCGACTGAGATCAAGTATTGCAGTAGACAATGCGGGGGAGTGATTAAGAAAGCAGACTAGTGATCAGTGGATGACAGGGGTCAATCCCCTGTTGGGCAATTGGGTAGTGGCCCTGGGCTATGGTACTTAGCCCCAACAAAGCAGCCAGACACTCAACTGTGTGAGTGGATAAAATGTCAAATTCAACTTCACCCTTTGCCAAGGTTCAAAGCAAGAAGATGACAGTGAACGCTTTGGTTATTAAAAAATTCATATCGTAATGAAACAGCCGTGTTCCATCTTCACACATCCCCCTGCAGCAAACACGGCACTCCTTTTTTCATGGGATCCATCAAGGGAGGGCCACAATTAAGTGACTAATTTGATTAGGAGATAATGTGAGTCCCACTTAATGGAAAGGACAGACTTCACAACACAGGCAGATTAGTTTGGTGGATGCCTGCTTATTAATTAAGACAGCCCTCCGTGCCCATATTAAGTCAAATGCACAGATGCAGTTTTAATGGGTCAAACGTAAGACAAATGGAAATTGGGATGTGGAGGAGAAAAAGAGAAGCTGCTAATACTTGACGATGAAAACTAAAAAATGACCATGAAATGTTTTAATTAAACTTGTATTAACGTCTCCTTAAAAAACAAAAAGTTTGGTGCACGCTCGCGTTAATTATCCCTTCGTAACGTAATCGGTAGCTTGTTGCTAAAACGTGCCGAAGCGCTTCTCCTCTTGAATTTCACTGTGCTGCGTCTGTGTTTCCACTGTGTGTCATTGCACACCATGGCAACAGCAAGTCATTACACTCGTTCAAATTACCTCTCTCACTGTCATTCAGGTTTTGTCTCTGATTCTGCATAAGCCTTTAGACGAACTCCTGCTTTTTATTCATGATACGATCGGCATGCTAACGCACTGCTACGACTTACGCCTCGTGCCTCGGAAGATTTGATACAAGCATACAATGAATTATTTATTAATAAACTCATTTAATCTTTGAGCAAAAAGCAAATAAATGGCCCAATTTTCTCCTTTGAAAACTATAAGTAGGCCCGAATTCTTGTCTTGACTGATGCACGGTTCCTGTGAGCAGCTTTTTTATTTTTTTTCCACTCTGGCCTCCTGCTTTCTTTTCTAAAGTCCAACAGATTTTGTCTGTAGCTTGTGTCCTGCATGCCCCAACGGCTGCCCAGTGCACGCTGACAATCAGCCAGATGGATCTCCAGCGCGACGATTTCTGAGTCCCTGTAGAAAAAGGTAAAAACCACAACCAAAAGCATGAGAGATTACTGTATTTGCGGCAGTCCTTGAGTTTGTGCTCGCCGTCTGGCTGGAGTATTCAGCCACTGCAGTGCTCTGTCATTCTGGGCACACAGCACACTCCCAAGCGCTCTATTTACGGTAGCCGAATCCCTGCTGCGTGGAGCAGGAAGGGTATAATCTCCCAGTGGTATTCTGGGTGGTGAATCTGCCGGTGTTGTCTGTGCATACCAATAGCAACCTCACCTCTGTCTAAGGAGTTATAATGTATAGAGAAAGAAAGAAGCGGAGAGCCGGCCAACAGAGCGCTGAGGTGTTGGAAGGGAAACGGCGGCGTCTGGTACCCCCGGTGGGGAAATACATTCGCTCCCACCAACACTACCAGTGCGAGTGTTACCACTTTGGTGTCTCCTACTCGTACCACCTGCGCCTACAGTCGCACCGTGCTGAATTCAATCAAGCAGTCATGTAAAACAGCTACGTCTACGTAGTGTTTATGTATGCCACCACCTGCAGACACGGGGCTCATTCTGAGAGCTATGATCATCTCGCTGCAAGAAAATGTGATGGAATTTCATTTGAAGAGAGCGTATCTGCAAACTGAAGAGGACTGTAAGAGAAGGTGTAGATTAAACTGCTGTGAGACTCGAGCATTTCTCTGACATGGGCTACAAAACATTGGATTCATCTGTATTTTTTAATCTATTTTTCCAGACGTGGTCACTTTGGTATTGCTTTTTTTTCTGGCTCTATTCAGACATACGCCCGACGCCGACAGAATGAGCCGTAGCACTCGCGTTCTGTGCTACCCGAACTCGATCAAAGCCCTCTCGATCGTGCACCGCGCCGACCGATCCTGAGACGGATAATAAAGTTACTGCTGTGTGCTCATTGCTGCTTGGAGCAATATTCATTTCTAATAGATGTTATTGAGGAAAAACTCTGCACCCCCGTTCTAATTTCGTGTGTGCAGAAAGAGCGTTGGTTTAATACATACGCACACAATTTTAATTCTTTCGCCCATGACAGAGTGAGACTCTCAGACTGGATGTCTTACACCAGCAGCAACCATGTCTGAACTGACCAACTCGAGACGCAGGAAAGAGACGTGAGCTTATGCAGTCTTGGGTTTGCCTTTTCTGTTAACATGAAGGCACGCATTTAATCGTGTTAAACCTGAATGCTGCTGTGAGGACTGTCCTTGCAACTTTTACTAATGCCTGAAGCTGACATTGTGGAAAGGAGCGCTACATGGATGCGAGCGCAGACGCATCGCACCGCAATGCCCTGAAGTAACGAAGCGCAACAATGCTACACGACGGCTAGTGTCTGAGGCGTCAGGTGACTTCCCTCTCGGCTATGCGTGCCCGATGAGGCCTCGGCTTCCTTTCTGAATACGATTTGTGCTGAGAACTGGGCGAGCCCAGGGTGAGAGCCAAACCGACAATGCTGAGATGGAGGGAAGATTCAGAGAGCCTCTGTTCTCTCACTGGGGGATCCCCCACATCATTTAGCGCCTCATGCAGATCGCTGCTAGTGGTAACACAGCCCTCTGGGCCTGGGGAATTAATGTACCAAGCAATGGCAGAAGTGATTTATTAAAATAACACAGCCTGATGAGAGAGGGATCAGGGCTGCTCTTCCTCAGCTCAGCCCCATATGTCACAGAGGGAGGAAGTGGAATCATATAGGTGCTACAGCGAAGAGCAACAAAGGAGAGACTGAGAGAAAGTGGAAAGCCACTACACAAATTGTGCAACAGTCCTCGCTGTCATTGCCTATTTATTTACCCTCTTTCCATTTGAGTCAGGCCTTGTATTAAATTGATCCCTCCTGCCGCGTTTTGCCTTGTTGAACAAGCGCAAAGCCCCGTTAAGTGTCTGTGAAAGGCTGGTGATTGTGTTTGCGGCGCCCCGGGTGTGATGTGGCCGTCTGCTCCCCTCTATCTCCCCCGGACAGACGGGATTAGAGGCTGAGAGAGGGGCTGAATGACCCTCTAGGGGGGGACAAGAGACAGGCAGGCTGTGAGCAGCTTGGTCTAGAGCTCACACGCAAATACACAGTGACAAATACAGGCCTGTGCACACACAGACTCTCAGCAGCACAAGCACAAAGTGTTTAAGCTTAGCTTGCCCCCAGACAGAGGCACGGCCATCCGGAGGCTTGGCCACGCGCAGAGGTAGACACGCACTTATCCACGAGCTCGCTTATTAGCTACAGCGGCAGCACCAGTGAAAAGCCTATGTATCCTCTCGCTGCTGGTGATATAAAACATCTGCTGTGTTGTTAAACATCTGCTGTTTAATAGTTCATATCTCTGATATTTTATCATTTTTCATTGAGCTAATCAAGATTTGCATAAATTCCTGCTGATATCGTTCCCGCCTGCTACTGTAGAGTGACAGCGGGTGATTTCATATGTACTGAAATAAAGGAGCCGATGCAGTTTCCTCGCAGAACCTGCGATGGTTACGGGCAGCCCCTCGTCACTACTAGGATGTCAAAAATGGCGATTTTTCTCTAAGCTGCTGATGTCTTAAGTATATGCACAAGGTGTCCTTGAGCATCCTTTATGGCAACAGCGAGAAGCATCTCTGACTCCCAACTCATCACACATGGATGCTCATCATAAAGGACACTAGGTAAGTGTCATATTGCAACATGCAATATGAAAAATTACAAAATCTACTCATGCAGATTTCACCGGCTTAACCCAAACAATTAGTTTACAGCTAACCATTGACAAAAACTAAAAAAAATACAAAGGCGAATGAGTGAAAACCAATCAAATGCTTGCTGCATTGCAACTCCTCCAAGCTCATAATGTTTACGCCTTTATGACTGACATATTTTGGCGTCCAATATTGCCTCTGGTTTGGTCACTGCAGTAAGAGGTCTAAAATTTGCATGCATTTCCATCTTATGCTTGCAAGCTCATCCAGCGTGGCTGACTATACATACAAGGGCGGAGTAATTTCAAATGACTGAACGACAAACACAGGTCGGAGGAAAAAAAACAGAAAAGGAAGTGAAGTGGATTTTTTAGGAGACACTGATATAGTCAGATACAAATTTAACTCCAATGTAGCGGAATCTGAGATTTAAAGCGGCTTTCCCCCAACAAAAATGGATTCCTGGAAAAATAACTGCAGTCTTCACAGATCCCTGAGAGGCTGCCGCACACATCTCCCAGCCTGCTCCATCTGATCCACGGAGCCCCCAGGGGATGTTACTGTACCGCTCCCCCCGTCAAAGCAATGGAGCAGCACTCATTCACATCAAGGAGCACACTTTGAATCCATTCAGATCAGATGATTACGATGCTGGGCACCTTCCTCGGTGGGGCAGATAAGTGGAGAGGCTCCATCCGACATTTACATCTCATACACCTCATCAAACACTGGGTCTTTGTAGTCATGTGTTACATTTGAATAAAGCAAAGCTGGAATTTTTAAGCAGTGTGAAAATTCATCAAACCTTCCATCCGGTGAGGCCCTTGTCTCTCCTAGCAAATAACTCTTGGTTACCTTATTCAAACTGAAAGTGGCAGGGCTCAAATCAAATCAAGTCCAATCAAATTGCGCTCGGGTGAAAAAGTGAGGAGTGGGGACGGAAAGGGAAAGGGCTCAAAAACAGTCACGTTTTCTCAGAGTTCAAGTTCTCTCAACCTTTTAATGGCTCGCTGCTGAAATTTACTAAATAATGCAGGTGAATTTGCACAAAGCTCGTTTTCTTAAAAGCAGCAACAGCTTCGTTAAAGACAAAGTCAGGAGGAGAGGAAGGTAAAGAAGGCAGTGCAGAGACTATAGAGATCAGTGTGAGCTTTGAAGATTTAAAAGGTGTGTTATGTTCAAAACGGCGACCTTTCTTTGTGTAATTCTGTCACTTGATAGAAGAAACGTGTTAGAAAAATGCAAATGTTTATCCATTTACCTGAAAAGGAGGACTAGCTAAAGGAAACCTGAATGCATGAATGCATCCAGACAGAAAAAGACCTGAATGGAGACAAAGGCAGAGATAGAGAGCGAGAGGCAACCACGATTTCTTCCTCTGCCTCCAGCTTGAACTTTCGGGGCAAAGATGAAATAAAATAACAATGGGTTACTATAGAAATAACGCTGGAGCTCATAACTAAGTAGCTGGGAGAGATGGGGAGCATCTGAAGGAGGTGGTGGTGGTGGTGGTGGTAGTGGTGGGTGGGGGGGAGGAGGTTTGGAGGGGGTCCAGCTTTTATCTGTCAGCCGCAATCCTCCATCATCAAAGCTCTTCACCACTTTCAGGGCCAGGATGCAAAGACACCAGTAGATCATTAGTCTCCAGTGAAGAACAGTAATTTATCCGAGTGTTTTTTTTTCTTCTTTTCCACAAAAGTTGAGAGGAGTGAAAGAAGGTTTGTGTGGGTAAGAAGGATAGAAAAAAACGACAGAAAGAGGGAGTAATCTTTTTTCAGTAAGTCAATTTCTCTGGGCACTAACCTAGCTCCCTTTGGGCTAGCGGTGCAGGTATCAAGCCTGCGGTCTGACGGGCTCCTCTCTCTGTGAAGCACTAGCCCTTTGCAGCACATCAATACACTGAACTTTTCCAGCAGAGTACCTGAGCTCTCCTGCATGACCCGCTTCTCCTTTATCTATTCTGTTTAAAGATACCAGTTGCAGGAGAAGGAGCTTGATTACCTCCTGGGACAGCCCCGCTCCTCTTTAAGTTTTCCAAGTCAGAAAGTGTTCAGAAGTTTGTTGACAGATCTCTGCTGCAGCGGGAGGGAGCGATGGACACGGTAACCTTGGCTCTCCAAAGGACAAACTGAGAGTTTTGAAAAGATCAAGCGGGAGGGATTTTGTTTATGCAGGAGATGGACGGGAGCAGAACGGAACGGGGAAAGCAAGCGAGCAAGGGGGAGACGAGCGACTCGAAGGAATAACCTTAACGCCTGACCCTAACAGAAAGGGCATACTGTGGCTCCATCATGCTGTGGAGGGAATTTCGCTGGCAAAGGTCACTGCAAATCAATCACAGTGATCGGGAATATTCGTCTTTATCCTGTGATGAAATATTTCTTTCCGGGTGGGAGCAGATACTTGCAGGATAACAGTACTGCCATCCATATAGCAGGACGGCTACTGACAGTGGAAACAATTAGCTATGCTCCCTTTTAGTCAACTGATCTCTGACTAACTGAACAACTAAACCATGTGTTTGACAGTGTTCACAGCCAGTATATATCAAAAAAAGAAAATATATAGCATTCCTTCTCTTCAGTAGACTTCTAGAGACTTTATGAACAAATGCTACTGTATTTTCCACACTTTAAGGCTCACTTAAAATCCTTAAATATTCTCAAAAATCGACAGTGCGCCTTATGTATGACTTCTGGTTGTGCTTACTGACCTCTAACTGATTTTATGTGGTACACGACGCTCAAAAATCTTTAAAAAATTGTTTTAGTATGACTTTGGTAAGCTATGAAGCCGCACCGCTCGATGGATTGTTGGAGCCTCGCGGAGTAATCTGGGTCCAAAACTCCGCCTTCTTCATGTCCCAAAACAAACACAGCAGCATCACTGAGAGTTACAAACTGTCTGAATTCTGTAATAAAATGATCAGTGTTGCTGCTTTACCAGGTGTAACAATTAAGTCTAACATCCAGGCATCCATGAAAACAGAATTTATTACATTTAACGTTAGGCGTTAGCAGGAAGTTAGCTCGCTAGCTTCCACCTAAACAGGATATAGCATGTTCTGACTGAGAGATTTCTGAAACATTCAAACGTACAGCTCTGCTATCACTTCCAGCATAAATGAAGACAGAAAACTAAACAGCAGTGACGTTTGTAGGGTTACTGAAGTTGGACTAGGTGGTATATAACGATGTGCTACGTGTTTGCTAGCGACACAGCTATGTTAGCATAACATAAACAGTGAAGCTGCAGGATGAACGCTAACTTTCTTCCACTCGATAAAAGTTAACGTGAGGGTTCCTGATGGTTAGGGACAAATGCAATCGCATGGCAGGATGCTGTAAACGGACCAAACTTCAGTCAGGAGAACAACTGAGATAATGCATCCACAATACTAGTTATTACTGCAACAACATGGGAATAGAGCAGCTGTGATAGAATACAGCATTAATGAATCAATGGTACAGAAGTGGAGGAAGCAAGAAGATTGAGTTGAGTAAAGTTTGACTTATCTAACTGTTTTGTTTTGCTTAATGCGCCTTATGGTCCGAAAAATACGGTAAATGATTTTCCTGTAATCTGTCAACCGACTGGATATACGGATCTAGGACTCCCGTCATGGATGTCTGGCCAAGATAAAGCAACATCACTCAAATCCTTTTCATGTGAATACGAATACAGATAATAGTCTGGTTAAAAGCAAGTTGTGCAGAGCTGAACTAAAGGTATTTAGATGTGTCAACCTGCCTGACTAGCTTTCACTCATTCATTGTTGCTGCTTTTGTACAATAGAGACAGAAAAAAACGTTGACGTAAAAGCCTCTGTTGATAAGAAAAGTTACTTAACTTTTACATGAAAGTCTCGCTTAAACAATTCAGTATTTTAAAAAATGCACAAATTGTTTAAACAAGGTGTTTGAGTAACTGTGTGTTTGCAGCTCGATATATAAGCTAAGAAATGTGCACCAGGCAGTGACTCGGAGAATCTTATACTCATCTGTAATCTGTACGTCGTGTTTAATGAGGAAGAATGCCTGCACAGGCAAACATTCAAGCAATTCAGCACTGTGACTACAGTGTATTTGGACAATACACCATACATCTCGTCAAGCCTGTATAATGGATTCGTGTGTCAGGGTGTGACCTAAGGTGTTTCCTGAGGAGCGCTGTGTGTTTCCAGGCCTTCATAAAAGCCCTTTCGTTGTATAGTTGTGTGCGTCACTGTGTGTGTGTCTGGCTTTGTAGTTGCCGGGCTCCACAGGTACACAGGCCATCGATCACACGACGCGGCCATTATACACAGGCAGGGGTGGAGGTGGATAATGCTCCCACCACTGCCACCGCCGGGGCCTCGACCGCTTGAGGGTCAAGCGTTTGGCTGGCCAGCGGTAATCAAGCAGACAGCGGGCTGGCTGTCTGCATGACAAATCATGTCACCGGCACTCATCTGTAGACTTGAGCACGCAAATACACCTGGCCCACCTACGCACAGCCCATCTACCGGGTTGCTTTTGGGATGTAAAAAGAAGAAAATGCGAGAGGTAGCATTAACCAACAACATCTGTCACAGATTGGTTAGAGAACAACCTGCACTACTTTTTCTTAACAAAAACAAAAATGTGTTTAATTCAGGTCCACAAAAGGAAATGATTTCTAACTGATTTCATTTGTTTTTGGTGAAACTGGTCTGTTCTGGGACCTCCCTGGCATTCCAGGCAACATGTAAAAAGCCTGAAGCTTAAACACCAAATTAAAGAACTCTGCAGTTAACAAAGTAGGCATGGATGACAAGAGACGTGTTATTCACTAAATAACAAACAGCAGGAAAAGCAGGGTCTGCGGTGGGTTGCATAGCTGCTTGCAGAGGCACCACAGGTAAAGTTTCAACTGATGTAGGCGGGCATCTGGGGGTACCGTTTGATCTGTAGCTTCTAAAATATGGAGTAATACAATATTATGCAAAAGTATTGAGTCACCCCTCATTTTATTATATTTTAAAGTGGTCTTGAGCAAAGATTCTCCAGGATTTCTGGAGGTTTTTCCCAAGTTTTTGCCATGGACATTGGCTAATTCTTCACTTTTTCAGTACAGTCAGTGCGCTTGACCATTTTAGCAGAAATTTTTTTGTGTGTGTGCTTGTTTGTTGAACCACTTAACACTAACAAATGAATCATTTAAGCATTAAATAGGCAACTAACTCAAAGGATGAACCAGTGTTGAGTGAACACAGGAAAAAAAAATCACATTTTAAAATGTATCTTTGCAAGAAGACAATGTTTCCATTGCTTTGGTTAAAACTATGAAAATTACCAAAGACAACACAGTTTTATAGGCATAAAATAATATTGTTGCTCCAACAAAGTGATTCCCAAAGCACTATTAGCCAAAAACATGGTACATTTTGGCTTGGTGTGCAGTGTGTCCTTATAAGAATTGAAGAAATTGGACAAGTGAAGAAGTGGTAACGCTTAAAAAACTCATATACTCAAGAAACAGAAAAAAAAATTCAGAAAAGACCTGACACAGGACCTGAGAAATGCATCTGACCCTTCAGTTCCATCTACTGTTCGCCAAAGCTTCATTAGAAATGGCCTCAGTGGAGGGTTGGCTGTCAAGAAACCATTGTTAAGGAAGAGAAACGGGGAGAAAAGGCTGAGGTCTGCCAAATTACACAAGAACTGGATGGAAAGGCAACAGGAACTGGAAACAGGTCTGATGAATCCAAGTTTGACATTTTTGGTTCAAATTATCATCAGTTTGTACAGAGGCGGTCACGAGAGAGGTCCAACAGTGAGTCTACAGCCATCTGTGAAACACGGTGGAGGCTCTGTCGTGGTTTAGGTCCATTTCAACCAGTGATGTTGGAGATCTCATTAAAACTAAACATAGAAAATCATAGTCAGATTTCTATCCACCATAACATTTATTTGACAATGCGTTAGGGACGATGATTCCAAACACAATGCAAATGCAGGAAAAACATACCTGGATTGTAAAACACACAATGACCACCGTCAGTCAAGGATTGGCCTCCCAGAGCCCAGATCTTATTGTTATTGAAGCAGTGGGGGATCCACAAGACAGCCAACAACCAAAGAAGGCCTTTGCATGTCTTTTAAGATATCTGGAGAACTATTCCTGCAGACTATGCACCATAACGCTGCCTAAGAATAAAGGCGACCTCAACTAATATTGACATTCAGTCTTCTTAGAATTTGTAAACTCTTTATTTCTCTTGTTTACTGCATTTTAAAGGCACGTTTGAAGGTTTCAATAAACTGCTGCATCTATTTCCCATCTTCAAAGCAAAGCATAACTCATAGAAGAGTGACTCAAGACTTTTGCACAATGCTGTAGATCTAAAGTGCAAAGTTTGGCATTTTGTGTGTTTTTGGACAAAAGCTCTGCATTGCATGAAGATGTAATTTTTATCAGATAGCACAGCAAACTAATTGTTGGTTTCGGTGTCTTCGGGGGATTTGTTTATGAACTAAAAAAAGACAAAGTAACCAGTGTTATCCTTTAAAGCTGCTGCATGAGATATCTCTGCAATAATGCAGTAACCTCATTAACTTCAAACCAGGAAATGAGGCAGAAACAAAGAAGAGCGTTTTATCCCTAATTGCACAACTAGCTGAAGAGTGAAGATTCAAAACGGGCGAGATAAATTTAAACTTGTTCCTGTGAGAAGCGAGCTGGGTTCACCAGCGACAGCTACACTTGCTCAACACCTCCGCCTTCACCAATCAAAAAGACACTTAAGACCAACATGTGTGCATAAACTGATAAAGTTTTGTAGAGAAAAAAGAAAACCCCAATAAAGTATCTTTACATCCAGCTGCTATTTGTTGTCAACACCTGGAACTGGCCACAAAATACTATCTATAGCCTAATTAAGAAAAACAATGCAAATAGCAGGTAAAGACAACAGTCTGTGTTTCAAGTCTAGATTCAGATTGCATTTGGCAAATTTTTAATTTGCTGAAGAACTCGACAATTATGCAAACTGTCGACGAAAAGCCTAAACATCTGCTATTTGAGCTTCCCGAGTGCAGGTGGAGGACTGAGCGAAAGGAAGCGAGCGAGACGCAGATGGGGAAGGAGACAGAAAGAGAAGAAGACAGTAAGAGAAGGAGACAGAAATAGAGGAGAGCAGATAAAGAGAGGGGAGAGGATGTGGTGAGGAAGCAGAGCGTAGTAGAGCCGGCCGCTGGGACTGTGAGGAATGAGCTGGCTGTGCTATAGGAGGCCTTAATGAGCATTCTCTCTAAACCCTGGAGAGTCTCTCTACAGCTCTCGTCCAATCTCTGTCTTTTCTCACAGCCAGCGAGGTGCAGACACACAAAGCTGCTCGTATGATGCCGTATGCACAAGTGCATACAAGAACGTAAAGAAAGGAAGGCACCGCCTCAAACGTGCTCCTGATCGCCCCTGACTGGTGAGCTGGAATTCGTCCAGTTATAATTCACTGTCGCCTCTGCAGGGCACACGGTCGCTTAAATCCTCTCTCATAATGAAACAACATTAACTGGCTACGTGACACAGTTCTCTCTGCTACTGCAGACAACACTAATATCTTGCTCTATTTCAATTCCATTGCATTCAATTGGTACAGTGAAGCCAGCATGGATCCTAATAAACCAATAAACACCTGGGAACCAAAGGGAGAAGTGTGGCAGCTACGCTCAGATAATAGCCACTTTATGCATTAACAAAACACCTGTGGTAATAATGGTTTCCTACTGTAGGTGCATGTGTTTTTTTCCTCTCTGCAGACTAATGTGCCCTTGATTCTCTTCTGACTTATCCCTCCCCCCAGCTGTAGTTATGGACGGAGGGGTACGACAGATGAACCCTGAGCATCTGTGTGCAAAAGCCTCTGGTTTTATCCGCCGCCTTCTTAAAAAACAGCCTCGTTATTTTTCCCAGGGAAACTGCTAAATGACAAGGTGTCCTGAAATATGGCTCGATGCGTGCGGGCCTGAAAAATGGAAAAATGATGAACAACGGGACAAAAAAATTCAGGGAAAACAAGTTGCAGAGGTGACGGGAACAGCTGTAAATCTGGCTCCGGGACAGGGCAGGAGATGAGGCGGGGACGCAATCACCGGAGCAAGCGGGTGTACGCGCCGTGTTTATTTTCTGCCTTACTGTGTGCACAGGTATCTGCTGAGGTTAAAGAGTCGGCAGCCCTTATTTAACAAAACGATTAGACCTCTCCGTTACCTCTCAATTCCAGCCTTGAGTGCCTATGAAGCTGCTGTGCCTGAGCTGGCCGGAACTTGGAAACCATCCAGAGTCTCTGAACAACTCACTCTCATTAACTATTAACCAGTGACTCGAGCCTTAAATCATCTCGGTGGTCCCCAGCCTGCTGACCCTGCTGTGGATGGTGAAGGCAGCAGCGGAGCGCCGTTTCATCAAAGCTAGCCCATCGTACACCCTGCTGATTTAATGGGCTACAATTACAATACTTCTGACACAATATATGGGCAAACATTTATAGATTTTCCTCCCTCCAACTCCACAGCACTCTGCGCCAATACATTTATTTCTCTCCCCCACAAACCTGCATGACGACCACAGTGTTGGTATTACTAAATTACATGTTGCAAATTCAGCTCCGCACTGACCTAGAGGCCCGAGCATATGGTGAGTGCTGCATTGCCCGAGCCTGTTGCACCACGTGTGCCGCACGAATCGACGTGCCGTACAGCAGAGCGTCCCTATAGGTATGATCCCTTATTTCAAACCCCTCCAGGAGGGCTGAAGACGTCACACGCTGTTGTTTAAAACATCACGGTGAAACCATATGGCTGACCTGCTATTTATGTATATCTGGTCTGATTAAGTCAGGCCTAGAGGCCCCAGAGTACAGCCGTTAGTTGATGGTGACTGGAATGGGCTACTAGGACGACACCGCGCTCGATCACGTGCAGTGGAAAAAAAAAATTAGACAACACTCCCCTGAGTACCGTGCCTTGTTTTTGTTCCGTCGTTAAAGAAGACATGCTAATGTGCGTCTCGCTATAAGTGGATCACAACTGAGAGTGCACAGAGCTCTGGGTCGTCATCAATCATGCCACTGATGTTTATTGATTCCGTCCAGACTCATTATGACATCCAAGAGGTGCCTCGTCTCCAACACGTGTCCAAACACTGGTGCAGTTGGGAATCTGGAGATGTTTCGTGCTCGGTTACATGTGTCAAGGAAGGTTTTCGGTCAAAGAGTCGCAGTGGGCCGGTCACGTCACGTCTGCCAGACTCATCTCTAAAGATTTTCACTTAAGACAACATATTTTTCATAACCAACAGTTTTAACTGATGCTCATTTCTTATCCTTGAACCAAGGCTGAACCCTGACACCCACACAGACACCCACTGTCCTCTAACTATGCTAAACCTGGCATGTCACCAGCTTTTCTTTGAAGGTCACCTCACTGAAATTGATGTCTCCTGGGGTAAGACAGCAGACTGCAGTTTGACTCGTCAACAACATTTCTCGTACGTGAAAAGAAGGTAGAAGTTGGAATTATTCATCCCGATAATTGCCATTTTGTTTTGCCTTCATGTTCACATTCGGTTTTTGATGTATGGCACTGGTTGTTATTCATCCTTCCATCTTCAAGCTCTTTTCTGGGTTGTGGTCACAGGGGCAGCAATCTGAATAACAGGCTGTTATTTGATGGAAAAGGTCTTAGTGGTTTTAAAGATCATACATTGTGAGAAAAATATCACAAGTGTGTTTTCCACCAGTCAGAAAAGAATGTATTTACTGATAAAGGCTTATGAGAGGAACCAGACCTATTTCTATTACTGGAATAAAGCAGAGGTGTGGATGATAGTGAAGAGGTCAGACGCTGGCTAAGAAATAATTCCATTAGTAGATGGAAAAACTGACAGAAGCTAAAATCCCAAGTACTAAAAAAACAAGTCTTAGAATGCAAATGTGGAAAAAGAGAAGACTGTATAATGAAGCTGTTTTATTTCTTTAGCACTGTAGTAAAATGCATTTAATAAAAGTGGAGGATTTGGGCATGTACTGATGGTGTTTGAGCGAGCAGGGTGAATCATTTTGCAGGGTGAAGAGGAATCCTTTCGATTGCTGAAGTGAAGAGTAAAAGGAAGGATACTGTCTAGCACAGGAAGTGCAATTTCAGTGACATACAGTAGAGCAGGAGTCGTGCAAAATTCTGACAAAAAAGTGACGGTGACCTCGGTGGCATCTGTTAGCCGAGTTTATCTCTGTCAACGATTTACGCTGTGGAGAAGCTTCAGTAAGAGTTAATGAGTCAGACTAACATCCTGGTGGGAGGGAACCTGCTGGGTAAAACTGGCCTGTAGGAGACGGCCTCCGGGCACGTAGGAGGCCTTTGTGCCAAACACAAGGCCTTAATCCACCCCGCCACCGCACAGTGACAGGAAGAGGGAAAGAGATGAGATACCGGGGGCCTGTCCTCCTACTCTGTACTTCCTGAGACGAGTGTGTGGTGGTGGTGTGTGTGCTCGCACACGTTCTAGGATATATATATATACAGTATGCGTCGACTGTAAACAGAATGCCCCTGTACAAATACACTTTGTTTATGTGTTGTATAATATCACTTTGAGATTTGTTTGCTCTCTCTCTGGGTTTTGTTTGGTGGGCAGCGTGGATGATCTGGGAGCAGCACAGTGTGGAGGCACCCGTGACAGGCACGGCCTTTGGACCGGGCTTGCGGTGTAGGCCCGTTGACAGGCATGGGACTGATGCGCTTCACAGCTTCCCCCACCACCGCATGCACATGCTCACACAGAGCAGAGCGAGCCCAACTTGGCCCCTTGATTTAGCACTGTGGGTGGCACAAGTCAGAAGACGGGACTCTAAAAGGAATAGAGAATGGCCTGACTTGTCTGTCATTTTCTGCCTTACTGGGGTTTTTTGAAATCCCACAAACCCTCAAGTTATACCAAGTGTGAAAGCATCTCTCTACTTTAAAATGAATGCAATACCAACACTTGATACCAAAAAAATAATACTAATAGTACATGAAATTAATTTTTCTATGTAAAAATGAAAGAACTTACATCACAGTCTAATGCAGTTGCCGAATGAGTAAATTCTTCAGCTGCTATTTGGATAATTTGTGCTATTGACATATTTTATATAGATTAACATTAACCAAATCATTGTCATTGTAAGGAGTCACGAAGTCTTGGCACATAATAGTGAAGATGAAGCATTTTAAATATTGCTGTTTTGGACATTAGTAATTATCGGTTATGGCCGAATGTTCTTATTTTGCAGTCTGGAGAAAAACAAAATGCACGTTGGAATAAATCCATCAAGCTCCAGTATCCCTGGCTGCATTAAAGGTCCCCTATAGTGTAGATGGAAAGGTCACTTGCTACTTCCATTTCTCTAGAGTGCCACGCAACTTTATGACCTGCCAGCGTTGCAAGCCAGCAATATTTTCTCTTAGTCTAACTAAAAATATGTATAATAATGAGAGTGTAGCATGCTGCTAAATAAAAAGATCTAACTATTTTTTTGCACGATGCTATGATGGCGGACCGCAAATCCTGGTTTGAAGAAGCAGACTTGCATGACTGGCGTTTTCCTGCTTCAAATCGCAGCTGTAACCAGAGTTTAGAAGCACCTGTGTAAGGTTTGTGCTCCAACAACCAATAAAAAGAGACTCTGTAGAGACTAGATTTAAAGTTTCAATCAAAACCAGAAATTTTGAAAAGGTTATTTTGTGCACTTTCCCTCTTTTCTAAACTATTCCTTAAGACTACTTGAGTTCAGCCGTGTTGAGAAAATAACAAAATACAGAATTCCTTCATTCAAAATTAATATAGCACAGTGGAAAAAGTTACTTACTCAGTAATCTAATGGTCTCCTTGTGTCTGAACCAACCAGTTACCCTTCCATTTATGGTGCATCAACCTAACACCTTAAACCCAATCAGAGTCCATCTGGGGTGTCAAACACTGAGACATGACAGCTTTACTATCTTAAAAAAAGACAAGAAAAAAAATGGCTACGGCCACGCTTTTAATACCATCAGGACGTCATTTCCACTGAGGAACGAACACTGGTTTCACTTTCCAGAATAAAGAGAAATCCAGAGGAATCCAAGATGGCGCCTGTGTGTGCGGCATGCCGTCAGCTGTTACCTGTTTTTGTTTAGCTTTGTTTACATCTGTTTAGAGCAGGGCGATATGACCAAACATATTTATCACGATATACATTTGAAAATTTGCGATAACAATATAATTGACACTAGACAAAATACTTTACAACTCCACAACTTTATTAGTGCAAAAAAAAAAAAACACATCAATGTATTTTCACTTAAACAAGCAGCTGTTTTTTATGTGCATTAAAATTATATAAATATTTAACAGAGCAAATGCAAATTCCTCGCTGGCAGTTTAACCAAAAGGCATTTCCAGTGGAAACTGGCCGACATATCCTCAGCGTAACCATGTATAATATCCACAAAACTTAAAAAGAGCTTATACACACACAATACGGTAATATTATGTTGAAGCACAGTACGTATCACTCCGCGAGGCTCCGCCTACGATAGCCGTAATGCTCCGACAATCCATCAAGCGGTGCGGCTTCGTAGCTTAGCAAAGTCGTACTGAAACATTTGACAGATTTTCGAGCGCCGTGCACATAAAATCGTTTCAAGGTCAGTAAACACAACCAAAGTTCATACATAAGGCACACGGGATTATAAGGGGCTCTGTCGATGTTCAGAAAAATCAAAGGATTGATTTTAAGTGCGCCGTATTTTCCAAACAACACGGTAATAACGACGGCCCGCTAGCATGCGCTACCAAAAATAGTGCTTTGTTGTGTATCTGACGGACGAAAGCTAAACCAGTTCCACACCACTGACGTTGCAGCATTTTTACAAACCAGTTGTGGTTCATCGTTTCATTCAACGATCCACTTTTGCCCTTCTCATTCTCCGTCGCCATGCTTTTTCCACCATTTGCGTATGAAAACAAAGGCACGTTTTGCGCGTTTTACCCATATTCTATCGCGATATTTCATTTTCTTATCGTTGCCCAACATTACACCGGTATTACTGTGAACGGTATGATATGGCCCAGCCCTACATCTGTTTTGATCAAAAACGTCTCTACTCTTTTGGTTTATGACTCCCAATCACTACTAAACATCCGAGCTGTTGAAGAGCAGACCGGACTGACTCCAGGACGCGAGTGTGACTGCTCCTAAACTGTGGAGCAAACTGGCCCTTCACATCAGGACCTGCCCAACATTAGACACTTTCAAAACCCGTCTGATTACTCACTTTTATTCCTTGGCTTTTAAATCAGAATGAGTTTGTACCACTTTTATTTGTCTTATTACTCAAATCGTTTTATGCTTCTTTTTCTTAAATTTGATCATTTCTTCCTATGTTTGTATCTCTTTTGATGATCTTAAATATACAGCACCACGGAAAACAGTTGTTGCTTTAAATGTGATATATAAATAAATTTGACTTTGTCACTTTAAAATGTAACACGTCAGTTAGCATAATAACCCCAATAACAGATTAACAAGAGGTGTTTGTTTCACACCGAGTGATGTTACCTTTCGGTTCAAGCTAAACTCAGCTAGCTTACTGTTAGCCTTTCAGACTTTCCTGCTCCCTCTGGTTATATATTGCTTATTTTAATACAGCTAAATTCCCAATAAAGCAATTTTCATGTTTTTGCATTTCGGTTGTCAGAAAAAGAGTGACTATAAGATGACCCATGAACTATACAGTGACCTGTTTAATAGTGATGTGCGATACCACTGATTTCCTTTCCGATCCAATACCAAGTAAAATTCAGGGTGGTATCGACGATACTGATCCGATACCGATACTTTGTACAAAAACTCTAATCTTTTATTGTATCTCAAATAGGGATGGGTACCGGTGTCCAGTGCCATGATGGCACCGGTTCTGACATAAACGGTAGTAACCAGACCGAAAAGCAGCGCACATTTCGGTGCTTTATTTCGGTGCTTTTTTTTCCTGAGCTGTGATACACTTTAGATTCTAGCCAATCATTTTACGTTTCCGAGGATAGTAGGCGGGGCCAGGTACGTACGTTCTTTTATGCAGAGCTACAGATTAAAAATGCCCAAGGCAAAGCGGTCAAAAGTCTGGCTGTACTTCACAGCAAAATATGCAAACTCAGCAGCCTGCAACAAGTGCTTTAAGCTGATACTGTGATACTGTCAAAGGAGGTAACACCTCAAATCCGATGAAACACCTGGCGACGCATAGCGGTTTTTTTAAAAGCCGAGAAATGCACCGTATTTGATGGCAGCAGCAGCCGTTCTTCTCTGCGTGAGTAGCTTAATGTTGTTCGTGTGTAATTTACGTTGAGTAGGCTAACCAGGTTATTACATTAATGCATGTAAGTTGAACTAGCAAACATCATCATAGCTACATGCGGCTGTCTTCTTGTTTGATGGCAGATACTCCCTTCACCCTGGCAAAAAAGGCTAAAATGACCAAAGAAAAAGAGGGAAACAGCTAAACATGAGAGGTTTTTGGACAAAGTTTGTGTTTTTTCCATTGTTTAAGCACTGCTTCCAGCCAAGAGTGATACCATATATGCCCCATAGCTGCAGAAAAGGCTAACATTGTTATCTTTTTACAAAAAAAAACAGCTGAATATGAGAGGTTTTTGGACCAATTTTGTGTTCTCCATTCTTTAAGCACCGGTTTGGGCACCGTTTGAGCACCGGCACCGTTTCAAAAGTACCGATTTGGCACCGGTATCAGATAAAACCTAAACGATACCCATCCCTAATCTCAAATTATAGCATCATAATGATTACGGGACATCAGATTACTTGTTCTTATCACTTAATAATGCAGAGTTCATCATATAGAAATAAAAAAAAACTGAAGTTGTGCGCTATTTGAGCATGTTGCCTGCCTGCAGCACTAAAGGACTCCGTGGAAGACGTCTGTCTCGCCCTAGCAGCACCTGTCCCTGTCCACTACTCCTCTTCAGTTCGCCTCTACATACGCTCGTTATATTCTGTGATATGATTTACTCTGAGGTGTTTGACAAGGTCAGTGGTGTTGCCACAACACCTCACTTTCTTGCCACATGTATCGCAAACCACGTCTCGGCTGTTTGTGGATGCAAAATACGTCAGCACATGACTCCAATTACGCTCAGCTATTGTTGTGAGTGCACACGCAAAGGGGCTGCGACACAGTTATACAGCTGTATTTCGCACATGACTATGGAAGGCGGAAGAGGAAGTAGTTCCTACCAATGTAGACAATCCGAATGTTATAGTTTCTTTCCATTGTGTTCCTGTTAATGATAAACTACAATTTTACCCAAAATTATTAAAATATCGATATTTTAATGTGAGAATCGATTCTAGAACATAAATGACTGGTATCGGAGGAATCGATATTTCAGGATCGATCCGCACACCACTACTGTTTAATATAACTGTTCTTTAAAATGCTACTCAGATATGCTAAAATGCTGATTTTACCACTAAGGTTGTTATTCAGATCAAAAAATAGAAGAAGAAGAAAAAAGAAAAGCAATACAGTGTAGATGTTATTAGTGGAGGTAAGCTGCTATGGTGCGGCGCAGCACATACCATAGCAGCCCAGTAGGCTGTCACTGTATGAACTCGTGCAGAAAGGGCACGGGAAGCAGACTCAGATGCATTTAAGGTTACAGCCACAGAAACTGCTCAGAGAACTAAAAACAGGGAGATGCCCGCACGGAAAAGAGAGTCACGGCTCGTTCTGCACGGCAAAATGAGCTGAAACTCGTTAAAAAAAATATGGGACCTTATTATCCCTAACAACTAAATTTTTTATGGAATCTTTTTTTCAAGAGCTTTCACTGCAAAGTCCTGGTTTATGAATTTTTTGGGATCAGATGGGATTTCTGACTTTAGAAATGATGTACTGATTCCAAAAAAGGGAGCTTCCTGCCTTTGATGGTTGATGAGGACAGCTGATGTGCCGTGAGGTTATAGCTGAGGCACAGGGAAAAGTAAAATCAGCATATTCCAGATTTTTTTTTTTTAAAAACAGTTTGAAAATATTTTGTTTTTAACATAAAGACTGGGCCGATATTTACCATGAGAAAGCTCCCACATCATGTATCATAATCGGTTATAAAACTAAGTGAGGATCCCTGAAAGCAGAACACAGACACAGCACGTCCCCTATTAGGAATGCACCAACTTTCTCCATCTCCTGACATATTGCAGAGGTGCAGCCATGACAACACACACACACACACACACACACACACACACACACACACACACACACCCTGGCAGATCTGCTTGAACCACCTCCCCTCCCTTCTCTTCCCCTCTCTCTCTGACAGCTGGCCTGAAATGACAATTTCAAAGCCTGAATATTAAAGGTTTGGAAAGTCACTTTAATCTGATTACCTATCGGCTGCAAATAACCACACGGGAAACTTTATCGACCGAAGAGAGTGAGGAAAGGGGTAAAAATATATCTATGGCACATATTTTGACAAATGCGATGATAAATGGGAGTTAACTGGTGGACGGAAAATAAGTGTAGCTGTCTATTTTAGCGGGAAAAAAATGTTTCTAAAGATGATATTAACACTATCCATCACTTGCATGTCAGCATTACTCACGCACAATCCATCAATCAGATTAGTTATCATGCACCTTCTATAATAATGTTTACTGATGGTGCTCCCAACAGAAGAAACATATTACTATACTTTATCAAAAGCATTTAATAAGTACAGATGCTGCAGATCCAGCAAACTGACATCAAAACATCTAGAAGCAGAAAATGCTCAGCACCACCTCGGCCCCGCAGACAGGAGTCCTATCAGTGCTGGCACAAGACACAATTAATTGGATTGGCGTTTGACTTTGACAGTCTGCCACTGACAGTCAAGGTTGGGTCTTTTCCCCCCGTTTGTTTCATTTGCTTTGATTTTTATTCAGTTCTTCCTCAGCAGACAAAATCCACACCATCGCTGCCTTTTAGTCCTTTTGATTAAAAGACTAAAAACCTGTGCTTCGGTTCACAGATTGCAGGCGTAACATGTCACTGACAAACTCCAGAGTTCATTTTGTGTCTGTGTGAGGTCACGTCATCTGATTTTTTATCTTTTAAGGCATCTCACCTTAAATGCTTAGTGATTGGTCATAATAATTAAGTAAAGATGATCAGTTTGCAACCAAATCTATGTTAAACGCGTGTTTGTTTATAAAACGCTTGAGCGAAAGAGGAAATTTCTTTGGCCCCACCCTTGGTGCCTTTTCTAATAATAAAACATTTTACACCTTCAACAACTGAAAAATTAGAAGATACCCATCTGGTTTCATGGATCTGTTTTCAGTACCATGCACCACCCACCCATTCTCTTTCACTTATCCACTTCAGGGTCATGGGGCGCCGCAGCCTATCCCAGTTGTCATGGGTCAAGAGGTAAAATACACCCTGAACAGGCCGGGGCTAAAACAGCGAGACGACCACTTACGCTCACATTCACACCTACGGCCAGTTTAAAATCAGCAGTTAACCTAACCCCATGTGTGTCTTTGGACTGTGGGAGGAAACCACACAGCCAGAGAGAGAATATGGAAACTCCACATGGAATGGCTCCGGCTGCTCAGTAGTTTCAAACCCCGAGCAAGTAAAAAGTAAAAAAGCAAAGAGATCAATGTCTGTGAAGGTTCTCAGTCATTTAGGTCGTCGGAGTCTAAGGAGACAGGAAAGAGTCTTCTTTAAGTTTCCTTGAAGATGTTTCACGCGAGAAGCTTCGTCAGTTCTAAGAGCAATTGGTGAAGGGTCCCAGATTTAAGGCCAATAGGGCCATGGACCCCTATCGATCCTCTACCTAATCACATGAGCCAAGGTCTGAAAACGGGTCTGGGTCACAATCAGCCGATGTTTCGGGTGAACCCACTGTGAAGCCTAGTCCCACCCTATCCTATCATGTGATTTACTGAAGTCAAATGGCCCAGGACTTGAGTGGGCTCTTAGAACTGAAGAAACTCCTCGCATGAGAGGTGAAACGTCTTCAAGGAAACTTAAAGAAGTCCCGATGCTTTTCTTTCCAAGCTCCTTAGACAAGGAGATCAATGAAGCCAAACAAGCAGATCATGAGAAAAACAAAAAAAACCTCCAGTATAGGACCCAAACTACAGCTTCCTGGATGATGAAGTGGCTGATTTACTCCACGACCCGAGAAAGATGAGGAGGAGTGAGAGCGGGTCATCTGCTAATTGGAAAGTTGGTAATTGGATCCGATGCTCAGGCGAAATGCTGAACGTCAAGTCGCTCCTGACACTTGGAGGTATAAAAAAGCTTGTGAATGAGACATTTTGTATAAACATGTTGTAAAGAGTGCACAGAGTGTTCAAGTAAAGTACAAAAGCTCCATATAAGATCTGGTCCATTTACCATTTACCGACTTCAGACTCGGAGGAGCGATGAAGTGTTTCTAGTGTCCAGATGAACTGAATCAACTTCTGGGATTTCCCTACCTGGGCTACTGAGCGTGCATCAAGACGTTTACTCCACAATCCCCCTCCTACCTCTCAATGCAGACTTTGCACTGCTTAAACACAGGAATATATCTCGGTGCTCAATATTGCTAGCTGGAGCATTAAGGCATCTACACCAACGGGCAGCAAAAAAAAAAATCTGTCAAGTTTGTTTCACAACTGCTCACCTTGGAGTGTCTGTTTTTTCCTGCGTTTGTTGGGGGCATGACATTCAAAGCATTAAAATTCAACAAACCTCGTTAGAGTTCAAATATAATATAGCACTGTTTTGTCACTACTTATCAATTAAACCTTTCCACCTTTCCAAACACATAAGCAGGGATGACTTAAGGCAGCAACACTACTTATTAAAAGTTGTGCTTTTGGAATCATTAACAAATTCAGGTTATTTAAGCTTATCAAAGTCCCTGAAAATTTATGTAGAGGCATATCAGCTCCAGGAGGTGCAGCGGCGTTTCATGGCCCTTTTGGACTAAATTATTTTTTTGCAAATAAATTGTCCTCTTTTTCTTTTAGCTTCAAAAACGTGACGTGTGAGAAGGAAACACCAAAGACCTTGCGCCTGCCGTGTCAGGTACGAAAAGCCTCGCGACTGCGGATGGCGGTCTAATGAAAAGCTAAGCCTGCATACGGTGCGCTGCAGTCCACATGTTGATAAGGCAGCTGTTTCTAGCAACAGCTGAGTAGGGCAGGTGGTATTTTAGTCAGAGAAATACTTTGAAACAGTTGACTGGAGTGAGGATGTCACCGACTGGTGAGATATGAGCCTGTTCCACAACTCATTAGTCAAGGTACAGAGACCAGCCAAACAGCTGTGGAACATTTTAATTCCAGCCTCAAATCAGCGACTTGGACCCGAGCTGCTGCTTCCGATGACCTCCAACCTGCTTCTGCTACCGAAAAAATAACACAGTAACACGGCTGTATGGTGAATAATTCTTCTGTCCCTCATTTCCCCTCAAGTCCGCCTCCCAACCCAAACTCCTGCGCCGCCGTTATTCCAGCAGCAGCAGCTACTTCCACAGCCCAAGGCTACGGTGTTGATATTGCTTACTCAAGTCTCGGTGAGCTAATTAAGGGGGCTGTTTCTAAAGTGCTCTTGCATTTTGTTTGTGTATCACCGTAGCCCCGCAAATTACACAGACCAAAGGCTTGTCTGAACTTTTAATCTAATCACGCCTACCGCGAGCCCCCGTTTCCTGGTGTCAGTTTGCCTTAATGAGGCCCGGCCTGAGCCGTGGCCATTAGTGGAGCTCAGTAGTGGAACAGTACCGCGACGAGACAGGCTCAGCCCAATGCTGCCACAGAGCCTAATCCCCGCTTGCTCCCTGTGGACCCGCAGCCATGAAGCGAGTTGTAAAACCTCCAGCTGTGCAGAACACGGATGACATTTGGAAACATACAGTATCTGGGCGGCAAATTAAGAGATGAATGCATTAGACGCAGCGCTTAAACGACATAAAGAGGACCGCCAGGTGCGTCGCCAACACATTATTGAACCGTTTGTCAGTGGCACAGGCGCAGAAGCGAAATGATGGGTTCGGACGATAATCGTTAGTTGTCGAGTGCACAAACTTTCATGTGTAACAGGCGTATTAATGCAGCGGTGTTTATCATCACTGACAACGCGATGGTTTAATGCCACTAACCTTATCAGCTTGCATTCTTTGAAGTGGCAGTATTTCGCCTTGGACAGTTGCACTAACACACCCATTAGTACAATAATCATGAGGAGAAGGTCCCTACACTATTCATTTTCCATGTAACTTTCATTAATTCAAATTCGGAGAGAATTTAGTGCACTTTCCCATTTCCAATCTGAAGTGCTTTGAATTCTGCTCACTGCACCCGTTTCTGTGTCATCAGCCCACTCAGAGCCTGAATAATTCATAACAATATTTATTAGCACTCTGAGGTACAATTAGATGAATTGGGATTAAGAATTGGCTCGTCTGTGGAAGAGAAAGTAGAACAGCTCTGCCGATGGATTTGGGCAGGCGTAGCTCTAAAACATTATCAAAATAAAGCCAAGCGGATTAATTCCCTTTCTCTACTGTTTTTTTTCCCCCTCTTGTGTTTAAAGGAACATACTTAATATTCCATCTGCAAGAGTAAATCAGAGATGACAAGTTAAAACAAGGGCTATGCAGGGGACTCGCAATTTTCCTTAATCTCCAATTCTTCGGTTTCCATTTTTATTTTTTACTTTTACTAATTCTTTACAAAGAGAGCCGGCCTCTCTTTTGCATTTGAGGTTTTAATTTTATATGTCTGCACAAGCCGACCACTGAAATGGTTATAGCTTTACAGTTTGCGACAATAGATTGGACAGTTTAACCTCTTAAAATTCCCCGGGTCAGTGGAGACCCATCTAGGGCAGGGATAGGCAACTCCAGGCCTCAAGGGCCGATGTCCTGCAGTTTTTATACATGTCCTTGATCCAACACAGCTGATTCAAATTGCTAAACCAGCTCCTCAACGTGATGATGAACTAATCATTTGATTCAGGTGTGTTGACCGAGGGTGAGATCTAAAACCTGCAGGACAGCGGCCCTTGAGGCCTGGAGTTGCCTACCCCTGGTCTAGGGTTAGGGTTTAGCTCTGGTTAACCTTTCTGTAGCATGTCAACATGTCTGAAACACCCACCTTGAAACACGAAAAACTGCAATGCCAAAACACGTGAGGCTTTATTAATTAAATCATTTCATCTTCTAGTTTCGGAAAACGTCCTTATTTAGCATGTGGCTAAAACAAAGAACGCCCTAACCCAGGGGTGGGCAACTCCAGACGTTGAGGGCTGCTGTCCTGCAGGTTTTAGATCTCACCCTGGGTCAACACACCTGAATCAAATGATGAGTTCATTACTCTGGAGAACTTCAAGACATGTTGAGGAGGTAATTTAGCAATTTGAGTCGGCTGTGTTGGATCAAGGACACATCTAAAACCTGCAGGACACCGGCACTCGAGGGCTGGAGTTGCCTACCCCTGGCCTAACCCTATCCCTAGGCCCGGCTGGTATTAAGGTGAACACAGCTGTCTTCAAACATCAAATTTCCCATGTGGGGAAAAAAAAGGCATCAATGAATATTTTTGTCATGGCTTCCACTGATTAAATTAACAATAATAGATTAGTGAGAGCAGTCTAGGTGAGAAAACGCATTTGCTGGGGTCAAATAAACAGTTAATCTGTATTTATGTTGATCACACTCTGTGATAACATGAGAAATACGCTGCGAAAACCAAATAAACTCACAATAGCTCTTTGATTACCTGAGTCACCTCATCCATCCTCCGGTCACATCGGTGTCCATATCATTGTCCGCTGAGTAATTTCTGGCATTAACAAGTTGTGAAAATAGCTTGTTTTTGGTGCGGAGTGGAAATTAAGAATACATGAATTAATGCTTCAACTCTCATCGGGCAGAAATGGAAAATGAAGCTGTGACAAAGTTAATCATGCTGTAAGGGAGAGAGGATTGGAGGTTTCTATGAAAAATGTTGACCTTAATACATGACCTATCTATTCAGCTCAATTGTATTTTCTTTCCCTTTTTTTTCCCTCATCCCCAATTAAAGGAGCTTCCGTCTGCCCGTCTCGGTAACAGATGAAGCCAGCGGTTCTTGAACTCTGCGTTAATTAAACATAAGTGCATGTCTCGCTATGACTTATGGAGGTTCACAGTTCCTCCCCTATCCAGATAATATCCCCGGCCCCTCTGGGTCATCACGAATCCACATGCCATACAAACAAGGACTAACCTCTAACTTCTTATTGTTAAATAAATAAATAAACGGGTTTAAGGGTGTACGTGAAAGCTGTTATGCAACACTCACAGCTCAACGGCGGCAAGGGTCAGTGCATCCGACGTACTTGTGCGTATGCGTGCACGAGCCCGTGCACGTACCTGTGCAAACAACAAGCTCACTGTGATGTCGATTAAAAATTCTTTGGTTCGTCTTGAGAGTTCAGCTCATTAGATTTCATCCTTTTTTAATCTTTTCGTGTTCGAAGATGCGCGAAAGGAAAGGATTCGGGATTTGGGACAACAAAATTCTCCAATACTTTGGAATTCTATTTGAGGGGCGGGTCGACATTTTCCAAAAGATATCCACTGTGGGGCCAACGTCCAACGCTGCGATTCTTTATCATCATCTGAGTAATTTAACATCAAACAAAGGGAGAAGAAAAGTCATGTAGTTATTAGTGTATCAATAGATTATTTTAATTATTGTAGTAGTTAAATACCCAACACAGTGGCTGACACGCCGGTGTTTTTAAAAGTAATAAAAACACGCTCGATATACAGGATCCTTCCCTTCACAGGACTAATGCATGTGAACTTATTAACAGTGTATTATATTTGATACATGCATTTTTAAGACCTCATCAGTGTGATTTTTCTTACCCCTAACCCCCCACAGCCCCTCTCTCACATGTTTTTGATAAATAAAGATACATTTAATTAAATATAAACAAACTATGAGCATTAGAATAATTTAAAGTATTTTTAAATTGTTGTTTAGTTTTTTTATTTGTCATAAAGTTGAATAAATAACATATTTATAAAATATTTTTTGAATTTTGTGATAATGGCTTCATACTGCAGGCTTTACAGGGTTAATTTACTGAAACATTAAAGGAACTCCAGCAGATTGTGTAATTATAAAACTGCTCAAAGTACAAGCCATAATTAATAGGGGCTTAAAATATTTTAAATGCAGCCAAAGCCTTTTTCTGGAGATGTCCCTGTTAAAGATGCGGACTGAAGCTTTTGGGCGTTTGAGTTGCTGGTTCGGTCTTCTTGTCATTTTTGTTTAAATGTCAGCGCAGTGCTCAACAAATACTGTTCCTCAAGGATAACTAACGATGTACAGCGATGTACATACACTGCGACTGTGTGTGTTTATACGTTTACTGCACACACAAAACACCAGAAAAAGTTTGGGAGCCTCGGCCACCGGTTCTGTGTCAACACAACTAATCCTGATTGAATGGCGTGTCACTTCCTGCTGATTGGTTTGTTTTAGAAACGGGAACAAAGCAAACACAGCTTGATGATTGGCCATTTCTTACTGCAGCGCCGGCCACGGCATTGATCCATCTGACCCTTTCATTTCTATCTGTTATGAAGAAGTCTTTGAACATGGTGGTTCAAGGTTTGTATGGGTGAATAAAGCTACTCTGTTCCATGTACATCCAAGCAGAAATACTCCAAGTGTAAACTACTGAGGGACAAGACACAAAGGTTATTATAAGTACTTACTTCACTGCTCTGTGATGCTTGGAGTTTTTGGTAGGAGAGACTGAATTTCTTATCTAGAATCACGACTTGTGGACGAGGGCAGCTGTATTTTTGACCTGCAATAGTTCTTAAAGTGAGTTTTTCTCAGATATTTTGTTGCCAGTTCAACTTTCTCGCTCACGTGTATTTTTAATCCTGCAAAGGACAAAGCTGCTCTTTCCGCTATGTTTTACGGGGACCTTGAAAACCGTGAGCTTGCTGACGTGGTCGGGCCTTTCGCAGGCCGTGGCGGTACGGGGTTCTTTGTTATCGCTGGAACAGTGGTGGGTAAACACAAGATAAAGAGGCTGAGTGAAACTCTGCCATGTCTGTTTTCCCATCTTGTCAGTTAGAATGACTCAAGCCATTAAGGCAGTTACCACAACATGCTGACAACATGTACGGATGCCACCTGGACCCAGATGTGCCTCAGCGGTGGGTAAATGGAGAGAATGATGGAGAGGAAGTTTAGGGCCATGTCGGCGCCAGCATATGCCCCAACCTGTACGTTCTATTACTCTTCCTCTGATAGTCCCTGCCTGCGAGGCAGAGACAATAAGCCATTGTTATTCTTTATGATGAGGACACAAAAGCAACAATAAAAGAAAGAAAAAAAAATAAAAAAAATCGCTGTGAAGTCCTTGGCAACTGAGCTGGATTTTTTCCGCCGCGTCGTCTTTTCATGTGTGCTGCGAATTCAAAAAGGCAAAGGTATTGTTGACGCCTGCCCTTTCCCGTGCCTGAACACAGGAGTACATATTTTCATACACTGTCCGTGGTTCAATGAAAGTGATCGCTTGGGAGCGGGGTTTTGTTTCCGCAGACAATCGCCGGGTCTGTGCAGAATAGACGGGGGACGCTGGGATCATAAAGAACAGGCCAGTGATGAGCGCACAGACAACAAAAGCGGCTCGTACTCTCATCCCTTCTGCGGTGATACAAAAAACCCGAAAAAACAATGGCGGATGAGTCCGATCGGCGCGTCCGACTGGAGCATTCAACTCCATGTCGCTCAATCTCATCGCTGAATATCGCAGATGAGACACTCTTACTGTCGGAGCCTCGGTCTTTCTATTCCTCTCGTATTAAGCAGAAGGGTATCAAGCAATTACAGACCAAGGTCTCCACGCAGTTGGGGATTCTTTCATCCCATAAAGTTTTACTACTGAGACTGACAGTGACCTTCTCGAGGTCACAGAGTCAGGCATCCAGTGCCTATTTAAAAGACAGACATTCTTTATGTAGCTTTCACAAAGGATTTAGTGGAATAACACGATGTAGATAATACCATTCAGAGGCCATGTCAATGTTCCTGCCAAACACAAGGTGATGCTTAAAACTACTTCTTTATAATACAGGCATTTGAAAAGTTGCTGTTTCTTATATTTTATCTCATTTTCTAATACAGCGACGTATAACACATGGAGACCCAGCACTGCGTTTGCAGTAAAGAGGGTTTCGGGTCAAATCTGCACTTGAAATCTCAGGAAAAATACTGTGATTTAATCGTGCAGTACCTACACAGTGCCTACATGGACTCTACTGTGCAATAAGTTTGGATTACTCCGATGTATCCTAATGTAACATAACAATAAGTTATTTAGAAATGTGCTAACGGGAGATGGAATCACTCATTATGAAGCCGGTCGGAGCGGGCACGCTCTGTTTTGCGTAACTATTTTTAAATCCCGGTAGCACTGCAACCATGTAAGCTAGCGCAATAATTTTTTTTGCATATGAAACTGGATTTATTGTACTTACATCTGATGCCATCAGCTTGTCCTCAGTCACAGTTTCCTTCCACATAAAGCTTTGCAAAAACTGCAAAGCTTGCAGAAAACAAAAACATAATATTCCAGAAACACGCTTTGCCGATCCGATCAGCTGTTTGTACCACTTCCTACGACCATCAGCGTGAACTATCACATGTCCGCCATGTCCTGCCCGAAACCGGAAGTGACGTCATTTTGCGGAAATGTAGTTTTTTACTATCAGGGCCTTATGAGCCTATACTGGTATTTTTAAAAGTTATCTTTGACTTTAAGACTTCCTGTGTCGTTTCTGGGATGCTTAGGACTCATATTGCACTGTTGGAAATAGTTTATTTTGATGCATATGTTGTTGTTTTTTTGCAAATTTGCAGTATAATATTTATTTTCGTTTTTCCTGCAGTATATAAAAATTGGTGCATTTCAAAAATAAAACTATGAAGACACTCAAAATAAATTTCCTGTGGTGGGAAACTATTTTGTGCAACTTTTTTGTATTTACAGTTTTGAGGGATAAGCCTCTTAAATTTCTCTAACTAGAAATATATGTTAAAAAAACAAAAACGATTTTACATTTTTTTGTAGTTTATTGCACTTTTTTGCAATTTATGTAGTTACTATGCACTTAATGCAGACATATTATTAAAATTTGGGCTATAATGGTTGTATTGATGTATATCAACTTGAAATGCTCCCAAAAATGGCTCCACAGCATGTAAAAACATAATATAAGCTCTGGCGGACTTGGTTCTATGGTAGGTCTTAAAGGGTTAATTTCAAAGTCATCGCATTAAAAGCCTTTCTGGTCATAAGTAAAAATGTTTTGCAGGTAGGTTAGCACGCTTGAAATTCTTCTGCTGATTGAAGACGTAGCACGTTTGGCTAGTTTAGTGTCTGTGGCTACATGTAAAACGGCTGAACAAAGAACTTTGATGTGAAACTTGTCCCAATGAACAAAAAGCCAATCATTGTGGGAAATGAACAAAACAAAGATTTCATACAACAGTGTGCACCGCTCCGCTCGCAGACGATAACAGAAGGGTGCTAGCCAGAAAAGTGAGCAAGAGGTCAAGTACATTAGATGCCTCACAGCTCCTCAACTGGCAGCTTAAATTGCACCCGTGAGAGAAGGTTTGAGCTGGTTTGCAGTAATAAAGCACGCTGAAAACATGGAACAGCCCTCTATTCTACAAACAAAAATATTCAGACAAAGTTCTTTCCTTTAGAAGATTTTGACACACTATTCAAACCCACGCAGGTCACTCACCCAGACTTTTACCTTCCCAGTTTACCGGCTCGCTATCCAGCGCATCGTTTCCAGCTCGGCCAACGCGACTGATTCGACTTTTCATATGAATTTTTAATTTTTCAAATTTGCATAAGGTAATCGGCACGTGTGACTGCCGCTGAACATCGACCTCCGATGCTGGGATTTCATTAAAATCAGGTACTTTGTAATATTTCTGAGTGTTGGTGTGTCTTACATGAAAACAACTGTTCCCTTTTGAGAAATAGTGCAGGGACGCTGCCAGCTTCAGGGAACACACAAGCAGCTTTTTGGGTATAAAATGTCATAAAAGTAAAATCTGGCCGTCTGAATGGTGAAGCCTCCATTTTTGTGTCTGTTCTCTTGTCTAAAATCGCAAATCTACTTAAACTGCATTGACAAAAATCAGCAAATTATTACATCTGAGAAACCAGAAACTATAGATGTTTAGCCGTTTTGCTTGATGGAGGGCGAGCGGCTGTCAGAGCTCTTACTTGACTAATCATTTAATCATTGCTTGTTAGTATGCAATGAAGAAAAACGGTGTGTAGCAATAACTACGAGCCTCTCTGTATATTCACCTCAGTGCTCTTAATGTCACGAGGAGAAACAACAGTCCCTCGTGACTGCCGTGATGCCACTGCATTTAAAAAGGCTTTAGAGCACAAATCAATCACCATAGTCTGACAAATGAAAAGTATCACAAACTCAGACTTTTAATCAGCCAAACAATCTGGGCTAGGTCACCTCTCTGATTTGGGGAAGATTTTCTCACTTTTTCAATCTACCCCACAGGCTATCTTCATCTTCCCCCCAACACGAGGCCAGTGGGGGCTTGTTTCCCAGCGCTAGGCCACCCAGGGGAAATGTAATTCCCTTCCTCAGGTCGGTCAGGGGAGAAAGGACTCAGAGGAGGAAGGATGCTGCTCGGCTCCCCTGATTAGGAACCGAGGATGCGACTGGCTTCTTGCCAGCGTGGTTTCACACACCAGTGTGCATGTTTGAGGTGATCAAAAAGGCTGCTGCAGCGCTCACAACACACAACATAAAGCAAACAAATGACCAGCTGTGAATCACTAGTAAGGTGGGGCGAGCATCAAACGCTCGCAGCCCTACCATACCTTTCCCCCTGCTGGAGCAGCTCACCCGCCCTCCCCTGCATTTGCCTGCAGGGCAGTCACTATGTATGATGGAGAAGGCAGGTTAGGGAACAGGGACCCCTCTCTGTCCATTAGTCATAAGTGTCCTGGTGTTTCCAATCCCCATTCACAATAGGGCTTTTGAGTGATCACAGACTGAACTGATTACAGTGCGCTGCAAGGGAGGGCCTGGCTGGGGGCGCACTGCTCTCCCACAACCTATAACTGCACAGCTCTGCTTCCTCGGAGCTGCAGGTGGACATTGCTGATAGTGGGCGACTCGCAGCTTCAGGTGACTCGGTCGGCATTTTCAGCATTCCTCTTTGTCTCCAGTTTCCGTCTAACTTACTAAAAAAGAGAACAAATCATTACAACTTTTACTCTTGTAGCCATTATTCCTATCGTTAATAATAGCATTGTGCATAGCACCTTTTACCTACAACATGAGCTTTGGGTAATGACTAACAAAATGAGACTGCTGACCCATGAGGGAGAAAATTAGATTCTTCTGCAGGGTGGCTTCAGATGGTGAGCTCATTCTAGGCTGGAGATATGCCACAGTACTTGCTTATAACTGTGACATTTGTGTGGCCCTAATGGTTGTCTTGCAGATCCTGCATCTGCTTGAAGCGCTGTCCACGTCCTCCGAATGTGTCCACAGGATGCACACGCACGGAGGGGGAGGGGGGGGGGGGGGGCAGTGTAGGGTCAATATAGGCATGTCACAAATTTACAAGGCGCTTGAGCAGTGACAGAAATGCCACAACATGACCTGTCCCATGAAGCAGGCCTATCATACCCAGGATATTGTTCACTTATCTGCCTTCGCTTGCCCCAACATCAGCATTCCAACTAAGCAGTCACACTTGATAAGTCAACACAGGGTTTCCCAATCCAGCTATGTGTATGTTTGCATTAAATAGGAGGCAGTTTCGCAGCACATGACCAATCGTAAGCGCTCACCTGTCAGCGAAAGCAGCAAAGAGGCACATCTCACAAAGGATCAACAAAATATATCAAAATGAATAAATCAATCAAGTACTGCCTAAAAGCAACAGCACTGCTGCAGGCGAGGCACCGCTGTGTGAGTGTGTGACAGAATAACTGCTGCACAGCACCTACAGTGGTGCAGTATTAGTGTGTGTGTGTGCTAAGTGCTCCGATTGGTCAGTTAGACTCTTTATGAATGAATCTACATACAAGTCTACAGAAAAATGATGTTTCTGAGAAATTATAGTTCTTATTAGTAACTGATGACACTTATAGTCCATGGGATCTTTTAGGGATGAGGGATCTTCCTGATCCGCTTGCATTGAAAGACATCACTTATGATGAACACGATCTGCTCCATGGGAGGTACAGCGAGCAGCATACGCTACTGTGGCAGATTTGAAGGATGGGTCGGGTGTATCCTTCGTGGACCAATATATCCCAGAATTCATAGCGCGCACCAGCCAATTCCAGTTTCCAACAATGGAGGCAGCTACTTCGTTTTAATATTACTCTTATTACTCTTTCTGGGTCACAAAATAAACTTTTAAGATATTCTCAGGCGAGAATGTAGCCGTGTAAACTTCAAATATCTGCTCGGTTTATCAAGACACCACATATTTGTAAAAGTGCTCCGACGTTTTCGGAGACGTCTGTTACCCACCAGCTCGATAGCGAGCCGTTCAAGGCTCACTCGAGCCGGCGAGAACAGCGAACTCCCAGCACATCGCTTTCAAACCCCCCGCAGTCTTTCGCTACTCAGGTTAAACATGATATATGAGTCACTTAGATAACTTGAAATGTTATTGTTTGGCTTTTTTCAGTGTTTTATTTGTTCCTGAGTAAATCCGTTTGGCTGAGATTAAAGTTATAGTTTTCACACAGTTGAATAAACGTCAAGCAGGCAACTGATTATTAAATAGAAGTGTGAGACTGTAGAATTTACTCCAGTGTCTGTTATATTTTAGATAGCAAGGAGTTTATTAAACTCCACCGAAACAACCTGCAGATATCATTAAAATTTAATAAACTATCATCTGCTCTTTATTTTTAGTTAGCACAGACCTTAAACACTTCATACTGCAAGCTAATGATTGTTATACAAAAGCAGACCCATGCTGATGCAATACGTCCAATGGATGCATGATCTGATTTGTCGACTAATTGCAAAAATAATCGGTGACTAGTTGACTATCAAAATAATCGTTTGTGGCAGCCCTAATCAAAATAAGACTGTGTTTATCGTTTACATCGAGTAAGTCTGGAAGTTAAGATGTCAGTTCACTAATGTGCCCCCTAGTGGAATCCTCCAGTACAAAGGTGAGCGGCGTTTCCTACAGTCTGTGCAGAAGTTTTCTTTTTATTTTAACTGCACAAGTTCATCTCCACCTTAGACAGGGTTGGGAGCTGAGAGTTCCAGGAAGAGCTCAGCAGAACAAATGATCCTTTGCACTGAAGAGAGCAAATTAAGGTGGCTTGTGCATCTGATTAGAATGTCTCCTGGACATCTCCCCACGGAGGCATTCTGAGCACATTTAATTAAGAAGACACCCCAGGGCAAAGACATTAAACTCTACAGGGATTAGAATCCCACCAGAAGACCTGGATAACTCGGGTGGAGAGGATGTCTGGTCTAGCTTTGCTAACTTGGCACCAGCACAATGAGGAAAGTGGTGAAAAACACATGGTTGGATGGAAGCTTGGTCTGACTGCTGATGTGTCTTTGGCAGCGTGGCCACTTCCTGATCAAGTTGTCCTCATTAAAGTTATTTCTTGAAGCGTACTTGCTACATATTAACAGACAAAAAGCTCCAACCAACAGGTTATGTGCACGAGGAACAACAAAACCTGTAAATGGACGAATCATGTGTGGCGCTTTTACTCTGCTAACTAAACTGGTTAATTAGTGTAGCCAAATTCTAACCGCGATTCAGACACATTCACACTGAAAGGCAACGAAAAGGAGTTATCTGCCAATAAGCAATAGATAAAGGGTGAATCAGACCAAAATTCGAATCAACCTGAATTTTAAATAATGCTCCTACAAGTTAAAGCTCCAGGTTAAACACGCTTTGCTGTGTTGCTCATGTTTTTAAATACGTAGCAGTCTTTCCCGTAAGTAAGTCTCTGAACGGCAATTCCTCAGTGAGCCTCTCGCCGATTAATCTGGCAGATTCTCCTTTAATATCCAATAGCACCAATACATTTTAATGCAGCTTGAGATCTGGAGATGAGACCTGTCCTTAAAAACTCCCTCTCCCTTCAGGCTTAAAGGAATGCCTGTCCTCTCTTGGCGTAATCGAAAAAGATGGATCTCACCAAGTGTTTCACCAACGCAGCAGGTAGGAATTGGATTGGGAAATGTGTTCTGTATCATATTGCTATGTATGCGTTCGCCAGAGGCTCGCACACAGTCGGTGAGAGACGTCTTCCGCTGCCTGTATTGAAAGGCAGGAAAACAGAGAAGGGAGACATTTGCAATTTTATTACTACTTTAATGGGTTTCTCTATCATTCAGGAATTGCACTTTCTAATGCATTGGGCCCATAAATACAAGGTTCAATAGACAGCCGCTCTGCACTCCTCATTATTCATACATTCGAACAAATTAGAACAGAAGGTTGAATAAAATATGCTGTCCGTTTCCTGCATGACACCATCAGAACTTGATCATGCATACAATCTAATCCACGGTATATCATTAAATGCAATATCTAAAACTTGCACGTAGCATTCCTACGTGGGCTCATGTGTAATGTGAGCCAAAAAGTGTTGAGACAGGACCAGCCGCTCCTCGATTACTCTTATTATGAGGCGTGTTTTAATGATGCAACTGTTAAATCACCAGTTAGGTCAGATTTTGCCGCTGCAACGCATAAACTCGCTGTTGTCAGTCTAAGCTTTCGTAAATTATTTTATATCGTGCTTTTTCGCACGATACATTTCTATCTGAAAGAACTGAAAACAATTTTGACCGATTGTTTTTAGTCATTACTCACATTAAAATAAAACATCTGCACATTTCGGCTCCACTTTGAGAATTTGTCTCCTTTTTTTACATCTTATTATAAAACTAAATCCTTTTAACTATTGAAACTGTTTGGGGAAAATAAACTTCCTTGCAGAAGGTAATTTAAATAATGAAATCTGTTTTTACCATTTTAAAAAAATCTACAAAAATACCAAAAATCAACATGTCAGTTTGTCCTTCAGAGACTTCTGACTTTTCTACCTCATATCCGAGGCCATTGGTTCCCATTAAAACGCGCTCACAATTATACAGCCTCATTATCAAAACACCATGGTAATTTTCTAGCAGGAGACTTAAGCAAAGGTTGAGAACAGGAGAAAATGGAGATTTGTTAGGAGCATTTTTCAGGAGCAAATGAATCCACATTTAGTGCTTTACTGAAACCCCCCACAAGTGGGACTTCCACACACTTGCAGTCCTAATGTTCCCATTACCGCAGGAAATGCTTTGGACCCTCCTCATCTTCCTTCAGCCCCTGGAGCTTCTCTATCTTCTGTAAATGTCAGCTCTGATCCTTATCAACAGCCACTGTGTCTGCTTGGTTGGTCAGCAGCTGCTCAACAGGTTGGTCTCATGGTTGGAGTGTGACCCATTAAGCAAGTGTCACACATAATCTACAAATGTCCTGTACATTATCCCAGACACTTGTTTATGCCTCGCAGTGACTGTGGTCCCGAGTTGCATCTTACATCTTTGCTAGCATGTTCAGGACTATCTCGGGGGCATCTCATCCTTCCGCCTCTGTGGATCTGGTGATTAGAGCCTGTTAATGTGCTACCGTGATCTGAGCCTTTGTGCTGGCCTAAAGGACACCATGGAGTCGATTTGATCCACATGTTGGGTTTCAGACACTTCCTTTGTCTGCGGATCACAGATCCCATGGAGGGGCTTGGTCTTTCAACGTTTGCACTGCTTCAATTCAATCTCGATCAACCTTGGCACTTGTTCCTGGGGACCATCTTTGTGAGGTATTCATGGATGCTCCTTGTTTCATCAGTGTCTCTGACACTTACTAATCTTTTACTGCACAGAGAGTCTCGAGGTGCCGGTCAATGATTGGGACCTTTTATGTCTTGACATCAGTGGCATCTGAATCCTCCTGTGGCAAATCTTTATTAGTATACTGTTTTATCTTTAATAAAAGCTCTGTCATATAATTTAATTGCACAGACACCATAGTGGGGAACTGGAAAAGGGTTCTGGGGTCCTGTGAGATCCCTTCCTTTGCAACCCCTCTGGTACACTCTGGTTTCTCTGTCCCTTACCGTGCAAAGATTAACTGGTGAGTCCAAATTGGCCATTGGTGTCAGTGTGGGCATGAATTTTTGATCTATTTAGAGTTACAAGTTAGAGATGAGCTGTTCCTGGCAATTCCTGAATAGCAGCTATGCGTGTCAACGCCCTGTGCACCTATACAGTGTATTGATGTGCCTTACTGAAACAATGTGTCAAGTTAGATGAGACAAAAAGAAAAAGGAAACAATGTAACATGTTAATAACAGCTGCTGAGCTCAAATCAAGACTCCACATCTACCTCTGTGATGTTCATACAAACTCGTATTATTTCAGGTAAAAGGTGAACATGCCATACTTCCATTCTAACAGGAATTTGCTTAATTATTTTTTTGAGGATCAAACATAAAGTTATCTTTGTGTCCAGTTATGCAAATCACGATATCCTATAGACCAAACATAGACCAAACATACTGATTTGATTACATCAAGCCTGATAATAACTGATAAGTGGAGAGAATTAAGCTTTAGAGGGGAGCACTGCACAGTCAAACTCTGGTCCATGTCAGCTGTGAAATAGCACCTGTCTCAGCCAGGAAGCAGCCGAAAGCATAATGACTTCTTCTTTCTTCACTTAGTTCACTCAGAGCCACCTTGTGGGAGGAAAAACTTACTTTTTGGCACATAAGCAAGTTTAAATTTAGGTCCAGGTCTTTAGCTGCTATCTATATGAAGCAGAAGCTGACAATTAGCAGCTGATGGAATGCCAAGTACTTATTCCTGCCTTTCACTGTGACAAACAATATAAGAAAAGAAGTCTGACCTGTGGGCTGCTAAAACCGCTTCACCCCCACCATCACCACCACCACCTCGGTCGTGCCTTTCAAGTCTAAACAGTTTTCATACAGCATAGCTCTATGGCCAGCCAGCTGGAAGGAAGAAGGATGTCAGGGGAAAAAAAAAATCAAAACGCGGTGATAAAAGGGAGAAAGATCAAGTGTGGATAAAAGAGATCAGCTTATCCTTCTGACTAAAATCGAGTGACAGCCAAAGACAGAGGATATGAGCTGGGAAGGGTTAGAAGACAACAAAATGACTCTGAACTAGGAAAAAACCCTCAAAGTCAAAATGGACGCATTATAGGATGGATGGCAACTTGAACGACTCCAAATGGACTCGTAACGCGTCTGCTGTGTCTGCCGCATAAAAACAACATTTGCAAATTGGTTTTCATCTCATTTTTAAAGTTAAGCAGTTGCTGGAAGTTTTACTTTTACCCCTGTAGTCCTACTTCCTGTTTGATTATCCAGTAATTTTGAGGTGTGCAGATTCAAAACAAAATAAGTATTAAGCTAGTGAGTATGACAGCACCGAGTCTGTCCGGTATGAAAGCCAGGTATACCAAACAGCAGCAGCTATCATTAGACAGTGAGTGTCGTGGGGAGCTTGGAAATGGAGTGCATCTAATCAGGGCAAAGGAAAGAGTCCCTTCCTCCAGCCTCCCAGAGGAGGCAGCTGTTCCCAGGCCCTCCACCACTTGTTCATTAATTACTGTGAATTAATGCTTTTCTGCCGCTGAGAATAAATAAAAAGATTGCGGCAAGGCCTCACTAATCAAGTGTGGCTTTTATTAAATACTGTCAAAATGTCAGCTGGTTGCGGCTCAATCGGAAGGGAGCAATCCGATCCAGATCCACTCAAATCAAACATGGTGTCTCGCTGTTTGGATCTAAATTGCCAACACCTGATTCACACGGCTTCCAGATGTATTGTCTTTGCCCGAAGAGAGTGGGGAGCAGTGGTTTATATCCGCAGCCAACCTTCGCTGAGGCTTTGAGTTAGTTCAGCCTCTCAGGAATCTACATCAAATAAAACTATTGACTTCCAGCGCTTGCAATGTTCCACTAGAGGAGCCCCTTTGTTTGGCCAGTTTTGTCTGTCTCCATCTAATCCAAGATGCTGGTGACTCAGTCGTCCTGAGGCTCAGCCCATCAATATATTGCTGGGAAATGTGATTCATTGGTAGTGCTGCAAATAGTGATTATCTACTCTATTGATTCAGCCATCAATTATGGCTGAAATGAGGTTTTAGTCCATAAATTAAAAACATTAAATCAAATAAGAAGCCCTTCCCGCTCAAGTGGAAAAAACAGACATTTTATACTAATATTAAAAAACAGAAAGGATGAGCTCACCGTGCTGGAGACGCTTAAAAACAATGATTTTGTTTTTATTCTACAAAGCTCCTGGCGCACAGTTGCTGTGCTGATGTTAATGCCAGTTACCGAGAGCAATCCTGCTCAGTAACTTTAAGAGGTCTGTCACGTCGTAGCTCAGTTTCTTACTTGTTGTACTGGTGACGTCCCACTACAGCAGTGTTTCCCAACCTTTTGGAGCCAGGGCACATGTTTCACATTAGAAAAATCACACGGCACACCACCAAACAAAAATATCACAAAAAGCATATTGATCATGTTTCCCTGCGCACCGGGTATAGCGGAATTGCCTTGGTTTGTCACCAGTATACCTTTTGTTGCTTTCTTCTGGCCACTACTCATTCTAGGGCCTTCATCAGTTTTCTCCAGGACCAGGTCAGACTGACTACTTTTTCTTTACAAATATTTATCTATTGTTATTATGCGCTGCGTCGTCTCACTCTCACAATGACTATTATGTTGTTTCTTATTCGTCGTCTTCTTTTTTAGTGGCAGTTGGCAACCCATTTAATTAGAGCTGGTAGTTGTACTGCCCTCTAGTGGAAAAGAATGTAACTGTACTCACGCCGGTCGCTTAAGAGTACCAATCAGGTGGAACCAGATAATCTTCCTTGGCACACCTGATCATTTCTCACGGCACACCTATGTGCACCTGCGGCACAGGGGTTGGGGAACACTGAATTACAGCATCAAATTCATCCAATTCAGTGAGCTCTAAAAACGACCCCTTCTTTCACAAATGTTTGTAAAGGCAGAACCTTTAGGTGCTTGATTTTACACACCTGCCGCAACAGAAACAACAGTTTTATTTACGGGCTGCGCCAGCACAGATAATTTGAATAAATTAATGGGATTTTTTCCACATAATTTCAGATTTTTTCCAACAACACAGTAAAATGTCTGCATGTGTTTGTTTTTGATTTTGAAAAATCATCTTTTTAAAAAAAAAATTAAATAACAAAATAAAATTTAAATAACAATAAATAAAGACAAAAATACTGAAAATGTGTAGGCTGAGCCTGAGCGTAATAAAACTTCTGTTTTCCATAAAACACTAACGGGCAGCCTTCAGTACCAGGTTCAACTGACAAAACAGCCAAAGAAGAAAGAAAAAAGCTACAAATGTTTGACATGCCACAGTTATTAAAAAGGGCTGAAATATATACACAGTCCTTGCACTGTTCAATATCTGCTTCCTTCTTTTTCTTCAGGTCTAAAAATGTATTTCCTTACCTGAGCGACAGTCCATACATCAAGGGACACAAATATCACCACCTTGGTTACTGCGGCTTTTTAAAAAACATGCGTCTGTCAGCGTTTCTCTTTCTGGCCCGCACGCTCGAGTGGTCTGTGTGGCTCTGTGTTTGTGAGGAACAATAACGCCAATTAGTCTTTCTAAGATTAGTGTTCATTAGCCAGCACAGGCTACAGGTCATAGCAAACACTTCAGAATATTAAACTGAATGAGCCTGCTTTGTTAGCAGAAGGCTACGCTATTCACTACTTTTCACCCTCTTCTTTTAACACCGGTCTCTCTAAAGACTCGTTCTATTGTCTGATCGTCCGAGTTAAAATTCCAAAGCACAAAGAACATGAGGACGGGAAGCGGATGAGGATAAATCAGACAGCAGCTCAGCTGATGAGAACAAACGAGAGGCCCGGTAATTCAATGTGAGAATGACACATCACATCCAAACACAGTCAATAATACAGAGCTGTTCAAACAGATGGGAGAAGGAACAGCTGTGTGTTTTAATTGGTCACACATGCTATATCAAGCACGCAGCCCATCTAAAACTGAAGAATGCTTCTCTTCGTTCAGTCTCCTCCACGATAACTTGGAAGGATTGTTCGCCACAAGGACAAAAACAAACAGCGACTGTACTCGATGTTCACCCTCTGTGCACACTGAGAGAACAATACCTGGTTCTTGTTTTGGGCTGGGAAGTAATCTGTCTTTGTGCCATAAAACAATCCAGCAGATTTACCACCAAAAGTAACTGCGTGCCACCGACCTGGATTTTACAGCTGCAGCGGCTGCTATAAAAATACAGCATAATCCGGTGAGAGTATCTGAGCACTGTAATGCAACGTAGGCAACAAGTGAATGGAATTTCTTTAATGAAATGCTATTAATGTTTCCTATTGACGTTTTTCATTTACATTGTAGTTAATCATTAATTAAGAGGCACTTTATGTTAGATTAATATATTTATCATGACTTCCTGGCTGCCTGGTAAACTGATGACACTGAGAGGAAGCACAAACATCTTCAGACATCGCTATGATGAAGGTGAATTAGTTGTTCGGCAAATAAATGATCTTTTCTAGCTTTACTGCTGTTTTTTAAATTATGTTTTCTGTAGTAATCTGAACATTTGTTGTGTGTGGCCATTTATTGTTTGCTGTAATTTTACATATTTAGGCTATTTTACGCTTTGCAGTCATAACGTTATGGCTTTAATTTAAGAAATATGTTGAACTGCTTCTTTATTTTTAAAAGACATTATCGGCTTACAAGCACACATTGTACTTTTGAAAATGTTTCAGTTGATTGAATTCTACTTTCAAGACTGTATTTAAACATAAATGCACACACACACAGGGCGCTGGGACACTACACTAAAGAGAAGTTCCTTGAAGAGCAAATCCGGTCTTTAAGTATGACGTCATTAGCCGTTTCCGGGTCCAAACTCCGCTTCAGGTCCCAATGTCAAACAATCGCTGCGGCATCACTGAGAGTTACAAACCCTCCAAAATCCTTTCTTTCTTTATTAAAATGATCAGCGTTGCCGCTTTACCAGGTGTAACACTTAAGTTTCACATTCAGGCATCCATGAAAACAGAATTTATGAAGTTTAACAGAGTTAGAAGTTAGCAGGAAGTTAGCTTGCTAGTTTCCACCTAAACAGGATGTAGCATGTTCTGACAGAGATTTCTGAAAAATTCAAACGTACAGCTCTGCTATCACTTCCAACATAAATGAAGACAGAAAACTAAACAGCAGTGACGTTTGTAGGGTTACTGAAGTTGGACTAGCTGGTATATAATGATGTGCTACGTGGTGGCTAGCTAGCAGCTATGTTAGCATAACATAAACAGAGAAGCTGGAGGATGAACACTAACTTTTTTCCACTCGATAAAAGTTAACGTGAGGCAGTCACATGGCAGGATGCTGTAAACAGACCAAACTATAGTCAGGAGAACAACTGAGATAATCCATCCACAATACGAGGTTAGTCATTAATATACTGCTGCATGGGCTGTAGTTACATCGTAAGGTTTTAAAAACTGAGCTTTAAAATGAACAGTGGTGATAAAAACCGAGAGGGGCTGACAGTGATCACTGACTGTTTTTAGGGGCTTGTTCAGATTAAATAGAACAAGATACAAAACATGTTAAAAACACAACAACCTTAATAAACACAGAGTAGTTTGGACCTAGAAGCAGGGTTTATATGTCATTATTTAAAAACCGGATACAGGAGTGTTGTTGTTTTTTTTCCAATTTAATTTACAATTATAGTTTCAGGGGAACAGGGATGAAACAACACATGCATTTGTTCAGTCAATACAACATGAGTTGTTATTGACTTTTTTTACTGAAAAAATAATGATGTTTGATAAACTGAACAAACTTTTGAGTCATAAATCAGTAAACTTGTTTTATTATCCTCTTTCTAAAGCATAGTTTTATGTTAAAATTACAGTATAGCAGAGGACGAAGTGATCAGCCTGTTCTGCATAATCAAATGCTCCCCAAAAATTAATATGTATGATCCAGTTGACAAACTGTTCTCAACTGAGCCAGCAGGATGTGCGGAAGTTGCCAAGACACCAGGTTTACTTGGCCGACATTTAGCCTAATATCACTCAAGTCGATCATTATGAATATTTCTAATGAGGAGTAAAATGTGTAACACGGAAATCTGAGACAGGATATTTGTGTTTGTGTTTTGGCTCAATCTAATTTTACTTTTGTGTGCTACACTTGTTGTCTTGTATAGTCTTATACATTTACAGTAAAGCATTCATATCATTCTTAAAAGTTTATTTATTTATTTATTACTCGTCGTGCCCAGTATTTACAGCAAGGCTTATGTCCCCAATCACTGTGCTGGGTTTTCTAGCAGACTTACTTCCTGCTTCTTTATGGCGATAACTGTAGAGTATCCAGTGATACACAGGCAAAAATCACTTTGAAGTAGCCTTGGTTACTTTGACAGTTTGGTCGGCTGATAGTAAATTGCTTAAAGCTCACCGCAAACAAAGCATTATGCAAAACGCATGCAATTAATCACGGAGAGGGCGGTTCATATTTTTTATGATTATTAATGGCCTTTGCCACGCTGTGGGGTCATCTCACCTCCCTGAAATATTTACATCATAAACAGCATGAATTATGGGGGTTGCGGGAAGGGCGCTGCTTTAAAATACAGTTTCCTTTATTTTCATCACGCTGTGGCGGTCAGGAAGTAGCCATCCGCAGAGCTCCGTATGGAAATGAGATGCTGCCTCCGGTCACGTGGCGCCTGAAGGACATTGTTAGGATTCAAATTTCCCGTTGGTCAGTCAGCTGTTGTGCGAGAAGTGAAGAAAGTAGTTTTCAGCTCATTAGCCAGAGATCAATATGGTAATGTGAAGAAGAGCGATTGAGAGGTAATTCAAATCGAAAAAAATATGATTTTTTAATATATTTTGTGAATAACACAAAAGACGCTGGAGGATTTCTTTTCACACCACTGGACCCTTTTGACCTCTTACATCTTCTAACTTTCACATTGTGAAACACAGAAGAAAAAACACGTTCAGAAAGTCGGTAGAAACTGTTTAGAAATGATGTCGGTAGCTTATATACCTTCAGGCTGCAAGAAATTATACAGCTGAAGACCGATTTCTGTGCTTGTCCGGAGAGCATTTAGTATCTTTTGTGTAGAAAGTTTGCTGAACGGTGCACGACGGCGAACCTGGAAGTTTCTGGACGGCTTTGTGTAGAACTCACAAAGTCAAGAGAGGAAACTAAACACATACAGAGCGATGCGAGCAAAGCCAGCGCGCTTGTGGAACTGCTAAATAATCATTTTCATGTATAAATGTCAAAACATGTTTTATTTATATTTATCCCATATGCCAATACATTCTGCTAAAGTACTACATTACAAAGTGCATGTAAATTGGACAAAATTAATGCTTCAGTGTCTGCCCCTGCTATTTGTACAACACTTTACACTCGAAAGGTGGACTACTAATCGCAAAATTGAATATGCACTGTGATAATGTTTAAAACATGGGGGGAAGTGCGGGATTATGTTAAAATGTTTTCTCTTTTTTAATTGAAATTTTATTCAAATTTTCCCCGAACTCTGTAATAAACTTCTGGCTGTTCAGTCAGTCTTCTGGCATTATTGGCTCATTTTCTGATGGCCTTATCAATGCAGTTTTTATTATTATTGTCATGGCTATTACTGGTTAAGCAGATCTTTAGTCTGGTTGCCTGGTTAGTGGATGTCTTTAGCGTGTCAAACACTGTCAATGATTCTAGTTTTTAACACAGCATTAAATGAATATGGTATTTAGCACTTTATGCATCGGCTATGAATAATCAAAATATTGTCTAAGCTAGAAAGAAGTCATGCCTTAACCTTTCCAAAAAAACTACAATAACATATTAACCATGCTGTCGTTATAGTTGGAGAACATTACGTTGTAGAGAAAGGCGATTTTCTTTAAAAAAATGGTGTTGAAAGCCAAAGTTGGCATAAATCTCAGCTTTAGTGCCTAAATGTGAAACCATATTTTATCCTTTTTGTCATTTTCTCTGCTAAATAATACATAAAGCAGAACAACAGAAGAAAAGCTTAACTGAGTCGAGTCCAATCAATTTTATGTATAAACCCATTCGTCACAAATCAAACGTTTCCCTCACAGGCCTTCGAAATGTGTACAGCAAACGACATCCTCTAACAGCTCCCATTAACGGCCAAAATAGAAAGATGGATGCAAACTGCAACTTGAATGGTTGGCAGAGACCTACAGCCGTGAGGTGGGATTTCCAGTTTGAAAAATGATCTCTTGTTGTTGTTCATTCAATATTCATGTATTTAGTGGGTTTTAATGAACACATTCCCCCAGGAGCGTTGGTGAGTTTAATGGATATGGATGAAACCAAGTTACACTGACATAAGTACTCGTGCTGCCGCACTTTGAGTTTTTTAGGAGCAATGTTTGCTTTGCTCCTGCTAACATTTGTTAGATTTTTCCAATGGAAAGGATTGTGAGGGGTTCTGTTTGAAACGTGTATGACTGTTAAACTGTGTTTGAGGAAAACAAATGGAAGAAATGCTAAATGAGAGAGAGAGTATAAAGTAGATATGGTAAGTAACTGTTTCCCCCATAAAGACGGCGTTCGACAACCTCCGCTCCTCTTTGAATGATGAGTTTTGACACCTCTGTAAACATCAATAAAGATGTGGTTTGACGACCATTAGAGAAAGTTTTGGTTTTTGCGAGGGTAGCTGCACAGACAGCTGAAACCACCCACACTAACTTCAGATGCAATCCCAGTCATTTTGTTGTAGAAGCAGGCCTGAAATATGGCAGAAAGTGCTCAGTTAAGAAAAGGGAATCAAGAGTTTAAAATGATTTAAAATGACATCCAGAGTTCAGCTCTCTAACTCATGTGTGCCGTGGAAGATTATCTGGTTTCGCCTGATTAGCACTCTTAGTCAGCGGTCCCCAACCCCCGGGCCACGGCCCGATACCGGTACGTGAGCCGTTTGGTTCCGGGCTGCAAGAGTTGAGGCTCTGAAATTTATGGTTTTCAGAGGTTTTATTGTTTTTTTATCTTTTTAATCGTTTTTATCGTTAACTCAGTTTCCCTGGGTCTTTTCCCATCTGTTACGAATAAATCTTATTTTTTTTTGGTACCGGTACTGGTTTTATTTTGTTGTATTTATCAGCAACATCTTAAAGGCCAGGCCGTGAAAATATTGGTCCGTGGTGCAAAAAAGGTTGGGGACCGCTGATCTAAGCGACCGGCGTGAGTAACGGGCAGAACAATTACATTATCTTCCACTAGAGGGCAGTACAACTACCAGCTCTAATTAAATGGATTGCCAACTGCCACTAAAATAGAAGAAGACGAAGAAGAAATGACATAATAGTCATGCTGGAAGCGAGACGACGCAGCGCGTACAGCAAAAAATAAATACTTGAAAAGAAAAAGTAGTCAGTCTGACCTGGTCCTGGAGAAAACTCTGACCCAGATGAAGGCCCTAGCATGAGTAGTGGTCAGAAGAAAGCAAAGAAGGTATACTGGGGACAAACCGATCCAATTCCGCTATGCCTGGGATTCGTTTGGTGGTCTGATTTTTCTAATAATAATAATAATAATAATAATAATAATAATAATAATGTTATTCTAATGTGAATATGCACCGTGGCTTCAAAAGGTTGGTAAACACTGCTCTAATTAATCCATAAATCAGTAACTTTGTTACATTCTTTGTTACATTCTTGTTACATTCTTTTGGGTTCACTGATGCTTATTTTTCCAGTTTTGCAAAGCACAGGAGAAATGATGTCATCGTCGCCACATAAAAAAGGGAGGGTGTGGGGCAAAAGTCAACTTCTAGAAACAAAAATTTAAGGCCTGATGTCACCACAGGTATAGAGTGAAGCACAGTCCTTCTTAGAACTGCTGAAGCAAACCCGTCAGTGTATAAGCCGTCATTAGCTCATGTGGAGAAAAATCCAAGTCATATTTTTTGTCTTTCAAGCGCTGTTCAGACACACAATATCTGCATTTACGCATTCGTGTCAGCATGAATCCAAGCACAAAGTTTAAATAGCCTGGACGCGATTCTTTACAATGCTATTCAATCAAATCAAACCCATCCTCTCAGTCGCTTTTTGTTCTATTCTATTCCTTTTGATTGTCTGTAAATGCTGCTGCTGCTTTGTGCACAACCGCAGCTAGTTCCGGGAGAAGGGAAATCGTCCTTGGAGCGGATCATCAGGAGAGAGAAAGAGCGAGGATGCCTCCACCTCCTGTTGTTTGTCCGGGATGCCAAGCTCACGCTCAGCATGCCAGGCCCCATGCGGGCGCCCAGGCCGGCCGGAAAAGACAGAGCTCTTGGAAGACTCGGGTCTGGTCAGAGCCAACACGACGCTCGTGCCAGGCAGAGCAACTGTGGCCAGCGTCTGCTAGTGCATCTCTCCCCTTTACCCGTCAGCACACGGCAGACCTCAGGAGAAAGGATGCGACCATCAGGGGACCGCTAGTCCATCCGGGCAGAGCTGGAGGACAGACCCCATGTGGCGGGGAGTGGGAGGTTTGGAGCTGTTACACGAGAAACAGCTAGCAGCCTGCTATCTTGTTTCTGTTTCTTCCTGATGATGTCTAATTTAAGCCAAAGCTTCGCCATTGCCTGTAAAAGTGCATTTGAGGCCAAAACGTGAAATAATGCACCAAAGTTGATCACTCTTCTCGCTGGTGGCAGTGTTCTCAGAGCTAAGGTCACATTTTTCATCAAATCTCACTCCTGTCTATCAAGATATGCATTGTTTATGACATCTTTCTGTCACTTTGACGCTGAGGTATCTGTGGAATCTCAGTGTGGTTATTGGATAATATGAGTAATTGTAATGGCTCTTTTTAAAATGGAGAAAGTCACATTTTGTAATGTGCACAACAGTGGTGGAAGAAAAGAGCTAAAAGTTTAAAGTTTGAACAATTTTAAATGTTTTATAGACTTTACCGAACATCTCTGTACTGATTCTTTAATGCAGAATCGTGATAACAATATTTGCAAATTCAGCCTTTGTATATCAGTGACCAATATTTTTTTTTTGCTTTGTTATCAAACCTTACAAATATTTTTTTATGTTCAAGGTTCGTTTTTAGTATTAAAAGGTCAAAACAAGACAACAAACATGAAGTGATTAAAAAATATTTTAGCATCAATTACTGATGATATTTCTATGAACATAGGCTCTGTTATTGGCCCTAAAGTTCACCCCTAGTTTTTACTACAGGCTACTGCTAAAATACCCAACATGCAGTTTGTATTAAAGGTTGTCTGACCTTTACTGAGTTTTATAACACAAGTAACCGGGAACAACAGGTAACAAGTCAAAGAGACGTTCAGTGTTTTGTTGTACATCTGTTTTTTCTTTCATCACACTGGGAGGTGGAGAGAAAAGGAGCTGATGCAACCGAGCCTAAGAAATTCTGATATTGTTCAACACAAATACATTAAAGGTGCGCACCGTCTACCGAGGATGCCTTTAAAGTATGCACACATTTATATTTCTATCATGGAGTCTATCTTGTGGATGATGAGAGTGCTGCAGCTTTTGTGCCAGAGGAAAAAAACATGAGGATGTGTGACACATGAAAACTAGCCACTTGTTTTGCTGCTGCTCTGAATTCTGAATTAATGTGCGTTTCTGAGGAAATGCTGACGAGAACGGGAGTTAACAGAGCTTGTACGCAATCGCTCTTTCTGCAGCCGGTTGAAGCGACCGATCGTCTCAGCAGGACTTGCATGATATCTCAGCTGTGACCTGACTGGCAAAACCAGAGGACTGTAAAGCAACAGGCGAATGTGGCAGTCATCCAGCGCGAGGGCTGAAAATTAAGTTCCTGGTTGACACGCAGCACGAGTTTGATCTGTTTCACCTGCTATTTCTGCTGTTTGTTTTATTTTAATGCCTCCATGCTGCCAGTCAGATAAGACCTTTGCCACTGAAGCTGTGACAGTACATCTGAAGCAGATCGGGTCGCCACACTGGTTTTGAATGATAATACTGCAGCGTCGTGTTTCACATCGATTCATTTTCAAAGAGAGTCGGTATTATTTTTTATTGATCGGCCTTTCTTTATAAACAAAGATGATATATAGGCTTAGTAATAGCGGGATTAAATTACATGGCCCGAAAATAAGCTGGATCGATAAGAAAAGTAATTTAGCACAATTCGGTTCAATTTGTTTGAGGAATCCTGCGCGCCCGAGTTAGCAGGTGAGGTGAAATGCCACAGACGGGACTGAGCCATCACTACAGACTTTGACTGTTTCCACCTTTTACATCATTTTTTCTTCCACGTTATCGGTGCAATCCGACGGCAGAAAGTTTGTCGACTTTGACTAGTCGACAGAAAAGTACTGTTTCTGCAGGAATGTTGTATCACTTAACAGACAGTTGCAGCTGTTGATGAAACCCTCACATCATCATGTTCCGAGTGTGGGAGGATTGAAATTAACATAACAGAAGAGCAGAAACAGATTCTCCGTGGCGTCTAAACACATACTAACCAGGTGTATATGAATGCCGCGAGAACGAGCCGCTCTCCCCCTCCCCTGTCAGCGCGGCTAAACCAAATGCTGCCGCTCTCATTTGGGGCATTTGTTTGCCTGTGTGAGAAATAATGGCGGCGGGAGCAGGTGGAATATTGCTTCGGCAGCTAACCCATATGGATCGGAAAAGCCGCTTGCCAAGTCTAAACTCCACTTTTACAGGCACATCTGGAGCAGAATCTCCATATTAATTGCCAGTTAATGTGTTTACACACAACGAGGATTAATCCCTGAGAGAAGTTGCTTGACCCAGGTCACGCGGTCGGCGGGAGGGCGGTGTTTCGGGTTGAAAAGCAGCGGGGAGAGGTATGGCGCCAAATGTGCGGACAAAGGCACGTGCGTAAGATAATTCTATTCCAGCAGAAAGCCATCTGTCATGTGTAGCCTTTCTGTTATGTTGAGAGCATTTATGTCAATATCCTCCGATGGCTTCGAACAGCAGTAAAAGTTCACGCGGGGATTTATGAGGCTGTGATCACATGAGACGCTTTGTTGAACACACCTGCATTTTTGTTGTTTACTTTGGTTGTTTGGTTACAGCAGACAGAGGGTGGGCGGTGTTTAAGGATTTAGGGGCCCCGGAGCTGGACAGAAGCCCTGGAACACGGAAGGGATGACTGATATTTATCGCATTAGAGCTCCTTGCTGTGCTGCTTTCACCGAAGGCAGAACCAAAAAGCATTTGTGTGCGTGTGCATCTGACTTTATTAACTAGACCCTGAGAAAGAAACTCTAAAACAATCCAAGCAATAGTTTTGGTGATCGTAAATATGTAATTGCCACTCCCTTTTTGGTGATTGAGTATGGGGGGAAAAGGGGCAAGGAGCCATTGTGCGCCACATTATAAAAGTTTAATGTGTGGAAATATGGTCTCTTTTTTTCTATATATGCATATCTATCTTTATAAGAATTTCAAAGTAGGGCTATTTCCCATTCCGCCTACAGCTTTAATGAAATAAATACAAATAAAGCCCAAAATTCCAAAAAGAGAGGATGTGCAATTTAATCCACAAAGTAATTCTTTCATATACATCAGGCGACACCTGAGCTGTCATCTCCCTCTCCTCATCCTCGAGATAGCCTCGGGTCTCTGAGGGTTTGGCTTAGCACGACCTCCTAATGAGAGATTTACTGTATGAAGATAATTATGGGGGGAAGCAACATCTCGCTCAGGCCCACTGATTAAGATAAGAGCACTTGGGTGCATATTCAAGCGGCACCCTCCTCCTCCTGACCTGTCACTCTGCCGAGGCTCTATTGGTCACAGACAATCAGCTGGAAAAACACCGAGGGCATGCCTATACGCATGGCGAGTGCAGACGCTCGGAAGCAAACAGAGCTGCACGCGCATTTTAGACTGCACCGGGAAGGACAAAAACAACGCAGAGCACACCGTGATATCGCTGCCATTTTATAAATCAGCCACCTGGGCGATTAAGGGAAAAATGAGTGAACAGAATCAGAAACGCGTGCTCTTGTTTATTGCTTTAGAGACTTAGCTGGCAAGGAGGCAACCATCGTGTGATGATGAGAGTGGCCCCTCTGGAGACGGCATTCGCACACTGGCAGAGGAGCTAATACAGACTTTCATTAGGATGCACACTTCAACACACTGTCATAGTATTTACAGTCTCACACTGGGGAAACAAATAAACTGCGTGATTAACAAGTTTTCCTGATGCCTGGCGCTTCGCTGTGTGCGCATTGGAGTGCCACCTCGCCGACTTAATGATTCTTAATGGTTTCTTAATGACTTCTTAATGACTTCATCAGGAAGATCCTGCAACAGCACATTCTGACAAGCGGGAGCCTCCCCTTGAGACCCAGGATCACACCGAAGCACTAACCCCTCTTCGGCTTTCTGCTAAAACAACACACACTTTAAATCTGCTTATCTGAGACGGCATCTTCGACTCGGGTGACGCGAGCTTTTGATCCGTGGTTAACTGTAGGCCTATGTGATACAATTTGATATGAAAGCGTGCGAGCTGATGTGTGGAAATGCACTAAAAGGCGAAAAGGGATGTCCAACTAGGTTGTGGGCAAATGCAGTCACATCAAACTAATCTCAGAACATTGGAGTGACATCTAGTGTTGTGTAACCAGAATTAAACTGCATTGTGCGAGGGTATCTAGGAAACCCATTTGGTAGCATTCGGTGTAAAGCTGCGACTGTGATGCAACACTGGGGGAAGCGGGAAGAAAACAAAAGGAACAGGAAATTCTCCAATTCCTAGAGATCCCAGTAATTGCAGAATTTCATTACTGCGGGACGTGCGGCGAGATGACACTCAACACTCCAGAGAGAGAAACAAGCAGCGTGTTGTTGAGCTGGTAACAAAGTGTGGTCAGCAGCAAAAAATTCCTCCAAGCATTTAATGACATAGAATTTTCTGGGTCACCTCAATGTCACCGAGCAACAAATAGTTTGGAGTGTGAAGTACATAGTGCCGGCCATCACAGATTGCCATGTCACTCTCAGCCAAGGAACACCAGTAAAGCCTCCAAATTACCACTACGCCTCTGAGTTTGGTGCTCAGAGCTCCCTCCATCGAAACCACGTTCAACAAGATCAAAAGTGTCATTCTAGTTTTTTAAAAGTCTTTTTTTTTTTTAATAAAACAAAAAGCTAAAAAGCTATTATGGTAATTGTGATAATCAGTGTTTGTGAAAAAGGATATAAAAATAAGAAGAAAGTCCATATACTGCACGCACACACACATATACACACACACACACACCACAACTGGTTAACAAATTGTATTAGCAGAGAAGCTTGACTGCATGGCAAATTACATCGCCCTGATGGATGTCCTCTTTACGGGTTGTAGAAGCAGGCTGAGGGGCCGTGGAGAGAGGATGAGGCTCTAGCCAAACACTCATAAAATGATGCATAGCCGGCCATGTGTCACCTATTGGCACAGGCTCGGCTATCTCGCCCAGATACCAATGCCCAAAACACAGAGAGACACTTGCTCCACTTAATCCATGGCAATCAGGAAGAAATGTGATTCAAATATTCCTCTTCCACTCCAGAAATGAATACATCAAGACCGTTTTAACCCCTCAAGTTCAGTTTTCTCTTCCTAAATTTACAAAAAAAAGTTTCCTAAAAAAAAACAAAAAGTGTGTAATTTGGTAGTAATTATAGGTCAAAGTCTAAAGCAGTGCTACTGCAGCTCACCAAGTGCCGAAGGGGGCACCAAAACAGGCTAATGATCATCAATCATAATAATCATAATGATGAATTATTTAAATTCAAGATGAAGCGCAACTTCAATAGGCACAACTAGACCATTATACCAAGAACAAGACATACATAATTCATTGAAATAATGAAATAAATTATAGCCCCCCCCCCCCAACAATCTCCCTGTGGTTTATGCCCATCCTGCTGCCAGCTATCATGACACACACACACACACACACACACACGGAGGTTGTTGGTTAGACTCAAAAACAATGTAACCCAGTTTAGACAAACAGCACGTTTTTGCTTTTAGTTGTTTGTGTTTTCTTTTGTCTGAGATTATTAATGACATGCAGCCTCTCGCCTTTAGCAGCAGGATCCACAGGTGAGTCTCCCCAGCATGAAGGTTTCGAGCTCTTACAAGAACAATACCTGTATTTGTTCCTGACACAGAACCTTGGCTAAATCACCTTTCTACACCTCAGACGTTTGGGCCACACAGCAGCCATCCTGAGGTTGAGTTCTAAGCTCTGTCACATTTGTCTACATATCCTCCCGAACACTGAGAACCAAAACAAGTAAATAATTAATGAGTATTTACTCTCAGCTCACTCAAACTAGAGTGAATGCAGGCAGGCGACCTCCTCGCAACTCGGAAACAAAGAGTTTGGTGTCGGAGACCGACTTCGCAGGGCACCTGTTGAGAGGCAACGTCTCGCCATACAGTTGCGGTCCGACTCGGACTGACTGCAGTCGCTCTCAGACAGACTGGTCATCCAAATTAAATTAAATGCAAACAGATTGTGAAAATCAGCCGGAATCAGGCTGCCGCTGAGCGCAACTCGTCTGGATTCGTCTCTTCGCGATAGGGACTCTACTCTGGTTCTATTCTTATATAAAAGCCAGCTTGCTGAGTGCATATGTGAATCTCCATCCTTGCAGGAGCTCTGACACTGTTAGTGGAGGGATTTCTGTTTCAGATCTGAGACTCTAAATGCACACTGAGTGCAAGCAGTTAATGTGAATTTATGTGCATGTAGGCAGCAACACGTTCGCAACAGACAGCAATAGATTTTTGTGAACTTTGCTGATTTATCAGAGTTAATTACCTCACTAACTGCAAAATGACAGCAGACTGACTCAATAAGTCTCTGGCTTATTGTTGTTTTATTGCCGTCTTCATGCAGCAAAGTCTTTTTAGAGATGCTGCGGGTGGTCACAGACCTACTCTTCAAAACAACAAGATCACCTTTTGCAAGTTCCCTGCACATGGTCCTTGGTGTGACTCTAGCCATTTATCAAGCTGTTTATCAATTTGCAATCATCACTATTTACACCATTAATGTCTCCAAAATGATCATCATGGATCATACATGATGATGGAGCCTTTTAAGCTGCAGCGCTGTTGAAAATGCGACTAATAAATGACCGTGACAGCTGTGTAAAATGAAATAAGGGTCATGTGTCAGATTTTCATAGCCTAGTATTTTCAATATATCTGATAGCAGCATGTCTAAGATGAGTAAGAAACTATTACGTGCTTAACATTTTTTTTTTAACCATAAGATATACGTGTAATTTATATTTTGATTTTGTTATGTAACTGGTCAGGCTTAATTTCTGGTCTGGTCAGACCTAGTCTAGCATAACAAGTTTATCTATCTATCTATCTCTATATATCTCTATATCTCTATCTCTCTCTCTATATATATATATATCTCTATATCTCTCTCTCTATATATATATATATATCTCTATATCTCTCTCTCTATATATATATATATATCTCTATATCTCTCTCTCTATATATATATATATATATATATATATATATATATATATATATATATATATATATATATATATATATATATATATATATATATATATATATATATATATATATATATATCTTCAGTTCAGTTCAGTTCAGTTCATTTTTATTTCAAACATTTCAAACATGTGCCTTCACAATCATTACAAAACATCACTCCATCATTTGTTCGAAAAGGAGTAGGCCGAAGTATTTACTTATTTGTCCCTACTCCCTCAAGTTTTACCTCTCATTCATTTAATTTTTTTTTTGTCTTAAATTAAACAAACAACATATGAAACATATAAACATATGAAGTAAAACAAAACATAACATACATAAATCAAAAACAAGAAATTAGCAAGCCCCACCACAGTATAGTTTCTTTCATATGAAAAATACAGAATGTGTATATTTGCAGATACACAAGTTATGGAAAAACAACAAACCAAAACAAAACAAAAAAAACAAAAAAACAACCAAAAAAGAACCGCAACACCATTACCAGCAACATTACCGTCCTGGGTTAACCCCGTTTTCTTCATTCTTATACTTATTTAAAATTAGGTTTTTATATTTTACTTTAAACTGTTTTATGTTTTGACTGTCTTTTATTTCTTCTGTTAGACTGTTCCATAATTTAACTCCTGCAATTGAGATTGACATAGTTCTTAAAGTTGTTCTAGCACTTTGTATTTTTAAATTCCATTTCCCTCTTAAGTTATACCCACCTTCTCTTTCTATGAACAATTTACAGATTTCTTTGGGAAGCAATTTATTTCTGACTTTATACATTATTTGCGCTGTTTTAAGCTTCACCAAGTCTTGGAATTTAATAGCTTGCATTTTGACAAAGAGTGCATTTGTATGGTCCCTGTACCCTACATTATTTATTAATCTAATGGCCCTTTTCTGTATTATAGTTATTGTTTGTGTGTTACTTTTGTATGTGTTTCCCCAGACCTCTACACAGTAGCTCATATATGGCAGTAGTAAAGCACAGTATAAAATGTGCAGTGCTTTCTGATCCAACATATGCTTTGCTTTTCCCAGGACGGCAATGCCCCGTGCCAATTTCCCCCGAACATAAGTAATGTGTGGCTTCCAACAGAGCTTGTGGTCAATGATCACCCCAAGAAATTTTATTTCATTTACTCTTTCTAAATATACATTGTCAACACATATTTCTACTTCGATGTTTTTCTTTTGGTTTCCAAACAACATAAATTTGGTTTTATCGAGATTCAATGATATATATATATATATATATATATATATATATATATATATATATATATATATATATATATATATAGAGATATATAGATATATAGATATATAGATATATATATAGATATATAGATATATAGATATAGATATAGATATATATATAGATATATATTCCCTTTAAGATCTATAATGTCACTCGTTGTGCCTTTGCTATATGGCAGGGGTCTCTGCAGTGTTGCACTTATATGATATGACCTTCCTCTAGAGACCTGGGAAACATTCTGTATCAATTAGACCACCGAGGCGTTTGAGGAGTCTCGCTGTGGAGAGTGCAGAGAAGAAGCCTGTGACATGCCTCCGCTGTGACGATCGACCACTTCCTCTGAAGCATCCAAACAACGTTTTGAGAGAGAATTAGAGCGATAGAAACAGTGGAGGATTTACTGCCGGTGGGATTTACTCCTTGTTCCAATTTGCAGGGGGATTACTCATTTTCACCATTTATTTATTTTATTTCCAAATTCATTTCTACTTCACCTGAAGGAAAACAAAATATCGAGCCAAATGCATAAATAGTGTCAGAGTGAATAGATAATGACAGCAGGTCAAGTTGTGAGTGAGTCACGTCTTTCCTCCTGGAAGAAAGTGATTACTGTAACACAGAGCTGACAATCATGACCGAGATAATCCCATTTCTCACATGGAGCTCAAATTGTATTATGTCACATTGTGTTTTGCATATGCTATCAAAACCTGGATTTAGATATGAAAACTATCTGAAAAAAGTAAAAGTCTGAAGGAGGCGCGGAAAAAGAAAACATGCAGCCACAGGGCTGGCATGCAGGCATGTCACTTTGTCAAGCTGTTTTCTCAGAGAGCTTGATGGCTTCTCAAAGGCGGGAGGAAGAAAAAAGTGTTGCAAAGCATGGTATTCTCCAAGACGAACAGATGGCAGAGCCTAAGTGTGGAGATTTGTTTTATATCTCTATCCCATGTTGCTGCGCAGTAGATGTGGGCTTCCGTTTTCTTTTCCTCCTTCTTCAAATGTTATCTTACAGGATAACGGACACACGCAATGTTTAAGCTAATGAGGAGTGGGTGTTGCTTTGTCTTTCTCTTTATGTCGTCCCCTCTCTCCCACCAACACATCCTCTTGCTTTCCATTCTCCGTCAAACCCACGCTTGGAGCGGAAACCTATATGCCACACAATTATGCAACACAACTGGGAGTGCTGCTTGCAGACTGGGTGGCTGACTAAAAACACAGCAGACTGCAGAGTTTCTGCAGCTGCATTAACATCCTGTGAGTAACAGCGTTTAAAGGACACCAAACACTGTCCACTGCCAGATACGTCAGCAATTAGCAGATACGTGGCTCAGAAGTATGTATCCTGTACTTTTTATCCAGTGCCACTATCGGAACAAATATTCCACTTCAGTACAACGCAAGAAGATCTAGCAAGCCATTGGCTATTGTCTGCTGGCTTAGCCTCTGGCAATGATGCCAAATATTTTGGGGCTTCCGGTGTAGAAAGCAAATATCCCGAAAAAGACCTCACATCTGTCTACCTGCACGCAACCAACCCCACAATACTTGGACTAAAAACAGACTGCAAACAGAACTCTTGTTACTCGCCTACAGATATAAAGATGTTTAAAAATATGCATGTTAAACAATATTGTGTGCAACTTTAAAAGTGAGTTACCTGTCCACAGTACGCTGACATTATGCTATAAAATGATTAAAAAGGTTTTGACATATAACTGGAAAGTGTAACCACAGCAAAGATGTTGGCAGCTAGATTTGATATTTTTTATTCCTTCATTTTTTAAAGTGTACTTCCTGTAATCTACAACAATTGTTTCATACTGTAACAAATATCAAAGTATAGGGGTGGATAAATGATCTAGAAGTTACTGTAACACTGTCAGCTGTCTGTATAACTGCTATTTCAGCCTTCCTGTTGTAATTCCCATAAACACTTTATCATTGTAAATTATAGCAATGCACTGTAGTCACTCTGTGTGTCACCACCTCTGTGTCTCATTTTGTCACTACTTCTTGCACCACATGGTAAAAAAATTCAGCACAATGCATTTTTATCAGCCACCCTGAAGGTGAACACTGGCTGGATGTGACCACGCTACAGTGGTCTCAGTCAGGGTAGACCTTTGTTATGTTAGCTACATGTAAAATACTGGTGGCAGTCGGTGGTACCACTTAGCCTCCTAGTAGATCGTCGCATTGTTCTCATAGCATTCACAAGATTTTCAGCGAACTTGACCAGCGACCTCTGACCTTGAAGTCAAGGTCCCTGAGATTTCAACTCATCCAAGACTTTTAGTAGCTACACATGTGGCATCAATTTCAAGCTCCTAAGTTGTTTCGTTCTTGAGTTCTTGCATTTACAAACTTGTCAAACGTGTCTATGTCGCCTGCCCGGCAGCAACACGGCTGAGGGGTGAAAACATTCTCAGTTATTCAGTCACTGAATGCACCACACAATACTTCAAAATTAAGAATTTCAACTTAAACACCTTTGCACACATTAAATCCAGAGCTGTTCATAATCTGAGCAACAACTTGGTTTACTTAAATATTTAAACTGATCAATAATTTCACATTGTTTGCTAAATGAGGTAGTTTAGCAAACAATGGGAAAAATAATGGGAAAAAAGAGCTACAATAAAAGAGACAGAAGAAAATTAAAGTACTAAGAGTTCCGTATAAAATAAAAACCTGATTTTTTTTTAAATGTTTCTTAGCTGCAGGAAACAAGATTTAATGCACTTTGAGACGCCAGATGCAAAACTTAATTTTTGGTCAAAAATAACAAAAATAAGGTTCTTGCTGTTGGTGAGGGAGGTGATGTAATGACTGATGCTCTCAAGACCAAACACAGGAACCTCAGCTTTGCCAGGATTAACAGGGAGAAAATGTAAAAACATTCAGTTATTAATGGCTGTAAAGCATTCATCAAGGTTAGAGAGGCTGTTTATGTCGTTTATGCAAAAACTGCAATAAATGAACAATATTGGTAATTACCCAAAGCATTTTTTAATATCCATAATGGCTGATCCACCAGTATGCATTTCAAATTTACAATATTACAAAAAAGCAGAAAACATAGTACAACATATATATATATATATTTTAATTAAGATGCAAAATTACAGTTATTTCCTTACATCCTGCACTGAAAAATTTAATTTAAGTAGATGAATGTTATGCTTGATTAATTTCTGACGTCTCAGAGAAGTATAGAGCTTCAAAATTGGGTTTTAAAAATGCAAATTCAGCACATCATTCACCTAATAAACAGCAACATCGGTTTTTTGCTTTGTGTATATACTACATACATATATATTGAGAGAGAGAGAGAAAGAGGGATTCTCAGTTACAACAACAGTAGTTGAGGAATGACTGGAATAAATTGACCAGTGTTCTTTATAAGATGTTTTACAAGCAAATGGTAAATGCTTAATGTGTGTAAAGGTTAGAATTATAAATGTGACATTCTAAATGGCAGCACGGTGTCACCTAATACTGCTGCATTCATTTCAGAGTAGAGCTTAGCATGATGTACTTCCAGCAATCGACACCTAACCCAGGCGAGCTGCATTCGAGAGGTGGAGGATAAACCGGTTTGATTTGGGTAACAGCATGTTCTTCCCTCCTTATCTTACTCTAAACAAGGATCACAGCATTTTAATCCTTCTAATTATTTTGTTTAATAACGTGTACAGTAATGAGCAGTCTCAGTACGGCAACAGGGGACAATAACTGCAGACTCTGAACACTGTTACATTTTTCACTTATTATTGTTGACTTATTATATTTGACTTACATATTAAAGAGCGTCCTTGGAAACGGAAGAAATGCCTTTTGCTCTAATTTTTCCAATTTCTCCAAAGTGAATATGAGCTGGTTCATTTAGCTGTTTAGTCATAGCAACAGGAATTTACAATCACACCAAGGCTGCACCTGAAAGGCTTAATCAAAAATAAGACGATAATGAAAGCACTGCTAACAGCCACAATACCTCGTCCTCTAATGTCAACCTCAGGTGCGCAGACAATGTTTCGACCGGTTTAATCAAACTCAGAGTGTTGACTCCTTCGGTCTAGATCCTGAAGATAACACTTCTGAAAATCAGGAGCACCAATTGTACCAAACGCTCTTTCAATCTCTTTCCAGAAACCTTGAAAACTACTTGTTGGAAATGAACACGAAGCTCCCACAATTCAGCAAGTTTTCAGAGACGATCAAAACTGAAAACATAAATGGCGCTTGTGCTCAGCTTCATGTGTTGTTTGACTGTAGACGAGCCAGCGCTCAGTAAAAGTGACAGGAGATGTGAGGTGTTGTGACTCCTCACCTGCCACCAAAACCTCTACTCCGGCAGAATGACAAAACACAAGCCCTCAAATGCCCGCAGGACAACGTAACTACTTTTGAGTCAAACTTTAGTTCCACAGACTTGTCTCTTCCTATTCTGTGAAATCAATGTGATTGCAAACCAACTAAATATTAACATTAACGAAGAACACTTGTAAACATATACTAAAGACCAAAGCAGGAAGCCTGTGAGGCTCCAAACGCTACCAGAGCGAAAGAGGAAGAAGCCGAACACATTCCCCGCATCCTTCCACCCGGGAGATCAGCCTTTGCACCTGTGACCAGGTAAACTTTCCACACAGTCGTTAATGGACACAGCGGCTGTTGTTTACTGAAGACTCCCCGCAGAGGAGACTAGCTGACCCATGTCTGCAACCGGTGAGTGGTACAAATGGCAAACATCTCTTGGAGTCATTATTTATGCAGGAATGCCCTTGGGAGTCTTTGCACTTGTTTACACAGTCATGGCACAGTCCATTCATGACGGCTCCGAGTAAATGAGCCGCTTGCTACCAATTTGTCCTGGACGACGAAGCTTTGGGGCTCTACTACCCACGGTTACTTTGACGCCGGCGTGTGTGTGTGTGTGTGTGTGTCAGGGTATGGAAAAGAGGTTAACGCAGCACTGCTGTGCTGTTGGGAACCGACCCGGAACTACGGACACAAAAGTCCCAAGGGTATTAGGAAGCACAGTGTCACATTTGGAAATAAATGAGAGAAGGGTTTTTTTCAAGAAGAACGCCACGGACTTTCACCTTTGAAATGGGCTGTTTGTTTGCCCGAGGACGGGGACAGTGGTCAAAGTTAGTGAGCACCGCCTTTCACATAAAACCAGAACCAAGGCAGGAGTTTTATGGAGGTTGAACTCAAAGGCAAAGTAAAGAAAAAGTGAGTGCGGCACGATGTCGGGGAACCGGTGTAACTTTGCTTACAATAAAAGTGACAAGAGCGGTGTGTGCGTGGCAGAGATAGAGATAGGAATGGTGGTGTTACGTTATTTTTCTTTTAAAAGAAACTGTATTAAAACAGTCGTTTTAGCAGAAAGATGGCTTCCTTTGAGGTGTAGATACCTTCATATGTAGCTGCACTCAAGTACAACAAATGCGCAGATGTCCAGTCAAAGACATAAAACCATCAGTATCTGCGTTAAATTGTTATTTAAAACCACGGCTATGGGCTTAAAGTTTAGGCTGTTGTCTAATGATGTATACACACAAAAATAATACTGTGGACTAACAAGCACAAAGTTTTACATGTACTTAACCAAAGGCTAAATGAACCAGTTTAATGAAGCAAAGTGGAGGCATATTGTACTGATGACCTCATGCATTCTGCAGTAATGAGAAACCAACATAATCATTTTGTTCTCAAACTTTTTCCCGTGCTGTCACACGAAACAATTAAACAGAAAACCGTTAAACAGAACGCGACGTCAAAACGCGAACCTCCTCCGACTCTATTAATAACATAAAGGCATCAAACGCGGCTCAAACGTGTTCAAAAGCGTTTTTAAAGATGCTCCACCCCCGAGTGACGATGCGTGCGCGTTTTTACTTTGAGTCTAAATTTGCGTGCGTTCGATTTGTGGTTGAAAAAGACACAAAGAACCAAAGGGAACGAATTCAATTAAGCGTAAAGTACTGAAGGCTAAATGACTCCCCCTATAGTTCTCAGGATTTCATCCAGCGAAACAGCAAAAAGGGGAAGAAATGTGTTTAACAGGGAGGCAGAGCGGCTGAGAGAGAGAGAGGGGAAAGAAGCAATGGGATAATTTAACAAGCTTCCTCCTAAACCACTCCAAAACCTCCAGAGTTTAATTGCTGGGAGGCAACATTATCCCTAGCAACACTGTGTCTGTCTCTTGGCTGGGATTCGGTGGGTACCTGCTGTATCCACTCCCCGCACAATACAGCGCCCACTGAGCCATATAATCCTCTCAGGCCCTCCTCTTCTGGAGAACCACATTCAATCTCTTTGTGACACGGGAAAATCTCCTCTTCTCCATTTTTTGTCAAGGTACGTGCTTCAAATAAGTCCAATCAGTAGGTGCCGTTATGTGTGCACAATGCTACGGGGTGCCGCAGAGGAAGGGAAAACAGAAAGGAAGAGTTAAATAAAAAGACGTTTGATTTGCCGCTGTGAAATTTGGGGCTACTTTCCATTCCTCTGCGGAGCTCCCTGGAGCAGCCATATTTCTGTTTATGTTTAAATGTGAATCAGTCAGATGGGCTGTTGGGTTCCTGCTGAATCATCCCACTCTCCCCTCAGAAAGCAGGAGGTTACTTTTGAACCAGCTGCCTTGTAGGAGAAAACAAGAAACCGACGCCACTTTCTTCCCGACTCCTCTTTCAAGTTGCCCTTGAAAAGAAAATTACGACAACGCCTTTGATGCAACGCAGACATGCTTCGACATATTCACCATAAGTGCAGACACAAACTACATTATCATTCCAATGAGTTTGTTCGGATGTCTTTTAAGCGTCTGAGTATTGCACAAGCCGGCGAGAGAAAGGTTGTTTTGTTTTTTTAACAGAACATGGAAACGGTGGCTCATTACGCGAAATGGCAAAAGAAGAAAAATGGTTCTTCGCTGTCCACTGGCTTGTGACTTAAGTCAATATAGCACTTGGAGACCTGCGAGAGTGTTTTTAATGAAAACATGTGGTACGTAATGAGAAATTATAAAGGTGGCGTTCCGAAGAACATTTCTATGATTTATTAATTTTAACAAATGACGACCTTTACTTTCCAGATTTGGTTCCCCATGAGCAAATGTAACTTTAAGGCACAAACGCTCATTCTTTTTCCTTTATTGTATATTTTCTGATTAATTTCCAGATGATGACAGCGGCATATAATCCATTTTATGCCTAAATATAGCTTTGCATCTTTTGTTTGCTACACATGTGAAAATGTTGCATTTGTGTTCAAGAAATCATCCTACCTGTCAAAGAGGGTGGAGCTCGGAGGTGTCGGTAAGAGGAGAAATCACTTGTTGTTGCACAACAGAAGTCCACTCGTTATACCAGTCGCTTTCTGCAACAAAATAAACAGGCACAGTTAGATCTGGTGATCATTGGTAACATCCTTTATATTTGAGCCCATAAATGTAACTGAAGCTTGTGTAGAAATAATGCGTGTGCAGATGCTGCTCAGTTATTGTCCTTTTACTTTATATGGACCCATAACTAACCAGAGAAAGGTCAGAAAAGCTTAATTGCTCTGGGTGGAGTTAATTGCTTTGCTACCAGTTCGAATAAATAAACTAAAAGAAATTAATAAATAAATCATCACAGCTTTCCTATTCTGCCTTTGGCTCTCAGCCCCAAGACCAATGTACCCACTTAACATGAAAATATGAAACATGTAGCTGACTCTTTCCTCTTACAACTGTTTAAAGTCGCAGGTTTTTATTTAGAAAATTAATGGTAAATAATGTGGGATTGATATGTTGTTTACCTTCCTCTATCCCACGGACAACAAACAAAAGAGGGAATGACAAAGCGAGGCGTGCTCGTGATAATTTTGCAACATTTCTCTGAGCTCTGAGGATTCAGATGCACACACACTCGAGAAACAGAATATTTCCACATTTCCCCACAAACTTTCCTCACCAAATGATCGGCTGTAAAAAGAAGAAGAACGAGAGGTTGCTAAGGATGGGATAAAGTATCTGCACTCGGCATCTGCACGGACCGGCTGAACTTTAATGCAGCTGTTCGCATCCTTAAAAAGATCCAACGCTGCTGCAGGAAATAAGACAGTGAGGTGGAAGGTTAGCTTGTAATCCATAACACATAGTTGAGGGTGGCCACGCTGGCATCGATTCCTTGGGAAAATTGTAATGGGCCTTGGCTCGAGCAGCACAACCCAACAAATACAACCGCGAGGCTTCGGCTCATTTGTAGTCAGGCCACGGAGGTTGTTTCTGAAATGTTTGTCAAAAACGTGGTCAGCTGCTCAGCTCCCACTCGCTGCTCTGTTTTTGCAGAATTTGCAGCATGTGACGGCCGCAGCGCTAAGCCAACACGGCGAGCGTTTTAAGGAACGTTAGATGATATAAATTGTCAGTAATGAGGCACAGGGGACGGCATCCGTGACCTGAAGAGGTCGGCCATAACGTTCTGCCTCGCAGCTGAATAAAATGCATCCTGAGCGCAATTTAACAGCCTTAACATGAGCAGGTACATACGGAGAGACAAGCGGAGGTCCGAGAGGGCGCTGCGCTAGTCGCAGAGGTCACGCGCAAAACAACAACGATACACAAACACTGCTGACAAGGGGAAAATGTGACGACTGAGTGCTGTAAAATGTATGAAGAAATGGATGGAAGGGTCATTTTACTGAGCAGCGCCATTAACATCGCTGCCCTTGTCTGAAATTAAGCTCGGATCAGTCACTCACACGCGTGCGCGCGCACGCACGATCGCACAAAGAGCAGCAGTTTTTACATTTCTCCTCTTTTCGCCCTCGCAGAAGGAGAGGTCGACATTTTAACTGCAGCGGTGAGGAGATGGCTTCCTTTCACCTTGACGGGCATATAATGAACATTTTTCATTTTGAGCTTAGCTTCACTTACAGAGTCAGTCAGCTATTTTCTCTTCCAACCCTTTTTTTTTTTCTCCCTTCCTGACATTTTCCTCTGTGGTTTTGCCAGGATGATCTTCACAGTAAATTTGTGCCCCTTTTAAAGAAATAGGTTACATTTCTGTTGATTTCTTTTCTTTCCGTTTTTTTTAACCCCACAGAGCTCATTTCCATAAAGGTCCCTGTACAACACAAACAGGCCTGCTGTAAAGCATGAGACACAAACAATATGCTAATCACACCTTTTTCAATTAGAACCTGGATATCTATGAAATCCATATTATTGCTTATTTATTTAGCCTTTTGTAAATAAATAAATGGGATTTTTGAAACGACAACATCAACAAAAAAATATATGTCTGTGCTTATGAAGTACGTACGGTAGGTTAGGAAGGGAAAAACACCAGTGCACAGAAGCACACAGAGAGATTAGTGAAGGTGCATGAAAAAAGGCATAAACGAGACAGTTTGCAGATTGACAGACTTCTGCACAAAGACACCGCTCTCACTGTAGCTTTACACTGTGTCCTGCTACAACAACAGCACTGTGCTGTGTATAATATAAACTCGATGCATAATAATCAGCCGTTTCATTGTAATGATTCTGTTATTTTAGCGCTCATAGTGCTCCACAAGCAGTTCATTACTGCTAAATATAACTTTACGTTGACTGTCCATGTGGCCCGTCCTGAATTATGAGACAATATCAGTAGTGGTGTGCGATACTGCATATTTTGGTATCGATCCGAGTAAATATGGGCCAATATCGCCGATACCGATGCCGATACCGATACCCGTCAATAAATAAGGTGGATGTGCCATTGAATTGCTAAAACTCAATTAATTTTCATGACCTTGAGTGATTTTTGTGATGTTTCCTTTTTATTATTAAATAGTTAAAACCCAGGACATAATTAGGACAAAGTTTATAATTAAATAGAAAATGAATTATATCAATTTTTATTAGAAAAATCTGAAATAAAAAGTGCACGCAAACCAGTAAAGAAATTAAAACAAACAAGTACTGTTGAGAAACTATAATACAAAAATTACAATTAAAATTCTCAACAACAAAAACAACTGGTGAAAATATAAATAATATGTAAACAACTTAACAACCTTCAAAGCCTCTGAGTCATGTGACGGCGCAACATCTAAACACAAGGGGAGGGGGGAGCAAAGTGTGCCTGCTCTGCGCCGACACAGGAGCGGCGAGTCCGGCGCCCTGGCTGTTTCGTTGTCACCGAAACCACAGCATTGCAAACAAGAGCGGCACTTAAAGTAAAGAAGCGATCTCTCCAGGCTAGTATCGATCCGATACCGATGCAGACTTGGTATCGATACAATCGATATTTGGATTGATCCGCCCACCACTAAATATCAGCTTTTTGAAATGCACGCTTGCAGGAACGCAGTTTTTAACAGTTTAATGACCGTGATGAAAAGGAAGCCGGGCTGGAGGCGATGGCATCGATAGCTAAATCCTAACACTGCTGTAGTGCCATCCAAAAAAACTGAAAAGCCCACTGTCACGTCTGCTGAGGGAGACAGCGTCAGAAGACGGCGGCAGAGTGAGCTGAAGGACGAAAAGTGAGCCTGCACAAAGCTATAAACAAAAGCAAATTTAGACTGAGAGAAACAAAAACCTAAACCCGGGTAAACTAAGCATTACATATCACCTGAAACCTGGAAACATGTGGAGTGGTGGGGGCAGAGGACACGCAGACAACCCCACGAGGAGCAAAGGAAAACACACACAATGAAAACGGAGGGTAATGAGGGAAAACGTAACAAAAGGGAAACACAGCTGAACCTAATCTGATGCATGAGACAGGGAGGAAGCAAAACACAACACTCTAACACGGGACTGTCAAAATAAAACAGGAAACACATGAACGTAGAAACCAGGATGACTAGACGTAACGCAGCACACAGGGGAGGCATATTAACAACACCCAAAGACTAGAAATCACCCAAAATACTGAAAAAATGAGCTAAAAATACAGACTAAACCACGAGAAACCACTAAATGACAGAACATTAAATAATCAAACCAGACCCAGGACCGTGACACCCACCCATATTAAACATCCACAATAATCAAGGCCTGAACACAAAACAAAAAAATACAAAGGTATTAATATAAACTTGCCATATTATTCTTATTACTAATAGTTGTACACTCCTAATTTTGTTCCAGCTGTGTGAAAATATTTCCTGTCATTTAAGATGAACAAAATCACCACAAAGATGGAAAAACAAGCACAAACAAACCACAAAGACAGTAGCTTATATTATAAACGACCCAGCCCACCTTGAGGAAATACAGTTCACTGGTGGGACTGTGCATCCCGACACCATCAAATACCTCCGTTCTGTCACAGAGATACGAGTTATCCTGGGAGCAATTAAATAATAAGTGATAACAGCTTGTGTCCAGTTTAGCAGCTCTCTGTCATTAGTCTCCTTGTCATTCACATTTTTCCCTCGTCTTCATTCACTGCTTGGCTCTGCTAAGGCGCTAAAAACTACTTTTTTTGGTTCACAATATTAATCCTGCACGCTGAAAGACGCTTATAGTGTCTTTAAATGTGAAGCTAAGGGCCGCTTTACAGGGGAAGTGAGGAGCATCTAACTATTGCCATAAACCCGGTGCGTCACGGCACCGGCGCCAAAGGACACCTTGTGCCTGTCTGCGAGATGCCAGCGGCTTTGACAAAACAGCACTATTTTACACCCTGGGAACGAGAGCAGGCTGGATCGCGAAACGTTCTGGTTCAGTGAAAACTCATTGCATGCAACTTATAACCTCAATTAGAGAAAGAAATGAGAAAAGAGCAAACCCCTCCATACCCGAGAGAACATACAAAAATGATTAATTATCCTCAAACTCAAACTGTAAACTCTTATAACGATTTCAGGACCAAAAATGCTAAATGCACCGACGTAACAAAAACAAGTCTGTGCAGAAAAACCCTGACTTGTATTCAAAAGGCAAAGCGAGGGCCACGCGTAGCACACACTCCCGTGCACACATTTGGCCACACAGGGGGGGGCTGGCAGGGTGCATTCCAAGACAGCTGGTGAAAAGCGGGCGCGCTCTGGCTGCTAGAAGGAGCAGATTCAGGTGACATCTGTGCCTCCTGTTGCAGCGCAATAGTAGAAACACTAAAAGTGAATTACAACATTAATGATAGTACTCTGCAAGCTGTCGTTCCATATTACGCATCCATTATTCCTTGCATGGGTACTCAAAGGCATCGTGAAGGAATAGGACCGTCCCTCCCGCCCCGCCCGCCACCCACCTCGCTGTGAAAAGGAGCAGTTTATGAAAGGATTGTTGGTTTATGGAGTAGCACCTTCTCCTGCTACTCCACATCACCACATGGCATGGTGCTGACTGGGTGACTGATTCCCTCTCTCTCCATTTCCATCCATCACTTCATCTTTCGAGCAAGCACCCTCCCACCTCTGACCCCACCCCCCTCACGACACTGTCGCTGCTATTTCAAACAACATTTGTTTGATCTTGCCGCCCTCTACAGTTGAATGAAATCAATCTGGGAGAGATGTCATGTGTGAGCAGAAATGATTGGCCACAAGAATACCATGTATTGGAGAACATGGACCCCGTGCCCTCTTCCTCACAGGCTGGGTGACGCATGGGTGCAGGCGAACACACGGAGTGGCCGGCGCATGCCTGATAGGCATCACACAGACATCTCAGAGCTGTCACCCATCCCCAGACTTTCAATAACTTCAAATCCCCTGAAAACTTGGAGAATAAAGGCAGAGTCGATCACTCATAGCTCCCCTTCTTCTCTTCAGGGAAATAACAGCTGAAGGAGAAAAACAAAGTCAGGATCCCATCCTCTCCGGCAGAAAAGCACTAACATCCCCGGAGGACATGGGGAGAACACTTCTTTCATCATTCCCGTTAAGACACAATAAAAAAAAGATTCATTTAAGATGTTGTGACATAAATAGAAGGTATGAGCCAGCTCTATGGGAGGATCAATGGTAATCAAAGGTGGATTTTTAAGAATAAAGAAAGCCAGATGAGAAAGTAAAGTCGGAGGTGGCGATTGTATCGCCAACACGGCGACGCGGCGCTAATGCCGGCCTACGCATTTCTATAGGAGTATTTGTGTGATTTGGATTTGGGCCATGTAGGATCGCGGGTGCTCCCTGCACATCCAACCACAGCTCTGCGCCGCTCACTGTGCCTGTGATTTCTTCATTCAGGAGAGAGTGCCACAAAATGTGTTGTACTTGAAGTGTTTTACAATTACCAGCTGATTATATCAGCCGCATTAGCATATTAAAAGGAAGACTACTTGAACACACAGATAATGTCTGAGTGTTGAAAATAATTTCCCCACTCATTATCAACGGCAGGCACTGAGCTCTGGGAAAGGAAATGTCGATAAATACCCGTAAAGCTTTACTGTGTAAATAACAACAATTACGCAGAAATTAGATCAGGCTGTGCTGGTGAAAAGGGAGATAATTCTAATTAAAAACGTGCATATATCTGGGCAAGAAAGCATAAAGCTTTGAATCCATCTATAGGAGTGAATTATTATTCGCTCAAGTGTGGAAAACTTTTGAGCTGTTCACAAGCTGTCACTAAACCAAATCATTACACCATTTTCTCCCCCCGCCCCCCCAAGCAGCCTTCAGTTTTGCTTCAGACTTATTCAGAAAGTGCAGTGTTCCCATCACAGTAAAAGGCACAGATAGAACATCAATACTTAATAAAAATAATGACTTTATGTGCAAAGTAATTAAATAACAACTGCAAACTTGTGCAGCCTTTATATGATGTGTTTATCCCCCTGAAGCTTTAACTGTGAAACATTGTTAAGGTGGACTGCTCACGCTTTGATTTTGAAAAGCGGGCGGGTTAGGCGGCACACTGGTGCAGTGGTTAGCACCATCTCCTCACGGCAGGAAGGTGCTGGGCTCCAACTGCAGTTTGCATCATCTCTCTGTGTCTGAAGACATGCATGGGGTTAACAGGTGTCTCTAAATTGGCTGTAGGTTTAATGTAAGCATGAACGTGTGTGCGTTAGCCCGTGCTCCACTGACGGTCTGTTCAGGGTGTCCCCACCCCCTCAATCTATGACAGCTGGGACTCTGGATAGGTGGAAGGAAATTTATGGCTGGATTAATGGATTCTACTTCTTTAAAGCACTGCTAACTTGTGATCAACTAACTGTACGGTTATTCTCTGTGACAGGTTTTTAAAGCTATGGCCTGACCTAATATTTCCTTCTGTATTTACCTGCCAAGGTGATGGTACTGCATGAGACAAGTGCCTTTGTTTGGCTATCTGTCCACCTCTGTGTGAGCAAAATCTACCAAGCTGAAACCGGGTGGAGCGTTAGAGCGCGGGGAAGGGAAGAAGCCATTAAGATTTGGTGGAGATCTGGGTGACTTCCCTCTAAAACTGTGAGATAGGGCACTGGATTGGCCTCGGTGGAGGACTCGCTCTCAATTTTCTCTCTCTAACCCAACTTTAAAATGTCCTGGTTTACCTGAACAACATGAAAAAGATAAGTAGCTGAAAGCAGCGAGCGTTTGCCATTGTTGCTTCATAAATGACATGCAGAACTACTTGTTTTTTGACATCAAATATGCATGTAAATGTTGATGTCTCTCAGCATCACTGTGACTGCAACAGTGCCCTTTTTCTTTACCCAGATACATTACCACGATTACGAACCCTGCCTATGAATATTTGACGTGATTGCACAACATACTGCAGGAGATCTCAGATGCAGTAGAAGGTAGACCGAGATGATGATTGGCACTGGCTAATTAAAATCCCAGGCAGGACGTTTTTTTGTGTAAAAATATGCAATGATTTATATGAATGACATATCGGTGGTTTTCTGTCAGAGACGGGAAAGAAATTCCTGCCTTTTGATGTAAAATAAAATAGAATAAAAAGTCTTTGTCGTGTCTCGTTTCATGACTGGAATCCTGCATTCTCACGCTGGAGCTCTGTCCTCTGTCGTTGAGCAGCTGAAAGTGCACGTGGATGGGAAGGAGACTGAATGTCATGTAATTCATCAGGGTCCCTGTTTTAGTTCATAGTGCTGTCAAAGAGCTTTCATAAGCAAAAATCTCAGCACTGGGAGGAGAAATTTTGAAGTTATTAACATTTCCAAACGACCGTCGCAGCCTCCCTGCATATATGCTGTGGTCATTTTGTGATGTTTTACACCTTTGAAGTCTTTTGATGCCTTCAAGAGTTGAGAAATATTTAGTTTGACAATGGTAGGTAGATTTCTTCCCACTTTTTTCCCCCCTGAATTCCACCACCACCGGCACTGTTAATCAATACACACTTTTCTTGCCCTTTTCCTCCTCTGTACACATATCTCCCTGTCTGACCAAACTGGCAAATTTGTGCTCTTAATCAGCTTGCCTGCCTTGTCTCTTCACTGGAGGCTGGCGACACGCTTCCCTTCCCCCTTAATTCCCCGGCTCTCAACAGACAGGCACACTGATTAACATGCACGCCCAGGTAGGAGCTCCCTCCAATACAACCCCGCTGCCCACCATTATCCCCGCTACTCAATAGCACCCATCTCAATGCACATCTGTCGAGCTGCCGCATCCACACTCCTTAATTAGCTTTACAACTTTCCCCTCCACTCCTGGATAGAAAATAAGGGATAAATTTGTGGCCGGCGCACAGATAAAACGAGGGAGGGAGAGCGGGAGACAAAGAGGGAGGAAGACATATGCTGAATACTGAGATGGAAGATGAAATGGACTGTGCGTTCGAGAAAGGTGGCGGCGTCCGACGAGATTCACATCAATTCCCATCGTGCCCGTGCTGCGGCGTCACCAGGAAACCCTGTCCGCCTTGCTTCTGTGCTACTGTGCCTAAACCCGGAGGATATTTCCCCATCAGCATGTGCCTTATCTTATCGCTCCAACATCGATTCCCCCTTTGCGCCTTTTGAGTTGCTCCTCATAGACTGCTTCAAAGCTGCTCAGACTCCCCTTTGATTCTCATCCCCCTCCTCCGCTGTCACCACCGTCGTCTGCCCCAACGCCAGCAATGAAGGTGGTGTTTCTTACATTCGAGTTGGTGCTGCGGTTGATGCTAATCCACTACACCAGCACGGTGTTTGTCTGCAGCTTGGGGGGAAAAAAAACAAAGAAGTAGGCAGTGAGGAAGAAGAGGCATCCAATTAATATGAAATTGTCTCCAGAAGTCAATAAGGTTTTAGTTCCACTTGAGTGTGTCTAAATACGCAGAGTAAGGCTAATTATAATCCCATGGAGTATTTATACTATTTACGCTTTGCCCCTGTCATTACGACAGGCTGTAATCCCGTTGTGAGCATGTGCTGATGAGCCTTATGCCAGTTGCCAAAAATACTTAAGCTCGTTTCCCATTCCTGAAGGCACAGGCAACTATGTTATGCGCAAACAATGTGAAATTAATCACCGTTACTATGGCGATGAGCATTGAACAATATCATAATCAGTGCTGCCATCAAGAATGTAGTTTCAATCCAGAGGGGCAAAGGTTGCTGTGGAAAGAAGAACAATGAGCTATTTTAGTCAATCTGCTATTCCACGTACATGGCAGCTTCATTAGAACTACCCACTGCGTGCATAACCTTCTGCAGGCCTCCTACCAATCGTCTCCAGTATTAGAAATACTAATCTCCTATGTGTATTTCACCCTCCATCCTTCCTTCCATCCAGCAATTATGCCCCCCGCCATCAAAAGCCATCAAAACAGTAATTTCACTTTTTCACAGGCAGGCTTTTCACATTTCCTTCCGTAAAAGGTCTGAATCATCCCCTTATCTCCATGGCTATTACACAGTGTGCATGAGAGTGAAAACAATGGGTTTGCCGTGATGAGATCATGGCACTTCATTTCTCCGAGGCCACTCCGGTAGACACAAAGACAATCTACCAGCAGCAAGGAGGACGGGGACGGTGAGGGCCACAGGATTTCTCGGTCACTGAGCGCAGGGCTGTGAGGCAGGTCATCCCCAGTAATAAGAGAGGGAAGAAAACAGAGAGGAAGAGGAGGGGGGGAAAAATGTGATGGCAGTCGTGGTGAAGGGTCTCACAGCCTCAGCGGAGGCTTTTGAGGCCCTGAAACCAAGGTCAGTGGCTGGAACTCAGACTCGAATCCTTTATTCCTACTTGTGTACGGAAACTCTCGAAGGACTGGACTGAGCGGTGCTGCTGCTGGATGAGCCCTGTGCTGTTTGTGAGGTGGAGACTTGCAGAGACAGAGAAAGAAGGAGCGAGTGCTCGTCTGAAGAGGACATGGCAGAGTGAAGTGACAGGCCTGGGGATGGAGGAAGAGGCTGGAGTTGCAGGAAAAGACAAGCTCACTAGTGACTAAAGCAGCAGGTCTGAGATCCACAGTCCCTGCACTCTCTCTCTCTCTTTTGGCTGGAGCCAGCTCATGTACTCCAATTCTTCCTAATCTGTCATCATTCCAGAGTTCATACTGAAAGCCCAGGAGAACATCCTGTGGTGTGAAAAAGTGTTTTCCCATCAAGCACATTTAAATATTAGACAAAGATAATACAAGTCAACACAAAATGCAGTTTCTAAATGAAGGTGTTTGAAATTCAGGAGTAAAAGAAAAAAGTGATTGCCCCCTAAACCTAATAACTGGTTGGGCCACCTTAGCAGCAACACTGCAATCATTTGTGATAACTAGCAAGTCTAGTCTTTCACAGTGCTGTGGAGGAATTTTAGCCCACTAATCTTTGTAGGATTGCTGTTATTCTGCCATGTTGGAGGAGTTTTCAAGCGTGCACCGCTTTTTTAAGGTCATGTCACAGCGTTTCAATCGCCTTTGGAGCCTAGGCCGATCCAAAGTCCTCATTTTGTTTTTCTTAAGCCATTCAGAGGTGGACTCGCTGGTGTGTTTTGGATTATTGTCCTGGTGCAGAACCCAGGTGTGCTTCAGCTTGAGGTCACAAACAGATGGCTGGACATTCTCCTTCAGGATGTTTTGGTAGACAGCAGAATTCATGGTTCCATTGACCACAGCGAGTCTTCCAGGTCCTGAGGCAGCAAAATAGCCCCAAACCATCACACGACCACCAACACATTTTACTGTTGGCATGATGTTCAGTTTCTGATATGCTGTGGTACTTTTTTACGCCTGATGTAACGGGACACAAACCTTCCAAAAACTTCCGAGGTGTCCAAATTCATAGGCTGCATCCTCCTGGGGACCCGGCCTTCGCAGTCTACGTGGGCCGGGTCCTCCGAAGGGTAGGGTAGACCATAAGTGAGCAGAAGTGAAATTGGACGGTCTAGCCTTCAGTTTTGCGTCACCAGCTGTCTCGGTGGAGTGTAATAAACTCAGCCGTCTGCTCTTTGCTATCTAAAGTATAGCAGGATACTGGCCTTAATTCTTGACTTATATATCATGTTTAACCTGAGTAGCGAAAGACCAAGGGGGGTTTGAAATCGATGAGCCGGGAGTTCACTGTTCTCGCCCCGGTCAGCTATCGAGCTGGTGGGTAACAGACGTCTCCGAAAACGTCGGCGCACTTTTGCAAATATGTGATGTCTTGATAAACCGAGCAGATATTTGAAGTTTACACAGCTACATTCTCGCCTTTTTATGACCTAGAAAGAGTAATAAGAGTAACATTAAAACTAAGTAGCTGCCGCCATTGTTGGAAACTAGAATTGGCTTGGAATTCCTGGAATTGGCGCTATGAATTCTGGGATATGGTGGGCCACGAAGGATACACCCGACCCATCCTTCAAATCTGGGGAAAAAGGGGGACGCATTTTTTGGCTGCATTTGGAGGAGTCTACGAATTTGGACAGCCTTCGTCGCATCGCTGTGACGTGACCGACCTACAAATGCGGCCTCAGGAGGATGCAGCCTATGAATTTGGACACCTCCTTCATCTTTTGTCTCTTCGGTCTGCAGAGTATTTTCCCAGAAGTCTTGGGGAGCATCAAGATGATTTTTTGGGAAACAAGAGACGAGGCTTTCTTCATGATTTCTCCGCCCCTGATGCTTCTCACATTGAGTCAAGTTCCCTCGACTCCCTGAAAAGCAGTATTGATACTGAGCGGATCACCCTGCTGAGTTTTTCTCCTCTGGGACTCATTTGCTTTCATTTAATTCCATACAATATTAAAATCTATACGACACTTGCTTGAGTTGTTAAACGATCACAGCAAAGATCAAGTCCTTATTCACTGTCACGGGGTTGCTGTTGTGAGGTAATGGAGGTAAGGCGGCGCAGATGCTTTAAATCAATCTGCATATAAAAAGCATTATCATCTAATTACATTATATGTAATTACATTGGAGATGTATGGTTCTCCTAATCGATTTTCGTATGACGTGGATGGATAAGAGGGAATTACAATGCATGTGTTAAAAAAAAGTAAGTACACATTACATCCACATCATTTGTAGTTAAATTCTGCATCCGTACTGTTGCTATCTTTTACGGTTGAAATCAGACGGCAGCAGTTTGTAAACTTCACTTGCTTGTGAGGAACAATCTGATTCACTGACATATAGGCTTTCGCTTCCATTACTGAACTCTATTTGTGTGTCTTTAACTCTGCGTTTGTCTGTCTTGTGCAGCACACACACACACACGAGCGCACACTTCCTCTATCTCTCACTCCATCTCTCTTCCTCTTTTTCCTCATTGGAAAGGGGGAATCGGGAGGGGAGGAATGATCGTGTTAGGGGGTTCACAGAAGACTGACTGTTTATTATTGTCTTCGGCCCACTTAACTCTGACAGTAACAGAATGAGATGGGGAGAGAAGCCTGTGCCATTAATCACTGTGTCGGGAGGGCCTGAGCCGAGCGGAGACGCATCCATATCGCATGTGCCTGGGAGAGGAACACAAAGTGATTTTCAGGCCAGCCGGCCTCGTAGCACCGCTGTGCAGCCTCCAACTTGAGGCTGCTGGCGGATGAAGAGTGCAGGGGGGGGTGGGGAGGGAAAGGAGTGGGTGGATTTTCACACTCAATCTTCCTCAAATGTTCTGACACACTGCACCTACAGCTATCCCCTGTTAGCAGCAAACCTAAACAAGGATCAGCGCTATTTAAAAACCCAAAATGTCTCCTACCTGTAGTCGGAGCATCACCGAAAGGGAAGAAGTTGGTGCTTTAATTTTGAACTCTAATCAAGTTAACGTCGCGTTACGAGGACGTTAACTTGATTAGAGTGGAGGCAGATATATTATTAAAGTATACGGTGTGGCTGGTGGCAGCATTATCGTGTGGTTGTCCTCAACAAAAAGCACATTCGGCTCAGACATGAATGGCAGTCTCAGTCTGGCAGGTGTCAGTCTGTGTGAGCTGGCCCACCATAGAGGGACGCTACAAAGCCTCAGCGCCTGTGCCGCCCAGCTGATTGACAGGTGTGTCTCTTAAGACTACCTCCTCCATAGCAACACCAGCCGCACACCTTCCTCTGCTATCAGTGACACCCAGATGTGCTATAGCAGCTGTCTCCCAGATTATTCCTCCATGTCTCCGAACCGCCATCTACATAGACAGCCGTCTAAATATTTAATCGAGCCAGAAGGAGCTGCTGCATTGCACACTTCAGCTGAGGAAATGCAGCATCTCCAACCAAAAGGAGAAAAAGCGACAGATGAAAGGTAGGGACGGAGAGGTGAAAGGCTTCAGGGTCGCGACTGGGCCTAGCCGAGTTGAGTTACAGGTAAAAACCCAAGATGACAGTATATGCCACAATTTTAGGGCAAATGACAGCGATGCAGGCAGAGATGACAGCCCGCGTTTTGGATATACCCCGAGGACAACCTCGCCTGACATCAAATGTCTAACAAGCCAGACAAGACCATTCTGATTTCGTGCCATACCTTCAGGGAGAGACACAGGCCCCCATGAATGTGACATTGCTAACCATGATGCAAAAATTACATTGTGTATATGTGAATATCTGTCTCTCTGTCGAGCTTCTCTGCCGCCTTATTTCCACGTGCATGTGCATCAGAGTGTGTCATCACTGACAGCTGATCAGAATATACACAGCGCCTGAGGTACTTTCTGTAATTTTGACTTTTTCTTTTTTTTTTTAGCCTTGGCTCATTCCCAAGCAACAGATTGCTGCTGTCGCTGGAGTTGCGCCTCACAGATGGAGCAGCATCACTTCCTGAGGAGCCTGACAGGATCAATCCAGGAGCTCATTCGCTCGCAGTCAATTAAGCCATGTTAGTTTTGACAGGAGCCACGGGCAAAATAACAGCCGTCACTGTCTGGGAGGAAAATATTGTGACCACACAAAAAATGCACTTGTTTACTGGAGGGGGGACTGACTTTGCAGTGAAAAGGGCTGCCAGCTGCATCGAGCCACAGCAGGAGCTCGAGCAGACATGACGGAGAGCAACGGCTCAACCTCAGCAACAGTCAAAGAGCTTAATTTGTTTGAAAACATAAAGCGCCCTGGGTAATTTAATGAATTCCAAAATGGGGACTAATCACGACCGTCATTGATTCTGAAGGCATATTCAGTCCATCTGTCCATCTCGTGCCTCTGCCTTTCTTACCGAGCCAAGATCTTGCCTATGCATCGAGCGCGCGCGTTTGCATTCTCCTGTGTATATAGGTCATTTAAATCGCTTAAAAATGCTCCTAAAATGCTTCTTCTGATTCCTTAACAAACCTGATTATGCCGAGGTGAATAATACAATACAGGAAAATGAAACAACCTAGAAATTTCTGTGTACCACCCACTGAGAGAAGAGGTGGAGCTGGTCTCTTTGAACCTATTGGAAGGAGAGTGAAACTCTTTGATTAGGACATGTAGGTAGGTAGCTGTGGGCGATGGACTGAAAACACTTGGCATCTGCTTGCAAGTCTCCACACACCCGAGGTGAGGGACGCACACACACACACACACACTTTTCCCTGGCTGAGCTCGGCTTTACCCTGGGCATCATTACAGACACTACACATCCCTCCTTTGAAGGGTTATCAAGGCTCCTCATTAAAGATGTCCCTGGCTTTCTTAGTGATGTGGGCCTCCACAGGGCGTAATATACCCCCTTTAATTAGTTTGCAAACTCATTAGTGTGTGCCAGGCAATTAAATGTCCTTCCTTCAGTATAGTTTACAACAGGACAAAGGGATCCCAGGGGCTGTCAAGGAAGTAGGGCTTATAGCTGAGACAACTGTCCCTTCTGCAGGGGACCGTCATTAGGGAGCCACGGCCCCTCGATCATTCCTTGTCCACTCTGCTGTGCTGAGGGAAAACCTGCTTCTCCAGTGTATTTAATGGCCTTCTACCCTGATGTTTGTCACTGAGATCAAATACTCTTCTTCAGCAACCATTAAGGAGAAAGCCAACACCCAGTTTGAGTCTGAAACGTGTTTGTTTATGAATGCACATCTTATTACGCAAAACTGCTGCAAAAAACACCTTAAAAATATTGGTGAATAAGCAATATTTAGCAAAAACAGATGTGTGACACTGCAGAAACCAGCTGGGTGCTCCGCTACCCTTTTACTGTTAAGAATCGTTTGGGGTTTCATTTTTTTATTGGGACTTATGCTTTGTTTCTGGGGGAGATGAGTGCATAAACTGAATAGAAATTCAGACTGTAGCCAGTGTAATGTCACCTCTTGGTTTGTGGCCACCAATTTTGGAAGGGGACTCTAGGCTTTTATGGTCTCTATTTTTTGCTCAAGCCATTACCATATTTCAAGGTTTGCTAACACTAGCAAACTTTGTTAGCAAGATGCAACTTGTAGACTGAATGCAAAGCAAATATAAGGGTACGTGCTAATAAAAGGTAAGTAATAGAGAAATAAAATAGTAGAAGTTCACTTCCTAAACCTGGAGCACAAACGTCTTGGACTGGTCTAATTCAGTGACATGAAACCACAGAGCTGAGGCCTAGCAAACAAGTACCAGCAATCGCTGCCTGGAAGTAGACACTGCCCGAATAAAACTTTATGCCTTTATACAGTTTAAACAAGTGAGTTACAAAATAAAAATAAAAGACTGTAGAACCTGTAAAGACTATTATTTTTGCTGTAAAGTTGCAGATTTTAAAATAGGACTGATTGCACTGCTTTTGAGAATTCTTCATTGTCATGAGCCATAAGCTATAATTACCAACAGAACAATAAAGGCCTGAATTATTTAACTTTACATACCAAATATAGAATATTAAAGAACTTTTTAACAACTATAATTTTTTAAAAGAGCAGTGTACTCACAACAAAAGTCTTAAAAAGTAGAGGAAGTAAACCCACTTTTTAAAAAAATGAGACCAAAATCTGGTCTTTAAGTATGACATCATTGTTTCCGGGTTCAAACTCGGCTTCAGGTCCTAAAGTCAAACGAACACTGCGACATTACTGAGAGCTACAAACTGTCTAAATTCTTTCATCTTTAATAAAATTATGAGTATTGCTGCTCTACCAGGTAAAATGATTAAGTTTAACATCCAGGCATCCATGAAAACGGAATTTATGACATTTAACGGAGTTTGAAGTTAGCAGGAAGTTAGCTCGCTAGTTTCATGATATAGCATGTTCTGACTGAGAGATTTCTGAAAAATTAAAACGTACAGCTCTGTTATCACTTCCAACATAAATGAAGACAGAAAACTAAACAGCAGTGATGTTTGCAGGGTTACTGAAGTTGGACTAGCTGGTATATAATGATGTGCTACGTGGTGGCTAGCTAACAGCTATGTTAGCATAACATAAACAGTGAAGCTGGAGGATGAATGCTATTTTTCCAGTCGATAAAAGCTAACGTGAGGGTTCCTGATGGTTAGGGACAAATGCAATCGCATGGCAGGATGCTGTAAACGGACCAAAGTTCAGTCAGGAGAACAACTGAGATAATCCATCCACAATCCGGTTGTTCAGTCTGACGTCACTAGCCGTGTCTGGGCCTAAACTCCGCTGCAGGTCCATATATCAAACGATCACTGTGGCATTACTGAGAGTTGAAAAACTGTCTAAAGTCTTTCATCTTTAATAAAATGATCAGCGTTCTGCTCTACCAGGTGTAACAATTGAGTTTAACATCCAGGCATCCATGAAAACGGAATTTATGACATTTAATGGAGTTAGAAGTTAGCAGGAAGTTAGCTCGCTAGCTTCTATCTAAATACAATATAGCATGTCCTGACTGCGGGGTTTTGGAAACAGAAGTAGGATTCGTCACGTCATCACTTAACAACCGGATATGAGGTTAGTCATTAATATACTGCTGCATGGGCTGGGCTGCAAGGGAAGAAGGGTTCATATGTCATCATTTAACAACCGGATGTTACCGTGGTCACTTAATTAATAACGAAATTCATTCATAAATATTACATAACTAACAAAGGTTCCTGTAACTGCTCTTGGACGACTAGTTGTCTATTTGCATGAAACCTGTTCGACTGTGGATTGGTGAAATCTAAACGCTAAACATAGTTCTGTAATAGTCTTAGCCTACGAGCATCAACAGCTCTTTTCCTGACTTTATGAGAAGTCTCATTATTTCATGCTTTGATACAGTTCCACAAACAAGGGCTACGGAGATCACATTCTGACAGATACGTGTTGTTAAACTTAAATAAAGCAGACCACCCACACTTGATTTTCACTCCACTGACTGAACACCTGATGCTCACTTTCCTCCCTTCTGCATGTGGGCACATTTCCATAAATAAAGGACATGATAAATGTGTCATTTGTTTAATTGTGCTCCCTTTATCTATTAGGACTTGTGAGAAAATATGCTAATGTTTCAGGTTATAGCTATGCAGAACCACATAAAATTACAGTGTTGGAAAATGTATAATTACCATTGTATCAGTCACATTTTTCAGTCACCTGTCGCACTTTTAACAGATTCAGTGGTTCGTGTTTCTTACATGTGCAACTAGTGTCTTATTTCTTATCGTATTACAAGTCCACCACCAGAGACTTCATGCATTACTACCCTCTACATTACCCAGCGTTTCTTTTTTAATACATATAGATGGGGTGGCAATGCCCGGAATGAACATGAGTCATTCTCCTCGCTTTTGAGATGCAAGGTTTCAAAGGTTTTTCGCATATTTTAGCTGGTGTGCAGACTTAACTGAAAAAGTGATGCCGTTCCACTGGTTTCTTGTTAATTGGGGCATCCGCATGACCTATAGTATTAATACTAATTTCATTCCTACAGCAACCGCCATGTGGATGGTGGTGGATTGTGGTTTCACAATTAAGTAGAAAACTAGTGCGTTAAAAGAAAAAAGAGGGAGAGATGAGATAAAGTGTTATACAACAATCAAACACGACTTTCATACGTTAATGCTAAAAGACTAATAAAATTGGTATTGTAGTAAAAGAATAGATACAATGAAGATGAAGGCAGAATGGGTATCATTAACTCCCATCTGAAAGGCACAACAAAACGATGGGCCTCTATTTTTAAGATCGTAAAATATATATATATATATTTTTTTTTTATGGATTTATATTTAGTTTATCATCTGAAGTTCACAGCTCTGCACTCTCTCTGATACTGGCCCCAGTGGAGCCTAAGGCGCATTCCAATGCACTGTGATTCTCTATAAATCCAGCCAGCATGAAATCTCAAGGAGCTAACGCGGAGAAGAGAGCCAATCTGCCTGTTTACACCATCTCATCTTACACAGAAGCCTTGGCGCCTGCCCCGAAGAACCCCCAACTCCCCCCCACACACAACATGTTTGCAGAAGTGTTCATGCTGAACAAAGTGATTGTATCATCTGGGCCTGCTCTTCCATTTGTGTTGCTGCTTCTCCTGAAACCTGTTTCAAGCTGTGTCACCCCCAACTCAGGCGAAGTTTGAAAAATGGAAGAAGGGAACCATGCAAAGTGGACATATTCTCCAGCCTGCCGTAAAATAACCGGGGGATGGACCATTAGCCATTTGCCGCTACCGACCGAGTTGCAGATCTTGCATCTGCACGAACAGAAGGTCACAAGAAACTTAACAAAAGAACAGCAAAAAGAGGAAATAATATGAAGTTTAAAAACACAGAAAGAGGGAGAAAACAAATTTCTCCACTTGTCTCAGGTTTTTTTTTTTATAAATCTCTAAGTCTATTCTCCATTTAGTCCGAGAGCTGTGCGGTAGATAATGCAGCTCGCTGTCTGACCTCGCCTCAGTTAAGACTCGACTAAAATGCCAGCTCCACCTCTCTCCCTGATGTTAGCCCACCGTTAGCGAGGAGCAGGGTGGACTAGACATGTTCCTCCACTTTTCCAAGGCACAAACCAGTCAATTTGTCATCCAGTGAAGAGGTTGAACCTTTAATTAAAGTGGAGAGCTGCCGTCATCAGGGCCCAGCTAAATGTCACATGATAAATAACGGCAGAAGATCTGAACAGCTCCCTTGGAGTTTGTTTCACTCGAGGGGATAAAAGGCCACACACATTACAGGGTAACTGCATATCAATATGTTAAATAGGTTCAATTGTATAAATTGATTAAATGACCCAATTGTGAACCGACCATGCTTCAAAAACCCCGTTGTTTGAGCAGTGAATGTTGACAATGTCACGTAGGCTGACTATTAATGGAAACCAAGCAGGGAGAATGTGGTGCTGAGTGACATTATTAAAGTAGATGATGGGTTTCTGAGCAGATCATTCGCCGAATGCAATCGATAGCTCTGTGTCTAAATGCTCAGGCAGAAATTACACTTCAAGGCATATTGGCCAGGTTGAAATGACACGGCCGTGAAAATGCATTGCTATGGACACTATTAGAAACGATTGGCTAATTACATCCACGAGAAATCTCGATTCTTTATTGGCCCTTCACGTTTACTGCGAAGAAACAGCGGCGCGCGGGAGACCTAATGCGGGCTCCAATATGAGCTGTGCATTAATATAGTGTGGCAGGCGGTGAAACAGTCTGACTGTACAATCCAATATTTCCAAAAGCCTGTTGTCTGATACCAAGTCATTTGTGGAAGCACTGACAACCCCCCCACTCCCCAGTCGACACTACATCAGCATATATTTTCAAAATTGGTTCATTTCACTCTGCTTATTATCAGGCAGCTTAATCTTGACCCTTCAAATCTCTAAAATTATCGCCCTGTCTCTTGTCTTCTCTTCCTCTCAGAAACCCTTGAATGTGCTGTCAATACCACTAAATTCCTCTCTCATCTTTCAGCACTTGATCCCCTAATCTTGCTTTTGTGTCACTCACTTGACGGAAACTCTTCCTCTGTAACTCAGTGCTTAAACACAGCCTCACCTCCCTGCTTTAGCGCCCCATCATGACTCACTGTTCCATACAGTGCTGATCTCGAACTATTAAGCTTCTTTGATAATTTGACAAACCGTTTATTACGAAAATAATTCTCCAAGGTCACATATTCTTTGGAAAAAAATTAATTAAAGGCATCGGAGTTCTTTTTGCTTTTTTTTTGCTTGAAACCTTTTTACATTGCAGGATATAAAATGTAGCTGCCTCGTGTTTAAAATGTCATTTTGTATTCAGAGCCATGCAGGCCGTAATTCAATCTGAGGGAACTTCAAAGAAATAATTGCTCTCTCGCATTCACGTATATATTTAATTTAACTCATTATGGATAATATATAGGGGGGCGATCGTGGCTCAAGAGTTGGGAGTTCGCCTTGTAATCGGAAGGTTGCCGGTTCGAGCCCCGGCTTGGACAGTCTCGGTCGTTGTGTCCTTGGGCAAGACACTTCACCCGTTGCCTACTGGTGGTGGTCAGAGGGCCCGGTGGCGCCAGTGTCCGGCAGCCTCGCCTCTGTCAGTGCGCCCCAGGGTGGCTGTGGCTACAATGTAGCTTGCCATCACCAGTGTGTGAATGTGTGTGTGAATGGGTGGATGACTGGATATGTAAAGCGCTTTGGGGTCCTTAGGGACTAGTAAAGCGCTATATAAATACAGGCCATTTACCATTTATTATATCAGTGTTGGAGATTTTCCTGGAATAAAAGAATTTCTGGCACCTCTCAAAGAGACTGTGGCCACTTTCATAAGAAATTCACCAACAGTGCAATAAAATGATGTTTTTTTGTAAGCAGCATTGATAATTAGGTTGTCACTTACCCAAGAATAATGGATGTTCTGCTCTCTTAGGGTCCACGGCTGTTCCTAACTAAACCCTATTTTGTGCAGGCGACATATCGATGGAACTCCAGAGGCAGGTGCTGTCAGCTCAAGTCTATTTGAGATTTAAAAATAAGGAAGTTGGCATCTTTTATGAACCAAACTTAAGCACATGGTCTGGAATGATTTTACTTGACTCTACGGACATTTTTAAGTGAAGCACATGCTCATCACAGCCAGAGCATGATTTTTACTCTTAATTAAAACCTCGTGTCTCCGGGTTTCACAGTTTAAAACGCTGTGGTTAAGATCAGGGCTAGATTGTAATCACATTTACATATTGCACAACTTAGTGACAGTTTCTGTCAACATGCTTTTTAATGCATTAATGGACCATCTTCCAATAGCACCAGACACAAGAGAGGTATAAGACCAAACTCTGTCCTCATTTTGATCTCAGAGTTTACTCTGCATGACAACTGCATTAAGAAAAAGTCTGTATAGACAAACAGACCTAAACTTGAGCACAAACATCTGTAAAAAGTCAGGATTCGTAACCAGTTTTAGTCAAAGCGATTGCACAGGTCAGGCAACCTGTCTCCAAATAATCACCGTCTGATTGGGACTGATGGCAATTGCTCTCAGACAGACTGGCGAAGGTTTGCAAATAACTGCGAGAATTTCTATTCATGCAGACACCAACAGATTTGTTGTTTTCACCAAATTATCACAATTAATGGAAGCACTCTCACAAACAGACTGCATGAACATATTTTTGGTCATGCCCCAGTCTCCAACCACTCCAGAACTACATTTTGCCACCGTGACTGATGAAAGGGTCGAAAAGGAAAAGTTCTTCACCTAAGCTTTGTGTAAAAAAATCAAATGTTTTAGTAGCCTAAAACAAACACTTAATTCTTGTGTTTGGCAGCACAGTCTTTAGGTCCCGTGAGTTGCTAAGCTGGGCCTCTGTCGACTGGTTTTGTTGAGCATGTCCTGTTGTTGTTGGTCAGATTGGGATCTGGGGAGTTTGGAGCCCAGGTGAATGTCTGGCAGCTTTTCTCATATTCCTTGATCCGCTCCACCGAAGGTTTTGAGGTGAGAGGAGTGTGAATTGAGGTGTGTTTTTGTACTACCGTGTGCTGGCACATAGGTAGCTTTTTTTTTTTGGTAACACCTGCAGAGAAGGCACAAGTGAAACCGGTCAGCACTTCCAGGGAGCGATGGACTAATAGCCTGGAAGCACCAAGTTTGAACCTGCTATAAGTTATGATGCTTATTTGTTTATTAAAGTGAGAAGTAATGATATAAGATTTCCTCATGTCATGTTGGCTATATGACCTTATATACATAGCACATGTTAAACTCAAACTAATTACTTTGTCATACGTTGCCCACAAAGTCCTCCTTCTATGCAATATCTTAATCAACTGTTACAAATACTGTTAATAATTCAAGCCTCATTGGTGTACTTAATCTACCTAATTTTCTAATCTTCCTAATAATTCATTTGTTGAGTGATTAATTACGCTCATTTATGTCATGTGGAAACAACATTTGTTTTTAATTGTGCATGTCAAAAGAATTTTCCAGTCGTCCCATTTATGCTCACACTCAGTGTTTGGAGCTTTGGTCACCGCGGGGTTCCTCGCATTGGGTTTTTCTCTTCGACTCCTCTGCATCCACCAGCGATCAGATTTTCCACCATTGCACCATATGTGGCATCACAGTTAATTACTCAAGAGAAATTGGCTGAAGACGAGGCATAACAGCAGGTGAGGAGCTCCAGCCCAGAGCTAAACCAACACTAACTGGTCAAGCTCAGCTGCCCTCGCTCTTGCACTGCCTGAGTCGCACAGGATGGACTCATTCATGCTGGTTGGCCTTCATTACAGATCAGGGAAGGTGCAATTAGTAGCAACCCCCCCACCGGTTTATAATTACCTTAAGACACCCACTTAAACAGAGAACCTTATAAATCAGCTCCCGTTGCCTATCAGAGCCCTGGACGCTAAATTATGCCAACAGATGTCGGCCGCGGCCATGGACAAGCCCCTCGGTGGCAGTGACAGCCAACAACACTGCAAGCTTGTCTAATGAATAAGAATGGCCTTTAGGTTTGGCTTTACAGGACTTTTTGCCTCAGGATTATAGCTTTATTTCTTGTGAATTGAGAAATAAGAGGGAGACGAAAAAGGGGGCAGAGAACAAAAGGTCAATTAAGAGTTGGTGAAATGCAACAGATTGCGCTTTGAAGTGTGCCGTGTCTGTGACATTTGTGGCATTTATGCAGCAATATTATTTCCAATTTACAAATGCAAACAGTGGAAAGGCAGGTGTAACGTGAAGGGTTGTGTCCTTTTTTCCTCCTTTGAGCCAATTCTTGGATGGGGTAGCTTTTTCTAATCTGCACACATTTGCATGCAGATAATTTACCAGTGTAGTGACAAAAAATTATTTACAAATAGAGTATCTTAATTGGACACCTGCTGTTTCTTAATTATGAGAAAGTATTTTGGGTTTAGAGTGAAGAGGACATGTAACACAAAGCAAACAAATTAGCCTATCCTACAGACAAATCCTCCCAAAGACTTCCCTAAACAAAGCGCAGATTTGGCAGGTTTTATAAGGGTGAGCTTTTGTTTATCAATAGCTATTCCAAATGAGGAAAGAAGATCCTTTGCAGCTGAAAAGTTGGCGCAGGCGGTCTGCTGCTTTCTGTTTTTTCCTCCTAACTCTTTTTGGTAAAACTATCAATTTGTGCTGTAATTTTGCAAAACTAATGAAATTCAATTTTAAAATGGTTTTTTTGTCTTTTGAAAGCACTTTAAAAAATAAGATGTTTGACCTCAACAGGCCTGATGTTGTCACAGACCAGGAGAACAGCTGAATCAATGAATACCAAAAATTCCTTTGAAAGGTGACTGACAAAAGCATGCCAGGTGTGCAGCGATGACATTCATGTCCCTGTCCCTGAATTTTAAGCTCTTTTAATACCACTATTGAGGAGATCACCTCTAACCTCATCTCACTTGTGTTTGCTCCAAGGAAACATATTACTGGTGCACCAGCAGCAACAGAATAAACCCTCTAGACTGTGTGGAAAATCAACACAGCTATAACGATGAATGCCTCTCACTAAAAATAAACCTGAATGAATCTCAGAGGTTTAATGAACAAAGTTTGTGCAGAGGGGATTTATCTTATTGGAAAGATGAATTCACTTCCAAGGGAGGCATACTGACAAGAAATAAATGTCTTTTCAAACTGTAAAGAGGCTTCGTATCTGCCGCTGAGCAAGATTCATTCAGAAGGAAAAAAAATGCTTTGTCTCAGTTTGAAGAACCACCGTAAGGAATTCATGAAGAAGAAAAAGCAACAACTTCTGCATGAACAAGTGCTGTTGTGAACACGGCTGCAGAGTAACAGCTCGTTGTGGAAAGGCTGCCCTCCTCTTGCAGGATGAGGATCTGAATCTCAGTGCATTGAAAGTATAGTTAATTAAAATTGGAGTATATGTAATCAAAAAGTAAAAATTCAATTTTATAGAAGGTAGCACGATTATCAGCAGCGTCACGTGGAAACAACGCATATGAACTACGTCGCGGTGGAGAAAACTGCACAGACCTGAACAAAAATGCAGCGCTACACATTGTTGTAATCTCTTTCTGCTGCCGACTGAATCACAGCTGCTCGTGCTCACATGGTTCATTGTTTTCCATCTTTGCACAGGCTCCGAGGAGACTGTTCTCCAAAGAAAAACAAGACAAAACCCGGTCCGCAGAGAAACGGATGGATGGGTCACCGAAATGCAGAATTTCAACACAGGAGACAGATGTTCCTGTCCTGTTTCCAACACGATTTTCTGTTGTCTGTGAAAGTGATCATTCCCTGAAACTCAAAACCACAATTTTTGTTTTGATTGTAACCATGACAACTTTGATTAATTAGCCCATTAGCCCAAAATCTTGATGTTTATTTCCTAACAAAGGAAATCATCTCTGTAGGAAACCCATTGATAAAATTCATGAAACCACTTGTTCCTTATTTTGGAGGGAATCTGCTTGTGAAACGAGCCTGATTCTCTTCTAATTAAAATAATTAGAAATAATTTCTTAAAGCTGAAGAACCTACAGGAATGCCAATTACCGATGTATGTTAAATGCATGCAAATGACTATTATTTATACATTTTAGGTTTTTAGTATTTAGGTTTACGGAAGAGGAAATTATTATAAAAGCAGAACATACTGTGCTATACTGTCTTTATACTGGACGGTATGAAGGTTCTAATTTTAATTTAAATCCGTCAGAGTATGGAGAGCTAACCTGTTTATCCTGCACTAAACTGCAATGTCATGCAACCTTTAAGCAAAACAAAGTTAGCATACTTAGCTTGTTTTCCAGAACGTTTCACATGACGAAAATACACAACTTGACAACAAATACAGATCCAATATATGATTTCACAAAGAGGAACCCACATGTTCTTTAAAGTTTTACTTTAAAACACCACAAGGCAGTCTTTACCTTTAAATTTAACCTCTCTTCTTCGTCTCTGAGTGAAGTTAGCTTGCACTGCTGGACCTTTAGCTAGCAGGCACGGTCTATGACAAACTGCACACACACAGTCTGCGTTGATGTTTGTTGAGCTGTTAGAAACGTTGCATTCAAAATTACCTTTCACTTAAAAAAACGTCCCTTTATGCTTGCTGCTCTTCTGTAGGACGAGCTAAATGATGAAGTACCGGAATCACGATGTATGGACACCTGCACTCGTTCCACCGTTGACCAAAAGAAAAGGCGCATTTTAACCACTGATATGGTATTATATCTCTTTTTATCCAGTGACCCCTGGTGATTGGTACACCTATAGAAAGTGCATTACATGTGTTACTGTTTAGGCTCAAATCGGTTTGAAATAACTCTCCTCAAATGTCCTAAACCTGAAGTACCGAGCTTGCTTTGAAAATGTAAGCAACAGAAAATATAGATAATTCTGTTAAAAGGTAAGGAGTAAATGTAAAAAGTTTTCGGAAAAATAAATACTCAAGAAAAGAAGAGATACATTACAAAGTTTCTCACTATTTATGCTAATTTAAACAATAACTTAACTCAAGCAAATCACAAAGGGTGGAAAAGACTAAACTTCTTTATTTAAGGAAATTGGAAAGTATGACACAAAAAGTACAATATAAAGGAAGAAAAAATACACAAAACAAATGAGCTTTTAAAATTTCATCCTTCAGTAGAAATTCCATAATCAGCTGTAAGTGGAATTGGAAAGTGGAAGCATGTAGGAATCATAGACACTCAGCCATGAATTGTCTGACTTCACAAAGTTGCTGAGTTTTGAAGCACATAGTGTGTAAAAATTGCCAACGCCCCACCAAGAACTGCAGACTCCTCTGGCATTAACATCAGCACAAAAACTGTGCTGGGAGCCTCGTGGTGTGGATTTCGGTCAAGCAGCTCCTGCAGGTGACCCAGTAGTTTGTCCATCGTGATTAGGCCACTTTTATTTAATTGGATTACGTCATGTAATTTGTAAAAAACGTACACACGATCATAAAAAATAAAATAAAAATAGTTACAAAGATACAGAAATTACATTGTACTGTCATGTTCTGTGATACATGTAAACTGCATCTATGACAGAAACATGTCATATATAACGTGTAACCTGTAATTTGTTATATGCAGAGGACCCTTTCATTATTAGAGCCCTGCATGACGTTGGGCTGCTAGGCTAATGCTAAAAGACAAAGCTGTTCCAAAAAGGAAAGAGGGTGACAGCTGCACGCTGCAAGAATTATTACATCACTAATATTATTGTCCCGTGTCATTAATAATCAGAGCAAATGGCTGTTGGCCAAAGTTTCCGGCTGTATTGTTTGTCACTGTGGATGTTTGCGATGTCCACTCTTGTATGAGACATTAGACTGAATTAGAGTTCAAACACTTAGTGGATGGAGAGGATGTCAGTCCTGATCAAGAATAAGAAATTATTTGTTGCAGACTTAAGGTTTGTTAGGCAGCAGGCGATGCACACAAGCACCCGATTCAATTTGTGAAAGTCGAAAAATGAGCAGCTAATTATTAAAAAGGGGACTTTAGTGGTGGGGGGGCTCAGGAAATGGGGTCTAAAGCACTATTATGCAGCATTATTGCCCATTCTGAACTGTGAAAGATGCTAAATTACATTAGTAGAGTCCAAGAAGTTCACTTTAATAATGCATTGCAATCTAATAACACAACTGTATATTTGATGCATTTTCCCCATTTATATGGTCAGTCAAGGCTTCTTTTTCTGCCAGAAGATTCACCATAAGAAAGAGTATAATACTGCCCTGTAACGGTGATGTTCTGATTTTAAGTCTCATCTGGGCATATGTGTTCATTTTAACAATTATCATATAATTCAGGGGTGTCAAACATAAAGCCCGTGGTCCAGATTCAGCAAAGACTAATCTGGCCAACGGGATAGTTTTGTCCTCCAGAATTTATGGAGGACACAAATTTGGCACTTTTAAATGTATTTTCATAAGTTTTATAACCTTCAATTCTGATGAAGACCACACAGCCACTCATTCTGCACCAGTTTAATCAAGTTACAGACAAACAATTAAATGACAGAAGACAAACTAAGAGGTATTGTACATAAATTTCATGTCTTTTTCTTATAAGATATGACAAAAACATGACACTTTGGCAACAATTTGGTTACTTTTTAGCATCACATGATTGAATATTGACACTTCGATGGTATTCCTACTAATCACGACAGTTAAGGAAGCCTTTCCATGGCTGATTTGATTTAAAATGCATATAACTTGTTACATCTGTGGATTTCTCCTTGCAGAAATAAGCAGGCACCTTAATAAACCTGTAATAGTCATAGATCATAAGCAACGACCTGCAGTGTCTCAGCTTGTGTTGTAAATACCCACCTTGTGCCCACCATTGCTGTTAACATCAGCTGTGTTGGCATGTCACAATAAACCAATAAAAACATTAACATATAAATCACACATGTCTGAACGACTCAGGCTGTTAGTTTAAATCATTTTTGTCTTGAAATGTATCCTGTTCCTATTAATAAAAAATATACATCTTTATGACATATTTTGCTGTTAACATGCTTGAAGGAGATCGTCTGAAAAACACCCATTAACCATCGTTTAATTTCACATTTCTGTCATCAGAAAAATAAAACTCCATCTGGGTATTGACGTTTGAAAAGAGTGTGACCGTTTCATTTGTGTAAAGTCTGTGCAACAGCGTGAAGTTTACAATCCTGCCTGAAGACGTTTCAGATACTGACACTTTTCTTTGAGAGGCTGAGATTCCTTTCAAAAGTACTGTTATTCACCCGAAAGTAATGACGGAGACATAAACAGTATTTTCTATTCATGGTCTAACCTTCCTGCATAGCTTTGATTTGGCCTTGGCGGCAAACATCACAAAGATAAGAAATGCTTCAACAAGAGAGATCTGGTCAGCTCAGTTCAGCAGCTGAGTGAACACGAGCGAAAAAGATTTCAGCTTCTGCCAATCTCCTCCTTCCCTCCTTGTGTTTTGACCCGACTCAATGCTTTAAGTGACTTTTATTAAGCTTATTCAAATCGGTGAAATGTTCCAGGGACATTATGCTAAAGTCACACTAGGGAAAGCAGTCGAAAATTATTGCGACCGCTTGCAATTGCGACGGAATTTGTTGCCTTGGAAAACGTTGCTTCAAAGACGGGACCAGGTGCGTCAAGACGGCAATAAGATGGAGTCAGTCTGCTGTCAGTGTGTGATTGAAGGGGGTCAACTGGCAATTACATGCAATCTATTTGTGGTAATAAAATAGCGAAAATGGAAAATCCGTTGCCATCTGTTGCTTCACATTAAAAACAAATTCACATGAACTACTGAACCTCATCGATCTGATTGGTGAGGTTCTGGCTGCACAAGTTTTTATATAAGGGATATGACCTGAATGCAACCAGTTGGCAACCATTTGAGTCAAGTACGCAATTGCAAAGAGACACTTTGCTCACACTGCAATCCTCTTTGTTCTGTCTGCATTTCTAAATTAGATGACAATTATTTGCAAACCTTCAAAGCGGCTCAGAGTGAACGAAGACACACCAAGTTGGCCCGTTGTTGTTTGGAGACAGGTTGCCTCCCATCAGCCAACCTGTGCAATTACAACAAACATCCACAGGTTGAGGGTTTTGTACACTGATCATTAGTGTTTGTCACAAACTGCTACAAAAACTTCTGTGCAATCGCTGGCAAGAGCTGATTTTTCCTAAAGAGGTTGACATTCTGTTTTTACTCTAATGTGACTGAGCCATTAAAAATACATACCTGATACTGAAGGAATTACATATACTGATATAATTTCAGTTCTGTTAATTTTAAAGTTAAAAAAAATTGATAGTTTTTTTTCCCACTCTGGCCTGTAGTATCATTTATTCATTTAAATATTTGTGATGTGATTCGCCCACTTTTGGAGCTACTATTTTAATTTTAGATTAGCGAGATGTCTGCCTTGTCTTAGAGATACTGAAACTAATATTTGCCTTGTAGGGCAAAAATGGCAGCAGTTTCTCTTCCCAGGAATCGTGACCCAGTGACTGAAAAGAAAAGTTCATGAATGATGTTTGGAGCTGTTTTTTTTTTTAACATCTACAGATTTACATTTAGCAACCAAAGGAAGTTAGCAGCTAGCTAACATCTCAGCTCAACTAAAGAGGGATGACAGCAAAATCTTGCAATTAGGATGGATGGGCCTGTCATCACTGGTGGATGGATACACTTGTGCAGAATGCTGGTTGGTGGAGTACGTTTGGTAGAAAATAGTTCCTACATGAGATCGCCCAGGACAAGGATGCTGCTGCTGCTGAGGGTTCAGATGTGTTCTTTGTCCCTTTAGCAAGTGCTATTTAGTTTCATGACATCAGCTGAGGGCAGACATCTCCAAGGCAGACACCTTGACAGCCGATTGCTCTGAAATTGTGCGACTGACACCAAAATACTCTAGATGGCTTTAGAGCTCCACAAGACAAACATCTGTAAATCTGATTCTGGTGTTAAGTGCCCATTTAAGAAAGTAGTTTGTCTGTCTGTTGCTTTAATTCTATGAGGTATTTCTTTATAAAGTTTTTTTTTTAAAAAGCATCCTTTCCAAATGTTCAGGGGTACACACATTCACTCGTGTAACAGTTTGTGTGTTATGACTGCAGCTGTTTCACCTGTCACAGTTACTGCTGCTTCACATTTGAAGGTCAGCAAGAGGTAAAGCCTTTCGCCTCACGCTGATTCCTGGTGACACACGGTGCTGCACTCTGGCAGAGGCTAAAGGAATCTATTTTGGACACATCCTCAACCCCTTTGTCTGAAAGGCCCTTCCAAATATCAATGTAATCATTTCCATCAGCTGTCTTTGTAGAATTATTTACGGCTGACATGACACACTCACCTTTCATCACCAGCCATTACTGAGTTTTTTCTTTTCTTTTTTTTGACCGCTAAAAAGCTGACAGATCCAATGATACCATTTAGCTACATGATTGTCAGACTTAACAACCTCCAGGTCTGTTAATAAGCTTCACTCTTTGTGCCACGTCTGGAATTTGCAATATTTTTATGCACTTTTCTCGCCTCCAAGAAATGAGTTCAGCCTTAGTCAAGCCTCGCTTCACGTCCACGCCATATCAACATCATTTGTCATTTCTCTTTTTTTAAATAATTCGCTCGATATTAGCAAATTAAATGAGCTTTTTTTCTCTGCCTTTTTGCCCCAAACTTTTGTGAGAAATTATAGGTTTCTATGGTTGACAAGACAAAGCTGGACAAATAAATCAATACAAAGCAAATGAAAGCAAATTGAATCTATTAAAGCAAAATTACTGAGAGAAAAGAACCAAACACAATGTAGCCCGCAGAACCATGGCCGCAGACAATTAATGGCGGTGGGAGCAAAAAGGTGCTGGCTCATTAAGCCTGGCCAGCCCTGTGCATGAAGACAAGGCCAACAGCCAGACCAAAGCAGACCAGCACAAACCAGTCTGCTCAGCTGCAGGCCCACAGGGAGGTACCCTTCTACCTGTAGCTGCTGAAGGCTAAAACCCAGGGATGTGTTTGATTCCCCGAAAATAAAAAAAAAGCTGAATTAGAGGAGATGAGCTTTTCAATAACCTCCCCCTTCCCCTCAGCACCTCCCACGTACCTGCGCCTTGTCCTGTACCCAAGGAATGGCAAGCAGCAGGGTGCCACGGAGGACCTTCAGATCAGCGTGAGCCAGCGAGGGGGGCTCTCCCGGGCAGCAATGAGTAATTAGCGCTAATTAGTGGCAGTGATTAACCACACTGGGGAACGTGGGGGCCGGAAGGGAGCAGATTGATAGAGCTGGCCCTCCTAACCCACAGAGGCTCCAGTGCATCTTAAGCAGGGGGTGGGTCAGCTGGATGTGGCTGGCAGCCAGATGCTATGGCCGTGAATAAAGGTGGAACATGCTTGGAGCATCCGTAAAAACCATTTCAGCAACAAGGAGGCGAGGGCTGATACGCAGCTACTGAAGCATACGTTTCAAATCAAAAGGCTGTCAATTCATTACACCCCGAGGCAGGGTTATTCAAATGAGGGTCCTTGAGTGGAATTGGACCCTCAAGTCATTTCAGCAAGGTAATTTGAGTGATTCTGAGGAGCTAATTGAAAATCGTATTGATTAATGTATTCAATAAAATGTCTTATCTTGTGTTAATTTCTACCAATAACAGAATAAATTAGTTGGTTACTAGTTATCAGCCTTGTGCTGCTCCTGTGCGGTTGCACGAGGAAGCGAGCAAATTTCCAAAACCGGTTGCATTGGAAATCAGACAAGTTTACATGCACTGCAGTGACCTAGTTACTGAAAAGCCACAAAAAAGACAATTCAGCAGAGACTGTAGTTAGCACATATGTTTTCCTTCTGAGCAGATTTAATTTATTTGTTTTGCTGTGAAATGTTTATGCATTACACTTTGAGGGTGTGCATGTATTCGCTATCAGGGCAGTCAGACTTAAACAAATAAGGCTGGATTACTAGCGCTCCTTCCACTGCAGTGTCACACTTTTTCCCTGTTCCCTGGCAGTTTTCAAGTCTACATACATCCTTCAGCCACAACTCTAAAACCACTGACAAGGGAAGTGAATAACATTAATCATTACAATGTAAGACTCTTGTGGGAAAACTCGGGTCTTGGTATTCATGCCGATGCTGCTTTGAACATCCCTCATACCCCACCCATAGCAATAGTGCTCGTCCGCAGCAACAGCCCCCCCCCCAGCGGGACAAATCTAGCAAAACCGCAAGAGCTCAATAATGGCTCGAGGAACATAACCAGTAGGTGTACGTAGCCTCCAAACACCCCCAGTTGCTAATCCGCACGCCTGTGGGATGCACCGGTACAAAGCTGGTTCACAGAAACCCTCAGGGCCCAGAGGATCTGCAGTCCTGGTGCCAGACACCCCAGGATACCTCCAGATGTTGTGTACAACATCCAACAGTCTGTTTTGGAGATCTACCTAATATTATACAGGTGGTTTTAATATTGTCACTGAATGGTGTATATGTCCAAGCTATATCTACATGGGTAACCCAAAACTAGATGTCAAACATATATGAATTTTTTTTTTAAAGGGTATGAAAATATAATAAATACATTTTTTTAAAAAGCTGCTGTTGTCTCCGCACTGGATACTGGATCATTATCAAATAAAAGAGGTTCTCAAAGTCTGCCAATGTTTGATATTTGATTTGAGCTTTTGTTTAATAAATGTATTACTTTCATTTTCTGCAGAGGCAGCCGCACCTTTTTCCTGAATGCCAGCACAGTTTACAGAACACATGAAATAACTGAAAATACTGTAAAACAAAGATTAAATTCACAGGCCAGAGCCAGCTGATGAATAATTGACACGCTCTCCTTCAGCAAGACCATTATGTACCTTTCTGCACTTGATTAGATGTAAGGGCAAGTCACTGCCTGTGTAACCCACATAAAAATAAAAAGAACTGCGTCTATAACTAAATTGGAATCTTAAATTCCAACCGGAGCGTGTCCGTGAAGGCATCGTGCGTCATGACGCACGCCACGCCGCGAGGCTGCACATGCCTGTTGTGACCAATCACATTCGCGAGGCACCGATATATGCCTTCCGGGTTGTCGCCTCGAAACGACGCGGGGGAGAGGCGTTAGCGGATGGAAGCAACAGTATTTTGATACCGCCGTGGGTAGATGCGTGGGGCTCGTATGTGACATCGCACGTAGTGAATGTGCAGGCTAGTGGTGCCCTGGAGAGACCACAGCGACACCACTACTTTGGATGGCGAGCTAGGCCCAACGAGCCAGAACCCCAGCTACAACTTCCTGCGGTCTGGTAGGAGGCTGCTGCGGCCTACACTCTCCCCTCTTGGTTTAGTCCCCTAAATCTCACTTCTGAGATTTCAGCTTTGGAATCTTAGTGCTGATCATCCTACTTCAAATTTCAACCTGTCTAGACTGTCATACGCGTTGGACTTATATCACTCATGAAATAAACTTTATGGACATTGTTGCCAGAGGTTGGACGAGGTTCCTGCACTGCCGTGCAGCGGATATTTTACAAGCTTGAATTGTTTTATTTTTTCCTTGTCTGCAGATTTTGTAAATATTGGTGTTTGGTAATTGCACTTTATTTTCACTATAAATAACAATTGTAATCACAATATCTGTGGTTGTACGTTTATTGTACTTCACTCACCTCCTAGAGCCGAATCTGATATCTTCTGAATTAGCCCAACTATTCATAACCAACTTAAATTATTTTAGCTTATGTACTTGCTACATAAGACAAATTAGTGGCGAGCCAGCCAGGAGGTTGTGTCAAGTATAATATTGTTGTGTACATTCAGTCTCACTATCTCACCATATTACTATGAACATGGACTTGTTGGAGTCATTAGGTGTTAAAATACCACACGCGGTGTTGGTCAGTGGCGTCCCCGCATATGAGGTTGAGGAGGTTGAAGATTTTCTTCTCCAGTATGGTGCTATTGAACGCTCCGTGCCAATAAACTCACCCGGCTCTGAGTTTAATAATATGCTCATTGTTGAGTTTAAAACGGGGTCTGCTTTTGATTTATTGGGTCCGATTCTGCCGTATACATTTAAGCCCTTAAATAATGAATATCATATAAAAAGCTTGTCTAAAATCTATGCGTCTACTGTCGGGTGCACAAAGACTAAGACTTATTTAGCTGACTTAAAACAAGTAGCAAAACTGTCTGGTCAGGATTTTGCTGAAGTTCTCCAAGAACTAATGACCCAAATAAATGGAGCTGTTTCAGAACTGCGCCCAGGAAAACCAGAAGGGCTCAAGCAGGAATGCACTGCCGCACCTGAACACAAAATGGCTGCCACTCCGGCTCAACAAACCCACAACACGGCTATTCCTGTCACTTCTTCAGCTGCCCTACATCCTACAACAACAGAAGGACATTCTATCAGTATGTCTGCGGCTGAGTTGAATCCACCTGAAGTACAGAGGTATGTTGTGGAGCATATAGTAAAGAGCGAAGATGTAAACATACGCTCATCCCATAAGCTGCGCATGTTTTCTGGGAGACTACCACACCCACAGCATGAGGTGGACTATGATACATGGCGCTCTGGAGTGGATCTCATCTTAAAGGATCCAGCCATTTCAGAACTGCGAAGATCCAGACACATCCTTGATAGTCTTTTACCACCTGCAGCGGACATAATCAAGCACCTTAACCCCGACCTGCCAGCAGAGACTTATATTCAACATCTTGATTCTGCTTATGGAATTGTACAGGACGGGGAAGAACTTTATGCGAAGTTCATGGACACGCTGCAGAACTCGGGTGAGAAGCCATCCGGCTACTTACAGCGACTTCAGGTGGCCCTGAGTTTAGCTGTTAAGCGGGGAGGGGTCAAGCAGGGTGAAGTGAACAGGCACCTGCTCAGCCAATTCTGTAGGGGATGTTGGGATAGTAACCTTATCTCTGAGCTCCAGCTGAAGCAGAGAAAATCTAACCCACCTTCTTTTGCAGAACTGTTACTCCTATTAAGAACTGAAGAAGACAGAGAAGCTAGCAAAACTCTGAGGATGAAGCAACATTTGGGAACACCAAGACACAGAGTTGCAGCTCAAGCTCAGTTCGCAGTAGAAGAAGAAAAGGGGGTCTGTGCTGCGTTGTCCACTCTCACCCAGCAGATGGCGGAGATACAAAAGCAACTTGCCGCCTTAACTGCCTCCCAGTCTCACCAGTCCCGTACTCCTGTTCCAAAGCAGCACCCGAAGCAAAGAACGGATACACAGGGGAATATATCATCTAACCCCAAGCCTGGGTTCTGTTTCAGGTGTGGGGAAGATGGACACATTAGACCACAGTGTGAGAACAGACCCAATCCCGCATTGGTCAATGCAAAACGCAAACAGTTCAGTGAAAAGAAACCAAAATGGCAGAAGCGGAATTCATCAACTGGACATTTAAACTAGATACAGTTTCTGTAATGGGACGTACAGGAACTGTGCAGGACCCACATTGTCCCGCAAAGGAGGAAAGGAACAAGGAGGAAATTGTTCACTGTGTAGACCTACACACTTGTCCGAAGGCAACTACAATGTTACCTCATGGGTTAGTTGGGTCAAGATGCACAACAGAGGTGACCCTAGCAGGCCATCCATTGAAATGCCTGCTTGATACAGGATCACAGGTTACTACAATACCTGTATCCTTTTACAACAATCATCTTCATGACCAACAAATTCAACCACTCCATGATCTTCTCCAGGTGGAAGGTGCTGCGGGTCAAACCATTCCATATCTTGGATACATTGAGGTTTCCGTCAAGTTCCCCAGAGATTTTGTTGGTGAAGAATATGAAGTAACAACATTGGCTCTAGTTGTTCCGGACGTACACCCTGATGTCCCCGCTACTGTGCTAATTGGGATGAACACCCTGGAACCCCTGTATGAACAGCATCTTAACCAGCATCCGAGCTATCAGCCTAGCACTCATGGGTACAGAGCGGTGTTGAAAACACTACAGCTGTCACACAAGCAGAAGGAGAATGGCAGCATTGGGAATGTGAGGCTACTAAGCAAAGCTCCAGTGCGTGTTCCGGCCGGCCGCACTATTGTCATCCAGGGCTCTGCCAAAGTTTCCACCCCGTTGTTTAGCCAGAGTGTTCTCCTACAGCATCCTGCTTCCACCTTACCTGGGGGGTTGTGTGTCAGCAGTTGTCTCATCAACTTCCCAGCTCTTTCTCCATACAAGGTTCCTGTGGTTATTACAAATGAGTCGGAGCAAGATACCTTCATTCCACCTCACAGTGTCATTGCGGATTTGGAAACCTACCACTGCATCTTGTCTGAACATCGTGTGACCCATCTTCCAGTCAGGAACACTACCACCAGCCTGAACTTTGATTTTGGTGATTCTCCACTGTCACCTGAATGGAGGACGCGAGTCATAGGCAAGCTGAATGACATCTCGGAGGTCTTTTCGCATCATGACTTGGATTTTGGATGTACATCAGCTGTCAAACATCATATTCCACTCCATGACAATACACCATTCAAGCAACGTGCCCGGCCAATCCATCCACAAGATTTCGAAGCTGTCCGCCGTCACCTGCGTGAGCTCCTGGAAGCCGGCATTATAAGGGAATCATCGTCTCCTTTTGCTTCGCCTATCGTGGTGGTCAGGAAGAAGAACGGTGAGGTCCGGCTGTGCATAGACTACCGGAAACTAAACCTTCAAACCATCAAGGATGCATACCCCTTACCTAATTTGGAGGAATCCTTTTCAGCACTCACTGGTTCTAAGTGGTTTTCAGTGCTCGACCTGAAGTCCGGTTACTACCAGATCCAGATGGAGGAGGAAGACAAGGCAAAGACTGCTTTTGTGACTCCTCTTGGGTTCTGGGAGTTTAACCAAATGCCTCAAGGTGTTACCAACGCCCCAAGCACCTTTCAGCGCTTGATGGAGCGATGCATGGGGGACCTTCACCTAAAGGAAGTGCTCGTTTTCCTGGATGACTTAATCATCTATTCGGACACTCTTGAGGAACATGAACGAAGGCTGCTGAGAGTCCTGAACCGGTTGAAGGAATATGGGCTGAAACTGGCACCGGAGAAATGTCGATTCTTCCAAAAGTCTGTAAAGTACTTGGGTCATATTGTCTCTGAGGAAGGAGTTCAAACAGATCCTGAGAAGATAGAGACCATCAAGACATGGCCGGTTCCCCAGACTCTGAAACAATTAAGATCTTTTCTGGGTTTTGCTGGTTATTACCGCCGGTTTATAAAAGACTATTCCGTCATTGCTAAACCCCTCAATGACCTGACTCGTGGATATTCTCCAGTTCAAAGATCAAAGACCCTGAAAGCTCACAAGATACCCACCTACAGGCCAAACCAACCCTTCGGGGAGAGGTGGGATACCAAATGTCAAGTTGCATTTGAAACCTTGATTGAGAAGCTTACAACTGCTCCGGTTCTTGGGTTTGCAGACCCGTCTCGTTCATACATTCTGCACACCGATGCGAGTGTGACCGGACTTGGAGCAGTGTTGTATCAAGAGCAAGAGGAGAAACTCCGGGTCATAGCTTATGCTAGCCGCGGATTGTCGCAGAGTGAGAGCCGTTATGCAGCCCACAAGCTGGAATTCCTCGCCCTTAAGTGGAGTGTGACCGAGAAATTCCAAGATTACCTGTACGGGGCAGATTTTACAGTGGTGACGGACAGTAATCCACTGACCTACGTTTTGACAACAGCTAAACTGGACGCTACTGGACACCGTTGGTTGGCTGCATTGTCAACGTACTCCTTTAAACTTCTGTACAGAGCTGGCAAACAGAATTGTGACGCTGATGCGCTTTCGCGGCGACCTTACTCCTGCTCCAGTGATGAAGTTTCTAATGACCATGAACTCATTCGTCAGTTCATTTCTCAACACACAGCTGATTCTGATGTCCTTCCAGAAGAGACTGTGAGAGCAATCTGCCAAAGTCATTTGGTCAGAGCCACACGGCCGGGTGACTGCGGTGAGGTTGGCTTCACACTTGTCGAGTCTTTGTCAGTTCAAATGGATACCATCCCTGACAGTTACTGTTCCGAGGACTGTCATCAGCTGCCTGTCGTTTCTACTCTTAACATCAAAGAGAAACAACACTCAGATCCCTGCATTCGAGAGCTTATTCACCAGCTTGAGACGGGGAACAGGGTTCCACCAACAGCTAGAGCTGAGCTCCCTGAACTTCCGTTCCTGCTCAGAGAATGGTCCAGGTTGGAGCTGGTGGATGGAGTCCTGTACAGGAGGAGACGGGACAATGGAGACCTTTTATATCAGCTTGTCCTTCCAGAGGAGTTGCGGCCATCAGTCCTGAAAAGCCTCCATGAGGATATGGGCCATATGGGGATTGAACGTACACTTGACCTTGTCCGTACGAGATTCTACTGGCCTAAAATGGCAAAGGATGTTGAGCAGAAGATTAAGACTTGTGGCCGCTGTGTGCGCCGAAAAGCCCTGCCGGAAAAAGCTGCTCCACTTGTCAGCATAAAAACATCTCGACCCCTTGAGCTTTTGTGTATGGATTTTCTTGCTCTTGAGCCTGACACTAGTGGCACTCGTGATATCTTAGTCCTGACTGACCATTTCACTAAATTCGCTGTTGCCATTCCAACACCCAATCAAAAGGCAAGAACTGTGGCGAAGTGTTTATGGGAGAATTATATCATTTATTATGGCATTCCTGAGCGAATTCATACCGACCAAGGGCAAGATTTTGAGTCAAGACTAGTAAAAGAATTGTGTGAGTTTGCAGGCATTCAGAAGAGCCGTACAACCCCTTACCATCCGAGGGGAAATCCAGTGGAGCGATTTAACAGGACGTTGCTGGCAATGTTGGGGACCTTGGAGACAAAACAAAAAACAAGGTGGAAAGAGCATGTGAAACCGTTGGTTCACGCCTATAATTGTACCAGGAACGAGGTTACAGGGTTTACTCCTTACGAACTCATGTTCGGTAGAACACCTCGTCTACCTGTGGACCTGGCGTTCAATCTGCCACTGCGGGAATCCCAGCAAAAGAGTCACTCACAGTACATTAAGTCACTCAAATCGAGATTGGAGGAAAGTTTCAGTATTGCCTCCAGTAACGCTACAAAGGCTGCCGACCGAAATAAGAAACGCTTTGACAATCGTGTGATACCATCAGCATTGGAACCAGGTGATCGTGTGCTTGTGAGGAATGTCCGCCTTCGAGGGAAGCATAAACTTTCAGATAAATGGGAGGAAGAAGTTTATGTGGTTGTCCATCGGGCTGGGGACCTCCCGGTCTACAAGGTAAAACCTGAGAACAGCGATGGACCTATGCGGACCCTTCACCGCGACCTCCTCCTTCCATGCGGCCTCCTCACGAGCAGTGAGGTTAACTTGGAATCACCAGAGCAATCGCTTCTGCACAGGCCAAGAACTCGGCAGCGGAACCCGGATTTAAATTCCCTCACAGAACCTCTGGTTGAGGATGAGGACACAGGAAGCTTGGTTTCATTGTATGTTAATCCTCCAACGTTGCACTTCACTGTGGAAAAACAGAATCAATTTCCAGATTCATCTGACAGTGGGAGCCTAGGACCACTGATTTTGGATCCTTCAGTTGAAGTGGAAGTGCAAGAGGAACCAGCCTCTGTGTCCAGTGTTCTTCCTCCAGCAGTGGAGTCTGGTGGTGGGCAATCTGACTCTGATGTGGAAGACATTTTGCTTGAACTTATTGAAAGTCACCCTGAAGATAGAAATAGCTTACCTGAAAACTTACCTGGAAGTGGAGACATACTTGTCAACATTCCTGTCGTTGCTGTTGAAGATTCTCCTGAAGAGTCTAGTGTTATTGAACAGGACACCGACATAGGTGACGGGCTAAGACGTTCACAACGACAAAGAGCACCACCTGATCGACTTCACTATTTCACTCGTGGTAATCCTCTGGTTTCCGTTGTCCAAACGATGTTGCATAGTCTTTCCGATGCATTGGGCCATAATGCTAGCCGTCCTTCGTCTGTTCACGTTGTCTAGCGTTTAACATGCGACGGGGCGTGCATGGTTAAGGCGGGGAGGATGTAACCCACATAAAAATAAAAAGAACTGCGTCTATAACTAAATTGGAATCTTAAATTCCAACCGGAGCGTGTCCGTGAAGGCATCGTGCGTCATGACGCACGCCACGCCGCGAGGCTGCACATGCCTGTTGTGACCAATCACATTCGCGAGGCACCGATATATGCCTTCCGGGTTGTCGCCTCGAAACGACGCGGGGGAGAGGCGTTAGCGGATGGAAGCAACAGTATTTTGATACCGCCGTGGGTAGATGCGTGGGGCTCGTATGTGACATCGCACGTAGTGAATGTGCAGGCTAGTGGTGCCCTGGAGAGACCACAGCGACACCACTACTTTGGATGGCGAGCTAGGCCCAACGAGCCAGAACCCCAGCTACAACTTCCTGCGGTCTGGTAGGAGGCTGCTGCGGCCTACACTCTCCCCTCTTGGTTTAGTCCCCTAAATCTCACTTCTGAGATTTCAGCTTTGGAATCTTAGTGCTGATCATCCTACTTCAAATTTCAACCTGTCTAGACTGTCATACGCGTTGGACTTATATCACTCATGAAATAAACTTTATGGACATTGTTGCCAGAGGTTGGACGAGGTTCCTGCACTGCCGTGCAGCGGATATTTTACAAGCTTGAATTGTTTTATTTTTTCCTTGTCTGCAGATTTTGTAAATATTGGTGTTTGGTAATTGCACTTTATTTTCACTATAAATAACAATTGTAATCACAATATCTGTGGTTGTACGTTTATTGTACTTCACTCACCTCCTAGAGCCGAATCTGATATCTTCTGAATTAGCCCAACTATTCATAACCAACTTAAATTATTTTAGCTTATGTACTTGCTACATGTCCTCCGCGTGCTTCAGGTTTCCAAACCAAAAATACAAAGCACAGAAGCTACTTTGGCAAACCTGTCAAAATTTTCAAAAACAAGTCGCTGATTAAATCTGCAAGGCTGACAGGTTAGGGAGCCGACAACCACCTTCTCCTTTTTATTGGTTTGTCCAGTGTCCATCAGTGGATATTTTCAAGACTAAAACTGATGGTAAAGATGAAGCGCTGGGAGCTCAAGTTACCACAAAAACAGAAAAAGAAAAAAAAAGCTCCAGTTACCAGCTATTTAAATCAGTGGATAGAAAGAAGGTTGGCAATTTTGACACAATCAGTGCTAGATGTAACTGCGCATATTGTTACAATAACATGTTACTTTAATAACATCACATAAGTCATGTAACGATGTAACAATTTATTGTTACAGAACCAAAGTTCTAAGTTACCTGGACGCTGGGTGGAGTCCAGGCGCCCTGCTACAATCAGCTGATTTCAGTTCATGTGTTGGAAAAGGGAACGTGATGGAGCGGTCCACAGCAGAGATGCAGACACTACTTTTATTTTTATTAAACAAGGACAAGAGGACAAAGGAAAAGTGCAAACTGCCTCCAGGATAGAAACAAATGCATTGTACTGCTAACACAACTTTGCAAACACCTGCGCAGATAGCATGCTAACACTAAGCTAGCCAAGAAACCAGAGGGATGTTAGTGTTGACTGTATGCTGACCTCAGCCCAGCAGCCAGACACTGAACAGCTAACAAAGCCAGTGATAAGCTTCCAGCATCCATTTCTACCTCTTCATGTTTGAGTTGGTGCATGAAATTGTAGCCTCGATTTATATTGTTAACTGTGCATTTATAGTGTAATATATAATGTAGCGAGTAGTGTAACACACACTTTCTCTGAGTAATTAATACTAATTAATACAAGTACTTAATATAAGTACTGCATTACCATTTAGAAAGCACTGATTTACTGTAATAAAAAGTAAATACAGCAAATATTTGGGTTTGGAAACGTCCAAGGATTAAGCAACATTTGAAAACAACCTTACTTAACTGCCTTAATTCACTCTTACTGGATTCATATGCTGTGAACATTATTTATAGACTTATACAGACTTTATAGAGGCCCTCTTGCCAGATATTCAAAGAGATGGGAAATATGAGGTATTATAACACCAATATTATTTACCATAAACACTTGAGAGAGTTGCACATTCAACTCAGTTTTCACAGACTGAATTTGTTAGGAATCTGACTTTGTATACCACTTAGCATTTCAAATAATGAATCTAGCACAAATTATGTCACTGGAGTCAGTTGGGGGAGAAGGAAGACGCGGTATAAATAGTCTGAGTTTTTGGTTTTGCTCCATTATTATAAATATTAGATTAAATTTAGACTCAGTGAGCCTGAGCCCAGTGCTAAAAACGAAATGTAAACACCTCAAGCAGAGCTCTCTCCCATCTTGAGGTGTGTGCTTTTTTTTAATGAGGTGACACACACGTGCAAGTTTCTCCACATGGCTTGAAAACAAATAGCATGATAGCTTACATGACGGGGCCACGTTGAGAAGCTATCGGAGCTTTTTGTGACAAAACAAGCGAGACGTGCGGAGCTTGATTTTAAACATCAATGACTTTAATTAGTGTCATCCTACAATCACCAATAATAGTCCCGAAATGTGTGGGCCCCGGCTCTGACAGCCGAGCAGATCTGTGGCGAAGCAGGGGGCTCTTAACAAGATAAGCCCTGAAATCAGCGAGCCTGAAGGAACATTACCTGAACAAGAGTGCTGATGAAAATGACTGCGGTGTCGGCCTGCTTGGAAACAACTGAAGTGTTGTTCACACGTCTTATCGTAAAACAAGTCAACAACACAAGCAGCACTACACCGGATAATTCCCATCACTTGTAGGTCTGAGAAAGAGGGATCATCCTTTTGTATGTAAATGATCCGGTAGAATCTTTAGATCTCTGGCAAAGAAGGGAAGAAGACAAAAAAATTGGCATTTTACAGAGAAACAGATTAAACAGATGACTCAAATCCTGTCTGAAGATTAAAAAATGCCTATCTGGAAAAGGATTTTATTAACTGATGTCTGCTTTTGGACGGATTGGTGCTGTTTCTATGCAGTCAGCAAATCCCATGAAAAGGCGAGAGAGTCTTTGTCCGTCTCTCCATAGTTTCAAAGCTAACACTCTACTTTGAAAACAGCAGGTGACAAACAATCCCAGGTCAAAGTTCACACTGGCCGCGTTGGCTCCAGGCTTGCAGTATCTGTGCCGCTCACATGTCGCCCATTAAGTCTGCATTCCTGTTGTGTAATAAATCCCAGCTCTGAAAGCATAAATAGTAGAAAATGACGCCTTTTCTTCATGAATGCTCTTTACTGACATAACTGATTTTCTGATATGACTATATAGCACATTTGACGCCTCCGCTTCTCGCTTTAATAGCATGCAATTGCTAACGTAGTTAAAAAAAATAGTTGGGAACATAAAACTTTGTTCAATGACACATTTGATCTTGTAAAACTTTGCATGTGTACACACCAGAGTGGATCTGTGGACCCATGTGCAACCGTAGCTATGAAGACCAAAACTGATTTCTTTGTACCCGGATGCTGTCCGTCGATCCATCCATCCATGCATGCATGCATCCATGCATGCATGCATCCATCCAAACATCCATCCATCCATCCATCCATCCATCCATCCATGCATGCATCCATCCATCCTGCATCCATGCATCCATCCATCCTGCATCCATCCATCCATCCATCCATCCATCCATGCATCCATCCATCCTGCATCCATCCATCCTGCATCCATCCATCCATCCATCCATCCATGCATCCATCCATCCAAACATCCATGCATGCATGCGTCCATCCATGCATCCATCCATCCATCCAAACATCCATCCATCCATCCATGCATGCATCCATCCATCCAAACATCCATGCGTCCATCCATGCATCCATCCATCCATGCATCCATCCATCCATCCTGCATCCATCCATCCTGCATCCATCCATCCATCCATGCATCCATCCATCCAAACATCCATGCATGCATGCGTCCATCCATGCATGCATGCGTCCATCCATGCATCCATCCATCCATGCATCCATCCATCCATGCATCCATCCGCTTCTTTTTCAGGGTCGTGGGGGGCGCTAGAGCCTATCCCAGCTGTCTTACAGTGTTAATAATTTTTGCAGATCAGGTCATCTCACATATTAAACCAGCATATTAAGCTCGTAGCTCTTTTGCACATAAACCTATTTAACACTTCATTTTATTATTTTTTGTCTCCACTTATTGATCAATGCTATGTGTACATATTAACCGGCATCTGTGTGTGGACAGCAGAGAAAGAATTTCATTGTACAGAGAAATGCTTTTTCTTTGCACACATGACAATAACGCTTTGAATCTTGAGGAGAGGCAGTGTACACCCTGGACAAGTTGCCAGTCTGTTGCAGGGCTGACACAGACAACCATTCGCACTCACATTCACTCCGTGGGCATTTTTCCAATTAACCTATCCCCACTAACTGTCTTTGGACTGTGGGAGGAATCTTTGGGCACTGACTCAGTGGTCATGTGAGGTAATGTGTTGGTTTTATTCTTCCACCTAAGTTACTGCTTGGGAGCAACGGATTATGGCAAATATGTACATTCAAAGTAATCAATTCAAACTACAGTGAATGTTTTGTGAAAATACAGCAGCCAGAAGATTTACAGTAATAGATTTTGGACTACAGTGGTGCTGTAGGCTTTATTAGACAACAGAGAAATTATTAGCCAACAAGATTAAATTTATCGCCTGGTTTGGCCTTTTGGGGGATTTGTTGGCAGTTTGCTGCTGGGATCAGTTTGAGCCAAGCTCATCTCAACTGTGGTTGAAACCCTTTAAATGGCCGCTTCTTCTTCAGGTGCGTTCAAATCAGTGTTAGGTATGTGCGGTGCGGTATACATCCTTTCAAGGACGGTTTAGGTGGTGTTTGTGTTTTGAACAGTGTTCTCACAATGCCCAAGATACCGACTGGTTTCAATTTCCTCTATTCTGACAGCCCATTCCATCCACAAGCTTGAATGAAGGCGGCCGTTACGGGGAGGTATTGCTGTAAACATCAAAACACCACATTCAGATCAAATGTCCCCCACAATCCGAAACCTTTAACAAAAGCTCTACAAAAGATGATTGCCTATCACATTCTAATTAACTACAATCACAACTAAAGTGGCCACAACACGTTTTAAACACAACAGAAAGTAAAGTCATGCCGGATGGTACGAGCAGCTTTGGCAAGAGATAAAGAAAACGTTCAAGCGCAGTGGTGACACTCATTGAATTATATGTTGACAGCTCTGTGTTAGTGAAGAGATGAAAGCAAAATGAGATTTTCAAAAGTGAATATGGGGAATGACGGTATTGCTTTCTCCACATTGTCAAACTTGACAGTGCTATTACCATCACCATAACATCAGGTGCTGACATATAGTATTCAGTTAGCACAAATCAGCTCCCTCCTTTGAATACTGATTGCATTTTAGGAACGAGGGTGTTCGCATTACTGTTTGGTAAGATTTAATCAAACATTAGGCCTAGAATTACAATAAGACGAGGAAAGGATTAGAATCAAAGTTAATGACCAACACCATTACTGCAGCAATTAGCTGTGAGATGCTTTAAAAAAATAAATGTATTTTTTTAATAATTAGGATGACAAGCAGGTGTTCATGTTATTCAAAAGAAGTCTTATCTTTAAAACACACATTTGTGGAATCATGGCATAAACAAATGGACTTTCTAAAGAATTCAGAAAACGAGTTGTTGATGCTCATCAGGCAGGAAAAGGTTATCAATCCATCTGTGAAGCGTTAGGATGCCATCAATCCACAGTCAGACCGACTGTGTACAAATGAAAGAAATTCAGGAGTGCCGTTAGCTCTTCCAGCAGTTGTCTACCAATAAAGATAAACCCAAGAGCAAGGTGTGTAATAGTCTGCAAGGTCACAGAGGAACCCGGGGTAACTCCTAAGCAGCTAAACGCTTCTCTCACACTGGCTGTTCACGTTCGCGGGTCCGCCATCAGGGTAACGCCGAGCAACGGGATAACAATGGCTGCGAGGGAAAAGCAGCTGCTCTTAAAAAAAGAGCGCTGCTGCTCATCTGCAGTCTGCTGAAGATCACACGGACAAACTAGAAGGCTGCTTGAAGGCTGTTTGTTCTGTGGACGGATTAGACTAAAATAAAACTTTTGGTTTATAAAAGAAGCATTATGTTTGGGGAGAGGAAAGCGCTGCGTTCCTGGATAAGAAGCTTATCCCATCTGTGAAACATGATGGTGGTAGTATTGTGGTTTGGGCCAGTTTTGCTGCTTGCGGGCCAGGATGCCTTGAAATCACTGATGGAGCAATGAATTTTGAGTTATTACAGCAAATTCTAAAATAAAAATGTCAGGACATCTCTCCGTGATAGAAGAATAAGAATCCAGCAGAAGGAGAAACCTGGAGCTACCACAAAGACTTAGTCGTACTAGGCTGGAATATCGAAATATGAATTCATGTGGATTCATCATTCTCTGACAGTATTATGCTTGCGCTGTTTGCTCATAGTCATAGAAGATCGGCTGGACCCACATTAATGGTCATTATTATAAATTCCATTATTAGAAAAATAAGAATTTAATTTCCTCATTTATCACAGGAAATATTATTCCAAAATATGCGCGGTAAGAATTAATGAGTGTGACAGAAATACGGGATTTCTTTCAAATCTACAACCATCAAATCAAAAACAGCAAAGTTATCTAGGTGGCTTAACGACAGAATTATCTTTAGAAAATATATGGAATGTAAAAAAAGCAGCAAATGAGCTTAATGTGCCTTAAAATTGATTAATCTTTTACGCCTAAATGAAAACCAGTGGAAGAGTACTTTATCATGAAAGCGTGAAAATCACACCGCAGCTAGTAAAAAGAAAACTTAACTTATTAAAACTTCCATTAAAAACTCCCATTAGTGAGTCTACACTTTTAACATGCACGGGGAAAAGTTTCATTTTCAAGACAAAAAGATAAATGACAAAGTAGTCCTATTACTCCAGGATTTGGTGTGTTAATATATTATCTCTTCATTAAACATTTGTGTTGGATCTCTGCTCTAATTAGTCAGCTCGCTTGTCTATTTGCACTGGAAGTTGTGTCAGTTTCAGGTAGAGCTGTCGCTGTGCCTGGAACGGTGGAATCGGAGGTGCATTCGGTTTGACATTTTTCCTCTGCGGTCAGTGGAAACAACGGATACAGAGGTGACTCTGAAGAGTGGGATGATAGACTATCCATGAGCTCTGATATCTGCCACTCTGACAAACATCAGCACACTCGAGCACTGATGGCGAAGACGACCATCCAGCCTCTCCTGCCATCCTCATGAGAAATGAGCATACAGAGCTTCTCCTGAACTTCCACAGAAAGAAGAAGGAAAATCAGCTTGGCATCTGCAGGATGACATGGATAGTCTGGCACATTCTGCAGATGCTCTGTGGGACTGGGATTGAGTTCAGATGCCGGCTCAACACTCAACGCATATTCCTGAAATCATTCCTGTACAGTCGTTGGAGTTTGGTTTGGCCATTTGTGCTGGTGGGCCAGGAGGAATACAATCACCGAGGGCTAAGTAACGCGTGTGAACCGAGGTTTCCCAGCAAGATACCGAAGCTGATAAAGCTACAACTATTGCAACATCAGTGAAAACTGATCTCTACTTTGAAGACGCTCCCTTCAACTGTGTGGCCGATTTCACATTTTCTCTATATTTTAAGAACAAAACAGGAAACAAACTGAAGAAAAAAGATCAAAAAGTTAACCGATAGTCAACTTTAGCCCTATAATAATGACATAATCTAATATTTCTTAAAAGAAATAACTGTGCAGTCAAGGATCATAAATATATTATGTATGTTCAAATGTATGCAGATAGCAAAACAAAGCATGTTGAGAGCGAGAGATTGCATCTATCCCCGATGCTACCGGGTAATTTAGCATCTGTGATTTATGCCCCGTATAACTGCTCAGTGCTAGTGCAGGATTTATAGGAATGATATACCCTTTATATAATTTCACTGACTCCAATTTTATTTTTTTGTTTTATTGCAGTGGTCTATCACGAGTCTTACATCACTGCAGCTCAGACACCTCAGCTGATCGCAATCCTTTCTGGCATTTTGAAACGCAGTCTGCCTGAACTGCCAAATTTCCACTCATTCCAAGTTAATTTAATATATGCAACTATTAGTGTGCTGGAAATCTTCCATCAAGCTACAATAATTAAACAGCTAGTCCCTCTAATAGAGATCTAATACAGTTAATTGTGAATTATCAAGCGAAACCAGCGATCAGCAAAAATTCAAAACAGACATTTATCTGCCTGCACTTGGTCGACGTCGCACTAAACAGCACAGACTCACAGTTTTCTGCTCACAGTGAGGTGGTAAACAGTCAAATTGGATGCATTAGTGCAAGAATATCTGCAACAAATTGCTCCTGGCATGAAACTCAGCCCATTATCTGATCAGATTTGACCACACATTTTTCAGTCAATCCAGCTGACACAAACAGCACAAGTGGGTAATGTGCCAGCTGGTGATGACCTCAGACCGGGGGTGAGGTTTTCAGTACTCAGCGACTCTTCTTTCCTCCCGCTTTGGAGTTCTTAAGGTTCACAGTGGAGACTTCATGAATAAGCTTTAATGTGACAGAGAAATTGGGGATCACTTTCTCTGTCTGGCTCTGCCAACAGTCTGATGGTATCGATGACTAGATGGCGTGAACGCGAGAGACTCCAAAGAGCGGATTAGAGAGGGGAGATAAGGCTATCCACTGTAATTAAGCCCTATCTCTGTACAGCCACTGAAGAAAATAAATCACCCTTCAGAGCCCGCCAGTGTTGAAATGTAGGAACAATTATTCAGTAATTAATCGTTACACATGCAGGCTCCAAACACTAATAGGACATATTTTAACTACAGCATTATAGAACTGTTAAATTAAATTAAGTCTGAATGTATTTAAGATCAATGTAATAGATCACATATTTAACCTTTTTTAATCACTCTAATGTAATTGTATTAGCTCTGTTATTAATCTTTTTATGATGTGCCCCATGTTAATTTCTCATCCCAGCCATGTGTAATTAGGAACAGAGATATATGGGGTGTGGCACCAGCCATACTACTACAAACAACAAGCAGAGCCCTGGAGGAAGGTGCTAGTCATTCCTGCAGTCCAGTCCCGGTTCTGTAATAGGCTGAGAATAACAGCGGATGAGGTCAAACATAATTAGACGAGGTATCACAGCTGCTAGTTTTGAGAGCGTTATCGAGTTTACAAAGTGCTCCTGCTGCCAAACAGTTAATGAACTAGTAATTTTTCTGTTTTGAACAGCGCTAGGTCATTTCCTCCATCATGAGAGAGTTGTTGGACGAACATAAAAGGGTGTCAGCGTGAGCAACGCTAGCTCAGATGAATGGAAAGGTTAACGCGCAAGCAAGGAGCTTAAACACAACTGAGAGAAAATTCAAACCGCAGCTCTACAGAGTGCACAGAGTAAAAATGCGAGGGTATTATTTGGTATCAAAGAGTCCTTTTAAATGACTCTTTTTTTCTTCGATGCCATTTTCAAGTTTGTGTGAGGTAGTTTAAGCACCTGAAACTATTCACAAGTAATAGTTGTGCTGGCTAAATAAGGCAAACCTAGACATCCCATATAAGGGAGCGCTCCCCCTTACAACAACTAAACTGTCTCCTCCGGCCTGTAATGCTATTTAGTCATCTCGATTGTTTTCGCATCTCTACTTTTGGATATATTGGCTCGAGAGATGTCTGCCTTTCCATCAATCTATAGCAGCGAAATGGCTCGTGCTGTGTGCCATTTGAAAAACTCAGCAACGATATCTGTTTCCAGAAATCGTGATCAGATCCTTCAAATGAAATCCACAAACCTTGTTGTTGTGCTGTGTTTCGCATAGGAACCTTTTAGTTTTAACCAGACTACACTTGGCAACCGAAGGATGCATGCAGCCAACTTACAGCTCAGCCGAGGGGGGGGGCCACCATCAATATTTTCAATATTCCTGACACAGAGTCATGAGCAAGAGGCGCTCCTCATGGCTAGATGGATGCTTCCTTTTGAATAGCATTATGGTTAAATGAGATGCCAGTATAGTAGCCATCAATTAGGCAGTTTGCTTCCATATAAGATTTCTTTCATAAAAGGAGCTAAAGTCTCTTCTGTTTCAGCAGTCTACGCTCAGTCCAAGTGCAAAGCAGAGACACTAGAACACTTGATTTCTCCAGTTTAAATAATCATAAGTTATAAACACCAGATTTTCTTCCTTTTACTATCTTTCCTTCAACAATATTCTCAGGACAGCATGCTAAAAATATTTCAGATAAATGTGGAAAAGTCAGGGAAGGAATTGGACATCAGTTTTATAATCTATAATCAATCAATTCTCGTCCAATTCAAGGTTGCGGGAGGGCTACTATAGGGTGAGCGGCGTCTGACGCCCCAAACAGATCGCCGGCCTGTGGCAGGGCGAGCACAGAGACACAGACAACCATTCACATTCACACCTTTGGACAATTTAGGAACACCAGTTAACCCAATTCAACTGCCTGCATGTCGTTGGACTGCAGGAGAAAGCTGGAATGCCTGGAGAGAACTCAACAGATGAAATTATCATTTCTTTAACTTTTGCTAACTGACCTTGCTCATTCCTACACTCTACACTATTTAGCTTTTTCTTAGCTAGTAAAGCACAAAACCTAATGACATTATCCTCCTCATTTGAACAAGAATCTAATTTCAGGGAGCCGTGCAATATTACAGTATACAATCCAGATATCTACTTAAGGCTTCCAGGCTTTGCTGGGATGTGAAATATTCTTGTTTCTTTTTTTAAAGAGCCCTCATAACATCTCCTAAAGTAACAAATCCATTATGAATGTAGAGAACAGCTCTTATCACAACAGGAGAGGAAGGGCAAAAGATATCAAATTTGTTCTGCAACAGAAGAAGTGCAGATAAAATCTTTTTTTTATCTCCAAATTTGGAGTGAACAACTTTATCCTGACCAATTTCTCACTCACCTGATCATTACTTCAATCTGCAAGCCATCAATGCACCAAAAAACCAACAATATTTGTCACAAAGCAGTGGTTTCTGTGCACAGGTTTGTGCTTTATACGGCTCTCAGCACAGCTCCAAATACAATGGTTTGCACAGAAATTGCCCAGATACAGAAAAAAAATGTAATATTGCCTCAGGTATTCACATTTATACGTATTTTCATGTCAAAATTCCACATTTTCTCCTGCAAAACAACTACTCGTGCGCTATACCTCTTGCAGGCAAGGCCCTTTTGCTCTTTGCTAGCTTGGTTAGAGCTTTTCCAGGTCCATATTAGGCAGTCAAAACTAAAAGGGTGATAGCTATAAATAAAACAGAAGTTCTCTTTGAAATGATGTGACATTTCCACTGGAATGAAAACATTGTGGTAGCCTTGATCTGTTCATGTGAAACGGAGCCAAGTAGTGAGATACTCCAATGTTTGATGTTCTGCTGAGGGTCTGAGTCAGTCAAACTCAGACCAGCTGGTGTTTAGATGGACAAACGTCTGAAATTCCCCTAACCACTGTGGTCAACAGCATGCAGACACATCTGAAGCAACACACAGGAGATGTCAATGGACTGAAACACAAACCGGCAAGTTTTAACTGTTAACATACAGTAATACAGTGACACTTTTATTTATTACATAGATACAGTATAAATGTAAGCGTTGGGCCACACCTCCTAATCTTTGATTCCAGGTGTTTCCACTCCCATTGCCACAGGTATATTTAATCATCACCTGCCTTTATGGACATTTTTAAAAGAATGAGTTCAAGTTTGGCACTTTACTTGGATCCCAGTTAGTCAGTTAGTGAAATCTTTACCCTCTTAGATTTTCCACAACCAGCTGTAAGAGGAATTGCTGCAAAGCATTTAGGAACCACAGCAACTCAGCAATGAAGCGGTAGACCATGTAAACGTTAGATAACACGGTTGCCAACTGCTAATTGAACAACTTCAGAGCTCCAAACCTCCTCTGGCATCAACATCAGCACAAAAACTAGGAGCACGGGAGCTTCGTGGTATGACTTTCCACGGGTGAGCAGTTACATGCAAGCCTTGCATCGCTAAGCACAATGCCAAACATCACATGGAGTGGTGTAAAGCATGCCATCAGTGGGCTGTGGAGCAGAGGAGGCATGTTCTGTGGCGCGAGGAATCATCTTTCCCTATCATCTTTCTCTAATCCGCGTTTGGTGACCACTGGGTTGTTTTTCAAGGGTTGACCTGGACCCTTTAATTCTAGTGAAAGGAAACCTTGATGCTTCAGTTTACCGTGACATTTTAGACAACTATGCTTCCAGCTGTGCGGGAACAGTTTGCATAAGGCCCTTTTCAGTTCCAGCATGATGCACCCCAATGCGCAAAACAAGGTCCATTAAAGCTAGGTTATAAGTGTGTTATGGAGGAACTTGACTGGTCCAAAGAGAGCACTGACCTCAACCTCGAACGCCACTGAAATAAACTAGAACAGAGATTGCGAGCCAAGCCTCCTTGTCTAACCTTACAAATGCTCATCTGGATGAATGAACAAAGATTTCCACGGGCGCGCTCCAAAACCCTACAGAAAGCCTACCTAGCTGCAAAAAGCAAACCAACCCCATATGAATGCCTATGATTTAGAATGAAGCTCCTGTAAGTGTAACCTACAGGTGCACCAATACTTTTGCCTATAATCACAGCAAATATAGTTCAGTCAGGTATTCCTGTTTGCCAGTTTGGCTCATCAGTGTCAACACATGTGATAATACAAGAGGAGCCGGGTTGCAAAGTGGCTTGCAGGTGACAAACAACAGGAAAGCTGAAGCAGCTTTAAAGGCAGATACTAATGATATCGACACTATGATCAGCTGGTGCTCCGGGATCGTGGGCTCTCTAGACTTAACCGACACTACGCTTCACTTAACATCGTGAATGTCTTCAATCAGTCGGCTTGCCTTGGATATTTTTGGTGAGGTGGCAGCTGCATTTAGATTTAAATCTCACATTATTTAAAACGTTTAAAGATCTAGAATAACTAAAGTGGTACTATGTCACATGTGTAGTGATGCTAAGACTGCAAACACAGGATGAGGCTAAAGTTAAAATGAATTCCTGATCTTTGTGCTGATGTGTGCACGTGATTAGTAAAAATGAACTTTGGTGTCGAAGCTTCTCAGTGGGAGAGAACGCGGCGAGCGACTTGACAAGCTTTTGGTTCCTAACTGAAATTCATTTGATGGCACGATGTGACTTCAAAAATGTTAAAAGTTGTAAACTGGCATGCAGCTCAAATATCTGCTAGCGGGAAATACAGAAAAAACAAAAGATGCTGTGAAATATTTTGTAGAACATTTGTAGGACATACAGCGTGATATTTTCCAGTTGCCTAACACACAGGAGCCCGCTTGGTTTCATCTCAACAGTTAGCAGTGGTGGGGCCCAATCAGAGGCCCGAGGCTTTTGTCCTCAGGTTTTCTACCCTTTGAAGAATGAAGTGCGTGATAGCTGAAATTCCTTTTTTCTTTACCAGCACAGATTCTTTGTTCCTAAACTTTGACAAAGTCTATTTAAGGTCAGAATGTTAAGTGCTTCAGAAAACTGAACATTAACTAGCTGCTGGCCTTGATTACACTCTATAACCATTCAAACACTGTTCCCAAACTTTTTTTTTTCCTTCACCTTCTTTCCACCTTTCCCCGAGGCAGTCGCCGAGTTCGGCAGAGAGAAGGACGTAGAAGCATTTTGCCAGAAGCACAGAATCACTAGATTAGTCAGTAGCTGCTTGACTCCTCTGGAGAATGACAAACACAAGGAAACAAAGACGGCATGACGGTTTGACTGACAGCCTTTTATGTCTATTCACTACAAGGTCAGATGTACCCCAAACAGAAGAGAGATGTGAGTGATCCTGAATTTCTTGAAGAATGCCCTTCGTGCAGGATTCAACACTGTATGTTTTGGTGAAGATTACGAGCTATGAGTGGCAGTGAAAAGAGCTCCTCTAATGTGTCGACATCAAAAGACGAAGCCAAATAACAGCTGAATAATCTAAATATAATTGTGCGACTGCTGCTATGTCAACTTCAACCTTGTCTCGTAAATGCCATAAGGAGGGAATGTTCTTGGAGGTTAATTTCATTATATTATCAAGAGAATAAGGCAATTACTAACAAATGACAAAAAGGGCTGTTCAGAACCAATTTTGAGGATAACTGACCGTGCTACGTCCTCTCAGCAGGTGGTTATTCATAATACAGCAGGTGATTCGTATGAATTATTTCCTACCTGTCATTCACTTTGCTCTGCTGCCTCAGTCTGTCCAAGTAATTGTAGTCCTGTAGATTTCACTTTGGCACCTACAGCGAGGTTCTTGGCTGACCTTCCTGGGTGCTTCCTTCTAGCAATTATCTGAGGACATTTTGCAAAGAGAAAGAGTGTAAATATTCAAGAGGGAATCCCGAAACAAATACTGTTCGCACAGGAAGCCCGATGTGGATATCCAATTAAAGAAAAAGTCTTTTCATCTTTTATTACTAATTTATATAAATATATTTCTGTCAAACGTTTTGGAAAATAGGATTAAACAGCAGTCAGACTTCCCCAACCTGTTTCTGCCTAAAATCGTGCAGGACCAAGACTGGCCGTTACACAGGTTGTTATCCCTCTGCCCTTTCAGAAGCAGAGAAATACATCAATCTGTTTTCAAATGATGTGGTACAGTACGGCGCTTTGGTATTTTTCACGTATGCTTATTCAATACCCCTGCGATAAAACCAGCAGGACCTCAATTTGCCTTCGAACGTTTAATCTCCAAAAGAAAACACTTCCACACAAAGCAGCAAGAAGCTAAGTAACAGTACAGGGTCATTTGGCACCAATGAAGTATTGGGAAAATGAGTTTCCATGGAGACTAATACGCTCGCAACTAAAGACACATACAGCGGCGTTTTGGAATGAGCTAAGCAAACTGTGGGGCACAAAGATAACAAGCTCAGACAAAGAGACGTAATGTCAATGAGGTCTCGCACAAAGGGCTTAACCTGTAATCAACAACACGTACAGTAGCTGCAAAAGGTGGTCGCCATTATAAACAGCTGAATGGGGAATATAAATTAAGTGTTCTGTGAATCAAAACATGCAAAGCTGGATTTGGAAGCCACGTTTTTTTTTAAACCAGTTTTCCCAGAAATAAGCTTTTTCATTTTTAAATTGCCAATGATACCGAATGAATCATCTACTGGTTTTAACATGGGGAACATTTAAAACTTCATTTAAAATCACATATTTCTCCTCTGGCTTCCAGCGGAAAAAACAAAGCACAAAAACAAATCAGCTGTTTTACGGTGAGTCGTTCGCCTTCCCATGAATAGAACTAAATAGGATTTGATTTGTGGTGCTTAAACCTTATAAACCTTCAGTTAACCTTCTTTTCAGAATTATAAAGCAAAACACGGTTGATTTGATGGTTAAAGTTGCCCAGCTCTATAACCAAAACTTATCCAATTTACCTATCCAGGCCTTTTTCTCACACATGTCCAGATCAAAACATGGCTGCTATTTGTAGTCCTGTTCTCGCTGGAACAGCATTGCTTCTATTTGAGTTTCCTTTGGGGGAATTGGACGAATTCACAAGAATTTACGTGTGGCAAAATGGGCAGGTTTGAAAAAACAAAAATAATAAAAGAAACCTCTTATTGGATGCTACAGTAGCAGCACTACACTGACAGCATTACCCTGACAGATGCATAACCTTTTCTGGACACTTTGACTTAAACCTGATGAAAACTGCTGGCTGGCAACTGGAGACCCAGTTCCAATCAGTGGTGGTCGAATCGCTTTTACACAGAAGTGGAAGTTTTCTTCAACTTTGAGGTCCGTGGTGAAATTGCAAAAGGAGAACAGGACTTCCAGGGAGAGATCTAAAAATAGCAGCAGAACTGAAAACAATCTGTAGATGTGCACAAAAAAATCTGTTTGATTTGCCTGGGCCGATTCCTTTCCACCGAAACAAAGTCTTAATAATTAAAGGTACGAAGGCGATTCAGATTCTGAAAGCGCACAGTGATAAATTTGCCTGTAAAACAGATATAAAGTCATAAAGTGCTGCTTAGACGTGACCTTTGTTTCGAAGGGCAACAATGTTGCGAATTGGCCGGCATAAAAGCTCCAGAAATTTATGCCTTTGCGCGGCTTTGACCTCTAAGTCAACACTATGTTGAGGGGAAACAGACAGTGCACACACAGCAATAAATGTATGACAAAGCACGCTCGGTAGCAAACCTCTGATGTCTATCTGCAGGCGAGCCACTGCGACCACTGTCATTGGTTACAAGGTGAGCAACCTACGTGCACTCGAGTAAAGTATCGATGTGATCGAGTTGGGATTTTTGCTTATCGCCGCAATATCAAGTCACCTTGTTCTTTTATTTTTTCTAATCAAATGTCAACCACGGCGCTATCTAACCCTGATATGAAGCCAATTAAATCCTCGTCTCAATCTATGGAGCTGTGGAACGCATTCTAATGCGTCTCTTTTCAGCCTCTGCGACCTGGCTTGATGCTCTTAAAGGAAAAGTTTTGATTCTTCGGAGGAACTGACGACAAACCAACAAAGTAAAGTTGTTAAGAAGAAAATACGTTCGCACGGGCAGGTTTACAGGTGTAAACACACCGAGATTGGGCGCCACGAGCTTCTGTTTTATCACAAGGTTGAGGGAGAGGGTGAAGCTATTGACACACCGAGGTACGGCTAAGCCACTTCACATCCCAATCGATCACAGGTCCACTCCACTACGAGAGGCATTCCCCTTATAAACTAAGACTGTTCTGCCCGCGCTGACTTTCAGAATCCAGACACCTGGCTCGACTTTGGTCCAACAATATCTTCAGTTAGAGTCCTTTTGTCCTCTCCTTTGTTCCTCGATCAGTTAGTTTGAGAAAGTTTTGTAGCTCAGTGTTTGGCTGTGGGTAAAGCAGGAAACAGATGGCAGGCTAATTCTGGACGGTAGTACAGAGTATCCAGCTCAAATAAAATGTTCTTTCACAGGATCTCAGAGTTTTTAATGCCTACGTAGGGAACTTCATAAAGCCTTGGACCAAGAACTTGTAAATGGCCCGTGACAATGAGATTAGAAAAGATGGTTTTTAAAGTATTTCACATTATTATACTGAATTCAAATGCCTCCTGCCTTACTTTCTTTAACTCCAGCAAATCCCTCCCTGGAGGATGCCTATTAACCTGGGCCAACAATCTGCCCCTCCTGACGGGGCTGCAGACGGGGCTCCTCTATTTGCTCTCCTGATCTCTGTCACTCAAACGGTCACATAATTATTGTGTGTCTCCACAGGTTACATAGTGGATATTAGCTGCATTGTAAGCAGACATTAATTACATGAGAAATTGCACTGAGATAATGGGGCTGTTTAAAACACGTCAGAGGATCCACCTCCGTGGATGGTTACAGATAGGACATGAATAAACCGGGCTGTTTATGTTCTTGGATGTAAATAAAATCATGGCACAATGATAAGCCATTCATGACATCCCGTCTGGCAGCAGGTGACAGTTTGAAATTGCATTAATCCTTATCTATTCATTATGAAATTTGCGCGTCTGCATGTAGGTGCAGCAATGCCTTATCGCGGCGCAGTACGTCAGCTGAATTTGAATTGATTTCAATCTTTCTGGAATCCATTGCAAATTCCTCTCATGGCCGGCAATGCAGAAGCCAGTGACTGCTGCTTCACAGGTCAAGTCAGATTCATCTCAGGCTATCTGATCAGCCCATCCCAGAGCTGCGCTATGTGTGAGAAATAGCACATTTTAGATTACAGCACTCCCTCTAAAAGCCTTCGGCTGTAGCGCACGTCTTTCAATAGTTTGGAACGGAGCATTCATTTCAACTCTGAGCGCTTGTTTTAAAGGCTATCCCACAAGGTCCTATCACTAGGAGGTTCAAGGGCAAAATAAATCAGCGATGACATGTCCCATCGTTGTTATGTAGGGCGCAGAGGTCTCCTGTCTGCAGAAAGAGCTCAGGTTGAGAGATCCCCTTTGTGTCTGAAGCTGGATCACATTAACAGCCTGACTCATTACATTAATAGCAGTGCCACCGCTGCAACACGAACAGCGCCATTCCTTCTGTGAAGGGGTTACAAACCAGTCTGACAGCGGAAAAAGCATCCGACTATTATTAACCATAAATCCATAAATGACAAACACTGGCCATACGAGTGCGTGTGACTGTTTACGTATCTTTGTGGGGACCAAAAATCTGAAGTTTGCTGTGCTTGTGTGGACCAATGGGGCCCTTATGGGGACAAAATCCCGGTCCTCACGAGTTTGAAGGCATTTTTCAGACTCAAAATGTGGTTTAAGTGTCAGGGTTACAATTAAGTTATGGTTAGGCATTTATTTTTAAGCAGCTAGGGAGAGCATCGTGTCCCCACAAAGATATGAAAATACCGTATTTGTGTAACTGAAATACTTTTTCCAACCCATCACCGATGGACACAAGATGATATGAGTAAAATCTTTGTTTAGATTTACATGAAAGTCAGGAGATTGAAAGTAGCAGATAATACAGAGTGACTGGGTCGGGACCTCCTGGAAGATCACTTGTCTGAAAGACACTGTATAGGTGCAACATCATAAGTGCAGAATCTCCCCCAGGACCCTTGCCACAAGTCTTCTCCTGTTGTTGTCAAATAAAGCAAAAGATGACTGAAATATAATCTTCAAAAAAAAAAACCCGTCTAGGCTGCAAATGCCTCGCAGCATCATGCCCTTCATTGTTATGAATTGCAGGGAAGCTTGTGGCAGCTCTACTGGATCAGCAGAATTTGGAAATTCTTCAAAAGCTGAATCTCCTCTAACCTTCCCCACCTACCCCAGCACCAGGGGATCTGTCACAAATCAAGGATGGGAAGGTCAATAAAAGCAAACCATGCCAGACTCTCTGACTGACACATCAAAAGTTCCCTCTGTAGTGCTCAACACTCTGCCTTCCTTCCCTTCCGACCAATTTAGCGGAGTCCGAGGGGAGCCCTCTAATCCATGCCTCTGAAAGTGCGCTTAATCAACCTCTGATTAAGAGGGAGCACGCCAAGGTGTCCAGCAGCATCTTCACTGCCCCCCATTCGCTCCCGAAGTCAATCAAAACACAAGAAAATAGGATTTATTTGTCCTCACAGCTTCCCGTGACTGATGTTCTCTCTCAAATGTCTCAAGTCTCCTCGGTCTTCTGTTAGGCCATTCGTTCGTTCATTCATTACACATCTGCCAATAGCAGATACAAAACAAACATTTCGTTCCTTCTAATTTCTTTTCTCATCCTTCCCTTCCTTGTCTCTCCCTCTCTCTCTTTTTGTCTTTTTCTGTTGTTGTTACGAGTGTCCCCCGGGTGTCTGGGAATGAATTAAACATGTTGGTAGGAAGGGCACAGCTTCCCCTTAAAGGATTGAATGCAGAGTGTTGTTTGAGGGGAGAACAACAGTGGAGGTGACAGGCTTTGCTCAGCACGAGGACACAGAACCATCAGGGAACCACTTTGACCTCTAACATCTAACTGCCTTCATGCATAGTCATTTTTTTCCTCCCCAAGTGCCTCCAAGTGATTGGGGTATCCCAAACTTTTGAATAAAGCGGAGGCCATGTTGGTCATTTGGCAATAAATGTGATGCTGCAGGCTGTGGTAACCTCAGACATTTAAGAAGCATCCCTTTGATTTGGCTCCGATAAATAAATGTGTACCATGCCTACACTATCTAGAAATGCAGAATTAGTATTACTCTATTTTGACAATAAAAATAAGACTTAGTTAAATATATCTTGACATAGAGCTAGGTCCAAGGTGCACTGACTCTGATAAATAAATTACCAGAGTGCAAATCAGGACAGTCACCTACAATATGCCTCCTCCTGAGCGAGGTCTCTGTGCAACTCTGCAACATTACAGAAAACTACTATTCTGAATTTCATGGATGTTTGCAGAGTGGCCAAAAGAAGAACCAGTTACATTTTGGCAGTTTGCATTCTTTAACAATGTAAGATACAACACTGCCCTGTGCAGATGACTCTCCAACGTGCACCTTTGATTACAGAAGATCACTTTGGTGCTACGCTGAACTGCATAGCAAGTCATTTTATTTAAAAGTGTACTACTTATTCACAAAGCACCAGCACGCAAACTTCAGTTCAAATGCACCAAATTGCTAATAGACGAGTCCCCCTGTCGATCAAAACAGCTGCACCCCTGTTGATGCATAACCTCAATGCAGGTTCAGCGGGTGCTTTAGTAAAGAATTGCCTGAATTTGTCACAACGGGCGAAATTAGGTGAACATTTCACCAGGTGACCGGACAGATTTCTTTTTGAAGCCAAGAGTGACCATGACAAAATTATTTTTTTGCTACTGAACTCGTGGTTCAAATTTTGAAACCCCAAACGTGGCCACTTGAGGTGGAGGCGGACCAGTGCTTACAGCCAGAGTTTACTGGACATTCTTCTCCGACAGAAGTCAGTAATATTTCCTCTGGTGTGACAGGTAGAAAGAACACTGAGAGGAACTTAGAGGGACGGGAAGCTGTGTTTATGCACTTAGCAACAAAGACGTCCTTTTGTAATAAGTAAGTAAGACCAAATAAATAGAAACACTGAAATAAACACTGAAGCCCTGATGAATATTCAGGGTAAGATACCAATACTACAGTTGGAAAGCACATTAAAGTCTTTGGGGCAGAAATAATGTACTACACTCACCCCCCGCCTCTCCAAAAACACAAAAACAGAAGAACACATCACTGTGTCCGTATGTATCCCATAAAATTAACCCAGAGGGCGCTGATTGATTAAAATTCTTGAAAAAAGATTCTTAAAATGGCAAAACTGGCCAGAATACAGCGTTTAAGCCAAAATTACCCATCTGTTAACTCTAAAAGAAGGAAAACTACATTTTAATTAATACGGGCTTTCATGTAGATTTATTCATTTACTTGTTGGCATGCGTGGCGTGCATGTGTTAAGAGAAGCTGTGCTGCAGAATCCCCGCTTTTATTTCATTTGTTTTCTTTGGGTCTGGTATAATCAGGCATGAGTGTGACAAGTTTAAAATCCCGCAAGCAACTTATGAAGCATTTCAAGGTGAAATATCAGATTTTTTTAACCCCCCTCTAAGTTGATTATCCAGGAGAAAGGAGAAATGAGTCTCATATTTCAAGGCAGAGTTCACTGAACTGTGGTCATGTGATTAATACCCTTCTCTGAGTCGTTGCCAAAGAGCTAATGCCTTGCTTTAGGTTTAGAGAGGGATTTGTGTTGTGTATGCGGTCAAAACAAGAACAGAAAGTCAAAGGCTTTTCCAGAGAGAGAACAGACTTGGTAGGAGTGTGGGTTAAAAGGAAGCATCTATCTCCTCAGCCCAACTCCTCTGTCAAATATCTCTGCTATTTCACTGTGACTTTGATCAACAAAGTACTGTGCTTGTCCATGGAAGCACCCACATGAAAAAGAAAAAGAAAACCAGGCGAGGTTGTGTAATCTCTTTTGTGTAATCACATGTAACAGAAGAAGACTTTTCCCATTTTTGGCACTTGTCCATTAGCGGTACTGACTATAGACTACATATAAGATCTGCAGAAATGCATGACACGCCTAAAACTTGACCCGTAAGATGCATCGCTACTGTATATTTTTAACAGCTGAATGAGGCCCTGCAAGCCAAATCGTGTACCGAGAGAGGAGCGAGAAGCAAACACAAGATTCAATGTGAGGGCTGTGAGGGCTGAGAGTGGCTATGTAAAGGGGGTTAGAGGATTAAACCAACCGTCACCATCGAGCCAACTAATCTGGTGTTTTTGGGAGATCTGCTACTGAGGCTACGTCCACACTAGCCCGGATAAATATGATAACGGTGTATACGTCTGTAAACGCTCCGCGTCCACACTATCGTTTTCAGTCGTTTTCACAGAGTTGTGCATCCACATTGAAACAGCCGAAAACGCTTACGTTCCAGTACTATGCATGTGTGAAACGCAAGACGATTCAACCTGCCTCATTTCTTTCTGCCGTTTATTTCCTTTCCGGCTCTTTGAAACGGGTTTTTTAAATGGACTAACAATGAGGTGGAGTTGTTGCTGCGAGTAACACAAAAGTACAAAGTTTCAAAGGCGAGTGAGAATTAAAGAATTTGAACAAAAGCTATCTGGAGCATGTACAGACTGATATTAATCTTTAATAGGGCTGTCAAACCTGAGAGCAAACAACATCGTTTTCGAAAAGGCTCCGGGTTCGCTGGCCACACTGCGACATGAAAACTGCGTTTTCAAATGTATCCGCTTTGGAGAGCGTTTTCAAAACGCCATCTCAGTGTGGACGGAAGGCCAAAGAGGAGAGAAAAAGATGTGATTTCAAACGAAAACGTATTAGTGAGGATTTGGTTCCAACAACAAATGAGAGACTTTATAGTTGTCCTCTTCCAACATGTACCTTTAGCACAGGCACATACTGTCATGGTCCTGGGCCATGTTGGCCCAGTATTCTTGGTTCCTTGTATTTTCACTCCTTATTTAGGCCATGTTTTCTGAGGTGTCCTGTTGTGGTGTTCCCTAAGTGTTTTCCCTTTGTGACTCTTACCCCCTGTGTGCCCCTCTGTGTATTTATGAGCTCTCGTCTCTCTTTGTGTTTAGTCCATGTTTCCCCCAGCCTGTTATGTCTGTGTTCTCCCCGTGCTCTCTCTCCTCCTGTCTGAACCTCTGTGTACTTCCTGTTTTACTTTGACAGTCTCTCGTCAGTATGCGTCATGTTGTGTTCACTCCTGCCCTGTCTCGTTATGTTTATCAGTGTCACCTGTGTTCCCCACCTGTGTGTAATCTCCCTGTGTTCTCTGAGTGTATTTAAGTTGTGTCTTCTGTCATGGTAGTTGCTGGTTCGTCTGTGTTGTTTCCCCTCGGTCTCCCTGCGTCTTCCCGTATGTATTTCCCCGGACCTCCCTGCATCCTCGTTTCTGGTTTGTGTTATTAGTTCTACCCAGTTTAGGTTTTCCTGTTTCATGGTACCCACACCGTTGCTGTTTGTATTTTCGGTTGTCAAATAAACACTCATCTGCACCAGAGCTGCCGCATTTTGGGTCCTATTTCAACTCCACACGGCTTGCCCCGCAAACCGTGACACATACGGACCATTGCAACGTTATATGGCAGACCTCTTTTGTCAACCTGAAGACACCAAAGAGTTGGTAGATGTAGTGCTAACGTCTACATGTGACAAGTCAGGAGTGAAAGAACTATCATACATAAAGAAATGTAAAAAAGAAGCATGCACATCCACATCAAAAAGGAGGCAGGTGCTGGGCAGAAAAAAGCAAACAGCAAATGTAACCAACAGCTTGCACGCTCCAGTTTTACCCGTTTATCGCACCATGAAAACGGCGATGTCTCGAGCACACCTGCTCTTCATCAGATGGTGCGATGAAGAGCATGTGTGCTCGAGACGTCACCTTTTTCGTGACCCGTCTTACTTATGCTATAAACCCTCAGCACCAGTGCCGAAGGACACCTTGCGCATTAAAAAAAAGTTCTGGTGCTTGATGCCACGGGAATGAGAACTGGCAGTTTCCACAGAAACTGTTAAATCAAGAAATGCCAGAAGTCTGTACACCTGGAAAGCACCCAGAATAACCAGAGGACTTCTTCAAGCCTAACGCTGCTGTTGAGTTCTAACATTGAAATTAAAAGTGGCAGGATTCAGTTTTGTTTGCCTTTGTCGTTTGGAAGCGGGAGTACCAGATTCATGTCTGAAAGCACAGCCGATCCAAACATTCGTGCATCTGCATATCATAGAATAGGATTGTATTGCACTGCACAGCATAATTGTGTCAGTTGGGTGAAATGATGTTTTAGTCTTTCATGGGGTTGTGATAGAAGTGGAATTCAGTCAAATGTCCAATATAAACATATGAATATTGTATTATGTCCAAAATCTTTAAACTTCACATGGCTGCAGTTTCTCATCTGAAACTTGAGTGGAACCTTATTTAAAGTCAACTTTAAGAAACTGCTACTCGAGGGTAAGGTCTTAAATCATGATGCACTTTGTGCACAACGAGCAGAATTACACCTCATTCTAAATTTGAACAAATAGGGAGAATTCATGGGGTTTTAATTAATGGATGTTGCCAACTCTTTTGTCCTGCAGCCCTAGAATTTCTTTTCGTTTTTGGAAGTGTGCTCTGGGTTTTAATTTAAGATGAAATCTTGCTTCATGCAACGTTAAATAAAAGTTGGGGAGGAAGACGTCACCTCCCAGCCCTCGTTCTTTCCAACCCATCCTCCTCCGGCTTGTATCAGTTTGTTTTTTTGCATGTCGAGTCAAAAGGAGGTTGTCACGGGAGATAGCTCGCTTGTCTCGCGCTCATGATTGAAGCACCTGCGATTTATAACGTTCCAGCCAGAGCGACAGACTTTACTTATCTCGGGCTGACTTCTCTGCCGGTGCCCTTTCGCTCAGCCAATGAGGATGAAGGTTGCAGGTTGGGTTACTTTGTCAAAAACAGGGGAACCATTACAAATCTACACTATCCATCCTTCTGTAGGGCATGGAGCTTTTCCCCTGGCGCAGAGCTGTTGCAGACCCGAGTCTCCTCAAAGCTGTCTGTCTATCTCTCACGCCCAGGAAGCTCACAGGGGGGTTGTTATCACAAAGGGCCAATTTGTTATCCTGGTTTCACTCCATCACAGGAGGCATTATTTGGGACTTTTATCTATCAAGAAAAAGCTGTTAATGCGAGCAAGAAAGTGTGTACTCTGTCATTATGCTACAGAGGCTGTTGACTCCATCTTATACCGATGCAAGCCGAGCAAACCTGAGGCAATTACTCCAGCGAAGGAAGATTGACAGAACCACGTGGACGTGAACTACCTTGAACTTTTAAGTTGCGCCCTGGTGGAATCGCCACGCCTGATCCTTATGTTAATATTTTGTGTACTAATTGCACTGCAGTGCAAAGCCCTCGATGGATCGGGCACTTCAACCGTAGGCGGATCTTCCTATTAGCTGCAGCGCGGCGCTGCCTCCGAGCTCTGACACCGGCACCTCAGCCCAGGAACTCTGACGACTAGATAACGCGTCCACGCCTGCAGGATGGACAATATTTCATAAACCTGAGTGTAACGCCGTGATTTATCACTTTCACTTATTACTCGAGACACTCTGAATGATCGATTGGTCTATCCTCTAAATTGAAGCTATGTATATATCAGTTAGGGAAAAAAAGAAGGGGAAAAAAGACAATTACCTGCCCGGGTACGTTGGAGAGAGGATATTTTCCGAGTGTCAACCTTCAAGCAGCAGCCCCGTGCCCTTTGTGTCTCCATCGTGCACTGTGACTTAGCCATCATTATCAGACACTCCCCTATGCAAATGCTTTCTGTGCTGTCTCTGCGCACTATGATTGATTCAGGAGTGGTAGTAGGTTCAGAGAAGAAAGCCAGGCACAAAGCCACGCTACACTTTGACATTTATGTCCAAGAGAAGGAGAATGTCAAGGAGGCGTTACAGATATTAACACGAGATAGCGCTACAGGCCTCACTCAGAGAATGACAAATTTAGATTAGACTTGCTGTAAATATTTTTTTTTCTCTTTTCAGATAAATGCTTCCCTTGCCACCAAAAATAAGCCACTGGATGAAATGCCACTGCTGTTTACAAGAGGAGTTTGGGGGCTTTTTTCCCCACACAGTAACCTGTGAAACATCTATTTGGCTTCCTGACATGCGACGCAGAAAGTCTCGACATCCACAAACCATTCGCAGTCCAGCCCGATCACTTGTCACATACTTAGTGTGGGCTGCAGAGCCCCTCTACCCTCATCACAACTCATCATTACACCACAAGCTGTCAAATTAAAACTTTTAAATTGTGCGAATGCCTCCTCGGAACTTTCCCTTTTTCCCAGCAACATATTGCAGAGATAATTGAGGATATTAGCAGCCAGACTGTTACCAAGAGATGAAAGGCAAAGAGGGAGCGGTGACAGCTCCTCTCGCTTGTGGCGGTAACGAGGGACTGTCAAAAGTCTCTCCGTGTTTATCTCGGATCATCTAGGGGGATTTAAAACCCTTACCTTCACAATTCCATTCTTTATGGCGCGTCCTTTATCCACAGTGATTTACGGAGGCTCAAGCCCTGCGCCGCGTGATGAATGAGCACTCTTCACAAGGTGTCAGGGCCAAGCAGTGGTGGGAGGCAGTGACTCCCACCCCACTGCCCCCCACCCACTCCAAATGCTTCATTTTCTTAGGTTTTCCTTCTTGGCCCTTCCTCCCCATCCCATTTCCAAATTGGGCTGATTAGACACTGACAAGTGGATATTCAGATTTGGACAGCGCGCTTTAAACACCTTTATAAAGACGACGGTCTGGGTGTGTCGACATCTGCACGCAATCTGATTGTGAGGGACAGATGCAATTTCAGATGTTTTTTAGTTGTAGGTTAAAAATAAAATCAAGCAGAATGACTCAGGTCTACTTCCACTGTATGTCAGTTTTTCTCTATTTGCATCAGTGAAGATTTTTCCACCAATTAAAAAAGACTTGCTGTTTTTATAAATCGTGACTTATTGACCGACCCAGGGGGAAAAAATTCAGCCTGCGAAATGCATCTTATTGATCCCAACATTGTCCCAACTGGATACGTTTGCACCACTCTGAACACTAAATCTTTCATTTTAGTCCGTAATCACCTTTACCAATATCAGCAGATCCCAAAAACAGGGAAACGACAAAAGTAAGTCACCCAAACTCTATAAAGACATTTTTTATGGCACAAACTTTTATGAAACTTTTATGCCCAAAAGTCGCCAATAAAAAAGGAGCTTTAAATATTAATAAAATATGCCTCTGAGTTTGCCCTACACAGCACGAACAATAATTAATTCCAGCAAACATTTAAACAACAGAAAACTTTTTGAAATGAGTTGGATTGCATTTGCATTTTCAGTTCATACATTTTAATTTGTTTTAGGGCAGCTGTCAGACTGATTGTAGAATTTGTGTCACAGATTTAGATAATGTAGAATGCTGCAGGGGGATCTTATTGAAGCCTTTCCTGTCGGGGGAATGAAAAATACCTCACTGACACAGCAAGTGAAGTGTCATTTTATTGACATTGTTATGCTGACAACATGTTGAGATTTGTTTTAAGAGTTTGGAAATCCAGCCGAAGATCCTCTGGGAGCGCGTACGTGACTTTGCATAAACATCGCCTAATTAGCATTCAAGGGCGAAAGTAGATTGTCGCTGACAAGTCAAGGCTCAATCATTTTAAAAGCAGCAGGTCCCTTTGTGTTTGTGCTGCTGTGAGTTTGGCAGGTTAGTCCATTAAGCAGAGTTCAGCTATGTATGAACAGAGTGTATAATACAACACAAACATAATAAAACACAGAGCAGCGTAGCAAGGAGAAGGAACGTGTCAAGGTTACTTTAGTTCCACATTTTCAAATCTGTTCTACTTTCCTTCGAAATTTGATTTTGCTTTCAGTTCACTTTCCCGCACTTCAATTAATTTGCCAATTTAAGTTTTATCTCAGTTTAAGGGAAAATGGCAATAAAAACCAGACTGGGAAATTCATCCCCTAGCACCTTTCTGAAGGCACTTTATTTCACTGTAAGCCACCCTGATTCAAAAAGATGCCCCCCTCTTTACATTGCTTGTCGCTCTGGCCTCACCAGCTTTACTGAAGCATGATATTACAGTCAAGGCCCAGCAAAGTGCCTTTGCTAGGCCTGGTATTGTGTTCTATGTGCTGGGCTGCTCTCTATTTGAACACATTTCTGCTCAATGTGTTCATTTATAAATATGTTTTGAGAGGTTTTTTTCTTCGTTTTTACAGCAGAGCATGTAGAAAAAAGAGGGAGAGAAAAATCTGTGATACTGTTCTGTCACAATTCAGTTCAATTCTATTTATATAAAACAATTCACTGAGCCATCACAATATTATAATAGAAACCCATCAATCTGTCAGCCCCCTATAAGCAAGCGCTTGGTGATGTGGAAGAGCACAAAACAACCTCCTCCTAACAGGAAGAGGAGTCCAGGGGGAGTGGGCATCAGCCACAAGTTGACTGTTGAGATTTTGATTCAAGTTCTTAATTCAGTTAAATTCAGTCAGGCCCCCATTTTAACTTAAATACATCCTATTACCCCAGTAGAACAGTTAGTTTGTGGCTTACTTGTGGTATTTAAAACCCGAATGGTAATCACTGATGGCTGCAGTGCATCTGCAGTGCTTCTTCACTCACCTGGTTTACCTCTTTGTGTTTATACACCCCAACAATGGCAAACCAACAATGGGTTTGCTCTGTATCATTATAGTGTCTTACCTGACAATAAAGCGCCTTGAAATTGTAATTGTGCTATATAAATAAAGTTGAATTGAACTGAATTAGCCGCTAACACTAGCAAGTTTGGCTAGCTAGCAGCATCAACTGATTGTGTGTTCGTATTGTACAGATACCTGATAACTAGTGCAAGTAATACATATAGAATTCTACAGTGTCACTCACCGGAAGTTTACACGGGTGCACATAAGTGGTCCGCATGTGCGCATTCGCTGTCAAAATAAAAGACGCGCACCAGATAAGAAGTTGCAACGCGCGTTTGCGTCCATATAAAAAGCACTGTTTTTGTCCACTAGAGTGGGATTTTCACGGCACATTCCGCACCACATCTCTGTGCGTTCATCATTTGTTTGAAGCCAGCTCACCTCCTGCAACCACTTTTCCGAGAATACCTGCTTCTTTTGTGGTTCGGACTCCTTCTGACATTTCTTTGGAGGTGGAGGAACATCACAGTAATTGCTTAAAGGAGCTTCTTCGACATCTTTAAGAGTTTTAAACAAATGTCTGTTCTCCTCCAGAAAACCTTATGTACGCAAACGCGCGTTGCAACTTCATATCTTGTGCGCGTTTTTTTTTTTTTTTGACAGCGAATGCGCACCTGCGGACCACTTATGTGCAGCCCTGGTTATTTAGCTCGCCATATCGCAGCCACAGAAATTATTTTGTCCATGAAACCATAAAGCTGCACTTTCTTTTTGCCTTATAGTCTGATTTGTCATAACTTTTCCGTTTTGTGGTAAGCTTTTCTTTGGCTGTCACTTCTTCACCCTGACCTGTCTTATTTGTCTCAGCAGAACTAAAATATATCCTGCTGCTTTTACACACACACACACACACACACACACACACACACACACACACACACACACACACACAGGTCAGCGATTCTCTGCGCGATCAACCTCTCACATGTTTAAGCTGCGGGAGATTTCACTTGTCATGTTTGCATAGTAAGCTAACGATTAATAAGACGATGTCAGAGGAATTGGTGCACAAATTATCATCACTCACAGATCAGTACTGTCGCTCTCTATACACAGTTCACACGATTGCAAAGTGAAAGCAAAAAACAAGCGCAAATTCAAACGCGATTTCAATATGTCACATATTGACAGTGGCTCACCGATGCCAATGACATAATTACCCAGCTACATTTCTGAAAGAATGCAAAAACATTGACATATATTTTCCTTCCTACAATAGCCCGACGGGCAGGGCAGAGATAGATTTTGGTAGCCCGGGCTGTTCGGGGTTCTGTTTGTACAGTTATGCTTTGTTTATGTTGCCATAGTGACGGGTGACGGTGTGTCCTTCCGGGGTCAGAGGGCGCCCTGTGTGGTGTTGTTGTTGTTGCTGCTGTGCGGTTGCCGCGCTGAGCAGTTAGCTAGCGGCAGTGTTCTTCTGCAGATGTCAATAAACGGCTGTGCTCCCTGGCTAGCTCACGGGAAGCAAGACCAAACGATACCTCCGTCTCCTCCTTGTCTGAGCTCGCCACATTGGTGTCAGAAGTGGGATGATGGTGGCACCCCATGTTCTGACTTTTCCCCCGCCGGTCGTGACCGGCCGGTGCGCCAAAAGAAGGCACCTGGACATTTGCAGGACTTTGTGTGGGGCAATGGGGTCGTCGGGGACGACTGACCCCTTAGGTGGGGGCTATGTAGCGGGTCAGGGCTGTTCGGGGTTCTGTTTGTACAGTTGTTTTGTTTATGTTGCCATAGTGACGGGTGACGCCCTCTCGCTGCGACGGTGTGTCCTTCCGGGGTCAGAGGGCGCTCTGTGTGTTGTTGTTGTTGTTGCTGTGCGGTTGCCGCGCTGAGCAGAGTTCTTCTGCAGATGTCAATAAACGGCTGTGCTCCCTGGCTAGCTCACGGGAAGCAAGACCAAACGATACCTCCGTCTCCTCCTTGTCTGAGCTCGCCACAATATTAAACATATCAGGTCCCCATAAGGAGAATCCTGTGCTAACGGCTGTCTAAATGACCCGGGTAAAGTTTGTAGCATGGATGCTTGTTGTTTTTGTCTGCTTCCACTTGTCTTTGCACTAGGATGATGTCGGCGTAAATGTGCAGTCATATTCGTTGTGTTCCCACTAGTGCTGTCAGCGTTAATCTCGTTGAAATGACGTTAACGCCGCAACACGGCAAATCTCCTTTAACAGCTACCCCTGATTGCCCCGTGGGTGGGGCTAGACAGCCAACACGTTAACGAGCTAACTGCGCTAACACACTAGTTCCCACCCATGTAATTGAGCATTGCATGGCACATCCAACATACTGTTTTACTTTAGTCCATGACGCGCTTACCTTCAGGGTCATACGTCACATGAAAACCAAAATAATTCCAAACGCCAGATCTGAATGAGGGTGGGGGAGGTCCATGTTTCAAGGAGAGCTTAACTTCTGTCTCGCTAGCTTGCCCTGCGCTCTTCCTCCTGACTATGCTGTCTGTGTTGAGCGCTCAGTGGATCTGCGCTCGACAGTGCAGCCTAGGCGGAGTAGTCGAACGCAGATTCACTGAGCGCTCAACACAGACAGCATCGTCAGAAGGAAAGTTGATAAAATAAATTACAAATTTTGTATTGTTCGATACATATGCGTACCGAACCGAAAGCACTGTATCAAACGGTTCAATATCGATACGAGTATTGTTGCACCCCTAGTTAGCACCCACTTGTATGTCCCTGCAGCCACACGGATAGTTTAAGCCTCGATAATATTTAATAAACTGTTGAGTTATACAAAAATCTACCTCCGAGTCATTTGTTATAAAAGAGAAACTTACAGTAAAAACATTTTAATATTAAAACAGCTTTTTGTCGGTTCTCTGAGGATCAACTTATTTTTGATCTCCTTTGATGGGATAATTTTTAATCATAATTTCTAAAATACCTTTTCCAGGTTGTAGCTTGCAAACAACCAAATCCAAATCACAACCTACTATTCCACCCTAAATATGACCAAACCGCAAAATTAAAGTCTAGGTGTCCGAATGCGAGTCCACAAACTACCAGGTGAGGCTGTGGTGGTTATAGCAGTCTTTTATATCCATTCTGCAGTTGTTACACATAGAAAAACAGAACATAGCAGAAGTTGGCTGGCATTACAGGCTGCTAATAAACAGTAATCAAAAGGAGCTGCACAGCCAGTCTCAAGGGCAGCTGGTGATTTTCTTTGAAGGGCAAACTTTCGCATTAAAATATTCTCTCCTTTCTCTTTCTCTTTGGTTGCAACTCTGTTTCCCCCCCCTTGATTAACTGTGGTAAGTTTCAAACATTAAAGCTACACTTGACATTAGTTTCTATTTACTTTTTATTTTTTAGGAAATACATGTGAAATCATCTGTTGTGGCATCACTAGCAAACAATATTTCTGCAAAGCCATCAAGAAATATCTTTCACATTTTGGCTTTTGGCTGCTGATTGCTAGTGACAGCTGGGCTTTTTACAAATGTATTACAGACTCAATGTAACAGACAAAGTTCCCTGGTCCAAGAAGAGAACCCAAAGCAAAGTGCCTTAAACCTGTACCCCTTAAAAAAAAAGAATCCGATTATCAACTGGTCTCAATGCAAACACACAACAAGGAGGACGACGCATTAGGGCAGACAAGCCTCCATGTTACATGTGTTCATTGTGATCCTCTGTGTAATGTGCTGTACAGGCATAACACGATAGCTGTGTGGTTTGACTGCATGTCACATGGGCAAAAACACCGCCAGCACTCAGTCTGTGGTTCAGTTCTCAGGCAGCTGGACCTTTGCTACATGTCGCTCGCTTGCCCTCGCTCCCCATATTTCCTGTCTCTCTTAATTATCACTGTTTAACAAAGGCAAAATGCCCAAATAATAAAAAAGTAAGGAGCTGTCTCTTTGATCTCTATTAGGAGTGAGTCACCACAGTATTTTAATTGTATTATCAAAATTATTGCCAGGGACAATGCAGTTGCCACAGTATATTTAGCTTAATAAGGACATGTCCCTACTAAATTATACATCCTTGTACTCAAAGTTAGTACTCACTTCTTCTTAGGTAATTAGTTGTGCAGTATATTGAGAAAATATTAAGTTTGCTTTATCTAATTTATTTTAGATAAATTAAAATCTAGTTGAAACAACAGAGAGAAGTTGTATACTGTATGATTGAAATTTTCCATCAATATTTAAAAACTCACAGAAGCAAGACTGCACTGCTAATTAAGTGCTGCTATGAAAACTGATAGCTTTCATACTATAATGATATCGGTGTCAAAATTCAGATATCTTTGATATCGATCCCTCTTGCTGTGTTATCTACATTGGTCTTGCTCAATTCCCATTCTAGGAGCATATAGCCAAGATATCCTCAGACCGGATGAGAGATATTCATTTCAAGGCCTAATGTTCCTGCACCAAGCGAGTGTTTACAAATAATACAGTTAAGATTTAAAAACAAAGAGGTGAATAAAGAATATATGTGATGATAGCTGATGATTTTGAGACTTTATTTTGGCAAATGCAGTCCTCCTTTTTCTGTCTGTATCTAACATATCCCTTCTTAAAAACTACAAAACCCACAAAGTTTCCTGTGCCATAAAGTTTTGGCCCTTGCCTACACACCCAGGATAGTATATGATTATAAAGCGTGCTCAGTTATCCTGTAAGTCAGGTACATTTTTGTCTAGTGGATCCCCATTTTATTTACAATAATCAGCTCCTAAAATACTTGCAACACAAAAGGCGCCTGCCCAGATCACCGTGAAATGATGTAACATGACATGATAGCATGTGACATGACATAATGTGATGTAACATCATATGACTGCAAGACCCGTCACAAAATTAAGTACATCATGCCTGATTTTGTCATTTCCCGTTGACAACGCTTCTCCCCCATCTATTGTCCATCACCCTCCTCCATCCGGCGAGAGATGTATGAGTCTCTCCGCCGATCCATCTTCCTCCTTTACTGTTTGTCTTGCAGAGTGTCAATGTCACATGTTAGGGCATTAGCTGTGAAGACATCAGCGGATGAGGTCAGCACTGACACTGTGCCTCTATTAAATCGGTGGCCTCTTAAAAGTGTGAGAACAAGCCTCAGTGCCACGTTGGATCCGACTGTGCTCAGGCTGGAGGGTGACAGACGTTTTATCCTTGGCGTTGGGTGTGGCAGCTTAGTGTTGCTGAAGCCCACCTCTGCACATGGCCTCAAAGCAATGCTGACAGAAGCCATATGCCACTCTGGTCTCATCAAACAGGAAAAAAATGGAAATAAGCAATCCAACCTCAATGGGATCCTTATAAAGCCTCAAATGATTTTCTCCCCCTTGAGGAGTGTTTTACAGCCAAACCATCCAGCAGATGGTTAAAGTGACAACAGTCTGCTATCTTGCTAATAAATTGCTCTCCAAAACAGTAAACACACTCAGTAGGACATTATGGTTTAAACTGGGATAACAATGCAAAGAATTAGTGTTATTTTAAAATATATGCAAAGAGTCTATTTAACTAAATGAACTGAATGAGCAATGAGAATCGTAAAGCCATCTGCCCTTGAGTGGTTAGGTTGGTTCTAAGTTCCTGTCTAAATAAGACTTGCTTAAATGCACGACGCTCTTCTCTCTGTACAATAATCATGCCTTTAGTGGTGCAGAGTGTTGCAGTGCATTAAGATAAAAGCGCTAAAACAGTGTTTGTGCTGCATCCCAAATGGAGGCTGCTAAGTGAAGTAGCATGCTGTTATAGGAGTCGAGGGATGATGCTAGCACGAGTGTTTCTCTGAGTGGGAACACTTCACACTGCAGGGGTTTGCACTGATGCTACAGCATAAATTTGTCATATATCTTTTTCTCCCAGCTTATTTTTCCCCCCTCTAAATGTATGAGAAGATAATTTATCACATTTGCTCATTTAGTCCATATTTTTGGATCGCTACCACATTGCTATTCATGACATGGTTTTACATTTTGGGCTGCTGCTGATTTCATTTTTTTTTTTTTTTTTTTTTCCAGACAGATGACTTTGAAGGCTGTGAATCAAAGACTTTTTGGAAGGACTGATGGCACAAAGGAGCAGGGAAACTCATGATGAAGAAATTCACAGTCAGAAGGACTCGATGCGCTCTCGATACAAAAAAATAAAATAAATAAATGTATCAAAATAGGCTGCAATATAAAAGCCGCATCAGAGAACTTAAGGGGGTTGGAGCAGAAACTACTGTTCCCATAATCCAGTAAGTCACACCTTCAGCTGGAAAGAATGCTGAGAAAGACTATCAGCTTTACACTCTAATTCACCTTCCATAGACTCTTTTTCATACTGAGAAGCTTAAAATGGATTAAGCTCATAGGCTCTGAGATGAAAAATAAGAGAAAGGTGCATTTCACCAAATAGCCATCAATCTGCTTCATGTTAAATGACAGGGCTAATCACCTCGAGAGCTTGTTGTTCCCGGCGACGCTGAAAGATAAATACCGCGAGCTGAGGCCTGACGATGGTTGATGGAGAGAGACAAAGTCCAGCTTGTGTGCTTGTTGCAGAGTGAAACTGAAGACCTCCCCAGCGTTTAACATTGAACCTGCTGCAGATGCGTCACCCGGACAGAGGTCCTTAATGCACCGAGGAGCCGTTCAGAGTGGTCTTAAAACTCCAGGCGGGCCCCGCGACCACTCTTTGATGATTCTGAAAACATTCTTATAAAACTGTGGAGGATGAGGAAAATAAATTTGTTGTGATGTTTACGAGTCTGCACGGTTGAGGGCACTGGAGCATTGCATAATGTCATCCCACAAAAGCAGATGGGAAGGGGACCTTGGCCCTTACTCTTTCCCACAAATGCATACATGCACCGAGCCCGATAATGAGAATCCACCTCACCAAATCTTTCAATTCAAGGACTTGCTTAGATTGACTGTAATGCCTAAGTAATCAGCCTGTTCTGACCCACCTTGTCCTCGGCCAGGATTTATAGCACCCAATTACTGATCTCTATTACCCAGTGTGCCAAGGGGATGGAAATCAGACGAGTGGACAGACGGCCAACGCTGTCTGCTGGTCTGGGTGACCAGGTGATGAGAGAGTGGCCTCCATTCCTCTCTTAATACTGCACTGCATAGCCAGAAGAAAATTGCAATGTTCTCTCAAGTGTTGAAACTTTTCCATTGCTTTGGTTTGCTGTAATGAAAGTTATACGTGTGCCTGTGAAATCGCTACATACATTTTATGTTGTCTATCAACAGATTTGACTTTTACCGGCACATTTTGTACTTTAGGGGATTTGCAAAAAGAAAATATCAAGGTGAAAGAATTATTTCCAGTTTTTTAGTCTCTGCAGTTTTTTCACATAAATAATTCACTAACCTTAGAAGCCAAAGTCAAATAAAATCCATTCTTTAAATTCAGCAAACCAACATCCTTGTAAGTTATGTGAAGGGCTTTTTTTCATTTGTTTCACTAACTCTGTGTTAGGCTGTTTCTCTCCCACCAAACTTCTTCATTTTTTAAAAATTACCAAACTGACCTTAACCTTAACACGCTGAGGCTCACAAGAGTTTCAGCTGTTTGCTGGAAGACATAGCTACTGTGTTTTGCAGGAGAGATAGAGGAAATTATGTTTTTGCTGTGTTTTTTAATTCATGCCCAGAATTAGGATGGCTTTTTCTTTCTAATTGATTGGATTGAGATGCCAATGAAGCCACGTGTGTCGCACGTGTTTAGTAAAAGTATTAGGGGGAAAGTAGAACTTTATTTTAGGGCAAATACACTAAAAAAGAACAAGAAGTAGAGCTGATAAAAGCTGCAGTTGTAGCAATTTTACCCCAGTCATTTAGCATTTATTTGGTGCCATACTGTCAACTCAAAATAACTGCCTTAAGAGCCAGTGCTGATGCATTTGGGTAAGCAAGGCAAGCAGTGCTTGCCCAGTTCAATCTAAAAATGGATGTCAATTGAAACCTGCAGAAGTGAAAATGATCTCCATCTTCTTTCATCTCACACATTGCTCTGTCATTATCGCCTGTTTGACCGACCTTTTGAATTGCTGCCACCTTGAGGCCAGACTCATTTCTGTAAACAAGCTTGACCCTGCTGGAGTTCGATTCCATCAGGATCTGTATGTTGCCACTTTGATGCGGGTGTCTATGGTCTGGAGGTTGTCAAGCTAAGAGGTTGGTCGCTGTGTATTCATGTTTTGTATAAATCTCTGGTCTTTTATGAGAAACTGATGGGAGACTAATGTGCTACACAAGCTGCCCCTGGCTCTGCTTTCACTGCTATAAGATCAGTTATGATCTGTGCATTGCAAGGAAACAGAAGTGACATTAATAAGGCAACGAGCCCTGTGCGAATTATCATCTTATCAGTTTTCTCTTACTGGTGGCCAACAAGGAGTTAGAGGCTTGTGTGAGCACTTTTTAATAACTCCTTTAGCACATTAGCAAGGAAAGCCTTGATGAAGGAGGGCGGAACTCAGGCCATAAAAAAACGTAAGTTTAAAAGATTAATATCAGACACTAATGTCTCTGATATTCGTTTTTTGAGAGTTGATTGACTGAATGTATTAAGTTAACCAGCTGTTTTGCTAATAGACTGGTTTGTACATTCATATTTTTAATTCACTTGTAGATATCGAAAGTTTACCATCTCCCATGTGCTTTATTTTATTATTATATTTGAATATACTTGCATAGGTGTGGGTCAGTGTCTTAACAGGACAGTCCCAATACAACAACACAATTTTATCAGACGGCTAACACTTTTCTGTATTTTTAATTGTGGTGGTTACAATAATAGAGTCTAGGTGCAGTAAGGTGTTTTCATAGTGTGTTATTGCTACATTCAACACAGGAATGTCTGTATAAAAATCCCTCAGCACTCATCACTGTCGGTTAATAGTAATCATTTGATGATACCTACAGAAGTAATAATATTTTATCATTCTGCAACCAGGAATGTGTGCAGAAAGATGAAAACGTCAAGGAAAAGCTGCAGAATGCTGTCAGCATATATGAAAGCATGAAAGACAGGCAGCACAAAATCATGAAAAGGTGTTTTAATCTGGTCCAATTTGCCCTGTTAAAGTATTAAAGAAACCTTACCAAATCCTTTCAGGGGCAATAGCTTTTAACTTATTTCATCAGCGTGGAGTCATCCTTGTCTATACAACAACGAGAACATCAAAAGGAATATCAACAGATTTTGTGGAACTTCATGCTGATTTTCACATTTTTATACTCACGGTGTTTTTTGTGGGGATTCAATACGTCGCTACAAGAAAAGGAAAAGGAATCCCCCCTATACCAAATACCTGAAAAAATGTAAGATGAGATATTCGGGTGCAAAACAAGCATATTTGTGCATCACAGCTGTAAAATAATACACGAAAAAGGCAGTGTATGCTTCTCATCGATTAGTCCTCAGCTGAAATATGTGAAGCAACCACAACCACTCGCATTAATGTGTATAACTGCAGATCTCCCGCTGTTCCCCCGTTTTTATTCCGAGAGAGAGAGAGGCATTGTTGATCCTTTTTTGACATGCCTGTGTACTTGTTTATCGAGCACAATGAAAGTGGCAAATAGCTGCCTCGCTGACAACATGTGAAAAATGAACTCTGACACTCACAATGAGAAAGAGACTCACAGACAGAAACGGCTGCAACAACAGCAGCCTTGGTTTGTTACGTTGTCTCATAAATTTTCTCTGGGGATAAAGTTTTAGGCTGCATAACAAGTTTGATTAAACGCAGGATGGTTGGAAGCGTGGCCTCGCGGTGAGAAGTCTGTGATGCCAGCCTCTGCATCCTGGTAAAGATTCCTCTAATACCGTTCTAACCTAAATTCCCATTTTTATGACATTGTAACATCAAAGGAATACAAATAAATTGGATCGTATGACATACACTCAGCTTTTAAAATATTTAAGTTCAGTTCATGGTTCGTTCACTGACAGCCTTTGAGTCCAATTGCAAAGATCTCGAATTAATGGAGAAAAAAAAGAACATTTGGGGTATGAAAGGCTCGCGTGACGTATTTGTCAGTTACTTTGAAGAGAGTGGCAGCTCGGAGATAATTTGAGAGGCACAGTAGTGCGAGCTTTAGATAAAGTTAAAAAATATTATTCATCCTTTGAAAATATGCTGCACATACAACGAGTCTGAGGAACTTCAGACTTTTGAACACAAAGTCTTCATCATAAAACTGTCATTCAATTAATGCAGACAATTGCCGAGGAAAACATTTTCTCAGCTTTTTCATATTTCCCATTCATTTTTAGACGAGTTAAAATATATATTTTGTTCAAAGCAATATTTTCCTCTATGCGAAACAGCGAGTCATGGCCGTGTCACACTGGTTAATTTTGAAGTGGCTTACCTTTATAATTCCGTGCCTTCAACAGGGCGTACCCGAAGCAGTCATTTTTAATTTACAAAATAGGTTTGAAGGAGTAGTGGCTGTGTTTCTGGTCTGAAATGTGAAAATGCTATATTTTGACAAGTGCATTACATAATGTGCTTTTGGAGATCTCCAGTTAACTGGTAAAATAAAGCTCAGTCATCCTCTATGAGAAATAGTTTGTGAAATTACCGGGATTTTTACACTGATTGCTTCCAAAGTCAAAATTTTAGATGAATACAATCAGACTAAACCAATTAAACATGAACATTTGCACTGTGTTCATGAATTTATTGAACAAGTGCAGGCTGGAAAAAAGTTACTTGGAGTCAGTTGTTTCACTTGAGGACATGAGATTCCAGCTTTGGGTTGTAGAGTATCCTCTTCCTGATAAAGTGTGGATTTCTCATGAAAGGTTTTCCAACAAAAAAAAAAAAAAAGCTTCAACAGTTTTCTGAAGACCATCAGCTCACAAGCAGACAAACTATCTACATCCGTCTATCTACTCAGAGTCATATGTGTGCGAGAATCTACCCCAGCTCCAGTAGGTTAATAGGCAGGATACACAGTCTTAAAGAGGACCAACGCAGATAGACAGACAATCACAATCACTCACACCCACACCCAGTTTTTAAATCACCAGTTGACCAAAAGTGCATGTCTTTGGACTGTGGGAGGACCTGGCTTTATCTACAAAGAGGGAAAATTCAGAACTGTTGATACTCTACCTAGGAGTGGGTGTTCTGCAAAGATTGCAACATACAGTCCTGAAAGGGTAATAACAACACACCTACAGAAATCTAAAACTGGGAAAAATAATCTATGGTGAGGTTTACACCACGAGACAAAGACAATAAAAATGAAGTTAAAGGAAGAAAATCATGAAGAAAACCATCACAAGTCTCGTGTTTGCAAAAAGACCACCTAGTTGTTCCATAACAACCAGATACAAACATGCACAGGCTTGTTTGGAAGGGGAAAAAAGACACTGCACACCAACACTAAAACCTCTTCCCAGACGTGGGTTGGAGGGATCATCATCGTGCTGCTTTGATGTCTCAGGCATTAAATGCGTTGAGAGAACAATGAATTAAAAATTGCATGAAGAAAGCCACGCAGTAATCCATGACTTGAAGCATAGGAGGAGCTGGGGAATTTAGCAAGACAATGATCCAAAACACAGAAGGAAACGAATAAGAGACAAAGTTCTGGTTCAGTAGTGGTCGAGCCAAGAGTCCTGATCTGAACCCAACTGAGAGCCTGTGGTAGGACCTACAGAGGGCTGTTCATTCATTTAAGACATCTAAAAAAAATACAGATCAACTATAACAGCTGTGTAGATGAAATGTGTAAAAATTCTGTGCTAAATTCACGAGATCTGCTTTTTCAGGCTGCACTGTGAGTGATTACTCGCGGTGATTCCAAAGGGTTGACAAACTTTATTTTTTCTGCTAACAGTAGATAACAGTGCGCATCAGGTTACATAAATAAACTCAGAAGAAATAAATCAGCTCTAGTGCTCATAAAAGTTCGGATAAAGTCACCGAAACAGATGAAAGCACCTCTTTTGAGTTCGAGGTATACTCAAAGTAGTTAGATGTTACGTGACCTAGACGCGAACTCGCTAACATCTCACATCCTTGAAGCTGAATCTAGTACGCTCTCTCTCCTTCTACCCACCTTCTGCTTTCATGCAGTACATACAAGCTTTGTCATTGACTTCTACAGGCTGTGTAAAACTTTTTCCCCTTTTATTTTCAGTTCTAAAGACATGCGTTATCAGTGTGGTTTTGATACGAAGCACGATAGGAAATACAATATGAACAGTAATGTTGCAGTTTACCTAATTCTAAAGTTAAAATAAAATTAATGCGGCTTAAAAATCGGGGCTATTTTGCTTTTCAGCCTCGGGGTATATTTGGACTTAGTCAATATGAAGACAGAAAAACAATGAAGACGTACAAACTGCCCGAGGCAATCTTACTGAAATTCTTAATTTCAGCTGCCGTCTGTTTCCTGTGATATAATGTGATGTTCACACAAAAGCAAGAGTATGTAACATAACAGTAAGGTCCATATGTTAGTGACAGGAAACAACTGTAGCTTTATCTCTGCTCAGGAATCTTCCCTGCCAGATGCTGTGGTCGGTGAAAAAAGTCTTGCTTGGAGGGCTAAACTCGTAAAACCCTTTTTGTAATTCCTTTTATAAACTCGGCACTAAGTTAATGCAGCTTTCTGTGCTTCATTGGTTCCGTCAACAACAACAAAATTCTATACCGAGTCCCGAGGTAAGGTTAATGTTCTGCGACGAGGACGGTACCGGCCGAGGTGGAATAAAGCACAAGACTGAGGAAGAGTGACACGACACATGTGCCATTTTAATAAAGGCAGAAGTCAACGCCAATGTCGCTGTGGTCATGCCCGCTGCACCGAGCAAACGCTACAAGCGACCCCAAAGCAGAATGCCAAGCCAAGCCTGAACACACACATTCAAACTAATTTTACATTACACATCTGAACACACACACACTATCAAACCAACGAGACGGTGCATCAACACTCTCCTGCTCTCTTTATATCAATCTGAAGTCTGCTGATGACTCTTGACGCACTCACTGGGGTAACGGCACCGAAATGACTTCTTCCACTGATTGCATCCAAGACAGTTTCACATAAACATGCTCGATAGTCAAGTGTGGATTATTTTATTTCTAGAAAGAAATACAAATAAAAAACAATGACGAAACCTACAACAGACGCTTTGATTACGCTGATGTACCGTTTCTTGAAGAAAATACTTTTTTATTTAATGTTACAAGCAGAAACGGACAAGATCCCTAAAATTATCTGTTCATTATCCATTCAAATACAGTTTATATACAGCACTGTGCAAAGGTTTTAGGCAGGTATGGAAAAATGCTGTAAACAAAGAAAGCTTTCAAAAATATAAAAGGTTGTTTATTGGCACCAAATGTTTTCTGCAGCAGGACAACGACCCCGACCGTACAGCCAAAGTCATTAAGAACTATCTACAGCATAAAGAAGAACAAGTAGTACTGAAAGTGATGGTACGGCCCCCACAGAGCCCTGATCTCAACATCATCGAGTGTGTCAGGTTTACATGACATCCACAGAAGATCTGTGGTTAGTTCTCCAAGATGTCTGGAACAAACTACCAGCCGAGTTCCTTCAAAAACTGTGTGCAAGTGTACCTAGAAGAAGGCAAAGGGTGGTCACAGCAAACATTTCTCTTTTGTTCATTCGCTGCATTTTGTTGATTGATGAAAATAAAAGATGAAAACTCCCATTTCTGAAAGCATTCTTTGTTTACAGCATTTTCTCACCTGCCTAAAACCGTTGCACACTTCTGTATGTTTAGTTGCCTAAACAATCACCCCCGTAGTGCTTCATTTGTACGGTGGACTTCACGCACCATTCGTTGTCTCAGTGCTTAGCTGCTACACCAGACACGACACCATGAAGTTACAGAATGCCTACTGAAACATTTAAACTTGTTTTCTTGACAGATTTTGCGCTTCTAATGAACTAACGCTTGCGGCTCACGGAGAAATTTAAGCACCGCGCAGCATCGAATTAATTAAATGAAACCCCGGTCTTTTAATTACTTTAAACAGATAGCTTTGTTGCCTAAACCTAATTCCATTTCCCAGTGTCAAAGTCCTGCACTTTGGCCCCATATCTAAGAGAAAAAATTAGAAATACATCTTAAGGGGCTGGAACCAAAAGAGGTGCAGAGCATGCATGTTACATTACTGGTAAATAACCTCTTTGCATAAGATACCAAAAAACTGCACTTCACTGTTGAACTAAATTATATCCAAATCCGTTTTAATGGGGTAGGAACCCCCCGCAGTCGGCATGTCTAGACACCGTCAGGATTAAAAGGGTAACAAACACGCTCGGTGTTGGAATTTATGTTTTGGTAACAGCAATCCGAAAACAGCATTCCACTTTCAGCCGGACCATGAAGGGAAAAACATTGATGCTAATAATTGAAGCCCATTAGATGTTCTTATAGTGTGTAGTTTGAAAGGAAGCCAACACACCACCAGCTCCTTTTAACAAGCCTTTTTGATAAGGTAGAAGCATCTGTGTTTATGCAGTGTGAGAAATATTATGAATAATTGGGGAGTTGACGGGCTGAATTCCTCCAGCATTAATCGAGCCTCTGAAATCTCTGATATTAGCTTCACATGAATCATTGTTAATTCCCATGAATCCATTACTGTTCCATGTGCAACTAAAAATAGAGTCCTGATAAATCAATGGGGACACTCGAGAGTGAGGACGGGGGGTTGGTGCTGCTTACTTCTGAAGCTTCTCTTTTCAGTACAGCATAATGCCCTTGGCTCTCATCAATGATTATTCTCCATAATTCCCTCATAGATTTCTGTGTTACAACCAACGGTCGCGGCGGTGGGGGGAGGCAACAGACCTTGAACAGAACGTTTTCAGCCCAATCCCTCCCTAAATGCATTCCCCACATTTCGGCTTCGTCAAGGCCATTTGATAGTGCACGAAACATTTTTCCCTCTTTTTTTACAAGCTCTATCCTTGACTTGAATATTTCTGTAATGACAGCAACCCATTTCTTGTTTATGCCAACAATGACAGGAGGTTTTCGCCAATTTTCCTCCATCTATCTTGAGAGGAAGCCTAATCCATTTGAAATAGCGTGGCGATCTTCTGCACTGATTGCATTTGTCACAGCTCAGCAAGTGCGCTACCTTGTGTGGAGAGTGTGCCCCCCGGACCTGCCCTCTTCTCTTCTGCACTGAAAGCCAACGCAGGCAATGGGCATCGCATGGCCTCACTCATGCACCGGGCGCAAGGGCAGACAGGTTCATCTGCACACAATCACAACGGACGGCCGCATCCCATTCCAATTGCATTTCCGCTCACGGGGGAAAGATCCCGTGGTGCATATTACTGTGGCTGAGACAAATTTAGCTGAAATGGAAAGGGAGATGGAAAAAGCTCACCTCTTACACTAATCTGGGCAAACGACACAGCGCGGGCTTCCTACAACAACACCACCGACACCGCGGAAAAATGGCTTTTAGATGGCAGAGCTGGCCCGTCTATGACAGAAGACAGTGAATTAATTAAGATAATAAATTGCACGTGTCATATTTGTCATCTTTTCAATCTTCACCTAATGAGGAAAAACGCGCGCACAAGAGTGTTCCTCAGTAAAAAGTTGTCTCGGATAAATGCGGACAACTTAAAAGGGAAATGCTCAACATTAGAAACTGAGCGATACTCAATGCTGACTGATATTTAATATATGTCATGTATACATTCATGCGTTCCGCTCCTGTGTGGGCACAAACAGACAGACATGAATGCAAATGAGGCTGAGAAGAAGGAATGAGAGCGCGAGACGGAGCGGGACACTCAGAAGTCTGCATATCTGATAGCAAAGCGGCCTGATTAGAATTTTGTCATGCCACAATTTACAAATTAAAATGAATTAGATCTTCCATGCCCTGACCTCCATTAAAAACACTTCATTGTTGATGAGCCATGATAGCATCTGCTATTGATTGGATAAGCATCAGTATGGCCAATCCCGTCCCTTCGCGAGGAGGTCATCCAAAGCAATTTAGGCATATTGAGAGATTGATCAGGGCTCCGGAGCTGCCACTTGGGCCCACTCAAAGCATAAAAAGTCTAAGGTGTAGCGCAGCCACTCCCTGCTACTCTGCGCACGGAGAGTCTCAAATCTAAATGCTAATGGTTTCTTTTAGAGGCTGGCTGCCCTTTAACCACTACAGTCAGACGTGAAGGATGGCTCTCAGTGTTTCGACAGCTCAGTCTTGTTTTGACCCCTCCCCGGCCTCCTCCCTCCCCCCAAACACTTCCAATAGCAAGAAGCCATTCTCTGGAATCAGCACTGAAAAGGAGGAAAATAACTGTGCAACAGTAATACAACAGGCTCTGTTTGAAGCATTACCAGCCTACCTGGTAGCAGCCTGATTCTGCCTCAGCCATAGTGGACTGTGGCAGAAAATGACCCTTAACACAGCTACTGTTGTGAAACATATTTTTGTGTGTGTGTGATTAAAAAATATTCAGAGTACCTTTTGGCATTTTGTGTTAAAATTAAACTGAACTGCTAAAAAATGCTGAAAATATAAATGTCATACAAAAGTTTATTTAGAAAAAAGGCTGAAAATAACAGAGCCATTAATTATTAACCACAAACTGTAGGAAGTTTCAACTTTACACTGATTATTTTCTTTGTCTCCAGAACGCCGAGTCTTCTGATTACATAGGATGAAGGTTAAGATTAGAGCTGGGGTCATCGCCGACGATGACTTAGACCAGCGGTCCCCGACCTTTTTTGCGCCACGACCAGTTTGTCCAACAATATTTCACAGACTGACCAAAAAAAGAAGATTTATTCATGACACACGGGAAAAGACCCGAGGAAACAGAGTTAAAAATGATAAAAACGATTAAAAAAAAATAACGCTAAAAACTGATAAAAACCCTGAAAACCATCAATTTCACACCCGAGCCTCAACTCACGGCCCGGCATCAAACGACTCACGGACCTGTGGCCCGGTGGCCGCTGACTTAGACCTCGGGTGGTTAAGAGAAGTGAACGTCACCTAATCTGAAAATCACGTGCTGTTTGTTGCAGTCACTAGCTTTTTTTCCTCTTCATTTTAACCCAGACATGCTAACCGTGACTTTACAACCATAAGAAACTCCAAATGACACTGACAACTTCATATTTACTGAAATCCAGTAGGAGTGGTTTCGTAAATTGCATTTCACGGCAGTCACGTCCCCGGCAGCTGGAAAAGTTGCATCGACAGCCGATGAATGTGCATTGCATGTCGCAGGAAATTCAGAGCAATGAAAACGAAATGCACAAACGTCGGCAACTGCAGAGATCGGTTTGCATTTACGATCTCGCTTTCTCCTTTAACCTCTATTAGAACTGGTCCTCCTAACTATGCAGTAACTAATGGAATTGCATTAAAGCTTGGTGTGCTGGAGTATCATACTGTACATATGTCCGCTGTGGCTGAATTCACAACAATGTAGGATTCACCATGGTAACAGAAATCAGAAGGCAAAGGTCATGCAAAGCGTTGGTAGTGGTGTCGCTTGGCAAGGGCGGGGCGGGGGCGGAAAAACCTCCACATGGGCCTTTTTCCATATACTGAGCACGCTCATCATCTCCTGTCCTCCAGCAGTTCCCTGCAAGGTTAGTAAGAGTCAATAAGACTTCCGCAAAGGTTAAGGAGACCTATAAGAAAGATATCAGGCAAACCGTGACCTCTCTGGATCCAGAAGAAGCACAAATAGAGTGGCATAACTGTCTTCGTTCATTTTCCATCCGAAAGTGAATCAAAGAAACGCGCTTCGTTTTTTTTTTTTGGTACAATTGCTTCATGAATTCACTATGAGCCATCTATACACTTTGACACAGAGCACTTTATGAATACAAAACCTGAAAAATGGGTCATCATCTGGCACTTTTTCTTCCAAGAACAATTTTTATTTGTAGATCCACATTTGAGGAACTCTAGATTTCTTTTCAGATTGTACAATTTCCCTTATCATCATCCCCAGTTTTATTGGTTACTCTATCAGGTACAGGAAGACAGTTCTGTCTTCAGAACTCCCACTGATTCATTTTTAATTTACTAAGAGTGGAAGAGCAGTAGCAGCGTACCTTAAATTCGCAGTGTTTTATGTATGGCAATCACAATAATGGGGAACGATGAGGAGATGGGAACAATAAATAGTTTGTCTGCTATAGAAACCACTCCCGCGGGGTACTTAAAGCAGCAGCAGGCAGAAAGTGGGAAAGAGAAAAAAGGCAAATGTCTGTGTTATAAGCTGCTCTCTCTATATATGCACACAATTCATATATTCTAAAAAGCCACGGTCCTCTATTAAACCACTGCATCTTTATACTGCTGTATGCAACTCATCTAATCTCTAATCTGGAAAAAACTGGGACAAGAAAAACTCAGATCACAGACCCAAGAGGAGGACCACCTGAATGTTTGTGTGTATGGTACAAGTACCTCTCGTTTTGCTTTCAATGCTGAGAATAAGACAAGAACTGAAGCAGGTTTGAGGCTGAACTTGCAAAATGTCTTCTGGACTAGAAAGACGTACTCAAATAATGATATTCGACTGTGAGTTAGCCGTCAGCATGAAGGTTGTTGAGTTGAATCCACTGGCTGGCTGTATGAACCCTTCATGGGTTCTCTCCAGGTACATTTCCTCCCTAACAAGCCTAACAGACATGCATGATAGGTTAATTAACTGTGGATGTAAATGTAAAGTAAAAGTTGTTCCTTTTGAAACATGTTGGTTTCAGTACTAAGGCACTTTCACGTTAAAAGATTTCTGGTTTGTGTTGCACTTGTTTCACAGAACGAGTGAAACCTGGAGTGAACCCGGACACACACAGAAAGGACAAATGATCGATTCAAACCCAAGTCATTCTTGGTGTGCGGCAAGAATGCTAACCACCATGTGACCATGCTGCCCAGTAAATATTTCCACGGTTAAGAGGAAAAAAAAAATCACAACAGATGTTGTCAAGCAACCCTTGAAAAAGGAGATCATCATTGCAAAGATCTGCAATCAAGAGATGCCTTCATGAATGGAGATGCAGAGGTTTACAACTTCCTGCTGTTGTTTACACCAGAAACATCAAAAAGAGTCACAGCGCACAATCATAGCAAAGAAATTTGACAGATGAAATAAAGATGATCTTGAATCAGAATAATGAAGGTAGGTAAAAATCACGGAGGAGGGAAACGGCTCACAATCTGAAGCATGCCACATTATCTGTCCAACATGGTGGAGGTAGTGTTATGGCATGGACACGTATGGACATGTACGGCTGCCAGTGGAACCAGGTCACTAGTTTTTACTGATCATGTGACAGCGGGCAGAACCCTTTCAGCCAGGACGTTTTTCGCCCTGCAAAAGGCAAAAGCAAATCAAGAGTTTCAAAGCAAATAAATGGAATATTTTACAATGACCAAGTCAGTCACTGGATTTCAAACCAATACAGCATGCTTTACAGTTATTAATAAAAAAATGAATGCAGAAAGACCCACAAACAAGCAGCAACCGAAGGTGATGTCAGAGCAACTCAAGCAAGGAAACTGCAATCGGTCAGTCAGACACTATGAAGGACTTTCATCAAAGTATTAAAAACAACCCATATATTTGAAATCACGTTAGTCTGTCCAGTTAATTTTGAGCCTGGAGACGGTGCACAAGAATAATTCCTAAACAACAGACACAACATTTCTGTAAAGGTCCTGAATTAAAGCTGAAAGTCTTCACTTTGATTGTCTGATTTAAAATCCACCGTGGTTTCGGACAGAGACAAAATCGTCCAGCACATTATGGACCTAAGTGTACATGTGTATGTTTGGTCAGACACCAGCTCCGACTGGCTCGTGTTTTCCTTTCAGTTACGGGAACTGTGGCTTCATTATTGCCTCTCTGTCCTACGGGCTGCTGTTTCCTCAAGTGAGCATAAGAGGCTTAAGGGTAGAGGCGCATTTTCAGTTAGGGAATAAAAGTTCTGTCTATTAAATCTGATTAGCACACTAGTGGTGCCCAACTGTGTTGGATCGTGGCTCATCTTGGCTGATCAATGCCTTCACTCGAACAACCATCGGGTACAAAAAGGTTTGTACACAGCTCACGTTGTGCCCAGTTTCTTTGAAAGTGAAAATGTCAATATATCGAAAATATAACGTGCAAAACTGGCTTCAGGAACTGTCAGCCGTGCAAAGCAAAGCTTCTCTCAGTAACAACCTCTTACAGGTTTCTCACAGATTACACGTGTACTTCAGCTGCTGGGACGCTGGATGTAATCCAGGGAAACTTCTTGAGTAGAAAAGCCTTTTGGTCTTCGTATCTCTGTGATGGAATTATGTGTACCAAAATTAGAGTGCAAATTTGAATCAAACCTCTAAGCGAGATCTGTGGGTTCTTGGCAGTGAAGGGGGAACACAACAGGATTCTCGCACATATGCCACGCACATCCGTGAGAAGCTCAGCAGGCTGCCAACACCAAAGTGTTCATCACTCTCTTCCCACTCCTTTTCATAACACAGAGCAGATAAAGCCCCACAGTACCGGAATGAGCCCGACCAATCAGTATCGAGCATCAAAAAGTAAATGTTCAAGGAGAATGAAATGCCCCCATTGATTGGCCGCAGCACCGGTTCCAATCGATACCTGAGAGATAAGCAGCCGCTAGCCGCTGACATTGGTGATGTATAACTCCCGTGGCTGAACGGCAACTGATGACTTTTTGCCGTCTTGGTCAACACTCACCGGAGCAGCTCAGGCCGGGAGGCCAAAGGCAGACCCGGAGCGGCCGGCCGCCATCTAGATCGAGCTCCCGTTCGTCAAAATGGCCCCAAGCCATCAGCCGTGAAACCGAACTAGACTTAATCCATGCTAGTCAACCCCTACAATATGACCCCTTCTCTTTTGATTTGGAGAAATCCCACTAGTAAATCAGCTGGGGTTCAATCTTTGGAAGGTAAAAGTAAAGCGTAACACAGCAACAAGGATAAATTACCTGCAAAGGAACCAGTGTTATCGCTCTGTTTGTTTTTCAAAAGACAATAATGAAATAAATAAATGAAAAAATGGTTTGGAGAAAATGAAATGATGGCGTGGCGGTGTTTTGTGAAATTGTGCTGTCAAACGTTTCTCCTTTCTAATTTCCTGGAGCGCAGATGATGGAGCATGTGTGCTGACAGCTGAATCAGATAAAAAAAAAAAAGGGGAGAAAGACTTCTCTTTTTCCACCTCACGAGCGTTTCTATGTCACATTTATAAATATAATAACAATTAGTCTGAGGCAAATGACAATTGACAGATACCGCGGACTTGTGTGCGCTGTAATTTTTTCCAATGTGGCCATTTGTTTAAGTGTCAGACTGACAGGCGCGGTTGGAAATATGAAATACGGAGACTGACGCAGCAAAGGGAGAAACCGTATCTATTCTGTTTATTTACCAGCACGGTGTTATTTAAATGGGGCTCATTTATATTTTATGAAAGCAGGTGGAAGCTCTCAGAGGTATTAAAATTAGAATTACGGTATAAGCCCAAAATGTGCTCGCTCATTCATGATACAGTAACTTTTAATACGGCCACTGCCGCCGCCGCCGCCGTCTTTATAAACGTACAAAGGTCTTGGAGCAGCCGGTCCTGCGTGCATGCGCGTGCACATTTGATGGGACCGTCCCAGCACAACTGTCACTTCGCTCCCCTGTTACAGGTGCTCCACACAGGGGAGCTGGCAGCTCTGACGGACGCCTCCTCCTAGGGATTTATGGGAAATGACAGCTCCCGCAAAATAAAACTGAAGCGGTCGGGGAAGGGAAGACAACGGAAGTTCCAAACCGTGAGTGCACAGGGCTGACACTAGCTGAAATTTATTTCCTCCGCTCTGCCTGACAGTTTGGTTGGAAATGTGCTATTCATACTTTTAGGCCCGCAGACAGAGCGAGAGCGAGCGAGCGAGCGAGAGGGGGCCCCACCCTTAATCTACTTCCTCTGTTTGGGGTAATGGTCTACGAGGTCTTTCTGCCGGGGAAAATCACATTTCTTACATGGCTGCCTCTTGATGAATTATTTCACATTTCACTTACTTACCTTTTCAAAAGTTAATCTACATCAATAATGTTAAAGGAAAATTTCACAGCTACAAATGAACTGCTCCCCTTATTTAAACTCAAAAGGTGTGGACCGTTTGGCTGCTTAAAAAGTCCATTTCAAACTTCATCATTTAACCGTTTGCCAGCATATCTGAATGCACACGGGCCAGCCCGGCGTTCTGATTTTCTACATATTTAAATATGGACCATCTTTAATTGAGCAGAAACTGCTGTGGAGAACAGTGCTGAACTAATACTGAGGCTGAAATATCATTACGCTGATGGAAGCCGGGCTTCTGTGGCTTTTATTGGCAGCTAGCGAGCTAAATGTGTGGTTCGATTCAGAGGCGGCCATAGCTGCAGAGGCACAGTAATCGACTTTGGGACAAAATGGTGTGGAAAATGACGTGTAGGCTTTCGCCTAAAGGCAAGCCGATGCAGGCAGAAATCTATCACTCAGGTGCACACCGGCATTGGCATTTTCACAAATGTGATTTAGTCGACGATACCGTAGAGCTGATGTGCTGGACCAGTGCTTTCGGTGAAAGGATCGGCTGCTTGAGCTGCAGAAAATGTCCGCGCGTTTGATTCGGTTTGAACCCTGCCGTGTTCAGATAAAACAATGTTTTACATATGAATCCCTGCAGCGTATCGGAGCATATTTAGGTCAAACTACCCTGAACCTTGCGAGCATTAGACCGAATTTTAAATCTCTAACCTCATTCGAGTCATTTCTTTGCCAAGCCTGTTGAAAATCAGCCCTTTGTTTTTGAGATCAACACGAGATTCACTGCTGTTCCACACTACTGTGCTGTGAGTATTTTTGGCTCAGTGCTGCCAAAGTTTGGACACAGCCATTTATAATTCTCTCACAAGGCAAGCAGCTCGCTTCTTTTTTCCAAACACACTCCATGGGATACAGACCGGTCCACGCTGTCGTGTGGTTTGCTCGCAGAATCGCATTATTTCCAAGCAGCAGCAGCTTTAGCGAGCACCAAAGCCAAAAGGGCCTTGACCAGTAAACCGAGCGTTAATCGTCACAATAAGACACAATTAAACAACGATTATGTAAAAGACCTTTTTGCTTTGGGAGTGTCTCAACTATTACATCAGCGTCTAAACCTCAGATTCAGAGTGTCTCTTTCCCAGTAGCATGCCTGGAGGCGCAACAGTCACACCCACACATGCACGCACACACATATACACTCGCCGAAGCACAGTGCAGATCAAGTGTGCCTGGAGAGCTCTATAGAGAAGCCAGTTTTACTCATTAGACTGCATGTGCACCGCTCTCCAAAAAAACCCTCACTCTAATCACTGTCACCAGACCTCGGCTGAAAAACAGATAATTAATGTTGGGCCCTGCCTCAATCGGCTTCCACGCTAAGCAGCTCTGTGTACATATGTGTGCGCATGTGTGTGGGTGTCTGCATGTTTGTCTATTTGGAGTCTGTCGATGTAGGAGGCCCCCCGGGGACCGCGGATGCTCAAGCCATCCACAACAACGATTTCTCTCAGGCTCGCATTAGCTCTCAGAAGAACAATTGCACACCAGATAATGCACGAATTTACAGAAGAAGAAAAACCCCTTCCACTGCGCAGCCAGAGCCGTTCGCCGCCCGTGTTTCACGCCGTCTCCGTCTTCGACGATTCTGTAACGTCTCGCCCTTTTTTTGCCCTTTTAGCTCCCCTTCGCCCATTTATTACATGGAATGGACTTCTTAATTGTATGCTTTGCAGAGCAGATTTATTTATGTTCTTTTTCCCTTCCTAAAGGCAATTATTAATATCATAAATATTTGATGATACTTTGCGTGACCCTGCAGAGAATGACAGAGAGAGGTACTGAAGGTTAATGCTGGGGGTGCAGACTGATTAAATGGCGACCGAATGGCAAAAGCCCATGCAGAGCTGCTATAAACTTTCTAATGAAATGGACTAAATAAACACTGTTTGCGGCACAATTTAGCTACGGGACTTTAATAAGGTAATTTACAAAAACACATTTTTTTCCTCTCTTGCCCCCAGTGATATCTACACATAAAAATACTTTTGGTTTTACTCGCTCGGGTTTTGAGATATCCGTCTTTGAAATTGCTGCCTCAAACCAGAAACGGTGAAGGGGAATCGAATTTCAGGTGTTGTGCTCGCAGCATTCAAAAATCACATTTAACAAAAACCCAAAACTCAACAGCAATAAGTCTCTCTGGAAGAACCAAGTTTGGATAATCAAGAGACCTCTGATAGTCTTTAGGTTCACCAACTAATTTGTGCATTCACAGAAAATTAATTAGAATCTCTTTTACCTAAGTAAGGCGGCAAACATCCACCTGTTTCGTATTTAAATGTACATGTTTTTTGAAACTTGGCATAATTACTAGCCTCTACTAGGTCAAAGAAGACTTTTAAAAAAGAAAAAATCACCCCTAAAACAAATTTACATATTTTTTTTTATCTCTGAACCAGGGTTAGGTTTAGTGATGCACGCAAACCGTTTTATTGGTTGATGGTTCCTGGCTCTACCTAGACTGAATGTCAAAACATCATTGGGTTGCGTGACTGGGTGAATGAGGCTTACTGTAAGAAAGTGCTATAAAAGTATAGTCCATTTATCTTAAATATAATAGAACTAAAGCGAACTACACGACCAAAACTACTTAAATAATCAGCAATGATGAATCTTTCTACAAATTATGACCTGGTTATTCAAAAAAAATTGGTTACTCAATCCTTTCTGTGGATGGTTTCATGTAGGAACTTCTGCCAGCTGAAAGCAGCTAGCTAAGGTTACAGCTGAGCTCAGGAGGGAGCCATTCATGTTTGCATCCTGTCACGAGCAAGACTTACAGCTAGAGGCACGCTTGCTCTAGGATGTGATAAGTTCATGCAAGTAACTCAGAAAGGTAACATTTTTTTTCTTCTTGAGTTACCAGAGCAGGATTTGTGGACAGCTTTGAAGCCAGTCTAGTCTGTAAGCCTGACGTCATTAGCCGTTTCCAGGTCCAAACTCCGTCTCCTTCAGGTCCTAAAGTCAAACGAACACTGCGGCATCACTGAGAGTTACAAACTGTCTAAATTCCTTCATCTGTAATAAAATGATCAGCGTTCTGCTCTACCAGGTGTAACAGTGAAGTTTAACATCCAGGCATCCACGAAAACAGAATTTATGAAGTTTAACGGAGTCTGAAGTTAGCAGGGAGTTAGCTCGCTAGTTTCCACCTAAACATGATATAGCATGTTCTGACTGAGAGATTTCTGAAAAATTCAAACGTACAGCTCTGCTACCACTTCCAACATAAATGAAGACAGGAAATTAAACAGCAGTGATGTTTGTAGGGTTACTGAAGTTGGGCTAGCTGGTATATAATGATGTGCTACGTGGTGGCTAGCTAACAGCTATGTTAGCATAACATAAACACAGAGAAGCTGGAGGATGAATGCTAACTTTTTTCCACTCGATAAAAGTTAACGTGAGGGTTCCTGATGGTTAGAGACAAATGCAATCACATGGCAGGATGCTGTACACGGACCAAACTTCAGTCAGGAGAACAACGGAGATAATCCATCCACAATATGAGGTTAGTCATTAATATATAGTTGCATGGGCTGGAGTTACATCATAAGGTTTTGAAAACTGAGCTTTAAAATTAACAGTGGTAATAAAAACAGAGGGAGACTGACAGTGATCACTGACTGATTTTGGGGGCTTGTTCAGATTAAATAGAACAAGATACAAAACATGTTAAAAACACAACAACCTCAAACACAGAGTAGTTTGGACCGGAAAGCAGGGTTTATATGTCATTACATAAAAACCGGATATCCCCAAACCTGGGCAACTCTCAATTTAGATGGATAAATAACACGATTGGCCAGAGGAAATGATGTTACTCCATGCTTTTTCTATTATTTATTAATGTGACTAACTCCCAGAGGTTTGAAACCCATTTCCAGAGGTCCTCCTGTCGCCAAGAACCCCTTACAAATAAGGTTTTCTAATATGCCGCCAGTTTAGCTGCCTCGGTCTGAACTTCTGTGAGGACTGGCTCAAGCATTTCTCTGTCATCACCAGCTCCTTCACTGCCTACAGTAAGCACAACCAAGCAACAGCAGGAAGGTTTGCTGCAGGAGCAAGAGCAGTGATACCAAGCTCATTGTTTCTATTGGAGTAGCATTCACAATATGCTTGCTTTAACCTCCTGAGACCTGAGCTGTTGTTTGGGATGCATTTTTAATTCCTTATAGCTATTCTGGGCTATTTGAACAGGAAGAATTTACAGCCCAACACCATATTGTCACCATTGTGTAACAAAGTTTAAACACTTTACTGAGGTCAAGAAAAGCCAGAATGTAATGCCTCCACACGAGGACATCATTTTATATTTATGTGTTTTGTTTTTTACATGAAGTATTTTGGGGACCACTTGGCTATAGTCTGTGGATTCCTGGAACTTCCTTTATGACACTCAGTTGCTGTAAGTTGGCTATTTAAGGTTCTACATGTAATTATTAAGCAGTGCAAACAAAATTCGACTTGCCTTTATTGATCTCGGCTGGAGGCAGATACTGTAAAATCCAGATAAAACAACTGTATACAGGATTGGAAAATGCATTTTGATGCCCAAGCCACTTTCATAGCTTAGAAACTGTTAAACGTTTTATTGCACGTATGCTCGTGTTTCTTTAAAAACCTTGTGACTTCAGCGGCACTTTGCCCTGCCATTACAATCTTTCTCACAAAGGTTTTTAAAACCAAGCTATCCAGGCTCACTCCTCAAATCAATTCTGCTTTTTTGGCTTTTCATGAAGAGATACAAAAAAAAAAAAATCTCTTCAATATTTGCCACACATGTCCTTCATCGCTGAATTGTGGTATTCAGGAGGTTCTGAATAGGCACTGTACTCCATTGTCTAAGAATGCCAGCGAAAGCCAACAGCCGCACAACGCACCAATTACAGCGTCAACTCTCACGAGCAGCGCCGCATGCGTGTCGAGACTGGAAAACATACGATGGGCTTGCAATTGTAATCAGAACTGTTTAAATAGTAACAAGTGTGCAAATTAGTCGTTCTGTTGCTCATTATTCAAGACGTGCAATCACTAGTTCCCAACATCCCAAAGTCTGGGAGAGATTTGAAACAACCAAAACACACAAACATGCAAACAAATGAAATAACAGGAGCTCAAACCCTCGATTCAGTCGATATAATTTAATCAGCAAAATGTGTGATTAAAATATTTAATGAGCTCCAGCATATGACATTTATTGACTTACCAAATGTCTCTTTCTTTATACATTCAGACATGGCTGAACACCTACACAAAATGATTTCAAGCTGACATATATAATTTGACCTTGTCAGAAGCTGATCTCCTTCCCCCCACATTTCCTCGTGCGTGCTGTGTAATTGAGCCTTCAGGGAGAGTGGAAACCCTATCGGCCCTCGCTTTGTACGGATCTGTATGGATGATCAGGACTGGTTACCAACTATCAAATCAATAAGTGCAGATACACAAGCAGATAGTGATGAATATGGGTTGACGGCAATTTATCTCGCCTTCACGAGCGGTTTATTAACTGCGGAGATCACAGACTTACATTAACAGAACCTCTGGGGTAAATTCTTAGCAGTGAAAGATATATGTAATTAAATATGTTTCCTAGCATAAAAGGCTATTAACTTCCCTTCGATATATTTCTCCACAATGAAACATACAATATAGGAAAAGATACATTTAAATTGGTCAGTGACCAACTCAGAAGCAGACAGGCGTTCTGCATTTAAATTGCATAAATTTCCTATGAAAGCCACTGGCAAATCCAAAATGAAAGTTCCATTAATTCACAGAGTTTAAAGTACTTTTTTGTGATGTAGCTTTTGTAGTCTTTCTTTGCTGCAAATCTCATAGCTTTGATGATGGTTATAGGTTGTCGGTTTTATTTTTAGGCCATGAAATCAGGAATTAATCTGAGGCAAAACCGGAGGAGGAGAGGCCTGTCTTGTTTATCTTGATTTGTGTGTCTTTGTGCGTTAAGCCACATGGGTTCAGTAAATTCGCCAAGGCCAGACGGAGGCGGACGTCAGTCTCAGGCTGATCGTTCACTTTTGCTGACACATCAGCGACCAGAGGCTCGTCGGGTCTCGAGAGCTGCCGATGTCTCGCTGCACGCTTCTAACAATCGGAATCAATCCCACCTTCAGACTCAGTGACTTGGAAAATGCAGAAAAAACAGCACCTATAGCAGCTAAACCAGAAAAGCCCGAGAATTATAAAACAGCAGCAGAGTGAAGTCCAAACAACTAAAACGTGGGGTAATATAAATTCAATTTTAAGCATAAATGGGTGCTGTGGTGCATGTGATCCACGTTAAACCACATCATAAAAATGCAAATGCTTTCATTCTCACTCCAGGAGTTTACAGTCCAGCAACAAATCTAATATATTGTGGGATGTTTAACATATAGATCTTTTCATTTCCCACATTCGAAGCAAGCGAGGCACCGCACAATATCCTGGGCTTCACAAATGTAATATAACCCGGATTGCAATGGGCCAGTGTGATGCAGCTGTGGCATTAGGGCCAATGGGAGCTCTTTAAATGAGAGAGTGGCTGTAAACACCACGTCTACTTTCTCCTCTCGCCGGCATTACTAGCGAAGCTGATGACAAGTGCCGAGCAGCCCTCTAGTGCCTTTAATACAGCGAGAGCATTCTCCAGGGGAAATGCAATCTGTGTCCTCTGTACAGATCCACTGTCTGCACTTCCCCACATGTGAGCTGCTATCATATTATACTCCCCGCTCTCAAAATGGGAGAAGGAAATAGGAAATCGGCTCGGCCAGAGATGAACCAGGAACATAATCAAAAAATAGTGTGGCGCAAACGGCGCAGATCAGCCCGGCACGCAGACCTCCCCTGGCTGAGCGCTAAACAATAAGCAGCGGGGACTGCTCGGGATTCTTACGCCGCTGAGAAGAAAGTACGCCCCTTTTTTCACCCCTCGGGCATCTATTGGCTTATAGCAGCTTATATATTTAAGATTGGAGACGGGAACAGGGATACTTCCCTCATGTGGCGATCCCGCACGCTTTTATTGCCAATAAAAACAGCAGAAGTGCACAGACAAAAGAATCTGTGTGTGTGAAACATGATTTAGCTGACCTTGCTCATTACTGGGGTCCTTTTAGTTTTGCTTTTTTCCCCCCTCACATCTGAGCTGAACAAAAAGACATAAAAATGCAGGGTTGACTTTTTGGGAAAAGTATGCAAAATCTCAAAGTATGAATGACACTTTTGTTGGATTGTTTTTGTTTGAGCTGTGCAAAGACAGGACAAAGCCTAATCTAAACAGCCGACATCAAGAAACACACTGCACGCCTTACGAAAGGAAAAAAAGGAAAACACAATCTGCACTTTTTTCTTTTTTCGCCTGCCTGCCTGCCTGAAAAAGACAAAGACACTTGAGCTGTGCATGGATGGCGAGTATGCTGTTGGATCAGTGTGTGGAGTAAAGTCTCAGTGTGGGTACGAAGTAAATGTGCCAAACACGTGTGTGTGTGTGCATTTGTGCGTGAGAGACAAAGTGTGTGTGACAGCGTTAAGCCTGAGTGAGAAGTGAAAGGACTGCTGTACTCACAGTTGTGCTCTTGTTTCCCTGTGGTCTGTCGGCGTGTCAGAGTTTCATCCTTTCAGCATCTCTCCCTGGGATGGGCTTCCTCTTCCTCTTCTGACCAAAAGGTGTGAGGTGGTGGTGGTGGAGGAGGAGGAGGAGGGGATGCACGGATTGAGCACAGAGGAATGAGAGAGAGAGAGGAAGAAGACGAGGAGGAGGGAGTGCGAGTGAGCGAGTCAGAGAAAGAGAGAGAGCACGCTTTGGATGAAGGGAGGGCGAGAGGCAGCTTGCGATTGGCCTGTCAGTCCGGGAGAGGGTGCATGGGTCTCAGTGGTGTCAGGGCGGCGAGCTGCCTGCACCCCAGTCGCTCTGCCGACGTCTCCGATTTAAACACCTCGAGAGGCGGTTGTATGGTTCCTGCGGCACACAACACACAAGCTCGCTGGCTGGCTCACGACTCACACACTCTGCATCCACATCAGAGAGAGGGAGGGAGAGAGGAAGGAGGAGGGAGGGTTGATAGAGTGAGGCAGACAAATTCAGAGGGCCGATGACAGCTTCAAGCTGAAGCTTCTCCTTGGCTCCTCATCAATGACAGGTACTGAGGAACAAGAGACAGAGGGAGGCTCCCCCCTCCCATTCACGCAGTTCTACACACGCACACACGTATTCATGTACACACACACAAATCACTCCTCCATATCCAACCACCGTCACCCTCCCTCCCCATCTCAATTACCATAGCCGCGACAGATGTATTGGGCTTGTCAGCTCTCAAGCATGGCTGTGGAGGAGATGTGGGCTAACTTATCTCATCTAATTTAACCAAGCTGTAATCAGACAGCACTATGGAGCTCATTTATGGTCCGACTGTTTTGGAGGTGGTGGGGTGGGAAAGGAGCAGTAGATGTGGGAAGCTCGTGGCATGGAGACAGACGCAGACAAACTGCAATTAGCTCAGCCTAGGTCAGAGAGCTGCATCCGTGAGGTTCAGACCGAAGTCGTTTGTACTGGGAGCCGAACTTGGAAAATGAAAAGAAAAAAACATTGTTAAAGTCCAGAAAAAAAATGCAGAAAAACAGAAAACAAAAAATTCCAAAAAAAGCTGCAAACTAGTTACAGTGATTTAACTGTGACACATGATGCTGTCGATGTAATTTGGGTAATTTTAGCGAGCCAACACCCTGAAAGATTTCAAAAATGCCGTTCTGTCTGAACAAGAGGCACTGGTAAGGATATTAAGCCTGACGTTTCTGCAGTGGACGCCCAGCTCTGCAGCTTAATGTCAAGCGCCGGAATTTTTTTTTTTCTTCTCCTCATTAACCGTCGTGCCCGGTCAACAGCAGACCGACTCCAATCGGCTCCACACAGAGTCCCATGAATCCCATCTCCGTCCTCTTCACTCCACCAAATTCAATTAAAAAGAGAAATTGGCAATTAGATCACTGTTATGATCCTGTAACAATGATCTAATCTGTAATTCATTGGCTGGTGTTCCCCTGGGGTGGGGTGGGGGAGGTTGGGTTGATGTAGTGGCTCCTTGGCATTCACCTCGGCTCGGGCGGCGCACGAGGCCGCGGGTGGAGCGGTGGGACCGAAGGCCTCGACGGTGCCACCGCCGGGGCCTCGGCTTGCCCGCGGCAAGAACACGACCTGTGACGTGCGCTCGTTTGTTTTGTTCTCATAGGCGTGCAGGTTGCAGGTGTAATGTATGCAAACACGCGTGGGGACTCGCACAGATTTACAGCTGATGTGCAAAAGGCAGAAATGTGCACAAACGTGGGCTCCTCACGGGAGGAGCCGTAATTGAATTAAGTCAATTCCATTTGGCTAATGAAGGGGAGGCGAGTAGCTTGCCCTTTCGGATGCTTCAGGCTAACAATCACATTGAGACACGGGGGGATGTGGCTGGAGCAGGGTGGGGTCACAACATGTAGACTGGAACCAGTGTCTTGTCGCCACCTTTGTAACTGGAGTCGTGCTACTGGAGCCCCACCGCATGTGGACTGTCTGGAGCCCTCAGCATCACTCCTCTGACCCAACCGGGCAGTCGTGTTTGTGTCGTCGTCATTTAAAAAGCCCTGTTTCCTGGCAACATTTAACACATTACAGGCTGTTTTATCCTATCATCCATCTCGTGGCGCTTATATTTAGTCTAAGGATAAATGCAGTGTCCTTTATGACAGACACGCACACCTACACAGACACAGAGCCAGTGGCAACAGGAAAGCAAACTGACTATCATATATAGGAGTGTGTGGGCTTGCGGCACACACGCTAACGCGCACACACAGACGCACAAACACGCACAGGAACAGTGTGATTGCTCTGCTTCGCTCGTTTAGCACTTCTAAGGCAGAGATCCCCAGAGGCCACCCATCACATCCAGTTACTGTGGCACACAGACACGACAGAGCCCCACCTGCCTGCTCTCACCTCAATCTGTAGGAGGCAGGAGGCTCTGGCACCATGTCGCTCCCTTTCTCACTTACACACACACACACACACACACACACACACACACACCAAAGATCAAAGATGTGGTCACAGAGGCACCCACACAGATATCTCGTATCAAAGATCAAGAGGACTTCCCGATCTGCAGACTTTAACAGACTTGCCATCACACACGTTAGCTCGCTACAAAACCTCTCCTCATCTTAAATCACAAAGCTGCACGCTTAAAATGCATGTGGTAACCCGCCGCGGCGTCGCCATACTTCACACGGGACGTGGGAAGAATCGTCAGGTAGTCACCCCGCGAGAGCAGAGAGGATATTCTCATTTTCAACATAGCACCAATTTTAACAAATTTAATGTCATTACCCAGAATGAGTGGAATGTGTTGGCTGCAGAGCGCCAGTGAGAATAACAGATGGAATAAATGGGAATTGCTACCTTTTTTTTTTTTTTAAGAAGAAGAAGACTAATGAGACAGAGCTGCTTTCACTGTTGAGTCATGCTGATGGCATCAGGTGCTGAGATAAAGATGTAATAGCCTGCTCAGGGGTGCTTCCCTAACACGTGCAAAAACAGAAGTGGGAAGCAGATAGCTGGTGTGGGACTATGTTGTTCGGGGTGAAAGCGGGGATATGAGAGGGTATACGAGATGGAGGTCTGGCCGGTGATTAGTTAGTTCCCTGCTGGTTGAGCCTGACATGTCACAGGTTGACATGGGATGCAATTATAGAAGGGAAGTTTCCCAGCCCCTCAGGCATGTGCCAGCCATGCTGTCAACGCTGGCTGATGTGTCGGCTCTTGGCACCGCCAAGGGTGTCACAGGCTCTTATGTGTGCTCAAAACTGCTACACTCCCATGAAAATTGGCCTTAGCTTTTCCCCAATGCATTGGATGATGACTCTGTGTGTGTGTGTGCATATGGCTGTGCACACACGCTCAGCTACCTTTGTTTGAGTATTAGTTAAACCCTTCTCCACTCCCAGCCTTCTCTCAGTCTCGCTCTTTCTTATTTCCTCTGAAGCTACAAGGTAAAGCCACAACACTTGTGATTCTGCTGGCTTCTCATGCTGTTCCCACATCTTCTCTTTTCCCCCCGTATCAGTCTGCATATGACTCTGCCAGCAGTGCGAGTAAGCTCTATAAGACCCAAGGCAAATTACCTCAGCGGGACACTGCGCTTCTGTTCCCCTCGCTTCCTCTTCCTCTTCCTCATCGTCCTCTCTTTTCCCCCCCTTCTCTGCATGTCACAAATCAAAGTGTGCACCTCAGCTCTGGCTGCACGTTGTGGGAGTGCAGCTTAAAATGAATTCAATGTCCTCCACTGGCAGATTCATGCCTATCCTACAGTGTGAGAAAAAACTGCTCCACTATGTGGGAAAAAAGAGAACATGGTCTTTTACTAAAGGACACAGATGGCCATCTGAACTTTTGTCAAATCTTTTTTTTTAATCATAACATTTTTTTCCCCTCAGAAAATTGATTTGTACAAAGACTTCCATACTACCATCTAGTGGCTTGAAAGCCACGCTAGAGGGCCATCAGGTGTGATTTTCCACTTCAGACAATTTTTTTAGGAGGCGAAATGGCCTGAAATTGGATCCTCCAGCAGCTTGCAGCTCCTATGAACTATCCTTGGGCTACACAATACTTAGACGCAGCCCTTCTCTGCTCCCATTTCCAGAAAGATTCAAGTTCTAAAGATGCAGGCGTTAATCCTAAGAGAGGGGGTGGAGGAGCGGTTGTGGGTCCGACACTCTGCGACTTTCTGACCAACAAACACGTCCAACAGTTGCATGCAAAGATAAGTGTACGGCATGTTTAGGGAAACGTAATTTAAAGCTTAAGAAGTGCCACGCAGCAGCCCGCTCTGAGTCACCGTGGTCTGCTGCCGTGCCCTCTTAGTGTTGTTAGCATCAACTGTAGGACGCGTCCCTGTGTCCTCTACCTGAGGCCCCGCTGTGATCTCACAGCAGGGGATCGTATGATGCTTCTTTGCCCCTCACAGTTCGTAGCCTAACACCCCAACCAAGAGGGCCTGATTAAATCCGAAGAACAAGGGCTAATTAAATAGGGCCAATCGGGGAGGAGTAAATTATTTAACACGGCCCACACGTACTGATGGCTCTTCTTCAGATCTCGAGTCAGAGTCTCCTTTTTGTTGCTTTTGTCTTCTCTCTGACTTTACATCGTCTTTTCTACTCCTTTACTGCATTTGCACTAATGCTGTTTCATGTCTTAAATTGCTTCATTCAGTAGCCGCAGAGCAGTCGTGAAGCAGTAACAGGAACAAATGCTCGGCCAGAGCTGGTGCAAGATTACATTGTGGGTTGATTAAAGACAAGGAGGGAGATACCAGCCCCATCCTTTCAAATCAACATAGAATGGGTGACAGAAATATCCCCGCGCGGCAAATTTAACAATGGACTGCGTTAAAATGTTAACTTTTGGGTCCTTATGCTTTATACACACACACACACACACACACATATATATACACACACATATATACACACATACATATATACACACACATATATACACACACATATACACATATATACACATATACATATATACACACATATATATACACACACACACACACACACACACATATATACACACATACATGTATATACACACATACACACACACCACCTACCTACCCGAACCCATGCATTTTGAAATAAATAACCCTTTCTGCTTTATTATACCCTTTAGAAACCTGTAGACTGTTAAGAGAGCTTTTTGCTGTGCTGTGCAGTATGACCAAAAGTTCACAGGGAAACTCATGTATTCATTCACTCAGCAGGGGATGGCATTTTCCATTTTTTCTCTTCTGTGTTGTGGTCTTTTTCTGACAGCAGTGCTCTCTCTGGGCCAATTTCAGACTTTCTGATCACCCACTGCACTGTGCTCATCTTTCAATGGCTACAGGGTGCTAACTGCAAAGCCTAAAGCCCCACAGAAAATCACTGACCCGTGACAGTGTGGACTAGAGGAGAAAAAAACCCCCCTGATCCTTTGCCTTGTAAAAGAAAATTGAAATTATGCATTTACAATCTGTTGTCACGAAACAATTAACCTTGAGAAAAAGCTGCAAATGACCACAGCAAGGGAGCATCTAAATGCAGCATTCAATATTTCCCGTCATTACGAGTGCTTGAACAAAGGAATCAAATGAATCAATTAGTTTACACAACACCAGGCCGACTGTTACTTCCAAAAAGGGAAACTTGTGCCAGATTGATTGTGCTAGACTGTGCAAACTTTGCAGAGAAAACAACATATGCATATTTGTCATATTTAACTCCATAGGTGTTCGCTCTGTTATTACCGCTCCCACTTCCAACTCCTCGCACGTGTGTTTTCCCCATGCACCTCGAACTTCAGCAGAGAGCGAACACCACTTTCTGTGCTGAACAGAGTCGAGTGTCCAGTTATGATCCACAGGGGCTGACCACTTTCACCTGAAGACCACACATCGTGTCCTTTTGCACCTGTTGTGAACAGGAGCATTCTCATCTTTCACAGGATTTTTATGCTGTGAATTTGTCCCCGAGGGTCACACTGTCGACATGTGGAATCTACTGTAAAATCCCGAGGCTTCGTGGCACCGTGTGTCGGCGTACACGACAGTGAAAAGGTTGATTTTTGGTTTACACCAAGCAATGATTTTAAACGTTATGGGCAGAGCTGTGGAACTGTTTGATCACACCTTGGAAAATGGTCTCTGTTCTGCAGAGACAATGGAGATAAAAAACACACACATGCTTCGAAATAAAAAGCGAAGCGAGGAGAGCTCCATGCAACAGCCAACAGATATCGCTATTGGCAGAACAATGAAACTACATGACTTCATCTGGGATAAAACCTCTATCAGCTCAGGGGCGTAAATGTACGGTGGCCCTGAGAGGCCAAATGGTTTGCAACTTAAGAAAACACCAGCAATAAGAAAAACACTGAAAAAGCACACAAAAGACAGCGGAAATAAGAAAAACTAGGAAAATAGGAAACAACTGATTTCCAAAAGCACAAGGGAAGTGTTTCTGGGGAGACAATAACCAGACGGACCAGTTGCAGGAACCAAAATATGCTAAGAATTGTACTGGAAGACACTTCAAAGAAGTGGAGGATCTATCAGTTTTGTGAGGAAAGAAAAAGATGAGAGGTAAGTGTGTTAGCCTAACTATTAGCCTAAAACTCAGTGTCATCAGTGTTAAATGAGATTAAAACACACTTACCCAGCATGTTTTGGTTCCTGCAACTGGTCCGTCGTGTTATCGTCTCCCCAGAAACACTTCCCTTGTGCTTTTGGAAATCTGTTTTTCCACATTTCCGTTGTGTTTTGTGTGCTTTTGCAGCATTTTACTTATTGCTGGTGTTTTCTTAAGTTGCAGTCCGTTTGGCTTCTCAGGGCCGCCGTAGAAATGTGCATATTCTATCATTTTCAGGGTGAAATATTTTGGCTAATTACATTTTTTTTATATACAGATATTAAAATTAGGACAGCAATTAATGAGAACTTCAGGCATACACCCTGACATATTTTTATTTACTGCTACAACATTGGATGCTCATATTAAAGACAACAAAAAGTTTTAAACACAGGAAGTGTAGTGTTAGTGTATGTGAAAGTAATTGCAGTGAGGTGTCAGATTGCTTTTAAATGTTTGGATTTATTCTAGGTCGTGGGTCAGGTTTACATAAACTAGCAGGCACAAACACTGCTCTGCTCTGAGAACAGCATCCCAGGAAGTTTTGGAGGCTGACCAAAAGACTATTATAAAGCAGAGAGTTACCAAAGTGGTAAGGGACAAAAACTGGAGTTTTGTGTCAGCTAATGCTAAAACACTGAGCTGGTTCCTTCCATACAGAGCCCCGTTGCATAGTCAGAACTGAAAGCTGTATGTAATATATTACTAAAATGTCTCGTATGGATGAACAGACTGAAAGGGTTACAACTTCAGGGAAACCACCAAGCAGATTTATATCTTTATCAACAATATTTCTCGTATCTGTACCTTACAAAATAAAGCCACTCGAGATTATTTGGCCTGTAAATTGGCACAGTTTAAATGAGACTGCAAAAAGCAGAACCATGAATATTTACACTGCAGATAAGCCGCTCTGCAAACTGCTTTATCTTTAAAAGTAAGTAATGGTACCAAAGGGCTACCAAGTCTCCATTAGCTTCTTATCAGACTTTTTGGCAACTACTGGACGCTAAAGAAACCTGCATATTTCCTAAAGTGTTGGCGAGTTGCTGGCAGTTATAATTGGTCAGAAAGCTCAGCACGGTGCTGCACCAAAAACCTCCTCTTGGTCGCAGGCAGCTTGCGTTTGGAAATGCGTTGGGTGCAGCAGGGAAGAAGAACTTATTTTGAACGTTGTCTGTGTCCAGCTCGAGGTGCACTTTTTAAAATTTCACCACATCTCGGATTGTAAATGGCGAATGTTGGCAAACGAGCCTGCCAAAACAAACTACCCGCAGGCAACAAAAGCAATCGCAGCACTGTATACGTTTTCATGCACTGCTACGTGTGGGCAACAGCCAGCTCGTAGCAGGGATTCACCAAGGTGTCTAGATCTGTGTGATTGAAGCTGCCTCTGCACTAAGGGATTCGCTCGTAGCACATCACAGTTGCGTTGGCACGGTCCGGGCTTCAGTTGCCTCTAATGTATTTACTACCAGGTCATATGCCCAAAATCATTATTCTTCATTGTCATTGGTATTTGCTTCATGCACGCCCCTGGAAGCTCAGAAAGGTTTATTCTTTTTCTGTAGTTGTCGCTTTATCTTCCAGTGAATCACTTCCAGTGTGGACACAACTGGAGGCCTAAGCAGCCGTTTGCGTCGCTGGTGGATCTTTCATTTTAGGTGTAAAATGTGTTGGACTGACCAGAGTTGACATGAAACTATGAATTTTGCTTCGAGAACAGAAAAAGGTCTACTGCAGTTTGTTTTTCAAGCCACTACATCTGCAACAAGCACAAGTCAGATGGGGAAAGCAGAGGCATAAAGGGACACTGGACTCACAAAAAGTGCCTCCTTCAGACTGCAGGCAACATAAAGGGCCCATATGAGATAAATACGGATTTTTATGAACCCTAAATCACGAAAGGCTCCTCGAGTGGAGCCCCAGAATAAAAATATAATAGATCTCCTTAAGAGAATAAAACACACAATGTTCCAAAGTAGTAAAGAAAATGATCGAGATGAGAGAAAACTTGGATAATATTTTCTTCTGATTATCTTATTTTCATTACGGTCGAAACCAAGTCCCCAGACTGTGATATTCAAAATTAGAACTAGAGTAACGTTGTCATGGAAACACAAGTCAGCAATACATGTGGAGCCTTGACATATCACCAAGTAAAAAAAGTCCAGGTACATGTTTTAAACAGCCTTCGCAGCACACCGTAACTTTAATTATTAACGGCTTTTATAGCAGCCGGTTAAATCTCAGTGTTTGTGGCAAGGAAGAAGAAAAAAAAGGGACAAAGTTTATGATCTAGATGTATGCATCTGCCTTAAAATGCGCTTTTTTCTGTCTGTGCATTAAAGCAGAGACAGAGACTGCATGGGCCGTGTTGTGTCTGTGCATAATCTAGGGCATATTCATTATGAAAACAACACTTTACTCCAGTGGCAAAATGATGTTGACCTTTGCAAAATCGAATACTAGCAAACTGCGTCTCATTGTTCAAAGATAATAGCCGGGCAACATCCCTTGTAAGGCAGATGATGTTGCTGGCATGCTGAGTGCCAGCCTCGCTATTGGGTGGGTGTCGGACTGCTGATGACTCATTCTTTAGCTGCTTTAGGAAGACCTGGGTGACAGGCTTCTGTTTTAGCTACCGCAACAAAGAGTTTCCCCTTGCTGCTGAATCTCGCTCCACTTAGATAAATGACTGAGCAAAACCCTTCTTTGTGTTCGCAATACCTGTCTGAGGTTTATTCAGTGCAGCGTGGTAACATAGGATGTGCGTGTGTGTAAAAGAGAAGGCGAGATGCTGGCCGGCCACCCTAAAGAAGCTTGGTTCATTCCTCTGGGAAATTGCATCACATATTGATCCATGTTCCCTGCATCTAATGGACACAGAGGGTGGAAGCACTGGTGGCAATTGTAAAACAGCTACGGGAATAACAAGGAGTCATTAAGGCATAAAACCCAGGTTAGTCACCTGAAGACCTTTCACCTGCCTTCACATGCACCTCTCAGTCTGAGGCTACCGCAACAACCACATATACCCAGGAGTTAGATTGCCAAAGCAGTGGGTTCACAAACTCAGACAAGCATTTGTCTCCATTACAGCCCTTACACTGGCAAATAAACAGGGGAGACAGACAATCATTCTACATTACATCCATGACTATAGCACTTTACATTTTCTATCAGCGTAACAGACTCCCTGGGCCATCTCGCAATCCTCACATTCATTTTTTACTGCCTCGCACACATCCTGCTACTCATGTTCACAGATGGAGCATTTACCAGGGAGGGATTTCCGCTACTGCTATAACATTTATGGCCCTTCCTCCAAGGCAAAAAACCCAGCAAGATCCAAAACAAGGTCTGGATCCTAACCCAAATCTGTCATGCCATCAGTGTTGTTGTACAGCTTCAAAACAAAAAAGCTGAATGCAAAACACAGCCCTCAGGATCAGACAGCACCTATCCTTTCTCCCTCAACCTCACTGTCTGGTTTGTCCACACACAGGGTAGCAGCTACGTGTTACCCACTGCAGCGCAGTTTTTCTAATGGGTTTTACAACACAGTGCTAAAAGAAAAGCAAGGGAGGGAATGTGTGATTATCATTAAAGCAGAAGGAAGGGGGAGGATTGGCGGTGATTTCGCTCTGTATATCTCACGGTTCAGGACTGCACAGAAGCTAGAATATTTATTTGATGTGCAATATTTTTATCACTAAGGGGACCGGCTAATTATTTTTAATTTATTTTCCAAACATGTTCCTTTTCAGCTGAAAATGCACAGCAGGGACGATCTCGCTATAGCTTTAATCTGATTTTAATTGTTTTTTTTACCCCCTTTTCAGTAAATAACATCTGTTATTCACACCATCTGTACTGCAGTTCAAAAACCTCTCCATTATTCTTGGAGGCATGCAGACAATTTCACACATATCAGGCACTTATGTGCATGTAAATTATTGATCACCCTTCAACCCCTAAATAAAATGAATTTACTTTATGCATGTAAATAAGGTGCGGCACTTAACTGAGGTGTGTGATTTTGATTTGGTGCCATTTGGATATAAAGTGCGGTGAATGCTGAGTGCTATTACAGCCGGGGAAAGGCAGCACATCAATCTCTGTCAGAAGTGGAAACTCGTCTCAAGGCAGGAGAAGGCAGCAAGGACTCGTGGTAGCTAACACCGGCTGCATAAAAACTAAAAATCCCACGAGTGAGGGGAAAACTGCTCCTGTATAATGAAGCCTATACGAGCGTGGATACAACACCTCTATCTTAAAATGCACACAAGGTGGTTTCACTGCACCCTAGTTGCTTCTGCAATGTTGCTTTCTCCTGCAAGCGTAGCTTTGTTCGGTCAGCTGATTTTCTAAGGGTAGCACGGCAAGCGGCATCCAATATTTGATGCGTCTACTGTATGCGTGGTTAGGGATCTTTACACGGTTTTGCTCTGATGTCGGTCCATGAAATGAAAGCTGAGATGTGGTATATCCAACGCTGGCCTAATCAGTCTTTTCAGGTGTTTTTCATATTTTTTTTCAGCAGCTGCATGTGAAAAGGCAAATACCTTAAAGATCTTTAATTTGCCAGTTGCCTAGAACAGTGCGTAATGTCCAAATGAGCCCAAGTGTGAATAGCGCAGTTAAATGTCTAATGGATTCACAGCGAGCAAATGGACGTCCTTTGCCCTACCTGCTGGATACTTGAAGGATGAGGCAAAAAGAGTTGCTCCAGCAGTGACAACACATCAAATGTGGACTGTCTCCTGCTGTGTGCCGAACAATTCTCCCAACAATGTTCAGAGTTCATGTGTGAAAACAAAGTTATAGCCACAGACATAATAATCCAGAGCCATGGCACTCGAGGAATCCTGAATTGATATCTTTGAGAGAATCCTATAACAGAAAAAGCTTTGTAAAGATGACTTTTGTTATACAGACTAGAGGTGCAACGATACTCGTATCGATATTGAACCGTTCGATACAGTGCTTTCGGTTCGGTATGCATATGTATCGAACAATACAAAATTTTTAATTTATTTTATCAACTTTTCTTCTGACGATGCTGTCTTTGTTGAGCGCTCAGTGGATCTGCGTTCGACTTATCCGCCTAGGCTGCACTGTTGAGTGCAGATCCACTGAGCGCAGCGCAAGCTAGCGAGACAGAAGCTAAGCTTGTTGCAACTTGCAAATTGAACCTCCCCCACCCTCATTCAGATCTGGCGTTTGGAACTATTTTGGTTTTCATGTGAAGCATGACCCTGAAGGTAAGCGCGTCATGGACTAAAGTAAAACAGTATGTTGGATGTGCCAGGCAATGCTCAATTACATTCATGGGAACTAGTGCGTTAGCGCAGTTAGCTTGTTAACGTGTTGACGCCATCCAGCCCCACGCACGGGGCGATCCGCGGTAGCTCGTTAACGGAGATTTCCCGTGTTGTGGCGTTAACGTCATTTCAACAAGATTAACGCTGACAGCACTAGTGGGAACACAACGAATATGACTGCACATTTACTCCGACAGCATCCTCGTGCAAAGACAAGTGGAAGCAGACAAAAACAACAAGCACGCATGCTACAAACTTTACCCGAGTCATTTAGACAGCCGTTAGCACATGATTCTCCTTATGGGGACCTGATATGTTTAATATGCTGCTGAGAATATAGCCCAGAAGAAGCGGATAGTAGAGCTTTTATTTTGGAAAGAGACATTTCTCTGTAATAAACTCTCTTTTTCCAAAGATGAGTGATTCCTCAATCAGATGGATTTTATTTTTTTTATTACTTTGTTTCAGCAACATTAAATTTAAAAACTGTACTTTTGAGTTAAAATATATATTTACAATTTTAATAAATGACAGATTAAAAAGGCATGAACATTTTTTTTGTATCGAAAAAATATCGAACCGTGACACCAAAGTATCGAACCGAACCGTGAATTTTGTGTATCGTCGCACCCCTAATACAGACTGACCAGTGAGACCAGTTATGTTCTGTTCAATTCTAGAATTCTTCAGAAAACCACCCAAATAAGTACCCAGATACAATTAAGATGGGACATGCTTTCTTCACTGGAGGACTTTGGTCAGATATTAGGGGTTCTGGAGGTTTAATTTGGACAAAGACACAACAATGACAGCCAGGCATGGTTTAGTGTTGGCAGACACGGCGAACAAACGCAACGAGTGCATTCCAGGAGAAATGTCTTTCTCGTGTTATTGTTGTTTTTTAGCGAGCTGAGACTTGCACAGACAGTCCAACCTAGTAAGATTGCCATTGCGAAAACTTTCATGGAAAGGAGTGCATGTCTAAAAAGGGCTTTTGTTCACGAGCGCTTCTTGCAGTGTTACTTTTCGCTTTGAGCTGCCTCTCACGGGATCCCCCCCGAAAAGTTACCTGATGAGCCACAGTTCTCACAGGAAACCGGGAGGGGTGGGTTGGTGGGGTGTGGAAACAGAGACAGAGAGGAAGAGAAAGCTCTCATTATTTCTCCCTAATTGCCCACGAGCGACCCTCCTGATTCCCCCCTCTGCAACCAGGTAGAGTGCCTCATTACAGGCAGCCTCCTCAGTTTTCCCAGGAGAAACCCATGAAAAGGCCATGAAAGGCCTCGTCTGACAGGGGCCAGCCAGACTGGACCAATTAACAGGGTTTTTCTGCGCTCTGACTTGCCACACTGCAGTTTGCAACTCATCTGTGGTGTGAGCCTTGCAGACGTCCTAGGTCAGATTGGGATGGTTTGCTCAGAAGGTAGAAGGGCTCGCGGTAAAGGACAGCGCCATCTAGGCAGTTGCGTGCCCCCCACACAGAGGCGCTGCTCTTTTCATATTGCTGACTGCGAAAGCATTGCAAAAACACAATAAGCTTTGAGAAGGAAAATTGGCAGAGAATTAATTAAAAGTTGAAAGCGAGGCCAGTTTTAATTTTCCATTCAGGATTAAAAATTGGGTTTATTAATTTAAGATCACCACTCACACTGCGACGAGCCGCTCAGAGTTTAAAATATAGATGTTTTCTGGCGCCCTGGCATCATCGCCCCATGAAGGCTGAATGTAATTGTCTCTCAGCCTCCTAGTGCCAGGTGACTTAGTGTGTATCTGAATAAATGACCCAGTCAAGGTGAGCTCCCCGTGTCAAGCTAGGAGCATCAAAGACAAACCACGCAACCTTGCCAGAGGGCCTGTTTTCCTTTCACCTGGAGAACTCCATTTTCACTCTCCAAGGCTTTACGCATTCAAGCCCATCCTGATCATTGTAATGACTGGTCAAGAAAAAAAATGTTCAGACAACCTCCTATCTATTAGTAGCATGAAAGACAAGACTTTCAAAGGGCGTTCTTCCTCTTCAGGTTTGAAAGACATTCGCAGGCATTCACTTCAAGGTCACATCAGTTTCCACTGGAGTGATTTAAAGCCAAAAAAAATCCCCTGAATGTAAACACTGCTGACTGATCCAGTGGAGGACAATGATGGGGCCTGTGACAACGATACCACTCAGCAAGAGAGTCGATGACAGTTGTAGCGACAGTGTGTTTGTGCAGAAGAAAAAGGGGATAAGACAAAGAGGAAGGGTTGTGAGAGGTTGGGCTGGACGGAAGAGGGGTACAGATTGGCTTGCTGTCTCATGGGGTGTGTGTTTGCCTGCGGGGAAAGGTCACGGGACGGAACGGGAGTAACGAGGTGTGAAGGGAAGGCACTGTCCTCGGTTCGCGGGCCCTAGGAGACGGCCCCGGAAAGGTGTTAATGCAGATGCTCCAGCCTCCCGGGTTCTGTTTATTACACCTTTCAGGGAGAAGCTAGCCCACAGTTTTGCCATCAGTCAATACAGCTGAAAACATGCTAATCAGAAGCCCACACTGGCAGCAAATCTAATTCCCAGGCCCACAGAAGGATAAACAGGAAAGGTACAAAAGCTTGACTGCTGATTTTGGTCTGCACACAGCAGACTCTAAACTTTAACTCAGAAGGGGTTCACGTGTCAAAAACAATAAAAGCTTAGCACACATTTTTCCCCGATAATTCCTAATGTCAAAAATCTCCCTCATTCCAGTTTGCGTGGTCATGTAGCCATTCCAGACATCATGCACATGGTTTTATATGTTGGTAGACTTACTGAAAACAGTAAGTAGAAGTGGATGTTTGGCTTTTAGCTCCCACTAGTGTGCTGTTAATAGTTGTGTTTCTCAGAATGGGGAAGGCATTTTCCATGAAACTTAGTTCCTGCCATAAAGAGAACGCTATCTGTGCGTGCTCTGTGCATACTCACTTATTTTGTTTCCATCTTGGGCCTTTCCCTCTACTTAAAAGGGGATTTCCTTAGAAATGGAAATCCGAAAACAGCCGTAGCTTTCCGAATTTGATTTCAAAGCATATACAAAAAATAAATGTAGCTACTCTTTTGTAATCTGCTACATTGTCTCATTTTTGAAGTCTGCCTGAACGATTTGCCTGTCGTCATCTCAGCTTTGTAAAATCAGATGTCATAAGCATGAGGTCTAATTAGTCGGTCAGCCTTCTGGAAACTAACGGTGACCTTAATGTACAAAATGAACATCATGTTCTTTTCGATGAGACTTGAAACTGGGGACGGAGAGCATAACTGCATTTGTAAAGCATTTAATGAGGCTACGGATCATGGAAGTGTAAGGGTCATTTCCCTATAGCATTCCATACAACCAGGGTGCTCACCCCCTGTTGGCTGTTAAAAATAATACAAGACTAAGGCATTTCCACTTATAGTCATAGGGAAAAAAAATACACCCTCTTAGGGCTGCTCAATTAATCGAATTTTAATCACGATTACGATCTGGGCTTTCAACGATCATTAAAAATGACTGAGCCGATTATTAGCCCCTCCCTCATTTATCCGCGACACCTTAAAGGCCGGTCCGTGAAAATATTGTCGGGCATAAACCGGTCCGTGGCGCAAAAAAGGTTGGAGACCGCTGATTAAGAGGACCCGAGGGAAGCTCGGAAAGCTAAGCAGAAGTTATTTGGAGAGTGACTGCCGTTGGTTGAAAAGAGAGTTTAAAAAAAAAACTTCAGTGGTGTTGCACACTATTTTATATTATTTTTTAAAGTCATTGTTAACCCTTTAAAGCCGGTCAGAGCAGCACGCTCCGTTTTGCGTAACTATTTTTAAATCCCTGTAGAACCTGAACCATGTAAGCTAGCGCAATAATTTGTTTTGCATATGAAACCGGAGGAGTTGTACTTACATCTGATGCCATCAGCTTGTCCTCGGTCACGGTTTCGTTCCACATATAGCTTTGCAAAAATTGCATAAAAAGCGCTTGCAGGAACAAAAACATAATATTCCAGAAACACGCTTTGCCGTTCCTATCAGCTGTTCGTAACACTTCCCACAGTGAAATGATGCACATGCTGTTTTCTTTGCAAATTTGCATCATAGGATTGTTTTTTGATTTTCCTGCAGTATATAAAAATTGCTGTATCTCCAAAATAAAACTATGAAGACACTCAAAATAAATTTCCTGTGGTGGGAAACTATTTTTTGCAACTTTATTGTATTTAAAGTTTTGAGGGATAAGCCTCTTAAATTTCTCCAAGTAGAAATATATGTAAACAAAACAAAAGCGATTTTCAATTTTTTTTGTAGTTTATTGCACTTTTTTGCAATTTATGTAATTACTATGGACTTAATGCATACATATTATTAAAATATGGGCTATAACAGTTGTATTGATGTATAGCAACTTGAAATGCTCCCACAAATGGCACTACAGCATGTAAAAAAAATAAATAAAAATAATATAAGCTCTGGTGGACTTGGTTCTATAGTAGGTCTTAAAGGGTTAAATAAATATCGTCAAATAATCGTGATCTCAATTTCAGTGAAAATAATCGTGATTATCATTTTTGCCATAATCGAGCAGCCCTACACCCTCTGTCAAGGTTTCACAGATCAGGATAAAACAAGTATATTGTCTGTGCCTTACCAGGTGTTAAATACTTAATAAGCTCATATGAGGAGCATATTAAGTATTTAACTAAAACTAAACCAAAATGTAGACGCAGTTTGTGGAAAACTGCGTGCACCTCATGATTCAGCAGTTTTAGCAGCAATAACTTGCAGTAATAATTTTCTGCATGACTTTATCAGTCGCTCACATCACGGTGGAGGAACCTTGGCCCGCTCTTTACAACACCGCTTCACTTCGGTGAGGTTTGCATTCATATTCACAGCTCCGTTAAGGTCCCACTGCAGCTTTTCAATCAGTTTGAGGTCTGGACTTTCATTGGACCATTGCACTGTGGTAGATTTGCCGATGAGCTTGAGATCATTGCTGTTGAGTGACCCAGTTTGGGCCAAAGTTTACTTGTCAGAGAGATGGCCTTAAATTTAACTATAAAAAGGTGTTCACAGTCGACTCATTGACTGCAAGGTGCCCAAATCCTGTGGCTCCAAACCACCACCAAAGTTTCACCTAACAGGTTACTGTGCATTACGGCACAACACCTATATTTTGGTCTTGTCGTTTTGCTTAGAAGCTTAGAGCTTTTCCAAACCACTCGTATTTAGTCTGTCTTTTTCTAATGGGACTGTCATAAACTTTAAGATTTACTATTATAACTGAGGCCCGTAGAGAAACGGGGCTTTTGGGTTTTTTACAGTTTCTCTGAGCACAGTCTGACCTTGGGGTGAATTTGCTGAGAAGTCGACTCCTGGGAAGACTGGCAACTGCCTTGAATGCTTTCCACTTGTGAATCGTGTTTCTCACAGTAGAATGATGGACTTCAAATTGCCTGGAAATGGCCTTATGACACTTCCCAGACCGATGGCCAGAAACAATTGCTTGTCTTAAGATCACTGCGAGGAAAGAGATCAGCAGTGACGCAGATAGAAAACAGTCTGAATGCCTCAGACCAGCAGCACCCGACTGCTACGAACCAGGGTTTATTTTTCACATACTGCTTCTGCATTGTGTCTTAATTTTGCTAAATAAATAATGAAACTACGATATGTTTTGTCTTGTAGTTCATCAGATGTTATATTAACCTTAAAACCTGCTACGGACCGGGTTATTATTTTTTAGACTATTCTGAGACAGGATGTACTTTCTTTTCGTCGTTCCTGCGGGCTTCACTCTTCAGGCCTGGAGGTTTGGTGCTCGGTGAAAGCACGAGTCCGCTGTTGTGTCTGTCAGTTAAGATCAGTTAAGATTTGTTTCCCTGCTTGCTTTTGTTAATTCTGACTTGTTTGCATCCAAGCACCTGCATGCAGCCTTTTTTGTGACATTATTTATGTTTTTAATTTATTAAAGCCTGGAGCAAGATGGTTTTCAACCAACCTCCACTCTAATGTAATGGAAAATGTGTTGTTTTTTTAAAAATACAAAGTCATAAGAAAACGACCTTAACACAACCTGACGTTCCAAAACGTCTGTTTTGTTTCCAGAATGGTCCCTGCAGCTGAAGCAAATCTGCTGCCTCTACTTGAACTCAACCTGAGAGAGGACCACAAGGGAGCCCGACCCTCATTATGTATAAAATATCATTAATTAACTTTATTGAATGAGTCACAGTATGGTTTCCACCATATTGTTCCCTAAGGGTCCCTTGCCCAAGACCCAACCTTGCCCTGTTCGAAGCCAGCGAGCCAGCATCCTTCACATCAGCTAGCTCTCTGAGCCCAGGCTGATTCTAGGTGACTTTTCTCCCCTCTTGTCAGTGTTTAGAAAAGCTGCCAGTAATTTATAATGTTGTGTCAAATAAACAGGCCTGCTGCTTGGTGGAGTGAAAAGTCCTGTATTAAAGAGAATCAAAACAGCTCCAAATGGTGCCTTGAATGGAAATAATCTTGGTGTAAGATCTGCTCTGGGCTGGCTAATTTAAATTTGTTCAGGGTGACAGCTTACTGGAAGAGGGACATAATGAAGTCCATTATCATCAGTGGTACAAATTCTAAAGAACGATAACTCTCATTATCATCGCTTTCCTGTATACGAAGGAAATATGTTCATCCATTATGAAATGTGCTGAGAATGACAACATGGAGCAAACATAAGACGATGTAAGCTCCGACAAAAAGAAATGGAATAGAGCTCGGTGGAGACTGGACAGTCTTTTTTCCACCTCCCCTTTTTTTGGACAATGCCTTCACTTGCTTTATTTATAGAGGTGATGCTGATTTGCACTGCACACAAGAAGGCCGTGTATTGGATTTTAGCAGTCAAGACTGCAATAGGTTGATAATCTTGATAACTCACAGTTTTGTATGCAGTGGTATGCAACAGCAAGACAGCTGTGCTCATATTTACAGTGCCTTTTCTAGTGGTAATCTGACATCTGCTAGACCATGCCAGACCTTGAACAGTGTCTTCCCAGGCATTATCTCATAAAAACAGAGCCTTGATAATGCTGTTCCATTAGACAGCGAAAGAAAATAACAATAAGTCATTTTGGACAGAATTAACTGATAAACAGGGAAATGAGGGGAGCCTCCAGATCTGTAACCCACGATAACCACAGCTTCACTAAACACAGAGAGTGAAGACTCCAAGCCGTTTCTAAAATACATTCACTTCAAAGAGTATAAAAATATGTTTGGTGCCAGAATAATCATCAAAAGTGTGCTCGGTGCCAGCAAAATGTGTTGCTGAATGAACTGGAGTGGAAGAAACGGGGAAAGCCAGGTGTTGGTTGGACTCACACATACATACTAATGTGTCATTAAAAGTCAAGTGCACGCATTCGGGGACGAGAGACAGAATCAAACACAAAGCAAAGCGCTAATAATTAACTAGTATAATTAACTAGTATAATTAACTAGCGGACAACGACTTAAACATGTTTTTTAATCTAAAATAACTGCAATTAGCATGTTTAGTGCCAAACGGCTCCGGGGAATTGCAGTCTATATCGCGAGAGCGATAACACCGAATAATGAGTTTTTCCAGTGATTTCTAATCCGTCAGAGTTATGCACCAGGTGTCCTTTAGGTGCTCTGACCACAGCAATACTGGACACCGAGAGATAGCGGCCCTCTTTTAGGGAGAGTCTGCAAAGTCTGCATTTGGAGATTTGGAGTAGGACACAAGCTTGTCAGCCAGAACACCACGGTTTGTATCTCAGCCGCTGATTGGTTTTGCTTTCTACTTTTACTCGCTGGTTAGACTGACACTAAGGGTCTGTGTCCACAGGCAGCGTTTTTTTTTTTGCGCTGACCTCATTTTCAGAGCGCTTCTCTCAAGCTCTTATTGTTGCTAGGTTACAAAAACAGTCTTCTTCAAAGTTTTCTCCTTTGCCATAATTTACAGTGTTTATGTTTATAAGTCCCACCCCTTCGCACGTTTGATTGGCTATGCAAAGAGAAGTGACATTGATGAACGCGCTAGCATTACAACACCTCAAGTAGAGTAGCCCAAAAAAAAGCAGTACACTCAGGGCATTGCTAAGAACTTTAACTGTCAAAGCAGACATTCATAGGATTTGTATAGAAAACAGATGCTGTCAGCACAAAAACAGCTGCCTGCAGACCTAGGCCCATGTGACACCAAGTTATCCTTTGCGAGTATCCATATATGAGGACTTAGGTCTGAGAGATCTGTCTCGCCATTTCTTTAACCTCATGTTTTACAGCGCAAGTGCCAGTGTGCATATCTGTGAAATGCCAGCAGCATCTGAAAAAGCTGTTTTTGACTCCCCCAAGAATGATAACAGGCTGGATTTTCAGCCGAAAAAGTTTCACCTGAATAAAGTCTGCAACAGGTTAGCGTAACAACCTCAAAGCAGCACCGAAAGACCTTAAAGTAACTGTCTTCATTATGGAAATGAGATGCGTCGCAAAAGTCTTGGAAATGAGTGACTTTGAAGACAAGAAAGACAAAGGACACATATCAAACGCGCGTGTCCTCTAACAGCATTCACTACATCTGGTCCCTGTTCCATCTTGCAGGGATCTTCATATCCTGCAGCCTCTCTTTCACCCACTCCCTCAGGTCAATATTAGCACAAGGAACTCCAGCTACATGATGTACTGCAGTCAAATTTACCAAACACGGTTTGACTCGTGCTATTAAATCTGAAGATGAAAGAATCACCAAGGGCAAACAGCTCCCAAGGCTATACACCAAATACATAGACTCTTTGCTTTTAACAATAAAGCACAATTAGGAATTTAAATGGATTCCGCATAAAAGTGCTTCAGCTATGAGCATGGCTGACTTTGAAAATATCATAATTAGTGTCAACCTAATCGACATTGTGAAATTTGTAAAGTCCAGCTGCATTCACTCGTTGACAAGTCCATCTCTGCCACCGTAAAACCTGGACATATAACACAAAATGAACCTATGAAAGGGTAATATGAATAAGCCAGAGGTTCTAAATGTTTATTCTGGCAGGGGATTGGCTGAAAACGACATCTATTTTACCTCAGCACTATTTACTTTGAACATATAATTCCAACTCTATCATGAGAGATAGAGAAGGACAAACACGACAGACCAACAGACAAATGGAAAGGAAGAGTGAGCGAGGTGCAGTGAGAAAGAGAAACGGAAAAGGAGGGGGCAGCGGTGAGAGATAGGCAGAGTTGGCGATGATAAGGAATCGCAGATAAAGCCTCTAGGGTGCAGACGTGTTCCAGAGAGGAGTGACCAATCTAGATAGAGTGAAAGAGGGGGTAAAATTGCGATAAGAGTGATGACAGAGTGTAAAATGACTCGGTCAGCCCTGGAAATGGCATTGGCTCCGACCTCGCATTCCTCATCCAGGTTTAGTGGAGAACCGTGAGACTGTGCCACCTGTGGGTTTTTTTTCCCCAAATCTAGTGTTTTTGATAAAACTCTCAAACACAAATACTTTTGATGGTCATTTTACATATTTGAACAAACAAGTAATGATGTATTATTTTATTTTTTTCTTAAGGGTGAATTTTGATAGACGCTAAATGCCGTAAACCCTCCACCTCCTCTGCACCGTTACCTTAAACGTGCTACATAGATGCTAGGAATACATTATCCTAGGAGCTTTCAAGATGTACTCCAAATGAAAATCAGTCTATATCATTGATTATTCCCAAACACATCCATGTAAAACACTAATGACTTTACCTTCCAGTTAGCAGGGTAACAAGGAACTGACCTCACAGCCCATTGTTCATTCAGTGGTGCTAGTTTCACTTATTATGCAAATGTACTGTTAATAAGTCACCTGGATGAGTGACAAAACTTTTCTCCCATTAAAAAAAGGCTACATCCAGATGGACAGAATCAGCCTTTTTGGATCATTTGTAATTCTCTTTCAAAATAATCAACTTTATTGAACCTTTAAGGCTGCTGTTTATTCTCCAAGGGTTGTTATGACAACACGTTTTTGTTTCTGTGATCTTCTGCTGTGCATCAAAAGAACTTCTTGAATTTCAATTTAGGAATGAAGAAGTAGCACAGTGACAGCAAATTCATGATGCACAACCACATGCCAATGTCAGAAAACGTTTAGAAAGGTATGCCGCCGACCGCTGCACCTCGACCGCTGCACCACCTTCAAGCTTTTACAGTAAACTGAGGACTGTTGCTGGTTCTCTGGGTTTCAGCTGCAGAACCAGCTTTGATCTGATGCGATGAACGTCAACGTGGAAGTCGGGGCAGAGTGCAAAAGAAGCACAAGCCTGCTCTCTGCACGAGGTTTGGGTCTCTGGTGAAACTCCAAACACGAGGAGCTAAAATTAGCTTATGCATTAAAAGCAGCGACGAGCTGCACAAGGAGAAGAACTTCAAAGAGAAGACGGCCAAATTTAAAACAGGCAGAGCTTTTTTTTTTTTAAATCATTATTATTTATTTTGTTTGGATGAATTGCAGAACTGGGTCAAAAACAGACCTCACCTCACATGTCCATGCACACCATGCCTCGAAAATATTTTGGACATTTTATGCATTTTAGCAAAAGTATGCTAATGTTCTTCTAGAGGCAAGAGTCAAACAACAAAGGAAAATAATCATACAAAAATAAACGAATCTCCCGTCACAAAGGCTTCTGCACACCCCAAATAAGCGCCGCACACGAATGCTTACTCACAAGTAAGCATTGATTTGTGTTTTGGAAGGCAAGAGAAATCTAGGTCACCACTGAGCTAAATTTAGTTTAAACATTTCCTTTATTGGCATCGGTGTGACGTATAACCACGGTTTCATTAACTCAACGAGGATCTGTTTTATAACAAAATATGGTGTGACCTTTAATTCTTAAGCAGGTAAGAGCCTTACTGGAGAGTTTTAGATCCATCACCACTGCGGCTGTAAAATCTAATCCTCGGCTGTATCATTTAAACTAAAAAACGGTAGCAGAACCCTGTCATGTGTAGTCCACTGCGCTGCTCAGATAACAAGAGACTCAAAAAAAGGTTGTTAATAACAAATGTCATCTCAGCACTAACCTTTCCAAATAAACATCGAGTGGAACAAACAATAGGGGATGGTATAGACATCACCATAACAGTGAGTGGGTGGGTGTGAGTTGTTGTGTTCTGTGGCATCTTGAAAGTGTCATCTTGAAGCCTCTTAAATAGATCCTGGAGACAAACTGCAAATGAGAAGTTGTTTTGCCTCCATCTCTTTATGCGCCAGTTGGCACAAAGAAGATAAGTCAGCTAATAAAACAAGATAGAGGTTGTTCAGGCGGTTGCATTTTACTTTAGGCCCCCGTATTTAGCTTTCATAAGCAGCATAAAGTTTAATAAATACTCATAACACATGTTAACATAAGCAGGCGGGAGATTTCTTTTCCCCGTATGTTTTCCTCGAAGACGTATCGATACGGAACATGAATTGTTATAAAGCGTCGGTTATATAACTCATATATAAATCATAAAAGGTGTTTATAAAGTATAAAACTAGATTGGGTTTGTGCACTTAATTAAGATATTCAAACCTCTACATCATATTTTAACTTAATTGTTCAACCTTGGTGCAAACTAAAGGGAAACGTACTGATAACTCTCCGTTTTCTACCTGCATCATAAATTTTCATAAGCAGTTGATGCAGGCACATATTTTGTTTTCTGAATAGTTGACAGTTGCAAAGTGCACACATATCAACAGTGATTAGAATCCGTGAGGGCCTGAATGAATATTCAAGAGCACCTGTCTGCAGCTGAACCCGCAGTTCAACAATGCGTGGTTGGAGCATTCAATCGGAGCCTCCAAGATGGAGTCCTGCTACATTCTATAAAATGAGAAATTACAGCCATGTGTTGAGTTGCACACTGGTGAGCACTGATGCTTACTTCCTTACTAGCTTACTGATACAAAACAAAATCTCTTTCACCCTGAAGTTCAAGCACAAATGCCACAGGTCTCGTTTAAATCTAACACTTTTATTTTGTCCCAAATGTTTCTATTTCTCAGCTGCTTTTTCTTGAATTTCATATCCAGAGTTATCTTACATACACAAACATCAGTATTATCCACAGGCTACATCTATGTGTGGGCAGATATGCATGGAAAGGAGGCGCACCCACACAATATATATTTTGTGGTATTAAATAACAGAGCAATAACCTTCTGCCTGTCTCTGCCTGTTCCTCATCCCGTAGATACATGCCAGCACCATCATGTTGAACTGCAGCAGGAGATAGTGGGGAGGTTAGTGTTGCACCACTTCAATCAGTCCTCTGGCAGCTTTATAACGGTTAGAAGTGTTTAGAAGAGTCCAGTCGTTAATAAGAGGAAAGATTCTCAAGATACAACTCAGTAACACTGATGACTGTCACAACAGTAACCTGACCATCCTGCAACTGTGGTAACAGCTGAGGAGAATGTCTGGGTGTAGCTGGTTAGCAGTGCCTAACATTTCAAAATCAGAGTCTTGGACTAGTAGAGGATCTTTGCATGATTATATGGTATCTGTGCCGAACCTCAGTTCAACCAGTGTCTCCTCACATACAAGGTCTTAAATAATCAGGCCCCATCTTATCTTAATGACCTTGTAGTACCATATCACCCTATTAGAGCACTTCGCTCTCGCTCTGCAGGCCTACTTGTTGTTCCTAGAGTATTTAAAAGTAGAATGGGAGGCAGAGCCTTCAGTCTTCAGGCCCCTCTTCTATGGAACCAGCTTCCTGTTAAAAGGGAGTTTTTCCTTCCCACTGTCGCCAAAGTGCTTGCTCATAGGGGGTCATACTATTGTTGGGCTTTTCCTCTGTATGTATTATTGTAGGGTCTACTTTTATGGCCAACCATAAAGCACCTTGAGGCGACTGTTGTTCTGATTTGGCGCTGTATAAATAAAATTGAATTGAACTGAATTCTCTGCTTCCAAAAAAAATAAGCTGAAAGTTATCGGAACCTGTTGACTCATCGGGATTACTCAAATGTATACTTAATTATTTTAAACTTTTCTTCCTAACCCTTCCATTATCACTAGCAACACTTTTTCACAAGTGGTCCCACTGCTGGTGGGTCAGCAGTAGCTTGGCTGTCTGGTACTTGATGACCTTAGCCCTGTTGTTCTCAACCCATTGGGAACTGGGGACTTCTAATATATATGCAGCAAAAATGTTCCTGTACTCTATCCCAGCCACTTGCTTGTGCCCCTTACACTGTCCCAGCTTGTATCTTACATTGTTCTACTATGTGCTGAATAGTCTTCAGGGCACCATTGCACAACCGGAAACTTGGGTCCCGTCAGCTGGAGTACACTTCTCCCTCTATGGATCCGACACTCTTGGGCTGAGGACATCTTAAAGATTTATTTGTGGATGCTCTGGACTGGGGCTCTGGCACTCACACTTCCTCTTTACGTTGCTGGTAAAACCTTGTAGAGCTGGACTTTGGGTGGAGACCTTCATGCACTATAAGGAGTTTTCATGTCTTAACATCAATGGGATCTCTGTTCTTATTCCAGCTGGGTATCTGATGACGAGTAGAGTGTATATATTGATAGCTCAGATCTTATTCCTGCCAGTGAGCATGCTTCTTAGCGTCTGCCTTATCTGAAGGCATTTGACTGTGGCTGACCTCCTTGTATCTTCATCACAGTTGCTTTTGTTCTGTGGGACATCCAGATACTTGTATGCAGAACAGCAGTGCATCACCTCGGTGTGTTCCACACCTGACAGTGGCTTGTGTGATTGCCTTGGAGTTGGCCTCCTGTATCATCTTCTACACTCCCAGCACACTTCTTTTTCAACTACCCAATCTCATTTATATGTGCTTATGCATCACTCTGTATTAAATCATTAGTTATTATTAATCTTTGGCTCTCTTCCACAGTGCATCTTTTCACCTGTTTCCCAACCAACTGGTTGTGGCAGATGGCCCCGCCCCTCCCTGAGCCTGGTTCTGATGGAGGCTTCTTCCTGTCAAAAGGGAGTTTTTCTTTCTCACTGTCGCAAGTGCGGAGAGCTCATCAATCTATTGTTCTCTTGCAGATGAGATGGATTAGTCTTTGAAGACCAGCACTTCAGTTTACTAACCAGAGCTGTGAGCCTTTGTTTGGCTAGAGCCTCAGTTAAGGCCATCCTAATATACCTCTGACACTTCTCTGCACCTCTCCTAGCCAACTAACAATCTTCCAGACTTCGGGGGGCTTTCTCTACATGCATCTTTGATCTTCTTGGCATATATGATCTAACTGGTTTCAGTGATACTGCGAGTGGGGTTGGAGGATAGAGCTCATGTCTGCAAGCATGTCCTGTGATGGGACTGTCAGGAAGCCTGGGAGTTGTGTCCTTGATCATGTAGAAAAATCTAAAATTAGAAATATCCTGTCTCAGAGTGACGCTGAAAAATTTGTTCATGCATTTATTACTTCCAGGCTGGACTATTGTAATTCACTATTATCAGGATGTCCTAAAAACTCCCTGAAAAGCCTTCAGTTAATCCAAAATGCTGCAGCAAGAGTCCTGACAGGGACTAGAAAGAGAGAGCATATTTCTCCTGTTTTGGCTTCCTGTTAAATCCAGAATTCAAAATCCTGCTCCTCACATACAAGGTCTTAAATAATCAGGCCCCATCTTATCTTAATGACCTTGTAGTACCATATCACCCCATTAGAGCACTTCGCTCTCGCTCTGCAGGCCTACTTGTTGTTCCTAGAGTATTTAAAAGTAGAATGGGAGGCAGAGCCTTCAGTTTTCAGGCCCCTCTTCTGTGGAACCAGCTTCCAGTTTGGATTCAGGAGACAGACACTATCTCTACTTTCAAGATTAGGCTTCAAACTTTCCTTTTTGCTAAAGCATATAGTTAGGGCTGGACCAGGTGACCCTGAATCCTCCCTTAGTTATCCTGCAATAGGTGTAGGCTGCTGGGGGACTCCCATGATGCACTGGGTGTTTCTTCTTCTTCTTCTTCTCTGCATTTAAACATTACTTATTAAATGCAGAGAGCTCTGTCTCTCTTCCACAGCATGTTTTGTGACCCGTCTTTCTTCTCTCACCCAACCGATGGCTCCGCCCCTCCCTCAGCCTGGTTCTGCTGGAGGTTTCTTCCTGTTAAAAGGAAGTTTTTCCTTTCCACTGTCGCCAAATCAGTTGCTCATAATATGCTTTAAGGTGACCGTTGTTTGGTGTTGTATAAATGGAACTGAACTAAACTGAGCGTGGCCACCATCAGCTTGGTTTAAGCTGCTTGGTAAAGATGCTCTCTAGAGGCTGGATTTGGCAAAAGCTAAACAAAACCTCCTTAGTCAAAATTAAAAAGAGAACATGTAAAATTACACAGCATATATAAAAGACACTTTCATCAGTAATCAGGAGCCACTGCCCACCATCTCCAATACGTGTGCGTCTATTATCAGCTGCCAGCAGCAGACGTTGCCACTAGGAGTTGACGCCACAATAAAGGTGGGAGCATTAGATGACAGACCACATAAATCAGCTACCGAATTTGACTATTGTCAGACATCTGTTGGACCTGACTGAATGTGTGCAAATCTCTATAGGTGGGTCACAGAGGTAAGTATTTCATAACAGCGAGGAGGTTGTGACAGCAGCATGTCTCACGGTTTTGAGATCTTGCACGCTACAGAATGCACGAGCAGTTTGTGGAATAAACAACTGACCTAGAAACAGCAGACAACAAAGCCAAAATATTTGTTATTCTTGACACCAATCTGTCCAAGTTCTGCTGACACGCCCCCAGCTGTGCCTCTCCTCTGCCTTTGTTGCAGCTGAGTTTACAATGAGTCACCCAACACCCAAAACGGAAACAGGCAAGACCGCGGTTGGGTAACATAAAGCTACAAAAAAAAGAGCTGCCTCACCAGTAAAAGCCGTGCTATAACATATCGCTCACATGAAAGAATTCAATGTGTTTAATTTTTCCACAAAAATAACAAAAAGAGGCCCGAGAGCGCTTGTATCATTACGAGTCTCATTTTATTTTAGTCAACTCATGTACAATGATATAACTTTGTAAATATAGATCCATGTTTTGGATCCCTGCCTGACAAAGCCAGCTGGTTCAGTTAAGTGTGTGATGCTTTCTCTGGCACAGAAAGTGAAATAGGTGGGTGGGTGGCAGCGAAGCAGTTTCAGGGTCTGGGAATTGATATCATTGTTTGTGCAATTTTAATGATAATATTTGATAAACAAGATACAAAACACTGATGTAAACCATTATTAACAACTCTCCAACATCACTTAGCTCTAATATTCAATTTATCAAAGCAATTGTCTGAGAATTTGATCACAATTTGTGGATTTGAGCTTTACACGTTGAATGCATTAGTATCCAGCTGCAAAACAAGCAGCGCTCGCAGGCTCCTGCCTATAAATCTGATTATCATGAGCCGTTTTTGCAATTTAGCTGTTAACTACTATCATCTGTCAAAACGCAGTATTTTGTGTGAAGTGAACGCCGCTATAGATAGGAACTGTAACCCTGCCATTCTGTAACTATGGAAACAATAATGAGGTCACTGTGCTATTTTAGCTGGGTTTACTTGGAGATCATTACTGACATCAGCACACTTTCAGCTCAAGTTTGTGGAAGTTCAGTAACACAGAGCCTAGATGGAAACCGAGGGAACTTGTCACACACCAAGTCACATTAAGCTGCGAAGCTGCCGGCTATAACCTTGAGTGATCTCACATGGAGCTCATTAGTCACTGCAAACAGCTCAATCCTATTATAAGCCGTGTCAAAATCGGAAAAAAATGATGCCAAAATATCCACTTTTTTACTCACAGTAATTACATTTTCTTTGGCCTTCAATCTGCGGAGAAATTCATCGACTCCAATCTAAATTCTTTTCTGAATTAAACATTTGTGTGGGGAAAGACGAGCTGTTCCGAGAATGTGAGAAGTCTGGTTCAGAGAACATATCCGAAGGTGCTTTTTAATATGAGGTTCTAATCACTGACTAATTGAAGTGCTTGTGTTAGTGCTAAGAAGGCTAAACTGGAATAAATTCCTGACGCAGTTTCTGACATTCACAGTTGCAGCATCATTTGAGCAACCTCTGACAACTTTTCCATCAATTAAAACATGTCCATTTGGTCAATAGCTTAATTAAAGTGACACACCAAGCCCGTCCGGGTACGGTTAGTGTTACGTTTCAAATTATATTCTCACAAAAGGATTCTCCTTTGGTTCAACCGCTCAATTTAGAGTTCAGAGCAACTGCCGACGTGTAAGCTTAAGAACAGACAATGTTCTGCTCTTGAGTTGAACGCAAAAGGAACACAGTTTGGTTTAATTGCTTTGTCTGTAATACAAGTCCTCAGACTTCAGGAAAGGAAGAAGGAGAGTGCTTTTACCTAATATTTAACACACAAATGTGCCGCAATACCTTCTCTTCACAAATGCTCCTGTTTCAGATGCAGTGAGAGTTCATGCATGGTATCCTATGGCAGCGGTCCCCAACCTTTTTTGTGCCACTGACATGTTTAACGTCAGATAATATTTTCACGGACCGTCCTCTAAGGTGTTGCGGATAAATACAACAAAATAAAACGATACGACCGAGACAAAAACGGTGGTATTTTGTAAATATAATAATAAACACAAATTCACTGTGTAATTGTGTAACCTCATCAGCAACATCCTCCTGAAATGAGCCAACAACGTTCAGAGTAACATCCTCCTCTCTGCCCCTTAATGCTCTCTGGTCGCTATGGTAATGTGTAAATATTCCTTTCAAAATAAGACACACAACTACAACACGGTAAAAGAACCCGGGAAACAGAGTTAATGATAAAAACCCTGAAAACCATAAATTTCACACCTGAGCCTCAACTCTCGCAGCCTGACCAGTCAACTCACGGACTGGTACCGGTCTATCTGTGCACAGAGGCAAAGGAATGGCAATATTTGGACTTCCCAATCACCTTTCACATTTGCATGTTAGAGCACTGGCAGTAGAGTAAGGCACAGGTTTTGACTTTATTTCATTTTTGCTGGGTTAGTTTTAGGCATCACAAACTACTTGGTTAGGTTCAGGAAACTGTAGCTTGGGTTAAAATATTCCCCATCACCACATAACATTCACCCAGGGTTTTTTTTTTTTTTTAATATGTGATAAGATGGGGAATAAGAAACCTGTCTTATTCATGCCTAAACCCAACACAGACACAGAGAAACACCTTGTACATATCTTTGAAACACCAATGCGTCTGACTATCAGCAGTATCTGACACGTTGGTAATTAGAATAGACTGCATGTTCTGTTCTCGCAGAGCATTTGGTCCCAGAAAATGACCTCACCAAAAAAAAAAAAGAAAAAAAAAAAAGACAGGATCTAGCCTTTGTTCAAATGGCTGAAATGGCCTATATTTATGCTTACCTGACAAGGACCTCTTGTAGATATGCAGATTACAGGAGATATCAGTCTGAAGCAAGGGCGGAAGTAATGTGACATAGAAGGGAAGACATGGGTAAATGTCTCCGTCAAGCAAGCATGACCTAGCTATTTGACATGGGGAGCCCATTGTTAATGTCCCATTCAGCAGGTTGGTTTTTGTGCCTGAAGTAATACAAACAAGCATTTTGGTAAGATAGTAACAAAGAGGACCTGCAGGCGGCCCTGTCAGAGGATAAATGTTTCTCCTTCTGATTTTAGAAGGCGGTAAAAAAAAAAAGACCTGCTATTAGTTTGGAAGTTTGTGTCATGGATGTGAACGCTTAGGCCTTGTTGTTGTTATTGCACAGTGAAACTATTATTTAAAGCTCACTATAATATCATGGGTGAAACAACACAGCAAAAATGTGAATGAAAATCTGGTTTAAATTGATTACTTTGCAAAGCTGTGGCACATGCACAGCAGCTTATTTGTGTTCCTATCCATCTGCAGCCACCCCTCAATTATCCCTTAACCTTTAATGGGACAAAAGCACTCTGTGCTGCTTTTGATAATAGCCAGTTTACTTTAAACTGTTTTGGTGATTTTCCGTGTATTGCAGAAACAGAAGCTGATGCATTTTGATTATAAACACTATAAGATGATCTTACAAGATCGAGATAATAAGTAAAAATGAACAACTGTGCAATTTAAATGAAGATATTACATAAACACACACATGTAAACTCTTTCTGGAATTTAACTGTTAATCAACAATGTGCAATAAATATTGTAAATAGGGATGTGGCTGTCAGTTATTTCAGTAATCAAGTATTCTATCACTTCTTCCATTGATTAATTGAGTAATCAGATAAGAATGTTTTTTCTTATTAATGAGCAATAGTTAATATTTAGAAAAATAGTTTTTAAATGAAATGGTCATCGGAAATGTCAGTGTTTTTAATAGTTTACCCGCATACATCACCCTTGTGTTGCACTTACATGTTTTTTTAAAGACACATTTTCATAAATACAAAAATAAATAATTACAAGCACAGTACTGTTAAAAAGAAGCAATGCATGCAATAATTAATGTTAATAATAATTCAGTATCCAGCACCAGGCTTCCAAACTATTCTTAAACATGAATACAATTTAATTAATATAATATTTCATTTAGATTGTTTTATTCTAAAGCTGGAAAATAATGCCTTGAAATAAATATGGTCTCATGAACCCCATGCCCTGCTTTAGATTCATCCAAGCTTGTTGTAGGTCTTGCTGCCATATGAAGTAGGATGGCTGCCAACAGCCTCCAGCAAGCTGCCCAGTTCAAACATCGTGCCAGACCAAGTTAACAGTTCATCTGCATATTTTATTTGAACTTTTGTAGCTTTACTGTCGTTTGTCACTGTGTAAAACTAACTGCAGTGGACGGGAGCAGCTACAAAGCTCCCTCGTCTTCCTGCTGGAGCTCGTTGAACAGGTGGTTTGACCGATGACTCCTGCCAGCTTCTCCCAGTAAAGGTTTTAATGGTGATTACAGTAACACAGTAACAAGCGCTGCTGTTTTCAATGCTAGAAAAATGATTTTTTTCCCCCCCACTCTACCTGAGATCACCATCTTGGTAACGGCTCTGTCTCTTAGCTCTGTCTCTTAGTGTGTAGATGGACTCCACGTTAAACTATGACATCATCATCCTCGCTGTTGTGTTATTATTCACAAGTCTGGGTGAAATGCTCACGTTTACATGGTGACGACAGAGCGCTACAGAGTCGTGGATTCAATGAAGCATCGAAGGGAAAAACTGCATTTAGTTATTCAAGTTACTGGTAAAAAAAAAAAAAAAAAAAATGAGTAACAGTCTTTAAAAACTGCATGATTTTAGCAATTTCGACAAAACATGAGTGGGCTGTGTGACAAGTTCAGCACAGTAGTTACTATAGCATTCACCACATCATGCACACTTGCCAAAAAGGCATTTTCCATAATAAAAGAGCAGCTGTAAAGTGGGAAAGTTTTTTTTTTTTTTAATCTTACAAGCACCAGGAAATGAATCATGATCAGTATTTAAACCATAACATTTAGAAAGTCTAAACAAACCTTCTTATTTATTTTTTCCACATTTGATTCATGTTTGTGCCGAGCCAAGAGAAAATTAGCTGATTCGGTAAACAGAGATCACAGTCAGGCGCCTGCTGGCTTAAAATAGATTACAGAGGATGCAACTAGCTCACGAAGAAAGCTTCTCTTTGTTCTCCACCTTTAATTTGAACCCATGAGGAATAAATGAGGTTCTTAAAACATTGGTGATAGCACATAAAAATGGGGGGGAGGGTGTTGGACTGCAGCACAAACTAAATTAAACTGATGAAAACTAATCAACTAACTGGACGAAAAAACACCACCTACCTGTCAAAGTGGTTATTCACACTTGTTATTAATCTCTGTCTCTCTTCCACAGGATGTCTTCATCCTGTCTTCCTTCTCTGACCCCAACCAATCACAGCAGATGGCCCCGCCCCTCCCTGAGCCTGGTTCTGCTGGAGGTTTCTTCCTGTTAAAAGGGAGTTTTTCCTTCCCACTGCCGCCAAAGTGCTTGCTCACAGGGGATCATATGATTGTTGGGTTTTTTCTCTGTATGTATTATTGTAGGGTCGACCTTACAATATAAAGAGCCTTGAGGCGACTGCTGTTGTGATTTGGCGCTGTGTAAATAAAATTGAATTGAACTGAATTGAAAGTAGCCCAGCTCTATTGATGAGCTCAGTGGAATTTACACAGTTGACATGAACATGGAAAACATTCAAAGATCAAAACAGATTTTGTACCAGACTCCATGTGTTTGTTGTGCTGTATGGAGACCGTCTCACTTTTGGAACCAGCCTCAAGAGGCTATTTGAGGAACTGCAGTTTTAGCCCCGTTATCTTTATTTTTCATCACTCGATGCTTGATTTCACCATTTACCCATTATTTAAAACTTCTTCCTAGTCTCGTCGTATTTTATTCTGCTGCAACTGTGATGTATTTATTAAAAGAATAGAAAGAATGTGTGAAAATCAGACAGATAGAAGACATGAGAATTCTCCATTCGAGATGTGGCTCAGGGAAAGCGACTTAACGGTTGCACACATTCTGTGGGCATCTGTGTTAATGTTGTCCCCCATGTCTTGGCTCTTTCCTTAACCATTTGTACTCTGGTAATGACTCCAACACGCTGTGTTCACTAGATCGAAAAGGAAGAGAAGATGGGGGAGAGGTAAGAAAGGAGGGCTTATCCTACGGTTAAGCTGCAGCTGCAGTTTCCATAACAACTACCTGGAAAAACCCGGCTCCCTCGACCATCATTAGAATAACATTTTTACTCGTCAAATAAGCATTAGTGGAATCTACATGAGCAATGAGATGGGAGTGACACAAAAAATGTCCATCGGAGGTATCGTTTGACAGGCGTAGCACAGAGCTGTCTTTTCCCGAAACAGTAAATCTAAAGGTGTAATTACAGCCAAGCGTAGCCCCGTGTAGTTTCTCTGGAAAATGTGCAAATAATATTTAAGACACACAGAGGCTTGTAGTCCTGCAGTTTAGCATGTGAAAATTATTTACACCAAGGCTCACTTCACTTTGAAACACACTGAAATACAAAAACGTCCTGCGCATAGCTCGGGGCTTAAAAGGCAGGCCCTTGATCATAACCTCTCCTTTTTTCTTCCCAGCAGGAAATCTGGCGACTGACTCAAGGAGAAATGAGTCTTTCCCATTCAGCTACTCCTCTGATCACGCATTACACAATCAACTTGAAAAGAGGATAATCAAGAGTTTAAAGAAAAAGTAAAGGGAGAGAGAACACATTAAGTAGTGGCTAGTCCAGGGTATCATTTAAAATCAGTGCTGATGGCTTCATTGCTGCCAGGCTGTAACCTTGAGCGAGGGCTGGTGGGGCCCCGGTGACCATGGAGGGGATGGGGAGAGGGATCGGCTCTTTTTGCATTCACATTCTGCTCAGCAGGCACCCGGGGGCTATAACCCTGAGAATCCGTATTAGGTGAGCCAAAGTCACCATTAATATAGAGCACTGGGCCATACTATAACCTTACACTTCACATCTCTGGGGTGTCCTGAACTGAGAAAAAAATGGTACTTTCAAACAATCACTTGGGAGGACTTTCAAAAGTGACCTCTTACCAAAGTCAATCCGTTTGCTTTTCTCTTTTTTATTCATTTTCATCTGTGTTTGCTGTTCCTGCTCAATCTCTCCATCTCTGTCTGGCTTTGCGTGGCGGCTCTGGCCTTGTGCTCCATGGCCGGTCACGTTAGAGAGGCTATTCCTCCTTCACTGGATGCAATTACAGATTAAGGCAAAAACACTGGTTGAGGCCATGCTGCTACCACAACCTGAACTCCTCCGACTACCAGGGACCCAAGTCGCATTTCTGAAACTGTTTGTTCTCACAGTGTTTGTGAGTGACTCATCACTCATAACATGTAGAAACAGACTGAGAAAACCCTGGCACCACTGCAGATTCTGACCTTTTTAAAGGTTATTTAATTCTTTACACCACATAGAAACAGAAATGTCTTTTTTTAATACCAAGTAGAGAAAAAAATAAGTTTAACGCTTTGTGGCACATGAAGAAAAACATATTTTTGAGTCAATGAAAACAATCAAATAAACCATCACTGGCAGTCAAAATGCACAATAATCCAACATAAAGTCAAGGCTCTGTGAATGTGCCTGCAAATGCAAAGTTAGGCTAAAACTAACTAAAATCTCACAACTATGTGTCAGGGGATTGCAGAGTGCAGTCAACTGAATTCTGTTTTCTGGGCACTGCAGCCAGGTCTACTTAGGCTACGTTCACACTGCAGGCGAAAGCGCATCAAATCCGACTTTTTTGACCCTATGCGACCCATATCCGATCATGGTATGACAGTGTGAACGGCACAAATCCGATATTTTCAAATCCGACCTGGTTCACTTTCGTATGTGGTACTGAATCCGATACATATCCGATGTTTTAGAAAGCGACTGCTGTTTGAACGGTCATGTCGCATTAAATCCGTCTTTTACGTCACTGACACAAGACAGACGCCAATTATCAGCGCCGGAGAAGACGTCGCGAACGCTTCCTGGACATCCAGTGTAGATGTCAGTGAAACTGTTGGGAAGACAACGTTGGAGAAACGTGAACATTTTATTTGTACTGTATAATCTGCAGATTCTGACAGAAATCTGCAACTATCCTTTGAAGCACCGCTCCTCTAAAACAGCAATAAGGATCATTATTAGGCCAAATGTAAATAACAAAATAACTTTATAACTTAAAGCAAAATTGGGAAACGTAAAGTCTGAAACAGTCAAACAAAACTATTTGCTCTTGTCTGGAGTTTATGGTCAAAGCAGATGGCAGAGGGAGTTTGGAAAACAAGCTAATTCCTTTTTTTTTTCTTTGGTAAAAACTGGAAAGAATATTCTCAGACGGCCAGAACCAAAACTGTGAATATCAGAATGAAAATATGTTACTTGGCTCAAAGTAGAGTGGTTCAGCATTTTAAATGAAAAAAGAGGAAGAATAAATAAATTATAAATAAAAAATAAAGTGTGTGACAGAGAAAATAGACAGACAGTATATACTGCACATTAGATAAACTTGACCATAAAGAGTAGAGGCCAAATACAGAAGAGCAGAAGATGTTCTTCCCAGAGGCCGTCAGGAAGAACAGATCGTGGTGGCGTGTGAGGGGTCACACATTATTTTATTTGCTCTGATCACTCAGTACACTTTAGACCTGGAGGTGGGAGAGGAGTCCAGTGATCTCCTCCACTCTCTGCTGGAACTTCCAGTCTAAAACGAATTTATTATTCAATTCAACTCAGTTATACATATATATAGCAGAATATCACAACAGCAGTCACCTCAAGGTGCCTAATATTGTAAGGCAGAGCCAATACAGTAATGCACGGCAAACCCCAATGATCAAACAACCCCATCTGAGCGAGCACTTTGCAACAATGAAAGGAAAAACTACCTATTAACAGGAAGAAGCCTCTGGCAGAACCAGGCTAAGGGGGGAGCAGCCATCTGCTGCGACCGGTTGGCAGTCCATGTTTGGCCTGTCCTGCAGAGAGCTTTATGGTCAGGTGAAGACAAAATATGCAGGCCATCCTCTATTGTTGCATGTGCTGCTGAGCACCTCCACTGTTGTGTTGTTGATGTGAAATGCTCTGTGACTTCGCTCCCTCATCCTGAAATCAGCAATCTCCTTTGTTTTCTTAACAATCAAAGCCAAGCAGTGAGCGATGCACCAATCAACCAGCTTTAGTTTCTCTGTGTGGACCTGAACTGCAGTAGACTCGGGACACAAGCTGGTGCTTCCTATTAGATGATGTTCAAGACGCATCATCTCACTGAGCTCCCACCTGAACAAACTGGGGTCTCTTGGTGAGGAGATCTAGCAGATGCACATAGGGGTGCTGCTGAGGCCCAGGAGAATCAGTTTATCCAGCAAGTGCTGTGGAATGATGGTGAACTGAAATCCATGAACAGCATCCACACAGCTGTGTTCTCCTCCAGATGTTCCAGACTTAGATGCAGTACAAAGGAGATTTGCATCATCAGACATCCAGGTAAGGAAATCCCAAAAAGTTGTAACGTAACGCTTTCAGTGGGAGAAACATTTGGTCACTTATCCAAAGGACTTCTCCAACTTTTTGGTAAAAATAAATGGTAAATGGCCTGTATTTATATAGCGCTTTACTAGTCCCTAAGGACCCCAAAGCGCTTTACATATCCAGTCATCCACCCATTCACACACACATTCACACACTGGTGATGGCAAGCTACATTGTAGCCACAGCCACCCTGGGGCGCACTGACAGAGGCGAGGCTGCCGGACACTGGCGCCATCGGGCCCTCTGACCACCACCAGTAGGCAACAGGTGAAGTGTCTTGCCCAAGGACACTTTTTGGGTACAAAGGAGATTCTTTGGAGTGATTTGGGTAGCAAGAAAACTGAAAAAGTGCCAGTTGGTGTTTTGAGCGTTGCACTCTTTGGTCATCTACAGGTTCACGTTGGCCCATATGGTGATACTCTTGGTGATAGAGACATCTTCCATGCACTTCTGAATGTATGCAGATATAAATTTGGCATACTCATCCACATTTATATGCCGACTGTCGGTTGCAGCGGCCTTGAACATGTCCCAGACTTGTAATACATCCATGGCTCCTGCAGGCCAGATCCACCTCCTTCACAGTGGGTTTTTCCTCTGATTAGCTGGGGCCTGTATGCAGGAATTAGCATCACAGAAAGATGTTTGAGGAGCTGCAGTGGGGGTGGGGTTCTGCCTTAAATGCTTCCTTTATGTTTGAATAGGATGGGTCCAGTGTGTTCTTTTCCCTAGTTGCGAAGTCTACATACTGATGGAAATGAGGGAAAACTGTTTTCATGCCGGCCTGATTAAAGTCCCCTTCTACAATGAAAACACCCTCTGGATGAGTATTTTGCAAGTCACTGATGGAACGGTGCAGAGAGTTGGGGCTTCCATAAAATTTTAATTGATGGGAATGCACACAGCTGTGATGATAACAGCAAACTCCCCAGCCAGGTAGAAGAGCCTCTGAACAGTGACTTGAGACCAGTTCAACTTTTTTGCACCAGTTCTCATTAGTGTAAATGTACACACTGCCACCCCAGGATTTACCACTAAGAGGAAAACTGAGGGCTGACTGGAATCTTGTTAGCCCCTCGGTGCTAACTGCATCATCTGGAATGGATGGATTTAGCCAGGTTCCCATAAGGATTATGATGATTATGCTGCAACCTCTCATCTCCCATTTGGTAGTTAAGCCTAGCTTCATGTAACTACAGGTAGTCTATTTTGGTTCTCCAAAGAGCAGATGATTATAAGCAGTGTCCTGCATGAGCCTTTAAATTTGCTGTTGTTCTGCTTTCTATTGCACCGCCTCATCCATACTCCAGTAGCACACAATGCTGGTACAACACTTATTGCTTCACAGGCTGCTGGGTGTAGCTGCTGAAGCAGTCTGAGGCAATGCAGATTGTCCAGAGTGGTTGCTTCTACAGTTCCTAATCTGCTAATTTCATGCAATGCTAGCAACAAGCGATAGTTGTATATTAGTTTGGTTAGATCATACTGCAAATTTGCTGCCAAACTATTGAACAGGATATTAGTCATTAATGTATATTACTGTTGAAAGCTGCAGCCTGAACTGTTCATGACAAGAAATTCATGACCGAGATTTGCAGTTATGTGTAAGTTTGTTAATTAAACTAACTGATCAATCAGGATTTAACAATGGAAGAAAAAATAAAATATCGGCAAAGCAGAGATGCAACAGTTGTTTGAGTAACTACATATATCCGTACATCAAAGTCAAATATTTGTGACGCCTAATTAAATTGTTTCTCTTTATTATTATATTTGATTATTTTTACTAGAAAATATAAATTTGGAGGAAAATGACAGTACACGGATCCCTTCCATATGTTACATGAAGAGTGTAAACATAAAGCATATGAAGGTTGGACCTTGGCAGGGCTGAATACATGAATAAATAAATGAATAAGTAGCCCTTTGAGGTGATACATTGTAAATTCAGGTTTTAATACAAGAAAAGAAATAGCTGGTCTTGGGTTGTTTGCTCAGGACTTGCTGGTGTAAAATAGAGAAACTGCTCTTTTTGTGTTGTGGATGATTAATATTTGAGTAGCTGAGTCTCCTCTTTAAGTGGTATACACTCACACAAATGCAGGCTAATAAAACCACCCTCCAGTATATCCTGTTTGTTTTAGAGGTTTTCTTTCAGCTCCGGTGTAATTTTGGAGGCTACAGTATATTTGAACAGCACTGCATGTTACAAGGCAGGGCTTCTGTTATTTCATATGTCAACAATAACTAAACATTACAGCCTTTGTGAAGAAAAGGCTTTTTCAGGAAAGTTTAGGGCACTTTCATTAGGCTTTAGCACCAGAGTTAAATGTTAATTGAAAAAGCATCCTTTGACCACACTCTTGTGTACTCGCACAAACACGGCACTTTCGGTATTCTACCTTTGGTTTTGACACAACTTGCAGACCTCAAGAACACATATGTGTAAATTAACACTTTGGGACCTCAATTTCGAAGATTTCAGTGTAGTGCTTTGGTTTTCTACATAACTATTCAGACCTTTAGCATTTAAAGCTGGAGTGCAGTACTTGCTTAAAAATAAAATTTCCATTACATTCAAGTCCTGTCCAAACAAGATCACATAACATCTATCAGCACTGAGTGCATCTCTCTCTGTGTTGTAGTACATTTGATGTCTCTGACAACTATGAGAAAACAGAACAGATACCAAACTCACTAAACTCGTGGGATTACAGCTTTGGCAAACCTGAGGCTCATCCAACACTTTCTTCTACTCTGGAGATATATTTGCGCTTTAGAGTTTGGCAATGGCAAGTCACCAGTACTCTGGGGTGGTTTAGGCATCCGACTGCTATGCCTGCTGGATGCCTCCTAGGTGAGGAGCTTCAGGTCTGTCCAATAAGCAGGAGGAGACCCCGAGGCAGACGCACCGGAGAGACTATCTCTCGAGTGGCTTGGGAACACCTCAGTAGAGAAAGAAAGATCTGGGCCTCTCTGCAGAGACTGCTGTCCCTGAGGCCTGGACCCAGACACGCAGCATTAAATGGATGGATGCATGTTTTTACAGTGTGTTCAGACTTGGATGATAATAAAACAGCTGATGCTGAAAACCTGCAGATGCATTACTTACTTATTTTTAGAGGTTAAAGGTGAGTAAACTACAACAGCTAGGAATATTGTTCAAAAAAGAAGAAAATGTAGAAGTAAGAAGGCATATACTTGCAAAGGTTAGCGAGGTTTCTGTAATTATGCTTTGTAAATAACTTCATTGATTAACTGTCATCAGCTTATGGCTCACAAAGAAAAAGAAACCACTGTTTGAGCCTTCTGTGTGGTGAAGGATAGACGGCGCACGGGTTGGCCCGTTTAGAGAAACAAGTTTATGTTTTGTCTAAATAATGAAAATAATGAAAATGTAAACACCGGCCCAGACAAGGAGTCTGTGCCACAGTGTTTCAGGTTATAGTGAGACACATCTGTCACTCCACAACTAGTCACAAAGGAACACTTAGAAAAGACCCACTGGCCTTACATTTAATTGCACTATGTAAGCGTCATTTTTCAACATTTAGAGGTTCACAATGTGAGTGGGTGTATTTTAACCCAAACAACAATCTTTTTCTAAACTAACCAAGCAGTTTTCAGTGTTTAAACCCAACCGGAGAGGAAAGCGCAAGTAAGCAAAGGTGCAAAACACAAAGCTTTCAAATGGCTTTTAACATAGCCCATCACATCCCTCCTACCTCCTAATGCTGGGATTATATTTACTTGTCGATGGCTGAGGACAATTTGGAGAGTGGCTGTTTTGCATAGAGTCTGTTTGTAGTGCTGGCCACAACAAACTGGTTGGCAAATGTATAAAATACATTACTCACACCAAAGCAGAGCTGTGAGTATTTTCAGATATATTTGTAACACCAGTGGCATCCTACACAGGCAATATGTGATGCCCTGCAATGAAAATGCGGTGATAAAGACCAATAAAAGATCAGTGATGATACATTATGACTTTACTACCACCGAGCTTGTTTGGCCAGTTTCACCGTTTCCTCAGTCGTGTAACAGCATCAAACGAATGGGAGAAAAAAGTAGCACACGGTTGGTCTCCAAGGTTTCCTGAAAGGTGAGGCAGCCTCTGGCACTTGCTGCCATGATTTGATCTCGAGTTCAATTTGATTTCTGTCTTGCTGTCACTGGTTTAACACTGACCAGTCCATTGGGGAGGGCAATGAAGTTAGTAATTCATCTCAGAAAAGGGCAAAGTCGAACGCAGCCATTCGCTAAATATAATGTGCAACCACTGATTCATGGGATCTGGAAACTAGGCTCGCCTTTCACCTTTGGCCTTTTTGAAAACAGTACCCTTTGCTAGGTGACCCCTTTGAATCCCCACAACAGCTCAAATGTGTCTAGAGTATAAAATATATATATATATATTTATTTATATGGGGAAAGCTCCAGCTTTCAAAACCATTAGTTCTTGCTGTCACAGAGCCCTACGGCACAGTGACTGCCTTGGTGTGGGAGGATGTATTCGTAGCTCTCTGAAGACATGGATGAAGAAGCAAAGCTTTGAGTTCTCATCAGAAATTTTGAGTGATAGGGTTAGGTTTCTTCATTTAGAAATATATGTCAAAAAAGTAAATGGTAAATAAAGCTACCAAATAGTGTCAGCAAGGGTCAGAGAATGTGGCCTATTGCCCAAACAGGGCCCAGATTAAACTCTCCTCTTCCTCAGTGCAACTGCTGTGAAGCCACCGTGCACCCACAGAGGTTGGGGTAGAGATGGGTGCTGGGGCTGGAGGCGGGGGGAGCAGAGTCTTGATTATAATGATTGGCACCTGTGAAAGAGGGCTTGGGCAAGTGCACGGACCATATCAAAAAGGATCAGCTGGGGCACAGTGTGACCTGACTGTTATTAGGTGCCAAAATGAAATGGTCGCTCTAAAGCCCTTCAAGAAATCACTTAACCAGTCACAGCTGAGCGAAATACACACATGCATGGACGCTCTCGCGCTCAGCGTCGGAGAATAATACAGTAAATACCAAAGGTTGCCGGTATACGGGTTGCTTTGAAACAGGAACTGTGTGAGAAATCAGTTGTTAGAAATTGGTTTGTCTACAAACACTGAGAGCTGGGTCACTATGAATTATGCAAAAATGAGGAATGTGGCTCATCAGTGAAACACCATCAAAATCTAATTTCTGCAGAGACAGTGAAACTGAGCTTACTATTACTGATATTTTTAGAGTAAAAGCTCAACTAATAATTTAAAGTTGGTAATGTGTCAGATTGGCAAATTTTAAATAGAAGTATTGCCAAAAAAGGAATAAGGGAATATCATAAAGAAAAATTTCTTTATGTCTTAAGAGGTCAACAGTGAGTGTCTACAGCCACCTAAAAACACGATGGAGGCTCTGCTGTGGTTTGAACCATCAGATCTGCTTCATTTTTCAGCATGACAATGATCCCAATTCAGCCGAAGCATACCTGGATATAAAACGCACAATGGTACATGGACTGGCCTCCCAGAGCCCAGACTGAAACAATATTGAAGCAGTGTGGGATCATGTTGACGAAGAGACAAAGAAAAGGCAGCCAACATCCAAAGAAGAGTAAATAGTAACTAGACTGGTTCTACAACTCATTCACCAAAGCACTTTTTTCTATTCTTTTGGACAACTTTGGATTCAGTATGTTGCACAGTGATACTCGGCCATGCCACCTTCCTATTAGTCCTGAGGAAAAGCCACACCAAAGAGCGTTAGGTTCATGAACCCTGGAGAGCAATTCCTCAAGAATTCCATCTGCCCAAGAGAGTTCAGACCAGGGGTGTCGAACTCCAGGGCTCGAGGGCCGGTGTCCTGCAGGTTTTAGATCTCACCCTGGGTCAGCACACCTGAATCAAATGATTAGTTCATTACCAGGACTCTGGAGAAACTTCAAGACATGCTGAGGAGTATTTACATCAGCTGTGCTGGATCGAGGACACATCTAAGACCTGCAGGACACCGGCCCTCGAGCCCTGGAGTTCGACACCCCTGGCTCAGACTGTTAAAGAAAAATGAAAACCCTATTTCAATCTCTTAAAACTGTATAAGCTCTGGTTTTTGCCACGTTTTACATTTATATTTGCACATTTCAACAAATGCTCGCATTTTTCCCTTAAAATATGAGGAGCGTCTCCAGTCTTTTGCACAGCACTGCACGTCTTTGCATTGCGTCCGTTTTCAGTGTTTGTACTGTAAACCTGCTCTGAAGTTCAGTTTGTTCATAACAAATATTTTCTGTCACTTTGTGACACCCCCACACTCCCAGCGCACACCCTGCTCATCAGCCATGTCTCTGTTACCGTTTCCTCATTTGTTGTGTCTCCACATTGGCTGAGCCTGCCGTCCCCTTGAGAGACTGCTTCACTCATGACTTCCACTGTTGTGTCTCGGCAGTCCTCTGCCCTTTGCACAAACATATCGATCACTTCCACCCATCCTCCTTTGTCACCTTTTCTGTCCTGTGCTAAAAATATATTTTCACAACCAATTCATGTCGTTAACGACCACCTGGAAGCCTTTCGGCTTCATCCGCCGACCCTCGTCGTTTCGCTGTAATGCCTCTTTATAAAAAATATACACATCTTTGTTTCGTCAGAATCCCTCTTCTGACCTTACAACTTAAAATAGCGTGATTCAGAGGCTCTGCCGTGCATTTTCGTTCTGCTTCAAAGTGCAGCGGTGCTTAAATGTGCTGTCTTAAATGCTGATTGCTATGTTATTAGGTGCCTTTAGCTCATAAAACCATGACAGCTCCTAGATGTTTACAGAGTCAGGCACTGACCTCTGTAGGCACTGCAGGGGTCAATAAAAGGAAATTGCTGCTCAAGGAAGCTCAGAGTGAGACTTAAGAGAAGCAACTCAAACTGTGACCCGATCTTAACAGCAAATAAACAACAAACACCTTCACAGACCTCTCACCTAGAATTGATCAGAAACAAAGCAAATTGTCATTGTTTAATTCTATAACAGAGCTCGGCCCTCAGTCCAAAAAGCGTGCCTTAACTTTGCTCTCGCTTAACTTCATTGATGAAATCTCACCTGTGATCCTCTTATCTCTTTGACAAGACTGACAATAACAAGCTCGAAGGTCACTACAAAGACACTGCTTCTGCTCTTGAAATAACAAGTTTGGGTTTCATAAGGCTGAAGTAGTAGCAATAATGTTCAGATCAGCGGACCGCACGCATACCCTTGGCAATACAAGAAAGGTCTATTTGCAGCGGGCTTTCAGAAGGTCACGGCGGAAAGGCCTCAACTGAAGTGTCTCAATCAAAGCAGTGCAGAGGCAGGGTCACCTGATGGCCACTGCCACATGTTCCAGAGGGTACTTAACCCTGGATGAGTAGCTAATGGAGGGAGTCATTGAGAGCAGATTAACCTAACTGATTTAAATAGGCGTCCACTCACAAATGCACGGACAAGTGTGGAAGTGCTGAGTACGACGACGCCAAAGGTGCTATTAAGGGGACAAAAATAACACTCAACAATATCCACCAAAGCTGTTTTGGTATGCGCGACGAGTGAAGTGAAAAAGGAATAAAAACATCCTTAAAAATGCAGATACCTTTATTTTTACTTTATATAATTTCAAAGTAGGACGCTGGACCTTTGAGAAATTAATTTATAGTGTAAAACATGCATTTCTGCATGAGATTTAGTTGGATGAAACTAGCTACTTCACCACACTTAAAAAGGGGGAAAAACATGCAGTAAAAAACTCGACAACATATTAAATCTGATCGCGCTGTAACGAAAAGCGAGCAGTGATAATAATAAGCCCTGATGGGGCCCTCTTATGGCCCATCGATTTCCAATAGGTGAGATCATAGAAAGCTGGGGGGGTAATTACACTGTGCAAGCAGAGGTCGTCCTGAGCAAATATCATTATCATCAGATTAGAATGAAAGGCTGGTGTGGGACGAGAGCACGAGGTGAAGGAGACCCAGAGGAGACGCATCTCGGCGCACACGTCTGACCCTTCATCTGTCTCAGTGTCCCCACCTTGCTTCCCACCTCCGTGGGTCGACCCTACATCGCGCCGTCACCGGCGAGGGGGGAGGCAGGTCACCGGGCGCAACCATTCATCAGTGAGAGACAAGGCGTACGATGGGAATGATACCTCAGAGTGCTAAACAGATAAACAGCGGGACAACACCAACTGGAAAGTGGAGTATGTTTGCTGATAAGCTTCACCGAGAGGCGCCACGTGTTCTTTAGATAGTGGATGGTTTGGATATGAATTTTAAAAGTCTCCATGGAAAAAAGATTGGAAGGTGGATTGCTCAACATGTTTTCATATTCTTTAGAAGGAAACAGTCGTGATAATAAAGATATTCTACCAGTCTCTCGTCCGCTTGCTACACTTGATAAATATTTTATCAATGCAAAAAAAGAAAAAAGAAAGAGTTTTTTTTATTGTTGTTGAGGCTGTTTTTTCCCCTAATTCTGTACTTTTATTCCACACCTTATTCATTATAAGTGATATTTCCTTCATTTTCCTGTTTGAGGCACGACTTAGCCCAGTTTTATGAATAACGCAAAAAGAAAATAAATGCAAAAACTAGTGGTGCGTAGCTAGTTGTGATTCAAACTGTCAGAGTCTGACCCTATCAAAATAAAACGGAATAAAGAAGTAGTTGGTATAAAAATGCACATTGTCAGAGATGCATACGTTAAAAGCTGACCCCTCTGCATCGCGCCGTCTCTCCAAGATGTTACATGTGATTCCATCAAAGTGTGAAGAAATATGATGAGGTGGATGAGTGGGCGAGAGGAGCCACCACAGCATGGTGGCTCCTCTCACCCATCTCCCTCACTGTAGGTACTCCCCTCCTAAATGCGAACGCAGAGATCCCGGGTAGCCCGGCGAGAGGTTGCGAGTGCCACTCTGATGAGCCTTTGACAACTCTATCTGTGCTGCTCAGTGTGGGAGCTGGCCCAGGCCATCTACATTAACATAAACAAGGCGTGCTGCTGGGGTCCGCCTGTCAGGGGCTGTCACTGCCGAGGACAGAGGAGAGACGCCTCTGCATTAACCTCCAGGCTTATCTCACTCTGTGCGTTCCACAAAAAAGTGGGGATTAGTGCTCAGTCAGGAATTGCTTTTGGGTCCTTGTCACTCCTGCATGATTACTGAACTCCCTCTTCTATACGCAGACTATTATTCTCGTCTTTGTTTTGCACTTTCCTAAAGGGAGGGAATCCCTGGAGTTTTAAACATGGAAACCCACAGGATCAAAGTTTCTTTGGTTTTGGTGTCACCTTTAGTGATACGTTGTCATAGCAGTGATTTCTGCTTTTCCATAAACCAATTAAATTTATCTGCAGCCGTCTCTAAGAATCACTATAAAACACTCATCTTAAGATTTTTTCCTTTTATTCATGCATATATGGCTCTGTGCCTTTTGCAAACTGATTAACAAATCCAGGACTGCACTACTGGTACAGACTAAATAGCGGTGTATGAAATATATCTAAAGATAATTAGGCCCAATCCAAAATGCAGCGGACCTAAACAGACCCTGAAATAGAAAGAATGCCAACACTGGCAGCAGCATGACACTACACAAATTAATGAGCAGTCGTGGTCAAAAAGAGAACCAAGTTTTCCTAGATTTCACATTTTACCTGTAACACACTTTCTCCAGCAAGTGTTATAATCGGTATGTGAGCAGAGCTGATGTACTGGCATTTACTTAAGACTCACTGCAGTACAATTACTGTGGTACGTGATTAAACTGGAAAACAAAAAGACTTTTTAAAATGGTAAAAAGCAGGAATTATATGTAAAGAGAAGAGGTCGTAGACCAGTATCTGGGATGATGTGACAGAAGGGTTGCAATGGTAGTTGGACCTGGAGGTGATGGAGCTGGAGATGTTGAGATTTCACTCACTGGGAGTGACCAGGATGGACAGGATCATGAATGAGTACCTCTGAGGGGTTGAGCGGTTTGGAGGTGAAGTTAAAGAGGCAAAGCTAAGATGGTTCAGGGATGTGCAGAGGAGGACATGTGGATATATTGGACAGAGGATGCTGAAGCAGGAGCTGCCAGGCAGGAGGAAAAGAGGAAGAGCACAGAGAAGGTTCAGGGATGTAACGAAGGAGGACATCCGGAGGGTTGGTGTAAAAGAAGTGAATGCTGGGAAGAGATGGAGGCAGATGTGGCTGTGGCAACCCCTAGAGTGAGCAGCTGAAAGAAGACGATTTATTTTTTCACTGCATTGTGATGTTGGTCAATTAGCTCTTTGATTCACATCCCTTTCCCCTCGACTGCTGTCCCAAAGTGAGCTTCTTCTTTGCATCAAATTAGCTCATTTCTGTTCACTTTACTCCAAATCAATATACAAGTGTGCAAAGAGTTATGAAGTAGCGACTGGTTAGCCAGGTTAATGGGAATCCATTTGGAGTGCCTGCATGTTTTAATAAATATTTAATTCAATATATTTATATAGCACCAAATCACAACAGCAGTCGCCTCAAGGTCCTTTACACTGTAATATAAAAACCCTACAATAATTCAGAAAACCCCAACAAAACGACGACAGCAGGAAGGGAAAACTCCCTTTCACCAGGAAGAAACCTGAGAAGGACAGAGAGATATTAACAGACAGAGATTATAATAACTAATGATGCAGAGTGATGTATAAAGACAGTAAGTGCATCATGGGAAGCCCCCAGCAGCCTAGGCCTACTCCAGCATCACTGTTTGTCACCAGTGTACAGATTATTGCACCTGTGCAGTCTCCTGTAGAAAGCTTTGTGCACCATTTCAACAGTGGGTCGGATCCAAAATGAACAAATGTGCATAAAATGTATTTAATATATATTATTCTCAGCACTTGTATTTCCATAAAATACTTTAAGGAAGAATTCATGCTTAATACGAGGTTTTTCTAAATAAATAAATAATTAAAAACTCCTAAAAACAGCCAACACAGCTTTAAAACTTATCTCAAGAAAATATTTTTTCACCCCCTATTTCCTGATGTTGCTACACAACTTTCTGTAAGCCACGCAGACTGTCACTGCTCACGCTAACGTCAACTGTTCATCTGTTTATTCCAGCTTCTTTTTCTTCGGTTATTCTAACGTAATCCTTGTTGACAACTGCCATCACAAGTATTGTCACATGACAGCTGTTGTCCACAACAAAGCCTGCTCACATGTGACTGATCAACAGGACCCAGAAAGCTTCTGAAACCATCTTGTCCCTCGCCTGCAGGTTCTGCAAACAAATGTGCAAATATCTGTTTATCTCGACTGATTTCAACCAAACTTGGAAACTTGGAAGCCACCCTGAACTTTGGAGGAACAGTATGTAAAATTAAGCCTCCTCTCCTGCCAAGCCGCCGCTGTATTTGCGGAACATGTTCTTGACACATCCGCATCGGTGATTTCCTCGTCCTCCAACACAGGTGAAATTCAGGTGTTACCAACAAGGACACATCATGAAGGGAAAAGGTGTTGCAACACCTCCGTTGTAAGCACAGGCTGAAGGTTGTCTGCTTAAGTGACACAAAAAGTAAAGATGTTTTCCACTTCATCAGTCTGCATCCGTACGGGCGCCTATCTGCCAGCCAACAAAAGGCTGCGGCGTTCTGCAGCTGCAACATCGGGAGAGCTTAATCCATACCTCCAGACCTGAGGCCTAATCAAACAGACCGAATGTAGGGAAGGAGTCAATAGCTGCTTAATTACTAACGAGAGTAATGACAATAACAATCACATTCCTTTCCGACTGACGTAATTAAGGGAAGCATGAAAGGCATACCGAGGGAGAGCTGCCTCCAAGCAAGGCAGCAATTAGGGCAGGAGCTGAGGAGGCAGCTTGTGGCAAAGACACGAGATGAGCCGCAAACACCGTCTCAGCCTCATCTTTCGTCTAACACCTTGTCCTCCTTTCAGGCATCAGTATCATCAGTTGGTGCCATACACTGACAGTGCTGGGCTTCATTATATCTGTCCTGCCCATTGGTGGTGCAAACACTGTTGTTCAAGCGGCTTTCTCCAGCACGTCGCTGGCGGCTGCCATGTTTAATGACCCTCCTCCTCCTGTATCCAGCACTCAGTAGGCACAGCATGAGACGTGGGGAAACACTCAATTTCTGTAATGGCTTGAAATGGAGTAAATATCACTCGCCCCCCTGCATTTGTTACTCATTCAAGCCCCGTTATCGCTTGCTGCCTAATTTCCTGGTGCACTGACAAAGGCAGAGGGCGTTTCCATGGAGAGGGAACCCTTGCGGTTTTCGTGCTTCTCTCAACTTGGCACTCTGTTCATTTCACAGCAATTATCCTGAGTCATTCCACACATTCTGCCACAGAAACTCAAGGGAAGGACCTTTCAGCTAATTGCTTTCAAATGGAAATAAAAAATAATCACATGGCTACTTTGTCAAAATGACTCCTGTTCTGCAGCATTTGGTATGGGAAATTGATGTGGGATTCCTTTTAATGTCCCATTTACAATGCCTGCCCCTCTATTTCCAGATGAAAACCCTTTCTTTAAATGCATTTTGGATGAAGTCCTGACATTGCATGCACCCAGATTCTTCATTTTTGAAGGCCCAATATCTTAATGTGCAAGGCTTTTTGACACTTGAATCTTTAGCTCTACTCGCTGTAGCAGTTGTGTGCAATGCACAAGTTAATCTACTTAAATGCTTATGTTTGTTACACTTTAAAGAACGATCATTTTCCTTCTGCAAGATTAAATACTCGCAGGAAGAACTGAAAGAATGCCAAAGTGTAAATGGCAGATTATGCTTAAGATAATTAAAATGGGTAAAGTCCAAAGTTTGTGAAAACACAGTAACAACTGTTCTGCAAACTTAAGTTCAGTATGTTTGTAAACCACAAAAAATGTAATTCCAGCAGCAGCTCACAACAGTTAGAATTTGCTGCCTAATGATGCCCCGAGGTCATACTTCCAACAGACAGCGATACAGCAACATCCACAGTTACACTTCTTAAGACGGACTGGCCGCCTGCACCACACTAAATGCTAGTTTTGCACTCTTTGCTGGTACTGTATGCCACAACCTTAAGTTAATAAGCTCCCTTACCCAAAGCAAATACAACAAAGAGTTCCTCGTGTTGTAGTCGTCATATTGTATTTAAAGAAGTCATACGGACAAAAGTTCAAACTTCTCTTAACTATGAAAGATAAGAGAATACAGACCTCTAGGGCCATGCAGTGTCACTGCGTCTATGATCTTAACACAGTTTTCAGTAAAGTACTAAAGACTGTATAGACTGGGGGTCTCAAACTCCAGTCCTCGAGGGCTGGTGTCCTGAAACTTTTCTACGTGTCCCTGTTGCTACAGACCTGAATAATATTAGTAGGTCATTAGCCAGAGTATAGAACTAGACTGCATACTGAAGTGCTAACCCCCTAACCCTACTCAAGTAAATTTAACTAAATGTAAGTGTTTGGAAAACCGAGTTTTCTGCACTATTTCTGCACTGCGCTTAAAGTCCTTTAATTTTCTCAAAAGTCGACAGTGCGCCTTATAATCCGGTGCACCTTATATATGAATTCTGGTTGTGCTTACCAACCTTGAACCTATTTTCTGTGGTACACGGCGCTCAAAAATCTGTCAACAATGTTTTAGTACGAGTTTGGTAAGCTACGAAGCCACATGGCTTGATGGATTGTCAGAGAACTACGGCTAGCGTAGTCAGGAGCCTCGGGGACTGAGTAATCTGGGTCCAAAACTCTGTCCGCTTCACGTCCCAAAGTCAAACGATCACTGTGGCATCACTGAGAGTTAAAAACTGTCTAAATTCATTCATCTTTAAGTCGCTTGTTTACCAGGTGTAACAATTAAGTTTAACATCCAGGCATCTACAAAAACAGAATTTATTAAATTTAACAGAATTAGAAGTTAGCAGGAAGCTCGTTTCCACCTAAACATGATATAGCAAGCTCTGACAGAGATTTCTGAAAAATTCAAACGTACAGCTCTGCTATCACTTCCAACATAAATGAAGACAGAAAACTAAACAGCAGTGATGTGCTACATGATCGCTAGCGACAGAGCTATGCTAGCATAACATAAACAGTGAAGCTGGAGGATGAACGCTAACTTTTCCACTCGATAAAATTTTACGTGAGGGTTCCTGATAGTTAGGGGCAAATGCAGTCGCATGGCAGGATGCTGTAAACGGACCAAACTTCAGTCAGGAGAACAACTGAGATAATCCATCCACAATACGAGGTTAGTCATTAATATACTGCAACAACATGGGAAGTACTTTTATTGCACCATATTCATTCACTCATGAGCTGCTGTAACATGAATCAAATGGCTGAATTGCCACCTCAGCATGCAGTCAAGTTCTATAGAGTCTTGCTAATGACCTACTAATTGTATTCAGGTGTGTTGCAGCAGCGACGCATGGAAAAGTTTCAGGACACTGGCCCTCGAGGACTGGAGTTTGAGACCCCTGATATAGACTGATGTGACTAATGAAATTAAAAATTTAAAGCTCAACATTACATTTGTTCAAATTTTAGTACATGATAGTTTGGAAACATGATGAGTGTACGGTAGATTGTATCTGTTTGACTCTAATGGGAACACACAGGAGTCGTCGTTCCCTAATGGCCATTAAAAAGAGTGCAAGTCCACACAGACTTCCCCTTTAAGACTAGGAGGTTGCATGTATCTTTTATATCATTTTAGATTCATCAATTCAATGTCTTAACCTCTTATCCAATTCAGGGTGAAGGAGAAGTCATCCCAGCTGGCTAGGTGAAAGATCAGTCAGTCTAACACACAGCTTACACATAGACAGCCATCCACACTCACATTTAGAATCACCAGTTAACCAACCAGGGAGAACCCGGAGAGGACTCAGCCCTGGTGGACATGGACAGAGAAAACAGTGATAACCACTGCAGCACTGCGCTAGCCTAAATCAGTACTGGTCACCTGTGATAAAGGCAACTGGGAGAATATGTGAGAGCCAAGAGGATAAAGACTGTAGCCAGCAAGGGTACATCAGTGGTAAGGAAGAGCTAGATAAATATTTGCTCACAATATCCAGTACAGTCATCTAAAGGGCGTAGGCATTATTTTCAAGTCTGTTTAGAATAAGTGTTTTAGTGGCATTTGTTTCATGAAGGAAAATGAAATAAAGTTCCATCTTGGAAAATTCACCCCCTGGAATCAGACATTAAGAGAAAATTTTGGTTCACACATTGTCAACTTCGTGACAATAAACACAAAAACATGGCAAATTCATGTCCTCCTTATTGATATTAGCTAGGGTTTAGACTTGTAGCCATACGTTTAGCCAACCCTAACCCCATATGAAATATTAGAAAAGCTACTTATTAGCAGCAGTCCTAATCCGGTCGTTATGTGATGACGTGAGTGAATCCTACTTCCGGGCCTAAAGTAGTCTGTGTTTAATATGGCTTTTGTGTTGTTAACATGTTTAATGTTTTGTATTTTCTTCTATTTAATCTCAAAAAGCTCCTAAAACAGTCAGTGATCACTGTTGACCTCCCTCGGCTTTTATTACCGCTAATCATTTATTTAAGCTCAGTTTTTAAAACCTTAGGATGTAACTGCAGCCCAGCCCATGCTGCAGTATATGAATGACTAACCTCGTATTGTGGATGGATTGTCTCAGTTGTTCTCCTGGCTGAAGTTTGGTCCTTTTACAGCATCCTGCCATGCGATTACATTTGTTCCTGACCACCGAGAACACTCACGTTAACTTTTATCGAGTGGAAAAAAAAGTTAGCTTGTTTAACATAGCTGTGTCGCTAGCGGTCACGTAGCACATCATTATATACCAGCTAGCCAAACTTCAGTAACCCTACAAACGTCACTGCTGTTTAGTTTTCTGTCTTCATTTATGTTGGAAGTGATAGCAGAGCTGTACGTTTTAATTTGTTTCCAAAACCCCGCAGTCAGGACATGCTATATTGTATTTAGATAGAAGCTAGCGAGCTAACTCCCTGCTAACTTCTAACTCTGTTAAATGTCATAAATTCCGTTTTCATGGATGCCTGGACGTTAAACTCAATTGTTACACCTGGTAGAGCAGAACGCTGATCATTTTATTAAAGATGAAAGACTTTAGACAGTTTTTCAACTCTCAGTAATGCCATAGTGATCGTTTGATATATGGACCTGCAGCGGAGTTTAGGCCCAGACACGGCTAGTGACGTCAGACTTAACGACCGGATAGCATGTCAGATAAAGCAGTTATACATGGCAAGCCAACAACTCTGGGAACTGATACCACACTGATTAGCATGTGAATACTCTAAGTCGGTCCTAAAGTTGCTTGGTTATCTCAGTTTAACCTGCAGAAGGTTTGTGCAACGTGTTATTCTGCCACGGATGAAATAATGTCTTCACTGCAGAAATGAACCAGGGCGAAAATGTGCCAAACAGTCAAGAATTAAAGCTGTCACAGGTACAGATGATGAGCAGTCACAGATGATGAGCTGAAAGAGGCAGTCAGAAAAAAATGCTAACTGTCAGAGAAAATGAGTCTCAGTGCTTCAAGAGCCTGACAGCTCAGAGTGTGGCTATATGATTAATAAATAAAGATGCACAAGCACGTGTTTGATGCATTACAGTACTTCACATTTCACTTATCCAACAGAAAAACCTTACGTTAAAAAGAATATGTTATCCTCGGATTAATAATATCTCAGGAAAACTTCTCCAGCAGGATGAGTGTAGAAACACTGTATGCTTGTCTTCTTGCCAAAAGCTTTTTTCCCCCCAAATTAAGTGTTGTAGAAGGACCAAGAGCAGACCACTGACGCGTGAAGTAATTCCAGTGACAATAAACTGCACACAAAAGTCTTTACAGATTGTTTTCTTTTTTATTGTAGCAGCAGTATCTCTTTTCACTGCTGCACTGTGTAGATGGTTAAGTTGATGAAAATTAGATTTTAGCTCTGTGTCTACTTTGCCGTGGTTGGAGGGAGCCATTGTTGGTATTCTAACAACATTTTGCTTATAAGTTATTGATCTTGTGAGTTCAAATCTGGGAATCTTTCCAATGTTCGTGTCTGCAGCTACCCCGTACCACATGGTGACTACAGCACATATGATGTTTTTTTTTAAATTCAACAATAAGAAGTAAGATAACAATTCAATTATTTATTATTCAGCTCGTCTGCCCCCCAAAACAAAACAGATGTCGGCCCTGAGTACCCAATGACTTCACAATACTAAATATAACATAAATAAGAGTCATCTTGATATAGACGGAACTTTCGTACTTGCGATTTAAAAGTGTGAAAACCAGGTATCATACATTCCGTATGGATTTTCCACTCAATTCCCAAACTATCACACACAATTTGATAGCAGAAATATTTTTGTCAACACACATCAGCTATTGTTACGTGAACTGCGGCAAGGCTGTGCTTTCGGGTTTAGTGGGCCTCGTATTTTTGGGCGTTTGAAGGCAGCCAGGCAGAGTGGTGCTGATGTGTTGACGTATGGTGGGAGGTAGGAAGAGGCAGCTGCTGTTCATCTCCATGAGAGGAAGGCCACTCTGAGAGGATGAGTGGAGAGGGGCCTTTCAGAAGATCTCTGAGTCAGAGCGAGTGGGGAGGCATCAGGATATTATTAGGGAGGTGTGCCTGCTGCCCTGCTATTATAGCTGAAATAAATGGTTCTCCTGCTTTAGACTGAACGTAACACCTGCCCAGTGTTGCTTCACCAGGTATTACATGTGAGCTGTAACGCAGATTTGATACTATCGAAGCCCTAATGACACTTTAGACATTTGTGAAAGAGACAAAGGTCGTCAGGATGAAGCCGCAAACATGGAATAAGTGTAGCTGCAAGGTGCCAGAGTGAAGGAAGGCGTTGACAAACACACACTCGAATCTTGATTTGGCATCGAATGCAGTTAATTCTATACACGCAGGCCTGCTTTATTATTCTCTCGAATTTCTTGGCTGACTGAGGCTCTACAAACTCAGTATTATTGCACGTGAAACAGCTACACTGCACTTAATCTCTAGTTTAAATGCACTTAAATAAGTGATTGAATGTACAGCGCGAGAAACCAAATGTCACTGATGAGCTACTTTTTTGAAGCTTTGTGTAAAACATAAAGGCAGAAACGAAAATGTTAATGAATTGTCTGAGGAGTAGAAGATCAGAGGAGCCAAACGAATTTCATATCACACCTAAAGACCTGGCATTTAATTAAAGTGGCCTGAAAAATGCCTGCTTGGTTGGCTGACAACAGTTTCTCTTGAAGCAAATTAAAGAAATCAATTACTGCTGTGTGAAAGTGTAACGCCAGCACACTGGAGCCCCACAGCGCCACAATGAGACACCAGGCCAGGGGGAAAGGCGAGAGGAGGAGGGTGCCTTCAATGTGCCACATCTGACTGGCTCAGCTACAGAGTTTATCACGTCAACCTGTTACAGGCAACAGAGCCTGAAAGGGCCCACGCGCTGGAATGAAGCTGCAAATCAGCCTAGCTGCCTCCACAAGCCTGAGCCTCCTCCACTCAGCTCCCAGCTCTTACTCATTCTCTCACCTTCATTCTCCCTCTCTCTGTGTCACACACATGCTACACATGGAGAGTTAGAGATATTTCAGTGTAATAATGGCCATTTACTACCTTCTGCATACTGTGAAGTTTGCTCATCGCTGCTGGCCCCTCTGAATATGAAAAGCATGTGTTTTATGGATTAGGAAAGTCTGTTAAATACATATAGGCTCACGAGCTACTTTGGTACTGTTTAATATGGGGTTTGCTTCAAAATCACCTTAGTTCATCATGTCTCCGAGACAACAAGACCTGTCAAACTTTCCTTAGAGATTCTGCTGCAGATTTGTTGGGAATCTCTCTCTCCACTGCATCCCAAAGAATGCTCTACCGAATAGGGATCTGGTGAGTGCGGAGGTCATTTGAGCACAGCGATCACCAGTGACACTGTGTGTTATCCTGCTAGAGGCAGCCATCAGACGGTGGATGCACGGTGGTCATAAAAGGACGGACATGGTCAGCAACAATAGTCAGGCTAGCTGTGGCACTGAAACGATGCCCGGTTGGTATAAAGATAGATAAGATAACTCTTTATTGTCATTGCACAGTCATATATAGTAGAATGGTACAATGAAATTGGAAAACTGTCCTACGTCGGCACTCTATATAATACAACACGACACATCACAACGCAACACAAACAACACAACACAGTATATTAACTTAGTAATAAGAAAAATAAAGGGGCCCAGTGAGTGCCAAGAAAATATTGCCACACTACTACACCACCAACAACAGCCTGAACTTTTAATAAAAAGCAGGATGGATGCATGCTTTTGTGTTTTTGTGCCAAATTCTGACCCTACCATCTGAATTTTGCAGCAGAAATTTTAATTTATTAGATGAGGCAACACTTTTCCAATCTCCTATTGTCTAATTTTGTGTTTTTAGCTGACAGGCATGGGACCCGGTGTGGCCTTCTGCTGTTGTAGACCATTTGCTTTGAGGTTCAGAGATGCTCTCTCTTCTCATTTGGGCCTTAAAGTGGCACTACTGTTTGACCTGATGAAGAGTGGAATTATTCCATATTTTTCCTAAATTCTAAACAAAGAAGATGCTAGTTTTATCCCAATATTTCTCCAAGTTCTTTAAATCTTTTGCAAATAAACTGTGTTTATTTTTTAAAGGCTCAGTAATTGTTTACTCCAACAGTGAGTAGTAGTGTATTTACTGGGACTAATTCCAATTGTATTTGGTGCTCTAGTGGAAATCTGAAGCAGAAGGCCTGTGTGTGTGGGTTTGAGTCAAAGTAAGCTAAAGCGTGTGTGTTCATGATAATGAAAGAACATGTCAGCCTGTGCAGCTGTGTGACTCACTGATGTGGTTTTAATAGTTTTTGAAAAACAATGGAGCTCTGTGTCACAAAGGAATAAGCTAACAGGCTTTGGATACACAAACAACACTTGTTAATAGGGTCAGTTCACTATCACTGTTGGTCTTTCTGTGGGACTTGAAAATAACAACATTAATTGAATACTTCTAACTTTATGGTTTTAATTATCAACACACATCTCCTGAATTCAAGTTTTCACACCTTTTGTGTATATCCTTAAAAAACCTTTTTGCCTACTTGAACATTATGGAAAGACACTAAACAACGCAGACACACAACACTGCATTTGAACTGTTTAAAGCCAAAGTCATGTATATTAGATAAGTGAGGGGTATTTTTATTTTTGAGACTTCTACATCATCATGTTGTAAATGTACAACGTAATTGTGGGTGCTCCATACCAACTGTGCTGGAATATAATATAAATAGTAGTAAAAATTAGAATATATACAAAAATAAGAGACAGACGCACATTGGAGAACAAGCTGCAAAGTTCTTGGCAGTAGTGCAAAGACTTGATCTGAATAGAGTCCGTGTGTGAGTGGCCTGAGTGATGGGCGTTATTCAGATCATGGCTTAGATTGGTGAGATTGGTGAGGTGGGTGGGCAGGGGCGGGGCGTGGGGATAGTGCTTGTTAACAGACCGAATGGTCCAGGGGAGGAAGCTATTTGTGAGTCTGGAGGTGTGGGACCTGATTGACCTGAGGCGCTGAGTGGAAGGGTCAAACAGGTGGTGGGCGCCTTGTGAAGTCCCTTATGAGTTCTTTGGTTTTAAGGACGCTCAGCTTCAGATCTCTACCTCCACCCTGTACGCTCTCAGCTCCATCAGAGATGAGCCTAACCACGGTGGAGTCATCGGCATAATTGACGATGACAGTGGTTGGGTGGGTTGGTGTGGAGGCATGTGTGTACATGGCCTAAAGTAGGGGGCTGAGAATGCAGCTGAGAATGCAGCCCCCTACTGTGGGAATCTGATGCCAAATGACAGTGGGAGGGAGAGGTGGGGGCAGAGTCAGACTGATTGAGGCCGGTTGGTCTGATATAACAAATATAATTTAAAGTAAAAGTCATATGTAAATGAGTATTTAAAGAAAATTGTCAGAAGGTTCAATAAAAACTAAATTTTACAAAAATGTGAATTTCTGTAAAATGGTTCAGACTTCAAAGGGATAATCTAGGTCAGGGGTGGGCAACTCCAGGCCTCGAGGGCCGGTGTCCTGCAGGTTTTAGATCTCACCTTGGGTCAACACACCTGAATCACATGATTAGTTTGTTACCAGGCCTCTGGAGAACTTCAGGACATGTTGAGGAGCTAATTTAGCCATTTAAATCAGCTGTGTTGGTTCGAGGACACATCTAAAACCTGCAGGGACACCGGCCCTCGAGGCCTGGAGTTGCCCACCCCTGATCTAGGTAAACAAATTTCCTGATTAACTACAGTAAAGTACCAACAGCTGGGGTTACTGCCTCCTCTGATTAACTCAGGGACCACTGTTACCTTCACCCTCCACATCTTCTCTCTCTCCTCTCTCAGCTCTTGGTATTTCTCAAGCTGTCCGTGTCCTTTTTCCTGATGTTGCTATCATTCAGTATAGCTACATCGACCACTACAGCCTTCTTTGCTTGTCCACCACCACTATGTTCGGTTGGCTAGCCTTCACCTGGTTGTCCATATGTATCTGTTAGTCCCACAGGATGTTACCTCTGTCATTCTCAGGGTTCTGTACTTTGGATGAAACCGTTCGTGCACTGATGCCTTGGATTTTATCGCCACCTTTTGCACGTTCATCATCTCAGCAGGGTATCTGTCCCTAGGTGTCAAATCCCCAGATACTGAACTTCCCATTCAGCTGATTCTTCAGAACATGCCTTATTCTCTGGATAGAATTAAGTGGTTGCAGCTTTCCTAGTCACACATTTATTGCTCCCATTCACATCTGGGATTCCAAAGTGCTTTTAGCCATCGTCAGAATCTGGAATCTTGTCTTCTGGTAGTACAATACCCTGAGTTCTGACTACCTTTCCTCGCTTTGTTACCATCCAACTACACTTCTACAGTCAAAATGACATTCCAGTGTCACTGCTGTAGATCCTAGTGGTATATATATCAGTGAATCAATGTTTCAGTTACTCCTGGCATAGAGCTTGATGTCATCCATGTAGCGGAGCTGGTTGACCTTTGCTCTATTCTGTCGCTTCCATGTTGTGCTAAGGCAGGTTTTTGGCCTGTAGTTGGATTGCAATGACCCCCTTCTGGGTCTGTGCTGTGCAGGCATCGGTTAGTCATTCTGGGTGCATCATCTATTAGCAGCTGGTTAAGTTCTGCTGCCAGGCACTCATGGAGTACATTCAATTTCTTTAACCACATGAGGACCTGGCACTGCCCAGCTCTTCATGTATGACACTTTCTTGTTGGGTTGCTAGATCCTGTTCAGGGAGGATGTTGTGGTCTGTTCTTAGATCCACTAGCCAATGAGCATTGCTGTTATGTGTTACACTCTTCTCCCATTTGCTCTTCCAGTATTACGCCAACTCCAACCTTGGTGGGGATGGCCAACGTGTGCTCTACCTGCCACACAGAGGACACCTTGGATGGTTCAATGGGGAACATCTGGTTTATTCTACTGACTTCTGTACTTCTTCAGGTGACTGGCCAAGGCTGTCTTTGAATGTGTGTGAATGTTAGATAGAAAGCATTTATGTAGACAAAAATCTCCCTGGTTTGGAGGGTACTGTTCTTTGTGGCCATTGCTCATCTTTTGGTTAAGCATCTCGAGGGATCACTGTTGGGATGGTGTAGATCCGCTGGTTGGTTCCAACGATGGTCAAAGTAGGGATTGTTCATAATGCTACATTTACATATTTCTGATTTTCAGAGCGTACTTTATGTAGTCTTGGTAAACATCCATGGAGCATCAAGGTTTCCTCAGGTTACACACGTCTGATGATATTCTATGGGCAAGAATTACAAAAGTACCCTGAGGTAGATTGAGCCTTAAAAAGTAATTTCCTTAAAATTGTGAAATTTGTCTGGATTTAAATAAAATGTGAATAAGTGTGATCATACTTGTATATCAGCAAATAAAAGGAAATATACAAAACTGCAATTTCAAAATACTTGCAAGGCATGAAAACAAGTCGAGATATTCATCGAGTTATTTCATCTAACTAAAAAAATGCTTGTGTTCCTTTTCAAATATTAGCATTTACATTTACATATTTGTTTAGACGCCCCTATTCTAACTCCTGCACATTCTGATGTGCGACTAAAGAGCCGTTGGTGACAACCTCTGCGTGCAACAAATAGAAAAAGAACATGTTTACTTAGCAGGCTGTCCATGAGAGCGAAAGGGGAATTATTAGTGAAGAGCAAGGCCGATATGCCGTAGATTCACAGCTGATAGATTTGGCTTACTGGTGACTTAAGAGATAATAATTACATGCTAGTGGCCTGTTGAAGGAAGCACCAATATATTATAGTAATACTTGTTGTCAGATTCCTGCTGTTCAATTTTCATACTGTATGGTATGTGTACTGTGTTATTCAGGCGGAAATGACTGCCACCCTCTCTAAATGTTAATCTCACTTTCATCAAATCAATGTCACCACACAAAACAGGAGCAGCATTCGCATACGCTTTGTCCAAATATTCATACGGGCACTCAAGGTCAGCATGTACACGTCAATTCAGTTTGACAAAGCGCTGACATGGACATTAGATAGTTAATGGCAACTAAAAGGATACTGAATTTGAATGAAAATGGTTGAATTTTTATTATTATTATTGTGATTATTTTAAAAGGAGCGTTGAATGCGTCTTCACCTCGCTGTGAACCTCTGTGTCTGAGCCCTCTGCTGTCATTACATATTGACCTTACACAGCTACATTTAAAAAACATACGCACACACACGCACAAATACACATATAAACACACACCTTGCTCTGCCTTATTCAGTTTCAGCATGGCTGCCTGACAGGTGTGAAAGATTCCTCTCCTTGTAGCACCACGGTTATTATTCTGCTGCACCAGGAGCTGCCACCCCCCTTCACATCCAGTCCCTAAAATCTAGCCTGTTTTTCTGATAAGGCTGTTTCCATGAGAAACTACTGGAGGCTGCCAGCCTGATACGCAATGCTTCAGCACACATCACGACATGCCTAATACTGTGTACCGCAATATTAAAACTACCTACCTAATATAAGTCCTTGTAGTGGCCCCCCAGCTTTGGACTCTTGTTCAGTTGCTTTCAAAGGATGTTTGGTCTGATTGAGGTCTGGGGAATTTGGACACTGGGTGGACATTTGCACTTACCCCTTGTAGCTGGTGCATGACAAAGAAAAATGGAAGTGTCAAAACAACATGTTTAATGTTGGATTTATGGTCCCAGACTGGTATCTATTTGCTCTTTGGCCATGCAGAAGGAAGCATTAGTGGTATTATTGCAACCACAGCAGACATGCTAGCATGCGGTACTTCAAAAAAAAAAACAAGAGTGCTGAGCCAGCGATTGTGTCGCCTTTCATAGATAAAATGCTTATTGGTTGACAAAGAAACAGGAAAGGAAGAAATAGTTCAGTTCACCACAAATACACCGAAGACGAAGAAGAAAAAAGAAAACAAAGGTCAAAAACGCACATGAAAAAGCAGAATAGCTGCAATGGAACATTTTCATTGTTTTTAACACTTAGTTTCACTTCCCTTCAAAGACCGTCTGTGTATATTTGCTTCGCTCGGCAGCAGGAGGAGCATTACACTGTACATGAGAGCTAAAAGCAGCTATTTTACTGATAAGCAAGGATTGGATATGACTGTGTAAACAACTTGTCAATCACAAGCAGTTATCCAGTAGTATACATTTGATATGGACCCCAATAAGCGACTGAGGCCATGAAGGGTTTAGCACAATGGTCAGGGCCAAGGGTCGTTTTCCCTCCTCTGTAACTGCAGCTTTTGTCCCCTGACATCTGACCACACCGCATGCACATAATTTGCAAGAATGTAATGTCCTTATTGCTGCTTAGAGATGGTGGTGACTCTTAAAGCAGAGCCAACGGGAATCGACAAGTGATATCAATAAATCGGAACAGCTAAATTCTTATCAGTTCCCATGCCGGCTTCGGTTGTTGCTCGTTTCATCTCGTATGTACACATGAGTGCGTTTGTCTGCTGCTTATTTTACTGGTTCAAGTAAAATGCAATACATTTTAATATAAACATGCAGATGTCCACTATCAAATGCACAAAGTCTTGGTAAAGTGTTTAAATGTAAACATGGAAAAAGCATGTGTTGCATAGGCTTGTAGTTCAGGCTCTGAACTACGGAGATTATCAACTATTTCAGTTCCCCAATAAACAGTAAACAGGACAAATCTGATTAATATTCTCCATCGTCACTCCAATTAACAACGTTAATGTTATGTTGTATTAAAGTGCTGTATTTGTAGCTGAGTGAGAAACGTAACAACACAGTGGACCTCCACTGGGCTTTTTCCTGCAGTTTCAACTTTACGCTTGGACTTAATTTCACGTAACCTGATAATAAGCCATTCATGCATTACAAGTTTGTTTGCTCACCATTCAAAACACATCGATCTCGGCACGCTGGCATGAACTTGATGGTCTACTTCCAGTCACAGCAGGGAAAGAAACAGCTTGCCATTCAAACCCAAAAGTGAGCAGAATACAGATGCAGTTAAGAATTTATTTTCACTTATAAAAGAGAGCACTGGTTGAGTTTATGTATTTTATATGTGGAGCTCACTCCACTTTCATTAGCAATTCTGATTTAAAAGTCAACATTTTGTAGCACTTCGAGAATTTCAAATGTTTTAACAGATATCTTGTTTGTGAAACGAGTTGTTTACTTTTCAACCTGACAATTACAAGAAAATGCAGAGATCTAAACATCTCTGAGGGAATGGGTTTCATTTGTGCATGGAAATGAAAAAATAACACAACTGCAAGCATTAGCTGCATGTGCATTCTAGTTAAATTATTGTCATGGGACCACACAACCGCACATTTTATACAATGGCACCATTATTTCTGAGCTGCAGAAAAAAATGCACATTAGCTGCAATATCTAATCTAATCCATCTACCCAATGTGTCTAATGATTTTGAGTCTGTGATAACATGTATAACATGTTGTTGAAGCATTTTTCTGCACCAAAAAAATAGTTTGGGGATGATTTGTTTGTTTCTTATTTGATTCACGTCCATCTGATTGGGTGATATATCCTTATGCGCTGCATTTACAGCTCTGTGATGTTCTTTTTGTGTACAGAGTGAAATTGCTCAGAGTGACACATCCAATAAAATACAGCAGTGGTGTGAGACAGCATGTGGGAGTTTTTCCCTTCAGTTAAGTTGTCCTAAACCTAAAAAAATGAACCACGTTTTAATGCCCGAAGTCAAGCTGACTTTTAAGAATTTGGGGGTCGGGGTTATGGTGACATATTCAGGAATTTGTAATATGTACTTTTCATTATCTAAGATTTCCTAAGGATGGGAAAGTGATATAAAAGTTAAACAAAAGTCAAAATTCACATGAACATATGAACATTGCTAAAAGAAAGTCATGCTCCAACCCTGAGAAATGCCATGGTCTTATTCTGTGTACTGTTACTGCTTTTGCTGTGACTCAACGAGTGCATTTGATTCGGCCTTGTGTCTGGGGAAGGTGTTCTGCATGGTTGCGTATGGGCAGCAGGGAGTGCTAAAGGCAAAAAACGCACTTTTTCTCTTCAAGAAAATGTGAAGATCCCCACGGTAATTCTATACAGGACTGAGAGGGTCAGATGAAGTTTGCTCGCCCACCAAGTTCAGGGTGTGTGTGTTTGATAAAGTTCTCATAGCAGAGATCTGAGACTTTCCCCAGTCTCAGCAGTCCAAAACACTCATCCGAATCTTGCTGACAGCGGACGGCAAGCAGATAGAGTTAATATGAGAAAGCTAATGCATATGAATAAGGTAAATGAAAGCTGATGAATGTTATCCCTTATCTCCATAAAGATTAGACTATTCCCTTGAACCTCTGTCAAGGACACACACAATAAAGAACAAATTTGAAGAGTTAGCTTGTCTAGCAATTTGATGGACGTCGATAAGTTTACATCACAGTTAAAGATACAACGTCTGGACGGGGACACCGTGTATGATATGAACTAAAGTGCCGAGGAGGCTTCTGTTCATTTTTTTAACAGTTTGTCCACCCTCATGGTCATTGCTGAAAGAAATCTATGTGGATTTCTAAAGACCTTATAACAATATCCTGGAGCTATTTAAACATTAGAGTTATTAAAATGAATATGTCTATTAGGATCTTTTCCTCCCTTGAGTCTCCTGCTATCTGACGAGTATATATACTCTCATTCTCCTCTTTATTTTCTTGGTGTCAGATCAATCATGCACCATCCCAACTCAAGGTGAAACCCATCAAAGTGTCATTCCCCCATTGTCAGTGATTCACAAGAAACTCCGACACACAGACGGGCAGGCAGACAAACAGAAAGACAACATCAACAAGTGAGTTAGGGGGAAAACAAACAGCCGTGAGGCCTGGAGAGATTAATCTGCTTTACTGCAGTTCCTCAAGAGGAAAACTGGGGAACTTCTCTGAGAACACAACTCGCTGCCATAAAGCCAGCCCATAAACATCATGCAGAAAAGATTAGGTCGCTTCAATCACTGAGATAAGATAAGTTGGTGAAACTTTGCCCAGAAGTTACTGGGTTGACAAACCTCATGAGGTTGCTTTCCTTTTGTAAATCAGATTTTAGCTGAGCGACAGAGTCGGCGCCTACGTTCACCATGCTGTGGACCGCGAGTCTCTGCGTCCTCTGGGCCTCATCGGTCCTCGGAGCGCCGGTAAACAACGAGAGACAGAAGGTGCTGCTGATCTCATTCGATGGTTTCCGGTGGGATTACGACCGCGACGTGGACACGCCGAACCTCGACCAAATGGCCGAGGACGGCGTCAAAGCCCTGTATGTCACCCCTCCGTACCTCACCATCACCAGTCCGACACACTTCACCCTCTTGACAGGTAAAGAGTTTCATTTTCTACAGCAGCGCTTCTACTTGGCAGGGGATCTGCATATCATGACAGAGTAGTAACCGCTCTGAGTTTACTTTGCAAGTATTGAAAAAGCCACAGGAAAAAGGAATTAGTTGTAATTGAATGTCCCAGGGTCCAACGGCTTTTATAGCTGAGTAAGATGATTATGCTTGGATGACTGAGGGAAGAATTCTCTGCTCCTTTTTTTTAAATTTTGTATTCTGACTCTCGAATCATCAGCGCCTGCTAAAAGAAATTTAACTTCCTTGAAATTAAATTCCTCTAATCTCCGAAGTTGGTCGTAAGACCTTGTCCAAAAGCGTCATGCCACTCAGCCCGTTAAGTTGATAGAATTTTTAATGTGAATGTGTCACGCTATGAATAATGAGAGCAAGCCGACTGACAGCGATTCTCTTCTGCAGGCCGCTACATCGAGAATCACGGGGTAATCCACAACATGTTTTTCAACACAACCACCGGAGAGAAGAAGTCTTACTATCAGAGTCAGTTTGTGGATCAGTGGTGGGACAATGGCACTCTGCCTATCTGGATCACAGCACAGAGACAGGTCTGCGCAGCACAATTTCCATCTCATCACTGTGAGAGACTGTTTTGCTGTTTACAGAAATAGAAACCATTTCTCTTGACAAAACACCTCTGAAGGCTCGCTGAATGATTTCAGGAAGATCACCGCAGTTAGACTGCAAATAATTCTGCAGGCGTAGATGTTAACGGCATGCAAATGACAGCTGCTCTAAGTTTGCTTCAAAGGTTAAGCTGTAGGTTTAAGAAAATTAATCAAAATCCGGCTATTACTGATGTGCTTTCCTGGCGTGTTGACCCACAGTATGAACAGATGTAGCTTTCACATACTTGTCAGCGTGTCAAGTGCATATGTCATGTTTATGTTAATGCGGCCTTGTTTTTTTCTAACCTTCCAGGGCCTAAACGCTGGCTCTCTTCACTTTCCTGGCACAGCTTCCAGTTACCAGGGACAGGTTGTTATGCACAAGGAAGTGGAGCCGCAGCTTTACAACTACAAGAACGAGACCGCTTGGCGAGAAAACACAGATAAAGTGATGAGCTGGTTCAGAGACAAGAACGTGGACTTTGTTTCCTTCTACTTTGGCGAGCCTGACGGTACAGGCCACAGATACGGTCCGGACTCGAATGAACGTAGAGAGATGGTGAAACAAGTGGACCGAACAGTGGGCTATATTCGGCAATCAGCTGAGCGACACGGGCTGACTCACCGCCTTAACATCATCATCACGTCAGACCACGGCATGTCCACCGTGTATCGTAATGGTCTGGTGGAGGAAATCACCCTGTCAAAGATCCCAGGCTTTTCATTCGGGGACCTGTCCTTCCACTTGGTGGACTACGGACCTTCCGGGATGCTGTCGCCCAAGCCAGGCAGGCTGGAGGCGGTGTACAATGCCTTAAAAGGGGCTCATCCACATCTCCACGTGTACAAGAAGGAGGACGTGCCAGAGCACCTTCGCTTTACTAAAAACGATCGCATCCTCCCCATCATTTTATGGGCCGACCCTGGATACGTAATCAACGGGGTACGTTGACGGATGCTCAATTGTGTTTTTCACACTCTCACCTGACAAGCTGTCAGACAAGATCTTCAGCAGCAATCATACGTGCCAAATCTAACATTTACTCATGCCAGGGCATCACATAGTGCCATTTTTGTCAGCAGCTGCTGTGTGGTACAACTGTACGCAGCAATATTTCCCTCAGAGAGATAACAAGCTCGAAAGTCCACAAGTTGGAGAAGTGGAGGGTAAAGTTATAGGTTTATCAGCCAGGAGATGATAGTTTTGATTGTGTTTAGACCTTAGTCTTTTGCACTTTGATGGTTAGCTTCAGAGACTGTGAACATCCCCCGAGTCAAAGGTATGAGGATCAGAGCTGAGGTTAAAATGAGCAGTTTGGTTAACATTAACCCTTTGTACAGAATTACTGCATGTTTCGGTCACCAAACAGAAAAAAATGCAATGCCTAAATATATGAGAAATAATTTGTTTAACATGGGGCTAAAGCAAAACTGAACCCTAACCCTAGATAGGTCGCTGGTGACCTCGGGGATGTCAAGACGTTAAAACCACTTGCTCAGAGTCAAGAAATCATCAAGGTTGGCGTTACAGCATGCTGCTTTACAACAGTAAGCATGCATATTAATAAAAGCAAACACAACCAAACTAGAACGAATAAACTCCTACTTATTTATCTAAGCATGAGAAGCAATGGCCTTTAGAAAGCTGCAACAATATGGTCATTTCATAGGATTCCAGTGACTCCAGAAAGTTTACAACCACAAAAAGTGTGGTAGCAATTCTAGCTAGTTTTATAGTTTTACAGCAGCCTGTAGGTTTAAATTATGAAATGTGATTATGAACGTGTTTCAGCTATTTTACAGAGTAACGTGAAAGTAATCTAACGAGTAGGATAATGAATTACTGTCTCCTTGGAGGACTTAAGTAACGTCCTTACTTTTAAGAAAAATGTATATATGTAATAATTACTTTTGAGTAATGACCCCCACAGCGGTCACAACAAAAAGGGGGAAGTTTCTCCAACAGCACAAAATTAATTTGCACAAAATGTCTTTGCTATAACTGCTACGCTATCAAAGCAATTAAAATCGATAAATGATATCGATAACGGAATCTGAATCGATAAAGTCTTACCAGTTCTTCTTCCTTTCATTCACCCTCAACATAGAGAGCTGACATTTGTTCTCATGCAACATAATAAACTGCAAAGTGCAGCTTCGGCAAACATTCGCACTTCTTGTTGTAACTTATTAACAACCAGGCAATTTATGTGATTATGACCTACGTAGGTGGTCATAAGGATTCTAAATGACAAGCACTTCTATAGCGATAAAGAGCCAGATTAATTATCTGTACATGCCATCTGGGCTTTTTTCTACAAATTTCCTCATTTCTTGACTACAGAAATAATTAAATTACTTAAATTCTGCTCATTGAAAATACTTAAACTGGGCTCTTTTCAGCCAGACGCAAGGAGTTAAATTCTAATCTTAGTACATTACAATTTTAATCAAGTGCATTTGCACGTCCTCAGGATAATCCAGGCCTTGCTGATGACATGCAGTACGCTCTCAAATGCTTCATGAAGCTATTCATGCCTCAAAATTCAAAATTAGCATTTTCATTTGGCTCTACACTCACTCAGTCACTCTGCTGTGCAGCAACTTTGCAAGCAAATGTGTCCATCAGTACTGAGAACCATTAAATCACAACTTAATTTAAAAGAGGAAATTTTAAAATTCTGGAATGTCCTAAAAACCCTGAAAAAGAGGAAAATAGATTTTTTCTTTTAATCCAGTGACAAAATGTGTTAAATCCCAGGTCTGTATGTTGGGACTGGAAATTTGGCTCTTCGTTCCCTCCATTTTTTTTATATACTCATTTTAGTTTGATCTAAGAGAAGGAAAAAAATGTCGAGATGGTTACATAACACAGAGACAACTGTGTATTCTGAATTCTGGAAATGTGTTGGAAAACTACTATATATAACATTTAATTATGAAACCATTTTAAATCTTTAAAGTATTTCATGAAAATGAACATTTTCGAGTTGGATTAACGGTCTCATTTAGGCATTATCACTGGCTGGCAGCAGTCACAAAGGGTGAAAGGGCTTTCATTGCACAATGTAGACAATCCGCTTTGGCTTGGTCAATACCTCCCTCTGCTGACTGACTGAGAGTAGACCAAGATGTGGACGTCTGTTGAGGTTTTATTTTATTTGACTACCTTTTGAAAGTTAGATTCTAATTGAATCTATCAAACTGGGTCAAGAGAGTTATGTTATCCATCCTGTCCTTGCAGTATTTCCCAGTTCAATTCAACAAGGGAGAGCATGGCTATGACAACCAAGCGATGGACATGAAACCTTTCTTCAGGGCAGTGGGTCCAGCGTTTCACAAAAACCTAAAGGTGGGGCCCTTTGAGACAGTGAACATCTACCCCTTGATGTGTCACATCCTGGGCATCGAGCCGGAGGTCAATGACGGCCATCTCGACGCTACCAAACACATGCTGGTTACTAGCACTGCTGCTCGAGGTGAGTTTATATCAGACTAATGAGTCTCTCCCCGTGGCACTGAAAGTGTGTCGCTCCAACACCTGCTCCTTCATTACTGGGCCGATCATCCATCATTTCTGACTTTAGTTGTGTTAAGTCAAAGTGAATCTCAAACATGTATCATCTCGCTGATGTAACAAGGCGAAGAAATGCTTATATCAAAACCAGATATTATTTAGTTAGTACAACCCACCTCTGATCTAAATAATAATAATAATTCTTCAATTATTCACATGTTGGTGTGTCTACTATCTGGTATCATCAAACTAAGGTAAGATACTAAATGTTATCGATATGATCACATATTTTTTTCAGTGGTCGCAAACACTAAAAGCTGATTGGCTCGCTTACTTTGACGTGTGATGTAATAATGAAGTCATCAGGTCAGGATGCACTCTGTGCCATTTCTTTTATTCAATTTTTATTATTGTTCTTTCTATTAAAAATTAGGTTAATATTAAAAATAAATAACAATATTACTTGTTTGACATAATAGGATTTTTCCCACCACTTGGGCCGACCCAAAACTTGTCAGACTGTCTATGAAAACTCAGACATTTTTATAAAAATAAACCTCAGACCTGTTAAAACTTGGCCTACATTTCAACAACTTGTATATGTAACTTTATATTTACAATAATGGATTGAGCAGGACGACACTGTTGTTCCCTGACAAACACTTTCTTCAGTCCTTACCACTGCAGTCCCCTCCCCCTTTAGCCACACCCCTAGACTGGTCACCACACAGATAACTGTTATGCTGGACAGCCATTAATATGCACCGATCTCTTCTTAGACACCTTTGCCTGCTGGCTTTTATGAAATATATAACAGAGCCATATTTAACTCTCACATTTGTAAAGCACAAAGTCATCACTGAACTAGCAAGAAAACAAGACACAGTCAGACAAATCACGCTAGCAAGACATGCAGATATAAACACAAATACGAAAGTTATAATATGTGGTTAACATAACAGTATACTGTCAATTTACCCCAAACAATGATCCTTTCTTAATTCTACCCAAGTACTTCTGTTGCTCAAACTGTTATAGAACAAATCTAAGGATATTGGCCCACACCGTTTTTCACACCATGTGATGAGGCACATAATCAATAGTGGGTCAATGACCCTCCATAAGAGACAGCTCCCACTAGGGCTTAAATACCTGGGTCTCTTCAGCATATGGTCTTATGACCGAAGAAGAAACTTAAAGAAGTCCAGGCGCTTTCTTTTCCAAGCTCCATGACCGGGTCGTCTTTGAGCTCTGAAAGCAAATAAAAATCGATACAATTAAATAACACTAACATTTTTTTATGTCAGTACAGAAATATTAAAGCAAAAGGCTTCATAAAAAATTTAATCTTCAATGTGTGAATTTTTTGTTTTTCTTTCTTCTTTCAGCTGAAAGTAGTTCACACAGGAAGTACATGAAAAACGCCTTCACTGGACTGGCTGCGGTAGCTGGATTTCTTGTCATAGTGTTTGCAGCAGCAGTGGTCCAACGACTACTCAAGCAGAAACGCAAGACAAAGAGGTAATGACTTATTCATTCAAAACTGTTATACATCCAAGACAAATAAAAATCTATATGGTAAATGGCCTGTATTTGTTTAGCGCTTTACTAGTCCCTAAGGACCCCAAAGCGCTTTACATCCAGTCATCCACCCATTCACACACACATTCACACACTGGTGATGGCAGCTATATTGTAGCCACAGCCGCCCTGGGGCGCACTGACAGAGGCAAGGCTGCCGGACACTGGCGCCACCGGGCCCTCTGACCACCACCAGTAAGCAACGGGTGAAGTGTCTTGCCCAACGACAGAACGACCGAGACTGTCGGAGCCAAGTAAAATTTCTTTACTTTGTGTTTCAGATCAGGAAGTTTGAGAGATCTTCCGGAAAAAGAAGACGCACATCAAACTCCATTTTGAACATCACAATAATGATGAGAGATTTAAAAGCAGCTCCCTGTGGATGGACCCTCTGCATGATTCTCTTTCATGGCAAATTGCATTAGAACCCAAAGAGCAGAGTGTAAATTATTATTTAAGCTATTTTCAAATAATACAAAGTGACAAGAGAAGGATCAGAACAAGTTTAACTGGAGATGCCCTGGTTTATGCATGAATGAAGAACATTTAGGTCTTTTTCAAATCTGCTGTAATTAAATGGGAATAAACATCCATAAGCAGTGCTGTGTTGGGACACTGGAATATAAACATCTGAGACCATTACCGTAACGTTATATTACTTTTATGTACTAAATAAACATAAAAGCCATAAAGCAAAACGAGGTGCTGGGGTGAGGCTGTGAGCAATTAAATTAAGATAAAAGGTGCTGAGAACAAAGTAGCGATCATCATATTAAGGCCATCGCGTCTCTACTTTCATTTAAAGAAGTGAATACACGTCTACGGTGGCTGCCAAGTGACATATTTTGAGGAACTACATACTCATCAGTTGCCGCCTCTCCTCGGATAAAAATGTCAAGTTAAACACGGGTGCTCAACACTTCCGGTTGTAACTTTCAACATAAATGTAAACCCTCCGGGTTTTTTATATTGTCTATATATCAAAAGTTCAAATATATATTTTGACTTGTACGCCAGAACCGTTTAGTTCTCATTAGCTGAGTCCTCATTTTTTTTCTTTTTAGCATAACATTTAAGACTTGTATGGAACTTATTTAAATACAATACTTTAATCAACATGCTGCCCTTTAAACTTGTACTACGTGAACTGGTTATTTAACTGGTTTACTTGCTTGAGTTTGTTTTTTGCGTAAAGCATGTTAAAATAAATCTTGTGCATAAAATTAACGGAATAAACTATTCTATTATGAAATCAATTTTTGAGTGCATTTTATTTTTTATTAGTCCTTTATTTATCCAGGTAAAAAAAAAAATCTCATTTCCAAGAGAGACCTGACATCAAATATTATATATTCTGACTGTATAAGTTTTTAATTGTTTTTTTCTTGATATTTTTGCATTCATGTTAAGCGCAGTTTGTGTCGTTATATAAGCCTAGATGCTTTAAAAAATTTCTTGCGGGATAACAAATTAAAATTAGCCCTCTGGCTGAATTTTGGCACTCGGGCGTTCTTTTATTTTGAAGGCGGGCCCTTGAGCATCCGGTTTGGTCCCAGCGTAATTCCGCCGTGCGGGCGCCGCGCTGTTCTTTTGATAAAGGATTCTTATGCAAGGGCGAAGGCAGACATGGAGGAACTGAGCGCCGTGGGAGAGCAGGTTTTTGATGCGGAATGCATCTTAAACAAACGAATGAGAAAGGTCAGCGCTGTGAAACCGCTGTGTTAGATTTTATCCACGTATTTTTCTCCTATTTTACAAACGGTCTGTTTCTCTTTTGGGGGTTTTCTTTCAGGGAAAGTTGGAGTTTCTCGTCAAGTGGAGGGGATGGTCATCCAAGTAAGTACAAGTGGTGCTGCTCCGGCCGAAACAATGAAAACAACAACAGCGTGTCGCTTGTTGCTTTTAGCTAAACCCAAACTTTTATTTTTTATTTTTAAAAAAATAAATAAAAGCACAAGAATCCAAATTTTAACAGCAGTAAAATGAAACTCCGTTATTTCCACCTGAGGGTTTTACACAATACACATTTGCTTCCTTTTGTTCGATATTTACGTTTTGGAAGTTATCGGATAGCCAAAGAAAACACTTTAGGGCTAATTCAGCTTTTCATACATCAACTTATTCATTTTAGTTATGACGTTTGGCTGATTTTATTCATCGTTTTTAAGTTTTATCTTTTTTTTGTCTTTGACTCGGACTGGGACATCCGAAATTCACGATGGTTACTTGATATTTATTTAAATGTATATATATATATAAGTATTTCTCTGTGCTGTTCCACTCGAAGTGTGTGTTATACGTGCATGTTTGTGCCTGTAAATCTCCACTACGCCTTCATTTCTTGTCACTTGCCCTCTGTTCACTTCACATTGTTGCTGTAATCCACCATCAATGCACACTGTTGCCTGCCAGCTCCATGGCTTTCTGTTAGAACCACATCCTTTGTGTGTGTGTTTGTGTGTGTGTGTGTGTGTGTGCAACGAAAGGGTGGGGGTTGATTATTTCACTGGTGACTGCAGATCAGAATGGGCCATTCACCAGCTCCTGATAAAGCGAGTGGTCATTGAAAAGGCCTGTTTTCAGTTTGTTTCTGCACTTAGCCCATTTAGTTATTTTCTCCTCAATTTATGCTCACTATCAAATTATTAGTCACTGAATGGGGCCACTGATGCAGCCACACTCAGGAATCAAGCTAACGGACGCTCAAACTTAAGTTTCAGATATAAGATTGAAAAACAAACAAGAAGCAAATTCAATAACTCGGCAGTGCAACAGCCAGCCTTTGACATCGTGTGCAGGCACCACCAACAAAGCTCTGCAAAACAAAGTTATTTGTGTTGATGGAAAAAAAGAAAAAGAAAATCTTCATTCTGTATTTTTACAACGTCCCACTCATGTTGGTAACCTCCGTGACCCAAAATAATGCGCTTACTTCCTTCCTCAACAAACACAACTGTGCTTGTTGAGGAAACAAAGGAAGTGTAAAAAACTGATTCGGTGTAGTACCTAAAGTCAGCAGTTTGATTGATGCCTCACGTATGGTGTGATGTATAGAATCGATCAGATTTTTAACTTTTACCCTTATGGATTACATATCTGTCATCCACTCAGTGCTTATTACTGTTTAATAAACCGTTTTTGTAGCTGTTTAAATCATTCTCAAACCACGAGTGCAGGGACAGACGGGTCTTCACTCTACATATTAAGATATTGTTTACTAATTAGTGTTTTATGACTTTGTGGTTACACGGGTCTGTTTGTCTCTATAAAGCCAAGCTGTCACTAGCTGTAGTGTTGTTTTAATCTCCCGAGTATTAGATTTCTGTTCTCGTCCTTTTTCGAGCTCACCTGAGACGTCTTTAAATAAAGTGAGGGACTGCCTGTGCTCAGTTTATGGCTGCTAGAACAACAGAGCCCTGTGTTGCTCAATGAATGGACTCTGTTGAAAAGTCATTTTCTAAATCTGGAAGCACTCCTCAAACTGTGGAGTACCTTTAGTTTTTGATTTGGATTAACACTAAAATGTGTGTTAATGTTTCGCCATGTCTGCTCACTTCAGACACAACAGCTGGGAGCCCCAAGAAAATATCCTCGACCCGAGACTGCTGGCTGCATTCAACAAGAAGTAAGTGTCTACGTTAAGATGTACCGCACTTTAAAGTTTGCTGTGCTACGCGATGCTGTAGTTGTTGCAGTCGTAACTCTGTTGGCATTTAAAACACACAACATTAATATGAAATATGTTTAATAATTATGACTCCTTGTTTCATGTTTGCTGACGTATTACAGAGAGCAGGAAAAGGAGCTTCTGCTGCGTAAAAGAGGGAAGAGGCCCAGAGGACGGCCTCGGAAAATCCTTGTAAGTTTGATTCAAAAGATGATTTTTTTGCAGGATTTAGTCCCAAACAGAGTATCTAACATTCCCTTCTTATTAAAAACATAGGAAAATATGCCTGAAGCTCCAAAGTCGAGCAGCTCCTCGTCTGGCTCGTCGTCATCCTCGTCCGATTCCTCGTCTTCGTGCTCCTCTTCCTCGTCGTCCTCGGATGATGACGACGATGACGACGGCGGCCAAGTTAAACAAGTCAGCCCAAGCGTGAGAACGAGAGAGCTGAATCCTGTCCCTCAGAAGAAGGCGCAGATAGTCATGGCGAAACAGGAGCCTCCCAAGAAACGGAGTAGGAAACCTCTGCCCTCCGAAGTGAAGGAGTTCCAGCAGAACAAGGGCCCGCGCAAGACTGCCAAAGATACGGATATTCCAGGAGCAATCAAGAAGCCGGTTCACCCGGCCAGCTTTACCTTCATGGGTTTCCACCGGGGCTCGGCCAGGGATACGGTGGGTGGTCCGAACAGAAGCTCCCTCGCCCAGGTCGGTGCTGTTAAAAACTCCTTGAGCTCTGTGGGATCTGGCAGGCCGTCGATCCAGCCTTCCTCTCTTCCGCTGAACAAGTCCAGCCAAAGCAGAAATGTCACCGAGAGTAAACTTCCCGTCTCCGGTATGAGCAGCGGGACAAGCCTGGATTTAAAAGCAGCTCCTAGTAAATCAAAAGGCGTAGCAGCGCTGAATCTGAATACATCCAAACACCCCATTCAAGGAACCACTCAGCATACACTAAGCTCCCCTAATGGACAAAAGAAACCGGCCCCTGTGACGACAGCGCAGCGGATACCCGGTGCTAAAACGGCGGCGTCCTTGCCATCTAACGTCTCCTCCAATCAGGGCCTTCAGCCCCTCAACCTGCAGAACAAACTGGTGCAAAGCAGTGATGCTCCTGGAAACGGCACGGCACCAGTGTCAGGCCCCAGAAATGCTGCAAACCCAGCACGGAAACCTGTGACACAAAATCAAGAGTGTAAACCCCCAAAGAGTCCCGCGACCCCCGGAAGACTGCAGGCCAGAAAAACACAGCCCGGCACAGACAAGGTCAGAGAGGTCAATGACATCCAGGCCTCCAGAGTCCAAGGAAGGCTGGAGAGGAGTGGCGTGCATAAATCCCCCACAGAGGCCCAGAGCCAGCAGGACAGGTCGGCCTCCAAAGACGGCAAAAAAGCCAAAATGAACGAGATGAGCACGGGAGAGGAGGAGAGCAGCTCCGACTCGGACCAGGATTCTTCCTACGCCGGACAGGTCGCGGTCCAGAGCCAGGACTGGAAGCCTACGCGAAGCCTGATCGAACACGTGTTCGTAACGGATGTTACAGCTAATCTGGTTACCGTCACGGTCAAGGAGTCGCCGACCAGCGTGGGCTTCTTCAGCATTCGCAACTGTTGAGTTGACTGCAAACTGAGTGGATTCAAGTTCTGAGAAAACTGAAGAAACACTCCAGGGAGTGAATGAATGAATGAATGAGTGGGTCAATTTGTTCTTTATCTTTTTGTAGTCAACGATAGACTGTGAGGTATTAAAAAAATCATTTATTGATAGTAATTATTTATTTGTTCGTGTAAAAAAAACAAAAATCAAACCTGATAAAACCTTTTCCCCCTGTGAGCGTTTCATCAAAATCACATTTAGCTTTGAGCTAAAATAGCAACGCTGAATCGGTGCAAAACATTAGCGCTCACACATTTATCCACATTGATCTTGTGTGTGTGTTTCTGTTTGAGGTATCCTCTGCTTTGTTATATAACAGCAGATAGAAGGAATGTCTTTATGAAGAAATTATGAAAGGCAGGTGTGAGCAGGAGGTTTAGCTTCTTTTATGGATAGCTCATTTAGGTTTGAATAATCTCTTAATGTTGTGAATCCATGTCGTTCGATAGCTCAGCCAGTTTAAATCTTAGCGTTGAGTCGATAGGGTTTATTTTTGTAACATTTCTGAAATTAGCTACCTCTCGTTTGTTCATTTCTTTGGGGAAAAAAATCCCTCCAGGGTATATCATCATTGTGTTTATATATATTTTTATATAGGTCTCAATGTATTGGACTTTGATGCTGTTTAATCTTGTGTTAGTACCAGCAACAGCTTCATTTCTGTGTACTAAAAAAAGAAAACACCACATCTGAACTGACTGTGCGCACCATTATCACCTCAAAGAGAAGCTTCATTCCACAATGTAGCCGGTTTATCAGCGCAGTTTTCCAAATGGGCTGAAGCATGCACAGTCAGATACAGTATCTCCGTTTCCCCTCCGACGCTCAGATAAGACTCGGCCCCGGCTGAGGTTCGCTCTTCTTCCTTTGCACCGCTTCCACGAGATATTCACCAGCAACTTGCGTCTTCTGTGACTGGAAATTTTGGAGGAAAGTGCTCTTGTTGCAAAGATCGCGGGCCGTGGGCGTGAGGACTCGAGCCTTTCAGACACACCGGAAAAGGTCAGGCATGGACAGCTTAACGACAGATGACCGCAAAACAGCAGGTTTTATCAAGCGTGTACTGGTGATTCAAAACCGGTGCCTAGTACTGAAAGGGCTTTTTTTTTCTTTTTCGTTTTTTCCTGTTACTTGCAGCTGTGGTCTTCTCATTTCACCCCTCGTGCATGGGTTCAGGAGCTGCAGGCTCGGCCTCCCGGAGGGAGAGGAAAAAAAAAGGGTCTGTCTGATGTAACGGAAAAGAAACCGCAACAGTGTGCGCTACTTTCTGCTCCCTCGAGAGGAGTTCAGCAACAAAGCACTTCGTCTGAACTCCTGTGTCTAATCCTGCTCTGCAGACTGTGCCTTTCTTTCTCTCAGACTAAACACAAAGGCATTACCCCAAAGATAGCTAGAATTTCAGGTTGTTCAATAAAGGAGTTCTCCTGAGCATCCACTGGAGACTACACCGTTTCTGTTTCCTCGTCTGTATTCTTGTGAAACTGGAAGGGAAAAGAAAAGCCCTGCTGGATGACCTGTTACAAATGTAAAGAGAAAAAATATTTGTGGCCTAATTGGAACCATACGAGTGGTGTAGGTGCAGTTTACAGAAGTAGACTGCACTCAGCATCACCTTTTGTTGCATGTGTAATAGGTACATTTGTGGGTTTAGGGTCTTCTTCATGTGGCTGCAGCACACTGTATACAATGTAAAGCAATGCACCACAGACTGTGTGTGATATCTGGTGTCATCAGCACCGTGTGATAGACTACGGGGTAATGCAAGGTGTTAATATGACTTCTTATGTTTTTATATTTACTTGTTTTATTGATAAAGGAACTTTTCATATACATGTTGCTTTTTTTTTAGATTACTAACCGTCTCCATTGAATGTTTTCCTTACTATTTATTTCAAATTAAAAGCCTTTTGGGGATAGCACAGTGTCATCAATCTTTGTATTGTACCAATTGTCAGAGTGACTAATAAAAAGGTACAACTCTTCAGTCTGGCTCGGGGTTTTCTTTAATTTATCGGAGAAGTCGAGACATTTCGTGGCGTTGGCCGCTTTGCTTTATATTTATATAAATTTAACATTGCAGTTTCAGACAAATCCCAACATTAGAATTAATAATACTGCTATTTTGCTACCATTTTCTTGTCTTCTTGCTATGCAACCAAAGTGAAATCCTCAGGTTAATGTTAGAGGACTTATTAGGTGTTGCCCTAAATTAAAAATTCAGTGAAAGAAGCCAGAAAAAGAAACAATTCTATGCATTTTAAGTTTTCTATCACTTTCTCTTGGTGCTGAGGAGACATTCAGAGTTTATAACAATTTTTAAAAAAAGCACATGTGAGTCTGCAAATCTCTCCACTGCAGGAGCCCAACACAAGTCCCGTGCACAACTATTATAACGACCACTAGATGGTGCTGTTGCATTTGAAGGTGCATGCACCTGAGAGTTCATCAATGTCTTAATTAGCAATAATTGTAACGTGTTTGTTGGTTTAGACGCTTACACTTGAATACAGTTACCTTAATACATCCAAAGTAAAATCTTTATAAAGTTAATCATAAAATCAGAAATGACATTCTCTTTAAAAATCAGGCCCCCGGTGAAAGTATTCTGGCAACACAGACTTTTATTTTGTTCTTATCTATGACTGCACTAACTAATTTCACGTGCTTGCCAAGAGAAATAAAGCCCGATTTCTGTTTCCACGGCAACTTCATCTGATGACGTGGATAACATACTGTACGTACTCTTGATAAGACCGTGTGTTCACTTTACTTTCCGTAATTCAGTCGCAGACGCTCACGTCCATGGGATTGTGTCAGGTCTGTGTTGGCATCGAGGACGCGTGTTGCTTGGCCGTCCACAAATCTTTTGCATCTCTAACCCACAAACCTGTGACAGGCAACAGTCGAGCTCTAGACCAAAGACCCATCGGAGAGTCCGTAACCTCTGAACACACAGTTTGTGTATTGTTGCCATGAACGTTTGATTTAAATATGGGTTAACAGATTTGATGACCTTGTTTTTCCTCACCTCTCCTTGACTGCACTCGGTTTTCCATTGGTTTGGACCCAGCAAGAGCCAAACCAGTCCAGACCCGCTGGACTCCTTTTATAGTCAGGTTCCTGGGGGAAAGTGCCATGAGTGGTATGAAGGAGAGGGGGAGATTTGGGAGATGTCTGGATGTTATGTTGATTTTAAGCTGTTTTAAATCAGCTTGGCTCGTCTTACAGCAATTATCCTACATAGGATCAGGATATAAGAACAGGGTAAGCACTGCTATGAGTTAATTTAGTACATAATGGTTATTTCTTGCAGTGGGAGGAGCTACTACCTTTATGGGCGGGTGTTGCAGCCCCTCTGTGTCAGGTAATGGAAGGGAGCGAGCTACAGTAGCCGTCCTGGCACAGACCCAACTGAAACAGGGCATAGCCCAGTACAGAGATGTTTGTTATTAAATTTAGGATGGAGATTCCGATTTTATATGTATACACTACGATCCTGGCTAAACTGACCTGTACTGTAAACACGCTGCGCTAATCCACTACTATAAAGGAAGGGGAAATAAAAAGAAGGTTGGACTGTTGAATTTTTTTAGAGGCCCCCTTTATTTCTGACTTCAGCCGTCTGTTACAGTGCCTCCTTTGACGTTTCTTTTCAGCCAAGTACCCCCTGAAAGGCAGAACAAAAATGTCTGCAAAGCTCAGTACAATCCAGCGCTGCTGGATGGTTTAACTCCCATTTCAGCTGTTTAAAATCATCTCTAAATTTATTGCAACCCATTTTTTCCCTCATGCAGTGATGCATCAATGACATCATAGTCTTTCTGATAAGATGTACTAAAGAATTAAAGGAGTAACCAGCCTCTGGGATCAGTCTCCTTTGCAGAGAGTCCCTTTTCATTATTTTTTCTTTTAAATCAAACTTCTGTTTATTTCACCCATGAGCTTTAAACTGGCTTCTTGCATAAACTCCACCAAGCAATTGCACTGAAAGCAGCGTGTGCTTTACTAAACTTCAGGAATTACTTGTGACTAACTCTTAAATTTACCCAAACTGAATGTAGCGGGATTAGCACAATCGTATACTTTGATCTAAAACGTACACTCTCGTTAACACGAACGTAATCAGCCAATCACGTGGCACCATCTGAGTAAGGAACAGGAAACTGAGGATATGATTCACGCGGTGTCACCAAACTTACACAATGAACGATTGGATAAATGTTGCCTGGCTGCTTCCTGCGGGACAACATCCCGCCACAAAGCTCAGATCGTCCAAACTGGCTCCTCGACGGGCTCCACAGTCACCAGATCCAGTCCAGTTGAGCACCTTTGGGACGTAGTGGGACGGGAGACTCACGCGCCATCATGACCAAAATCTCGAGGAACGGCTCCAACACCTTGTTCGGTGTACGCCATGAAGAATTAAGGCCCAACCCAGTATTAACGAGACGTACCAGTGAGCGCGCTTTTAATCACAATTAATCGTGACCGACTTTCAACCTTTTTTCCTGTGTAAAAAACGAATGTGGCGGATGAGCGTAACGGTATATTCTCAACTAAAATGTGAAATCTAAGTGTTCGACGGGGTAAAATGTAATTATATCCAATTACAGTAAATGAGTAACTCTGCAGTAAAATATGTTGTGACGTGGTATAAGAAGCTCACTTTAAAGCACTGCTATTGTTCTGCTGAGGAGACTAAATGAAGAGGAAAGTCTGCAGCACCTTTCAACACACAGACGCCCCTCTCCCTCTTTCACCACCCCTGTATTTACACGCTCTTAAAAACACTGTCACACAGCCTGACTAACTGACAGAAGTTATCATTACACAAAGCGCTCTATTCCATAATTTATAGAGATCCCCGTCCCAGTCATGTGGAATTCTCCCAAAATAAATTCAAGTAAACACTTATGCGACAAAGAGGCACTCACAGTGGCCTGGTATGCATAAACAGTGTGAACAGTGTGACAGTGTAATCCCCACCCCACGCCCCCAACTCAACACGCACGCGTGCGCTCACACAGACTCGCACACCAAACAGCCCAGCCCCGCAGTGACTTCAGGCAGGGTTTGGAAGCGAGCCTGAGCCCTCGCCTCGCCCCCGGCACCGATGTACCTACTCCGATCCACGACGGCCCTCGCCCACCCCACACCTGACTCCTGGCAAAATAAGCCAGACTCTAATCCGTCTTCCATCACAATAACACACACACACCCCAAACCCAGTTGTTTTGAAGAGTGTTCAGCAAGTTCATCTCCAGGGATGTTTTGTGTTCTTCTTCCCCAGGACGTCTTATTGTTTTAGCAACACAAGAGGCTGTAAATCAATCAGCTTCTCTTCTTAACCCCGGCCTCTGTTTAAAAGATAGAAATGAGCTTTTTCCATGATGCACTGTTGAAAGTTTTTATAAAGTCAATACAAAGAATGCAGGAAAAAAAAAAAAAAAACTACTGGGATCCTACGGGTTTTTATTTTACTCACCTTTGCTCACCTTGGTGGCAGAAAAGATTTGACTTCATTTTGAGGGCAATAAAATCTAAATAAATTAATAGAATGAGAAATAAAAAACATCTATATGCAGATGTGACACTTATAAAATCTTATTTCTTAAAGGATGACTCCATACTGGCCTTAAACCAAGAATTTCTGCTTCATCGCTGCATTCAGGCCATTATTGGGATTGATACTTAATTTTCTGTTTGTATTTGTTTTTAGGCTCCTCTCTTCCTTGAGGATTTCAGCCAAACGTGGTTGGTTGGGTTTAAAATGCCTCGGATGGTTGCTATTCGATTTCAAAGGGAATGTTTAGAAACCCGATCCAACCCTCCAGCGAGCATACCTACACCCAAGTCTCCTTCGCCCCTCATTCTAAATCACTCCACTGGAGCAGTGTAAACAAACTTCAGTTTGCTCTCTGATATTGAGAGGTTAAGACAAGCGGCAATCCTCCACTATGACAACACAGCCTCAGACAGACGATGTCATTTGTCTTACCTCACTCTTCATCCATCACCACGCCGGAGTCGACATGTCTGACAGTCCCACTCTCGCTTTTCTCGTTGGCACATGCCTCCACATCTGTCACATTTTCCTCCCAGCTTACTTTTATTACGCCAGATGAACTCCACCTCCTCGCCTCCGAATTCACGGACACCTGAAGGGCAAGCAGGCGGAGAGGATTCCTATTGATTAGTCATGGTATCTGATGTCATCCTGGCTCTGTAAACACTTTTAAAACTGAACCTCGGCTACCTGTAAAAATGTGAGAAAGTAATGTCGAGCCATGTTAAAGCATTAAAAAAAAAGCAGCAAATCTAAAATTAAATGCATTAATTGATTTTTTTAAAAAGGGAATTTAAGATAAATCTACTGGGTTAGAAAGTCAGTTGGGAAATCTGGCTTTTAAAATGTTCTGCTTCTTGATGCTTAAATGCTTCGGGAGGTCAAAGGGAAACATTTTTCCAAAGACAACACGTATTGTATGCAGCCCAGCAGACTCCAGCAACGTTAACGTAAAGCAGCAACCGAGTCCACCTCTGTGCTTCGTCACCAGGGAGGGATGAAGATAAAAAGTCCTAAACATGAGCCCTGAGGCACACCCAGGGATGTATCATACTCCCGATACAAGGAAACTCACAGGTTATATGCTTTTTTCTTTTTATTTAATCCATTTTGTTAAGATTTTGTGGACTGGGATTAAGTTCTGACACGAGATCAACTTTAACTTTCTGAATAAACCCAATAACAGTAGAATAGAAACCAGACTGAGAGCTATATTCACCTTAGACATGAAGAATATGTGCCTGGTTCATCACTGCGAAAGAAACCTTTAATATCACACACTTATTGGTTTCATTTTTAAAACTAAAAATATTTATTTATGCAAACAGGTTGCACAGTTTCAGTGTCTGTGACTGCTCATCCAAACCTGGATACTCTGGACTGTCCATCACCTTGAGAACAAGAAGCCAAATATCAATAACATAAAGTAACTCAGCAACTGTTAACGTACCAATATGTATAATATAAACTTAGACTATAACTTTCCCAACATTTCATTTCTGACTGATTATTGAGGACAAACATTATTGCGATAAACAGAAAATGAAAATGAAAAAGTAGCAACAACGAACGAGTCAAATTCATCTAGAACTTTTCTTTTTATCGTGCGCTCTTCATCTCATGGAGATGAATAACCACAACTGTGCAAAAGTACAGAACAAGAACAAGCACGCATTTATCCCCGTGTGCGTCTCATTGACATGATAAGCCACGGCATGTTTCATTTTCCAAAATCAAACCTGTTATCAAAACGCGATTAAGTTGACATTTATCTTTTCTGCAAAGCTCCACCTTACAGCCTTCAACTGCTACGAGCTTAGCTGACGATTCCTGGTCTCAAATCAATTTACGTGCGTCATGCATGCAGCCATAAAGTTATAACACAATTTGGTAAAGCATTATTAAAAAGTAACAGAATAAAGGAGGCAGGATGATGAAGAGGAAGAGGCGTTTATGTACCCAAGCGGTTTTTGACATATAAGCCTGTTCTCCTCCCAGAGAGCGGTTTCTTTAACACCCACGGGGCAAGAATAAGGAGGAAATCTCCCTCCGCTGTGAAACTGGGGTAACTAAGTCAAACTGTATCAACCAGACATAAGAGGCCAGCGGGAAGTTTGCCCTTCTGATCTTTCTTTAATCTGCTCTCGGGAAGACACAACTACTTTCATTACTGCCGTCAAAGGCTCCCCTCCTCAACTTTCAGCTTCACATCCTAATCTGATTGAGAGGGAGAGGTAATATTGACCGTTTCACAGGGCAAAGCCGAGTAAATATTTGAGAGCGCTGTTATGATACAGCACAGTGGAAATTAGTCTCAGATATTGAGTTTAACCAAATAATTTAGAACAAAACTCGCCAAGGAGCAGCTCGTTACCGGCCGATTTCAGTGGCAGTTTATCGTCGACTCGTTAGAGGAGAACAAAGCTCAAAAGTTGTTTTTTTTTTAAGAGTTTCACAAAGTCTGCATTTTGGTTTTAAGTCCTTTTGGCTGAGCGGCATCAGGAGAGGAGCACTGATACCAGCAGTGGGCTGTGAACAAGGCCCGGTGCCGGCGGACCTGCGTGCAACACGACAACTCTATCGGTGAATTTCACAGGTCATTACTCTGGCTCCAGCCCTCGCTGCCTCCAGTGGCTCTGGAGACGGCCAGGTTTTTCTCAGAGACAACAGCTTACTGGGCTTTGTGCTAGCTAAACAAGCGTGTCTGTCTCACAGCAGTAGATTAATGTCTAGATAGAGGGGTTTGCTCCTCAAGGGAGACCTGTAGAGGAGCCATCCATCAACCTTTGGAAACCATTACACAATAACAAAATAACAAAATCTGAGAGCGGCGCTCATTGACTGAGCCCTGTCCTCTGGGGCTACAGTGGGAGACGCAGGCAGAGGAAGAGTTTCCAGAAAACCAGAGTGAGCATAACGAGCAGAGATTAATAAATTTACAGATTTACCCATAAACCCTCAACCAATCAGGGAAAAGACAGGTTCCGTTTTATTATTACATATGAACAAATCCTTTTGATTGATTCCACATGGAGAAGCTGGAATTACTTTTAAAAAAGTGCAGAGCAAGAGCTCAAATTTCCAGCAGGCCGACTTCTCGCTAATCGATTAATCCATGCAGCTTCACAGCCGTGGCGTCTCCTGGCTTTGTGGCATGCAATGGACCCTGAGCAGCATTTCCATTGAGTGGCACTTGCGAGGAGCGCTTGCGTGCGGTAAACACACAAACCCTCGGCCCTCCACATGAATGACAGCAAACAACGCGGGCGCTCTGGCTGTGCCCCGCCCTGCTACCCCCACCCCAACCCTAACCCCCGAGGATGAAGGGGGGTCACGCAAACACAGCATCTGACTGACTCTTAATTTGTTTAAAGCAGCCCATTCAAACAGGAACCCCAACAGAGAGAAAATCTCGTTTCCAAGGTCTGTCGCCACGGCTCGAGCTGTGTTGTTTAGGAAGGAGATCGGGACGCCGCTGACGACTCAGCTGACTTCCAGCTTCACAGAGGCGCCAGGTTGTAATTAACACTTTGCAGATTACGTTTACAGGACCAACACGGTCTGCCCGAGTTTTATTACTGCCGGGATTGTACTCGTGCCCTCCGGGTATACAAAACTCTCTCTGTTTGACGCTGTCGTGTCCTGCGTGAGAACCTTTGACAGGTGTTGATTGTAGGAAGAGCCAGCTGGGTGTTCACTGTTCCTGGAGATAATGAGAATCCCCTCTTTGCATCGGCCAGGTTTTCCAGCTACGACTGGCTGCAGCCTGACAATATTCATCTATTTCCATCCCTCTATCTGTAGCTTTCATCCATTTATTCGAGCTCATGCTGCTGGTTTAACAGTCTTATTAGAGGAGCAGTGAAACTAATCCATTTCTTGGCAGCAGGCGGCAGACAGCTGGGCATTGAGGAGTCGCACAAAGTGGCTGATATAATTGCGGTGTAATCATTTTCATGCAGCTCCTCGGTTCCTTCTTAGGCGGCAAGTGGCGCTTCAGGTTAACACGCTAAGGTAATAAAACGGCCATTAAGAGAGCCAATGGGCTCAGAGTGTGAGGGCCGAGTCATCAAACATGTCATTTAGGTCACGTTTGTGAGAAGGACCCGTCTTCACAGACACATACATAATTTAAAAACTGGGAAGTGTTAAGAACGCATCAATCATTCCTCACATAAAGTCTCCAGCGTTAGTCTTAAGAGCTCACCATCTGCTAATATTAGTCCTTGTTAGCATGCTGTGCACTCATGCTTTTTAATCTCGAGCCATAGCAGAGACAAACTGCACTCCGGATCCATCGACTTGCACTTTCATTGCAGCTGTGGGAAACATCTGCACACATCTGTACCACTAGATGGCACATATCCTCTGAAATACCTTTCAGAGCAGCTTCACACTGTCTGTCACGTCAAACAAATGTGGACCTCAATCGAAGAACGCGCTTCAAACACGAAATCGCCAACCTGCAGTGAATTGTGGCGAAAACTTACTGAGAGAGTTAATTATGGAGCTGAAATACAGAGAGGTGTCGGCCTCGGAAAGTAGCCTGGCTTTCCCATTTATCTCCTCAAACCAAACTCGTGTGTCTTAAACACTTCACACTGAATTAGGCTGAAGTGGAAACCCACTCTCCAGACTTGCAGCACTTCTTTCCACTCCGTGGCTCGGTGATAAATCTTAAATCTTCCATTCTATGCCGCCTACTGCCCATGCTGCTGTCTTTCATAAGCTCTCTTCTTCCCTTACTCTCCCTCTCTCCATTTGGACAACAGCAGCACCCTTTACCCACAAAATATGCAGGGGAGAGACCTGATGACTGAGGCCAAATAGTATGCAAACAAAGGTACCTCACGCTGGCAACGGTTCAAGAACGATACTGTATCATCTTCACTTTACAACGTATTAAAGTGAGTAAGAGGATGTAAATTATGGGGTGAGAGTCGTGAGAAAAAGTTTTGATACCCGAGTTTATCCAAAGACCAACTGAAAAACTATAAAATGATTCAGCTGTGAAGAATCAAAATAACAATTTGGTCATGTCCGTGCACTGTACACCAAACAAAATCGCACTCCTTTCTATCCCGTTTGAACTCCTTTCTACTGCTGTCACTGGACGTGCACAGGACAGTCCCCCCTGGAAGGGTTTGTTGTGTTTGGTTAGTGTGTTTCAGCACATTTTATTGCACTGTAAATGAGGGCAGGCATGTTTGGTTTCCTGTGTTTGTCAATGCTTTTTCTAAGTTGCATTAATGATGTTTTGTCTTTCTCTTGAGGTGCCCATCTGCTGCTACAGTCTTTCCTGTAGCTGAACAAAAGGCTGACAGCAGAGCTGGTTAGAGTTCACAGACCTAACAAGTGGACCAAACCATCTGCTGTGAAAGCATGGGGGTTTAGGACTGAGCACTGAGTTTACTTACTCTCCGTGTCCCTTTGTCTTCTCTCTCATTTGTTGGTTGGTTTGTTTCTGACCTGGGTCTTGGTTTGTGAAGCAGCGCTCCAAGTTGCTGACCTTTTTAATGAGCCCGTTTAGTTCTTAAAATAGCTTATTTGCATTGCTGCCTATTTGTTGTCATATTTTGGGTAAAATAGACCCCGTTTTCTCAACAGTACACCTGCGCCCGTTGCTTAATCCTGCATGTAGGAGGAGCACCAATCTCCCGAGTCAAAGTCCAGATGATGCTTCTTCCAACACTGGATATTATATTTGAATCCATGTTGTTACAGAACTAACTGGCAATCTCCTGTCACTGGAGTACGAGGACATGTTGCGTTTTCTCCCAAATTAGCAGGTTACAGCATGTTTGTTCATTTGTCCACGAGCAGAAATGCAAAAATGACAATTTGTGGTTATAGGAGGAGTTGCTCGCTGGAAGTATTTCAACAAAACAAAAACTTAAAATGCCTTTCAAACTAAATTTATGTACCGTGATGAGATACTTGTCAGTGAGGTTTTCCGTATGATTAAGTGCCATGCACACCATGTGTATATTTACCAGCTGACACATTTGCTAAAATATCTGAGCTCACGCCTCAAGTCATCATGCCCATGAAATCTTGAGTATTTATGTGACATGCCTGTGCAGCACCTTGACAGAATGCAATCATATCAGAAACCCACAGGCGTGCTATTGGCGGTGCTCCATCATGAGGATGGAGACGCCACGGTTGGCTCGGTCTCAGTCTCTGGTGCTGGAGGGCTTTCGCTCCCAATAACCTTTAATGCTGAACTTCAGGTTCTGTTGATTATGTAATGAACTGAAACAGAAGTAAATCTGTAGGTTCTGTGGAGGTTTATGTTCCACCATTTGATAAAATCGTAATATCTGCAAACTCAAGTTTTTATTCTTCTTTTATCTTCTTCTCTTTTTCGAGAAAATACAAGTTATTTGCAGTTTATTTGACCGGGAGGTTGCCACACTGAGTACTCGCTTATACCCACAGGGAAACACCACAACTGCTACTCCAGTCTCAGCAGCTAAGCCAAAGTTTAGAAAAGACTTTCACAAACTTCATTTCCTCGCACAACATGCATCCCGGCAGAGCGGCACTCCTGGCAGACCTTTGCACAATCTGCTTGTATCTGTTTCTGCCAGCACACAGACTGTTTACCTGCAGTGACGCTTCACAATATCCCTCAAACCGAGCATTGCAAATTCCCGTATAACTGAGCCGAACATCTTTGAACACTCGGTGTGTCCATGCAGAGTTCAACATCTACTGAAAAGAGAGAAAAGCCACACAATCCAGATCGCTGGATTGCTACACTTCGACCCAAATCCCCAAAGCACACATCACGGTTGCAGTGCCCGCATGGCTGCCAAGATCCTGAAGTACTGTGGAAAGTCCTGAACCAAAACCTCTGACCAAGGATAAACACATAAAGACGCGATTCCAGTTACAAAACAAATACAACAAGACTGGAAGCTTTCAGCTTTATTCTCATTATTCAATCTTTGGTGGCTTTTTAAAGAATTCTTTATAATGAACTCATAATAATATCTGACCTTCCAAAAGTCTATAATATACAACACTCTGTTTCTTTCTTACTACCATTGTTTTCAGGATTTTTGCCTTGACTCTCACCAATGAAAAACAGTTGGTGGTTTAATTAGTGTATAGAATATTATCTGTATCACACAGCCAAGTCGTACTACTCAGCAACTCCAATTAGTCCAGGTGAGACCAAGTAGACACAAATCAGCTACAACTTCCTGCGTCAGGACACCCAAACAAAACAGCAACACTGAATAAGCTATATTTTTTTGCGCCACGGACCGGTTTAATGTCAGACAATATTTTCACAGACCAGCCTTTAAGGCGGCGCGGATAAATACAACAAATTAAAATGACACAACCAAGACAAAAACTGTGGTATTTTGTAAATATAATAATAAACGCAAATTCACTGTGTAATTATGTAACTTTATTAGCAGCGTCCTCCTGAAATGTGCCAACAACATTGAGAGTAACATCCTCCTCTCTACCCCTTGATGCTCTCTGGTCGCTATGGTAAAGCACACAACTACAACACGGGAAAAGACCCAGGGAAACCGAGTTAATGATAAAAACCCTGAAAACCATGACTTTCACACTCAAGCCCCAACTCTCGCAGCCCGGTACCAAACGACTCACGGACCGGTACCGGTCCATGGCCCGGGGGTTGGGGACCGCTGCTATAGAAAACAAAAAATCAGCCATTATAAAAAGTTATGAAGAAGAAAACTACCCAGTAAGGCTAAAAACAACAGGCGTGTTTATTTCGCCATTATAATGTAGCAGTCTATGGGGAAGAAATTGTTTTTGGAGCCAGCCTCAAGTGGCCACAAGAGGAACTGCAACTTTTGGCACTCTGCATTAACTCTATTTTTCAGTCTTAGATGTTGGGTTTAATTCAAACACTGCACTTTAAAAAAAAGTTGTGTATTTATATATTTACTAGGGTTGCAACAATACACAAAATTCACGGTTCGGTTCGATACTTTGGTGTCACGGTTCGATATTTTTTCGATACAAAAAAAATGTTCATGCCTTTTTAATTTGTCATTTATTAAAATTATAAATATATATTTTAACTCAAAAGTACAGTTTTTAAATTTCTGTGTTGCTGAAACAACAAAGGGATAAAATAATAAATCTATCTGATGGAGAAATCACTCATCTTTGGAGAAGAGAGTTTATTACAGAGAAATGGCTCTTTCCAAAATAAAAGCTATACTATCCGCTTCTTCTGGGCTATATTCTCAGCAGCATATTAAACATATCAGGTCCCCATAAGGAGAATCCTGTGCTAACGGCCGTCTAAATGACTCGGGTAAAGTTTGTAGCATGCGTGCTTGTTGTTTTTGTCTGCTTCCACTTGTCTTTGCACTAGGATGATGTCGGCGTAAATGTGCAGTCATATTCGTTGTGTTCCCACTAGTGCTTTCAGGTTAATCTTGTTGAAATGACGTTAACGCCACAACACGGCAAATCTCCGTTAACGAGCTACCCCTGATCGCCCCGTGCGTGGGGCTGGACAGCGTCAACACGTTAACAAGCTAACTGCGCTAACACACTAGCTCCCACCCATGTAATTGAGCATTGCGTGGCACATCCAACATACTGTTTTACTTTAGTCCATGACGCGCTTACCTTCAGGGTCATACGTCACATGAAAACCAAAATAATTCCAAACACCAGATCTGAATGAGGGTGGGGGAGGTCCATGTTGCAAGGAGAGCTTAACTTCTGTCTCGCTAGCTTGCCATGTGCTCAGTGAATCTGTGTTCGACTATTCCGCCTAGGCTGCACTGTCGAGCGCAGATCCACTGAGCGCTCAACACAGACAGCATCGTCAGAAGGAAAGTTGATAAAATAAATTAAAAATTTTGTATTGTTCGATACATATGCGTACCGAACCGAAAGCACTGTATCGAACGGTTCAATATCGATACGAGTATCGTTGCACTCCTAATATTTACATCGCATTTATGTCATGGTGGTACAAGTGAGAGAGTGAATATTATGCATTGCTTCAACTTTAGCTTGATGATATTGAATGCTGTCAAACCTCAGATAAGAAATTAAATAGATAAAAATCACACGCTCGGAGCAACACCGCAGTAATCAAATTACAAAATCTAAAATCTGAGCTTAAAGTGCCATACCCGTGCTTGGCCATGCTGTGGCCACTTCCTTTGCACCTGAGGATTTCTTTCTAAACCCCGATATCATGCTGCCTTCTCAGAATCAAGTGAACATCTAAAAGGTATTTAAGGAACAAGAGGAAAACATGTACAGAGCAGCACTCTTGTTATTACTTTCTAAAGTTACTGTCGGTGAACTGAACAGAGCTGGACCTGGAAACAATTTGCAGCGATCCCACAGAACATCTGAGAATATCAAAACACCTCCAGGAGCGATACAGGAGTGATACTTTGATCAGATGGCAAGATACTTACCATCTGATCAAAGCATAGCCAAGTGTGAAGAGTGAATTAATAAATATCCTTAGGCAGCTTGTTTGGTTGTGCAAGATGACGGGATGATAGAAAAGACTTGGCATGCGCTCAGGAGTGGGTAAACCTGAAAATGCTGGAGGCTTAAGAGGTGCCAGTGGGCCGGGGGAGCTTTGGGAGACACAGAGAGAGGAATGATGGACGGCTCACACGCCAGGCATTGTGAGAAAATTATAGTTAGGTGCTGCCAAGTGAGGCAGTGTGGCGGCCGGCCAAAGCCCTGGAAGAACAAAGGCCCGGGATCCAGTGTGTGAAGAGCGCCGGCCTGCCTGCGGAGCCCCGAACCCCTTCGTATTTACATGCGACGCTCAAGAGTTAATTGCAGTGAATTCCTGCGCTGGGTGCAAAGTAGGGGCCGTTGTTGCTTAATTTTACATAACAAACACACCGCTTCCACTCATTCTTCTCTGTTTCAAAGGACCGCAAGCCAAAAATGGCAAAGGATTTGAAGCGGTTACAAATCAAAATCCCAAAATAAACCAATTATTGTTTGTTTTATTGTCAAGCAGCTCAGGGGTGAAAGCTGCTTTAATAGGAATATATGGCGAATCTTTAAAAGGAAACGCATGGAAACAGTATGACAGCACATGCCAATATTGGGTTTATATATTCTGCATCGTCATGGTGCTTTCTTTCTAAACCGCGCTGGTGGCTCCCCGAGGAAAACATGAAACTTTCACACATTCCTCCAATTACCCGTGAGTTTGGAAAACGACTGGTATTGAATCAGTTTCTCAGGAAATGTTCGTGCGTGCTCTCCTAGCTGCAGGAGGCTTAAGAGGCCTCTTCATCAAGCTAGACCTTGTCTTCACAGTAGTTGATGGACAAAAGCCAAGATGTGTCAAGGCTGCTATGTCTCCTGATTTTTTATTTTTTTTGTAAATGAACAGTGCCCTCTCGGCTCTCTGGGCTTGGCAGAACTGCCCCCGTGTACATCAAAGTACGGCCTGACCTTGCATACCAGATGAGGTTTGGATTAACGAGCTCTGGACATCAAACAGCGGGATCGCCCCCTCCTCGCCCCCACAAATCATCAACCTGGTGAAATTTACAGCAGACAAAAATGCCGGAAAAATTAACATTGGCCATGGTATGCATCTCAGCTTGAACATCGTGACCAGGACGAGGACCAGCAGCAGCAGCAGCGAGGAGATTTCAAAGGCTTCCAATTATGCGATGTGTGGGAGAGCGCAGCGAACCAGGCAGAGCGCCAAACAGCATCTTTTACCAGACAAATCAAACCTTTGACAGGCCGTGTCTGCCCAGAGCACACCAGTTTCTCATATACTCTGTACACTGATTTATGCCATTTCATCTCAGAAGTAACATTTAGCAAAAGATAAAAGACAAAAGTAGCCTGGTTGAAATAATTTTCTCAATCACTGACATTTAGTTTATTCCAGAAACCAACAAAAATCCATAAGACCTGGCTCATCGTCAGGCCACGAAGGAACATTTCTGGATTTTTGTGATCAGTCTTTATTGCAGAGCATGAAATTACAAGAAGTTAAAGCTTGAGTGATAAAAACTGCCAAATGCCAAACCTCAAATTTTGACACTGAACAGTTGTAGGTGAAAGACGTTCAAAGGAGTACACTCGGGCTCATTTGCTAATGATTTGCGCTCTGCAGGCTCAGCGAAAGTGCGCCCGCTCCTAATGTTTGCTCATGAAACTGATGTTTTGAGTGATCTAATTGGAAGTGGATGGTATCTATGAGGCAAAAAAAAAAAACCACTAGTTAACCATCTGTTGAGTACAATTTTCCATTAATTGTATCAATGTTCAACCAACAACATAATTCCATAAACGTCAGTGCCAAAACAATGATATAATTGAGAAAAATTCTTAGTAAATAGCTTTGACAGTTTCATGCTGATAAGCTAATGAGTTAAACAACAAACCATCTCCATAAATAAAAACTCCAAACAAAGCCCAATGGCTGACTCAGCTTGGTGTTTACGGGTGTTTCAGAACCCTTAAACCGCTTTTTCCACCCAAATCCCAGATAAGTTGGAACTGAAACAATTCCAATAACAGGAGCTGGCGCTAGGAATTATGAAAGTATTAATGCAGTACTGGTAAAATTTACAGACTGTGTTTATGAGTCAGGAGAAGATGGAATTACCATTTTAAAAATACTCAAACTGTCCATACAGCTTGATTATCAGCTTGATGATACGAGAAGTATCATCACTGTGAGCACAGCACAGAAACACACAGACACACTGTAGTCTACACAAGTGTGCACATTGTTAATGGGTTAAGCGTTATGCGCATCGGCGTAACTCTGTGCTGAACATTGGGGGGGTCAAGATCTCTGTCTAAATAAATAAATCTGGGTAAATTCCCAGATGATTAAACATGAAACTACTTTGCTGGTAATAACTGAAATGAGTAAAGAAAATCAACAGCCTATTTATGCAAGATAATTCATGATTTTATTGGGGGGGGTCATAACCCCCCTAACCCCCTGGAAATTACACCCTTGGTTACGCGTGTTCCTATTCAGACTAAGAGCGCTGGTTTTGCAGCCGATATTCAACAGGAGGGAAAAGCTTTCTAACAAAATAATGCAGGAACAAAATGAGGCTTTAACTGAGCAACATGTGTGTGAACAACACAAACAGATGTTCCCTGTTCCACTGGGAGCGAACACCTGCCTTCATTCGGCGACGTTTCCCAGAGGGCTCTGCTGCAGCCATGGCTGGACATCTGGACAGCGAGTCAGTGAAACCCATTTACATGTCTTTAGATTTGCCCACAGTGACAGACGCATGCGGACAAATCCCTACAGTCGCTAAAGATAGAGAATTATGAATGAACTCCAAATGAAAGCATGTCAGATAAATTTGACACATTTTAAACCATCCATTAAAAAAATTTAAGCAAACCTTTTACATTTTGAAACTTTTAGACATTCAACTCAAGACCCACTTAGTAGCTTTATACAGAGATTTAAACTGCTGTTCATCAACAGATGGACTCATTTCACCCTTGAATCAGGTGCTTGCTCAACTTAGCACCTGAGCAAGCACCTTATACTCAAGAAAATAAGATCTGTGAGAAAACTAAAGTGCTTTTAAAGGAGTTACATTTATATATCTAACTTATTTTTAAGGCACTAAAGCAATCACAGCGTGCTTTACAGAGGCATCTAGCATTGGTGTGATGCACCAGTACAGTTTGTGGGTGTAGCTTGCTAACCAAGTTAGCTAACATTAGCTGACATTTTAGCACGCTGCCCTCTTGATAGAATATGCTTACTTTGGGCTTCAAAAACCCCACATGGGGTTGTCCAAATTGCCAATTCTGAATCTTCAACATATGCAGTCCAAATCAATGAGTGATATCTGACTAGGCGTCTAGCTGCGGATCTCTTAAACATGCTAACTTTAACTATATTAGCTCGCCCTGTTTTTCCTACAGGCTCCAGTCTGTTCCACAAACCGGTGGCTGACATCATGTCGGCTATCTTCATCTTTGACAAGTACTAAAGCGTCACTTGTCAATTCTCCAGGTGTTTTAATTGTTAACGTCTTTTAATTTGTGTTAGGCACCGTTAAGGGTTACTCTGTTATCTATAAGTTGATCTACTATAGCATGCAGTGCAAAATAAGAGTGTCATGGCTTCAGATCAAAACTAAAAAGTATGCACACACTGAAACGGGTGGATTAACGAGGGCTGCGGTTCATTATGTTTGCCAAATTAAGCTTTTGAAATATAAAACACATCTTAAAGTTTAAAGGCCATATCTTATGTCAAATGTGCCTTTTAACAGAGCACTTTCCGTTACCAGTCAAAACTTTCTCTGAGCTACTATCATTAAGAAGATCAAAAGGTATTTTTTGGCTTTCATCAAAGCAGAAAGCTTTGTGTATCATTTTATTATAGAGTTGTGGCCCATGTACAGCAGTAAATGTGTATTCGAAGCTTACAAACCTGATCATTACGGCACATCCTTTCATGTGTTCAACTGTTTAACGGCATTATTTGAAATTTGTCATTCCCACTGAATAAACATTGTAAAAGTCAAGACTGTGGAGCAAACTAAGCTGGCACATTCGGCTTGTTATTGTACTCGTAATGATGGTGCCACAGAGGCTACCTTTGGCCTATTAATGAGCCAGTCAGAGTTATCAAAAGTAATTTTTATCATCTGTAATGAAAAATGAATGAGTCGTGTTTGATATTGTTGGCAAAACCAACAAGGAGAAGTTTGCTTTGATCAGGAAAATATCTGAAGCCTGTAGGAGAATTTAATCAGCAACAAGGTTTTGGCTTCAGAATATCTGCATAGAAATAAAAAAGGTTGATTAGGTTAAAAGGGGGGAGGAGGGAGTAGAAAAGCAGTAAAGCGAGCCTCTACCCAAAGAGATCATTAACTTAATGGATCGCTGGTGGCTAAAAGCAATGTGTTGCCGGGTATCTCATACATGAGAGATCTGCGAGGCTGAGGAGAGAGACGCAAAGAGCTGGGAACCGGCTCAAAAGTGACGAAGGGCATTAGCAGCCCTGCATCCTCCAGTCTTCAGCTGGTATTTGCAGGCACCGAGCGCTCTGTCAGCACGTATTACTCCACACACAAATCATCTGACCGGCGTCAGCACTTTGCCTGCGCTACGGCAGGAAAAACCCAAGGAAAGAGAGGTTGAAATTGAAGAAGAGGAAAGTACAACTAATAACTTGTGTTTCTCATTTGATAAGAAACATGAGGAAAGGTTCTCTAAGGAGAGGTTTGTAAAAACAATCAGAAAAGAAATGTCGACAGTTTGCTAAAAACACAGAGATACTTGGGCACCTGTTTCAAAAGAGCAAAAATAGAGAAAATGGGTTTGAACATATTAGAAATGATCGGATTTATATTTACTGAGGCAGTCGCATCGAAATCTTCAGACTATGATGCATAAAACCTGAAATAGCTGGGTATGCACAGAGCTTGTCATCTGTGAATCCCGACTATTGCCAACTTTACACAAGAGGACAAACAGTATAGTGGAAATAACAGATCAGCGGCAACCGCCTGAGATCCAGCATACACACACATACATCAAAGGCTACACGACGACTTTATTGAAGATGCGTCGTACAAATTTTTGGCCTTAGGTTACCATCCGGTGACAAGTGCAGGGATTTGTCTGCTGCATGCATATGTGCAGAGCTGGCTCTGAGGCTAAGGAGCATCATTACCGACTAAACACAACTAAAACAAAACACAGGCTTTCTGGTGCCCCACTGTCTACCCGACTGAGGCTCTGGAACAACTGAGGGGTGGGGGGGTTGTCTCAGTCAGTGTGAGACAGAAGCAGCTCCACAAAACGATTAGAAACGCTACATTAAAACTATTCATATTATAAACCCTACAGCTGTGATCAAACACACAGAGCATCCCTTGGATTTTAGCAGCGGTGCCAAAGTTAAAAAAAAAAAAGATATAAAGATGTCAGCTTGAATAACAATGAACAAGACCGCCACAATATTTCTTTTTAATGCAATGCTGTTAAAATCTAACACCGTGTAGCTTTGAAAAGGCCCATTATGTTTTGATAGGCCATTACAGAATATACAGATTATTTAATACAGCTGTAAACTGTATAAGTCTTTTCCCACTAAATTCAAAATAATTCACACAAAGTTCACACACAGATGCCTTTACTGATTCAGAGCGACTGGGATAAAATCACTATGTTTGTAAGAAGATGCATTACTGTGTGTTACACAGCAAAGGGAAGAAAACCCAGCTCTGTCATTTACAGTAAAACTGCAGTACCACAATGTCGAGTAAAGCCTTAGATTGAAATTATGTATTGGAAGTGTTATGAAGTAATGACAAGTATATGCAATCTTTGAATTATACCGTGATTCTTCACATCATTCATCTATTGCCTAAAAAGTATTTTCATTTTTGAGTAAAGCACGTAACCTGTCATCACTACTGCCTTATATACCTATGCAATATAAAGCTAATGAACGCAAGACTGTAATGCAATATTTTATGCCACGTTCTTCCCTGATTTAAATAAATTGAGCATGTTTATAATGACTCACGTTGATATTTGCAACTGAATGTGTGCAAGGCTGCAAAATTATGCTCAAATTGAGCGCTTCCCATCATCTACAGGAAAATATTCCCCATCATTGTGTTTAATCTTAATTTTTAATCAGATTGTTTCTGTGCATATTTACTGACTGTAATCTCTTTCCTAACTGTAAAGAAAGTTGAGCTTTTTTGTATGTTTAGCTCTTTTGCACGCTCAGTATTTACCCAGGAGACATCAGACCTTTAATGAACAAACTGCACTATGAAGAAAATACTTTATCCAGATTTTAATGGTGTCAGCTTATTAACAGTCATGTAGTATCAGCCTCTGATTCTCCAGCAAATCTCCTGCTGGGCTGAAAATGAGGAGGAGGGCTTGTGCAGATGAAAGAAAGTGAGACATGTGAGACTTCTTCTATAATCAGCTTGTAAAGGACCCGATGTGTGACTGACAGCCTTAGCACTGATAAGATAGTTCTGGCTAACTGAAGAGAACCAGTGACCTGTTGTATATAAATCAGAAAGTGATAATTGACTACTGATAAGACCAATATGATACCATGAGAAACGTTTCCCCCCAATAATGAGTAGTTTTATAGCCAAATCTCCGTCTGGTTCTATAATTATGTACTGTTATGAAATAAGCTGTAAGACAGGGAAGGCCAGCCACCATAACTGTAATAAGAACACGATGCGTAAAATGGTTTTAGCGTGGGAACTACAGGCTGTGCGTAATGTGGCAGGTGACTTAATGTGTAATCGCTCAGATTGGGTATAAAAGTGATAAGAAGTAAAGGAAAATCATGTTTAAATCATTTCAGTGTCGTTTTATTGTACGAATATAAAGAATAAATAGCACATTTCCTTAAATTTACAGGATAACAACAAGTCACTGACACAAAACTGTATCAATAATCCACGTTTAACTCTGAGGTCGATTCGCTGCGTCCGCGTTTTGAAAACAGCAAGTCCTTACGTGGCTCTATCGCTCCATAAATACAAAATATATAACCAATATTCTCCACAAATAAAGTAGACTCTGGTTACAAATAATACTGATTTTGTACATGGAGTTATATAACTGCGTGGCACCGCATATACAGAAAATACATTCCTACACTCGGTAGTGCACGTGAAAGAGATTTGGAAAAAAAAAAATACTGAGCTTATAATTTATCTTCAGAGTCTTGTGTTTTAACTCGAACAGGAGCATTTGCAGTCTGTAATGATCGGGTACTGCACCGGTATCCAGGCGCACTTTAGCCCCCCCTTCCTCTGCACGCATCTCCATCTCAGTATCGTCAGGTGGGTAGAGTTCGCAGGTTTGCACACCATCCCCTCCGGAACAGAACAAGACCGTTTGCTCAGGCAGCTGCCCACTCGCACAAACCGCGGCCAGAATCTGTTCCCCAGGTCGGTCCAGGTGTACACGACCGGGCAGAATGAGTAGGCCCACAGCCACTGCTGCAGGCGCCGCTTCAGTTTCTTGCTGGGCTTGTGCTTCTTGCCGAACTGGATGTCAAAATCCACCGCTCGGATTTCTTTCGGGAGTACTCCCCCCGGCTTTTGGATCTCGAAGTCGTCGAGCTCATCGTTCCCGGTGAATTTGTCCTCCGTGGGCTGTAACACGGACAAAAAACGAGTGTCAAAGTCTCCCAGGATGCTCTTTAATTCAGTCTCGTTAAGATCTCGCTCCTTGGGGTCAAAGACAGGATCCGGGTCCTCTTTTAATTCCACCAGCGGCAGACTGTCACTCGGGATGGGACGGAGAAGGTAGTAGTGCTGACAAATCCCTCTATCCATCACAAGTCCGAGAGACAGCACCAGCAGATACATGGCAATACACTGGTGAGACTGATCCATGTTCATCGATGAGATCCTCACGCACACGGAGCTGCTTATTGTCCACTTGTGCGCAATTACGCGTGAGCCGTATCCAAACGTGGGCCTCTAGAGTCCCTTAATATTCAGATTCCCATGATAAAAATCCGCGATAGAAATAAAAGATTGTTCCACGAAGCATTAGTGGAAACGACTTCTAAAGGCAAAGATCAGATCATGCGTCCTCGAGCTTCGCGCGCCTCTGCTCGGCATGATGCTCCACTTGTGTCCTCTGCAGAAAAGCGCTGAGCGTAACTCGCAACCTCCGTTATATCCTCCGCACGGAGCGTGATGTAATTCGTGTGCCCCTCTTTGAATGTGGGTTTGTTGTCTAGGAGGAGATCCCCAATACCTCCTTCTTCCACCACACTGGAGGAGGGTGCCGGAGGGGGAGGCGGGGGACGGAGGGAGAGGAGACGCCCCCTGTCGGTTTTCCAGACTTTCTTAAACCAGGCTTTCATTCATCAGGGGTGTTGGTCATCTGGTGAATCCTTCTGCTGCGAGCCTCTGCAGCAGGCTCCCAGAACACCTCATGAAAAAATACAAACTAGTAACGACAACTTTACTTAAACACCTCAGAGAAAGTTTTATTACACAAACAGTTTTGTTAATGTTTATTATTTACACCATGAAGTTAAAAGCTATATTTGTATTGCTTATTAACAGCAGTAATACAAAGAAAGAAAAAATATAATACAAAGCATTTTGACATGTCATTTATTACATCAACTTTAATTTGTAACAGCAAGTAATACAGACATACATACATGTTAATGCATCAAAAATCAGTCAAATGTAACAAACTACATCAACATTTATTTAGCTGGAGGATGTGAACACTATTTTTTTTACACTGCTGGCTGGATTAGAAATATAAAATATTTCACACTGTAAAGTTTCAGGACACACAAAGAAAATTTAGATTCCACCATTAGAAATGCATATTATAGGATCCCAAAACTCTGATCTGTTTTCACCTAGTGCGAGTTTTAGCCAATCAATATTAATGACAATAACAATTAAAAAAAAGCCGGTTATGTGCCGTCAGAATGATTTGTTTTATTTAGGGCGTGTAATACACTTACTGGCACAGCTTAAATGAACCAAACCTCAAACCAAATGTTAGACTTCTCAGTTCCTAATAAATTTACAATAAGCAACACTGTGGCTATTCATTAAAGACTTGTTGCTGTGCAAACATATTGGAACACACAAATTCAACAATAAAATGATGATTTTATGAAAATGTCTTGAATATTTCCATCTGATGGACTCGTGCGAATAAGAAAGACCACCTTAAGTTTAATAGTGATGTGTGCACATATCTGATGAAGGACTGGCAAAATGCTGTCAAGATTATTTTAACAATCTTAAATCGCAGGAAAAAAATATACACACACATTCAGTTGAATGACAGATTGTATGAAACACACTGCACAGGAAACAAACAAAATCACATCAAATCCAGCTCAACCTTTTGCTTGCTTGAAGAAAAGCGTGATTTACAGCCTGAATATCAGATGAAATGGCCTGTTAACTACACTTTTTGCAGTGTATTTACTGCATGTGTCCAGCTCAAGTGGGACAATATTTCTGCCTGTACCAGCGCCACAGCGAGCCTCTCAATAAAGCCAGCCAAATTAGCTCCCAAATAAACAACGCTCGCTAAGCGGCAGCCATGGAAAGTATCACAATTTGTGAACCTGTCTAAACTCATGCTCAGAGAATCATTCTTTGAAAAATAATTTAATGGAAGAACTTAGCCAGCTGCTACATCAGCCATAAACCATCCGCTTAAGATAAATGCATCTCTGTTTCAATTTGAATGAGCTAATTCACACAAGCACTTGAGCACACGACTCATTTAGTTTATGGTCAAATGATGGTGAAAAGTCTGGAAAATGTCACCCCTTATATTTTTCATCTGACCAGCACGTATCATAAACCATCGCTCCTAAACACACTTGACAGATCTGCTCAATCCAGCGCATTCACATGCGGGACAGTGCAGACTAAACTCTGCACGCATGCAAACAGCACCAAGCATCAGATATCAAGAAATCGCAGAATTTAACGTGCAGTCTAATAAAAAATAGAAAATAGAAATGCTCAATTGCACATTTTCTTTTGGAGAATTAAAGCGATGCGTTCAAACTCACTCGCAATACTTTTTTACATACTTAGGGAAATGTTAAATTGGAATTGACATGTTCATTCTTTTAAGGAATAATATTTGACACACACTGGAATATTCTGTTTGTAATGGGGCCGCTCGAGTGAAGTGCAAATATGGTTCTCATTAAGTGTCATGTGGATTGCCAGGCTCATTTAACGCAGAGTTGTTTTGGTTTCTTCTAATCCCTTCCTACTGTTTTACCACAGGGACATTTTGATAGTGAATTATTCCTCCTTATAAAGTCAGCCTACATGAGACAGACGCCTGCTTAACTGACTTTTTTTCTATCCCTAAGTTAACCAAACACTTTTTCCTCCCCGGCTAATAAACTGGCCCATCTAATTACCTGTATTTTTTTTTTTTTAAATGCAGGGTCTGGTCCTTGACTTTTAAACCTGCGCTTAAGGATTTACATTAAAAATGAATCTCCACGTTTGAGCTGATCACAGGTCACTGTACCATTCCCTGCTGATTTCTCATTTAGTGAGGAAAAGCAGACTTCTGTGTTCTGGCAGCCACATTCAGCAGTGCTACCAAGAAAAGTCATGCTCGGGTAGAAACACAACAGAAGGGACTTGAAGATTAAGATTCAGCTTTCATCCCTGCAAAAGCAGAGCAGAAAAAAAATCTGACATATTTGGAAAAGTCTACTTTGGAAAAATATCAGCCAGGTAACCGGGCGTTCGAGGCTCCTCGTCCTGTCTTCAGGTAAAGCTTACAGTGTCACACAGACAACACAAAGCACCTTTCACACACTTTATCTCCCTCAGCACGTTGTTTCACACCTTGTGCTGATTGAGGCTGCATTGCCAAGCTGAATACACACAGACACGGAGTGGGTGCTATTCTGTTTGCTCTGGCACTTGGGAGGTGTGCAAATTGCTTGTTTGTTTAGCACTTTTTCCATTCCTCTGCAATCCAACAGCACCTAGTTGCCATAATCACTCCTGCTGTGAGCTTAATTTAAATTAATTGCTCCTTCAGACCACTGATCATCAGTCTGATGGCACACTGCATTTTTTCATGCCACACTATTAATGTTCCATTAAAGAATTTTACAGCTCGAGTTACCCGGCTATTCACAGCAGTGTTAAAACCCACATTCAGACCAGGTCAGCCCTGTGCCTGATGGAAGAGATAGTGGCTGATAGCTGCCGTTCAGCAGCCTGATAACATTTTTGTCGCGGCGTTCAGCTTAACAGAGTGTCTTTAAAAAAAATCCACGGTGAAAATTTCATTTTAGTCTGTTAATAAAATAAGAGGATATTCGTTAACAATCACAGTTTGACACGAGGTGGAATTATTGACTCTACAACCGAGAATATCATTATCCAAATCAAACAACACGTTATTCAAATGAATCATCTTCAGGCTGTGGAGAATGCGCTCACGCTGTGAAACATCTGTGGATTTAAACAAGCGGTATAATTACCCAATTAGCATTTAGCAAATTTTTCCCACAGGTTGAAGGCTGGTGAGAGTGTGTTCACTCCAGTCCTCAATAAAGTTTTCACAGACAGAAAACTCTGCGTGCGAACAAAGTCGTTAAAACAAAACTGAACAAAGTGCTGAGTAATTACTCAGACGACTGATTGTGTATTCAGGCGTATGGAGGACCGAGAGTCGAGTTAATCGGTGCCATTAAGATGAAAAACAACATCTCAGCTCAGCAGCAAAGGGACAGCTGACAGGTATTACTCTGACGGGTCGGCCTGTGGCGCTGTAACAAGTATTTTTACGTTTTTGCTCGTAAATCTTGAACTATGGCTTATTTTAACTTTTTTCCCCCAGAATCGTTGGCTTACTTTGCACATCCATTTGTCCTGCAGCTTTTATAATTTTTACAGTATTCTGAATTGTCATTTGGGAAAAGAAACATTTGTCGAGGTCTGAATTTAAATATTAAATATAGTCTTATCATATCAGAAACCTACATTATGATGCATAAGCACGCAGGACAAACAGGAAATGTTTTCTCAGGCCGAGATTAGCTCGGCTTGTGCCATAAAGCAACAAGCTGTCGTCCAGCGTGGTGCCGCAGTGGTCGGTCCCATGTGAGCGAGCACAAATACCTCTCTAGTGTAAATGTGAATGCCGTATTTGTGCAGTTTATCTGGTGCTTGTAGCAACTAGACAGAAAATAATGGCTCTTGTGACAGTTTTCCAGAGCTGAGTGTTATAAACTTTGGTGCAGCCGTCTGATAACGTTCATCCAAACACGTGCATCTGTTCCTCTGGAATCACCACATCTCAGCAGCACTAGGAGGAAAGCATCTGCTCCACTTTATAACTCTGAGAACAATCTTTCTTGCAGTCAAACCATTTTCCTGCAGATGTAGACATAAATAATGGTTCCTGCTCTTACAATAAAAGCCGGATCTCTTCGGTCTTGGACTGGTCAGAAGACGACGGATGACCATAAAATCAAGTTTATTTAATAATGCGAGAAGAACTGCAGCTTTGCCTCATTAAATGATGCTCAAAGCACCCAAACAACAAGTATCTGAAAAACTGAGCAGCGATGTCGTCATTGAGCAGTCGTGACCAACAAAAAATATATTATAAAAACAAAACAAAAATACTGTGAACAGCTTCACTGGAACTGTTATTATAACCTTCCACTCAATTACATCTGCCACCCAAAGGAAGCGTGCAGCTAGCTGACTTTAAAGTTGAAGAGGATATCACTGATATGTATGGAAGCCCATTTCCGCCACTAAAAAACAAACAAACAAACAAACAAAAAAATGTATCCATAACTCGAAATTTAGAGTTATTTTCTCGAAATTTTGACTTAATTTCTTGAAATTTTGAGTTAGCACTGCCAATCAGTAATCTACGTGAATGATGTCATTTCCTTGTTACCCGGAAGCTGAAGCCCTCAGCTACAAATGCTACAGCTAAACTACAGCTAGCTTCACAAATGATGAAATCCTTGAGCTATTAGCTGAATCACATGGCGTTACTATCAGCAAACGTACTCTCGAAAGCGCCGGTTTGTTGCGATCTGGTTTTGAGTGCGCATTCCTCCGCACTGTATCCTTCCGGGTAACAAGAAAATGACATCAATCACGTAGATTACCGATTGGCAACTCGAAATTTCGAGTTGTTAACTCAAAATTTCAAGAAAATAACTCAAAATTTCAAGTTATGGATACTTTTTGTTTTTAGTGGCGAAATGGGCTTCCATAGATGTGCCGTGAGCATGTAGACTTCCTTCTGCACATACATTTGGCATTTTTGAATGCTTTTTCTTTCAGTCACTTTAAACATCACCAGAAGGGAGACACATTTCCAGCACAGTGTCGCCAAAACTGGGGAAGTCACACCAAAGCGAATCAAGATGGATAAAAAGCATGCACAGACCATGCAGATTTTAGAGTGAACTGTCCCTTTAAGGAAGCACCAGTGCCAGCAGTTTTAGATCAGCCTTTATTTTTCTGGAATCAAAGTAAATACTCGCGCTCTTGATGGATGATACAGTACTCCATCAACCTGCCGAGTGATATAAATGAAGCCTGACGACAGGCGCAGAGACACAGCAGGCGTCCTCTGCAGCCAGAAGGACATTTAGTTTATTTCAGCACCCAGGCGGAGTCGGTGCGCCGATCTCCACGTGGCGATCTGGACACATTTCTGCAGATCATTTTAAGCCAAGGCTGAGGCCATTTCTTCTTTGAAAGAGCAAACAGGCCAAGAGTCAGACTGTAGTAGTAGTAGTAGTAGTAATAGTAGTGGTGGTGGGGAGAAGAGGGGTTGTGGTGTCTCCAGCCTCTACAACACAGACGGCTGTTTGTACCATGCAGCCCCCTTGCGCCCCCCAACAACCCCACCTCGGTCTCAAACTCTCAGCTCCTAATTCACACTTCATAAATCAAGATGACCTGTCCTCCAGTGAATTCATCCCTCTCTGTGCTGGATAATAGTGGCGCTATTGTTCCCACCGCGAGGATTCATTTCAGAGACGTAAACTATCCTGGAGGCCGACGCACAGGCCCGATAGCTAAAGCAGCTCCTGGACGTCCGCGTGGAGACGGAGGACGAGCGGCACTGCAGTCGTCCGTGTCAGGCCACGTCTGGTTGGTTATATTTTCAACTCCTCTGGCAGCTAATACAGGTCCAAAAATAAGAACACTAATTGGCCAGTGTTTATTTCTGTATGGGAGAAATAAGTGTTTTTAGCAGGTTGTTTGTGGCACGATGGTTTAACAGTCGGGACTCTCTGGGAGGTACGGCTCAGTCCACTGCATGGAAAAAGAGCCGACTCTCCCCTTTTTTTAATAAATAAGGCCTTTTATACGAAAATTGGTAATACAGTATAGTTGTGTGTGAGACTGGCACGGCAGCGTGTGACATCATGAGTGTTGACTCATGAGCAGATGAGTGATGCACACTGAGCTTTTGCCTCCTCTCAAACTCGTATTTAGTGCCACAGAAACAGCAGTAAAGCCTCACTCTGCCCTCGTCCGTCTCCCAGTCGCGCTCCCTCTACACTTAGGAGAGGGGGGAGGGTCTGGTAATGAAGCAAGTGTTTCTATGCGTTGTGAGGGGGCTGTCAGCTCTACACACAGCAGACCTCTGTCACCTGTTGCCACCAGCAGGAGGCTCAGGCGACGGGCGCGGAGCCAAGCCTGGCGGCCAGTCGCAGGACCCTGGCTCCACCTATAGACAGCTCAGCATGGTGATTTACTCGGCCTCCGTGCAGAGGTGTCTATACACACACTTGTGCATACAGAGTTATAGCAGGAGCAGTACTCGGGCAACGGCTAACGGCTCGGGCAACCATTAAATAAATTATCTCATGTGCAAATGAAACAAACTACAGTGCTTTTTTTAATGACTGGACATTGCTACAATCAAACTGATCCTTAACAAAAATCCTATATTGGGGTTTACTGGGGATTCACGCTTCAGTGGGGCATCTATGTCGTGGATTCCCCGGGAAATGTGTTGATACAGCTCGCAACTTTGCTGACCGACCTGGTCAGTACCCATTATCCCTCCTGTGCATTTTTCCACAGCAGTTTTTGGGGATTTATCAGTGAGAAAATATAACAATTGTCCTCTCAACACAGTATCACATACAATCCTCACAAACATCAGCAAATTCCAGGAGGGACATTGCTGAACCGGAATAGATGTGAAGGGAAAAGCTTGTGGGACAAATATGCTCGTCCCTGAAAATGAAACTGATCACAGCAAAAAGCTGTGGAAAAAAAGCCAGGAAAGAAAACACTCCTGGCATTTTTTGTTGCTCCTTTTTGTTGTAATCACATATTTTTAAATGGTTATTAACACATAATCACCAGCACAAGCAAAAATGCCAGCAACGACACGGGCCGCTTATGTAGGCGACATCGTTCACTCTACAAAACTCTAAGTTGGGTCTTAATCTCAGTTCAGTGCATTGAACAAGTAACAATGACTGAAATGTTCGACGGCCATCGCAACCTTTGTTTCTCTTTGGCCAGAAATGAGCAAATTCTGACAAAAGGGCTGGAATACCAAGACATCAGCTACTGTAACATTAGCAAGCGGCATCCAGAGACCGTATAGGTCACAACACAGATGCTTAGTGCTAAGTAACATACAAAACATAAAACTAATCACAATTTAAATTTTCTTCATGGGTAATCGGTTCTAATAATTAACTGTGCAGCAGGATTAAAAATGCTCCAAACACCACAAACATGATCCACAGATCTACACCTGCCAGACAAACCAGCCATGCCACACACCTTAAAATCTTTCATCCACAGTGCAGTTAAAAATGGTGTGTAACATGAAGCTCTTTACACCCTTGCAGTTTTTATGAAACCATAAATGCTTTTGCACCAGGCCCTAAACATATTTATTTTGGCTCTAGTGTTAGACATTGTAACCAGTGAGGCTGGAATGGAGTCGTTTCTGAAACCAGCCCCTAGAGGCCATCGGAGAAACTGCAGCTATGGGAACTTCAGGTTCCAACCACAGTTGGTCACTTAAGTAACACACGATGCAAAATGGGTAGGATGGTAACTGTGTAAACAAATGCTTTGACTTGTGAGGGTTTCTTTGACAGTAAAGTCTTGCAGAGTCCAGTTTTAATGGAAATAGGCTGCAGCAGAGTTCATTGTTAGTACTGCAGAGCATCATCACAGCTATAGTGGTTTTTTTGTGCAGTATAAAATGCATATCTATACATTTACATCTAAAAGCATGTACCTAAAATTTTGTAAAAATCGAATGCAAATTCTTCTGAAAAACTGGAGGGAAAACTGGTGCTAGCACACAGCGTTTCAGGTGAGGGAGACGGCTTTGTGTGAAGCTGAAAAAGGAAACTGCAGCTGTAGATGAGACAGAGAAACGAAGACTGACAGCAAGAGCAATGGGTCTTTAGTTGGAGTGGGGGGTTTGGGGCTGAGCCCAGAAGCAGCGCTGTAGAAAGGGTTAACATGAGACAGTAAAGTGAATCCAGATGTGCTGTTATTATTAATATCTCTGGCTGATGAATGGGAAGGTAAAATTACAGGCGCCAGCCAGGGAGGCCCCGCGCGTTGCCCTGCCACCCAGGAGCTTCCCAACTCACCTCCACAGCTCGCACAGCAGCGGCAGCAGATCCGGGCCAGAGGGTCAGCGTTCCTCCATGTGGCTTCAACGTGTCAAACAACCGAGAGGCAAAGCAGGCGAGTAGACAGGCAGTCACTTTCGCTGGCCGGCGGTCCAGCGCCGCAGAGCGATGGGTGTCAAACACATGACTTCATAGCTCAATTTCATCTCAGTAGCTGCTCTGTGTCACTTTGTGTCAGTCATGAAGGCTGTAATGATTTCATTCTAGCATTAAAAAACTAAACCTAGGCATTAAAATTATTGTTATTAACTGAATTTCAAGAGTTTTCCCAGTACTGTGCAAGGACTACTCTAGGTTTCCTGAAGGTCTTTCAGTTTTCCACGGACATCAGCTGCTTTTTCACTCATTCTCAGTCCGGTCCTTGTACCTGATCATTTTCAGAGGAATTTTTGTCATTTAACACGGAGCTGTAAAAAGCAGCCAACGCAAAGACTGAGCTAGTGTTGTATTCACACATAACAGAAGGCTTGAAGAACATATTTTAAACTGTATTTTTAAGCACGGTGTTAGCAGCCTGTTGCAAAAACACATAATTGAATCCCCTTCATTAGTTAAATATACAAAAACTGCCAAATATATCACAGTTTGACAGCATGAAACACTATTTCTGCACAAACAGCGTGATGCTGAAAGAGCAAAGAAATCTTGTCAACAAACCAAAAAACTCTCAGTTATCTCACATATCTAAAGTATCTCAGAGCCATAGTCCAGCAAAGATCTAATGCAGAACCTGAAAGACGCACTTGGAGCTTCATTTACTCCCATCTGTTCACTGAAGCATCATCAAAACTGGTCTCAGTGGATGGATGGGTGTAAAGAAGCCAAAGTTATGCAAAATTACACAAGAACACGACTGAAAATCAGTGACTGGGTCTGATGCAGTGATGGGTTTGACCTGTAAAACACGGTGGAGGCTCGGTCACGGTTTGGGGCTGGATTTCAGTGTTGGAGATGTTCTCAAAATCGATGAAATATGAACGGACAACATCTTTGTTTTTTAACGAAACATTACTCAAAGAAGCTTAGGAGCGTTCAGGCTGTGTTGCAGAATAAAGGCGCTCATTTGAGCTGTGCACATACTGTACATATTGTATACCGTTTTATATACATTTCATTTTTGTTTGCACATTTTAATAAATCGTTGCACCCGTTTTCAAAGTAAAGTCGAATAATAATAACCTAGAAATAGCCCAAGTATGATTTGGGGGCTCAGTTATTTTAGAATCTTTGAATTAGAATATCAAACTAAATAAAGAAACAAGTATTTAATGGAAAGTACTTCATGGTCTGTTTATGCTGCTGCTGAACTGAACCGTCAGGCAGATCTGTGGGCTTTAAAGGAAGAGACCTGTAATCACTTTACTGCCTGCGGCAGCTCCTCACACCACCTCCTATTCACACCCCCAGACGTCCACTCAGTTCCACAAAAGTGACAGTATTGTTGCCTTCATCTGAGACGTGGACATCAAGGAGTGAGAGTCACTTTTTGTCCTCCTTTTCAGGGCTGACTTTCATTATTGAGCAGGGTTGGAATGAGCTTGGTCTTACCCAGAAGGCTATTTTCAGACTAGTTCACGATCCTCTTTCAGGCTTTGTTAACAGTTTAAATCATCCCAAGTAGTCAAACTACACAGAGCAAGGCAAAAAAAGAAAGAAAGATGTTTTACAGCCTGTGCTGAATGTGTTTTATGATGATTGGTTTATGGTTTTACGACAGAGGTTGTTTGCTTTGTCACTTCAGTCGTTCACGACACAAGCAGCTTTCTCCTGCAGGTGAAAGTTTGTATCAAACTCTGGAGTTACAACACCATCGACTTCAAACTGGCCTACCTTGAAAACTTTAATGGAATACATTTAGAGGTGACCTATTCTGACATCAATGAAAGCCAAGAGAAGAAAAAAACCTCTCTGAAACTCAGTGTTTGGCTCAAACACAGTTATAAGTGACAGTTGAATGAAATTTTAGGATACGCTTAATTTCTTTTTATTCGGAGATTACATCCATCTCCCATCCATCCATACATGTATTTATAGGAATCACTGTAGAGGTTCACTGCAGTAGGCGCTTAACATTTTCTGACCCACCAACGATTTAAGACCACTCCTACCAAAAAATGTTGGTGCATCTATGAAAACACTTCCTGCACTCTCTTATCCCGTTCAGGCCCACAGCAGGATGGAGCCCATCTCTGCACGCAGTAGGCGAGAGGCCAGGAAAGCGCCGTCACACGATAGTTACATGTCAACGGAAACGAGGAAGGAGAGAGACGTTTGTGTTAGCCTCACAGCTGTTTCCAAATGCATCTACCTTTTCAGAAATGCAAATTCATTTCAGACCAAACGGTTCTGCTCCAGAAAGTCCAACTGTTGGCATTTGAGCTTTACTTTATGCTGTGGTCTTTTGTCTTTCATCCTGTTTGTGCCTGTGATTTTCTCTCTGCCTTTCTTCTCTGTTTATCGATTTTTATGTTACACTATCACAGGTAAATCCCGAAGCTTACTGCAGTTTAATGTCCTCCATTTTTAGGCCAATTTAAGAGCTGCTGATTACGTGGCTACATGCTGTTATAAGTTTCATTTCACTGGGAGTTACTGGTGCTTCATGCACGTTTGATAAATCCAAAGTAGACTTACATTTAGACCAATCACAGCACACAAAAATGCTTTTGTTAAGAAGCAGTGGGGCTAAAAATGAAGATTGAATAAGTCTTCTCACAACGATTACTGCTATTCAGAAATGGGAAAAAAGGGGTACTAACTCTGAATGTTAGAACTATGAAGCACCTGTAGTTCCTGCAGTGATCTTCAACCATACTGTCCTTTCATGTTGCACAGGAACACTGGAGAATATTTCTGGCATTTCAATTCAAATAGCAAAGAAGTGCTTCTGACAACAGTTTTTCTTGTCAGCAGAAGCCCTTTTTTCTAGAACAGCAGAAGAGCCCTGACTACAGAAGGAAGTGCAGAAGGAATATAATTCCTGGGTACAAGGGGATGGAGCCGAAGCATTAGACGGGTAAGAAAAGGGAGGTGGGAAATATGCGTAAATCCAGTAGGAGATATGGAGCCTGGCTGACCACAGGGGCTGTTGTTTTAACCGTCAGATGCACGGCTGCAGGGAGGGGGTGGTGGTGCAGTGACTGTAGGTGGGATTTGGAGGAAAGGTGGGGGGCATCCCTCTCGGGTTGCCTCTGTCCCCAAGCGGTCCTGTGGGAGCTCGGCCAGCCTCTCTGTCGCTGTCTGCCCTGCATGGGGCCCTCACCACCTTCCACATGACAGCTCAGAAGACAACCTCATGCTGGCTTTACTCACCCTCTTTTGTGCATTTTGAACACAGGGATACCAGACAAATTATGCTTAATGACCGGCGGAGGTTGCCACAGCAATGGCTGCTTTGTTGCCAAAGCCAAGTGTGTAAATGTTAGGGTGCAACCCTACACAGCTTCCCAGTCGTGCTAAGCAGATGCTCTTTCTGTAGCTGGAATAAACAGGCTGGACCGGGCTTGTGTTTGTGGGCTACACACCGAAGCCACTTCGAAAACCTGAAGTCTCTCTCTCAAAACTTTTAATTAAAAGTCAATTAACTGTTTTTTTGAGAAGGATTTTCTAAAGATCAGGTTATGAGATCAGCCTCAATGTTGTTACTTAAGTAAATCTGGTCCACAAATGATGAACTGATGCTGTATCCTATTCCTACATGTCCCAGTCGTCAGTACGGGAGTATAAAAGTGTAAAACACAAATCAATTCCATGGCATAATCACCGCACCAGTGATTCTCCAAGTGGGCTTTAGGTGGGGTTAGGAGAAGCACAGCTAATAGCAAAGTAAATCTCTATAAACAGCAGACCTGTTCTTCATCAATAAAAAGCGGGGGGCTATTTATACCAAGAAATCAAGAAAAGTGGGTCTAGCATTCCCTCCGATGTTATCTTTGGGCCGGTAGAAAATCGGATGCAGACGTGAGCATTAATATCAGGTCTGAGGCTTTAGCAGCACAACAATCCAACTTTCTCCTGATGGAGTTTGGTGTTTTGGCTCTCTGGCAGGCCACCAGGACAGCCTAGCTACTTACTGATACTGCAGGGCCGTGCTTGGTTTCCACGGTTTCCGCTGTAGTGGATGAAGTTCTTACATTATTACATCTTCCAAGAAATAATGGGATTTTGTTACAAACTACCTGGAAAGGTGAGAAAGAAATTAAAAATAGAATCTCAGCAGGCTCGCTGTTTTGCGGATTTTTTTGTGCAATTTTGAGTGCTTTTTTTTTTTTAATACAGCGCATTTTCTCCTGCGTCCTGATTGGTTGCAGACCATTGTCAAAATCTCGCGCCGTGTCTCCTGTACAGTACAGAATGAGTTCAGCTCATCAAATTTACATAAATCTTCGATCGCTAGCAGCGTGACTCTGAAGTGCTGCACTGTATGTTTGTAAGTTTTCTCCCCAACAAACAACACTGTCGACGAAACGTTTGCACCGTCAAAAGCAGCTGCGGTAGCTCCCAGAAGGCAGAGGAAGATGCTAACCATCGCACAAAAAGTTGGACTTCCTGACATGCTAATGGAAGGTAGAAGTTACCGTGTTTTCCGGATTATAAGGCGCATTAAGTGAAACAAAACAGTCAGATAAGTCAAACTTTACTCAGCTCCTTCTTCTTGCTTCCTCTACTTCCGTACCAGTGATTCATTAATGTTGCATTCTCTGGCAGCTGCTCGGTTCACATGTTCTGGACCTGAAAACAGGGTTTGATCTTTGGTTTCTTTCTATAATACTGGACTTATTTTTCTACCAAGGTTTGAACTTTTTAGAGTGTTTAAACAAGAGAGAAAAGTGTGAAAATGTTCATCAACTGTAACATCTGTACATCTGTAATAACTGTAAAAAATAAACCTGGTTACTTCGCGGATTTCACCTATAGCGGGTTACTTTTAGAACGTAACTCCTGCAGTGAACGAGGGACCGCTGTATATTGCATTTACAGAGTTTACAAACAATTAATTTTTGTTTTGCCGATCAACATATTTCATTCGGCCAGTGGTTTCATTTCTCCATTTACTGTTTTTAACCATTAAAGAAAGCCCGAAAGGCATAGCCGAGCCCGTGTGAGGCGCAAACAGCGGTCCACAGTCTGATTTATCTTCAGTGGAGTCGAATTACAAAGGGACTTACAAACAGGAAAATGTTAATTGATTTCTAATCAATGTAACCGAGCTGTGCGGGTGAGGCAAATACTACTAAAGCTAGAATTTCAACCAATTCCCCGAGTCTGAAAAATGAGGAGTGGCAGAGAGAGAGGAGACTTTTTAAAAAACTGGAGTCAGTCTGATTGCTCCCTTGGGAGACATTTCCACCCCAGTGTCCCACAAATGACATGTTTGTATGTAACACAATATGCTTTCTTTAAGAGGTGACGCTTTAGTGGGAGACACATTCTTCCCAAGGGCCCTGCAGTCAAAGTCTAAGACAAAAAAGAAAGAAGGGTTGGTTATTTTACTTGTGTGAGAGCTCATACCTGCTCAGGTGGTTAAAAAAAAAAGCTTAATTTGCTGCTATAAAGAGTTGACGAACAGCTTTCGTTAGGTTTGACATGTAACAGCAAACCCACCCCACAAACAAACTTTATTAGGCTTCTTTTCTCTCTGTTTTTTGATGGATTCCTGTGGGCAGATTATAGGACCATGAAATCAAACATCTGTGCTGCACACAAGCAAAATTAACAGGCAATTTGTACCAATGAGTTCTGTTTTAGTTTAAATTAGACCATCATATAAACACAGAAACAAAGACATTTTCCACCGCTGCGGGCTGTGCGCCGTTTGTTTTTCTCAAGCATTTTTCTCACGCATAACGAAACGTGAAGACATCCAACACGGCACCTACGGGGCTCCGCTGCAGACACCGGCTGCGTTCACGTATTCCATAAAGACCTTTCTATGCCGGTCACACCCGCGTACTTTTAATGTGGACTGGGTTTTAATGGAGTGGGCTGTGATGCAGAAGAGAACAACTCGTTGTTTCTCACAGCCATGTACGAGATGTGAAAAGAAAAAAGAAATACACGGCATACAGCAGAGACGAGCAGCCTTTACGTTGTTTTCTCTGGCCATTCAATTTCATGGATGCCACAAATTTAAGCGAGAATACAGATTTGATAAGATCGAGCTTGTACTGTTTGTTGTTAGTTTAGTCATGAACTGTATAGCTGTCTGCGCATGTAGACAGGAAGGAACAAATATTTGGAATGGTAAATTAAACTGAACCTCATTTTGAATTCTCCATTAGGAACCAGTACTCCACACAAAGATAAGCCAGTATACTTTGTTATATGAGGTGCTTTGGGACCAAAGGAACACTTTAATGGTTTCTATTATTGTCCATGTGTGTGTTTGTCTCCACACTAAATAACATTATTGGAACCCAACTGTCTTTTTTAGCTCCTGCTCTGCACACAGGAAACCTTTGAGAGATGCACGTGCACAGTGACTGGTCTAGACATGAGTATGCATTGTTACCAAGACTGTTAACAACAGTGAGCAATATTTAGTCATGTGAAAAAGACAACAATCACATGGCTTTATGCAACGCTGTGAAAACTCCTGTTCATCTACACACAAAGAAAAAGAGCTACATCTCAGATCCTACAAGTAGGGCTGTGCGATATGACCAAAATCTCATATCCCGATATAAGACATCTATCATCCGATAACGATATAAATCACAAAAATGTAACATTTTTCTGTAAATTCTGTGAATCTCGTGCAGCTCGACTTGCGTGAAGTGTTTCCAGCTGCGCGTCATGTACCTGAGTCGAGTGTTTTAACCGATGCATGAAACGATACATTTTTAGACATAAGTTGTAACGGCTGCCGTTTTCTTTGTGAGTATTTATTACACGGCGTGCTGCGGGGAAAAGCCTGTTCTAACGTTTGAGTCTAAGGTTTATTTGTTAGCACCTGGCGGCTCTTTTTTCAATTCTCATCTGTAAATGATCTGCTCTTTCACGTGATTCAGTTTATTTTGAAAAGTCTGAACAGGATCTTGAGCTTTATTGTGAAAGGTTTATGTGGAACATAAACAAGCGGACACGCGATGGTGTTACCGTCGTTGTTGCTAACGACAACGCATAAAAACAGGTGCTTGTCCGTCTGTAGTGTGGTTATATTAAATATAAGAGAAAGAGAGAACTTTAAGAAATTAATATAGCCACTACAGTGACCATCAGAACGATGAAAATATATTACCGTAAACAGTTTATTTTGCGACACCACGAAACAAAGGATAGCATAAAATGAAACGATAGACGTTTTTATATCGTCATCCGATATATCGTTATATTGAACAGCCCTACCTACAAGCATAAGTTAGCATGCTAAAGGTTAAAGTTCGTGACAGTACAATCCGGTTGTTCAGTGATGACGCGACGAATCCTACTTCCGGGTCTAAAGTAGTCTGCGTTTAATATGGCTTTTGTGTTGTTAACATGTTTAATGTTTTGTATTTTCTTCTATTTGATCTCAAAAGGCTCCTAAAACAGTCAGTGATCACTGTTGACCTCCCTCGGCTTTTATTACCGCTAATCATTTATTTAAGCTCAGTTTTTAAAACCTTAGGATGTAACTACAGCCCAGCCCATGCAGCAGTATATGAATGACTAACCTCGTATTGTGGATGGATTATCTCAGTTGTTCTCCTGGCTGAAGTTTGGTCCTTTTACAGCATCCTGCAGGAACCTGACCACCGAGAACACTCACGTTAACTTTTATCGAGTGGAAAAAAAGTTAGCTTGTTTATATTATGCTAACATAGCTGTGTCGCTAGCGGTCACGTAGCACATCATTATATACCAGCTAGCCAAACTTCAGTAACCCTACAAACGTCACTGCTGTTTAGTTTTCTGTCTTCATTTATGCTGGAAGTGATAACAGAGCTGTACGTTTTAATTTGTTTCCAAAACCCTGCAGTCAGGACATGCTATATTGTATTTAGATAGAAGCTAGCGAGCTAACTCCCTGCTAACTTCTAACTCCGTTAAATGTCATAAATTCCGTTTTCATGGATGCCTGGATGTTAAACTCAATTGTTACACCTGGTAGAGCAGAACGCTGATCATTTTATTAAAGATGAAAGACTTTAGACAGTTTTTCAACTCTCAGTAATGCCATAGTGATCGTTTGATATATGGACCTACAGCGGAGTTTAGGCCCAGACACGGCTAGTGACGTCAGACTGAACAATCGGATGAGAAAAAGACGGGACACTTATGGCTTGTTTGCCAGGAGAAGGCCTCTTCTCTGTAAGGCTACGTCTACACTAATCTGGATAAATTAGAAAACAACAAAAGTTGTTTTCATCCACACTGAAAACGCTACGTTCCTGTACTGTGAAACGTAAGATTCGACCTGTGTCATTTCCGTCTGCCGTTTGTTTACTTTCCGGCTCTTTGAAACTTCACGCCAAGTTTTATCTGGAGTATGTACAAACTGACATTAATCTTTAACAGGGCTGCCAAAATTGAGAGCAACAAAACAATTGTTGTACAATGCCGTCCGCCACCTTAGCTGCATCATATGACTAAAATGCATCATTGTTTCCGAAAGCTTCGTTTTCAAATGTATCCACTTTGGAGAGTGTTTTCAAAAAGCTCAGTTTTCCTTGACCAAAAACGCCGTCTCAGTGTGGTTGGAAGGCCAAAACGGAGAGAAAAAGATGCATTTTCTAACAAAAAACGTATTAGTGTGGACATGGCCCAAACATGGCATGCACCGCCAAGTTCACGAAGCTTCATCTGAACAAACCACAAGACTTCTAGAACAACGTCCTCTGGATGGACGAGAACAAGTTGGAGGTGTTCACCAAGATGTGAAGAGATGATGATTTGGGGTCTTTTTGTGACAACGGGACCTCGTGATCTCCTCTGTGTTCCGAAGAATTCTCCAGTGAAATGTGAGTCAAATGTCAGACAGATAAAGCTTGACTCAAACTGGGTCACGCAACAGGACAATGACCCCAAGCATTGAAAAAGCCCAGAGACGGAGACGTCAGTCGGATTGTGGCAGAACCTTCAGAGAGCTGTGCCTAAGAAACGCTGTTAAGAAGAGTTGATCAAAATTCCTGCAACACAACACGAGACTGTTCAATCAAATGATCTAGTTGTTCACAGAACTGCACAGAGTCTCTTTCACCACTTATAATGCTACAGAGAGAAGTTCAGCAGTTCCATCTGCCAAAATGTTAATGTCACTGTAAATTAGGGCTGCTCAATTAATCGAATTTTAATCACGATTACGATCTGGGCTTTCAACGATCATTAAAAATGACTGAGCCAATTATTAGCCCCTCCCTCATTTATCCGCGACACCTTAAAGGCCGGTCCGTGAAAATATTGTCGGGCATAAACCGGTCCGTGGCGCAAAAAAGGTTGGAGACCGCTGATTAAGAGGACCCGAGGGAAGCTCGGAAAGCTAAGCAGAAGTTATTTGGAGAGGAGAGTGACTGCCGTTGGTTGAAGAGTTTAAAAAAAAAAAAAAAAACTTCAGTGGTGTTGCACACTATTTTATATTATTTTTTAAAGTCATTGTTAACCCTTTAAAGCCGGTCAGAGCAGCACGCTCCGTTTTGCGTAACTATTTTTAAATCCCTGTAGAACCTGAACCGTGTAAGCTAGCGCAATAATTTGTTTTGCATATGAAACCGGAGGAGTTGTACTTACATCTGATGCCATCAGCTTGTCCTCGGTCACGGTTTCGTTCCACATATAGCTTTGCAAAAATTGCATAAAAAGCGCTTGCAGGAACAAAAACATAATATTCCAGAAACACGCTTTGCCGTTCCTATCAGCTGTTCGTAACACTTCCCATAGTGAAATGATGCACATGCTGTTTTCTTTGCAAACTTGCATCATAGGATTGTTTTTTGTTTTTCCTGCAGTATATAAAAATTGCTGTATCTCCAAAATAAAACTATGAAGACACTCAAAATAAATTTCCTGTGGTGGGAAACTATTTTTTGCAACTTTATTGTATTTAAAGTTTTGAGGGATAAGCCTCTTAAATTTCTCCAAGTAGAAATATATGTAAACAAAACAAAAGCGATTTTCAATTTTTTTTGTAGTTTATTGCACTTTTTTGCAATTTATGTAATTACTATGGACTTAATGCATACATATTATTAAAATATGGGCTATAACAGTTGTATTGATGTATAGCAACTTGAAATGCTCCCACAAATGGCACTACAGCATGTAAAAAAATAAAATAAAAATAATATAAGCTCTGGTGGACTTGGTTCTATAGTAGGTCTTAAAGGGTTAAATAAATATCGTCAAATAATCGTGATCTCAATTTCAGTGAAAATAATCGTGATTATCATTTTTGCCATAATCGAGCAGCCCTACTGTAAATCAAATGGACTGTTTTCAAAACTGCTTTGATCAATGATCAACTAATAGTTTCAGTTTGAGATTAAATCACATAAAACGCACTCGCGTGGCTCAGAGTGGTCCCTGGAGCTCGCCTCCCCGCAGCATTTCAAATCAGCTGCTGATAAATGTTGTTTCTTTGAGGGAAATCTAGATTGATAGATGGTCTGCTATGTTGTGACATGGCAATTTGGCATGGAATGGTGCGCCGTCACCAAGGTCCAGTGATCAAAGGAGTCACAGAGGTCAGTAGGACAGTTCACAGTCTTCACGCCCATACCGGCCCTCTTTCTGAACCACTGCATACTTTCCCGTCTTATCCCCGGCCTCGTGAACTGTGGAGGTCTGACAGTTGGCTGCACACAAATTTTGGTTACATTTTGCTTCCGACTTGGCATTAAATGAGCATTTCTGGGGTTTTTTTGATGCCTTTGGATTCAGTGTTGATAAGGTGGTCCCAGGAAAACCCTGCCTGACACCTGGTACTAACAACTACAATAAAAACATTAAGTGGATACTTATCAGATGACCATGTGTGCCACTGTAGAAACGAAACAGGTATTTGCCCATTTTATTATTTGTTTAATTTTAAGTACGTGTAATTAGCCTGGTGACGAGGGGGCTGCCTAGTATTGCTGTCACGTACAGCCTCTTTGGAGATCAAAGAAATTCTCAGCCAGCATGGGTGCCGTTTCACTGTGAAAGCTCAACGTTGTACTCCTGACTAGAAGGGATACACTGAGATAGAGACGGAGAGGGGATCCTCGGCTGGACCTGCTGAGGGAACGGGGAAGGAAGGGGGGGTTAGAAAGCAAACAGCCCGCTGCCAGTGTGATATATGTTTAAGCCCACTGGGTGCACAGCAGAGACACCCAGCTTAAGATCTTCCGCTCGTCTCGGCAACGGGGACGGTAGATCCCGGACGAGCCCGTGACTCAAGCTGGTGTTTTATTAAAGAAAAACAGGAGTGGTGCTTAAATGCCTTTATGAAGACAAAGGCAGCAGCATTGTGTCTGCTTTCAAATCTATCTCCTCCTGTCAGCCCCCTTTCCCAAAAGAATTAAACACAGTGTAAATATAGGCATCCGTGACCTGTAATTGTACCCTTTGCTGTCTAAAAGGATAAAAGAACTTTTACGAGGCAAGTGACAGCACATTCCTCACCGAGTTAGTGATGGTTAAATTATTTAACTCGAGTGTTTTATGACTACAAATCTACGACCACCCCCTCGAAACAAACTATTTTTAGAAGTAGACGAGTAAACTACATTGTTCAAATACCTACGCAGTGCTCGGTGAGCCTACAATTCTTGGACGTGGTACGATGAATCATTTACAACAGAACGTGGGTCATTTTAAAGGAATTAAATCTCTGAAGCATATGGCCATTTTTTTAATAAAGAAAATATCATGTATCCTCTATTATGCCAACACCAGCACATTTACAAATATTTTGTTCAGTTTTAAAATCCATCATTTAAAGACTATACAAGCTGTCAAACATGCAGTTTTACTAATCCTTTTTTAAATGCAGTGGATTAGCTTCATTAGAATAAATAAATGAATGAACGCAAACTTCATGCTGACGTCTCCAGGTGTGGAACTGGGTCTCCAAGTAGTATCAAAGTTACCATTCATAATAAAGAGGTGTTTTTATTAAGTAATGTCACATTTTGTTACACAAATCTGGTCAAATTAAATTTACTTGCTTGGTATTTTAGACCGGTTTACTTACGGATTATTTATGTGAATAACTACACCTTTGTTTTTATTTGTTTTTGTTGCATTTTCTTAAAACTATGACTTCATGTTTATGACGGCCAAGAGTAATTTTTTGAGTGTATATAGGAGAAATTGAACACATGCAGTGAAGGTAATGAGTTGTCTGATTTTAACTGATTAGCAATCAGAAACGCTTAATGATGACTATCGCCTTGGTTTTGCAGATTTTCCGTTAGCGTTGTGAGTGAAGCCAAACTTTTCTCTGTACAGGAAAAATCCTGTATTCGCTTTTCAATCAGTGTCACGAAAACGCTCACACCAGTTTAAAAAGGGCTTATTATTGAAATGCTTGTGGTAAAGTGTGGGTGACTGTGTAATTTGCGGGCTTGAATGACAAATCATTCATGATATTGTGCATAACTTGTGATATTTTATCTGATTACGTGTATTTTTACGGTGTCAGCTAACAAACTGCTCCAAATAGAAAGCGACAGAATAAAGTAAACAGGCTGAATAATGCAATAAATGTCAGGGAAAGTTTGTCAGTTATGGGCTTCCATAAAAAGCTGTTTTGAATGATTTGTTGGCAGTGATATTTAAAACGGCTCTAGAAGTGGTTCTTTTTATGGTGTTATGAGAAATCAAAACGCTATAATGACGAAACAATAAATGACACATTTGCTCTCTAAATTCATCCAGATATTTCACCAAAACGGGTTGATGAAAGTTTAATATCAATAAAAACTGGTGGAGAGACTGTGCCGTTTAAATGACCGATGATGCGCCTTTATGAAGAATATATCATCCCTCCTCCACCATCAGCTCCATCTGTTTTTACCTTTATTCCAACATTGCTCTGCCTGTCCAGCTGCTCTGACCGATTCTTAACTCTGTCATGAAAATCCATCATACAGTCTATGAACATTTATTGCTCCAAATCAGCTTCCCAGACACTGAAGTATGAAAATAGAGGCTCAGAGACAGAGGCCCAGTATCCGACCCTGAAACCCCCCTCCTTTAAATTTCAGTCTGACGCCAACTGAGGTCTGCAAGTAAAGACGGGTGACTGCTTTTTGCCATGCTGTAACAATTAATTAGGAGACACTCGGATTACCTGAGCAGTCTTGAAAGTCAACCGAGAAGCTCCTACAAAGAAAGATCAACTCGGACCACCCACATCCACATTTTCAAAATAGGATTAAAGAAATAAAAATGATACCGTAGACAGAGGCGAAGCACAGCTACCGACCCCTAAGACAGAAAAAGAAGCCAGACGCCGACCGACTGGCGCATCAAATCTAGGGGGGGCTCTTTTAGATTATCTTAGCAATCATATCAGTGTTTTTAGGAGCACGACTGTGGTCTGATGGGACAAAGTGTTGGGAAAGCGTGAAATGCAAAGTCCAAAACCTTTACTGGATTTGTGCAAACTCCCATTATTTCCTCCACTGACTTAAAAGAAGCCCTACAGTACACAGGACTGTGCAACGGCAGAAAAGCAGTAATGCAGACAAAATGTAGACAAAGTTATGACAGTCACAGCTTGATAGACAGCAGATTAACATCCGGTACCCCGACACAGCTGATTTATTCAATATCGTAACCCGTTTCACAGAATCCTCTGCAGCAACAAACAGCCAGGGCCGGGACAGACGGGAGAGGCTGACTGTGAAAGCTGAGAAGTCCGATTGTTTTTATTGTCCTTCCCATTCTGCTTGGCAGCGAGTCTGCTCTGCACTGTAGATACAACTTCCACTGTGCATCCTTTAACACGGCAAATTAATCATGTGTACTACATAATGCACTACTTTAGATTTTTTTAAAAAAAGAAATACTGATTTTTACCCCTTTAATCCCAGTTTAATCCCAGTTCACCAGCTTCTTTTTGGTTTCAGCCACCCGTGAGGTTAAGGCATCACAAAGATTGTGGCTCCACAGCATTAACCCTGTATGCTGAAAAACTGCCCATGTTCCCTGCTTTCACAATATTCAGTGTTTTTATTCTAACGCTTGTCCCGATTCTCTCAAATCTTCCCTCTGACAAAGCCCTCCATACAATAATAATTAATAAAGATTACAACTGAAACTTAAAACTGTCAAAAAATAAAATACAATGTTCAGTTAAACTCAAAGCAAAGAGTCAAAAACAAAATTAAAATAAAAAAAACAATTATAAACTACAAAGCTATCATAAGTCTTCTGTACGCCGCTTTAAAAAGGCAAAAAACCGTCCACATCAGGTTGGAGGAGTTTGTGTTGGAGCAAATCATTACCTGCTCACGCCGGAGACCCAAGTTTGAGTCAGAGATGTCAGAGATGTTCACACATCATTTGTATCATTTTTTATTTTTCATTAATTACAAACATGTCGCTCATTAATAAAAAAATAAAACTACTGGAATAGGTTTGGAAAAACATGGTTTGGGTTCAAATACAACATCTTTCAATAATTTTGGCTCCTTAGTTGTCGTGGTGACGCCTCCTCACTTCCTCTGGACAAAATAAGAAGTCAAATGGTGAAAAAGTGACAATTTTCGTTCTTTAACATGAACAAGTAGGCTGGGACTGGGCTGCATGTGAACAGCCTGTAAGAGTTAATCAAATTCAAACTTGTCAGTCTTTAGAAAAGGACCCAAAAACTTCTGCACCCTTGAGTTTAACATGCAGGTGCAATGTGGCAGCTGCAAAGGAAACTGGGGAAAGGCCATCTTTCGTCTAGGAATCACACCAGCTCTTATGTAATAACCTGGTAATTACTACAGACGTGCACACTATTCATGGGACAGATGACACCCATCATCAAGCAAAACAAAATAGAAACTATCTAAAGTGCTCAAAAATACTTTTGGAAATTGCTTTTGCTGCTTTTGTCCTCAGAGCTACGTTCCAGCTACTTTTTTTAGCTGATAAAAACGTCTGTCTGCTTAAATCTTAAGACCTGATACTGCAAACGCCCCTGGCCAATGAAAGTCTAAACTCCACTTTACCTAACTTAAAAATAACTCAACAATATAGGATGTCTATCCATGTTGGACAATGACCTGAAGTACAGCTTAACCTCAGGAGAACTGACAGTGACTGATGTGCTGCTGGTCATTCAGACGCTCTGAGATTGGCATCTCTAAAGGCTTTAGGAGCAGAGGATGAAGACGGAGGTCAGACTAAACAAAGACCAGTCCACCCTGGACGCTTTGGGGAGTACAAAGGGCAAACCTGCTCTTCTCAGTCCACTTTGAATGCAGACCAGGGCTCATAGCAGGCAGCAGGTAAACTACTTAAGGAGTTCAAATGATACGCTAACATGTGTAAACAGTGTCATATATTCTTTAGGCAAATATGTCACTTCAAAGATGTACTTATCTGTTAGATCACTTCTCATTTGAAAGAAGGTCATCAGCAATTTGGGATTAAAAAAAACAAACAAAAAACAAACAACAAAACGCAGGGAAAAACACTGAATTTGATATTTCACCCCAAAAGATCAGCGCGCGAGATGATTCGCTCTCCGTTTCTGACTGCCTGACTGACACTTTTATACCCGCTTCTTGGAAAACAGACATTACATAATTCATCCAGACGAACGGCAGGTCATTATGGGATCCTGAGAAGACTCATTTATGTTTTGAATGATTTACTGCCGACGCAATTTGCTGATTAATTTGCCAACTTAAAAGTTGGACCGTTGGTCGGACAAGCAAGCAAGGTGGAAATTCACTGATTAACTGACTTGTCAAGTAAAACAAACAAATGATTTAAAAAAGAAAATAACTATTCGTTTCTAGAAGTTTCATTTCTGGACCTTCATACAACACAATGGCATAAAAATGACAAGCCCAACTCACTTTTACTGTCATTTGAAGTTTACTTGTATTTGACAAGAGTTTTTGCATGAAGGTGCGAACTTGGCAGGAATACTGCAACATTTTTTAAAAATAAATTTACAGTAGTGGCAATCTGTGGACCCAGGGCCTAGCTTGCACAGATATCTGGTTTAAATCTTCTTGTTCCGTGTGCCAGGAGTTGTGCAAGAATGCAGACTTTTATGCAAGAAAGATAAAAAAAACCAAAAAACTAAATTGTAAGAAAATAGCAGTTTTCTTCAGGATTGTGTTTCAGTAAATCAAATCCATATTGTGCTTACCTGCATGCATCCAGAGTTTGCTCAGAGCTAAAACACTAAAACAGAGACTGGATGCAGAGCAGAAAGTTTCTGGTATGAACAATCGTGTCCCTTGCCAGCAGATTCCAGATATATTTCAATGCAGATATCCATGCATTTGAAAAAGAGAGTTTGCATAAGACTCAGAGTCTTGCATGAGAGCTTGTAGAACCAACTTTAGCAGCAGCAACTTGAAGAAACAGTTTTCTGTCTTTTTGTGTGACTTTGTTAGTTCTTTACACCAATGTGGACAAATTCAGGACAGTTTTTCTTTACAACATCACTTCAGTTCCCTGAGGTTTGCAGACATTCATTTATGCACTGCTCGAGTTCCTGCCATTCCACTTAAACTTAGTTGGACTTTGACTGGGCTGTTGCAGAACCTGGATCCTTTTATTTTTGAACCAATCAGTTCTAGATTTGCTGCTGTGTTTGGGATCATTGTCCTGATGCATGCCCTGGTTTGGACCTGGCTTTAGCCTCATATTTGATGTTATGACTCAATGACTGCACGGTGTCCAGGTTCTGTGGCTGCAAACAAGCCAAATCCTCACAGGTCCACCACCGTGCTGACAGTTGCTTTGAGACGCTGCCGTGTTTGGTTTTCTCAAATGAGGCATTGAAACGTCTCCACTTTGGTGTCATTTCTCCAAAGGACATTGTTCCAAAACCTCTGTCGCTTGTTCAGATGCTGCTTTGCAAACCTAAGCTGTGCCATCTTCTCTTTATTTAAAAAAGAGAAGAGGCTTTTCTCCCTTCCAAACAAGCCATTCTTGATCCGTCTGAAGCCTGCAGAGTCTCAGATGAATCTGCTGGGACGATTGTGGCTGTTAAACCTGTCACAACCTAGCTCATAGGCTGCAATAAAACTGAGGGGCACTACATGAGGTACTAATCATTTATTCTACAGGACATAATTAAAGAGAACGTGTTTGTCAGCGAGTTACTCATGCAAAGTGTTGATGGACATGTGGCAGTGCGTGGAAAGTAAAACTTCAGGAAGCTGTTATCCGAAGCAGGACACTGAGCAACGTGAGGTCAGCTGCAGAAAGGAGGCACCTTTGTGACTGAGCTCACTAGACCCAGGTGTAGCTCACGCTACAGTTACTCCTCCAATCAGCTCCTGCAGAACAAAACACAGAAAGTGCAACACAAGAACCAAAACAGAGACACCTAGTGTGTAGGAGACGCCATAACCCACACCTGAATGTTCCAGACCAGCACACAGCCAAAACACAGCTTTTATAGATGTGGTTTACAGTCTCCATTATCAGTTCACAAATTAGCAGCACCTGGCAGCTACTCACCTTCTTAATCCCTGTGGAAGAAGTAAAATTGTACTTTGTTTTTCACAAGACTGCATAGAGTGCTGTGAAAACTCTTTATCACATGTCTGTGTGTTCTGGAAAATAATGCTGCAGCATGAAGTGAAACAAAGCCGGTCACTTCACCTCGCTCTTTTTAACTCCAATCAGCAAAACTCGGATTTAAATCTAAGTTTTCCTAGAGATTCAACAATTGTTGAAAGACTGTGTAACATTACTTTAACCTTGGGTCAGTGGAAACTCTTATGCAAAAGGGCACTTCTGCATACGAGTCCAGCATAAGAGGGAGAATCTGAGAGCCGGAAAAGTAACACCATCTAAAAATGTTCTCCAGTGTCGAGCATTTTCCTCACAATATTTGCACAGTTCAGCACGACAGTAACCGTGCACACTGCACATCTTTATTTTAACTGCGAGCACCGCTAACAGTTTGGTGCTGCAGAGCTCAAACAAACGACAACACGTGGAGTCATCCCCACCTAAGAACCCTGGCACCAGACTCATCCAGACAAGGCTGCATGTCGAGCTCTGTGAGAATCAGTCTGCAGCTTGAATTCCTTCCAGTGTTTGTGAGACGGCTTAATAACTGTAGAATTAAACTAATTACAAACACAAAGTTAACGGCGGCAGAACAAATACGTGCCAAGCTCGGGAAACCCTGAGAGTCTGGACCTCTGCCTATCTCCGGATTCCAAAAACATGCTAACAAAATAACCGGATTAAATTGAGGTAGATTGAATAATTTATGTACACAAGCCTCATTTTGTTAACTCTGTTTTGTTTGTGGATGGAGAAGGTTACGGTACATTGCAGAGCCAACATGAAATCTTGTTTTTTTTTTTTTTTTTTTTTAACTGACATGAATACCAAACTCGAGTGTGCAGTTGATTAAGATGCATTTTTCCAGGAAAAGGAGAAAGAAGCAGGATTTCTGTAACCATGGCTGCAGCCGTTAAACACTTTCGAACCATCTCTGTATGTGTGGATTCAAGGGCAGAGTCGTAATGAGCAGTGGCATTAACGATACTGCAAGATGTGCTCCCGCCACGGCCTGCATTACTGCAGTTAACTGGGTTTGTAATGGGGTAGTTTTTCAGGCACGTGTCTGCAAAGAGCAGGCTTCAATCATATCTAAGTGCATTACTGGAATGCAGGGAGGGGATGTGCAGTCGCAATAGCTCATATATATAAGAGATCAGGTCAGGAAAGGTGGAAGGAATTGTAGTCTCATTTTCATCCATTCCAACAGATTTTTCAAAACAAATCTGAAAACCAGCTAAATCTTTTGCCGTTCCTTCTTGGCTTTGTGCATAAAACACGGTTATTTACACACAGAGACAGATTAAAAGGGGGGTTTCAACAACACCCTTGCAGCAGCACATGAATTATATCTATTACCAGCGACTTGATAGCGTGGAGTGAACAACAGCGGAATGATAATAACAGTAATACTGTCGCAGCCATTGTGCGACTCCCACTGAGTTTGTAAAACAGGACCGTACGAGGGTGACTGGCCTTTGATTTTGGAAATGAGTAAATCAGTCTGCAGGCTACAATGAGCCATCTCATTTGAGGCATTTGTGTATTTTGGATTTATTGGTCCCAGAATGCACCCCCTGCCCCCAAATCTATCTCTGACTAACGCAGCATTTTCTTTACTAGAAAATGCGCTGTCGAGAAGTTTATAGAGGAGCACTTAAGTTCACAGACGGGTTTACTGCTGGCTCCGTGCGCTTGGTGTGAAATAACAAACATTTCTCTTAAACCCGTTTCACTGCTCAAAGGAAAGTGAGGGCTTAGTGAAACCCAAATAGCAGTGGAGACAGAAAGATTCATATCATCGGGCTTCTTCTTTGGTGTCTGTACGTACCGAAGCGCGGTGCCATTCTTGGTTAATTTGACAATTACGGCGTAAAATGCAGCAGAAAAAAAACAAACCCCACAGTCAAAGACTGAAGTGACACCTGAGGCTGAAAGAGCGATTTAAAGAAAGGTTACGATGGGTGACGACCAACTAAAAAGCTGTTTGCAGTTTTCCTGCCTCGGTATTTGTAATCATCGAAATCTCTGATTACTAGCTAACATTTCATGCCAAGTCATGGACAAAGTCACACTCGTGTCCCTCTGGAAGGTGTACAATATTTAGTTATTATAGTTATTACAGACAATTGAATTTCTTATTGTGATTTATTAGTTAATTTCCTTTAAATTGCCCATTTCCAGGCATCTGAATAACTTTCCAAATGTTCAAAACAGTTCAAATGATTCTAATGTGATTGCTGATGGCCATTTCCTCAGACGCGAACAAAAGAGCTGAGCCCATCGGTGCTTTCCAGGCGGGATTGAAAAAGAAAACAAAAGGAGAGCCAGAAAAGTTGCTTTTGTGTGCTGGAAACCTGTGAGAGGCTGCACGAGCTGCTCCAAGTCAACTGACTGACTGGGCCATGTATGACAGTATCTTTCTAATATTCACAACTCTGGAGAAAAAGCCTCCAATACTGTGAATACTGACTAACCCTTAACCTCTAAATATTTTATTGAAAGCGATAAAAACTCATCTTGAAAGCCAAAAATACACAAAACGAATGTACCGTATTTTCCGCACTATAAGGCGCAATTAAATCCTTTAATTTTCTCAAAACTCGTCAGTGCGCCTTATGTATGAATTCTGGTTGTGCTTACTGACCTCGAATCGATTTTATGTGTCGATTTTATATATGAGTCTTATAATCCGGTGCGCTTTATGGTCCGAAAAATACAGTAGAGTAAACTTGCAAGCCCTGTGACGGAGCGTGAATGACCTTTCTTGGTGGGAGATGAGAAACATGTAGTATGCAGGTTTTGTTTTTTTAAATAGAAACTGAGAAAGCGAGCAAACATTAAAATACTTGCATAACAATAACATATTGTATCAGCTATTATATCAGCCAAATTAACCAGAATTATATGAAATTATTTAAAATGACGCAATGATCTTTATTAAAGTACATCTAGGGTTCAAACCTGTCACAGCTACTACTTTTTCCACAGGCCTGAACCAAATTAAAGCTTTCATAAACCGATCAGAAGACAAACTGTACTTGTAAACCATCCCATCCTGACTCTTCTGAGCTGAACTGCTCCTCTGTGGAAACTTTGTCTTTAATATAAATGCTTAAGGAATTAAGAGCAACATGATAGCAGCGACTACCGGGCTGGACAGACAAAAGTCAAGTCTGATCCAGGACATATTCTTCCTTTTCGCCCCTGTCACACATGCACGTACTGAATCACGTCCCGTGTAAACACTTGAGCTAAAATCCTCAATCAGGATGATAAAATGTGTGCGCGTAACCGCAGCCACCGTGTTACTGCAGGTCTCCCATTTCTCTGTCGTTTCTGGAGTGGTATTAGTAAGATTTAGTGTAAACCAAATAATCACTGAAGGTGATGCACTATTCCAAGAAAAGCACTTAGATGGTACCAACAGAAATTATCCCATTTATCATTCTGCAGTAAAAGTGTCTCTGCGTTACATGCATTTTTAACCAACACCCTCATTTTCTGGATGCTTTACATCTTCTGCTATTTAAATAACACGCTTAGCATATCGGCGCGTACACAGTTTGGGGTAATGACATAATTTGAGGCGTACGTTTCTGCAAGAATGAGAACGATAAGTCTGTCTGCAGGTCAGGGAGAAGTGGTGTTAAAACACATTTAAGCTCTCTTCTGAGGAGGAAGCGGTGCATGACGCACTATCGCAAAACAGAATAGTCCTCTGATGAAGAGTGGAAAACTGACACAGCTGAGAGAAAACAGATTCTTCCTCGCAGTATCCAGAAAGAAACGCTTCGCCTACTTCATGTTCAGCCGTTCTTGCTGCTTTGTTTCAAGCTGCTTGGCTGACTACAGGTCTGGCCTGCTGATTGCAGTGATAGACATGAAGGAATCTGGTGTTGGCTGCCAGAAACCACAGAAGAAAAGGGAGAGCACCTCCGTCTACCGTTGGTCTGTGCTGTAAGGAGAGGTAAACACTGGTAGTCTCTCCTTAGTACGCATGGCTTGTGTTGGCTGAGAGAGCAGCTGCAGCTCTGAGGAGGTGCCAGTCTGTGGTCTGCTGAGCAGAAGACAATTATTTTTAATGAATACGCACAAAAAAATGCAGTGCGGCCATTAATGTTACGCAATCAAATCCATACTGGTATAGACAAGTCTCTCAAATTTAGAAATGCATTCACTCCGAGTGTACAGTAAATTTGAATTGGGGGGGTCTGAACCGCAGGGTGTATCTCCCCGTCACTCAAACGCAAACAGTGACTGCTGCTCGGCCTCTTTCGTGACAACAAACAGACTTTTATCAAGAAGCACATGACGTGCAGGTAAACTAAATAGTTAGCACTTGTTACCAACATTTTTAAAAACCTTTATTTAACCAGGAAATTAAACTCTCGCGAGATTGTCCCGGGTTCTCATACGCAGCATTAACATGGGCGACGATGGCAGGAGCTCCCAGAGGAAACCCACACAAGGGCAAACAGAAGCAGCCAGCTCCACACAGAAAGGCCCTGACACCGCCTGAAACCAGCACAGTTTTTCCCCACCGCTCCATTTTTGTGCATCTCAATTTTCCTTTTAAACAACATTTCAAGAGTGAAAAATCACAAATCCGGAGCTACACTCAAACCTCTGCATTCCTGTTGGATTTTAAGCCCAACAGGTCCAACGTATTCATTACTGGCAAATAAAAATCATCACCCTCATCCGGCTGTCTGATAGCACAAGCAGGAAAAAATGACAACAATGCAAATGCAGAAGTGCTTAAAACTGCAGTTCCTCTAACGGCCACTAGAAGCCACAGAAGAGTCGATCCCCATAGACTCCATGTTAACCTTTAAAGCAGAGATAGACATGATCACAGAAAATATCCACAGTCCAGATATACAATCAAACACCCCTAATTTTGTATACTTGTCCATAAAAATTGAGTTTTTACCCACAGTAAGATAAACATTATTAGGGCCGTGGCTGCAGACTTGAGTATTAGCTGTCTGCTAGCCACCCATCTCCGCTAACTGGCCTCAGTGAGTGAGTTAGACCAGCGGTCCCAAACCTTTTTTGCGCCACAGGTCGGTTTATGTCTGGATTTTCACGGACCGGCCTTTAAGGTGTTGTGGATAAATACAACTAAATAAAATGAGTACTGCTACCAAAAAGATTTATTCATAACACACAGGAAAAGATTCAGGGTAACAGAGTTAATGCTAAAAAAAACAAAACAAAACAATAAAAACCCTGAAAACCATAAATTTCACACCCGAGCCTCAACTCTCGCGGCCCGGTACCGGTCCGTGGCCCAGGGGTTCGGGACCGCCGAGTTAGACCATTATACCACCATCTATAACAGCGTCTCTGTGATGCACCTACACAGCCCGTGTATTCCTCAATAGGCTTGGTAACAGTAGCAGTAATGTTACCTACCACGCACTCTGACCTCTCGCTCAAATGTGGATACAAAAACCGTAAAAAACAGAAAATAAGATTCCAACAGATTCTAAAGGCTCAGAGGCTTCAACTGGGATTCAAAAACCAGTGGGTCATGGTGTCACGACCACCTTTCATATACAGTTTGTGATTAAAACAATGAAAGCCTCAGAATAAACCCAAACCCCCTCAAACACACACGACAGAATGAGGTCAAAGAAAGAAAACATTTGTTTTGGAGTTTGTAGTAATGACCCAGAAACTATATGCAGATGAGGACAAACTGTAAACATGTTACATTATATTCATAGCGTACAAATACCCGAGACTTGTATCCAAATGGCCGAAGCTTCGCTGCAGGCATGCGGCTGTTATCTGGTGTTTTTAAAGAGTTAAAATTGTTGAGGCAAATATCAAATCTTTGGGAAAACAAGCTAAGCTTAAAGTGCTTCAATCAACCAAAATTAATTGAAATGTTTCACGAGTGTAAACAGCTGGGTATCGCTACAGTAATGCAGCTCTTTGCTCATTTACTCCGTGACCTTCAAGTGGTTTTCCTAAACGCACACATAGATCATGTCTAAATTACACCCCCTCAGGACAACTCCGTCTTTTATAGCAACGCAGTCATCTGAATATGCACTTAAGCTCAGGACAGTTTGATAAATTATCATTCGCTGAGGTAGAATTACCTCGAAATGCTCAGGGTTTGATTTACTCAACTGAAAAAGTGGCAGGAGAAATACAGCTGTGCTAAAATTACAAATATCCACTGCAGTGGAGCTGTTATGCAAGTTGCGTGGCCTCGGGCACAATGTACGACAAGAGAACCTTATCAACCGATACCCGTCCGAGGTTTTCCTTCTTGTAAAAGCAGCCATTCATTACAGCATGTATCTACACCGTCTCTACAGTTTGTTACTTTTTCTTTGCTTTAGAGGCAGAAATGGTAGACAGGTTTAAATACCTGTAACAATGCAGAACCGGTCTTCAATAAAACCACAAGAACTACGCAGATTTATATTCTCCACGTCTATACAAACACATACCTCCCCAGTATAAGGCCATGTTTGAACGTTTTAATCCCAGTACACAAACATTCTACAGCAAGTGGCCAAACGGGTTAAACTCGGGTTTAGTAAACCTCTTGTAATCCCCGTCCTTATAGGGATTACTTTTGTCTACAAGGAACGGTCGTGAATTTTAGAATTTTCAAAGATTCATAGAGTTACTTTTTTTTGCCTTTTCAAGCTCAATTGTATGTAATGCACTCCGACCACCAAAAAGTGGCAGCATGACCTCAACTGTCATTAAAAACCAGAGATAGAAGAACACATGACTCACTGCCTTCAGCCAGAATGTAAATGTTGGTACTTTGAGATGTTGCACTACAAAATAGTCAAACTGCACTAGAGCCATCAACAAACAAACAGCTGTCAAACAGGTTTTTGCTTCTAATGGCGTTCCCCGCCTTCTAATAAACTACACCGACTAAGCAAAAGATGCTTACTTGCTTCCTTCTGCCAAGTAAGATAGTTGGCAAACATAGAAATAAAGGAAATAAGGCTTATGAACTCTGAGTAACCAGATCACGATGGATGAGGACATGAAACAAACATCTGAAAAATCTTCTTCGTCTTGCGGCCTTCTGAATCTGCTCTCTGTGATTCTTCGCTTGCTTATTTTTTGTTTTTACTTGCTACGTGTTCACGTTTACTTAACGAAAGACAAAAATTCTTTCACAAAAAAGCGATACATGCATACCAGACATTACCAGCCTAAAAACAGGACGTTTTGGGAAATTTAGACACTGAAACTGGTGTAAATGTGCTCAAGCTGTGGTTTCATGAATCTGCACGCATAATAGAGCAGAAAGCCTTCAACACAAATATAGTTGATCTGCACAGGAGAGCATAGAAAAAGAAAAGAAACAACAGCAAAAAGCATCAAGGTATCCCTTGGGTAATATCTCTAATAGTAAGCTATTAAAAATCACTAAGAAAAAAAAAACACATTGAAAAACAGGCTTCCAAGCGCAGCCATTATTTTGTTACCTCTGGCAGACAGCGAGGCACCTGGGAAATCTGAGCCGACGTTAACGGGCAGCAGCAGTCCAGCAGAAAAACTATATCACTTTCTTAAGCTAATTAGCCCTGAATATTACGAATCAAAAGAGCCTCACTCTGAAACACAATGGCCAGCCAAGAAATATATTTGTCTTCCATTTGTGAGAGACTGGCAGTGGAAAGACTCCAGGACCGAATATTATTCAACAAAGACATTCCAGGGGATAAAATGTTGCATTAAGCGTCTGATTTTTGTCACTGCTCCACCGTTTTCCCCAAACGAACGAACGAAGAGATGAAACTGGATCTCACCGTCAACGTGAAAAACTGAAAGGAAGGTCAACGTTCGCCCCGATGATGCTGCTCTGACAGACCTTAGACTGACGGACGCGACAGAATGTACTTCGGAGGCGCTTTAAAGTGACAGTTATGCAACGATAAACTTGTATTAGCTGCATCAGAGATAAACATTTGGATTTGACAAACCTGAGCAATTAAATGTTCTGTGTTTCACCGTTTAGACATTTTCTGAGTGCCAGTTGTGTGGTAGTCATCATCGTGTCATAAAACAGGACTTTATTCTTTTTTTTTTTTTTAAAGATTGTTTCTAACTGAAGTTACTTGGATATTTAAACATTTTTAAATGTTTCATTATTTCTATTCCAATATTTAAAAGACAGCATTTACCTTTGTAATAGTAGCTAGTGTATTTAACCTGAATCACACCAGTTAACAGCATGAACATCTACCTTACATTATATATTAGTAGTTATATGTATACTGGAAAGCCCCCAAAACTAGTAGGAAAAAATGACATGCTGGTATTTGCATCTGTGATTCTTGGGCATAAAACACTGCATTCATTTTGCTAACATTCCCAGATATTCCAGGTAACTCGTGCACAATGAAGCCTGGGTAGTACCTTCAGTTTGCTCCTATGCCTGATAAAAACCAGGAATAACAGCTTGAATCAGGCCACAGAGGCAAGACTTCAGTCAGTGTGTACATTTCACCAGCAGATGGAGGAAAAACATCAAAGATGGCACAGACCTGCACACAGTGACCATTTGATGCAAATCTACTCAGTACTGATAAAAACAAGCAGTTCTCTAAGTGCCAAACCTAAAACCACAATATTCAGGTTTAGTATGTAACGCATACATTTATCAAAATGAACAAATCATTTAAAAACGTGTATGAAACAAACCTGAAATAGACCTTCCTGCACTATACGTGTAGCGACTTCCACAGTCGCTAGAGGCCGGGGATGGAGCCTGCCTCTTTGCCTGACGCGCTGTCAACTTTACGCAATAATGCGAGAGGTGGAATTGTTTGCTTGTTTATTAAAGTGCTTTGAGAGTTTACAGAGGTCAACAAAAACTACGGCTACCACCCCTCCTCTCTGTCAAAATCAAAACCAGTGAATGACAGACTGACAACGCCCTCTTAATGTCACCGCTAGCACCCACGTGACTCCCGTTACACATCACCATAGCAACCAAACAAATGAAAACCCAGTGATCATCAAAATTCAATACATTTAGTTATGGCTCCTGCAATATGGAACAATTTCCAAAGAAGCTACTTTGATGTAAAAACCATATAAAGACTACTTAGTTTTGGTGATGTGTGGATTTCTCGATCTCCTTAATGTTTCCAGTTTCAAACGTCTATTTTCAGGTGACATCTTGACAACTTTTAAACTTTCACGTCACATCAAACGAGATCAGAGCTAGGGGTAACATCACTTTACTGTAACGCCTCTACCTCTGGTAGTAATGCGGAACTGGACTCACTTCTTGTTGCTTTTGATTTGTGTGAAACCACCAGGCAGAGCAGAGAGTGACTCTTGACAGAGACGAGGAAGACGGCAGTTCTTCTCAGCATTTTTCTATTTTCAGAACTTGTAAATCTACACTTCAATAAATCCATCACAAGGATCGTCATCAATCCAGCAACCAGCCTCAATCAGATTTGCTCATCTAACACGAAGGAAAAAGCAATAAGCGCAGAAAATGCATGACATTTATTTAGAAGAAATGCTTCATCAATGTGCTACAAAGTACAACTGCAGGCTATACAAGGCAAAAAGATAAAAATCCAGGAGACCTTCGTAATATAAGATTCCATATTTAGTAAACTAAACAAGGCAGTTTTGTTGTGCACCTGAGATATTTCTAGTGTAAAGTGTTGATTCTTGGCAGAGTCTCTGTTATTTTGATCTTTAATCTTTACTTTGCAACAACTTTTTAAGATTTTGACATTTTTTAAAGAATCAGCTGATCACCTTCATCGACTCACAGTAGCTTTCAGAATTTAATTTAGGCTCTTCAAACCTTTGAGGATCTTCACATAGCACAGTTTTGGTTATCCTGTCGATACAGTCGGACCTTTAAAAATAAATTCCTGGTGGTGTTTGACACTCCCAAGGCTGCCCTTTGCCTCCAGTTATGTTCATCATTTTTAATGGAGAGAATTTCTACTTATAAACCAGCGGCCTTGCCTCTGCTTTTTGTAAATGATTTAGTCCTTTTGGCTTAATCAGGTGGTAACCTCCAGCTCGCACTGGGCCAGTTTGCAGTCAGGTGTGAAGGAGTGGGAATGGAAAGTCCACGTTTCTTAACTGGAACTGCCCCAAGTGGAGGAGCTTAAGTAACTCAGGGTTTTGCTCAGGAGTGAGGGGAGAATGAAGTGGGAGGTTGGTGTCATGTCTGCAGTAATGTGGACACTGTGTCAGTCTATTGTGGAGAAGAAAGCTGAGCTCAAGCTGGCGATCTACCAGGCGATCTAGATTCCCACGCTCACCCTATGGCAACGAGCTCAGAATAGGGACTGAAAGAATGAGATCGCAGGTAGAAGAACTGGCAAGGAGCTTCCTTCGAGAGCTGGGTGGGCTCTTCCTTAGCGATAGGATGAGGAGTTTGATCAATCGGGAGTGACTCAGTAGAGCTGATACTCCTCAGAGAGAAACAAAAGCTTTCAGAGATATCCGTCAGCTGGCTTGGGCCTTGTGTCTCCCTAGATGAGCTGGAGGAGGTGGCCAGGGACAAGGTGGCCAGGGACAAGGTGTGTCTTATAATAATAATAATGGATTGGATTTATATAGCGCTTTTCAAGGCACCCAAAGCGCTTTACAATGCCACTATTCATTCACTCTCACATTCATACACTGGTGGAGGCTACAGTTGTAGCCACAGCTGCCCTGGGGCAGACTGACAGAAGCGAGGCTGCCATATCGCGCCATCGGCCCCTCTGGCCAAGACCAGTAGGCAAGTAGGGTAAAGTGTCTTGCCCAGGGACACAACGACCAGGACAGAGAGCCCTGGGATCGAACCGGCGACCTTCCGGTTACAGATGCGATTCCCAACCCCCTGAGCCACGGTCGCCTCTATTATTATTATTATTATTACTGCACCACTGCAGTGGCCAATCAAGCCACTTGACCTGACTAGCATAGAAAGCCGACTGTTAGAGTCAAAGGTTTTTTTTCTTCTTTTAAACAAATCTGATTGGAGCATCTATCAAAGCAAGATCCCAGAAACAGAGTAAAAGAAAACGGGAGACTACAACAGAAAAGTCCATTAAAGCCGTCACTGCACCACCAGCAGCACTGTGACCTCATAGGAAACTACGACCATCTTCTTCCATCAGGAAACATCTGGGCAAACACTTCAGTTTCACGCCACATCAGCAGAGAAATAAAAAAAAGAAAGAAAGAAAACAGGACAGGGGTGGGAGGGATACAAAGGTCCCTGGTCTGCTTTCACTTTTAACTCTGTGGTGGAGGGCCAACCAGGTGGATTATAGGGTCAACGAGGAAATGACCTTGTAATACATCGTTTCCACTGAGCAGTCCTCTGAGGCAGCTCAAAGAGGGTTTGCAGTGTATATGGCGGCATACGTCAATGACTGATGCTGGAGATGGAAATAAATTCTGTATTGTTATTTGTCCATGGTGACTATGAATCTTAGATCTGGAACTGGAGATGTCTCATAAAGTCAACACTAGATTCTTATCAGTTTTAGTGCATCATGAAGCAAAAAACACGGAATAATAACTGCTCATATTTGCTGCATTGTCCATTTGCCATCACTGTTTTGAGCTTTTGGACATGTGTTTAATGCCTAAACCGACCACAGTGTTACATCATTGTCAGATTAAGCACGAATTATAAACTACAATTCAATGTAAGAGATTACTGGGGAGATTATTGGGAAACAAGAGTTAGATAATTCAGTTATAAAAATATCTCTTGTTAACTCTTAATAAGCCTGTTTGTGGAGAATGCAGACCAAACCGCATCACAGTGCTTTGAGAAATATGGGAGAAAATTGTTCCTGCTAATGATAGAAACAAGCCTGTTTCACCACTTTACGCAAAAAACGCACCGTCAAGTACGACCAGGCTGAGAAGACATATTAGTAGATGCTACCAGCTGGTGACGTGCACTCTGGAAATGAACAAATGACTACACCGAGGGTCGAAGCACTCACTGGATCAGGGGTGGGCAACTCCAGGCCTCGAGGGCCGGTGTCCTGCAGGTTTTAGATGTATCCTTGATCCAACGCAGTTGATTTGAATGGCTAAATGACCTCCTCAGCATGTCTTGAAGTTCTCCAGAGGCCTGCTAATGAACTCATCATTTCATTCAGGTGTGTTGACCCAGGGTGCGATCTAAAACCTGTAGGACACCGGACCTCGAGGCCTGGAGTTGCTCACCCCTGGATTAGATGCACGCCATGTGGATGGAAGTGACTGATGAGGTTCCGTGGTGGAAAAAGAGGAATTTAAGCAGCTGGTTAAAAATAACCTCAACCCGAAATTTACAATATTTTGTGCAGTTCCTGAAAAGTTCCAAGGTTAAGCTACTTTAGCAATAGTTATAAAGTTAAAATTAAAGTTAATTAGTTATTTTACACTTAAAACTTCCAGGGAAAACATGACCTAGGTTATGTCTGTGTCACTACTGTTGCACTCCAAAATGCTGCTGCTTGAAACCTCCAACTACAGATAACATTTTCCTATATCGACATAAATCCCTGAATCCATCCACTTTCTTTCACTTATCCGGAGCCAGGTTTATGATGCATCAGCCTAAGCAGAGAAGTGTAGACCTCCTTCTTCCCTACCACTTTCCTCAGCTTCTCTGGGGAACGCAGAGGCATTACCCAGACAGCTGAGAGACAATCTCTCCAGTGTGTTGCGAGTCTACCCCAGGGACTCCTCCCAGGAAGACATGCCTGAAACACCTCAACCAGGAGCCATCCTAGGTGTGTGTGTATTATAAATTTGCAAGTTTCCTTGAAATGGAGATTAATGCTACTCTTTCTAGTTAACAGACGCCCTTCAAACCCTGCTCTGCACTTACTCGAGTGCCCAAAAAACACATCTAAGCAAGACTAAAGCAGATCAGATGAAGGTTTACGAGCCATGTGAAGCACCGACGGTCAAATGTGTAAAACAACGTCTGTAATTATTTGTTAGTCATAGCAACAACAACACAGCTAATAAGAGGAAGGGTTTGATAAATTGTTCTGATGCAGTTCAAACTGTCAGCACTTTTACTACGAGCCTGTTTTTCTGGTTTAGGCACCGTCCCAAAATCCTGCGCTACAGTAAGCCTCTTAAGAAGAGTGGGTGTTGTTACAGCAGCAGATTAATGCTCAGAGTTTTACGATGAGATGTTTAAACACGCACATATGGCTGCGACAGTAAAAACACTAACAGGTGACGTGAATATCATTATCATCTTGTTACAAGCCGTGTTGTGGGAAACTCCAGGTCTTATCCCCCACCTGCAGATAAGCACATTCCTAATGGCAGCAGTGACCCCTCACAGCCTCTTGTAGCAGGTGAGCACACTGACATTCCACAACAACTGCCCAGCATCAGCAGGTGGAGCACGTCAAAGAGCCCAAAAGGCTCTAATGGACTCGGCTGTGGCCCAGTGCACAGCAGAGGGCAAGCCCACATTTTAAAGCACACGTCTACCCCCAAAAATGAGGAATCATGAAGTGTCAGCTTGCCTCCCCCGGCTTATCAGACACAATGTTGCCTTTGGTTATTCATTTAAAGCAGGCCAAGACTTTCTCAGAAGCGATGTTTGGATTCCAAGTGTCTCTTCAGCTTGCTTGGCACCATGCTAGCAATAGCCAACTTAGGATGACAGATGACGCACTAGAGCTTAGAGCTGTTGACATCCCTGGCCCAACTGAAACCTTTCCAGTTCGGTTTGTTTTTTATTTCTCGTCTCAGTTGTCTTTCACTAGTTGTTCAGCAGCACCGGTGCCGACTTCAGTTCATAGCTCGCAAATAATTGTTTTTGATACATTAAATTAAAATGTTGTTATGCAGATAAATAAATAATGAAGCAATAATGCATGGCTGTCATCAAATTAGCACACCTGGACACAGCACATCATTTGAAGTGTATCTGCCAGTTTCTCAGGATCAAGCGATATCGATTGAGGCCACACGTCAACAAAATTAAAATCCACAAACTCCACTGCCACCCTCAAAGGTCCCATGTAAATGACAGACAGCTGACATGTTGTCTCCACAGGCACACATTTCGACTCCACCGCCTTATCACACACACCATCAGACAAACTCTTGCTTCCTCTGGTTTATTCATTTAAAGCAGGCCAAGACTGTCTCACAAAGCACGTTTGGCTTCCAAGGGTCTCTTCGGCTTGCTTGGCACCATGCTACTATTAATCATCTTCAGATGACAGATGACACACTGGAGCTTAGAGCTGCTGACATGCCTGTTCCAGCTCAAGACATGAGACAGATACCTTTTGTTTGTTTGTTTTTCATTTCCTGTCACTCCGCACACCACTGTGCTATCTGTGCCAAGCAACATCTAGGGAGGCCCGACCCCAAGATTCACACAACTCCAAGCGTTCCTCAACTAGACAACGCTGGACACCTGCGAAGATCCCAATGGACAGCCTGACAGGTTCAGAGGCTTCTGTGCATGTTTGTAGGACAGTCAGACACAAACCTTCTAAGGACCTGGGCGTCTGCTTCCAGGATCCACTTGTTGTGGAGAAAACTCCGTCACAGGATGAGAAACGAGAAAAGCCATAGCTCTGCTCACATTTCCTATCACAGTACGGTTAGCATAATTCCCAGAACAGAAACAAAATGTTTTGTTAATTTGTTTTTATACGAGAAACATCTGGTTTAAACTTTAAGCACAATCACCAACCTGTTCAGCTCATATCTGCTGTATCTTTACATGCATGTGCATTAGTTTGTAGAAAGGAATAAAACATGTTGCTCTATTTAGATTCGATAGTTGTGTTTATGTAGTGTTGTTGTTATTTTCTTGATTCAAACCAGCGTTAAAGGCTAAATGTTTCCTTTAAACAACATTTGTTTTGTTGTTGTTGTTGTTGTTGAACTTCTGTTTGACACCTACAGTCACATGGCGCTCACTTCAAGCTAAGGCTACATATACACTTTACATATGAAGTCATATTAGAGAGTCAGTCTGTTAGCAGCACGCACCTGTTAGACATCTTCATTTAGAGACAAACTAAAGCTAAAATCCAGCTGTTTTCAACAGCTTTCTGTTAGCTGTATTAGCCGCCCTATTAGGCTTTAACACACAGTGTAGTTTCCTGTTTAAGTTTTACTTCTGTAACTGTTGTTAAATATAGAAAAGGGGGTGAAAAAAACTCACCAGGAGCTGCTGAGATGGCACAATCGGAGGCTTCGCAGTGAAGAGTCGGATCTGCTAACTGGACAATATGTATATATATATTTTTTTTTTTTTAAGGAACAGCTAGCACGCTTCCAAGACATACAATAAATTCACATTCAATCCGGTTATGTGGCATTTAATTACTTTACATCATCAATTAATTGATGAAAGTGCCGCTGGTGAACCGGATATAGCCTACTTTTCCTTTTTTAAATTCACAATCAGCAGCAGGGCCTCCATCTGGTCAGGAAACCTGTGCGCATGCGTGTGATTATAACGGTAGCTGTTATTGTGAAGTTCATTTTTCGGGAAAAATGTATGTTGTTTGTTGATATTTTTAGTTTTAAGAACAACTTTGACCTTCCTAATGCATTCAATCCCAACCACACGATTAAAATAAATAAATAATAATTAATCTAGACTTGGATTAAAGCACACAGCCTTATTCTTAGTGAAATAAAGACCAAGTGCGTATTTGCTGGCTGTGTGCTTTGAGCACAACACGGTGAAAGTCTTCAAGCACTCACATTTGACAGAAAAACATCGCAGCTGTAAATCCCACATGCTGCTGTTATACACCACTGCTGTGGTTTAGTCTGCAGACGGTAAACTGTTTTTAAATGCCTCAGGTAAATACTGTGGCACTGTTGATATGAATGATCCGTGAATGCGCCGCCTGTAAAACGTTTAAAGTATCAAGTGCGTCATTAGCTGTGGAGGGTTCATGCAGGAACAGACTCTCGCTCTCTCCACGGCAGGGACGTGCAGAGGGGGGGGCTAGAGGGGCTTGAGCACCCGCCCCTTTCCTGATGAGTGCCCAAAGTGCCCTTTTGTTGAGGCAACTTTTAAAAAAATTTTATTTATTTTTTTATGTGTGTGTGCGTGCGGAGTCCTTTCTGTGCCCCTCAACAATAATATTTAACTATTAATCACAGTTTTGCTAAATAAAAGGATCTGGCTTGCATCAGTCACATGATCACTATTAACCAATGATCGCCCTCGACGGCAGAACGCGCTGGTTACGAGCCGGGAACGAGCTCACAAAGAGCACGCGCATTTTTTGCGGTCCGGAGCTGTAGGAGAAACACAAGTTAACTCAGAGACACAGACTGATGCGACAAAACCAGTAAGTAGGTGTACAGCGTACACTGTAGTGTGTAGCACCCAGGAGTATTAGCTTATTATTCAGCCTGGTTCAATGTGCCCCTTTTTAACTTTGAGCACCCGCCCCTTTAAACCTCTCTGCACGTCCCTGCTCCACGGGGAGGATCACGGCAGATGACCGTCCTTCCTTTGGCCTCCTGTTTCTTCCTGTTAAAAGGGAGTTTTTCCTTTCCACTGTCTGAGCACTTGTTCATAGGGAATCATCTGATGTTGGGGTTTCTCGGTATTATTGTAGAGTTTTTATCTTACACAGTTAAATGAGCTGAGGGCCACTGCTAGCACTGTCATCTCATTGGAGGGCCGATTTAGTGTTCAAGTAGTCCAAAAAACTAAAAAAAGAAAACACCCACAAATATTTCTGCAAATGTTGGGTTTTGTTTTGTTTTTTAAATTTCAAATATTTTATAACAACACAAAACTGCAAACGTGAGGGCAATTTTTTTTCCATTGAACTACCAAATAAATAGAATAGAATAGAATAGAATAGAATTCAACTTTATTGTCATTGCACATGCACAGGTACAGGGCAACGAAATGCAGTTTGCATCCATCCAGAAGTGCTTTAGTGATATAGGTATATTACAATATATATTAGCAATAATATATATATGTGAGTATATTACAGAAATGGGTCTATTATGGTATGTTATAATGTACACGGTATGAAGTATGTTGTGAATATTCTATAACTATAAGTATGTACAGGCTATGAACAGGATATAAATATGAAAAACTATACAGAATATGAAATAAATAACTTTACAGAATCTGGGATATACAGCTATACAGAAATGGGAACTATGCAAGTTGTAAACAGTTGTAGGATTAAAAATTATCCAATGTACAGAATGATTATTTACACAGAGCTATACAGTAGTGCAGTTAAGATAAGTGAGGGTGTAGATAGTTTCTACAGAGGCTGTATAAAGTGCTAGTGGTTGTGAGTGGTGGTTCAGTCCATGTTATTATTGTGTGTTTGAGGGTACGGTTGTCCATTGTGTGGGTGTGTATGTTCAGTCCATGTGTTAACGTGGGTCAGATGTCAGGAGGCAGAGTTCAGGAGTCTGACAGCTGTGGGGAAGAAGCTGTTCCGGTACCTGGTGGTCTTAGTCCGGAGGCTCCTGTGGCGCCTCCCAGAGGGCAGGAGGGTGAAGAGTCCATGTGATGGGTGACTGGGGTCTTTGATGATTTTCCCAGCCCTTTTCAGACACCGCTTCCTGTAGATGTCTTTTATGGCAGGAAGTGGTGCTCCGGCGATACAAACACATTGGTCCTCTCTTTCTGGACAGACACGTGGCAGCACTGTTGCTATTATTTTGTTCATATTTAACTAGGGCTGCTCGATTATGGCAAAAATGATAATCACGATTATTTTCACTGAAATTGAGATCTCGATTATTTGACGATATTTATTTAACCCTTTAAGACCTACTATAGAACCAAGTCCGCCAGAGCTTATATTATTTTTTTACATGTTGTAGTGCCATTTATGGGAGCATTTCAAGTTGCTATACAACTGTTATAGCCCATATTTTAATAATATGTATGAATTAAGTCCATAGTAACTACATTAATTGCAAAAAAGTGCAATAAACTACAAAAAAAAATTGAAAATCGTTTTTGTTTGTTTTTTTTACATATATTTCTACTTGGAGAAATTTAAGAGGTTTATCCCTCAAAACTTTAAATACAAAAAAGTTGCAAAAAATAGTTTACAACAACAGGAAATTTATTTTGAGTGTGTTCATAGTTTTATTTTGGAGATACACCAATTTTTATATACTGCAGGAAAAACAAAAAAACAATCCTATGATGCAAATTTTCAAAGAAAACAGCATGTGCATCAAAATAAACTATTTCCAGCAGTGCAATTCGAGTTCTAAGCATCCCAGAAACTATTCAGAAAAGTCAAACATGACCAGTATAGGCCTTTAAGGCCTACAAGTAAAAAAAACTACATTTCCGCGAAAATGACGTCACTTCCGGTTTCGGCCAGGAAATGGCGGATATGCGATAGTTCGCGCTGACGCCTGTTTCACTGTGGGAAGTGTTACGAACAGCTGATCGGATGAGCGAAGCGTGTTTCTGGAATATTATGTTTTTGTTCCTGCAAGCGCTTTTTATGCAATTTTTGCAAAGCTTTATGTGGAAGGAAACCGTGACCGAGGACAAGCTGATGGCATCAGATGTAAGTACAACTCCTCCGGTTTCATATGCAAAACAAATTATTGCGCTAGCTTACACGGTCCAGGTTCTACAGGGATTTAAAAATAGTTACACAAAACGGAGCGTGCTGCTCTGACGGCTTTAAAGGGTTAACAATGACTTTAGAAAATAATATAAAATAGTGTGCAACACCACTGAAGTTTTTTTTTTTTTTTTTTTACCTCTCTTTTCAACCAACGGCAGTCACTCTCCAAATAACTTCTGCTTAGCTTTCCGAGCTTCCCTCGGGTCCTCTTAATCAGCGGTCTCCAACCTTTTTTGCGCCACGGACCGGTTTATGCCCGACAATATTTTCATGGACCGGCCTTTAAGGTGTCGCGGATAAACGAGGGAGGGGCTAATAATCGGCTCAGTCATTTTTAATGATCGTTGAAAGCCCAGATCGTAATCGTGATTAAAATTCGATTAATTGAGCAGCCCTATATTTAACAAAACAAAAATGCAGTGTACACAGTGTTCGACTCTCTCACTGAGCTAACACAGCCAGTCCCTCAGCACGACTGTACTCTCTGCTCATGTTGCCTTCATATTAAATCATTCTTAGAACTTAACACTGCACTCAACAACAAACAAATCCTCCCTAACAAAACAATAACTTCCAGGTCAAATTACATTATATAGTAACGGTCACGTGAGCCGCAAGTGGCCCCCAGGCCACGAGTTTGAGACGCTGTAGAGGACCTTGAGGTGACTGTTATTGTGCTTTGACACAATATAAATAAAACTGAATTGAAACTGAATTAAAATTATGGTACACTGAATTTTACCTTTTAAGAATTTTGAAACTACCCACCATTTTTAACAAAAGCACAGGATTTTTGTTCTCTTAACAAACAAGTGTCAGTGTGTGTGGAAAAACTCAACAATTTCAGCTTTAGTTTAAAATAAAAGTTTAATTACATCAATAAAAGCAATATTACACAGTAATAGGCTTTTTATGACCAGATAAAACCACATTCACCTGTATCAACAGGAAATATAGCCTGAATTTACACAATATCTGAGATAATATTGCATCTTTGACTAAAACTCCCGAAACCTTTAGAAGGTACTCTCATTTTCACGTCATCGGAAACAGAAAGAGATTAAATAAACTACATGCAGTGGATTGAAAATGAACAGATTCCAGTGTTTTCAAACCTTCAGTAAATCTAAATACATAATCCATCTGTCACATTTACAGTAAATGACTTTATAGAAACAGACAAAGTCGGAGCATTTTATACAAGATTTCACTACACAGGCCCAAAAGGAATAACCTATAACTTCTGTATAAACATTTAATTTAAAAAATACCCCACGGCATCCCATTAATCCTGATTGGAATTTGCATAGATTGCACAAACAAAACAACACAGTATTAATCAATACAGCACAAAGGACTTGAATTGATTCCCTGCAGCTATTTAATCAGAGTGGCCGGCCATGCACGTCATGCCTGAGTCAACAGCATGCTAGAAAAAACAAGTAGCAGCCCACACAAAGCCACATTCATCCCGTAAACGCAATTTCAGTGTAATTATACAATTTTAAAAATGCTTCCCAGAACTAAAGAGACAGAAAGAAAAATCAACCAAAGCTCTTGACCAGAAGCCGCTTTCCCGTCAGCTGCCCTCATTTCTTCTGGCAGTAGTTTTTGTAGTTACTGCAGGCCTTCTGCATGTCCGTTAAGAACCCTGGAACCCCTTTCTGTTTTGAAAAAACACACGCAAAGAGCATCTCTATCAGCGAGCGTCATTCACACATGTGCCAAGAAGACCCACCTAGGAGTGGCAAGCATTGACGTCAGCCTGCAACACATCTGCGAACCATAACGATGGGAAAGCATGAAGGCAGGCAGAGGGACGGAGCTCTCGCGGGCCTGCGAGTGAACTCTTTAACGCCCTCTTTAAAGCTCTCATCACAGATCAGTTTAAGCAGGTCAACTATGAACACGTGTGCATTTCAGGGGTTGTGAGGCCCTGGTGCAAACTGACGCCTTAAACACTGCAAGACTTTGAACGCCCCTTTAAACAAGAACTAATAAATCAGAACGTGTTTCAAATGATGAAGGAGTGATGCACAGATGTTTTGGTGTATGTTAACCACACAGAGCACAGAAGAGGAAGACGTATCTGTTGAGGATGTAGTCTTACATGCAGTTGTCTTTGCAGTTGACCCATCTGTTTAATGGGCAATCATCTGATTTAGAGTTTTTCATGCAAAGTTCTAAATGTGTTTGTGTGTTTGTGTTTGACTCACCTTCGCTGCCCAGTTCACCAGCCAGGTGGGAATATTTCCGCCAGGATTGTCAAAGTAATTCATGAAAACTGAAACACAAGCAGGCGGTTCAATATTTATACAGTTTCTGCAACCAAGCCTTCCATTCTGAAAAGTGAAGCTAATGCAGCACGTTTTCAAACCTGCATTCTTTCTAATGGCCAGCAGGGGGCGACTATCCTTGTTCAAAAGAGGAATAATTACATAGAAGTCTATGAGAAAATGAGTCTACTTCTCACTTGATTTGCAACTTCAGTAGACACTTTTCAGAAGCGTTTATAAATTCAATCACTCATTTAAAGATTTATTTAATAACTTATTATGTTCATCTAGTAAATTATGGTCCCATTTACAGTAAAACAGATGATAAACCAGGGCCACCGACGAATCTACGAGCATATATGTTATTCCGTTTCAGTGAACGGCTCAAATGATGGGCCATTTGTATAATTTAAACTGCAAATGTATTCACATGAACCTGGAATCTTTCTGTTTAAAAAAAACACATTTATTTACATGAACATAATTATATAACTGCAATTGTTTAAAGTGATCTTATTGTGTTACGTTTAGTTCCACCAGCTCCGTCACTCTCCAGGGAAACGCTCTGCTTGTAGTCTTTGACCCGAAGCACGCCGCTCTTTTCTGGACACGGTGTCTCCGGGGAGCTTTTGGCAAGGATCACCCAGATCTTCCTGCCGTCCATATCCAGGTCTTTCCGCTCCCTCACATAAACATACTTAGGTTTAAGCTGTTAGGGAACATGACACGCTGAGAAAAGCATTCACAGCCTTTTCCAAATCTATGCGAACTGAACGTATTAGTGCAGATCAGAAGGATACGTCTCTGTTTGACAGCGGGAACGGGTATTTCACTTCCCAGTAGATGGCTGACTGTCCATCAAAGTCCTTCTCATATAGCTCTGAATAAGAAAAATGACACAATCATTCAATGAGCTACAGAAGCACATAAATATCAGCTGAAATACATGATATCAGAATCAGAATACTTTATTAATCCCGAGGGAAATTAGGGAAAAGAGAAGGACAACCACCCCCAACTATACTAACCATTACATTTTAATGTCTTATGAGGAAAAAATGGCCAAGGAAATGAATATTTTCAAGGAATATACCTGAAATACTGCAATAACCACTTCATCTTTACAGAAAACTACTTGCAACACTAGCAGGTTGTATTTGTACAAGTTGTGGTTTGCATACTGCACAAGACAGACTGCATGGAAGAGAAGGAGCACTTTAGATTCAATGAAAGGATAATAAAGGAAATCTTTGGGTTTTATTCTCTCCTTCACTTTAATATTTTTCACTATACTAGAACAATTTGCATCTGTTTAAGACACTACAGCGAATACACTAGAGATTTACCTTTAAAGTTTTCCTGCTGATTGATCATTATCTTTAGTTTATTCTCCACTTCTTTTGCTCTTATGTAATCTTGCTTTATATTAACACACCCAAAATCAGGAAACTAGTTGCCAGTCGGTTGTAAAGTGGCATTCATGGGTAATGTAGGCCCCTCTGATATCTGGATATTTTTAAGGAGAGACACTGAGAAGCTATCACCACAGAAAACACAGAAAATGCTACTGAAATGAGCAGCTTTCAGCTAAAAGACTACAGCTACACCATGTTACCTGCTGGGTACTGTAGATGTGCATGAAAACAGGGATGAAAGAAAAGTGAAACTGTTATTTTAAAGCATTAATGAAGACTAAAAGATCGGAGAAGACACAGAGATAAAAGAAAGACAGTAAATGTGGTGTGAACCCTGCCTTCCTGGGCTGTTTCTGTTTTTTTACCTTTCACATATCCATCCCAATCTTTTCGATACGTCAAGTCCATGTAGACATCTGCACACAGCTCTGGAGTGCAGGTGGTGAGCACACCATAGACTTTGTACTCATAAAGTCCAGTTTCCTGCAAACAGCACATGAAAGTTCTCTCTTCCAACTGCAGGCCATATGATGCCACACCCACACTATGCAACTAAGCCCTGACCACACCACTCTGATTAGTGCCAGTCTACGTTTCTCACGCCCAGTGAGGAACTGTGTTGGCCTAGATTCAAATGTTTGGGTTTTTTTCCTTTTAACATTGATTTTTCAATGTTTTACGCAAGAAAACTAAAGCAATACTTAGAATGAGAAATATATTAGGTACATTTATGTCTTCTAAGAGTAAAAGTCATACCAAATTCCATTATCTATAACGTGTACAAATTGAAGTGATTTATTTTAGATTTAAGATAGTTTTTTTTTCTCCAAAAGTTTGTTTTTAAAGAAAAATGTTCAAAGAATCATTTCACTTATATCACTCAGCATGTTTTGAAGTAAACAGAGGTGACAATTCACACATAACCTTGAAGAAACATTTTTCATAACTGAGATTTTAAACTTTCATTGTTATTTACATTAGGCTTCCACTGACAATCTTGTTTTAAATCAACCAAAAAGCCAACCTAGATGTGTCAGGGATGTGCCGAATTGAAGGGTGGATCATTGCAGATGCAAGAATGTCTTCAACGAGGTTAGTCAGGGTGTCTGTTTACGCCCCAAGGCAAGGCAACTATAAATCGACGTCTATCCGAATGGAGTTTGGTTGGACTGGTGCAGCAAGTTTCTGAGTGGAGAAAAAACATACTCCCGCTCAGCTTCCGGCTTCTTCCCCATGCTAGCCGCTGCTGTTTATCTTTGCTGCTAATAAATTAAACTAAACTTATACTCAGCTTGATAACAGCTCAACGTTTTGACAGAGAAAAGGTGGAAACATAAAACAGCGACAGTTCAGGCTCTGCAGCGCTCACCACATTCATTCAAACTGGCTCGCCGAGTCGCTTTTCCTGCAGCAGAAGCAGCAGTTTGACTGGAGATTTCCTACCTTGTCATAGAGCCGGTAGATTTTCACTCCCATCGTCTCCACGAACAGCTCCCATCCTCCCTCCAGCTGCGGCTCGTCCAGCTCCTTCCACGCATTCTGGAACTCCTCATCCGTAAACCGCAGCGACATGATGGACTCTCACTGTGACACACCGGCCAGCCCGCAGCCAAGCACCATACTTCCGCTCCCGGCCTTCAAAATAAAACACGCAGTGCAAACAGGAGCATTTCTGAGATAGGACGTACAGGATGTTTGGACATCACGCTTCTGTACAGATTTGACCTCTCCACACTTCTATTCAGAATGATATTTAATTAAGCTGCAAAATGAACGTGAATGAGAGCAATTTAAAAAAAATGCTGGTATTATTATGAATTTTCTAGTAATGTTAATAAAGTGCAATTATATAATAAAACTAGCTAATATAGATTTCATATGGATTTTATTTAACTTTTCAGTTTCAGTTTAACTCAAAAAAGTATAGCAACAGTCTCAAGGCGCTTTATGTTCATGCTAGAGACCCTACGATAATACAGAGAACATCTCAAGAATCAAACAATCCCCTATGAATAAGCACTTTGTGACAGTGGGAAGGGAAAACGCCCTTTTAACAGGAAGAAACCTCTGGCAGAACCAGGCTGCCATCTGGGATGGCCAGATTCAGATAGTGGATTCTGATAGTTTGATACTAGTTTCAGGACAAACTCTAATAATTAGCCATAATTATGATTTTTTTTTCTTAAATTGGTCAATATATATAAAAACTTGTATGAGTCTGTTTAAGAAAAAAAAGGCTAAAGGGCTAGGTTGGAGAAGAAGAAGAAAGACCTGGACCCAGGTAAGAAGCAGAGAGGTAGAAAATGGATGGATGGATGGAAAAGCTCAGTATATAGGTGACTTATATATATATATGCATGTATATATTGTGTCTATTTCTTACTTAGTGTATTGTCTGTCTTTGTTACTGTTTATATTGCAGCACTGTAACCAAAATAATTTCCCCTAGGGATCTATAAAGTATTCTGATTCTGATTCTGATATAAATCTAAAGAAGTGAGGTACTGTTTATTGCAGGGTGTTAGAATGTTTACTCAGGCTACATACAGCCCAACCTGACGTTATCAGTGAACAGTCATAATGATAAAAGATTATGGAGTGATATGCCATTATTTCTCTTTCATTCATTTACATCGCTTACACAGTATGCCCTTTATCAGCTGATAAACTCAAGGCGTAACAAAACAAACAAAGCAAACCTTCGGACTTCAAAATAAAGGCAGGCAATCAACGCGTTTTATTTTGAAACGCACCGCCGGATTCACCAGCTGTCCCCGATGGTTTCTATCTTCGCTCTGCAGTCAGAGGCGCATGAAACAGTCCCGCTAGAATGAGGATGGCAGTGCGGCTGGCAGCTCCTAACCTGACGACTCTACGGTGCGGCAGTTCTCATGAATGGGAGTCAGATTCCAGCCCGGAGAGTCCGCTGTGAGCTTCAACACTGAGCGAGAACAAACAACATTCACTTTTAATTAGATTAGTCTGGTTAAATAATTCATCAGCTCATAGACAAGTCTCACTGCAGCAGAGGGACACTTTGCAAACTTTGCCACATGGAAAACGGCTCTGAGGTAACGAAGCTTTCTTCTTTATTTCCCACCTAAAACAGGCTATCTGCACTAAATTTACTACACATTAAAAACATATATCGTTACCAGCTGAAGCCAGGCTGTGTTGCTGCTTGTTGCTATAGCTGAACTGGATTTGGTTATTTGCTAAGATTTTATAGATTTACTTTTAACTTTATAAATCCTCATTTTTTGTTACCCCAATAAACAAATTTTCATGTTTACCACTAAGAAAGCCTGCAAGAGTTAGTTTGGAGAGTTCCCCACTCTTCACATTTTCTTGTTGTTTAAAAGTCCTGTGGCTTCACAGCTTGCAGCTTTCCCCCCTACAGTATCCTCCCTTCTTTAAATGGTCCAGAGCCACAAACTACACTTAATTTCTTCAGTCTGTCCCGATGCTGGTCATTTTCATTGCAGCTGTGTATGAATAATAGATCAGTCACTTTACAGGAACTTTGTGTACTGCTGAACTAAAGGGTTAGGGTTTGACATTTATATGATTTATGTCCTCTATTTTTTTTTTTTTACTTTTAAGAGAAGACGACTCAAATCAAGAAAATATTTAATCACAAAAATATTAAACAAGATTCATAAATAAGAGTGGGGGGACATACTGGTTACAGTTACACTGCTTCTTCCATGAGTAAATCATTTACAGTTATTCAAATTTATTAATTTTTTATATAAAACAAATTTTAAAAGCTTTTGTTTGAGGGAAAAAAATACATTTCTTGACTTGAAGTAACAGAAATACACAGATCTGTGCTCTCTTTTCTGGTTGTTTTGTTTCATTGTTTGTGGATAGTAAAGATTTTGACACGTGTGCTGATGTACACAGAAGTTTCTTCTTCATTTATGCGGTGACCCCGCTCTAAGGACTTTTAGATACTAAAATCCATACAGTGTGAGACATCAGATACCAGCAGATACCAAACGCAGCGTCTAAATTTAATGCTGGACATTAAATGGCTTTCTTCATCTTGATAAAGTTGTTTTCCTGGAGGAAAACAGGGAAGGTGATGAGATTTTATTATCTTGTGTTTTTCAGTGTCATTACACAGTTAAACCAAACGGGTCTCCACTCTGTTGGGAAGTAGTTTTGGTGGTAAAATGCTGCGGCTTCTGTATTATTTTGAAATAGTGAGCCCCAAAGTATTGGCTGCAGAAGACACAATCCTGTAGGTGTAGCACTGACCATTGGGCGAGGAAATTCTGCTCATGTTTAGAAACTTGATTAAATAATTTCAATTTCAAACATCTGGACTGATAAAGTCCCAGCAAGTCTTTTCTACCCACTTATTGTGACTCAGCTTTCCATGCAGCAGGCGTGTGTGTGGAGGCGGGGTGAGCGCTTGTGAAGATGTTTGTGATTTCGAAGCTCCTTGCAATTCATGGAGCAGTTTGTAATGTCATATCCTGCGCTCTCCAGGGAATGTCTCAGCTCGTGCTGGGACGAGTGGTCCGGCGTCATTCTCCTCTGACTGGGTCAGAAGGAGGCGGCTGGGATTGTGCAAAGAGGTTACATGGGTTTATTAAAGCAGCATGTGGTCAGGAGGGGGGAGTTGTGAAATGTGTTGAATTATAATAAAAAGCTTCTGCCAGAGTTTCTTTTGCTGTTTACAGTGTTGAGCAACACGTTTGAGCACTTTCACTGCTTCTTTCTCCACAGACTGGGAGATCCTGATCACAGGGAAAAGATCAATAACGAGGAACCATCTGTGGTCTGTTAACAGAAGACTGCTGGATCCTGAAATGCCAGAAGACGCTAGCAAGGAGGCCATGAGAACACCAGCGACACCAGAGAAGGCCAACAACGCCGAGCGCCCTGCTGTCGCCATGACAGCCCTAAACATCCCCCTAGTTAATGAAGTGCAGCTGACCGCAGCCACCGGCGGGGCAGAGCTCTCCTGCTATCGCTGCACGATCCCGTTTGGTGTGGTAGTGCTCATTGCGGGCATCGTGGTCACCGCGGTCGCTTACAGCTTTAATTCGCACGGCTCCACCATCTCCTATTTTGGCCTGGTGCTCCTCTCTGCAGGACTCTTGCTTTTAGCGTCCAGTGCCATCTGTTGGAAGGTGCGGCTGGAGAGGAAGAAGGAGAGGCGGCGGGAGAGCCAAACGGCCTTGGTTGCAAACCAGAGGAGCATTTTCACTTGAAGCGGCAGTTTAAACAACGCAGCTCCAGGTTTTCTGAGTCTGAAAAGGCCTGATCTCGACACGGTTTGATGAAGAACCAGCTGAAGGCAGATGTTGTCCAGAATGTTTCTTCAGTTTCCGACCTGTAAAAGCTCCGACTCTCAAGGCTCAGAATTCAAAGCTTTACAGACATTGTGAGGGATTTATTTGTCAAACAGACGTGGAGCATCTGGTAAGCTGGGAACACAGCCAGAAGGAATGTATCACAATTAAGATGAATTACCACTGTGCGGAGTGGCGTAGAGGAAGTCTCCCATTAATCGGCTGTTGGATGTGCTGCCTTTGATTGCAGCGGGAAGGACTGTGGTTTGAAAAAGTCCAGAACAATGACTCTCGCCTCATTTGCTAGGCTTCAACTTGCAAATATCTGTTTAGAAAGTCTCATCTTGCAGGAAATGGGGAGAAATGACCTGCTTTTGAAGTATGGTACGTTATAATGGCTGAGAAGGACTATTAAATCTTGAATATGCATCCTCTTAAAGCACTTTGATCCTACATATTCATCATATTATGTAATACATTTCTTTAAAAAAAATAATGCAAAGATACATCCACATTTTATGTAGCAATACTTAATGTGGACAACTACATTTTTACTGTCTATAGCTCATATTGTGTAAAATTAAACTAGCAGCTTTGTTTTAGCGTAATCATTTGCATGTATTCATTGTTATCACATGATCATGATGTTTAATAAAATCATTTTATCAAGCATGTTGTTAGTGTCGCAACTGGACAGAATTAATTTAGTTTTGTCTTGTTTTGTTGTACGTCTTGAAAGGAAAGACTGTATATAAAAGATGGGTGTAGCCATGTCACCCATTGGTTTGAAATTTGAAGAGCTAACATAAGTGTTTTAGCTACGATGTTGGGTTTGTGGAGCCACGAGTGACGGTATTTAGACCAAAGGGGGGAGTGTAGCGCTAGCAAGAATGGTTAGCTAGCCGCATCCAAAAATTCTGACTGCATCACACATACAGACACACCTGCTAAATAAAAGATTAATAAAATACTAGCATTTCACCAAGTGAAACTGGACCATAGACTTCTTGTACAGTTCAGTGACTCAAATTAGCAGAGGAAATGCTTAGCAGATAGCTAGGCTATTAGCCACAGCACCTACATTTAAGCAAGTTATTTAAAAAATAAATATACCACCCACCATAAAGTTTTTATAAAGAGAGAAATCATCCATAAAGCCCCCAAAATGTCCCCAAAATGCTGCAGTTTTGTTTTTTAGGGTTTTTATTTCCACTCGCTTTGTTTCTTAGCCCCAAACACTGTAGCCACTTTAGCTTAGCAGAAAAATGTGAAACTGCTAGCCTGTGTGTGTCCAGATTATCAGTGTTCTAAAGTGTTCTAAGTGTTCTAAAACCCATTGAGTGACATTTAATTAAATATAATATGTAAAGCTTATTTTTCATTTGCTAAGATCACCAGGTTTTTGGTAACATGTGTATGCATAGATCAAACACTTAGCAAAGTGCTAATACAACATTAGTAATGTTGATTAGGGACACGAGGTTTTGGTCTACCTTTAGACACAGTGAGCTCAGCTTAATCCTCTATTTGCAGTTCTTCTAAAATTTTAACTACACACAAAAGTCACCCACCGTCACCTGGGGCATATTCAGTATACAAACAGTGTGGGTCTTTTTGCTACAGCTTGAATGACGTATATTAAAAATGGAGTAGCAACACTGTCTTATCCATCAAGCCATCGTGTCACCCCTCCACTTAACATTTTAACATCTTTGAACATGACGGACAGAACAGATGTAACTGAATCAGCAGCTAAACAAACTAGGAAACAGGTAAGGTCACAAATAACAGTATGTCAGTTTTCTCAGAGTTCTCTATAATACTACACAAAATATGTTTCCACCACCAAAGGAACTGACCACTGCTGGACAAAAAGATTCATATCACCTCCTAGGTGAATATGTATATCTGTTAGTAGAGGACTATTTTCTTAACCAAAAAGCTGACTACCAAAATGATAACACGCATGATGAGAGTGAAATCAGTAAATTATTAAAAATGCATTAGGACAGAGATAATCGTTGAAGCACATAACATTAATAAATATTCAAATTAAGATTATTTTAATATTGGTATTAAAAATGTGACCAATAGGATAATTTTACTGTCAATATTCCCTGGTCACACAGTTATGCTCCAGTTTGCTGTCGCCTTACACTCATAGAGTGGATTAGTAAGTGTGACTGTTTCTTCAGGCTTGTTACATTCATAGGAAATGTGACTCTCAGAGGTTTGACGTCAGTGTTTGTATTTCTTAGAGACAGTTTATGAGTAGGAGAAGCGATGAGTTATTTTATTAACATTCAGTCATTGGCTTTCACTGCTGAGTTGAGGGAAATGTTTTGCCTCTCATGACGTACTTGGGTGTGCCTTTGAGTCTTCGCACAAATTTACTGCACATGTCTTCTGGTGACAAATCCAAAGCCAATGTATTCACTTGAGAATTTAGATTTCATTCAAAACACAGTCATCACGGCCTGCCCCGTTAAAATATCAACAACAAAGCAGAGGCTACGTTTTGGTTTATGTCAAGGAAGTACTCAGAACCTCTATGTAATTTAAATAAGAGGATGTAACTGCAAACAAGCAAATAAAAGTACTTTATGTAAAAAACAGCCACTGATACTGAATAACTACATTACTTTTACTCACATATTTATAGGATTTTACTGTTGTAGTTCATTAAGGTGGAGTCATTCTTTTCCTATTTCACTCTGGGCTACAGCTAATAATCACTACTTTCATTATGGATGATCCTGATGACTACTGAATGCTCTGTAAACAATTGTAATTTGTAAAGATTTGTGGAAAAAAGAAGCTTGAAGACTAATTTTAAATGGTATAAAGCAAATCTTGTTAAATTCTAGTTCCTGTGTGAACTAAACTCTTGGATAGATTAATCTATGGCAAAAATTTGGATTTTATAAACTCCAAAAAAATCTTAATTTGTAGGTAAATAAAAGTACAATTTTGTCCAATGGAGAGGAAATGAAACGTAACTCAAAGCATAAAAATACTTGAGTAAAAGCTGCTTTGTTGTACACTGCCACAAATGTCAAAAACATGCAGACCAACCTCAATACTTTGTTCAGATATCGAGAGTTACAGATGCAAATAAAAACTTAACTTGAATATTTTGACATTTCTGTGACATTTCTTCTTTTTTAAATTAAAAAATAATAATTTTTATATTTCTATTCGTTAAGTAAAATAGCTTTTAAGTTAATCAGCTTTGAAAATATGAGGCAATTTAGTTTTAGCTGAGTTACATTTCGGTGGATTTCCAGTTTACAGATTATTTGACATTACAAACTTGCAAATGTAAAAATAACATCAACTGACAAAGGAAGATGATTCTGATGGAAGTTGCAGAAAGTTAATTATTCTGGCAAATTTAAAAATCACAGTCAGCCTTTGCACCTAAACTCAAAGCAGTCGGAATCACTTTAGTAACAATTTAACACATAGCTTCTCTCTATTTGTTACTTTTTTCCCACCACCATCATCACTTTATGTGTCTAAATATTGGCTGTTTTTCTTCTGCTGGACGACTAATTGAATGTTTCAGGACATAAATTCTCTAAAGTAAAAGGAAGTTGAGCGCTGTCGTCCGACCCCGTCAGGTTTAAAATAGCCTGGACATGGAAGTATATTTATAGGCAGCATTTGCGTTGCTATGCGTCCCCGTGACACCAGACACTACAACTAAATGGTTTCCTTGCGTCAGAGGAGAACCTACAACACACTTTGTCACTTTTGGGAGATCACCACCACACATGCAATCGGCTGAAGACGTGCACTTAATAGACTCCGAGATCAGCTCAGTAACACGTTAATGAGACACATGACACGGTGAGGCATCTCCTCCTGCTTGTCAGGTTAGAGGAAGCCAGACTGAAGCTGGAAAAATGGGTGACTTGAGATGAAGTTTGACAGGTGCTCTCCCCCGGCGTCTTTAGCCTCATTACACACTGCTGGCACCTCATGTAGGGACTGTGTGCGTCACTTTTTGTGCCTCACATAGTTGTCATTTCAATCAGTGCCACGCTGCTGCTGGGTTACTTTATCAATAAACTGAAAGAAGCCGGGGGCACGTAGTTTAAAAAAACAGGAAAGAATTTCAAGAGTTCCAAAGGAGAATAGAAGCAAGAAAACGAGTGACGTAAAGAATTCAATTGGAAGGAAGGAATGAGTGAAGGAATGAAGGAAAGAAGGAAGGAAGGAAGGAAGGAAGGAAGGAAGGAAGGAAGGAAAGAAGGTGATCGGAAGAGGAAGAATTAAGAGGTCAATCAAGTATGGAAGTAAAAAATAAAGAAAAGTGACTAGCACGGAAAAAGTAGAAAGTGTTACAAATGAAAAGGAAGACTTGTGGAATGAATGTGTTCTCCTTCAGCCTCTTTCAACAAAGGAGAACAAGCTGCAGTGTTAAATTCCAGACTTCAAAACAACCGACTGCACATTGTTGAAAAAATTAAACATAACGAGCTCAGCATTACAGACATCCTGCTCCTTCCTGCTGCCTCTAATGAAACAGCTGTGCAGCCGGAGCGTGAAGAGGCTCGGACAGACCCGACCTGACAGCTCTCTGACTAGCTGACCGGACTCAAGTGACATTTGCTCATTTTCGATAACAACCTGAAAATTACAAAAATTTCTTTTGTTTGACTTGGTTCAGGTTGCCTGATGAGGGTGAAACAAGCACAGCACTGTTAATATCCACTCCAAGAAAAGGCCAAAGTCAAGTTCTGTACTTGTCGGAGCAATTTTAACCGGTTTTTCAGGTGTCCGGAGATGGAGATCCACTGGAATCTTTTGTTCTGCATATTTCTTCATCTTCCATCCCTGCAGCTCTCAGAGGTCCTGCACAGTGGTGCTTTGAGAGTAATGCTAACATCAGCATGCTAACACATAATTGCCATCTCAAATTGCATACTCTTCCATACTTACACTAACTATTTTGAGTGTATAAGTGGGTTCACATTGAGTACACAACAAGTGCAGTGATGATGTACCATAGATTATATAAAAGACGGACATAGCTTCCAGGTCGGAAAAAATGAAGCCAATGTGGAAGTGCCTTAAACCGATCCGAAGGCCACCAGAAGGTGATAGCTGTAGTTGCAAAAACACGTCTACGGGAAGGTGGCTGTCTTGCTTGACTCTGTAAACACTTTGCTGTTGAGTTTATGGGCTCAGTCGGTCAACTTCAAGTCTGTTTTGTAAATCTTGGCCATTCTGTGTATCAAATGAAAGATCATGTGTAACATGAAACTGCATGCTCATTGGTCAACCACTCCTCAGCCAATGAGCATGCACTTTCACAGTCAGACCTGCCCCTTCTTCATCACGTCCAAGTTTGTGCAACCAAGATGGAGAACGATGGCGATGCTCATCTCAAAACTTCATACAGGGACTTAAGAAACCAGTGGGTGACATCACAGCAGCTGTGCCCATCTTTAATACTGTTTGACTGTTGTATTCATAACAGTCACAAAGGTGTGCACACTCCTTAAATAGTTGTCATCTTTCCTCTGTGGTGTAAATGTTGGAGTTGCCAAACAACCTGCTTCTTAAAAGCAGTTTCGTGTTTCCAAGTCCGTCCATCTACTTGGTGTTGTGTTAGTTTGAACTGTTTTCTGTCTTCTTCCCGTGTGATCTCCATATGATGGTGATTGAAACCATGCTACATCTTCCCTACAGTAATGTGTTCATGTTAGCCACACCACAGCTCTGTAACAGTAGATCATTTATAGCTATCACACCTTCAATAAATCTCCAAATGTTGCTGTTATCATTTTCTGTTGCTTTTACATCCAAAACTATTGCAACACTAGATATTGTTAAAGAAGTTATTCAGTTAGAACAAGGCACATCGTCTTTATCAACATCAGTTAGCTAGCGAATGCAACCAACTTGCCTGAACCTCATAAATTCTCCTTTTCACGGATGCCTGGATGTTTGAACTTTATTGTTACACCTGGGAGAACAGCCACACTGGTCATTTTATTGGAGCTGAAAGAATTTAGATGGTTTTTACTCTCAGTGGTGCCTCAGTGCGTGTTTGCATTTGGGAGCTGAGGGAACATTTGGACCTGCAAATGGCTAAAGATGCCTTACCGAACATTTCAGCCATTAGTACATGGATGTTGCCAATGACAATTTGTTAGCTAACTTCAGCAGGTCAAAGTACATGTGCTGTGGTAATATTTGGTGTTACGCTAAAATAATAGCATGTGGAGAAAACCACTTGTTGGTGAAGCTGATCTGTGACTTCCCAGCTTCAACGCAAAGTTCACGTTGATCAGATCCAATGTAGTTAAACACACTGAGCTCAGCTTTGTAAAACCACTATGATGGTGCAAAGTTAAATAGCCTGAGCATAACCCGGGGCTAAATCCATCATCTTTTCCCTAATTAAACATTATAGCTTTGAGCTTTTGGGCACTTTTTAACTCTAGTTTAGAGAGCGTGTGTCAGAAACTCTGCACGACATGCTTTTTCTTCAGTCCTTTCATGTGCTGCCAGTGATTCTTGGAGTGTCTGAAGAGTTGGCTGCCCACAGTCCCAAAGGTGCTGCCGGATAGGTTTGCTCTCATTCTACCACATTATGAAGAAAAAGCTTTTCCTGACCATTTCCTCCAATTTTTACATTAAATCCCACTTCACCAGGACTCCTAGTGTCATTTCCAATAAAATCCAACCAAACGCAGAACTTTAACCTGTCTGCAACACCAGCCATCCGGAGACACGCTGTTCTGCGGCTCTGGATCTGTTTACATGGTTTTGGCTGATAGTTTTGGTTCTGTGTTAAAGTCATTGTTTTAGTTCCTGTATTCAGCATCACTAACTCCACGATTTATCCTACAACAACAGAAAAGTTTGCAAGGTGAACATAAAATAACATTTAGCAACTAAAGAGTAACGATTATATGCCAAAACATCGGTAATGAGCGTTACCGCGGAAAAAGGAAATAAAGACATTAAATTGATCTTTATCCGGTGAATAGAAACGCACCTCCAGTTGGTTAGTAATGTTTCCTCTTGTCACCTTTTTAATATATTAATAAAATAACATTTTGAAAAACTGTGTGAACCTTGTGTACTCAAGGTCTAAAAATCCTAGAAACTGCAAGAAAAACTAGATAACACACTTGATGACAATACGCAGCTTTAAATAACCAAATGTAAAGTTTGTTAAGAAGTTCAATGCCCTGTGATGAAATCTTCCTGCTCTGCATCAAGAAAATAACAAAACTGACTCTTCTTTGCTCTGCTGAGCAACAGAAAGTACTGAGATGTACCTTGCAGAGTCCTTACGCATCCGCCTGCTATTAAACTGCTGAGCCAGCAAATCAATTGCCAGAACACTTTCTTTAATGCAGCTGCTTTTGTCCTCTGTTAGATTCTGACGTCCTGCTTCTTTATGCACTTTTTATTTGAACCCACAGTTGAAGGTACTTTTTCCTCGTGGGGAGCAGGGTCGCACAATAGATCTGATTCATATGTGAAAGCGTCTCGTAAAGCATTTGATTTATGACTGCGCAGCATCTGAATCCTCTCTTGTGCAATGTTTGCGGTAAACAGCAGACGAGGACAAAAGTGAATGAACAAAAGGAGAGTCAACACCCTGCTCTCAAGATCATCGTGCACCAAGAGTGATTGCATCCATATGGAAGGAGAAATTGTGACTGTTTGTTTGTCTTGAACTGGGTTAATCTGTTTCTTTTCTTTTCTTTTCTACAGGCAGATTTTTGGCATTTCGTTAGGCTGAGCATACATGGCCATTATGTTTGTCTTTATTGTTCCTGATCAGCCCTGTCCACTTAAGGAAGTTTAGAAATTAGAGTTTGTTATTCAAAGATTTCCTCTAACTTAAATCACTTATCAGCCTGTTAGATATATGTCTGATCCGAGGACATTAATCTTATATTAACTGCATGATTGGACACATACTGTATAATGAGATTTAAAGAAAGCGAGAATAAGAACCAGTTAATTGTCAGAAGATAGCTTTTTTGTAATCCTGATGACCATTAAATGACCACAAAAACATGAGACTCCTCATTAAATCTGAAGTTTGCTGCAGCTGTTAACCTCTCGTTTCACAACAAGCCTCTCTAACCTGCGTCCAGCGTCTCATGTCATTTTCACCTGTCGAACTTTGTAAATATTTACTGGCGAGACTGTGGCAGCACTGCAGAGGTGCTACAGTATCTGTTGTCTGCACTGTCTGGAAGTTCTTCACTAAGAAACATATATACATATATAACATAACAAATTAACAACTTCACTCGTTGTGCAGCTGCTATGAAAAGGGAAATTAGCTCTAGGGAGCAGAGTTTTAGATTTTGCTCGCAAGACATTTTATCACACGCGTGTGAGTGGACTGACTCACTTTTGGACTCAAGTGGCCACTTCAGGAATCACGGTTTTTAGCACTCCTCTCTCTCATTGGCTTGATGCTCCCAGTTTGCTGCTTGGTTGTGTGGAAACAAGATTTTTGATGCTGACTGAACAGTGTCCCCTTTACGTCAGCAGTTTCTATCAGATCTCTACGCCTTTGATTACAATGTAATGCAATGCTGTGCTTTAAAAACGTTTTAAAAAGTTACAATAAAATGATAGATATAATTTCCTAAATCTTTTTTGTTAAAAACCTTTAAATTAGCGTGCCTGCAGATCATTCTTTGATTCAAATCTTTTTATCTTTTAAGTGTTTTGGCAAACGTAAACTGCCATTTCCCTCTTCTGTCAATGAAGTAAATAATTTGAATGGCTCGGGGAGGATATGAGAAGGTGTGTCTGTCGTGCCCGCAGAGGTCATTTAACAAACACGGTGATGTCATGGGAAGTAGCTTCTTCACAGCACTCAGTTTCCTTTTCATGTGAACAGCTGAGCTGCTTTGTGCAGCTGAAACTTTCCTGCCTGGGCCTCATAAAGCTGATATACCCCCCCCCCCCCTTTCCAGAATCACTTCTACGTCCTCGCCCGCAATCTATGCAACAACATGCAATATGCAACCTACATGTTTTACTTTGACTTTAAGCTTGAAAACATGTTGATTGCAGAGTTCTGTTCATGTTCAGTTTTTTGGATTATATTTACTCTGATGTCTGATAAAAGTATCACACACAGACTCACATCTGTTTCCAGCAAGCCGTAGTTCGAGCATGAAGTTCTATGTGCTTTTCTAACTGAATTTAGACCTCACCCTGCACACTAATCAACTCTGTTACTTTTTAGTTTTGTTAGATTTCACTTTGTGATTTTGAGTTTTGTATGTCAGAGTTTGTATCAAGCTGCCAGCTGGTATCATCATGTGGTTGACAAATGTGTTTCTGTTGTGTTGGTTGGATTAAAATTTGTTGCAGGCCAGGGTAACTCTGATTCGCTGATTTTTTGTTTGACATTGCCATTATAGTAGATGTTTTTATTTTGTTTGTTTTTTTAATGCTGAACCAACCTGTGAAACCATCGAGACATGCATCCCATCAGCCTCAGCTGCAGGGACCAAGCAGTAAGGACACAGGGGTTTAATTCAATTTCATTTATTGACCCCAAAATATGAAAAATAATTAACAAAGCCAAAAACTTAGACAGGCAGAACAATAAAAGAGGTCAACTCAATAAACTAAACTCAAACAAACATAAGGCAAACTAACCTGCTGAGATGACGCATGAGGGAACTTAAATACGGGCTTAGCTAAACCATAAAACACCCTCAGGCAATGAAGCATTTGGTTCAGTTTTTGCCAACCAGGAAGGAGAAGCCAACCCCCCCCCCTCCCCCCCCAAACAAAAGTTTGACTTTGCATTGTTGATCTGTGTGCACTCCATATAAACATTTTAAGGTGTGATGGAAAAAACTAATTTAATAAAGAAACTATATACTGGAAAATTAGTAAAATATATTTAAAGTCGGGACTGCAAAGTGAAGTGAAGCAACTAGCGGTGAGGTGCTGATCTTACCATGTTTGGCTCGCCATCACAATAGTATTTTGTGTTAATAACAAATGTCAGGCTAATGCACTGAAGTATTCAAAGAGTCAAAGACCACAAGGCCATTTCAACTTCTATTACAAACTGAATGGAACGGCACAACACAGCGTTACCTTGGAAAATAATTAAAGCACGATCTGGTCCAGTTGTGCAGGAAAAAGCTACCCAATGTCACAGTATTGATACCAAAGGGTGAAATCTGATGCTTAACAATCAACTAAAGTAACACTATAGGTATCGACTCCTAATAATCTCTTATTGTCTCTTAAGTATAAAACCAGTTCAGAAGTGCAGTGTGTGGAATTCCAGGATGCTCTCATTTCCATCATGCCAACTATTGCAGTTTTGGCTCTGCCACTCCCAAGTCCGATCACGTGGATGTTTAAATGTACTTTTTACAACATGCACAATTATTCCACGTTCCTTTTACCTTGTGAAACAGAGGTTGGAGCTAGGAGTGACATCGGACGTGAGTTGACCTCATTCCAGTAACAGTAGAAGTTAAAATGGGCAACGTTTGCTCTCTAGCAGGTACAGCCATTCAGCCATCACTAGTTGCACGACCAAGTGAATAAAATCTGCAGTCAGCAACCATCTGACAGGTCTGTGATGCTCACTGAAAACGTCCTTGCATTTGCTTTGGTCTCTACTAGATCCCCTCAGTTGTCTGTAATTTGCATGGAAGATGCAACTACTCTCCCATCAGAGCGTAGTTGAGTTGTTAGCTACAGCACTGAGGCACAACTTTTATTTTAAATCCTCGCTATTTCTCCACCTGGCTGGTTAGCAAGTGTTTGCAGTCGATCTGCTAGCAACCAAAGCAATCAGAAGGAGAGTTTTTTGGGTTCAGCACACTGTTTGTGACTGATTTCACAGAGCTACTGTCAGAAACCTGCACTGACCAACCAGTCAGGAAATACATGTCTCTATTGCAAATGATGGTTGTATCACATCCAATATGGTAGACAACTTCCACACAATGTGCACACAATGTCATGTGAGAAACCTCAAAAGCAGTGTCTGGAGAGCCTGATCAGTGCTGTGTGTGGCTTATTTAGCGAGTGCCAAATACAAAAGGAATGCAGCATTGATTTTAGAAGGAGGTCTGTTAGATAGAAAAGGCTCTAATAATATCATGAAAAAGAATTCTGTTCCATTTCTGCCAACAGATCCCTAAATCCTATGCACCGAGCTTTTAATTCATAGCATTTGGGTCTACTATGGCTTTACATCTCTAAACTTCTGGAACATTTTGAACAATGAACTGATGTCCCACTGTTGGGCCACCCTGAATGCCAATCACCAGGCGAGCCAGACTTGACCATAAGCCCCCCTTTCTCCCCCTAACTGAGTGTAAACACTCAAACAATCACTGGGAATGCCGGGAGGTGTGTTTTGATGAGGTCTGGGTGAGCTTTTTTGGGTTTTATCAGCTGTGGACATTCCTCTGAGTTTCCCCACGGGGAGAACACACAAGCTGCTCTGATGACGTACACGAGACAATGGCGAGAAGTCAGTTTTACAGCTTCCAGCTGATTTAAACTCCAGACCACACATTTAGACCGAGACAAAGATTTGACAGAGTCAATTATAGTCTGTTCACTTTGCCCAGGACCCTCTTGGACAGAATAAGCATCTGAAGATTATTAAAATGTAAAGGTATAAATGTTGAGCTTCGTGAGCTTTTGATGCTTTAGGTTTTTGAGGCAGGCACGTGCTTAAACAATATAATCCTCCTCTGAGTTTCTGTGTTATGTCAGTGATGTTTTAGCATGCTAAACATATCTAAGATGAATAAAACTGCTACATTTCATGTAACAAGTTGTCCTGATTACGGTGCCTGACCTGCTAATTTATATCTTCTTTTTTAAAATAATAATTTAAGCTAAATACACAAAGTACTCTGAACTGTCTTTGTGCATCAAGCTGCTGTATGAATACGTTTCGTTAACTCTTAACTTATATGAAGTCAGAAAAGCCAGTTTTAAAGTCTGAAATAATTGTACGTAAAGATTTCTTCTTTCCTTATATCTATTTTCTTTTTTAAAAAGTCAATGTGACTTTTTAAAGGCAAACTTAGGTTTCATATGTATATCAGCAACACCATTATTTTTAAAATTCTTGGCTAATATACCATTGTACATCTGCATTGCAACTGTATGCAGAGGATAAAAAGAAATTAGAGTTGTAGATACATTCTTTATTTTTATATATATATATGTGTTGTATACGCTTATATTATTACAAACCCTCTATAACTTTGAGACGGTTTATCGTACATGCAGATAAGCACTTCACTTGAGCAGATTTTTAGCATTTGCAGCTCTCTTCAGTCACATTTAGGGCTGAGTGAAACATAGGATAGCTGGTGGCGGGTCCTTGGTGAGAGGAAACCATGGACTCTGGGAGGGGCAGGTTCCCACACCCAGAAGAAGAGACGCAGAACGTTGTAACACAAACAGTTCTCCACTCAGGAAGGAAAGGGCTCACTTGTTGGGTCTTTATCAGATCTGCGAGATCCTAAGCCAAGCCACGCTTCTCCTGCATGTTTGGGATGAGCGCCTCTCAAGTGTATGTCTCATCAGACTCTGTAATCACGAATAGAAAAGGAAATTGCATTTTATTACAGGGAGAGACTCAGTGCTACCTGCTAAAATGCGACCTGGCATGCTGGATCTTTTGCTCTGTGTATGCCCATCTCCTCAGTTTAATACCTCTGAAACACCTCAACTTAATTTGGAACTTGGAATATGCAGAGAGCAAGAGTACAGTGTGTTATTGGACGTGTTTTATTTATAATTATAATCTGCATTATTTATACGTACTCTAACAGGCCAGAGGTGTGGCCCGAGGCTCATCCAGCCAATACTGCATAATGAATAATGCAGACTTGGTCTTTAAAGTGGAGTGTGATCCTGAATGAAAAGGAGAAGCACCTGCTGTTAAACGGCTGAGACTTTGATGGGATGTATCAGGATATAAGCTCATGCCTGTGTCTTTTTTCTGACGTAAATTAGCTTCATGAGATTAGCTTTAGCAGTATTGTCTATAGCAGGTTACAATGTCAAACCAAACAAGTTTTGAACACAGTGTCGCTCTCACCTGGGCTGACTCGAGCTCAAGTTTCCTTCCTGGTTCATTTAAATTTCTGGTTTGACATACAAACAGTCTTTGTATGCAGGCACAAATTTACACATTCAAAGTAACTTAAGACCAGTGAGATTCAGATTTCCAGCTTTAGTTTACAGGATTGGCCAAATCATTCTCATAACAAATTCCAAAGATAATTTTGTAATACTTAAAGGTACAGTGTGCAAAATCTCACCACTGTTGTTCATCTATAGCAGGGGTGGGCAACTCCAGGCCTCGAGGGTCGGTGTCCCTGCAGGTTTTAGATGTGTCCTTGAACCAACACAGCTGATTTAAATGACTAAATTAGCTCCTCAACATGTCCTGCAGTTCTCCAGAGGCCTGGTAACGAACTAATCGTGTGATTCAGGTGCAGTGTTGGTCAAGTTACTTGAAAAAAGTAATCAGTAACTAATTACTGATTACTTCCCCCAAAAAGTAATCCCATTACTTTACTGATTACTTATTTTCAAAAGTAATTAATTACTTAGTTACTTAGTTACTTTTTAAAAACACAATTTACAACCTGAAGAGGTGATAAAGCGATAGATCTTTCAGCCCAATTCTACTTTTTCTGCATAATCCATCATACAAAATGTAATCAAATGGAAAAGTCTCTTTTTTTTAACTTGTTTTTATCAGTTTTAATCTTTTAACTTTATGCATCAAGCAAAAATTTAATTATATGCAACATTCTCTGACTTGAATAAATTAGTTTAACATTTAAACCTATTTTCTGCTCATTCCAGCACATAAAATAAAATATTTTTTGTGTTTACACTCACTCTTTCAAATAGATGCAAGTAAAACACAGCAGAAAATAAATAAAGTCAAAGACTCAGCGGCCCTGTTGCTCTATTTTCACCTGTAAAGCAGGAGTAGGATAGGCGGAGGTTTACCCTGGTGCAGGTGTGCCGCGGTCAGTTGAAGAATCCGCGAGTTTCTCTGTGAATTTCTCATTACGTCGTTACGCGCTCGGTGCTTGCTTGGAAGTTTAGGGGTTTTTTCGGTGTAAAAAGAAGTTTTCTTCCCACGCACAGCGGACACTAATGTTTTTGTCACTTTTTATGGAATCAAACTCAAAGTAAGGTCAGTACTTCCACGCTTTAAACGCTGCACGCTCATACTCTCTCCCACAATCGATATGTGATCCATTGTTGATCTGCACACAGCTGTTGCCACTAACGTCGCACTCGCTTACGTCACTGTCGTGAGACATTCTCGCAAAAAATCACAGTTTTAGTAACGCAGTAACGCAGCGTTCCTACGGGAAAGTAACGGTAATCTAATTACCGTTTTTGCAATAGTAATCCCTTACTTTACTCGTTACTTGAAAAAAGTAATCAGATTACAGTAACACGTTACAAGTAACGCGTTACTGCCCATCTCTGTTCAGGTGTGTTGACCCAAGGTGAGATCTAAAACCTGCAGGACACCGGCCCTCGAGGCCTGGAGTTGCCCACCCTGATCTATAGTGAGTGCAGACCGTCTCTCTGCTGTTTACCTCAGCTGTCAATATGCCACGTGGTCACATCTTGTCCGATACGAATCGATGACTCAGTGAGGTTCACTCATGAACGCTATACTGATGTGTATTTTTGAATTTCTGTTGGTAAGCGCTGCTGTTTCTGCAGCTGTGTTAGAGAAACTTTCTTTGAAATGGATCTAACATTGTTGGACTTGGATAAATAAGATGTGAGAATGTAATCAAACTGTTTATCAGAGGGAGAATATGATTTTAGAACACTCGTGCCTAATATTAGCTGGCATAATGTGAGTTTATAACCAGCTGTTGTTGTTGTTTAGCCGCTTGTTGCCAGCTGTCTGTAGATGGGAGGGTCGCATGTCTTATCTGCTGACAGTAAGTAATTCTGGCAATATTAGGAATAGATAAGCATGCTTATGCCTTTGTGACTTAATTCCAGCAGATGGTGACTGAGGTAAGGAGGAAGAGGATGAGTGTGGAAATGAGGGAGGAGAGAGCAGTTGTGGAGGAGGTGTATGAAGAGGAGGAAGATATAATGAGAATGTATAAGTTTGATCTCTTACAAAGAAGAGTTTCTCATTAGTAGTGACCCGTCGTGTGTATGTGTAGATAACAACCATGCTGTAGAATAAACCCCAGATAGACAAATAGTGAGTGAGTGTTTAAATATCAGTTGTTTTTATTTAACCTTTTTTTCTCAGTCTTGGCATCACTTAAACTCTTATTTTAAAAAATTACAATGAAGAAAAGATATTTTTAATTTGCATAAATACATAAATGATGAAATGGTCAAAGGAAAGAATTGTTACGTAGCCCCGATCGTTCTCTGAGCAGCATCTCGGTTGTGTAAGACTTCATGGAAAACCCCTGCTGTTACAGGGAGAAGACGAAGGACTCACCATCTTCATCACCTCCTTCCTCTGTGTGTTTTCTGCCCCTGCAGGCCAGTTCAGCCTGAACAAAATATTCCCTCATGGCCCACTAAAGGAAAATGAGCAAATTCTAATTCCAAGGATTGAACGGTGGATTTGAACTGTTGTGTAACTGTAACTGTGTAACCCTTTCTCCACTCAGTTTTATTCTCTTGAGATTTTAACCATTTAAAGCCAAGTGTGTCATGTGTTACGTGACTTTAGTGAGTTTTTGAGACTTCATCAGTGTAACTTAAATAAATCACACAATAGATTTTTAAGTTGTACAAAATGATGAGGTTATTTTTTTAATTACAAAAAACTGCCTGATGTGGCGAATATGACACAGATTTAAACTCACATGTAAATATTCATATTTATTTATTTAGAAATTATTATTAGAAGCACCGTTTTTTTCTTCTTTTCATGAATGGAGATCACATTATTTGTATGTTAACATTAACTAGGAGGGATTTACAGCATGCATGCATGTCGCACATAAGCTCAGTGCAATTCAGTTTCAATTCAGTTTTATCTATGTAGCACTAAATTACAACAACAGTTGCCCCTCATCACTGCCCATGAGGCAGTGATGAGGGAGAATGGATGGCCATACCTGTTATGTGTCTGTGAGGGAGAAAAAGGAGAGTTGAAAAGTACAAACAAACTGAGAACAAAATGATGCTCTACAGTTTTATTCTCTATTCTTTTTCCACTGCTCAAACAAAGAAAGGAAGAGTAAAGCAGGAAATAAACACTATCTGCATTTGTCTGTATGAGTAATCTATTGGCCTTTTACTCCACATTTATCATTCTTACGTTGTTATCCACACCCAAGAAAAACGTACAAGCTTTTAGAAAGAAAATACCAGAAGGGTTTTTTTTGTTTTTTGGTAAGGTCATGTCTTAAGGTCACTCATTTGTTTTGGGGGATGGTTGACGCAGGGAGAGCAGAGGTGAGGTCAGGATGTGTGAGATGGAGGGGAGGATCCCCCGCAGGGAGAATCAGAGGCTCGCTGTGAAAAACGAGCAAACAACCTGTCGGTGCTTCGTGCCTGAGAGACACAGGAAGAATATAAAAACTCTTAACATCCTCGGCTCGCAGACGCACACGGCCGAAGTAAAGTGCACAATTTGTCAACACAATCCTTTCCCATGTGTCCCAGCTGTCTGTCTGCCTCCAGGTCCCGCAGACGCTGCCGGACTCCCTGGCACCAGAGTCTGGCGACGCTGGGGGAAGATCTATCCCCAAGATATGAGCAGGAGAAACTCCACCCGAGAGGCTGCTGTACACACAGACAAACCTATTACATCCTCTGAGCTAATCGTTCTCTGAGAGCACGACAACACAAACATCCCCAGGACAGAAACATCACTCTTCCTCTGACTTGCTGCCGTTTTAAGAGTTTCGATTAAACTTTTTTTAGTCTTTAAAAGTGCTCGTGTTTCTAAAAAACAAAAGGAACAGTTTGGAATGATGGTTTTTATTTGTATATAAAATTGCAAACACAAAAAGGTAGTGTAAAGTTTTACAAAGGTTAGAGATTGTTTCTCGGTGGAGTTGCCCCTCCAGCAAGCTTCAAGAGGAGCTGAGTGCTCGGGCAGGTTCAGGGGTTAAGCCTGTTTCCTGGGACATACAGAGGGATTACAGGCCTGAACGTGAAGAGAGCAGTGAGGTCATTTTGTACTCTGCACATTTAATGTGTACAATCTGCTGCTCAAACTCACTTTTAAACCGCGAGGCAGGAAACATCACGACTGATTGTCTGCAGGAGAGCTGGAGCAGATCGGTGCCTGATTTCATCCTGAACTGTTTATGTTATGAAATCTCTTTGTGGGGTGAAAATCCCCCGAGATCCAATGAGACTGTTAAACTTGTAGACGTCAGTAAAAATATATATTGTAGCAGGTCCTGATATAATTTCTCAATTTTCTGAACTGATAAGTTGTTTTTTTCTGAATTCAGGGGAAAAGTTTCAGTCCTTAAAATAACTTTCTAGTAGATACAATAGAAATAGGCGGTAACAGTGGGAGTTTTTAAGGGAAAAAAGACGCATATGTGAGAGTAAGTATTTTCTGATCCCATAAGAGCTGAGAAAACCATCTTCTACAAAGTATATAATCATGCCCAAGGTCCTAAAGTTGGAAAATCTGTAAAATAAATCAGGAAATTAAGAAGACTCCAAAGTTTTAAAACATAGCAAAGACTCGTTTAAGTACAACGTTAAAGGGAAGGAAATAACAGAAATAACAGAAGAAATCGTAGAGCTCTAAGTAAAGGCAGGAAACATTACAATAAAGAAATAAAAGCTCCTTCATCTACTCTTTTCTCTTCCTTCTTGTTTTGTAGCTGGAGTCTCCGGTTTTCTTGCACAATCAGGACTCTGAGGTCCCAGAGTGATCCTCCTGATTGATTATGTTGTCTGAAAACACGCTTGTGGGATCATCTTTTCTGATTTTCTATTAATCAAATGTCATCTGCAGTATTTCTGCTGCAGATAGTATTGTAAAAGGTTTTAAACCAATAATTTCATGACTTTGGTTTTATTTTGCTATGAGTGCTGTGTGTTTAATACTGATACCACTGGGACTACTACTCATGAAGCACACTATGTATCTGTGATGACCTTTAGTGTAGCTTATTCTGTATTAAAACTTGGTTCCCAGCTTGTAATCTCACACCACACAAAGACTGTCTTCAGTGTGGAAAAACCAGAAGGTTTTGCACTAAAAATTGTAGCTTTCTTTATTTTTCATGTCATTATCTCAACACGAGTTGCTGTTTGATTTCTGCTCTCTTTGTAGAAAGGTTGTCTGGGTCAAAGTTGACCTGCAGCTTTACTTCTTCTAATGCTGATAACTGCTGCCCCCTGCTGTCCATCACACTCAAAATTTCCTGCACTGCAGCAACAGGTGCAAACACGACCTGAGACGTTCCACATTATTTATTGCTGTTTTTATTTCCTGTTTTTCCCACCTCCGTGTGCCGTGCACAAGCAGAGATGATTCCCTTCGTGGTAATCTCTGATTCTGTGACACCCGGAGGTCAACGGGTGCCGTAATCCGTCTGGATTTGAACGTTCTGCAAAATCAAAATCATTGAAAAGATATTTTAGGAAGAAAGTGTGTCGCACCCTCTGTGAGACTGAGTCTTCTGCTTGGTGTGTGAGCTCTATCTGAGTGACTTTTTAGTGGCTTCTATTCAGCCAGATGGCTTCCTCCGTCAATCCCCAGTTACAATCAAGATTAAGATTACACCACACACACACGCTAAAATACGTCACACACACAGTAATTAAATATTCCCATGATGATGTAACACAGAATCTGTTGCTGTGTTACAACTGAAGCTATTAAAGAGAGCTAGGGATGGCAGAAATTCCAGGTTGGAGGAGAGATGAGGATTAAAGTATTTTTACCTCAAAGCCACACATCCACAGCGCTCGTCTGACACAGAGAGGAGGAAGAAGACAGGAGCGAGGCAGAGAGGTTGGACAGAGGGCAAGGAGGGAGGGCGGATTGAAGAGGATAGAGAGAGAGAGCCCTGCTGTCACCAGGCTTGCTTAGTGTTCTTGGTGTGTAGCGGCTGTTGACGCCTTCTGCCTCTCCGTCCACTGAGGTGCTGGTTTCAGGGCCTTCTGGGCCACCCAGCATGAGGCAGGCATCATGGGCTTTCTGGAAAACTACCAGGAGATTGACCCCGTCACTTTGAACCTTTGCATCCTTATCGCCAGCTACGTTATCTTGCTCCTCGTCTTCCTGATATCCTGTATAATGTATGACTGTCGGGGCAAAGATCCTACCAAGGAGTACGCCCCGGACCCACAACCCACTCAGTCTCCCATCAGACTGGTGGTGATGCAGAACTCCTCAGCACCTGTGGGACGGTGGGACACAGCCAACATGATCACCACCTACCACGAGCCATCGAACTCAGACTTCAGGGAGAAGAAGAGCACGATGGTCTGAGTGCAACTTACCTCTGTTTATACCCAACTCATTTTTGCACATACACTGCTTTTTGCATTTTTCTGGGGTTATTTTTGTTCTTTTGTTTTGACTTTTTTCCTGGGACAATGCTACGATTTGACCTACATAGGACCAAACTCGGACGGTAAGGGAGAGTGACATGTGTTGATGTATTTAAGTACTGTGTGCATGCACGTGAAATCCCTCTTTATCTCAAGGATCTAAAGGCAAAGCCTGCAGTCACCTCTGGAAAGCAAATGTCACAACCAATAAAAGACGAAGAATAAGAGGGGCATGTCTGTTGCGCTGACTGAGAAGAGTGGGATGAAAGGTTCTGGATTAAGGTTAGAAAAATATAAAACGTGCTGTTATGCAGAATAAATATTCTTCAGTGTCTTTGGACTTTGCACCTCTTTGCCATATAAAACAGTCATCTTGGCTTTATTGAAACCAAGCGCTCAGATCTGGCTGCAGTTCAGGGGTCAGTGCTGAACAATTGTTGGAAATGTGACGTGCATCGATGTAGTTGTTGAAAGTTTCTTATCAGGTTCCTGAGCGAGCATTATTAGATCCCCACGTTAAAAGTTAATTTGCTTAATATCTTAAACATTTCGATAAGAATAAGCAGCATAAAGCCGGGGTTAAGCTTGAAGGGTTTCCTTTTGTCTGCCACATCACCGAAGTGCAGATAAAGCATATCAAGGTGTGAGAAACAAGCGAGCACTCACATTAGCTGTGTTTGTCGAGCAAACAGTGCACAGTTAACATAAAGCTGCAGAGTGAGAGTGCACGAGAGGGTGTTATTAACGTTTCCATCTCTAAAGCTTTTCCAGGACTTGGCTATGATCTGCTTTTATGCTCCTTCCGGTTGTGATCAAACTGTTTACATTTTCACTTCAGGTCGTCTGTATTGTTAATCTCGTGTGCCTTTTATTATTCTAACTGCTTGTTGTTGTTTTAATTATAATATAAGTGATAACTGACAGGAATTCAGACCAGGTGTTACAATACAAACACCCACGCACAGTCAGGTCTGCGTTTCAGAAATCAGACCGACTCCTGATGGTTGTGTTGACCAATTTGATCACAGACACTGAGACTAAAACTAAAGATGTTTCCGGTAAATTATGTTTTACTTTAGTTTAATGAGATTCTATTGTATCAGTTGTAGCGTTTCCTAAAAAAAAAATCAGCTAACAATAATGACCCCGGTGCTCCTGGCTCTGTAATCTGAGCATCTGAGACACTAGAACCTGTCAACCTGTAATGGTTTCTGTCTCGTACTCAGTGTCACAGGGCGGATATAAGTTTAAAATACCAAATATAATTAAATACCGCAAATGCCAACTCTGAGAGAGAAGGTATTTTAACAGCAGGTCACTGATTTGACCATTTTTAACAGTACAGTAATGTTTTTCCTTCAAAGGGTCAAAAAGGAATGTAAATATTAACATTCAAATGCGTTGCTTTAGTTATGTTGTGTGTGTGTGATGTTGTTTCATCTCTGCCCAGTGCTCCCATGCTGCCTGTTTTCTTTTAGTACTTTTAGTAGGTTTTTTTCACACATCAGTAAATCAAAAGATATTCACTTTACTTTTATGTCCCTGCAGCTTTCACCTCCTGTTCTTTGTATTTAAAGCTCCGCATGTAAGAACAAAAGATCCAACAAAAAGAAAACAATCAAATTAACAATTGATAATATAATATACATTTAATAGATTTAAAAAGCAGAAAAGTCAGTTTTCAGTTTTATTTGTCATATGCAAGTTAGCACAGGGTCAACATTGCAATGAAATGTGTTTGACGAGCAGCAGTCACTCAGCAGCATGGTACAGTAGAAGAAAATATAATAAAATATAATAAAATAATAAAAAAAAATAGAAAAATAGTAAGGAGCAAAATATTAGAGAGACGTGGTAAAAGAGAAAAGATGACTAAATATATATGTATCTATAAATATAAACATATGTACACTAGTGATTAAATAAGAAAATCTTGAAAAGAAATATGACAGGAGGGCAGATGGGATATTGCACAGGATTACAGTATTACGAACTAATTATCTAAGAATCTCCTAACAGATGTAAAAGAATTGCATTCATTTTTTAAATTAATTTTAAAGACCTATCATCATTCCCTTTATCATTATTTAAATGTGTGGAAATAAATAGTAGCAGTACAAAAAGCTGAATCGTAGCTTTAACTCATCTGCATGTATTCTTTGTGTGATTGTTCGTAACCCCGTCGGTTTATTTCTCCATTTCTAATTTTCCTTCAATGTTTCTTCACATTTCAGAGCAGAAAGATATTTTTTCTGTTTCATGTTTGAGTCCGCTGGTGAATTCCCAGGAACGTCTGTATATTATATTTCTCTTTGTCTTTCTCTTCATTTGGTAAACTATGTTGATTATTTTGTCTTTGTTTCAAACAGATTTTCAGAGACAACAGAAGAATTGTGATTATGTGTCTTTGCTTCGAGCACCCAGAGGCGACTCTTGTTGCTTTACATATAAAAACGCATGTTGCTGAACTGAACTGAATTTGCTTCACAACATTTTCTCCAGCAGTTTGCAACTTTCCTGTTGCACATTTGGAGATATAAAATATTTTGTATTTAGTTTACATGATTGTTGTTAACTTTTCAGAAACAGTTTGGAGTATACACAGTAATTGTAGCTATAAAACACTGAAATCATGGTACAGCAATGTGTTTTGCAGTTTATTCATCAATGATAGCTTCAGTTTCATTTTACAGAAACAAATATAAAAAGACATCTGGGATTTAACAAAAAGGAAACAACATTAAACTTGGAAAAAAACGAAGCTAGCCGTCCTGTTTGCTGATTATTCTGGACATTGTGATTACGGCTGTGCTGTGCTGCCAGCCCTCAACAGAAATAGCTGTGTCTGAATCTGGATCTAAAGTCTGGATGGCTCTCAGTGTAATCCTGGATCTTCTAAGAAATGCACCATAAACAGATCACATTCATAAAAGAGGTCAGGATGATTCTTTGTAAAGGGAAAGGCTCGCCAAACAGAAGACAAATATACAACGGCTCCAGAAATAGCCTCAGTTAGATTCTCTCTGGTTTGTGCAAAAATTAAATCAATAAATAATTTTGATTGTGCAAATTAAAATAGTGCAACTAGCATAAAAGATAAGGCACATAAACCTGATATAGCATGATAGAGTAACTGAGTTTTAATTAACACCAATTTAAACACACTAATTTTTTTTTTACCTAATTAAAAAGGAAACCAATTCATAACCAAAGGTCAAAGGTCAATGGGCAAAAGAGGGCGTTAAGAGATCTTTGCTACTGTTAAAACTGCACTTTTAGTTTATAATTTACAGCCTTTTAATTATTATAAAATTACAACCTTTTAATATTTGTTTCACATAGTACGAATGCGTAGAATAGAATAGAATAGAATAGAATAGAATAGAATAGAATAGACCTTTATTATCCTGCGGATGAGAAAATTATATAAAATATAAAAGGAAGACACAAAGTGGTCCTACATACATGAGCAACTGAAGTTTGTATATACAGGCAACAATGTACTGAAATATGTATAGAAAAATTGTACAGAGATATGTATAACATGTATGAGGATAATCTCATGTACTGTACATGTGCTACAGTACATGAGAGTAAAGGTGTTACTGTGGTCATGGGGTCCATGGATGGCTTAATCTCACAACATCGACAAGTCAAAGCCGAAAAACATCAAAACCGAACACCAATCACAGCACTCCTAAATAAATCTATAACATCTATAATAAACTATCCATCCATCCATCTTCATCCGCTTTGTCCGGGGCCGGGTCGCGGGGGCAGCAGCCTAAGCAAAGAGGCCCAGACCTCCCTCTCCCCAGCCACCTCCTCCAGCTTATCCGGGGGAATACCAAGGCGTTCCCAGGCCAGCCGAGAGATATAATCTCTCCAGCGTCTATAATAAACTACAGATTATTAAATAAAATATGGACAAAATGTGAATATGTGCACTAAGCACTAATTTCATTTAAGATAGGTCACTGCATTTAGTTTGGTGGTTAAATGTACTAACAGCAGACTTTAATTATATCATGCACACATCAAAATCACACTGTAATATTTGAGTTAATGTTTCAATCACTCTAATTCTTGTATTTTTGCAGATTTCAGTTACTCTCACAATAGTTTCTCCTCCAAAATGAAAAATGTGACATCGTGATCAATACTTTCCAGAATCTAATAGACATGAGACTTTAATAAAACTGTACATATAGTATTAAAACTTCTTGTGTATCGATGGAGGTTTTTTTTACATTTTTTAAATGAGGCCAAATTATTTCTGTCTAATGAGGATGTGTTTCCCAGCTGACACAGTTAAAGTACAGTCAGTTCTCGTTCTAAGTATTGGTTGTGATATAATAGATGTTGGCCTTTGACACTGAGGTGTGTAAAAAGAGGACAGAACGGCAGCAATAGTAATCCTGCCTTTGTGCTTTCCATTACACAGAGCGGCAGGCTCAGCTCGATAGATGCGAGATTAATTAAGATGGGTACGGAAAACGCTGCAGCGGGAGAGCTCCTGACCTAAATACTCTGTTTAGTTTTGCATTTTCGTGCTGCGGTGACTGTGGCTCTGCCCGTCAGACCAGTTGTCCATCATTAACAGGCTCAGAGGTTCAGGCTGTGCCCTCTCTGCATGGCAATGGCATGCCAGCGTGCAGCGCAGGTGATTGGATGAATGAGAAGCTTTGTAAAATCACTGGGATTTAAAGGTGCTGATCCATTGTACTTTTTTATTGTGCATCATGCTAAAGCCAAATTAAACATTTTTAAGTTTAAATAGTTATTTAGACTTAAAAACGTTTCATTCATTTGACATTTTCTTTCTTTCGATGGCAGTTAAACAGATTGTTCATGATTAATTAACACTTATTCATTTTATTATATTCGATTCAGTTTTTTCACTGTGGAAGACGAGAAAAGGAAAATAAGCTGTTCCTGTGTTTGTAGTTAATATTAAATTGCATCTATTAAATAGATGAGGAAAACTGTGACACCATGAGTGGAGTGAGTGAGTGATGACAAACAGGAGAGTGTAAAATAATCCTCTGCTCAATGTCAAAGTAAAGCCCTGTGATGGCAAGCTTTAATGTTTCTATTAAAGGTTTGCAACATAATGAGGCAAAGCAAAAACATACTGTCAGTAGTGCGACACTGATTGTCCTTTTTTTGAGAAAGCAAAAGGAAACAATTTGCAATCAAAAAGTGCATGAAATTTTAAATAAAATAAAGCAACTATTTGCCTTCATTTTTAGTAAAGTTATGTTTGGGGTTTGTGATGACACTTTAAATACATTCAGTACATTTATTTCATTACGGCGACATACGTGTACATGAAAGGGATATTCTAGTCTATTCTATTCTCAAACACAGTCGGTTCATTTAGCTAATATGCAACAACCAAATGATGTCTTAAATACTCATTTTCTTAATACCTCCCCTCCCCCTCATCACCCACTGGATATTACCCATGGACTTTGCATTCTACCCTGAAACAGTAAACCAATTACAAAGCTGTTTAACCCCCTGTCACATGTACACATAAAGCCTCTTTTATTCCAAGGGCACTTGTCTATACGTTTCCCCTACAAGACAAATCTACTAAGAGCCGAGAGCCGTGCTTTCTCTTTGCTTTTCTGCTAATCCTGCATCAGTATTTACATGTGGAGGACTGAGTCGTGTTTTCCACCTTGTGTTGTCTGCAGTAAATGTTTTTAAGGAAACTGAAAGTTCTCCAGGTGCACCATAAGCATACCTGAACCCTGACCCCGGGCTATCAGGAAGATTAGATAGCGTGCATTTCTAACTGTAGCTATTCATACAGTTGCAGAGAGATTACAAAGATTTGATTTGTTTTAGCTGTGGTTACACACAAGCCTGAAGTAAAACAGGAAGCTGGCCTCTGTATCAGATGAAAATACTCAGATTCTAGCATCACAGGGTCGGGATGTGCCGTGGCTTGGTGAGAAAACAAGGAACAGGTGTGTGGGGACTAGAAATGATCGGCAAAGCAGGAAATGCTGAAGACCGCGTCACATTTTACTGTAAAAATCCCCATGTTTACACTTTGGAAGCATTTACGTCATCTGCAAAGACAGGTTGGACTTGTATTTCCAAAACCTAATCAGTGAGAACTTTAACAATGTTCTGTCAGTCTATATACTTATATAGTAGTACTATAAAGTAGTAAACGTTTTAGATACGAAGCCCCCAGTTTGTGGCTATCATAGAGCGTCCTACATTCAATCAGAAATATGGACTGAGATTAAAAAAATGATAAAAACTTTGTGATTTTAAACAATTATTCCAGATTAAAGATGACCAAAGACACTCAAATGTAAGTTAAATAACACAGAATCGGCTCAGCTTACTCTAAATTGCTGTTGCAATTCCTTTTCAAAATAAAGTAGTACATTTAGGAATTTCCATAGTTATATAAACATTTCTCAGTCTCCTTTTGATATTTCTGGATTAACGCAATTAGTTCATAAAATAATCAAACAATAAATGATTGCAGGAATGAAATATTACACTCAGCAGACTGAAACCTTAGATTTCTGACGCGCGTGTGTTTTTGGTTAAATTTTTACTGTAGCAAAATAAAATGCAAAGAGTCTGTTAGAGCAGCGCTGCAGCTGTAGTTTGTTAGTGTAATAATGTAATCGCTCTTTATCACAATCATTCTGACGGCTGGGTAAATCCTGCTCTAACAGGTGTGTCAGTGCTAACAGGACAGAAGTAACGCATCACAATCTAATTGCAGGTCCTTTGGAATAATTTCACATATATGGAGAAGTTTGTATAAAGGCTTTTAGGTCTCCAGCGTGAGCTTCATGACTCAGTGAAACATAAGCTGCTTCATTCTCTGACTGGGCTGTTGTTGGTCGAGCTGCACCGGAGGCGAAGTATTTCCACGAGACAATAAAATGACCATTTGGTTCCTTTGCTTTGATCCCTATAAAACTTTTCATCTTAATTCTGATTAAATCATTGAATAACTCTCAAATTCAGTTTGAGAAGAAGTCGATCAAACCAATTAAAAAAGATACAGTCTGATATATGATAAAAGATAACAAATAACTAGTGCTGGACTCTGCAGTTCTTCTGGGCTTTTGTGAGTGAGTTTCAGGCCATTGTTTAGCTTTCTAGTCCATACTTTTACTCTTCAAGTTAATAGTCTTTTTTTTTTTTCAAATGCAACAGTCACTTATTTACAGAGCACCTGATGATTGTACTTGATCGTGTAGCAGCTGAGGAAGAATGTGACCAAAACAGAGCTAAAGGAGAGTAAACAGAAGGCTGGAAATGTGACTCAAGAGACTGATAATGATAGTTTCGAACTGTAAATGAACACAACACCTCAAATTAATTCGTTAATTATTGGTTTGTTTTAGTCGAGATAGAAGGAAAATACAAATCTGCTTGATTTTCCTGAACTGTAGGGCTTTGGTGAAGCACTGGGTGTTGTTTTCCGTGACAATAGTATTGGAAGCAGTAAGATGAGGTTGCAGCTTTAAATCCAGTCACTGCCCTCATGGTGACAGGAGTAGGTGCAAATTGATACAGCTGCTCCTGCGATTCAAGAGTGCAGGTTACACAGCAGGGAAACTCCATCCAGCTGAGAAGGTGATCAGTGCAAGTGAGACACAGACAGACCTGGACTGTTTAGGGACAGGAAGCTACTCTAGGCTGCTGTGACAGACTGCCACCTGCAGCTCTCAGGCCAGTGTCAACTAAGAGAGAAACCGAACAGAAGAAGACATTGTCCTTTGACACATGGCCTCTGGCACTCTCCCATTGTCTGTGCCAACGTCCTTTTTAAAACTCAACCAAGCACAATGAGCCGTTTGTCTTTGTCTGGATCAATCCTATTCTCTGCCCTCGCTGGTGTAGTAACTGCTGTGTGCTGATTTTTATTTACAGTGACAGGCTACACCCAAGAGGGGTGTACAATTTCCAATGTGCAATATAACCAGATTTTTGTGGTGTTTGCTAAAAATATTTAAATTCTTTGAGCTATAAAACATTCGTAGACAGAGAAGATGGTACGAATGCTCTGAGGCTAAAACTGCACGGCGTGAACTTCATTAATCCGAAGGATTTCACTTCAGTCTTACATAAACACTCTCACAGCTCTCTTATAGCTAAGGGGCACTGGTCAAGTTGTGGTGCTATTATGTAACAAGGCTGTCACAGTGTGATACTGTGTGTAGTTCACTCTCTGCTTGTGTGAGTCAGTCTGCTGCTGCATAAACTCGTGCTGCACCATAAGAAACTTTTAAGATAAAGCGGCCCATTTTTCATGTTTTAAGCCTACTGTAAAATCCGTCATATGATTAATATCTGCAAAAAGAAGCTGAAACTGAGTTAAAGCATTACATGCTAAGATTTCATGGTGACTGTATACTGTAGGGACAACAACAGTGATATGTACCACATCCCCATCTTAGATCTTCCCACGGAGCTTGTTTTGCTTACTAGAACAGCAGCAGACTACTGAGTGTGCACAGCCTGGCATATTTTAGGAAACTTAGAAATCACTCTTGTTTTAATTTGCAGGAGGTCAGTTAAAAATTAAACAAATCAAATAATGGTTAGGAAACCATTGTTCCCATATTTACAAAGTTTAACGTCAAAGGTCAAACAGTTCCTAATAAACTGAAGTTTAATGATGATGGACAGCAGCCGGAAATCTTTGCAAACTATTAAAAAACTATTAAAAGTGCTGGTAAATCATTAATTAACTTTCAATTGAGCCTTATGCATCTTAGAAGGTGAAAAGACTAATTGTGTTTTATTACTATCCTTTCAACCGTCATTGCCATAAACTGTGCCATTGTCACTATTTTAACTGTCAACCAAAAATGACACATCCCTCTACAGGATCCCGCCCACCTGAGATCTGATTGGTCGTTTTCCGACGTCGTTGCTCTTCATTGGCTCATGCCGTGCCACTCAGCATCTCACCACTGCTGTGACTCTGTGCAGCTCAAAAAGAAATCATATTTTTTGTAGAGCGGATCAGCGGGTAGCAGCTCGTCTTTGGCCGGCGGGGTTGCTTATTTGCGGGGGTGTTTTTAGTTTGTCTTGGCTGCCACGGGGTGCTTATGGATCTTTATTGCGCAAAGAAGAGGCAGTGAGTCAGTATTTGCTGCAGAATGGTATTACGAAAAAGACTAAAATGGTGCCTTTGCAGCAGGGGTATTAATTTTGCCGGTGCCTTGTAGCCGTAGTGCAAGTTAGCTTATGAACAGCAGAACGTTAGCCGACTAGCTAATGCTAGGCCTTTCGTTTCCTTTGGCTTGTCAGGACAGTTTATTGTTTTATCCCTCCCTCTTTAAAGCTGGGCTTTTGCTCTTTACTTTGCTGGCTGTGGTCCATTTTTCGTTGCTTCCCGCGGTTAAAAAAAGACACCGGAATGAAGCGTGTGAACAGCTTTCAGAGGTAAGCGGAAATCTGAAAAACGAAAAATGCTGTTTTGGTTGTGCCTGGATGAGATTGGAGAAAAAACAGGGAGATTTCAACGCTACATACTTTTATAAAGCACTCAGTGTTTAGGTTCCTCTTTCTACTGGCCGTTAGCAAAGCGCTGTTTTAGACAAACGAAAGGAACTTTCACTTTAAATATCGAAACGTTTAAATTTTAACAAACTGGCGCTAAACTGTGATTTAAAATTAATAATTCAGTCTACGAGTGATAATAAATTATTTTTCGAACATTGATTTTAAAAAAGTGCTTCATTTTCTGGCCTCGACTTACATCTTACACTTAATCTTAATTAAATATCTTAATCTTTTGGTTCGGAGACAGTAAAATAAGCTAATGGCAGATGTTGTTGTTAATTCTAGACTATTTAATATGATCACACTGAGCCACTGTTTATAATGATTTGGTTTATTTTTTAAATAAAGTTTAAAACAAAATCATAATTTACTTGAAACTGTGTACAGACTTTTTTCAGTGCAGGAGAGTAAGTGTGATTTGAGCAGTATTTGCATTTTTCAGTGTTAAGAAAAATATATTTCAAAGCATTAAATGTGAGAATATTGTTGTTCATCTGTCTGCTGGTATTTCTTTTTTTGTACTTGGAAGGTAGGATAGCTCTAATGATAAGAATAAAGGCCAGGCACATATATAAGCACATATACAACATGTAACCTATGTTAATTGTTTTGCACGGGTTGTGTAATATGTGATGTTAGAATGAATAAATAAATGTACATAAATATTCAAAAAATCAGTGTACGCATATTGTCTAGATAAAGTTCTTCTTTTGGATGCTTTTGTTTTTAGGGACATCCACAGCTCAAACTTTGTCTCCACCTGAGCTGTCCCTCTGATGTAATTAAATTCCTCTCTTAAAGCGCAGATACTGAAGGGTGGGTTTGTTGGTGAGGTGCCGTGGGGTCTTTTAATGTTTTGTTCTGTTTGTTTTTGTGTGTGTTTCAGGTTCATGAACAGACGGGCCTCTGCAAACTGCCGCTACCAGCCTACCTGCTATGAGCATGCTGCAAACTTTTACACCCATGCAGTGAGTGGCTCCAAACTGTTTAGGCCTCCGTGTAATTTCACAGTTGCTCTTTAACTGTCTTAATAATTTATTTATTCTGTGATTTCTCCCTCATCCTTGCAGCTCCTCATCGTGCCAGCCTTCGTGGGGATGACGCTGCTGCACTGTCTGTCGGACAACCGCTGGGAGAGGATCACGGCCTGGGTGTACGGCATGGGCCTGTGTGCCCTCTTCCTCGTCTCCACCGTGTTTCATATCATCACCTGGAAGAAGAGTCACATGAGGTGAGGACTGAAGCATTAATAAGCACTCAGGCAGAAGATTCATGCCAGAAATACTGGTGGGTGTGTGTGTTTTTGTGTTAGTTTTGTTCCAGTGTTTCCAAAGTGGAGCGTTTAGTCTGCACAGGCTCTTTTATTTTTGGAAATTGCCCACATTCTCTGTGCCATTTCTCTGACTTCCTGTCCTCATCATCTGCTTCGTGCATCCATTTAAAAAAAAAATAAATCTGGTGCTATTTTAAGTGATGCAAAGCAGACGGACCCTTATGGCCCACTTCTAATCTGTGCTTGAGGTCATCTCATGGAATTTCAAGTATTACCTTGAGTGACTGTTCTAATAAAAGCTTTCATACATACGATCAGTCTCCGGATATCGTGAGCTTTTTGGAAAAGACACATTTGGACAGTCCTTTGTTTTCTTGTTATTAAATAATTAAAATATGATGATGATATTTGGTGTGAGCTAAATGAATAAAATCAACATTCTTTGTTGCTTTGCTTTCACAAATACTTTGTTGCTTTTAGGTAGATATACGCTGCCATCTTTCTTCTCATCCATCGGCCATTTTTCTGTCATTCTATCATTTTTGATCACTGCGCAGGACATAATGCTACATGTTCAGACGCCGCTGCGAATTACAACATTACTGTGTATCGAGTAATGCTTTCGTTAGCGTGTTCTTTCCATTTCATTATTTCTTTTGCTTTTTTTAAAATCATGTGAGTGGGTGTGGCGCTTCTCATACTTTGATACTGTGAAATGTTGACCTGTTATGGTGACTCGTATGTCCCATCTTCTTTTGTTTACCTTTAGCGTGTTAGCAAATTCACTTTGTTTGCATTTGCGTCACGCTGCAGACAAATGACCTGCGACCTCATTGTTTTTTTTTTTTTTTTTTTTTTTTTGTGGTTCTTTGTCTGTCCTGCTCAGACAATAATTTCCATACACTTGCAAATTACTCACTGCTGGTATGGAAACACAATCTCACGTCCTGTTAGGCAGAAATGTTTCTGCCTAAGTGGGCATGAAAATGATGGTTGTTGAGGAAAACGGCATAAACCTGAGTGTCGTCTGTTTCAGGTCAGTGGAGCATTGCTTTCACATGTGTGACAGAGTGGTCATCTATTTCTTCATTGCTGCCTCCTACACACCTTGGTGAGTGTCAGACAGACAGCATGATATACTCCCCTGGACCTGAGTCATACACGGAGATCTAACTTGATCTAATTTGGATTTTCATCTTTATTCAGGTTGAACCTGCGTGAACTGGGCCCCCTCGCAGCACACATGCGCTGGTTTGTGTGGCTCATGGCTGCTGCTGGAACCATTTATGTCTTCAACTACCATGAAAAGTGAGCTCGCAAAGTGTTTTTCACTCTTCATTCGTTTTTTTACATTTTATTGAGAAAGCCAGGAAAGAAAAATCACAATAGCTAGAAATGTCTTTCTGTGTTAGTCTGAAGTAACCACAGTGCTTCGAAACTCTTCCCTGGATACAAAACACGTCTCAAAACTCTACACTCATGCCCGAAAATCCTTTTTCCTCATGATTTCACTTTGTCACATCCTCCAAACGCCGCCTGTGTCAGATCTGATCATCTCCCTGCCTTGCTTGTGTTTCACTTTTCCTTTGCATGGCACAGACCTCGTAAACACACACTTTCCCCCCTTTTTTGCCTCCACAGGTATAAACTCGTTGAGCTGGCCTTCTATTTGTCGATGGGATTTTTTCCCGCATCTGTGGTGACATCAATGGTAATATATATTTTTATTAATACAAGCACAATCACATTCAGCTTAATTCTTAAACCCTCACATCACTTCTTCATCTCAGCCGATAAACCGAACATCTGTAGGGTGGAGCTGTTAGCAGTGTGTCTTACTTCCTCTTTAGGGTGTTTGACAAGAGTTCACAGAAAACAAACGATGCATTTAAAGTTTTCTTTGTGATTTAATGATTCATATAAAACGATTCAGAGCTGAAAAATAATTTTTGAATCCTGCTGTGGCGCCTCGTCTTTGTTTTAATCTCTGCTTCTACTGGTCTCAGTGGAAATAGCAGCCACACATCTCAGTAATCCTTTTCTGTGCATGCTGCATGTTTTATTGTTAATATTTTGCAGGATTTTGTGGTGCTTTGGTGGTTTGTGTGCTCTTTCTGATATTTCATTATGTCCATTGGCTCCTGTTATGTCCTGCACACTTTACTTGGGTTAGCTGCTCAGGTGTAGCAAATCATTCTTGCAAAGTTATTTTCGACTTTGTCTTCCGTCTGTGAAAACGGCGCCGTCCACGATGCGCTTACAAAAAACGGTTTACTCAATCTCATTTTGAGGGTTCAGCTGCTACAAACCAGCTGCCCGATTCTTCCTACCGACCTGCTCACTGGTCAGGTTGTAACGATTCAACCAATCAGTGCACAGTCAGCAATGTGTTTTAAACAGTAATGTTTAATGAATATGTTACATGTATCCATTTTTGTGTGTTTTTGCAGAGCAACACAGACGGTCTTCAGGAGCTGGCCTGTGGAGGACTCATCTACTGCCTCGGTGTCTTCTTCTTCAAGAGCGATGGCGTCATCCCATTCGCCCACGCCATCTGGCACATGTTCGTGGCGCTGGCGGCGGCAGTGCACTACTACGCCATCTGGAAGTACCTCTACAACGCTCCCAGCTCAGACACCCTCCTCGACTCGTGACCGCGACCCCAGACAGGGCGCTTCCCGTCCCGTCACCCTCGTGCTCTCGCGCCGAGCGCGGGGCGACTCCCTCGACTGCCCGCTGAAGCTGCAACGACAGCCGTAAGGTTTACGAAAACAATGACCGTGAATTGTTTACTGTTTTCTAACAAGGAAAACAGATTTTTAAGCCAATGAAGAAAAGCTACTTTATAGCCGTTTTGTAAAAATAAAAACAAATCCTTTGACAGTCAGGAAGGGAATTTTGAACTTTTACACTTGCTGTTGACCTTGGCACATTCATAAATATTTGAAAGAGTATTTGAGAAATTTGATAGCCGTCTTTTGTATCACTTGAAGTCAGTCACATTCCACTTTGGGGGTTATTTGAGTGTCAAAACTCGGAGATTGATCAGTTTCAGTGTTTTGAACATGAGGGAGGATATCGAATGAGGTGCTAAATATCCACTCTGATCAGTAGCTCTTATATGATGTTATATCAGACGTTAGTGTTAATGTAGGAGCTGAATTTAACTTTTATTTAACAGAAGCCAAAGGTCTGTAATGTTGTCTAAACTGAAGCATTTCTTCAAATGGAAAACTGATTTAAACTTGATCAAACAAGAAGCAAAGTAGTGATCTAACCACACGTTCAATGCCAAACAAGCCGACATTGAAAACTCTTCTCAGTAGTTACACATGTACAGTGTGTAGAGCCGCTCAGTGCTTCAGTGTATTCTGCTGGTAACGTTTTGTGAACACATGGAGTTGTTTTTGTTTTTTTGCTTCCTGTAAAGTTACAGTGATGTTTTAAATCCATCTGATTCACATTTGCACTTTTTTGGTCTAATGCACAGCGCTTTGTTTCTGTGACCAGATGCAGTTTTCAGAGAACCACTGTTTCTTTTCTAAGTAGTTGGCGCCCCCTGCTGGTGGGCAGGCGTAATGAAAGCGACTCATGCTATTTCAGTTTGACTCGGGCAAGGTGGGATTTTTGGTAATGAGCCAAACCATGAGAGAGAAATCAGGTGAGGTGGATAAAGGAGACAGAATGATTTTTTTTTTCTCCACTTTTTCTGTAATGTGAACAGTGTTTGTATGCACGACCTTTGTACTGTGGTCCAGTATTACATTTGTTTCCACTGACTGCTCAGGTTTGAGCAGCGTTCCCCGTCTGCAGTCTTTGGAAGGGTCTGATCAGTGGGGAAATCCTCGTGTTCCTGTCTTTGTCTCATGCTGCTGGTTTTGTAAATTAGCTTCACGGCTCCTGATTTGTACAGTTATAATCCTGTTGCTTTCCTCTTAGTGATGTCTGGAGCTGAATGATTTCCTTAACCACTGTTTTGTAATGTTTGTACATTCTCTTCTTTGCTCTGTTAATGACATGCTCCTGGCCTTTGCAGGGGAAACAAAATTCTTCTCATATCTTCTGTTGGCTGTTAACGGTGCTGCATAACCACGAAAGCTTCTCCACCTTTCTGATGTGAGAATAAAAAAACGAGGAAACCCTACGTCTGCATCTCTTTCAGGTTTTCTCCTAAATTCACTTTGCACTGACTGTGTCTGTGTCTAATCCAGCTCTCATTAGACGCTCCATACAAAAGAAACTAGAATCTGCCTTTATTGAGTTTCTAAGAGGATTTAGACGAGCACATCTCAGGCTCTTCATTTAGGCTGCTGCTGGGTTTTTTTAATATCCCTCTACAACAGATAAATATGTAATTCTGCTTTAACAAGAAAGCCCCAGAGTCTGCTTAATTATTCGTTATATTATATTCAGCGCTAATGTCACAACTTTTACTTCTTTGTGGTACAAATATATTTTTGGTAGTGAGTGTCAAGCCTGATTTATACACTTTTAAACTTATTAATTTAAACTTTTATGATCATAATTTTAAAAAGTGATTCAAGGCCCTGAAGCACGAATCCAAACAGGATTCAGTATTCGGTGTGATATTTACATTACTTTGCGTTTCTTTCAATAACGATAGGATAATTGTGTTTTTTAGACACAAAGCATCATTTCTCTTCACACAAAGCAGGAAATATCTCTGAGGTTACCATCCTGTGATCCCACTGGTCCATCTACTGGGTGATTTACATTCCCACCCTCACCTACAGCCACGAGCTGCAGCTGTTGACCCAAGGAATCAGATCGTGGCTCGAAGAGGATGAGTTGAGCCTCCGCCGACGAGTGTCTGCGATTATGGGAAGTGCTCAGACTGGAGTCTCTTTTTGGCCTTTTTCAGTTTTATTAGATAAGTGAAGAAACGACAGGAAAACGAGGACAGACAGGTAGCAAAGGGCTGCGGGTCGGACTCGGAACGGCCGTTCTCAGCACTATGACATGTGGGCGTCCTCTCAACGCACCCCATAGTGGAAACTTCTGAACACATTAAGGAAAAACTGATTCTTCAGATTAAGTAAATGAAGGTTGCATAAGCTCACACAGCACGTATTGAGTGCTTTTGAAGAGAAGATTGATGTGCAGTTCAGTTTACTTTAAAAACTACTCATCCATCCTTTTCTAGTTTTATTTTAATAAATATTTAACCGATTGAGTTAATTAGTTTCTCAGTTTTACTGGATTTTCAGGGCAGTTACTGGATCATCATGGCTTCCTGTTTTGTGTGCCAGTTTTTTTTTTTTTTTTTAAAATAAGGATGCTGACACAAAAAAAAAAGCAAATTGACTGTCACACTGTTCGCAGCCAGCTCAAATGTGATTGGTCAACAATCACGTCCCTGTCTGATGCTTTTCATGTCAGGCACAAAAAAAGCTATAAAAGTCACAAATTAACATCAGAAAACACATTTTTAATAACGAGTCTGACCCAGAGTTCAGTGCCACACGGACTCTTACCAAACGTCTGCGATCTTTTGTAATCGGGCAGAAAAATACGACAAAGCAGAAAAGCACTGGGATTTTATTAGACACTACAATGTACAGAGACAGAGGCTGAGGGCTGAACAGCACAAGTAAATGTTATGCATCCATTCCATGACAAGCAAGACCGAGTACTCTAAGCCGCACACTCTGAAACAGTCTTTTGGTGTTGCCATGAATACAATGGTTACAGTTCTGGTGTAATGTCCAAAATAAGACATGAGAGAGTTATTAGTATATATAATGTGTAGATATTTTGATGCACTAAGAAGCCCTTCAGTGCAGATCTGAACTTATCCGAGTGGCGCTGCGATGAAAACTACATTGCTGAGAGACTGGGAAACAGTCGGTGTATTCAAGGCACTGGAATAGACTCAGGATTATGGATAACATTTCCGGGTGAGGTAGTGAAATCACTTGACAGTGAGGTCATTTTGGGATACACGTGGGTTCATTATTGGCTTTCTCCTGTATTTATATATACACGCACGGCATACGATTTCATAGAAAGGTGCTCCGGAGATTCTGGAGGCATCGTTCCAGTCTTTACCGCAAACTCTGTTTACGCTCTCCCGTGTGCCTGTGCAGCTAGGATGGAGAAGGAAACGTCTAAAGCGCTGAAGCACTGAGATGATAGTTTACAGTTACAAAATAATCATTTTACATCGCGCACGCCTTTGGATCAGATAGATTACGTTCAACAGACTCTGGTGCTGAGGCTGGAATGTGTGAGTTTTGTTTTACTGGGCGGATATCAGCCTTTTTTGGGGTCGTTCCTTTTTTCTTCCAACTTCGTAAAGAACAAAATGGAAATTCACGACTAAAATTTCAACACGTCACCACAAACATAACAAGTCCAGGGATGCCAGTAAGAAAATAAAATCATTTACTCAAATCAAAGTTCTGTTTACCAATTATAGAGATTTACTTACTTTCAAAATGCAAATAGATAAATTAGACTTTAACCTACTAAAATGTGAGTTGTGCAGGAATGTAACATTATTCATGTGGAAAATGCCATACGTGCTGGATTACATGAATAATTCCGTATTTGGGAATATCATCTCCAATACTCCAGCACATAAAACCACAAACTGAGTTTATTACGTGTAGAAAAACAAAGATAAGGACCAAAAAAAGTGGTGGGTGGTAATTTTGTTACCAGATGATCCACTGCAGAAAAATTCCATTAATTTCATTTTAATGCTGGCACATCTGAACTTCCATACAATAAGCTGAAGCTTCAGCATTGGACTGAATGCTCGGAAATTTCTACACTACAACAACGTTGTAGATCTTCACTGTCAGCCTTTGTTTAAAGAAGAAGAAGAAAAAAAAAAAAAGCTTCTCGGTGTCTATCACTCAGGTTCGGGACACGTTACAAGTGCATTGGCCAAAAGGAACCAATCGCACGGAGCAGCAAGAGTAACCAGCGACAGATTTCCCTTCCTTCATAGTAACTTCATCCCATCGAAGAAGAAAACCAACGAGCTGTGTGAAGCGTTTCATTATGTAGCAGGAAATTCAATTAAAAGCTTGCTCACGGGCAGCTTCGGATCCCCGGGGAGGCTGTGACGCTAACCGCGGTGAACGTGCGCGGGCCCAAATCTCTCTTCTGAACCGCATTTGCTTCTTTTGAGTTACATGAGATTTATATGGGAGCCTAAACGTGGCACCTGCACAAACCAGAGTGTCATAATAATAACGATGCCCGGGAGCTTTTTGGGTGCCGCTGGATGTCCACAAATCTCTGTAAATCTACCACATCCTACCTGTTACAGAATATCAAAATACCAGTATATGCATTTGTCTTTGAGTTATACATTTGTATTCTTTAATTATTTTCTGGATCTGTTGTGCCTTTAAAATACACAGTTCAGTAATGTATAGGAAAAATACTGTACAAAAAGAACAACTTATAGAATAGGTCTATATAAACATATCTCTTGTAACCAATATATCATCTCTGTTGTGAATCGTTTGGTCTGCAGTAAACAAATCGATTGAGTTAACCACAGTATTGGACAACACCATCCAACTCTTTTTGTCAACACCTTTTACATTCATACAGCCATCTTTAAAAGAAGGCAAACATAGAGCTATGAGGAGAGACTACAGACATCTGGATTGATTTCTAAAGTAAAAACACTCATATTAATCATGCTAAGTTGAACAGAAGCAAAAAAAATCGACAACTTTGCAAAAACAAAACAAAAAAAAGGAAAAAAAAGGGAGAAAATAACCGCAAAGAGCTTTTCATTCTGTCAAAGAAATCATGCTTAAATCTGAAAAACAAGGAGGCTAAATAACATCAATGTCAAGAGTAGTATTAATACTAACAATTATATCAACAGAAATATATATGTATATATATATTTTTTTTTTCTCAAAACAACAATCTTCCATCTGAGAAATAAAAGGTAGATAAATATGAGTTAGAGGAAATTGAGCGAGTGGAAACATTGCACTGGATCAGATTGTGAGACACGCATTAGTGCAGATGTCAACTAACGTTAGCTTAGTTAACGAGCTAGGATGCAATGTGGAGAGAAGGCGGAGCTAAGAGATGCTTGTGTCGGGTTAGCGGTGGACAGGAATTATTGCTCAGTGTCCGAGAGAGATGAAGGAAAGAAAAATGGGCATGACTGCAGAGGAAGAGACATGTTTTCTTTACGTAGGGGGGGGGGCGGAGTTACCCAACTAAAATACAACATGAACAAAAAAAAGAGATGATGTTGTTAACAGAAGAAGACAACTTTAACAGGGCTTAAAAAACAAAAACAAAACGCAAGTTTGAAGCAGGAAGCGGGCGCTTAAGCTCGTTACGGGGACACGAAGAAGAAAGGAAATGACAGTTTTCAGTCCTGATGTCACGTATAAAATCGGTATGAAAGTGAACAACAAACATGGCATCACTTCTCAAAAGGTGGAAGGTAGCGGGCGGGGGGATTCAGCTGGTGGGTTGGCTCATGACTCCTCACAGTACATTAAAGTGGGAAGTATGCAGGTGTAAATATATATATATCATTATCCATGTATATGTATACATATTTAGTCAAACAATGTGTACAGAAATTAAAAGAAGGTACAGACAAATTGAAGCTTATGATAGAAGTCAAAAATACCAGAATCATACAGGTGTGTGTTGGTGTGGGAGGAGAAGGGGCTCAAGGGCCAGGGGGTACTGGGGGGGGGATTCAGTGCCACCAAAAGAGACACATTGTCCTTCAAATTCGAGGGGAAGGGAGGTCTGGGGAGTAGAGTGGGTGTCAGGTGGAAGGAGGGGGCATGGTGGTGGTGCTGGATGGGCAGGGTGGGGATTTGAGGGCTCACAGGGGCCCGTGCCGGGTCTCGTATTTAGCCAGAACGTTCTTGCAGCGGCCCAGCTCCTTCCTCAAGTCCGCTACCTCCAGGCGGAGAGCGGCGTTCTCCTTCTCCAGGAAGGAGGCGCGGATGGCAATCTGGTTCTCCTTCAGCCGCCGGGCGTCCCTTGACCGCTTGGCTGCCACGTTGTTCTTTCTGCGCCGGGCCCAGTACTTATCATCCTGTGGAGAACAGTGGGGACAGGATGGGGAGGTCAAGAGTCTGAGCTAAAAAAAACAGTAAACACAGCTCTGAATGTGATGCCTGTTCCCGATCCATCCACTAGGGGGAGACAGTGATTTATTCTAACTGCTGAAAGCTTATGCTTTTCCTTATTTTCTGTCATTTGTACACAGTTAAAAGGGTGAATGCTCATATTTAACGTGCTCACAAATAATGATGCTCTAAACACTAAAGTTTTAGTACCTTTTCCTACTTTTGGCTCTGTATGATGTCATAAATAGGGGACATTCCTAATATAGTTGTCTCGAGCATACCTCTCTGTGAGCGAGAACAGAAACACGTTACTGTTCGAATTATAGTTGTTTTGTTTTGCTGCACATGCACGACTCATACATGCATCACTTACACAGTTAGTGCAGACTTACAGATTTCATGTGTATTCCTTTTCAGTGAAATAATTATTCATAAGTATGGTTGGGGAAACAAATGGGGGCTCATCCGGGATTTAGGTGTAAACCCTGCAAAATCGCTACGCTCAATAAATTTTAAATGATCCCCAGTCCCACATTTCAAATGCAAAACCCTTTTTTTAATTGATATATAAATATTATCTCCAACTTGAATGTAGCCATTATCTTTGTTTTTTTTGCATGACTTGAATTTAAGAACACAGATTGTTTTGCTTATAGTTCAAAAGTCTTCCTCCCCCTCATTGTTTAACTTGCTTCAGATTCTCACATTCTTACATAACGGCATTTCAGCCAGAACATGAAATCTGATCTCACACGGCTATAAACACAAACACAAAGAGACGGAGCAGCGGGTCACCTTCAGGTCCTCGGGGATGAAGACCTTGCGGGCTTTTTTGATCATCGGCTGTGGCTTCAGCTCTTCGGCAGAGAACTTGCGTTTCCTCGGATCAAACATCTCCTGGCCCGGCACGCTGGACAGAGCCAGGTCTGCTGGGTCGGGGTCATAGGTCACGGGGACCTGAATGGACTCTGGGTCGATGGGGCTGGGGGTGTCCCGGGCTGAGGACAAAAGACACATTAGCTGTCAGTAAGTGCACAGAAGCATGCAATTCTCTCAGCAAGAGCTACATGTTGAAAGCCTTTCGTGATTTGAAATCAGCAGGACCTAAACAATAAGCACCTCTAATTTTGGCAGAAGCAGCGCCCTTAAGGTTCTGAGTTGTACTTCTATTTAAAGAAAGCAGCGAGGCAACACGGGTGAGGCCCAATCAGCAGCTCTAAAGCTGGACCAAGGACAAAGGAGGACGCTCTTTCTCTCCTCTGAATGCACACATCTTAGAGCAGCAGGAGGAGACGTCAGGCTTTGACTTGAGGACAGGTGGCTACTTTTATAGAAGACAATCTTTGTGCCTCATTTGCCCAGCAGGTGGTGCAAGCACACAAGCTTTAAAAGGACAAAGAAACACACACACACACACACACACACACACACACACACACAGGCCTCACTTCTTACAAGACACGAAGACAAACAAGATCTACGCGCTTATTATAATGAACTGTTAATACTGCTGATTTCACTGATTGTCTAGAGATCTCAAGGAAGTCAACTCTCAAACCATCTTGAAAGCTATCAGCAGCCCCCTCCCCCCATCTCTACCTGCCTGTCGTGTGAGACTTCTCCAACCAATCTCAAGCTGAGGGCCAACGAGTCCAGTTCGCTGAACATTTACTGAGTGATTCATCACATTAGCACTAATTAGTTTTGTGATTAAAAACCCCATTTGTATTCCCCACTTAGAAAAAAAAAAAAAAAACTGCGAATAAAGCGAGTCACAGCGGCCTACATTCCCACGAGCTGCCGATCCACTGGCAGCTCATACATCACGACCCAAATTGTTGGACTTGTGAGCGGCCATGGCCAATGAATGCTGCAGACCTTCATCCAGCGTGCACACAGTCGCACCGCTTTCTGCTTTTGGATGCCGTGGAGGTTTGAGAACACTTGCATTTAAAACAGAAACAGACTGAATCCTTGAGCTCACTCTGCATCTGTCTGCCCCTCAAGAGGCACCGTCCCAACCACAGGAAGTGACGGTTCCTTCATCACATGACAAGAAAACCTCGAGAGAGTGGCCACCCTGCTTCGGATTTCTCATAGAAAGTAAAAGGAAAACAACACTGAAGCAGGTTTGTTCGGAAAAAACGATGCAGGAGTATTAAAATGACCGATTATCAGCTCATAAATCTGAGGAAAAGGGAATTTCCTCTGGCATTTTTTCTGGGAATGGTTACAGTTGGATATCTTCAACCTCTTTATTAACTTTCTTGAAAATTCAGCATTAAACTTATTTGAAAAAACTGGAATTATATAATAAAAAAAGAACAGATTTAATACCAGCTTTTGATATGTCAACATATTTTTTGCTGTGGTCCCAAAATGTGGGCTGTAGCCCCCTGTTGGTCTATCATGGTATTGTGGGCTTTTTTATTTTATTTTTTATTCTCAATGTTATAATTATGAGTATAGATACTTAAAAAAACCCTCAATCTGAGATAAAGGCTGCGGGCTAGACAACGAGCAATACTGATGACCTGTTTGGTGAATAAGGTGTTTTTAATAATATCTTTTAGCAAGTCAACTAAGGTCGGGTCGGTAAGTAGAGTCACCGTTTCCAGAGTAGAGATAAATCTGTCTGTAAGCTGTAAATACCCAACCTCACCCTAATCACCTTTACGAGCCACTGGGATCTCCTAATTACCAGAGTTACAACACAAGCCCGTTCATTGACCTGCAGTATCCTAAACTAATGGACCGCACATTCCAGGGGAGAGGAAGTAGTTGAATGTGGATGCACAAAATAGTTCCCTCCCTGACCAGGAAATCTAAAATTAACAAGGCATGAAAGGTAGTCTGTCTTATAAAAAGCTGTGGGAAAGCAGGATTGAGCTGAGAAATACCCGTGGAACTTGTTTTCCTTTGTGGACTTTATCTCTTTCGGTGCGCCGCTGGTTACAGGCTGTTGTCACGCTAAATGATCGTATCGAGCTTACTGTGAGTGTAATCATGTGGCTGCGTGGGTGATAACACGACGGTCGGCGATAAGCGGAGCTGGTGGTCATATCTGTGCGCGGGGATGGAAGTGCAGCAGAACTCTGACCTCGGAGTGACACGAGCCCAACAGCAGTCACTCGATACTGTGCAAAAGCGTTAAAGGCCACAAGTGCTGTTCCTCTATGTTGGCTTTAAATGATGCTTCTTTAAGCTGGCAGTCAAAACGTATTTGCATGACGTAAAAATCCTAGTGGCAAGGTAAAAAAAAATGCATCAACTCAAAACAAATTTGATTAAAGCGTCCTAAATCAGATATTAATTATACCTCTGGGCCATGGGGCTCCATTGGTGTCTAAAACTATTAAAATTACAGTGAAGCACCAAATTCCCTTAAGACCGTGCACCCACCCCACCCCGTTCATTATAATAAGTGCGTAGATTTTGTTTGTCTCCGTGTCTTGTAGGTCAACAGGACTTCATTCCTCGAGGGCACTCATGCAGGACGGGCTGGTCCTGCAGAGGAAAGCTACCATTTCCACAAGACCAGCGGAAACTGGCCACAACAACAAAGCGGAGAGATATTTTTCGCCACGGCTCATTTTCCCCCTCATCAAGCCACCTTTCATAACTTAGTGGAATGCGCCACAACACATCCTTTGACCCCTCCTAGATCTGACTTCCCCTTTGCCTCCTGCCAACGGTGTAGCAGAGTCCATCTTCTGAACCAACCGCTAGTTTGAGGAAAACCATCCCCCTCTCTTTTATTTGTTTGTTGCTTGTGATAACTTATCAGCTGCCTGTATCGCTAGACGACGGTGGCAGTGTGGCTGGTTAGACGAGACTAGACTCGCTGAGCTGGAACAATATTGCGCTCACGTGACCGAAGCACACCCGAGTCCATGTGATCTCTGCAGGGTACAGTCTGTGCCTTGGCTCTGAGTCAGAGGCTGTTTTAGAGCTGAGCCCGGCGAGGGAGGGGGAGGAAGACTGGACAGGAAGTGGACAGCATTGTAGGGAGGGAAGGAGAGGTGGGGAGCGTGAAAGTGAGAGTGAGTGAGAGACGGAGGGAGGAGGAGACAAGAGAAGCGGGCAGGTTTCATGCCGTGACAAGCTCCTGTTTGCAGCTCAGCGCTGCACACGGCGCCTGCATGTGTCCGTCACATGGCCCGGCATGCTGCAGGAAACCCCAGCCGCGTTCACGTGAGAGACAAATGTGAAGAGGCAGACAGAGACAGACCCAAGCAGAACACACACACCTACACACACACACATACGTCTTTATGCACATGTGCACCCAGCCTCTAAGAAAAAACCCCATAAGGTACAGATGCACCTCCACTGAGTAAGGTTAGCTCCTCAAACTCTAGTCTGCACAACTTTCTATACAACCTAATGGATGATTTGTTAATTACCAGTTCAACTATAATCAATCAAAAATAAGCATTTAGCGTTTTCTGGTAATCAAATGTCAAAATGTGCTTGCACTGATACGTCACCCAATGTGAACCCTGTGTATGCCAGCATTTCCGCAAATAAAGCCGTCATGTTGCATGAACTTTAAGTTGGCTGACATTCAAAAACGCATTCAACTGCTCAAAGACTGTAAAATGGGTCAGCTATTGGTCACAGCAGAAATATGGACTGGAACCAGCCACTGGTCAAGCTGTTATTGGATAACTTGATATTGGGCCACAATTTCACAGCTGATGCATTCAAAGCGAAAACTTTACATCAAAGCACTCACAGCAACTTGCTTCTTTAAAAGTCATCATTAAACTGCTGCATAAACATTTTTCAAGAGGAAAAAACTTGACCCTCAAAAAAAATTATACAGTGTATATATATATATATATATATATATATATATATATATATAAAATTATGTTATTAAGTCTATTCATTTGATTTTATTATAAATGGGAACAGGAAATGGTCTATATATAAATATAAAAAATAAAAATCACACTTTTCTAAATGTTTGCCTCGCTATTGTTGTCGTGCAAACACTGTGAAACTCACAGCCGACACCACAGAAACTTTGGCCAATTACAGCGTCAGAGAGAGCGCGCCACTATTAGTCACTTGCGTCATGAAGAGATAGCAGTGTAAGCTATGTCAGCGCAAACGCTGAGAGGTGAAGGTCATAATATTTGGTTTTTATTACTGTTTTATGGATAGAAAGGCTTAAAAGGCAACAGGTGTTACAAATGTAACAGCTGGATATTTTATCGGGTTACCCAAAGATGCAGTTTTTTTGTTACTGATTCGACTTTTTGTGCCGCGAATGCGATCAAGTCTTTATTATGTCTTCTAGCTCTTCATCACACCATCTTTGAGCACTTAATCAGCATAAAGAACGACACAGATATCAATCAATGCCGATACTAATCATCGGCTTTCATATACATAACGAGGACGCAGTGGAACGTTTCAGTGTCTTTGTAAAAGCCACTTGGTCAATAAAATGTAGCTAATTAAACTTTCATTTGAACCTTCTTTCTTATCAACGGCTGGTAATATTTTGGTAGCTTTCCATGACCCAACTTGGTTCAAGAGCTAAGATTTGGTGCTGTGTAATGTATTTAGCATATTAGAGTAAAGCCAACACAATGCTGACAATACCTCATCAAGGTTTGTTCCTTCCTAATCTCCAAACTCAGAGGCACGACGCGCTGAGGGGGAGTTTTCTTTTCAGGTGCCAGTACAACAGCTGCGTAGCATTTATGTCGGGACTCTGTTTGCGGCTTTTAAGAAAAGAGTGATTTTATAGACGAGGAGTCGACCTTGACCCATCTGATGTCAGGCCAAATCACCAGTCATCCTCTATTATCATCCAAAGTCTTTGGTCAGATCAGTCCACGTTCATCCTGATTATCAGTTGTGTCATTGAAATATCACTCAAACTATTAGGCACTCACTTAATCAGGACGCCCCCACTTGAGCATCGAGTAACAAACATAAAGAACTTCTTGCTTCCCTTTAAATGCAGAGACCTCGCTCCGTTTACATTCGTACCGAAGGCCGGTCCTTTAAACTGACTTCAATCCTTCTGGTGTCTGGCGTAAAACCCAAACAGAATCTGGCAGCGCCTTAACAAACTCAGTCACACAGTTTAGCGCCTCCGCCTGAATGCAAACTGCCCACTTAATGTTAGCTCATTACAATAAAAGAAATCTTCCTGGATGAGGAGCTTTAGCTTATCAACACGTCACTGAAACGCTGGAGCTCTGCACCGAAACAAAACATGGTTCTAACACCTAAAATGCTTTGAGGATTTCATGCAACCAATAAAGAAATAATTAGACGGCACCTTAAAATTCATTCAAAAGTCACATCACCGAGCTGAAAAGAAGTATGTGTGCAAACTAAATGAAGCTCAGCAGTATGTAGTAGTCTCTGAGTCACATTTCTGAGTAATGTAAACAGCCGATGTCAGTGTTTGCCAAACCCAGCAGGGATTTATTCTGAATGAAGACGATGGAAACTAACTTTAAAAGGGTGAATCTGAAGGCAACAATACAACTTTAGAAACACAACACAGAAAACAACCATGACTAATGCCTGACACGGTTGGTGCGGGAAGATTTGTTCTGCTAATCGGAGCTTTGTGAATGAGATTGTACACCACCCTTGAACTTGAGCTTGCTTACAGGCGCTCCAAAGTTCAGTGCAGGGCTGTATAACAGGACTAAAGTGTGTCAGGGTGAATTTAAGGTGCGATGCAACGCTCCAAAGTTCAGTGCAGGGCTGTATAACAGGACTAAAGTGTGTCAGGGTGAATTTAAGGTGCGATGCAACGCTCCAATCAGGAGCTAAATGAGAAAACGCACAAGATATTGTTCTGTCTCAGCGTCCTGGCTGATAGTGAGTAAATGTGGCGAGAGTGTGCTTGCACCAGGTGAGCAAACAGGAGGACGGACCTCTCGAGGCCTCCGCCCCCCCACCCCTACACTGAAAGGGTACAACTAACTCACGTGGCCTCGAGTATTTCGAGGTGCATGATAGGCTCCACTGCATAGGCTGCCTACCTGCTGTGCTGGGGCTGTGGAGGCAGGTCTGAGGCGCCATGCCCGTGTGAACCGATGTGGTGGCACGGCTGCTGAGGTCAACCACGGAGGGCGTGGGCGGGGCAGGTGGCGGGGCCTGCTGCAGAGGGGCCTGCGGCGGCTGCGCCGTCTGCGGGGCCTGGTCGCTCTGGGCCGAGTTGGCGGGGATGCCGTTTTCCGACAGGAACTCCTCCAGGTCCATGTACTCCAGCTGAAAGTTGTCCCCATCGTAGGGCAGGGTCTTGTCCCAGAGGGTCGGGCCAAGGAAAGCCGACTGTGGATGGCTGGCTGCGCTGCTCTCATCGTCCAGCTTCTTCTCCTTCTCCTTGTCCTTCCCGAATCCTGCAAATGTTTGCACACAGTCATTTTATTGTCTTGCTTTATTGAGGGAAATCACGGGTCAGATCTTGGTTATAAATAGACAGGGTCTCATGTTAAAAAAAAGGGTCAGTTTAACCAATTTTCCAAAAAGGGACCAAATTAAACGATTAACCGAATTTAAAATACTTTATTTATCTGTGCAAGCACCAGATGTTAAAAATAACAAAAAAATAATATGTTAACTTATTAAAACACGCCAATAAATGATTTCTGATGGGATTTCAGTGTGTCATCTTCCAATAATGTAAGCAACATTAAAAGTATTGGCTCCAAGTGTGCTGAAGCGGTGACAAAAGTCCAACATTTTACACCACAGACAAATAAAACCATAGAAATGCACATAGAAACCTGTAACTTGGATGGAATCACCTTTTAAAAATTAATAACCTGCTCTCCACTCATATTTAAATACATTTTCACTCAATGCATCCAAGAATCCAAACAGAGCGCAAACAGCAGCAGCTTCATAACGGAAACGACGCCCTCTATCGGCAGCCAGAGGTGGCGCTACTGTAAATCCCACAGAAGACGAGCGGGTTTAAAGGTTGCAGAAGGAGCCCGCAAGCTCAAAACGGCGCAGTCGGGAGCACATAGCGTGCAAATTAACACGCACTGCGCTAATTTACATGACAAGTACATGCTAAACAGCTCGAGCCAAAGTTCACGTCAACCTGTCAGTCAACTCACATTTAACAGATACGGACAGCGATCTGTGATAAATAACGTTACATCGACAAACGTCGTAAAAACGTTAACAGGAAAGTCACAGCTGATGGATTTAGCGAACCAGTGTCCTTCATCGCCTCCGATCTGTCAAATCTACGCACTGAATGACCACAACAGCCCGCACGTAAACACCACGGCCGAGAGTGCGCGCTCGCGGCTTCAAGTTTTGGCCCGGTTTAAACGTACCTTCATCGTGGTGGAAAGGCAGCTTCAGCGGATTCTCCAGCAGGGATTTCAGCACGCCGTGAGTCGGCGGCAGAAAAGTTGGGTTTATAGGAAGAGGTCTGGCCATTTTCTCCATATGTCTTGAAGGGCAATTTGAGAACAAAGCTCACAAAGACTTAAATTCCCCCCCCGAAAACAAAAGAAAAAGAGGCAACCGAACTCGCTGGCCGGTCCGTGAAGGTCCCGCGCAGGTGGAATAAACGACGCCGGTGCTCGGAGGGAGACGATAGGGTTCCGCGCAGCAGCAGGTCGGCGAGCGGCTGGCTGTCTGTCGTCGAGGGCGGCTGGCAAATAGCTGGAGGAGGAGGGCAGAGGGAGGAGTGTCGCTGTCAGAGCTCCTACACTCCTCCATCCATGTGCGGAGACGGATGCCGGTGACGTCAAAGCACCGGGAGGGCGGGGAGCGCGGCGCGTTCGGAAAAAAAAGAAAAAAGAGTTGCTTCAGAGGTGCGTTCAGTGACAGTCGGAAACATTGGCTTTAATCAAAGTACGTGTCTAGCAAGTACACATACATTTAGATTTACTTTTAATTATTTTTCAGTTTTTTAGGGGAAATATTAATATAGAGATTATTATAGTTTAAACTGGCATGTAAAAGTGTTATTTAACACTGCCTTTCAAAATATGATGAAATACATGTATAACGTATAACAGGATAGATCGTGTCCAGAAGAAGTCTGGCCCTGAGAGACCAAATGCACTGCAAAATAAGAAAATATCATAAAAAAATAAAAATGCTGCCAAGGCTCACAAAATACAGCAGAAGTAAAACCCAAAACTAACAGCTGTAGTAGAAAAATGCACCAAAAGCATCTTTTTCTTCCTCACAATCTTTTCAGCGCATTTCACTTCTGTCCATTGGATCTTTTGGTTTCTGTCACTTCCACAGCCGGTTTGTCACTTTATTGTCTCACCTAAATCATTGTGGTTTGTGCGCTTTTGCAGCATTTCTTTATTTGCTGGTGTTTTCTTAGGTTGGAGTCAATTTGAACTCTCAAAGCCACCAGAAGTTTATTACGTACATATTTATTTTACTAGGCCAAGCATCTTTGTCATAAAAGATTTTATGGAGATGAATAAAACCTTTTTATTATCTTATTTCACCCTGCCCTCTCACCGTAGTTGCAAAGAAATATACATACTACACTACAAAACCCCCAGATAGCCAAAGCACTATCCATAAAACTATGTAGAGGTCATTAAATATCTGTCTCCTTTGCCCCCCCCCCTCCCTGCCCCCCCTTAAAAAAAGAGAAGTTATTTCAGCACAACAAGGGCATTTTCCATGAATTGTTCCACAAGAGCTAGATCAGACTATCTGCAAAGCAAACAACTGTCCCAGGACTCCAGATTCTTGGAGATACCAGAAGTCACAATTTTAGCTGCTGGTTTTATTAAATGCCATTTTTGGAATGTGCATCACCAAAGAACAAACAAAATAAAATGAAAAATGCCTTAAAAATTGAGAAAATGTGACATCTCCCAGTATTATCTAACCTCGAGGAGGGTTCAGAGCCAGTTTTAAAGTCAGATCGAGAAATCTAGTCAATTATTAATGATTACATTTTAGAAATTGTTTGGGTTTTATTAGTTTTATTGTTTTAATCGATGTTAATTAATTGAATAAATTGATACATCTGTAACAGTAACTGTAACAGTTGGGAGAGGAAACGACTGGGAAATCTCTTTAATCCTAAATCAAAATTTAAAAAAGCTCCTAGTAAAACATCTGAAAACAAGTTTGTAACTTTGTAGGTAAAAACTTCAACAATTTCAAGTTTCTCCCACAAAAAATGCAAAGAATTTGGGACTTTCTTTTATGCACAGTGCATACAATTATTAAAAGATTCAGAGAATATGGAGAGACCTCTTCAAGGAATGAACTAGGCTGTAAGGACCAGGCTGCAGGTCACTGCATAGAAACACAAACTTAGGAACACTTGAAAGTTAAAACTGTACCATGCAGAGAAAAATAGAAATATTAGACAGATTCAGAAAGACTCTCCGGACGCTGTGTCCTCTAAAGAGAAGGACAATTGTCTGGCTTGTTATCGGCATGCAGTTCAAAAACGTTCAATGAGGTTTAAGCTAAGGCAGATAGAATAACTGTTCTACATATAAGTGAGGGTCCCATCAATGCTAAACGATCAGTTTCAAAGCAACATCCAGGATGTGCACAGTTAGCACGCTATGAACAACAAGGGTCAATTTTCATTTCTTGTCTTTGAACTTTTAAATGAATGTCACGCGGTTTTGCTAAAAAGTGGGTTGTACAACAGGTTGTGTAATGCTCGCCCACACATGCCCACCACGAAACTTCAAGCGTATGTCAGTTATAATCTGTAGCCTATTAGTGAAATGTTTAACGGTTCAGATGAAACCATGTAATTTTCCAATATTTGCTACAACCTCAAGGAAATTGGAGGATTTATGCCAAAATGTAAAATCTGTTACATGTTGCAGCCCATCAGTTACGCTGGATTTGTACCTCAGCTATACAAAAAAACAACAAATGTTCTTTTTCAGGCCAACCAAAAGCATTTAAAACATTACGAGTGTGGGCGCTTTCCTCCTAAAAACACATTTAAATCATTTTTACTACATTACACAGAAAAATGTACACGAACAGCATTTGGGGGGGGTTTGTTTTGTTTGTTGGGTGGTTTATTTCACCGAGGTTTAAACTTCCTAAGCAACATATGAGCAAAAAACTTTTATTTAAGAATATTTTATGTCAGAGTTATTTAAACTCATTTGGATGCGAATATGTTCCCACCTCGGACCAGTAAATGAACCAGCTTGGTTTTGTGATAACGGCACAGATTCCTGATTGCTACAGTTGCTCCTCAGGGTTAGTGCATGCTCATATTCGAACATGAGCTCCTGCTTTTGTGTACTTTACACAGTCTTTCTCTCAGGCACGACAAAACGAGCTTCTTAGAGCAGCTGCGTTCAACTGTAAATCTGAGCAATAGGGAAACGGTCCACTGTAATTCCACAGCGGAGAATGACGTGAATGTAAACTTGACCTACTTTTATCCAATGGGTGTTGCCCGGCTGAAACTCTGTCTGTGCAGGTCGTGGCACATGGAAACTCATGCTTTCTAGTTTTGTAGTGGCTGAGTCATAGTATCAACTGCTGGCTCTGCCTATCTGTTTGTTTTTAATGATTGGACCCTGTCGTCGCCACAAAAATGCTCTAGAAAAACAGAAATAACAAGAATGACGAGCTGAGGAAAACTTATTTTATTAGCAGATAATAAAAATTTAAAGCAAGGAACTGAAATGCAGACAGAGACTGAAGCTAGAAGGGGTTAAATCCTGTCACAGAGCATCACACCATGCCTTTAAAGTCTTATTTAGTTTAGATTCAAAGCCCCGCTGATTGGAAATGTCCTCTTGTCCCTGAAATTCAAGCTGTTACAGTATTTTGAATTTGCCTTTCAAATTGTGTGATGCTCTCCAGGGGGTGTGTGAGGAAGTGTTAAACTGTTGGATCATTCAGAAACTGTGTTGTTGGCCAAGGACATTTGCCATTTATCATCTCATCTCTCTTTATTTGTTTTTCATGCCAAACATTTAATCACTCTCTTCATGTAAAATACAACAGAACAGCTAGCTGCAACGATGACTCAGTGCATTTAATTTACCCTCAGACTTCAGCCGACTGCAACCTTGAACCACGAGGAAAATGAACGGATGAAGAGAAGATGTGATCATTTTATCAGACACTGTTTGAAATGTCACGTAATGTTGGCTGTATGAGTAGATGGAGACACGTTAGTGCAAACAGAACACAAAATGAACCTTCGGATCCTCTGGAGGTCTCGTAATTCAGTAAATATGATCTCAGATGAACAACAACACACATTATATCATGTCGTTATTTATTTAACAAAAAATTAAGCCAAAATGCAGACGCTGTGTGTGAAACACCAAACACACCCATAAAGCTTCCATAGAAGGATAAGTAGATAAATTAGTTTATAATGAATTGATTAAAGTGTAAGCACCTCTGTCACACCTGTTGCTGCTTTCTCACCTGTGAAATAATGCCATTTATGCTGAGGACACGGGCATAAGTACAGTATATGCCATACCTATATATTTACACTGTATTTATTTATCTTTATTTATTTATTTTTACAACTGTTATCTTTTATTCATAGAATAAAACTTTACTTTTATTTACTTTTAGCATTTTTTAGTGGTTGAATGTTATGTTTGATTAATTTCTGACATCAAACAGCTCAAATTTGGGTATAAAACATGAATTCAGTTTTTCTTTTGCCTAATAAATAATGTATTGAACACAATGAGGGAGAGAGCTGGGCTAAAGCTTCGTAGAAGTAAACTGCTTCTGGACTTCCTCCCAAACAGCCCTCATTAAGGTGGAAGTCCAGTGAGTAGGAGTTTGTGTATTTAGATGTAAAGTAACAAAGTAACAAAACAGTAGTACTTTGTATGCAGACATATGGTGGATATGAGAAGAGTATGAACATACGTTTAAAAAAGTATTCTTCACTGTCATTGGTGTGGATGTGGAGTGCCGTGTATTGTCAGGTTGGGTTTTAAAGATGTGCAGGACTAGGTCTGTGTGACCGCCTCCTCTGTGTGACACACTTTTCAGTACTAGAAAGCATTATTAATGGTATTTCCTGTGGGATTTGTATGCATTTAGAATATAGATAGTCATGGAAATGTGCCTACCTTTTTTCACCGAGCACACTTAAGACGTGGCACAAATTCATCACGGTGAATGCCCCCGTGATATCCCATAATATTCCCCAGGACAACACTCAGAGGAAGTTTTTCCTTTGCGAGGCGAGACAGCAGAGTCTGACCGAACGGCTGAAGGTAAGCACAGACCACTTTGGCAACTTTTATCTTATGTCAACTGAATATAGCTAAGTCACGTACACAGATTTTTTTTTTCTAGACAGCAAACATCATGGTAAATGGGCTGTATTTGTATAGCGCTTTTCATGATAAATATCTTGAAATCTGAATGTCCTATGTCGACTTTATCCTTCGTTAAACTGTGCAATCCTCTCTGCCTGTACACACAAGTCTTTGTAGTCCAGAGTCACAGTTGGAAATCACATTTTCAAAGGGCCGGAGTTCTTAGAATTTGTTTTTTATGCGTCCTTGACTAACTCTGCCGCAGTGATTCGGGGGCATGATGCTGCCTTCAGCTGACCGCTTTCATACAACACATGTTTTGTTCTTCTCATACGTCACAAATTTCCCTCCACAGAGTTTTCTCACAGTTTAAGAGGACTCATTTTTGCACGTACACCACAGACAAAGACAGAAACGCTCTAAAATGTACATAGTTTCTTGTACCTGATAAGGCCTGCGTGACCCAGTGATACGTGGAACCGGAACGTCCTCCTTTGGCCATAATAGAATCAGGTCATTTTCTCCTGTTGAAGTGTAAAAAATTCAATTTTGTTTCAAGAGAACTGGGCAAAACGTAAATCCTGCTTAATGTGATCAGCGTACAACGAGTAAATATGCTCACCATCTCCCAAAAACTTAAAAATGTTTGGTAACATTTCTCAGAAGTACAAAAAACTGTATTGCTTGTCAGCTGAAGTGATATTGATTCTGATATGAGAAAGGTAGAAAACTGTTTAAATCAGTAAGTCCAAGACAGAAGAATGAGATAATGAGAAAATATGCACAAAGGTCGAGGCCACAAGTTTCCGAGGACCCTTAGAGACGTGGAAATGCTGCCACTGCAGGTGAACAGGTACGTCTTGGAGCGACTCCTCCGTAAAAACAAAGGGATAAAAGTTTGTCCCTGTCAGCTGAAAACTTGCCTGCAAATTATCTCATTTTTATTTTTAGTTATATTCAGCTTGAAAGTAATCCAATGACAGCTGGCCATTCATGTGTGACTGTTTTGCAAACAGGAACTGCTAATAAATGATTCAGCGTACTTTTAATGGTGCCTATCTGCTACAGAGGGGGGGGTTAATATTGTAAAACACAGCATATCTGCCTGGATCCACATTATGATGTTACGACTGCTGTGGCAGGCAGCACACTGCAAGCTGATTGGCTAATGACTTGTGATTGTTAGCTTATAGGCATACCCCGGATATCCTCCTGTCTGACTCTAATAGTCACATTAATTTACTAAATGCAGCTTTAAGGCGCCTCCGTGTAGCGGCACAGGCAGCTGCAGCGGGTCGTTGTCTGCCTCTCCAGCTATCGGAGCCCTTTGGAGCATTTTAATAAAATAATCTGACAAGTATGACACGTGAAACTACAGATATACAGACAACCAAGCATCTAGCATTACCTCAGGACTTGGCATTCCACTTGCTCATCCAAATATGGCCACTGCTGGTTGAGGCTTCCAAATTTGAAGTCTAAGACTACTGCTCACTTTAAACAGTCTATGATGCCCACCCATGTAGCACCTGTGGATTTACCACCTCTACTTCTGCTGTCCTTCTTTGGGTCCTTATTTGTGACAATTTGCATTGCAATGAACCCCAAAAATCTTCACTTTTTGAACTGTTCCCATTAGGGGGTCTTACATCTGCCTTCATCTCATCCATAGATCCTCTCTGTGATCTTCCTCTTGTCCTATTTTTATCTTTGTCTAGTGTGTACACTTAGGTGTGCCTGTAACATGGGTGGAGAACGGGCACCAAGGAGGACCACTCTCAAAAAAAGGTAAGCATAATGCCTCCATCCACACAATGAGAATAGGCAAACAGAAACCAGCAGGGTTGGAGAGCTGTGACACCAGACAGCTCGACCTGAGCTGTCCCTCTCATATACGCATTTCTAATCCTGTCCATCCGGGTCACTCCCAATGAAGCTCTGAGCCTCTTCAACTCCAATCTATGCCTCCACCTCCGAGCCATACATCACAGCAGGTCTCACTCTTCTGTAAATCTTCCCTTTCACTCTTGCTGCTATCCTTGTGTCACAAATCACCCCTGACACTCGTCTCCACCCACTCCACCCTGCCTGCACTCTCTCCTTTACCTCACTCAATTGTGTTGAATGACTGAGCCCAAGTATTTAAGCTCTCGACCTCTACACCTTGCACTTTCACCTTTCCATCTGCCTCCGTCTCATTCACGCACAGATTCTTTCTTGCTTCTACAGACTTGCAGTGCATACTTTGACTTCTCCAGGCTCTCATCCACCTGCCGGCTCCTCGTTACAGATTGCAATGTTGTCTGCAAACATCATAATTCATAGAGACTCCTGCCTGACCTTATCTGTCAGCATGTCCATCACCATTGCACCCCAAAGCAAAACCCACATCGTTCCGATATTCTGGAACTCCTTAGGATCAGATACAGGATCAAACTGGACTCTATCCTGTTATTTTTGTCCAGTATAAATGATACAAAAAAGCATTTCCTGTTATTCTTTGCTAACCACCATGTAATGTGTTTATGTGTAATAAAACATAATAGCACATTAAACAGTTCATTTCATTATTAATGAAATCTGTTATCATAAGAAGAGTCATTACATACATGGCAAATTACTGGTTGGTATTTCACCCGTGGCTACGTGCACATAGCCAGGGGTGTTATCATGTTGAAACAGGAATGGGTCTTCCCCATACTGTTCTGTGGAACAAAGCTGAAAACTATCTGCATAACCTTTGTAGGCCTGAGCATCATGTTTCCTTCCACATAAAAATATGTGGCCAGGTATATCACAGACAATGAAACTGAAGGGCCTTTGTTTTTGATATGGAGTAAGTTCATTATTCCACGAGATTGACTTTAGTCCATCCTGACAATATGAATTGGAAAAAGTAACAAGTGAGTGTAAGAAATGTAATATTAAATGCTACTGGGCACGCCTTTTTTCTCTTTCTGAGAAACAGGACAACTCGAGGAGAAGCGTAAGCGAATACACTGGATGAAATATACTGAATAATCCAGCAGCGAGGAGGCTTTGTGCCTGCTGTTGCTGCTGCTGCTGAAATTATCCCGAATCTGCAACAAAACTACTCCTGTTACATAACGCTCAGCAAAGCAATTACACGGACTCAGGCGGTTATCCCTCGCTCATGGCAACAGCGTGCCGAGTTCAAATCTACACGGCTCGCCCTGCACACGCTGTTCAGACAGGACAGGAGGGAAGCTTCTAAGAGTTTGCAGAAAATCTGCCTTGAAAATACTTTTGGAAATTCCATATAATCACCTGATATGTTTGGAAAGCTGATAAAACCTTACAAGTTGTATATTGTGCAAGTTTCCGTCCTAATTTGAATCCAAAGAGGGAGCAGTGCAGCCTACCTGCATTAAATCCACAAGTGTTGCAGAAATGATCAAATATATATATTGGACTTGAATTCTGATAACATCACTGTTCACCTATGAATTTGCTTTTGTTTCTTAAAAAATGATAACGTCAGACATCTTGCAAGCCCAATCACCCAGCAGTGTTTTCAGACCTATCTAACGCTCTTATGCACGAATGGGATCAAATCTGGTTCAAAGCTCAGATCGAAAGCCAAAAACAACAACTGGAGCAGATTTGAGTGCTGTTAAAATGACATGCTCAATAACCACGTGGTGTCCACTTACTGTATGCTGAATAATCACGTAACTGTAGGAGTTATGAACAGCTTTAAAAACACAACAGCAGCATTCAGAACTTAACTCATCATCAAAGCTAATATGTTCTCTCACAACAAAATAGAGTTTACAATAAAGAGCAGATTTAGCAGCCTGCCTTTGCAAACATCTCTGAGAGAATGGGGAAAAATAGAGAGCTCACTGAACTCGAGTGCACGGTAACACGATGCTGACGCTGCAACAAGTCCATTCCTAACGTTTCTTCCTTAACAGATATTCCATAAAATGCATAAAATGCAAGCATTAATATTGCAAAGTTGATGCATTTAGGAATCATAGCACCTCAGCTAAGTGACAGAACACGTAAGCTCCAGAGCGGGATGGCCGAGTGCTGAGACATACAGTGAATATAAGTGACGGATGCTCTGCTGACTCAGTGACTGCAAACCTCCTCTAAGGTTGAAGCTCATCCATGAAGAGCAGGTGATTCCAGTATGTAGCAGCTGATGTGATTAAATCAAATTTGATTTAATCACATCAAAATAAAATCTTGCTCCATGTGGTGCGTTATAACATGACTGTAGGTAAGTTCATTTTGTTCTGTTTAATGTCTACTTGTATTAAAAGTATTCTGCAACCAAACAAATTATAAAATGCAAGAAAACCCCCAAAACTACCAACCTCCCCCCAACCAGATATCACAGAGTAGTGTACAAAGAGCTGTTACAGCTCGGTGCTGTATTAAAATGACATGCCAGGCTCACTGAAACAATGCCAGTGGAAAGTCAATTAGTGCTGGTGGATACACAAATGGAGCGAAGCCCGCGAGCTAGTTCAGGCAGGCAATCTGAACATCATACACCAAACACACCCTCCAAAACTGGTTATCTATTTAGGATAAAATTTCCCATCTTTCCTTCTGGCATGTTTCAACCCCTCCACCACTCATCCATCAGCAGGGTCTGGAGGATAGTCATTCATCCAGCACAAAAATATATTTATTTGCACCGAGTAGGAAACTAAACCAATTCATTTTATATTCTTCTGCTGAAACAAATGATTAATTTCCACCTGTGAGTGGTCTGACTCAGCCTAGCTTGTTAAGAGAAAGATAACAAAATTCGATATAAGACGTTGGATATTTTTGTGAAGGCAGACTCGTTGTCCACTCTCACTGTTATTTGGCTTGTTTTGACCAATAAACCTCTCACGTGTAGGATTCGTGCAGGGACAGTAAACCACCTCTTACAGCCCTGTAAGTGTAATCTTTCCTGCACATAATCTGTCATCAACAAGGCAGCGGAGAAGCTGTTTGCAGTGGTTCGTTTTACCCACCGTGGTGTTATATTAAGTTCATAAGAGCGATAAGGTTACAAAATAGCTACATTTTCACCTCAGCCTGAGGTGCTGAATATGCTGTTAAGGGGTCAGAATTGAATCAAAGGATTCAGTGCATGGATGGCTCTGCAGGAAGGCTTCTGCAGAGTGTTATTATTTTAGAAAAGTTATCAATCACACATATTTTTATTCCTTACTAAAAATGTGCTGAGGCTGGCATTAGTACACAGGAGTATAAATGCCAAGAAATGTGTTTAGATCTCACAAAAACTACATTCACTAATCCCGTGACATTAGACTCAGCACATGTGGGCCAACTCCTCAGGCTGCTTTTATACAGTGATGTACAAAAGTCTTAACTCCTCCTTACCTCCAGCTTATGTTTTTGTAGCGTTCACATGTCATTCTTTATGCCTGTAAACACAATAGCTCAGAAGAAATATTATGCAGTATAATATTATATACTCATCCATCTTTTACCTACTACTACATAATATTTGTCTAATCTGTAATTCTAACCTTGTCTTATGTGCATGTGTAAATGCAATGAAGAAAACAAAACGAATATACAGAAAAGACAAAACGGTTTCCTTAAACGTAACACTGCACAGAGAGTGAGCTCTCTTGCACTGTCACAGTGCTTCTTGTTTCTGCATTTTTTGTTTCCAAGGAGCCAGACTTTGTTTTCATTTTTAAAATATTCTTAAGCAACAGTTTTCCAGGCATAAAAAACATCTCAAGGGATGAACCAGTGTTGTGTCTACACATAACAATCAAGTTTTGCAAAGAACCCATTTTAAATTGCACTGTTACCACCAGCCTGTCACAAAAACACATAATTTGTTGTCTTTTCTTTAGCTGAATCTACCAGAAAAGCCAAAGCTAATGACTCTCAAAGAGCTTTTGACTAAAAACTTGAGATATATCAGTACAGTGTGTGCTGTAGCCTTAAAAAACAACTGGAAAAATGGAGGATAAAAGAAAGCGTCAAGCCTAAAAAGCTTTTTGCAGGAAGTTATATCCTTACAAAATATGTAAGTCCAACAATTTCTGACACAGGACCTCAAAGATGCATTTGACCCTTCAGTTGATTCATCTGCTCTTCACTGAAGCTTCATCAGAAATGGTCTCAGTGTAAGAGTGGTAATCAAGAAACTATGGAAGGGGATTAGGGCCACTAAAACAAAATCTGGCGATGAATGGAAGGCAGACCCGTCCTTAAATGCTAAAGCTGGATGAGATGATGAAGAACGGGTATTGGAGTCCATGAACACACCTGTAAGAAACCCCCAACACCACAGGTATGAGAGAACAGGAGTAAAAGCACACGGCATCAGGACACTATGACAGACAGAATTGAGGTGATCATTTGTACAAGCTCTGTTTCTGCCTTGTATACTATACACATGTCCTTTTATCTTTGCACGTAGCAAATAATCACTGCACTTGTATGTCATTTTCTAACCAAATAAAAATAAACGAGGGGTATCTCAAGACTTTTGCACAGTAGACTTATCCTTAAATGAGAAACATAATCTAACAAGAAATAATACCACCATATTTTTTATGGGGAGTGCAGTAAGAGTCTTTCACTTTGGCTCAGGTGAGCACTTGTACACTAACTGGAACATTTTTTCTGTAATGGTTCAGAATCAAACTGACTCTGTGTTGCACATAACCTGAAGTGAATGTGACACTCTTGGCCTAGTTGTTATTACTCCTTAGGTTCTTCCTTGGGGCAACGAATGTCCTCGAACATGGAAACATAATGATCCGTAGATGCTTCACCAGCTGGAGCACTAAGAAATGTTTTTGCTTAAGGAAAGGCTGACTAACTTTTTACAAAGCTGCTCTTTAGCAGCTTGCCCACAATGATTAAAAACCATTCCCAACAGCCTGTCAGGGCATTCAAGTATTTGCTGAGTGATTTGCAATACGTCATTCACAAAACATGAATCCGTCTCCTTTAAAGCACCAAACTCACTTCAGCCATGTTCTGTTTTGACATGCGTCTGTTATTTTCGCCCCGAAACCCACACCAAGTATTAAAATTAACCACATTCCCATATTGAAGACACCCGATGCGAGCTTCCCTGTTCTGGAAAACCCCCAAACAAAATGCGTCTGTTTAGTTGCATTTGAGCAGGAACAGCTCTTCCTTTGAATCGAGGACGGAATAACGAGGAAAACTTTAACAAGATCTAATTTCAGTGGAAAGCGCTCAACAAAACTCCAATTCAGAAAATGGCTGAATCATGTGACGAGAGCTAAGTGTCGTGTTTTTCCTGGCAACCTAAATCCAAAGAGGGGAAAAAAATCTTTATGACTCACGATCTCCTCCATGGGTTTAATAATTAATTGTATGGAACATAATTAATTAAGACAACAGCTTAGCTTAATTTAGCTCGTTTCAAGGACCACTAACTAATGCACGTCCAGCACACATCAAGTTAATTATGCCAGACACATTCTGGAGGGTTGTTTGGTTCTCTGCTTCTGCTGCAACAAAGTCAAGAGCCATATCTCTGCATTTCCTGCCGTCTCTCCCTCCACCTGCTCATCATCTCCTCTTGCCGGCAGGTGAGAGATGCCGAGGTGCAGGGTTGTTCATCTCCACATCCCACACACTGCATTAAACGCTCACATCTCCCCCCCGCCGCTCGCTGCCCACACACATCGAGAGGGCCGCAGGTGAAACAAGTGGCTGACAGTTACAGTGCATTTCTGGAGCCCGTAATGTGCAGGGAGTCCATTTATAGAGGTAGGAGGGAAAAGCGATGCATGGATAGATGCCCTGCTGGGATCCTTGGGTTTTTTAGGTGTAGCTGTTTAACATGTGGGGAGATAAATAAATCATTAGACTGAAAAACACAAGTTGTTGAAGGAATATTTTGTCATTTGGAAATGACAGAAATAACCAATTAAGTGATTTTTTTTTTTTTTTTTTTTAAATTGTGAGACGGCAGAGTGACAGAGAATTTGGCAGCTTTGGTGAGAGCAAGTCTCAAAAAGTGTGTGAAATTCAATTTCCCTGCTGTGGAAACAGAACTTTGGCTAATTTGGCAATTTTGATAATGAATGCTGAGATCTGAAACTTCATTTCAGCTGTTACGCTTCACTTGTTTGGCTCTCTGTTTGCCTCTTTATTAATCCCAAAGTAAATGTTGGGAGTCTCAAAACGAGGCCACGAATTTAGGTCTGTGGGAAAAATAAAAAAGATGCCAATAAGTGACTTTTATAAAAGAATTCAAGTGTAGAGATACAGGAAATAGGCAAGAATTGGGACACCACAGTGTGAAAGACTCACAACCTGACAAAACACTCAGTGAGGTGATAAGGAAGGTGTGGCAAATGACCTGGAACCCGCGGGAAAACCTGAGGGTCAACGGAAAAAGAAATTACGTTGGAACCAGGAATATGAAACACATTTTTATTCCCATGGTGTCAAATTCTGCTGTTTGGCAAAAGTCGCTGGCATCCAGCAGAGATACACAGAAAGTGTCCTTTGGTGCAATGATTTGCTTTTGTGTCTTTATTTTGCAGACAGATTAGGTTTACAAGGAAACTATAAGACTACGGGCAGAACTATAACACAAAACTTTTGTATTCCAAATTAAATTAATACATATTATAATCATTTAATTAACATTTAAAAATGTAAATCAAAATGTTTTGTTTTCTGTTGAGCTGCTGAATAGACGTAAGACACAGGTGGACAATGTTCACTGTTAGAGAGAGAGTTCAAGACGAGAAAGAAAAAATATATTCATGTTTGGGTCTACACCACAGTTTGAGAACCATTGCACTAAAGTAAGGGGATCCCCCCCCCCAAAAAAAAGAATAAAAATAAATAAATAAATAAATAAAAACAGCTGATGTTGGGAAGGCCAGAGGATGCATGCTGGGGCCATGGTGTGACGTCAAAGTAACTCCCTGGTTGTTGCAGCAGACTAAGAGCCTCAGACTTTGAGACGTTAATTCTCAGGGTGCGTGAGATTAACAGAGAGAGGTGCAGTGGACTTGTACCCATCTGTTGCGGTGAACAAGGAGCTGAACATGAAAGCAAAGCTTTCGATTTGCCGGTCCATCTATTCTCCTAGCCTAACTTATGGCTATCAGCAGAGATTGCAGATACTAGCTGCATAAATTCGGTTCCTCGGTAAGGGTGTCTGGGCTCAGCCTTAGAAATAGGGCGAAGAGCTTCGTCATTCAGGAGGGGCTCAGCGTAGAGCTGCTACTCCTCCGTGCTGAACGGAGCCAGTCGAGGTGGTTAGGGTATCTGATCCTGGGCACCTCCTTGGTGAGGCGTTCCTGGTATGCCCGACTGGGACGAGGCTCCAGGGTAGTCCCAGGACACTCTGGAGAGATTAGATGCCTCAATGTGCCACCAGATGCTGATGGAAGAGGTGGCTGGAGAGAGGAAGGTCTGGGCATCTCTGCTTAGCCTACTTCCACTGGAACCCCGACCCAGATAAAATGCAAAATTTGGATGGAGGGATGGTCAAATTTCCTAATAAATACCCACATGTAATTTCTAGCACTTGAAAATTGTGTTGCTTAAAATAATCTTTATATACAAATCATTTTAATTTTCTCTAAAGTATAAGCTTAGGCTAGCAAACCTGCAGACGTTTGAATTTAATTTTATTTATGTAGCGCCAGAACAGCAGTCGCCTCAAGGAGCTTTATATTGTAAGGTAAAGACCCTAAAATAATACAAATAAAATCCCAACAATCAATCAGACAATCAGACGACCCCTGTCTGAGGAAACATTTGATGACAGTGGGAAGGAAAAACTCCCTTTCAACAGGAAGAAACCTCTGGTAGAACCAGGATCAGGGAGGGATCGCTAATAAATGCTAAAGATGAGAAGCATCTGTTGGCCCACAAAAAGTGATGCAGAAAATAAATCTTTTAAATTTGACTCTCGTGGCTCATTTTGTAATCCTCACTTACTGTCTGAATCTCCGTGAGTAAGAGCAATAAACGATAGTTGTAACACACCTGTTTTCCCCTCCCCTCCTTTTTTGACTCATCATGATCTTATTCTGTTGATGCATCCTGTCCTCACCACCTTGTCCCTTTCACGTGGCACGCTGTGTTTCCTCCCGTGTGGAAGCCTGGATGGGGAAGCGTTACTCGGTAGGTGACAGCACACTGACAACCCAATCCTCCCCGTGGGATACATTTTGCCAAAACAACAGTGCCTGCAAGGATTAAACAGAAGGATCGCATTGATCCCTCTCTGTTCAGTATGACGGACACGAGGCAGCTGGTTTGATTTCATGCTGTTTGGAGTTTAACGTGACACAGAAGACAGACTCAGACTGAAGGTAGTAGCAGGTTTAAAAAAATCAATGTTTGCAGCCTGCTCACACATGCAGAGGGAGACATTAAAGACATAAAGAAACACACACACACAGTCACACACTCCCCTGCACGGAGTCACACGCTGTCAGTGTGGACAGACACGTTTCCAACCGCATGTCCTCTTGTTTCTGTCTCCTGTCTTTGTTCTCTTCTGTTCTTTAGCGTCTCCGTCATCTCCATCTTTTCCTTTCCATTCTTTCTACATTACTCTCTGGCTGCTGCGGTCTCGCCTTCTAAACAGAAAACCTCTTGTGTTGATATTGTGGGCCTGTGTGCCAGTGTGCTTCCACGTTCATGCCTCTTGCCGGAGAGTGAGTCAGAAAGCAGTAAATGGGTAACGAGTGTCCGCACGGCACAACACACCATTTTAATCTAGCCCTCTCATTTTTCCATGACACAGAGCGTAAACAATCCGGACCCAGCGGAGCGCCTCATTAAGCGGCTGCTGTCTGCTCCTATTCTGATAATCAGCTGAGTGAAGTTATTGCCGTTGAAGCGAAGCATCCCTCATAAAGAGAAGGACCCCAATCAGAGAATAAGTGATTATCCCATACAATTAACTTCATTTGACTGTCATGGGCTTCTCCAGATCTGCAGTCACATTAATGTCCGTGTAATGGCAACAAGAAAATACCAGCGTGACATGGATGATAGCAGCAGCTATTATCTGAGCTGCAGATTTGCAGTGTATGACACTTTGGCCTTTTGAGTTTAGATGAGGAAGAGCACTCGATTGCTCGATTAAAGTTTAGGAATCAACTTAACACGTGACGTGGTGGTCCCCATTTCTCAGGCGTCTTCATAAGACCTCACACTGCAGCGTTCGAGTTGTTCCCCAAGCTTCCTCAAATAGATGGGAGGCAGATCCTTCAGCTATCAGGCTCCTCTCCTGAGGAACCAACTCCCAGTTTGGATTCAGGAGACAGACAATGTCTCTACTGGCTTCAAACTATATAATTTCTGATAAAGCTAATAGTTAAGTCTGGTTAACTATAGGCTCATAATGCTGGGGGACTTTCCATGATGCACTAAGCATTTATATGGGGTGGTCCAGTCCCTGCAAGTCTTCTTGCAACAGTGCTGCTTAGAGTTTTGTGAGCCTTAGTTAACCCTCAGCTTTTACTTTCGTCTGTGTTTATGCATTACATGTGTTAATTGGTTGCCCAGGGGTCTTTTTTTTGTTTGCAATAAAACCTTTACTAAGTTTCTCCTGTGAGGGCTCATGTATGAGGGCTCCCCTCCTGTCCCCTAGCAGAAGGCGTCGTAACATCCACTCTTTTTTAGTTTGATACTCATTGATACTCACCCTCATAGACGCTCTGCCGTAACTACCATACTCTGCACGTGTCAACCGTTCAGCATACACCTACAGTACACTAGCAGTGAAGTGAAACAGTGAGAATAATCCTGTAAATGTTGGAAAAACACAGAATAAACATCCAGAATGCAAAGTTTAATCTGTAAAGCAGAGGCTGCACACGGGTCGGCAGGCAGCGAGGCAAACGCAGGGACGGAAACCGAAGCCCGATACAGAAGGACGGCACAGACACAAACTTTGGATGTGCTGTAATTTGGATTCCATAAGAAGTGTTTAAAATCTATAATTACTGATCATTCTGCATTTTTTAAAATAGAAACCTATTAAAATATATCGCTGCATTAGTATAAGTAAACCCAGCAGTATATACATAATTACAATAATCTCCAGCTGTTGCAATAAATTAACACATTTATAAACTGCTAATTATGATTTAATTGTATAGCACATATGATTGTCCATAATAACTACTCTGATTAGGTGTTTTAAGGATATTTTGAAACTTTTGTTCTGTTGAACTTCTTATGAGCAGGATCATGACTTTTACTTATGTAAAAAGTGGAATTCTTGTTTCGTCACTCTGCAAAACAGATATTCATTGTTATTTTTAGGCCTGTGCCGAGTGCCGCTTTCCATGTAATACATCCGTATGAGGCTTACAAATGTATCTATTTTTGATCAAATCATTTGACTTCCTTTGGCCTTGTGGGTCTCAATTTTTGGTTTTAACTTAGAACTTCAATTTGGATTCACAACCAGTCTATTGTGCAACTAGATTTCAAAGAATTACTTGTGGCTTTCTAAACAAGCGTTTTTCCCCCACTTCTTGCTATCGGTGCACCAACACAGCCTAAACTCACCCTTTAATCCTAATTACCTTTTACACTTTAAGACCGCTTTAGGCAATCGCTGAGGAATGAAGAAACAATAGATCCGGTTGTGTGTTTGCCAACACAGAGCCTTGAATTCAACCCTATCCAACAATTTTAGCATGAACTGCAATGCAGTCCAGGCCAAACACCTCAGGACTTATCAGCAACGGACGTCACAAATGTTCTTGTGGTCGAACTGGAGTAAATCCGGCAAATTTATTTTTAATGCAGTGTTATGTCTGGTTATATTCAGGCATCTATTTATACTTGTATTATTTCTGAGGCCCGGCGGTGAACAAATAACTGCAGAAGGAACAGAAAAGCAAATTTAATCAGTTTTGGTTGTTTAACTGAAAGAGGCCTGTGCAGAAATGTGAATATGTAACTGGTTTGACTTGTCAGGAGGAACAAATGTGGCTCGGCTAACGCTTCAGAGTTGGCGGCAGAGAACATAATCGTGTTTTCATTCCAAATTACGACTGCTGGTTTCAGTCTAAGACCCGTACAAATCAGTGCATGATCTACTGTTAATTTTTGTGCGTCTTCCATTTCCTCCCCGTGTCTCTCTCATTGTGCCACTCACCAGGGATTTGCACTTCTGTGTCGAACAATAAAATGACTGGGATATGGCAGCTTCAACCGGTGCATTTCACTCTGCAGCTTCCTGATACTCTGACCTCAATTACACCCACTAGGGAATGCACCATTTTTCAGGAAAGAATAGTTCCAGGTTCGAGTATTGTGCGGTTAAAGGTACACTCCCAGTTTTTTATGTCTTCTGCATATTAAAATCTATTCAGTTCTCATTTCACAGTAGACGACTAAATCGCCATCGTGCAGTTGAGGAAATAATTCATATCACCCGGGACTTGTGCCAGTGTTGGTCACACCTTCAACTGTCACGCGCTCCGTTTCGTCTGCACACTACTTCCTGCGTTGGCAGTGAAAGCTGCAAATATTGATTTTTTTCTTGCATAGGGCGATAATCCGTCAGAACGTGGCTTCGTTTGCCTTATGGTTCTGATTGGACCGATTAACTCGGGTTACGTAATCATGATCCGAGCTAACGTTTACACCGTAGCTACAACTCTTAGCTGCTCTTACTTAGAGGAGGCTTATTAAATGTTAACTTAAATGTTGGAAATAAACAGTGAACGGATTGCTTGCACTCAGACATCCTTCCACTGGCAGAACTTCAGTTTAAGGCCTCCTTGGGCTGGACGGTGAAAGAAGTTTCCGTCCTGCTTTAATATGGAAACGAGCCAAGTGTCTTAACTGTGTCTTCTCATAATTGGATATGTTTACTCGTGTCTACGAGGATCTGAGTTCGTCTGGGGTGAACGGGTTAAGAAGAGAATTTTATCAGAGGAAGTGTGGTGAACGATGCGCCCTCTCATTTAGCTGACTGGATGAACATGCTTCGCATCTTTTAGGTCTGTTGTTTCTGGTGTACCAGTGTCGGTATGGCACAGCAGCTGCTGTATCCCCTTCCTGCCTTCTGGAGATCAGAGCGGTGCCAGGCCAGCATCTGCAGAGCATTGGCTTTGGAGCAGAGGAGCAGAGGAGGGAGGGAAGGAGTTGTGTGAGTGTACGAGCATGTGTGTTTGTCCTCTGGCTGTCTGGTATTGTCACGGAAGCCCTTTGGACACTTTCCAGCCTGCCTTCGGGCTAGATGATTCATCCAGTCGCTACAGTTATGGCGCTAACAACTAACACGCATTGAGTTGGAGGAAGAGTGCGATAGAAAGTCACGAAGAACAGAAACACAGAATCTTATGCGTTGAACTCTTTGAATTTACACCGTTTGTAATTTAAGTTTTAATATACAAAAACATTTACAAGCACGTCTGTACCAGTAACGCGCCAGTCTTACCAGACAACGATTGCTTTCTACCCGTTTTCCAGCCCTTTTACCATTTTCAGATGAATGTTTGGTAAATGACTTATGAATCATGCAAGCATAAAAAAGCAGCTCAAGGCATGAACAAGCGTTGTGTGTGCAAAGAACTGGTTTTAAATGGCATCTTTTGGAACTTTGTTACCATGAAAACAACATAATTTGTTCCCATTTGTTTTGCGGAATTTATGAAAAATACCAGCGATAAGACAGTTTGACAGCCATAAAATACGATTTTTGCACCAACAAAGTGATTCCCAAAGAGCTGTTAGAAACAAACATGGCATATCTTGACATGGTGTGCTTGTTGCCTTTGAATGGTTGCTTCAAAAACACGGACCAGGTCTGTGACTACCTGCAGTCAGCTTCTGTACTCAAACTGACTTTGGTGCGCTGAGATGGTCAAAAACATGGAGTCAACTGAGTGTGGTCAAGTTGGCAGTTACATGCAATCTGATAAATAGACAAAATCTTTTGCTGTCTACATATACAGAGAGGTTGACTCCCACCAGACCACCTGACCAATCACCTTGTGATAGAAGCGGGCCCCCAGAGATGCCGTGTGTTGCACACTCATCCTCTGGGTGACCAGCTAGTCAGGAGGTGAAAAACTCAATGCAGTCACTGGCCTATCACCAATTTTTTTTTCCTAGTTGCAAGGAGAGTGCGATCCTGTTTATACTGTAGTGTGAACGGGCCATAACACTGCAAAGATTGCAGGACAGTGCTGTCACTATTAATTTCTCGTGACCTTTGTGAGGACAAAAAGGCGTTTCTGATGACTCTGACTTGTGAACAGACGAAAGGTTCAGCGTACCAGCTGAAGGTAACAGATAAATCAAGGTCAGTTTAGTTAAAAAGCAGAGAAGACGGTGAAAGGTGGCTTTCACAATCTGCTTTTAATTTACGTAGCTCTATAATAGACCAGCAGCAAAGCGTCCCATTGTAGAAACCTCCACAGCATTTCTTTTGTCTCTATCCCGTCTTCCTTCTCTCACCCCAACCAGTCGCAGCAGATGGCTCCGCCCCTCCCTGAGCCTGATTCTGCCGAAGGTTTCTTCCTGTTAAAAGGAAGTTTTTCCTTCCCACTGTCGCCAAAGTGCTTGCTCATACGGGGTCATTTGATTGTTGGGTTTTTCTCTGTATGTATTCTACCTTACAATAAAAAGTACCTTGAGGTGACTGTTGTTGTGATTTGGTGCTATATAAATTGAATTGAACTGAATTTAGAAGCATGAATTTACAGCATGTTGGCTTAATGTCATCACAAAATATTTGTTGTTTCTTTGAGTTTTTTCACCTCACTTCAGGCCAGCGTTCAGCTTCAGAAGCGTCCCTGCAACAGGTGAATAGCAACAAATCCTAACGTCATGCCACAGTCCAGCAAAGCTAAGCTGAATTCAAGGTACTGGGACGAGGACATCCAGACTGAGATCTGGGCTTAGATGACGATTGGTATTTTTAGAAATACAAATCTCCAATACTTTAATACACTTTAACAGTAAAAAGCCGTTTATGGAGATTACAGAAGGAACTCTGACAAAAAACAGCGTAGTGGCAACAATTCTCTGCACAGCACAGCAACAAAGTCTTATTGTGACAACGTTACAGTACATGCGTTATAGGATTTCCATATGGTATGCCATGTAGGTGAAAGGTCCATGTACAGAGGTGGATGTGTGCACGATCCTGTCTGTAACACTACACAGGTCACCGGTGAAATGGACGATGTTCAGAGTTTAAAGGAGTTGACTACAATAACTCGTAATCCACTCTGTTTGTAATCCTGCTGAGGTGCTTTGGAGCAGGAGCCTGCTGTGTGGTATCAGCAGAGCAAAATAGTTGACCGCTAGCTTTGACCAGCTGATGGGGGGATTACTAAGTAAATCCCCCGGTGTCCTGGAAATCTTAACGAGCCGCCTGAATGTGTCAGAGGGCACTTTGGATCATTGCGGTTCCACAGAAATAGGAGCAAATAGAAACTCAAATATGCTGTCAGATATAATTTGGTTATGTTTAGTTTCCCTACAGAGTGACTGCGGGTCTTTATGTTTAGATCCAAAGCTACAAATAGGCAGCAAATGATAAAGGCTTAGTTCTTGTTCCCGCAACCCGTACTTATGTCACCTCATTAAGAAGAAAACCACGGAAGAAACATGTGACTCAGACAGAAAAAGCAACTCCTTCAATGACCTAATGTAAATGTTTAGAAGGAAGTTCAAACAGCACCTTTTTTCTATCCCAGCCTGTATCCTCCAAACATCAGAATCAGCCTCCAGACTGAGTCTGTGATGAGGTGTCGCTACAATAACCATGTGAAATCTTGGAGAAGTGAGGAATAAGCAGTTTCTGTTTCCAGGCAACATCATCTCTATCGACTGTGGCGAGTTCAAAGGATCGGAGGAGAGTTTACGCTGTCGCTCTTACATCTGCTGGTTAACACGACCTAGTTTCACATATACACTTGCACGCTATACTTGAACCAGTGACCTTTTAATTAGATGATGGCTTACTTACTCTGGCTATTTGTTTTTGTTTTGCATCTTCTGCTCGCTGGGATGAATTAGCAGCAGCAGCAGTTTCAGCCTGCAGCTGTGAACACTCACTTTAACCTCTGTGCTCCTCCACCTCCACCTGCACTTTAATAACACTGCTATTTTGGTCATTTTCAGATGTCTGACCAATACAATATTCAGAGCACAGTGTGGGAGGATGATCCTCAATAGCAAATGGAGGAGTGTAAGTCTGAAATAAAACATGTCTCACCACAAGCTGCTAATGTATTTTATCATTCTCTTTCAATGGAGCTTTTATGGTTTCCGATGATTTGTGAAAAGCTAAAAGCTGAGCAGCATTTCGAATCCTGTTGAAACATTTTGTTTTTCTGCTCCAGTGTTATTGTATTTTTAGATGAAGTTTATTTCACTGAACATTTCTAAATATGATCAAGCGCTTCCATTTCCTCTTTAAAAAGCAGAATTTGCTAAAGATGCAAGAAAAGAAAGATTGGTACCATTAGAAATATGCACATGCAAAACTAGGATAAAGTACACATTGTGCATACTATAAATCAGCAAACAAAACACTAAATTAGGTAATTATTCATAGTTTTTAATCATGTGACTGGTGCAGAGATTTTGAGGGCAAAAGTCCGGGTCATTGAAGGCAGCATTACTGTAATATTTCGCTCATAGTTAGATTAACTTCTTTTGACATGAATCTAATCATAAGATATTTCTAGTGAGTTTAATGATCCTCAGTTGACAGCCTGTGTTGATACGACAGGGTCTGCAGGACGCTCTGGCTCACAGTTGTGAACAAACTGAGGAGTTGGTCGTTGCATGTGAGTGAACAGCATTCCAAACCTGATAAAAGAATTAATCAACAGATAAAACCAACGTCCAGGTCGGTTTTCCTATAAAGTCGTGTTGCAGTCTGCTGTCACTTCCAAGTTCGCGTGAGGTCGAGAGATACAAGAACTAATGTGCTTCCATAAAATTCAATTTGCGTCGGTTTGTAGTTTGAAAAATATCATAGCCAGCAACCTTCACGGGATCTGTGACCCCAAGGCAGCAGGCTGTTTGTTTGGATAACGAGGAACAGTTTCTCATGAAAACTCAATGTCCCTCTTAATTTGTTATTTGAAAAACAATTAAAACTATTCACAATCTAACCTCTGTAAAAAAAAAAAAAATTGCAGGCATTTGAATGTAGTCCATCTTCTGCTGACTCTCAAGCAGGCTTTGGTTGCAGGTAAACAGTCCATGTGGAGAGCAACCTGTGCTGAAAACCCTTGTACAGTCTTTATCGGACAACAATTTATCTTTCATTAGACTTTTTTGGAAATGCATCTGTGTTCATTAACAATATGTCTTGACGAGTGCTGCGCGGCAGGCAGGAAGAAGCACCCAAGTGCAGGATTCAAGATGGAAGCTTAACTTCAGGCACAGCTTTATTCGCCGGGAAAAACAACTCGCAAAACAAACCAAAACCTCAAACGTGAAACCTAAGCTAAATTGACACTAGGAAACACAGGCTCGGAACATGCCGCGAGAAAACACAGCACAAAGAGAGTCAACAGAGGAGATGGCAGGGGACTAAAATACACGGTGGTGTAATCAGGAAACGGGATACAGAAGGGAAACACAGCTGCGACTAATTGGGCAGGACGAGACAAGGGAAGCAAAACTGAATACTCTGACATAAGACACAGACTTTCAAAGTAAAACAGGAAAAACACGGGAGATGTGGGACCTGGACAGGCACTGAGAAAACATGAGAAGAGAGACTGAATGCAGAAAAGGGAATTTCAAAATAAAACAAGGAGCACACGGCAGGTAGAGAGACACAGAGGAAGCATGGGAACAAAAACCTAAGAACTAGAAATTCTCCAGAAACATATCCAACAATTACACTGAAACATAAGATAATATTAATGAAGTCACCAGACTCAGGACCATGACATGATAACTGCTGGACCGAAACCAAAAGTTTGGCCAGACACTCGCTGGTTACAAATTAGCTGTTTCCCCCAGAGACAAGTCAACTGAAGGTTCCCCAAACGGGTTAAACTGTAGCCAGTGTGCACTAAATTAACAAACTGCAATATTTTATGCAATTTGTAATGAAACTTCGGTCTTTATATTTTTAAAAAGGAGGCTTTCTAAGTAAAAATGAATATGAAATCTGCTGTAGCTTTGTGAATAAGCGATGATTCATTGCAGCCTGTACAAACTGATCTTTTATCTCCTCGACTCTCAAAGCAGGGAGGGGGTTAGTAAGTTTGTGAGCATGCATAAAAGCGGCGCTTTGGGGTTGTACGGGTAATGCTGTCCTGATTTGCATCTATTTAATGGCCAAGCTCAGGCCACACAGCAGATGGCTTGTGCAGGTTACGCACCAGTCTTACTTTGACCCTTTGTCTCAGCAGTCTCCATCTATGAATAAATGACAAGGTGTATCTGGAACAACAGAACAGGTAGACGCTGAACATTACTGACTCACCCGCAGGCTTAATCGCTGCTTAACAAGTCTTTACTGCATATATGATAACTGATTTAAAGAAGAAACACTAAACAGTGAGATGGGAACTTTATCTGCTCATTCGTTCTGATGCCATCAGCAGCAAACTGATAAAATGTTTATGAGTAACGCAGAAAATGTTTCTTCTCATAACCTCCTGTTTCCTCACATTTTCAGTTCTTTGGAGAAATACAGGAAGATTGCATTTTTTAAACTCACTGTGGATTTTTTTAAAATCTTGTTTTCTTCTACAAGATGAATTGAATCTTGCTGTAGGACACATTGGGCTCCTGTGCATCCCTGTGCTGGCAAGCAAGTGCTCCTGTACATGACAGAAAAGGGAAGGAGCCACCACTTGTGTTGTGGTGTGTGGGCACACTTATGACAAAGTAAGGAACTGTTACTTTGTTATGATACTAGTATCTTAAAAGGAGCTGACATAGTTTGAATTATGAAGCTTTCTGCTACCAGCATTGTTCAGTTTGTCGGTCAAAATGTGTGGATGCTGTTGTTTTTCTCCACCCATGTTTGGGCTGATCAGGGCTAAAGAATAACATTTCACCAGCTACCTCGGTCAATTTTCATCTGAGACAAGGGGGTTCAAATGTGGTAATTTTCATCACTTTGTGGAAGGAGGAAAGTGTAAACATCATCCAGAACTGCCACAGACCTTGCTTATGTGTGAAAGGAAACAAAAACAAAGCGTCCTCACAAAAGAAAGCGTTTCAATCGAGCAGTCTTTACGCTAAAGGAGAATATTTATCACCTCCGCACAGAGCTTATTTTAAATAGACAATGTCTTCAATCTCTGGCTCTGCAAGACATTGCTGATTTTCTGTTGTTCTCTGTGGAGGATGAGGCAGATAACAATACCATTTACAAACCCACCACTGAGCCAGACAACAGAGACCCAATGAAGCAACCAGGCAGCTGTGTGGGCTGCATCTTCCCACTGAAACCATGTTGGCCTGGTGCGCTCAATTTTGCTGCTGAATGGAAAGGTTTTAAGCTCTAACATTATCATACCAACATTATCGTAAGTATAATGAATATCACCAATTTTTTCTCTTCTCGGTGACAAATGTTTTTTAAATGGTAACAAAGCTGTAACATTTAGATAAAGAAATGATGCAAATTTTCCATTTTTTGCTGACATCAAAGCCCTTTAACACTCAGAAAATCACAAGTGTTTGGTGTTCAAGAAGATATGACACTTCTATACCTAAAGCTGATCTCCTCTGGTCCAAATCAGTTGATGAGTTTTAAAAATCATTTTTCTCTCAATTCAGTTTCTATTAATGGACAAAAATCCAGCTCAACCAAAAACAAAACAAAAAACGCTCACGTTCCTACTAAACTCATTTGGACCCAAAAAGTGCACAAAGCCTTTTCAATCTACACATCCTACAAATCAACCTTAATTACTAAACAATGTTTTTAGATGCATGCATTTCAGTTTGGATATGAGGGTGTGAAGCTGTGAAGCTAACACTAGCTGTAACAAACTAGCTAGCTCTGGTTAGCTAGCTAGTTCCCTGGTTAGCGAGCTGGTTTGGTACGTCTGTGATTATTTGCAATATAAAATTATACAGATTTGAAACAAATGTACTTAACTTAAGAACTAAACAGGTCACCCCTTAGAGCACAATTAAAATGGCTTCCATCAGCAGCTATGGCACTAAAAATAAGTTCAAATTGAGCATCAGAATGGGGTAGAAAGTGAATTTCAACAAGACGCGCGCAGAGTATTTCAGAAACTGTTGATCTACTGGGATTTTCCCACGTGACCATCTTCAGGGTTTAAAGAGAAGAAGAGAAACTATCCAGTGAGCGGCTGTTCTTGGCAGGACATGCCTCATTGATGCCAGTGGTCACAGGACAATGGATAATTGGTGACCCGAAATAGGCACTCTGGCAGAGTTACTTTTTGTGTGTCTTTTTAAGTAGTTTTAAACTTGTGATCCACAAAAAGTAACAGTGAAAGAAGACTATTTTAACCATAACGTTTTTAACAAACTACATTAACAATCAAGATGGACATAGCAAGCCTCACCAGAACGGCTTTAGTCGAAATTGGATATACAAGATGGAGTTAAGGCTCTGCAAGGACATCTGATTTCTAAGTTTGCAATGATTAGAATGATGTATTTTAGTGCATTGATTTATTTTAGACAAAGAAAAATATACATTTATTGCTGCTCCCGCCCTGCGTTACAATCAGCGCGGGAGCAGTGGCTTTGCTAATGCACGATTCATTTGCAGTTTGGACGCATAGGGGTGAACTCTGATAGCAGCTGGGGGGGACAGCTGTGTGAGGACTATCTGCTGCCTGTGAGTGCTTTGGAACGAGCGAGGTGCCCACGGCAGCACCTGCTGCTTGTTGAGAGTAAGAGCAATACTTGCTTTCATGTCAAAAAGTCATCATAAGTCTCCAATAAGTCGCCAGATTTGTTGCTAGTCGCTTTTTAGAAAAAAAGGCGCTAAGGGGGTCTGAAAACTCGCTAAATATAGTGACAAACTCACTAAGATGGCTACACTGGCCGATAGGAAGGAAACAGTGTATCAAATAATCAATCATTTCACCCAAGATATGCAGAAGAGCATCTCTGAACCTTGAAGAGGATTAGATACAGCCGCAGAAGACCACACCAGGTACCACTTCAACTAAGCACAGCAGACTGAGGCAACAGTTGGCATGGCCTCACCAAAATTAGGCAACATAAGATTGAAACATTGGTTTATCTGGTAAGTCTCAGTTTCTTCTGTGGATGCTAGGATCCAGATTTTTCACACACAACATGAAAGCATGGGTTCAACCTGCTTGTATTGGTTCAGGTGGCTGCTGGTGGTGTAAAGGTGTGGCAATATTTTCTTGGCACACTTTTGGGCCCCTTAGGACCAACTGACCATCGTTTAAACATCACAACCTCCCTCAGGATTGTTGCCAACTGCATCCACTGTGTACCTAACCACACCAAGCCACAAAGTTAAAATAATCTCAAACGGTTTTCCTGAACATGACAATGAGTTCACCGTCCTCAAATGGCTTCAGCTGTCACCGGATTTCAAACCAGTACAGCAACTTTGGAATGTGATGGAAGAGAAAGATTGCGTTATTGATGCGCAGCAACTGTGTGACGTTTTCATGTCAACATAGACTAAAATCTTGAATGTTTGAGGCACCTTGGTGAAGCTATAGCAAGAATAGCTAAGGCAGTTCTGAAGGACTGAGTATAAATTCATTCTTTAGTGTTTTGCTGTGCAGTCAGAGTTTGAATAGGTGACAAACACATTCAGACAGTTCTGGAATGTGAGTAGGATTAACTGCATAGTATAACTTACGATAAACAAAGAGCAAAGTTATTTGTTCCTCTTCCTTGTTTTACCATTGTCCACTTTTTCGGACGTGTTACTTCGGCCACAGAGGCAGCTCATTTGAAAATATTTCATCTAATTTTTGTGAGTGAAAAATTTGACCAGCAGTCTCATGTACTGACATCAATGAGAATCTGAAACCTGAAGTATGGGATCAAAGCTGAAAGCCAGAATTTACACTTAAATTCTCCTCATTTTCTACTTTAATAGCGTTAAATAAAAGGGATGCGAAGTGGGATGGCGGAGTCTAACAACTCTAACAAATCACGGCATTGTCTGGTTTTCTTACATAACACACCTGTCATCTCACCCACACATACAGACCAGTTTGGTTAGACATTTTTCCTCATAATCATTCATAAAACACAAACAAAGAATTCCCGTATTTAAGAAACCACTTAAGGAAAGTACCAGATAAATGTTCTTGCAGGAAGTCACACTCATACTCATACTTTTAGGTTTAATGGATTAAGATTAATTACAAAGATGAATGCAGGAGCCACAAACTCGAAGCGTTTCTATCAGGCTAAGAAGGAAGTGTGACAGATTTCCAAAAAACATCAGTAATCTCCAGCTGTTAATAAGGAAAAGAAAAAAGGATCAGAAATGCAGCAAGAATATAACAGATCATTTATTCCTGCTCATATGCTGTCTTTTTTCTGGTCAGCGGTTCAATTTGACACCTACGGCTCAGTGCTGGGACGTATTTGGGCTTTTCATCAATGGCATCAACACTGTGGCAGCGTACATCATGAATGCAAGGAGAGCCAGCATGAGTGGCAGTTATTTATTCAGCCTGAGGAAAATGGGAACAAGCCGCATCAAGAAATAAAGAAAGTAAGAGAATTTATTAGAATTATGCGGACAGCTGGCTTTTTTTTATGCTTTGACTCAAGGAAACAAACTCAAAGACATAAAATCATGGCATTACGTCCCAGAAAAGCTCTGCTGATACCCTTCGTGGAGTCGGTATATCCTGGTATATCCTATATCCCTGCATACTGTGAGCCTGGTTTAGGCCGTCCCACAGTAGCTCCACATCATGCAGATGAAAATAACAGCTTTTAATTATAGAGCTCTAGAGCATTGTTATTCTAACAATGGCCAACATCACTGGATGAGATCATAATCAGGACCATAGGCTGAATGTAATGTAGAACAATAAAGTACTTGTACTTCTACATTACATTCAGCCTATGGTCCTGATTATGATCTCATCCAGTGATGTTGGCCATTGTAAGAATAACAATGCTCTAGATATCATTTGAATATGAATAAATATATAAAACCTATTTTAAAAACTTTATTAATTATTTACTAACCGATTTTTTTTAATGAGCAGATGTTAAAACTATATCAATCCATTCACTTCCTCTTATATGTTTCACAGAAACAGTGGTGCTGGAGCCTTTCCCAGCTGTCAGGGGGAATATCAGAATATTTAATCAGAAATAAATAGGAGCTACGCAGTGCAGAAGAAAACTGTAAAGGAAACACTGAGCGTGGTTTTGAGGAGACTCGTGTACAGCCGTGTGCACTAATATTCACATGAAAAGCAGCAGTGCATAAGAAGGGGGTAGAGGGGGACAGACCCCTGCACTCCTAGTGCCAGTTTTAAAGCCATCTAAATGGGAAGGGTTACATTAGGAAGGACATCCAGTGTAAATTCTTTACCAAGTCAAACATTAGAATCAAGAATCGAGAATTCAATATCTGATCGATCGGAGCTCAGGTATTAACAACAAACGCCTCCGGTGCTGATGGTCAACACGGTGCTGCTGTTGGCTGAAGGGGAGAGGGGGAAGGTGTGTTAGGAGGCAGTGAGAGAGAAGGAAACGTAGAGGTCAGGAGGTGACAGTCGGAAGTTTAAATGTAGGGATGATCCGTTAAAGAAGAGCGATAGCTTATAGAAGGAAGGTGGGAGATGAGTGTAGAAGGGAAGCAAGGCCAGCAGCACTGAAGGTGGGCTCAAACTGTTATACCATGGCGTAAACAGGAAGAGAAACTGTAAGTACTATTGTGGTATTCCAAGATGGACGTGAGACCTGCTATGATGTGTGCTGTGAAGATGGTGACACTAAGAAAAAGGCAGGACACAGGGCTGGAGGTGTTAAGAAGAAGTTGGGAGGGACCAGGATGGACAGAATTAAAAATGAGTACATCAGAGGGAGAGTTTAGTCCGGAGTTAAAGTTGCTTTTTAACTGCTGCAATGGTTTAGACCTGTGCAGAGGGCAGATAGTGGGTATGTTGGACAGCGGACGTTGAATATAGAATCGACAGGCAGAAGGTAAAGACCACAGAGAAAACTCATGGATGTTGTGAGGGAGGACATGCAGAGGGTGGGTGTGACAGAGGAAGATGCTAGGGGTAGGGTGAGGTAGAGAGAGATAATCTGTGGCTACCATTAAAAAAGACGACGAAGAAGAAGGGGCCGGTCCAAGAGAGCATTTTTATGATCCTGGAGAAAACTGTGGATATGATGTAAGGTTCATACTTTTACCCAGTGATGCTTTATAAATCCTAAAAGATGATGCTAAATTCTTTAGTTTTCAGTGTTGTGAATGTACTGTTTTAATGAGTTGGGTCCTTTATGAATTCATTTAAATGGCCCACATTGTATTTATATGCCAATACTATTTTAATCTTGTTAGAAATGATGGAAAACCAAACATGTTTCCCAAATCCACCAGCCATTCTTGTCCTGAGCCAAGAGCTACTAACTGAATGGTTATTACTACAGTCAGGGGCTTAATGAACCAGCAGGCGGTAGCTCTGTGCTGCTCCAAGGGAAGACGGACATCAAATAAAAATGTTTTGCATAACAAGCAGATAAGAAATCACATAAACCTTTTCCTCTTTTGCTCTTTTGTACCTGGGTCATTTTTGCATACCCCCAAGCCTGAGATCAGCAGTGATTCAGCACTCGATAACACGATTTCTTAATATTAGATTAGATTAGATGAGATTAGATTAGATAGAACTTTATTAATCCCTCGGGTGGGTTCCTCTGGGAAATTCGATTTCCAAAAAAGCACAGCACCGACAGAAGTTACAGAGTTACAGAATATTATATATATATATATATATAATACACACACACACATATATATATAAATACAGAGACAATATAAATAAAAATATTACCACAGAGCTTTACAGTGCCGCTCGTCATTTTTTTTAATGTGTGCTTTTGCTTTCTCCGTGTCACTGCTGGAGCCAGTCCTAAATAACATGCCACAAAAGTACATCAATCACAGAGCATCCAAAGTCCTCCTGGTTATGTAACAGTCCTGCATTCCGGGTAGGATCCCAGCTGAGACTAAAGCCTCTGCGGACGGGGCTTATTTTGTGCCAGAAAACGGACAATATTTCATACCGAGTGGGCACAGATATGCCTCATGTACCTGCACACGCTCAGACCAAACTCCTGCCAGGTTTTATGAATGTACTGCAAGCTGCGCCAGGCGTGTTGCGAGGAGGCAATGAACTCGACGCGAGTTCATCCTGTCCACATGAGTGTGCATTTCTGCAGAGGTCTCACTTCGTTTCACATGCTCTTTAACGTTAAAACATTTCGTGACCCCTGCCGCTGTGACCTCCCCGCTCTTCAGCTTAAAGCTTCAGCTACTATTTATTCATCGTCCTCCTCACGACTGCTCATTAAGGATCCATCTGTTTCCTCAGTGGCATGAAATTTACAACCTGATGTGGGTGGAGAGGTCTCGTACTGAGCTTGCAGTTTTAGCATGAGAAAACAAACCTGATGGGAAAGTTTCACTTTGCTTCCCACTGCAAAACATATTCATCAGTTGGGGTATGTTGTTATTGCTTGCTGGGTCCTTCTATCTCTCTCGCTTGCCCTGCACACCACTGGCTGGCTGCATGTCACCCAGATCACAGTCAAGAGCCCTCTCCGCACAATCATTCCAGTTGCTGAATAATACAAAGCAAACAGTGACCTACTTTCAATGTAGGGAACAAGCTAGAGGAAAGACTTGGAGTGGAATCCTGCAAGGAAGTGGACTGTGGGAGGGGTGGAGTGACATCGGGAGGTGGGTGGAGCAGTGATGGACATGTTTAAGCATTGGTTTGAGTCAGCATTTAGGAGAAAAGAGGCGTGCCTTTGTGGTTAAGATGCCAGCAGCAAGCATGGCCTGCCATGTGAGCTCCGAGTTCGGTCCAGGAAGCCTGCCGATCCCAATCCGCTGCTTGTATCCCCCTGTAAATGTGATTAAACAGGCAGGCACAAGAATACTGCAGCAAGCCCCTATCCTGGAGGCCTCCCTGCACAAGGAATGCAGTTCACAGAAACAGGGCCTCACACATGTGTCACACCATCAATCTGGGCAGAGTACACTCCTTGACCGAGTACCCGCCCTTCTGCATTCCAGCTATTTTTCTACCTTTTGTTTATGTTGTGTTTATTGCAGGTACGCTGTAATGTTGCACTTGTTGCTAAGGGCGTTTTCTTCTTCCCCGTCATTGTCATCAAGACAGAAAACCGCACGCAGGACGGAGAAAACAAACAGCAACCGTACTGCAAATTAAGACAAATGTCCCCAAAAGTTTTCCCCCAAAACAAAAACTTGTAAGTATTGTATTGGCGTCATTTATTAGTACAGTGACATTAAACATGCCTCACATGTTAATTCAGTGGTTAACTAGAGCCATAAATTATGTTTTGTATTAAAGATAATTAATGCGATTTCCAATAAATATGCACTTTTAATCAGTTTGTTCCCCAAAGACATAAATGCCGAGTTTGAATGAGAAGAAGTTCATCACTGACTGAAAGATGTTTCTGTGCTTCATTCTGCAAAAAGCTGCCCACAGTATAAATTAGTAAATAAGGTAGAAACAGGAATTTCACTCTGGGGCATTTTGATGTTTGGCTGCTCCGTGTGCACGAGGTGACAAATAAAGTTGCATTGTGTCATAAACATTAAAAATGTTTTCTTCTCTTTCTGCTGCTTTACACATACAGGTAACAAACCACTTCTGCAGTGTAAGGCTGACAAAGAAAGTAACGAAGTTCAGGTTTGTCAGACCTTTACCTTTCCCCTGGCACATGGAGCCAAAACATGCAACAAGTTGCCCAACGTGGACGCCAGACAAACACAGATGTGGGTTAGTGTTTTTAAAATAAACAGTTTCTTCATTTGTACATTTTGGACCCCAGATTCTTACTAGAATCTTTGGTTGGACAATCTTTAAATTTGTAAAATAAACTGACCAAATTTTCCTTTAATTATTAGGATTTTATATAAAACAAGTCACCCTTGTTGGAACAAATCAACTAGCTTTGAGATGGCTATCAAGCTAAGTTCCTAAACAGATTGCGGTTAAGAAAGCTGGTAACTTAGCCCTCAGCCACACTGACATACAGACTGGTTGATGACCCCCAGCAGCCTCCAGTTGCCAGGGAAAAATGTGTATTCCCTGTCTGGGTGGTGAGTGTCTTTTGCTTTGAAAAATCGATTGCAACGTAGATACCAAAAACCTTGTGACTGCCCATGGTTTGCATGAAAGATGCCAACTTCTCTGCCAAAACTCACTATTTACCCCCTGAGCTGTCTTGCAAAAGGCTGGTGCAAACTGGAAACAGAATGTTGTACCTTACCGCTGCAGCCAACAGAATTAAAAAGGCCACCAGCAGCCTGTTTTTGCCTGAGGTTTCTTCCTGTTATAAAAGGTTTGTCCTCCCACTGTCAGCCAAGTGCTTGCTCAGCAGGGGGTCGTCTGAATGCTGGGGTTTTCTCTGTATTACAATAAAAAGTGCCCTTGAAGTAACTTGTTGTGATTTAATGTTATACGGAGAAAATGGAATTGAATTAATTTGAATTGTTCACATATTCACTGTCTCTTATAAGCAGTATATTAAATGCCCGACCAGAGAGGAGAGGACATTAGACCACTGTTACAGCACGATCAGCGGGGCCTATCGCGCGGTGCCCCGCGCTTCACTCGGACTTTCTGACCACGTCATGATCCACATAATCCCCGCGTACAGACAGAGGCTGAAGCTCTCCAAACCTGTCGTGAGGACTAAAAAACTGTGGAGCAACGAGGCTGTGGAGGAGCTTCGCACGTGTTTGGAGACCACAGACTGGGACACATTGAAGGCTGCTTCTACCAGCTTGGACGAGTTTACGGACACTGTCACCTCCTATATCCACTTCTGTGAGGACAGCATTGTGCCATCACGCACCAGGGTGAGTTATAACAATGACAAACCCTGGTTTACTCCTAAACTCAAAAAGCTGTGGCTGGAAAAGAGAAAGGTGTTCAGAAGCGGAGACAGGGACTGCTACAGAGAGGCCAAGTACAGGTTCACTAAAGAAGTGGACATTGCTAAACATCAGCACTCTGAGAAGATGCAGCAGCAGATCTCAGAGAATGACTCGGCCTCTGTGTGGAAAGGTTTTAGGAATATCACCAACTACAAGCCTAAAACCCCCCACTCCACTGACGACTTGCTCTTGGCCAACACCCTCAACGACTTTTACTGCCGTTTTGACGAGCCATCAGGCAGCCTTCACACCTCCAACGGCCCCAACAATAGAGACACTTTGGACACTAATTCCCCCACCTCTCCCCCCTACATAGAGCCATCACCACCTTCAAACCGTTCACCTACAACACCCCCCTCCTCACCCCACACAAAAGAGGATTTCACACCACTTCCTCCCACCACAACTCTTCATATTCATGAAGCAGATGTGAGGAAGCAGTTTAAGAACCTGAATGCTCGGAAAGCTCCCGGCCCAGACGGTGTGTCTCCTGCCACCCTCAGACACTGTGCAAACGAGCTGGCCCCAGTGTTTTCTGGCATTTTCAACTCCTCACTGCAGGCATGTCATGTGCCTGCCTGCTTCAAGTCCTCCACCATAATCCCTGTCCCCAAGAAACCTAGGATCACTGGACTAAATGACTACAGACCCGTGGCTCTGACATCTGTGGTCATGAAGTCTTTTGAGCGCCTAGTTCTCTCCCATCTCAGGACCCTCACGGCCCCCCTCCTGGACCCCCTGCAGTTTGCATATAGAGCCAACAGGTCTGTAGACGACGCCATCAACATGGCCCTACACTTCATCCTGCAGCATCTGGACTCCCCAGGAACCTACGCCAGGATCCTGTTTGTGGACTTCAGCTCTGCCTTCAACACCATCCTTCCAGACCATCTCCGAGGCAAGCTTTCCCAGATGAATGTGCCTGATCCCATCTGCCGGTGGATCACTGACTTCCTGACGGACAGGAAGCAGCATGTGAGGCTGGGAAAGAATGTCTCGGACTCCCGGACCATCAGCACCGGCTCCCCTCAGGGCTGTGTTCTTTCTCCTCTGCTCTTCTCCCTGTACACCAACTGCTGCACCTCCACCCACCAGTCTGTCAAGCTAATCAAGTTTGCAGATGACACCACCGTTATTGGACTCATCTCGGACGGGGACGAGTCTGCCTACAGGAGGGAGGTTGAACGTCTGGTGTCCTGGTGCAGCCACAACAACCTGGTGCTGAATGCCCAGAAGACAGTGGAGATTATTGTGGACTTCAGGAAGCACACAGCCCCACTCCCCCCCATCATCCTGACTGACACCCCCATCACCTCTGTGGACACTGTTGATCACAACATACTGCTATCCCGCCTTCAACATTGTGTCGGTTTAAAGGGCACTGTCTTAAAGTTCTTCCAGTCCTATTTGAATAATAGGAGTTTTTCTGTTCACCTTGGTGAACTGTCATCTCCCAGAGCTCCTTTAACCTGTGGCGTACCTCAGGGGTCCATACTAGGCCCCCTGTTGTTTATTCTGTACTTGCTCCCTCTGGGCGATGTGCTCCGTAAACATAATGTGTCCTTCCACATCTTTGCCGATGATATTCAGATCTACCTCCCTCTGAGGTTGAACTGCAATGTTTCTTTGCAGCCGCTACTCTCCTGCTTGTCTGACATTAAGACTTGGATGACTCTTAACTTCTTACACCTTAATGAAAGCAAAACTGAAGTCATTGTGTTTGGGCTTCCTAAAGATCCCAACTTCTCTCTTGACTTTTTGGGACCCCTAACCTCCGATTGCACTTCTTCCATTAAGAGTCTTGGTGTTATTTTTGACAATGCTTTTAAACTTGATAAACAAATCAGCTCTGTAGTTAAGGGATCTTTTTATCATTTGCGGATTTTAGCCAAAGTCAAGTCTTACCTTTGCAGGAACGATCTAGAAAGAGTGGTCCATGCTTTTATTACTTCACGGCTAGACTACTGCAATTCCCTCTATGCTGGCCTAGATCATTCCTGTCTACATCGCCTTCAACTGGTGCAGAACGCTGCCGCTCGCCTGTTGACCGGTTCAAAAAAAAAGAGACCACATCACTCCGGTTCTCTGCTCTCTCCACTGGCTCCCAGTTGCCTTTAGGATTGATTTTAAAATCTTATTGCTGGCTTTTAAGGTTTTAAATGGCACTGCACCTTCTTACCTGTCAGAACTCCTTAGAACTTATCGCCCCAGGAGATCTTTGAGGTCAGCCGACCTGATGCTTTTAGATGTTCCCAGGTATAAATTAAAGACAAAGGGAGAGAGGGCGTTTGCTGTGGCTGCACCCAGACTGTGGAACAGTTTACCTCCTCACGTCAGACTCTCCAAAAGCCTAGAAACTTTTAAAACCGCTCTTAAAACTCACCTCTTTTCATTGGCTTTTAGAAAGGTTTAATTTATTTGTTTTATATATTTTTATTTTATTTTTATCAGCGAGGTGTTATTACGAAATTGTGTTCTATTGTATTTTTATCTGTATTTACTGTACAGCACTTTGGTCAGCCTTGGTTGTTTTTAAATGTGCTCTATAAATAAACTTGACTTGACTTGACTTGACTCATTCCGCTTCCTGGGTACCACCATCACCCAGGACCTGAAGTGGGAGCCCACCATCACTTCCGTCATTAAGAAAGCCCAGCAGAGGATGTACTTCCTGAGGCAGCTGAAGAAATTCAACCTGCCAACACGGACGATGATGCAGTTCTACACCGCAATCATCGAGTCCATCCTCACCTCCTCCATCACCGTGTGGTACGCTGGAGCCACTATCAGGGACAAACAGAGACTGCAGCGTGTTGTGCGCTCTGCTGAGAAGGTGATTGGCTGCAGACTCCCATCTCTGCAGGACCTGTACACCTCCAGGACATTGCGGCATGCAGCTCGGATCTCAGCTGACCCTTCTCACCCTGGACACAGTCTGTTTGACCTGCTCCCCTCAGGCAGAAGGCTCCGGTCCATTCGCACCAGAACCTCTCGCCATAAGAACAGTTTCTTCCCCTCTGCTGTTGGACACATGAACAATAACCATATGACTGTACCCGCCACTAACACATGACCCTACGCTGTGTCACTGCATCATTCTATGTTTGGCACTGATCACCACCTGCACTCATGTATATATCTTTCCACGTAGCACTTTTAATTCTTATCCCTACTTTTATTTTTTTCCAAGTCTATTTAAGTGTTATTTATGACAGCATGTTTGCACTGAAGCACCGCAGCAATTTCCTAATGTTGTAAACCTGCTCAACATTTGGCAATAAACCCCTTTCTGATTCTGATTCTGATTCTGATTCTTGGAGAATAGTTTGAGAGTTGGCGTCTAGCATGCAAACTACTGGTGATGAACTTTTTCAGCGATGCTTAAGAGCCGAGTCCAAAATGGGGGGTGCTGTCATGGTCACTTAGCTGTGTTGTACCATTAGCTTTGATTTGACCTCCTCTGCTGGAGCATAAACAGCTAAAGAAACTAAAGATTTACAGACAGGCACAACACAGGAGCTTAGACTTTGTGAACTTGCTATATTCTTAGTAACGGAGTTAAGCTAGTGCTGCAAATATTGTAACTATGCCCTCGTTGATAAAACAACTTGCACAGATATGTGTGGATTAGTGTAAATAACACTATTATATTACTATGATGTCCTCATGAAAATGTGCCAATTATGTCTTGACAGTGTGAGCCCAGTGCTGCAGGAGCTGTTCTCAAATTATCCTCTAGTGGCCAAGGCTCAAAATAGGTCACACATTAACCCATATACAGGATGTGAAATGTTTCAGACAAAGGTGTTGCACAACTCTTTTATGTGACAGTCGGTGTTTCCTCTGCTGCTCCTCTTGCAGTGACACAGAATCAGTCACGTAGCACAGCTCGGAGACGCTGTAATATGTATGTCTGAGAGGGAAATGTAGGACACTTCATCAGCAATTTGCATCTAACAGCGATATATATGCATGTGAGCGTACGCAAGGTTGGCTAAAAATAGATCAGTAAACAGTTGGCTGAGGTTCCGTGTGACCGGCGTCCCAGGGTTACCAGCTTGTCACTGCCCGCTGTCAAAAGCCTGGGTTGGCTTGACCTTCAATTTGCTTTTTGATTTCAAACTAAGGTAGATGTCATGATGACTAACGGTAAATGGCCTGTATTTGTATAGCGCTTTACTAGCCCCTACGGACCCCAAAGCGCTTTACACATCCAGTCATCCACCCATTCACACACACATTCACACACTGGCAATGGCAAGCTACATTGTAGCCACAGTCACCCTGGGGTGCACTGACAGACTAATGGATTAAGCACAGTGACTGTGGAAGTATGAGTCCATGATGTTAAGTACTGACTAAATCAGACCATTTATCAAATAAATGGCATTTGCCTTTGGGTGTTGCATGTAAGACTACATACTACAGATTAAGGCTATTAGGCCTATACATCTGTCAGAGAGTGGAGAGCTATGTACCTCCTTAGTGTTTCCAACGTATCCTTTTAACCTCATTATTTTTAATGAAATAAAAACAACAGACCAGCAAACCCTGCCTGTATTTATATGCTTTCTTAAAACAGAACTTATTAACAGGTGATTCACATCAAGGAACTAAGCACAAAGGCAAGCATCCCCTTTCCATGTCCATGAGGGAGGTAGCTTATTCTGTGTAGCTGCTGCTACGGACAAAAGCTCAAACATTAGACCAAACAAATATGAAACGGCATCAAAAGCCTAAACACTTTCCAATTTCTTCAGCATGACGTCATTGAATTGATGTCAGTAAGTCTCTGATGCCAAAAATGAATGAATTAGTATCCAGAGGCTGTTGAAGTGATCTCCTCCATTCAAAGTAACTCTATACATATATAGTATCAATTTTTCAGCCTAAATGTGACCAACTCTTTGCAGTTCTCTTTGATCTGCGTTTGACCCTGACCGACACCATTGACTGGGTGAGTGTGGCTGTCTCGGCTCAGGCCAAGGTTCATCTCATATTGGCCCAATGTCGAGTGTGTTCTGGTATTTGGGCCCACACAACATTTGCCAGCGCCAGAGGTGTGGCGAGCCCAGATGAGGCAAGAATGCGTTCGAGATCTGACCAGAAATTGTATAACCAGTTTGGTCAGAGACCATACCAGTGAACCGTAGGGAAACACAATGAAAACAATGACACAATTTAACGGAATCATTTACAGTCTGGTGGAAATAATCCTTTCTGTAAAGTAAAAACATCTGGAAGAATACAAATATTCACTGAAAAGCTATGAACACTTCACATGCTCATTGCTCATATAATCCTTATTTGTATCAGCAGGGCACACCCTAAAACATATCTTCCTTTTCCCTCACTTTTTCACTCAAACGTCCATCACAGCCCGAGTGCGTTGTTAAAAAAATGACACAAAATTCCAAATTTACCAAATCTAAACTTGTAACATATATACACACTGAATCTGTTGTGTTTTTCCAAAATATTCATTCTAAAAAAAACAGTGAAAAAGTGAAGTCGACATCAGAATCATCACACTTTTACTTTATCACCACTAGTGCACCGAAAACCTTTACTTTCCTCCACCAAACATGAGAGATGGTGTCCACCCATCATCTGGTACAAAATACTTACGAGTAATTTGTCTGCATTTTGTAGTAATAATTGCAAAATACAGACTAGAGACTGATGCACTTATCATTTTGTTTAGTTGTGGGCTGTATCTTTCACGTCTCGTTCGATTGTGGTTGGAGCACTGGTTGCACTGGTTACCAACTGGACACCAACTGTCTGCCATCTATAATCCAGTTTTGAGATCCCCTTCCAGACGCCTTAACGCCCACTCACATCCAGGGCTATTTGGCCTCAGGAAATCACATGATAGAGTGGGCTAGGCTTCACAATGGGTTCACCCGAAACCCTGGCTGATTGTGACCTACACCCATTTTCACAACTTAGCTCGTGTGATTAGGTGGAGGATCAAAAAGGGGTCCATGACCCTCTTGGGGAGACTCCCATAGTGCTTAAATCTGGGACTCTCCACCAGCTGCTTGTAGAACTGAGAAGCTTCTTGGATGAGAGGTGAAACGTCTTAAAGGAAACTAAAAGAAGTCCAGACGCTTTTCTTTCTAAGTTCTTTAGACTACGATGACCTGGATGACTGAGAACCTTCACAAACATACTGGTTAACTTTACAGGTTTTACGGGAACTGTTTTCTCTTTTGGCCATTTTAAAAAACAAATTTGAAGTCACAGAAGCTCTCTGCTAGACAAATTGATTGCTTCTTTAATAAAGAGGTTGCAGCTGCGCTAACATCATTTGAAAATTAGTATTATTTAGCCTGTAGGATGAAAAAAGCAAAGAAACTCCCCCTTTTCACAATTAAATGGATACTAATTTGATAGTGCCTTTCATCCAGATTAATAATGGTAACACGAAGACTGAATCAAGACTGAGAGCTGAAAATAAATGTTGGTTTCATTCAAGTGACAAAGACCATGACGAAAACCTCCAGTTAGTTCAGGTCTCAACAAAGGGGGCCTGAGACTCTGAAGGAAACATTCAGTGCTTTTTAATCAGTCTTATTCAATCATTACAAAATAGAGTGAAGTGTATTGATCGGAGCCTCTCCGGAGAGTCCACTAATCATTACGAGCAGTCGCTGTGACCTCACGGGTTTATTGCTGTTAAATGACGGCTTGTAGGTGGTTATGTAAGTCACCTTCAACTACTCTGCATGTGAACATGAGCAGGTCAGCCATGTAAGTCCTGAAAATACAGGGTGGGCCATTTATATGGATACATTGTAATAAAATGTATCCATATAAATGGCCCACCCTGTAGAATAAAAATCTCTAATCATCTCAGAATCGTAACTGTTGCTTTGCTGTCACAGTACCTGTTCTGTTATAGGCAGAACATAAAACTCTAAAAATTCAATTACACATTTCAATACGATTGTTTCTGTCTATCTGGATTTTGGTCCCACAGATCCTTAAGTATCCAAAGCAAGAGATATACAGTGTTGTTTATTTTGCAGAAAGGAGTTACAAATACTTTGTGTTGTCATTCCAGTGCATGCATTTACATGAAACATATTTAAAATGCAGCATAAATAGGAAAATTGGAAATATAAGAAATGAACAGTTAGTTTCCGAGCGTACAGATTTGCGTGCAGCGGATCATGCAAACTTTGAACTGCGTGTGCAGATACAGTTACCACTGAACTATCTCTCCACGCTTTTTACCTCCTGCCTGTAGACAGACTCATCATTATTGGTGACACATCCCAGAGAAGACAAATTAAAACTATTGGAGATAAAGTATCTGAATTTCAGGAGCGGGACCACGCCTCCAAACACTCTCCTTCTGTATAGGTTCTCATCTATATATGTTCCCCCAGTTCTACAAGCTGTTCGTTCTTGTTTATGTGCCCCACCCTCCCTCTCCTTTTCAATTCTTTAACCTCTTTGCTTTTATTTAGTACACGGGGATCTGCCAGCCCCCGTGTTTGGCCTTCCCCAAACTGCAAATCAATTCCTGTCCAAGCCATTCACCTTTATCTACTAAAACTCTGTCAAACCTAAAATGAGGACGTGGGTACAGCGAGTGAATACAAAAGAAAAAGAAAATGTTAAATAAAAGAACATGAAATTGAAGAAACAGCAAAATGTAATTTTTTTCAGGCGATGGGGTTCTTTTGGCTTCAACCTACAGCTCACACAGGGGCAGTTCAGAATTAGCTTGTCAGTGTCCGAGGCCATGGTTCTTGGTTAAAAGGGATGCCCAGCTGCTGCCCTGAGGTGGACGAGTTTAAGTATCTCTGGGTTTCGTTGATGACTCAGAGGAGAGTGGACTGAGAGACTGACAGATGGGCTGATGTGGTGTCAGCAGTGATGCAGACGCAGCACCGGTCTGCTGTGGTGGAGAGAGCTAAATGTGAAAGTGTTGATCTACGTTCCGACCCTGACCTACAGCGGCTGTGAGAAGTGACAGATCATGTGACCTTCACTCATCTGTTTTCATTCTCCATGTTCATACACCACCCTACATTTAATCATTAGTCATTTAATCAGCTTTGGCTCTGAATTAATTAGATAATTAATTAAATAACTGAAGTAATCTTAGATACTTTTTTGCACCAACAAAAAACCTTTGAAACCTCTTTATTTAGTGGTTGTGTTTAAAAGAGCTAACCAAATCACAGAGCACACGCTTGATTCAGCTGCTTTTCAAGTTCCCTGTGAAGAGCTTAAATTATTAGATGATGAGGACACTGTAACCTTCCTCACATTCATTTAAAAAAAGCAGACAAAATCATGTGTGGTGTTAAATTGTAAGTGCTTCAAGTTCTTGAAGATAACTGAATGAAAAACCATCACAATTTGCACAACTTTTGCTTTGGGGGATGCTCATATGGATCCTGCTGCTGGTTACTGGTTACTTTAATGTAGAATTAATACCTCCATTAAACCTAATGATAATATCTGTGTATGTTTTGGATGAAAATGCACATGATGTTGAATTTTCTGATATATCTGCATATATTTAGATTGAAATTGGATATTTGTTTTTGTAGAAGAATAACTTAGGTACCCTATCTTAAACCAAACATGGCTTCATTCTCCTCACACCCAGGTTAAATAGGAAAACTCTTCATAACCAAGGCTAAGATTTGATCTTGTCTTAAAGTTTTTAAATTCCAGCTACAGTGACTTGCCTGCACATCTGCAGAGTTCACAGCCAGCCACAGGTGTGCAGGTGCATTTTCCTCATGACAACACATTATTCATAACATTCATAACAGGTTACAAAAGCTGCCACCATCAGAAAGTCCTGGAGACATGATGCGACGAGCAAGCATGAAGTAAGTATTATAAAATGGAAACGTAGAGGGAGATGTGATCATTCAGCAACAGGAAGTCTTACGTGCAGGATGAGATTGTTTACTAAGAACTTGGAGTTTATTCATCTCAGTGAAAAAAGCTAAATGACTCAAAGAAAAATCTCTGATTGAAAAACATTCTGTCTGTCTGTGTTGGCTGTGTGGAAGCCCACAACTCTATGCTGGCGGGAGCTGAAAAAGAGCCTGCTGCAGTGTGAAAAGCGGCCTCGTTGTTTCCTTGGGAACTAAAAGGAGGCTTTCCATCTTTGAGTTGAGTGCTGTGAGAGAGTGACACCGACCAATTAGGAGGTTAGAGAGCCGGCGGCGCAGTGCCTCTCACGTGGCCTTGGTAAATTATCTTCAAGAGCCTTCAGAGTCGCACTAGTGAAGATTGTAATTAAAAAGCAGGAAGAAAACAGCTCGGAAAATGATTAAAGCTCTGGACTTTATGCATTAAAATGTTTCAATCCGCTACAGTTCCTCCTAAAATGTTCTCCTTCTTAATTGGCACTAGTGGCATAGGAATATTTTGTTTGATGCAGCACTCAAAATCTATTACTCTAAGTGGACCTTTTAGCTTGTATTTAGTTAAAAGAGGCACACAAATAGATTTTGGTGCATACTAATATGATTTGAGTTTCTTTAAGATCATTTAAACACTCAAATCTGAAGGTAAATCACAGTGAACAGGGGAGTGTTGTGTGATTACCAGCCCTGCTTTCATGTTGTGAACATCAAACTCTGACCCTGCAGTTTAAATATCAGAGCAGAAATTAAGATTCATCAGGCTAGACGACCTTTTTCCTCTTCTTAACACATTATGCATTCAGAGATGATCTTCTGCTTATTCTGACGAGTGGTTGAGTTACTGTTGCCCTCTGACTGCCCACTGTTCACCTCTGACATCTGCAAGGCTTTTCCTTACAGAGAACTTCTATTCACTGGATATCTTAATATATTTTTTTAGCCCCTTGAAATCACCTTTCTCCTTTGGACTTCAGCAGATTAATGTGAATAAACCGAATCACTGCCATGTGATTGGCTGATTATATATTTGTGTGTGTAAAAAGTAGGCCATTATCTGTTTTTGTGAAACTACTTTTGGCAATAAAGGAAAGATTATAGCGTCCCCGTCTAGTTGTACTTGATTTCAAATGACAGCGCTTGTAGATACTGTGAATATCCTTTGTGATGATAAATAAAATATCAGGAGCATTGCATCTAACCGAAGACAGAATAAGAACCTCTCTGCAGATGAAAATAATCATTGCTGGAGGCAAATTTGGGGTTTTCGGGGGTTTTTTGTAGGCGAACCATCTCTCTCCGAGGTTAATATCCGATGTCGCACAGTCCTCAGTGTGTTCTGGTGCATGGGGATCTTGTTACCAGGCCAAGCAGACATGAGATCTCGTGTTGTCGTCTGTTCAGTGTTACGAAATAAATGTCTGCCTCCCTTAATCAGTCTCCACCAGCAGTTGCTCCTTGTCAACACATTTAACTGCTGATGGCAATTAACATGATGATTTCAAAAGCCAAATGCTCTGACATTCACACATTCAGCGTAATTCAAAGCTGCTGTTATCATGTTTTCTGCACACTTTGGTAATTAAAGAAGCACACACAGGCCTCTAAATATAAACAGTGAATCAATGAAAATGTCTCCTGAACACGAGGGGTCATCGGGCTTTCTAAATTTCTGCAATCAGTGAAAATCAAGAGGCAGCAGATGTAGAGCAAATCCACCGTGAGATAAGTGTACTAGGCAGGCCAATATAATCATAAAACCAAGCAGTTCACGGGTCACAGCAGCGGCTATTATGATGCAGATTCTTCCTTGAAGTCTGAGTAAATAAACTCTATTGAGACGTTTGAACGCAGCAGCAGAGTGATCCTTTACAGCTCCTGTGAAAATATTTTAATGTGCTTTCGGGGATTGTACTGTAGATGGTGAGACATGCAGAAAACAGACCTTCCCCCGAACACAGGTTTCAAACGTGTTCTAGTTTCAGGGCCACACAGAGCCCAAGTTGAACTCAAGTGGGTCAGACAGGATTAGGAGCTTAGCAAGGTAATTCCAGGTTTAACCACAAACGGTATAAAAATGGACGTAGCCACGCTGACACCACATACTGGCTTGTGTTGAGAGGCCTCGAGCTGAGCGTCGCCATCCTGGATGGTTAAAACTGGATTTAACGAAGGAGGGAGGGATCCGACTGTGAAGCCACATGCTTATTGGCTAGTCAAAATCCCTAAAAAATTTTTATTCGGCGTGCCCTGAAACATGTGACCGAGCCTATAAACTCACGAGGGAAGTGTTTTCTGAGTTCAGGTGAGCGGTGGGTTAGTTACGAATATGTTTTATATTTGCAAAGTATTCAGATCTGCAGCTACGTCTCTAACACTGCTGGAACTGCGACTACTAGACGACGGATCAAGCACAGAGGACCTGTCATCTTTAACCTTTCATCTTTAAATGGATCCAGTTTAAAGTTTAAAAGCTGTACTGTGCAGCCATGAGCTTAAGCACTAAGAGAAAACTTGATGTTACAATAAAGTTAAGCAAAAATAACTTTCACCACTAAATCCCAAGATGAACATCTTTCTCCAGCATTAATCTCTTACTTGCAACATTGTTACATTTTATTGCTTTTTTATGTTCTTTATAGAATGTTATCACCATTTTGTCACCATCATCTGATGACATCTCTGACTGGAGTACAAAGTACTTTCCCACAGACAGAAGTGAAAGTATTTTGTTAACCACAAAGGTCGCCTCCTCACTGCACTGACCTCACGTTTCAGACCCAGTACCTATTCTATCACCTAGGGGGCGATCGTGGCTCAAGAGTTGGGAGGTCGCCTTGTAATCGGAAGGTTGCCGGTTTGAGCCCCGGCTTGGACAGTCTTGGTCGTTGTGTCCTTGGGCGAGACACTTCACCTGTTGCCTACTGGTGGTGGTCAGAGGGCCCGGTGGCGCCAGTGTTCGGCAGCCTCGCCTCTGTCAGTGCGCCCCAGGGTGGCTGTGGCTACAATGTAGCTGCCATCACCAGTGTGTGAATGTGTGTGTGTGAATGGGTGGATGACTGTAGTGTAAAGCACTTTGGAGTCCTTAGGTACTAGTAAAGCACTATACAAATACAGGCCGTTTTATTCATTCATACTTTATAAGAAGCTGTTATGGAGCAACTATGGCATTTTATGCAGCACACCTAACCTGTGGTTATGTCTGACGTATGCTATTTAATGATCGATAACTTATGACGCCATTAAACATTAAACACATATTTAAACAAGCCGGCGCATTAACTTAATAAATTATGCAGTTGTAATTAGACTCAGGTCTTCCCGTCTTTTAACACTCACAGTTTTTACCGGCTGTCCCTCCTGGCTCAAAACAGGCCTGATTTTACTTTTGTAAAATCATATAAACTAAGTGCACAATGATATAGCGCTGTTTAACACCATACTAATACGTGCATGTATGATACCTTCAGCTATCATACATGCACGCTGCTGCACTGGCTGCAGTGGCCGCCTTCATTTCAGCCTCTGTGTTTTTGTAACATAAAATATTCCACTCTCATCAAGTTAATGACCATCATCATGTGACCGCCTATAGCCTGGCTGCTGAATGTAGGGTAACTGAACCCAGACAAGGAAAAGATATCTTGATTTGCTGAACATGTGTTGTAGTCAAAGACCCTAAACTGCTGCTTGTGTGCTTGTCAAAGATATAGATAAAATACACCACACGCACACGCAGCCCAAATGGCGGCATGGAAAAAGCACACTCCTCATGTTATGCACTGCTGGTGGTGACTATTGAGTTGAGACCACATCCACACAACAACCCACAGTACACCTGCTCAGCTCGTGACAAGACAAATTTACTGAATGAATGAAAGAAAAATTATATTTTCAGAAAAATTCATTGGCTTATCCAAATATGGTCACTTCTGGCTCCAAAATAATCAGAAGGTCCTGACCAAGATGAAAAACCTCAGGGTTTAAAATGCTTGCAGATGAGTGACGTCACGGTTTCACTAGATTATTTTCTTTGTATAAGTCATTCAGTTCTCTTTTGTCTTTCCCTTCTTCTGCCAATCAGCCGAGGCAGATAACTCCCCCGTACTGAGCCTGGAAGTGTTTCTTCTTTCCCTCCTTCGCCAATCGCTTCCTCGTAGAGGTGTCATGGTCCGTGGGAGCAGCTGAGGAGTTTTTGCTGATCGCTCTGTGGTCAGTTACAGGAAGACTATTTAAGCTACTCATTGCCAGTTTGTTCAGTCACCTACTTTGGTAACTGGGCCTCGTCTAGGCTCCGCTCTTCCCTCGTCCTGTCTTCGTATTTAACTCCACTTCCTCGTGCACAGGTCTCCGTACCATCTCGCCCTGGACTCACCGGCTATTGTTCACTTCCTCCAGCGCTGGTTTCCTCGTTCCACCTCCGTCGTCAGCTCTCACTAAGGAAATCATCATCCAGTCACTTCACCTGCCTGTCATCCTGCCAGCCCTCACGCTCTTGGCAACTCAGGGAACCATTCCTCCCCCTGTACTGCCCCTGTCCCACGGAAACCCTCCCCACAGCTCTTCAGCCTGGCCCTGCATGTAAGCCAACAGCACCTTTGTCAGATTCTCCTTACTCACCTGCCAGTAACTGTTTCTCCCTGGTTATCTCGGGACAGCCCTCCTCATAAGCTGTCCCGTTACCTCCAGCTTCTGCTTCACTCTTCTTATCCTCGTAAATAAAGTCTTGTACATAGTTCTCAGTGAGTGCATGGCGTCTGCTTTTGGGTCCAGCTCTCATATGAACCTCATGACAAGAGGAGCATCTCTCTGGTATTGCACATTCTGATTTTTATTTGATTCATTTATTTATTTAATGCTGACTTTAGTTTGTGCAGGAGATACAAAAATGAGTGATCACTTCCCCGATTCGGGGCTGAGAACCATGACCTCAGACTTGTGTTACAAAGTAACGCAAAAGGTATGAAACAAATTATTTAAGCTTCTTCCCTTAACACAATTTCAGTGACAAAAATATGAGTTAAAAATATGTACATACAATCTTTAAAATTATAGAACAAAAGTCTCCACAAAGATTTTCAGATTTCTCAGACTGGGTGATTTAAGAGTTGCTTCAATCACCACATTTCTTCTGTCAACTCTCTAATATAAACATGATTTATATGACAGGATACAAGCCATGAACACTTGTGCATCTACACATTTTGCACACATGCACCTTGTAACACGCACTGATAATTTAAAAAAAGGCTGAAGCGTCAACACAGTTTGCTCAGTGTCTCTATGTTCTTGCTTTACAACTGGAACAATCTGTTTTTCGAAGCAATGTTCTGGTATAAAATTCACCACAAGAGCTGCCTCTGATGTGCATCCAAGAGGATCTCATGTGATGCTTTCAAGACCACTCGATGATCTGTAGGCACCTCTTCATCCGGGGCCTCTGACACCCAGAGCGAACGGTCACCCAGTACACAATCCACCAGAGATGGAGAGATAAAACACTGCACAGAGAGAGATGAGGTCAAAGAAAAGCAAAAGGATGGTCCTCGTGAAGCTGACACAAAGCCGAAGCACCTCATATGTATTATGGCGATATTATTTAGCATTTCATTTGCATGTAAACATCATCAGAGCACTGTGTGTGTCAGGCTTCTCAGTGAAATACCTCTGAGTGCTCTTAGCATCTATTTACTCCTGCTGTTGCTGTGAAAGAGGTTTTTAAAACACTGAGATTTGTGGGAGTCCTGCATGTTTGGGGCTCTGGGATCTGGTCCAGGCCAGGTGCGGAGCAGCTGTTATCCAGGGGTTAAAATCTCCACAGAGGGTCACAGGCGGCTCGGCTCATCCCCGAGCTCCTCGCCGGCAACGAACGCCCACACAGCCTTCCAGAGCAGAGCATCTTTCCTCTCTGCTCAAAACCACCCACATCTCTCTATCTCTCTCTTTCGCTCCCTTTCACTGTGTTTTTTTTTAACTCTCCCACTCTGTCTCCATCAAGCTCTCATCCCTCTATCCCCATTCTCCTCACTCACTGCTTACGGAAATGGCTGCTGCTCAGCATCAGCCATCAGATGTCAGGGCAGTTGAGAGGCTGAGAGAGTGAAAAAAAAAATTACATTCACCAAAGGAGGCACTTCTGCTGTGCGGTGTTGTGACCACTGCTGTTTGGTCCAGCACTTGTTGTGTGTGTGTGTGTGTGTGTGTGTGTGTGTGTGTGTGTGTGTGGACCAAGAGTGCTAGTTGGCATGCTTTGCTCTGCACTGCCATCATGTGGTCAGTAAGAGCATAAATAAGAGCTCAGTTTCTCACTTAAATCTTGGCTGTTTGTTCACATGCAGTTAGTTTGTGTCATTTTTTTCTGATTAAGATGTGAGGGACAAATTGTCTTGATTGAATTAAATGTGTTTATTCCTTAATAGTCAGTTTCTCCACATCTTTTTTGTGACAGCTGAAAATTTGGTCCCAACAGAACACGGAAATCGTTTCGTTCAACTCAATTCAATTAAAAAACAAAAACAAACAAACAAACAAAGTCACTCCAGGGTGTTTTACATTGTAGGGTAAAGACCCTACAGTAATACAGAGAAAACCCCAACAATCAGAGAACCCCCATGAGCAAATAGTTGGCGACAGCGGGGAGGAAAAACTCCCCTTTAACGGAAAGACACCTCTAGCAGAACCAGGCTCAGGGAGGGCTGTGACCACTTGGGGGTGAGGAGGAAAAGTAACTAATGATTAAATGGTTGATGCACTGAGCACAGTTTTCATCCAATGCAGTCTTCGTGGCATTTATTTTACAAAAATGTTAGCTCACTTTCAAAACAGTAGACCTCATCTTACTATAATGATCGTAACGTATGCATGTATGGCTGTTCAGTAATTCGTTTTATTTAATCAATCAGGGAGGAACTTACCATAAAAACTGCTCAGGATACCAGCAACATGTAGCTAATGCTACAATGGTACATTCGCTATGTAAGCTATAGCTAGCTTGCTAATTGTAGCTTTGTTCCCTGTTAATGTTACTGATAGCAAAATCATTCTAAATGGTAATGCTTGTAGACTTGTGTGATCAAAGAACTAACTTATTTAAGGTGTAAAACAATATTTATTTTACATAATTAATCAATTATTAGCACAAAGAAAATGAGTGCTGCTAGCTACAGTGATAGGTTAGCGCAGAGCTGGTCAGCCAGGTGTTTTATTAGATCCACAGCAAACCTCTATCATTATACTCAGGTATACATGTATATTTGGGCAACTCTAAACCATTTTTAGCACCAGCCTGTAAATATGTTTATTTCAGTGGTACTGCCATGTAAGTTTAACATCAGTCTTCCCCAAATTCACGTTGGGAGCCAAGGTCAAGTGGCTACAAAAGACACTGCATTTTTCTTCTGCTTTGTCTTTATGTTGTTGCTGCATATGACAGGTAGCATATCAAACAACTCTTAAATTAACGTTTATAACAAAAGAATTCTGTATAAGCAGCAATAATATGACATGATAGGAAAAGTGACTCTTGCTGAATATTTCTGCTGTGAAGTTTTAGCTTCATTAGCTTAAATGATATTACAATAAACGCATTGTCCACAAAGAACTTATTTTAAGAGGCTGATAAGAGGACATAAACTATGATTTGGAACATTAAGAGTGTAAATTTTATAAAAATTAGTAATAAAACATGTGCCTCATTGTTAATTATCTTCAATTTAGAACAACACACCACAGAGATAAGTAACAACTGAAACAGCACGAGTAAATCAGAGCAAGCTCTGGTTTCAGTAACCACAGCTCCCAGTGGATAAAAACTGATTCTGCTCAGCTGACTGAGAGGCTTGTTTTTCTCTGTGATGACAAAACAGGGATTGAAATAATTACCAAATAATTAGATTTGGCTTCTTAAAATAGAAGGATCACAAGAGGAAATCCACGTGGAAAGGGATTTTTGTGTAACCAGGACTGAGCGTCAGTTCTTGACGTGTCTGTTTCTGATTTCGTATACTTTTTCCTATGTTGACATGCTAGAAAGAGCCATATCCACTTTCTGCTGGCCCTCGCATCCTCCACTGTTGTCTGGAGACGTCCTTATGGAAACAGCAGCTTTAAAAAGCTAGAAACCAGATACAACCAGAGGATTAGAGACCAGGAAAATGTTTTTTTTTCTCTCAGAATACGAAGTGTCCTCCTTACCTCCTTAGGTTTGAGTGCCTGTTAACAGTTATGTCTTTAGGAAACTGATGTGTTACATGTGATACTTTGGAAAACAACTTTCATTGAGACAAACCATCCAGAGTGTTGGTGGTTTGGGTTGTTTTTGGGCAGATGGTTCCCTCTTCATCATCTCTCTAAGCTCCTCCAGCTTCCAGAATATCAACACTCGATACAGGCAGCCGTAACAAGCTCTGGTTTCTATGGAGACGCCACCTACACAGCCAGCAGTGGAGGCAACACAAATGTGTTCATGATGCCAATCTTCCCCCACCCGCCATCTCCTTCCAGTGTATTAAATGCTGCTGTTTCTTACTCTCCACATGGTGTCTGCCAGCAGGCTCTTTGGGCTCCGCAGAGACTCTGCTGTACAGTTTTTCCTGTCTGAAGCCACAGGTCAGAGCCTCATCATCAGCTCAGCAGACTCGTTAGCTGCTGCAGTCGTTACATAACTCTGTTATTCTGAAGTCTGAGAAGTAATGCGTATCGTCTTCTGGAGTTGAAACCTTCCGGAGTTCAGAGTTTTTGTTTCTTTATGTGTTTGTTTACAGGTCAAACTGCACAGAGATGCTTTTATTAATCCAGTTTTATTTATACAGCGCCAAATCACAGTAACAGTCACCTCAAGGCGCTTTATATGTAAAATAAAGACCCTTCAATAATGTAAAGAAAACCCCAACAATCAGATGACTCACTTATGAGCAAGCATGGTCGACAGTGGGAACAAAAAACTCCCCTTTAACAGGAAGAAACCTCCTGCGGAGCCAGGCTCAAGGAGGGCCGGCCATCTGCAACCGGTTCGGGTTGAGGGGAGGGAGACACGACAAAAGACACCGTGAAAGAGCAGGAATGGGAATAGAGAACTGCTTCCTGGAATCTGAATCGTTAAATTCTTATAAATTTCCATCCTTATGAAAGAGAGCCAGCAAGTCATAAAAAAGGACATTAAAAATTTAAAAAATACAACCTCCACATAACTGATGACACACACAGTGACCTGCAGTCAGTCTGTCCTGCACTCTCATGTTGCACTGTTGCATGTACACTATGTCACAAATCCTAAGAGAGAAGCGCTTATGCCAAACAGCAATATCCTGAGCTAAAACCAAAGCTAACGCAAAGAGACCTAAACTATTGTTGAGGGTCCAAAACATGTTTACAGTCTTGTATAAAAAACGTTTTGGCTTCTATGAGTTGCAGAGTGTGTGAGTGTATCCTTTTGAATGCTGGTAAGGTGTAAAGTTAGGCTGCTTCGATTGACAGATGTGACGATCCAGGCAACTGTAGCTGTAACTGTGAGGAAAATGCATTTGTGGATTGAGCAACAGATTTGAATATGTGTTGGCTATGACTGATTTATTGGCTAAAATGAGTAGTTCTGCCCATAAGCTAGTATGCTTGTATTAGCTGATGAAACACCCAACTAGCATTTGCATTCAGATAGGATTTTTCTACCAATAACTTCCCCTGAACAAATCTGCTATTGAAAAATCATAACATGAGCTGATAATAAGCTCAAAACGTCTCATATGATGTTATGCACCTATTGCTTGAGAGCTGTCTGCCATATCTGACATGATATAACCACCAACTGTATTATGCTGCTGAATCTGAATCTGGCAATCTGCTACGACCAAAACAGTCGTATGGATGCTTTTGGTGTTTGATCCTGTTTGAGAATGACAGGCAGCAACTTCGAGGAACCAAATGCCAGCCAGTAGGGCTGATAGTGCTGTCACCGACTGGTCTCTACGTCTGCGTCTGTAGGGTTTTATTCACCAGACCCTACATCATCACTTCGATTGTCAAACCTCTAAAATTGATTATTTGTTTTATCTTAGATGGTTATCAGTCACATGACAGCAAAACCACATTGTGGGGATTGACTTGATTTAGGAACCAGCCTCAAGTGTTCAACTTTGTTCAGTGTTTTTGTGTCTTTAAAAGTGCATATATCCTGTTCAGAAACCCGTCTTTATTTTGATGTAATCCCAGAGTGACTGTGGTCAAATATTTGCATCAGTGTCTTGCTAGAAACCCAATTTCTCTCTAATACAGTTAAGTTTAGTTAAGGGCACCGTGGAGGAGGATACAAAGTGTTTTTGCACAGCATTGTCTACACCAGACAGTACAAGGCAGCCCAAGTGAGGAAACACCTTCGACAAAGCGGCTTAATTTAGCTCCTCATCACAAAGGAGGAATGTGGGAACTCTGCAGGGCGCAGACAGGATAATTGTTTCACCGCTGCCTGGGCGTCAGAACAACATCGACACAGAAACAAACCATCAGCGAGCAGATGTTTTATAAGCTCTGCTGCTTCTTAGTCTAATAAACCAGGAATTTTTATTCCTTGGTCGGTGATTCGGTTTCACCTAAAACACCTACAGTATGTGTGCGATGGCTCAAATGTGGTCTTTGTTCTTGGAAACGTCACGTATTGTACATCAGGTGTACTGAGTCCCTAGTTTTTAATATCGTTTGGAAACAAACTAACCCAAAGGTTGACTCAGCTGCACTAAATTATGTTATAAAATTTTATCCTTGGCAACAGAAACTTAGACAAAATATTGTCACAAAATTTTTGTTTGGTTGTGCAACATGATTTAATCTCCCCCCCTCCTGCCCTTTTGTTTATCTTTTTTACCATCCGGGCTCCTATATCTTGGAAAAGGCTACAGCATCCACCATCCTACAACAAAAATACTTTTCTTTGGTTCATCTCCAACTTTCCTTCATGATTAAAGCTTAGAGTTCAGGTTACACTGAACCATCCTTTAGTTATTCTCCTTGTCCCGAGTGTATTCCAGTAACTTTTATCTTCTGTTTTCAGTATTTTAAGGAGCTTGGAAAGAAAAGCGACTGGACATCTTTAAGTTTCTTGAAGATGTTTCATCTGAGTCCCAGATTTTAAATCCTGGTTGGAGTTATCCCTTCAGTCTTCAGTAGTTGGCAGTCTTTCTCTGAGAATAGTTCTGTTCAGGACGTTCTTCCTCTCCACTGTTGCCATGTGTTTGCTGAAAGAACCATCTTGGTCTTTAATTATTGAAGCATTTTAAGGATACCACTGTCCAGACTGGGCACTGTATAATTCAAGTTGGAGTGGTTTAAATAACTTTAACCTTATCAAATACTTTTTGATAAGGTTAAGGTTGCATGCTAAAACACGTGAAGCATACCGTATTAATTTCTGACCAACATCATATTATTAGCTCTCTGTAATACAGTACCCTTCAGAACCTCATTTAGTGTCACGGTGCATTCAGTTTTGCAGTTTCTGTTTCTTATCAGGGTTTGATTGGTGTGCCACAGCCTGACCCAACATCTCTGTACACGAGGCAAAAACATCAGTAGCTGGGCCGCGGTTACCTGAACACTTTTTTGGCACAAGTGTCAGTTGTTTCCTTCCAGAGGATTTCAGTCCTAGAGTGCAGAAGACTGCTTTATAAGAGAGTTCTGGTGACGTAAAAGCTTTTCTAATACAATGTTGTGTGCATAATTTGGTTTTCCACTGTTATACTAACCTTACCAGTTTGTTCCTTTGGAAAATGTGCATATGAGGATGGCTCAGACACATACTGTAAACCAAATACCCCCAAATAAAGTAACCTGAACCAACGTTTTCTGATGGATTTTTTCGTTTCTGTAGATTTTGCTTCCAAGGAACAGTTTTCGAATGAAGTCTAACGTCTAATTTCTTTTAATTTTTTTGTTTTGAGTGGTCTTCCGTAATAGTTCTTCAGGCTTTCTGAAGATCTTTCAAAGATTTTCTTTGGCTACTTTTCACTCATCTTCAGTCCAGTCCTTGTACCTGATCATTTTCAGGAGTTGTCCTGTTAAGCCACTTAACAGTAATCTATGAATCATTCAAGGACTAAGGGATTGAGACAAAAGTCAACACCCCCCCCCCCAAACCTTTTGGGTTTGATAGACATAAAATAGTATTTTCACCAACAATGTGATTTCTGAAGTCCACAGCAAACAGCATACTCTGACATCTGTGTATAGCACGTCCTTAAAGATAGAAAATTGAGGAAACGGGACAAGTGGAAGACTGAAGAAGAATTAATAGGTCTAGAGAGATGATGAAGTCAGGAGAGGTGCAAAAGTCAGTGTTTGTTCTAGCTCTCCTGACAGCTGTCTGTAAAACATGGAGGCTCTGTCATGGTTTGGGACTATATTTCAGTCAGTGGTGTTGGAGATTTGTCAAAACTGATGGAATTATGAACCCAGAGATCTGTCAGACTTTCATCCACATTTTTAGGCTTAAAAATAGAGCTGCCCCAATGACCCCAAACCCACTGAAAATGCAGTGAAAGTGTACTTGGATAGAGAAAAAAGGAAAACAAAAGCATAGTAGAACGCCATCAGTCATTGATTGTCTTCCAGAGCCTGGACCTCCATTACTGAAGCAGTGTGGGATCATCCTTAGAACGGAACAAAAGGCAGCCGACATCCAAAGAGGCTGAATGTCAGTGAAGCCTGGAGAGCTATTCCTTATGAGTACTTAAATTACAAGGAAGCTGTCTGAAAGAGTTGTGGTGCTGTGGAGAATTAATTTGGTCAAATGAACAACTTGATTTTTGTCTTATATTGTTTTTCAATGGATGTTAGAACCTATTTCCCCGTTTTCTTAACATAAAAACAACAAAAAAGGAGGAGTGGCTCAAGACTTATGAGGTCACCAACTGAGCACTAATATGTTAGAGAACACGATAAACATGCTTTTCTCACCAGCTGACATATTTAAAGATGTTCCAATGCTGCCCCCTGGTGGAGGAGTGGAACTATAACCACATTGTTTACCATTTACTGAAAGGGGAAAAGAACCACACACACTATATAGATGCACCACGGAAGCAAAAGATAAGGGGGAAAAAAAAAGGACGTTAAATTAATTTATTTAAAAAAAAAAAAAAAAAAAAAAAAAAAAAAAAGCATTTCTCCACTGAAGCAGAACAAACATTTTTGTTTCCTTTTACTGTTGGTTGAAACATGTACAATCAGGAAGAAAAAAAAGAAAAATAAAAAATAAAAAGGAAAAAGACTCGCTGGTTCACCAGAACAGAGCAAAAGTTAATTAAGCAAAAGGGGGGGTTGGGCGGGGTTAGCCAACACCACAACGTCAACACAGCCGGGAAGGACCAGGAGGAGGAGGAGGAGGAGGAGGCGGCGGCGGGTGTGAGGAGAAACAGAAAACAAAAAACAAAAGGGAAAATAAAACACAAACATTCAATTAAGTGCAGGTCTGGTTGGGACAAAGCAGTCTTTTTTTTTCCTCTTCAATTTACATTTAACAACATCTGTTGTCGGACACATGCAAGGTCAACATCTGGAACTACACAAGGAGATTTCATATGCTTATATCGGTTATCTGTGCACGTATTAAAATATGTAGGCGTAACGAAGCAATTTCATACGGATATGTCAGAACGAGGGAAATAAAGTTTATGAAAAAAAGTTACTGCTTCACTGAACAGGAAAAAAAAAAGAAAAAAAAAAAAAGAACAAAACCGAAAGTGAGATTTCTATCTTGGTTACCGAAATGTCACCGACCTCACCGTTTTGTACGCTTCCTTTAATTAAATTATTTCTCTTCTAGGTAAGTGAAAACACAGTTTAAAAAAACAAAACAAAAACAAAGACCCTACGCTCCACATTTTGAACAACAAAATACCGCATATCTACGTACAGCTGCGATTAAGGAAGGTCAGTATCATGAGAGGCTAGCTGCCAGAGTTTCAGGAATATTGGCTCCGAGTTGATCCCTTTCTGAAAGTCTAATTTAAATTCATTTTTTTAAATCTAACCACTGAATGCTCATCGCGCTCGCCGCTTGGTTGGTCACGTCACGCTTCCCGACGGGTCAGTGGGGAGAGATGTTCTCTGTTGGCTGCCGGAGTCTCCGATCCGCTCTGAGGTAGACGCGGCAGAAAGGCAGCATCCAGCCTGAGCCGAGTCAGGGCCTCTCCTAGTGGGATCACTTGAGGTCAAAGGTCAGCTCTTAAGTGTTAATTGTTGTTAAGGCTTCCTGTGGTCTCGCTTCAGTCACTCTCCAGTTTCAGGGGCTCAGGGGGGTGGGACACCTACAAGTTCACCTTTGTCCCATTCCTATATTTTCTTCTCAACCCACATTCCAGTCTTTAAAGGGGCAGACAATTTTTTTTAGTTAATCTTTGATGGTGTAAAACAAGATTATCCAAAATGAAAAGGAACAGAATCTTCTCCGTTTGGCACCTCGGGCGGCTGTGGTAGGAGGAGGAGGAGAAACAAAACTAACAACGAGGACGAGAGAGAGAGAGAGAAACTGTGGATTAGGAGGGGGAGCGAGTGGTGGTGGTGGCGCGCTGCGTGTGGAAACGAACTAGTTGGGTTGGCTGCCTTGGTCGTTAGCTGCCGACGAGACTGAATCTGGTGCGCCGGCCGGGGCAGGCTCTTCTTCAGACTTGCTGCGCTTGGCTTCCGGCTGCTCGGCAGGCTGGTCCCCGTTCTGCCGCTTGGTGGGGAGGGAGGCCGAGGCGGAGGCGTGGGCCGCCAGCAAGTGGAGGGGGCTTGCCACAGCTGAGGCTGTTTGGGGGAAACAAGCAGGAAGACGAGGGTTAAAAGAGGAAACACTTCACTGTTGAGCTGTGGTTCAATAACATCTAGAAGCAGAAGGCCTGTGGGATGTGTGGTTTGGATCAGCTGCCGCAAGTGAGCACACCAAAAACCTTTTCAGATCCAGAGGAGGCAGAAAAATTCTCTGTGGCGACGCTGCTGCTGGATCTCGTGTTTAACTTCAATTTGTGTGGTTTGTTCAAAATAGTTCTCATTTATTAGCCTTTGTGAAAGCCAGCCCACTTCCCCCTCCCCTGTAGCATGCTTTATTCTGATTGGAGGCCTCACTAGGGATCTCTCCCTCTAGATGCTGTGGTCATGTTTATAAAGATGATTTAACAGGTTTCAGTAAAATAAGCGTTAGTTTATCTTTTTATTTTGTCCTCTAACATCCAGATGTCAAAATCCAGAAGGAAAAGAATAGTTGCTTAAATGTCCAGTGGCTATTCTGGCACATTACACCAAAAGCAACAAGAGAGCATGCTTGTTTCTAAGCTTCATACCCCATACACCACCAGACGTAAAAGCAATAATGTCTCAGTTCCATCTAAGCATCTAAAACATCTCGACTTGAACCAGCCTTGATGTCCCTGCTAAGTGTTCCTGTGTCTCACCTGAGCTGGAGGGTCCCTGGATGGCAGTGGTGATGCTATGGGTGCCATTCTGTGTGATGGCCTTAACAGGCAGCTGGTGTTGACCCATGGGGGCCTGCTGAACTATGGTAACAGTCTGCAGGGGGGTGGCTGCTTGGGAGCTCTGGATGATCCGACTGGAGGGACCTATAGAGGTGATGGTAGGAACCGTCTCTACTTTGACTGAGGATGAGGAACACAAACACAAACACCGGCTTTAGTGGTGGAAACTCATCACAAGTGTTAGAATGAGGTATGAGCAGGGCTCAGTCAGTTGTGTGACACCAAACAAACACCGAGTGCAAGCGATCAGATCTGCTGAGGCGCTCGGTGTTTGGGGTACAGCAAACAGCGAAAAGTTTTCAGAACAACACCGAGGTGACTTTCATGAAGCTGTGCCAAATCCTGGGGCTTCCCCCCCCAACCTTTCTTAACATGACACGTTTGATCATGTGACTTCAAACAACTGTCAAAGTTAAAAAAAAGGCAGAATCTCAGATTAGACTGTCACATTTTTGAGAAATTTTCTAATCGGATCACTTGATCCGATTAGAAAGTTGATGCATTCAAAAATACTGCGACCATGAATGGCAGCAGCAGCTGAATGACTGTTTTAAAAGCTGCTTCTTTTAACCAAGTGAAACTTTGGAAGACGTGAAGTCTGGTTCAAGAAATATTGTCACAGAAAATAAATACAAGATTGTTGAATTTCCAAGCTTCTGGTTGAGATGCTAAACTCTTTAGCGCTTGGAAGCAGACTGGGAGTAACCCTTGAAGTTGAGTTTGTCACATATCAGACGTGCTTATAGAACAACGCGAGTGTGTTTGCATCAGAGGTCAGTGATGGTGGTCTCTGCAGCTAACCATGGAAAAACCCAGAAACTACTGAGGTATCAAAACTCGTTATTAAGGCTACAGCGGGGCTCAAATGTCTTCCTGTGGAAAGAGTTAGTCTTTTAAACTTGGTTCTGCTACTAACTCCTTTAATTTCATGTCATTTTATTATGATTACTCATTTTGTTGCACAGTACAAGTCTGTGTAGAGACTTAAACTTTACCTCCTTCCATCGCAGGTTAATGCAAATCTTCCTTTACTTTAGATTCTCTTGTCATTGACTGACTGTGTTGCACAACTAGCCAAAATGAACAAACAGATGGACACTTTGCCATGACATGACCTCAATCCTTTGACTGGATGAGCTAAAAATGAAAGCGCGTGTTAGAAACTGCTGGAACTGGATCAACATGAAATCAGAGCCTTTAGCTGTTGATAATGAGATAACCCTGCAGATTAAAGGGTCTCAAATTAAACACAACTTCATGAACCGTCTAAATATTGGTCGCTTATATTAGTCCATCATATTTTTAATCATGACTTGTTTCTGAGTTGTGGAAGAATAAAAGTTTAAGAGCAAAGCCACTAAATTATCCAGCCTATTAATTAGTTAAAAAGATTCAATGTGGCTAATCACGGTGACCCTCGGCATCTTCGGGCCCACAGAGCACAGTGGGGTGTCCCTTGTTGTAGGAATGCTACAAGCTAGTAAAAATGGCGCCCATGTCTTTTTTGAAGTCTGGCACCTCCTTCGCTGCTCATCTTTTCATTATAGGTCAATATTTCGCCAAAATCTTCTTTAAATTAGTAATAAATTAACAACAGTTATTAATACTGATGAAGGAAATCTTTATTTTACATGGTTAGAAGGAAAATCTCTCTTCGGGAAACCATCCCCAAGTCTTGGATTAAGGTAATATTGTGTAATATGGTGAAGAATTGAAGCAGGGTTAGAAGCCAAGCATTTCACTCTGACAAAATTCAAAGCCAAAACACTCCTTGTAGAGAATTTAATGCCCTAGCTGCTGGCTCACCTTTGACCTCTGTGTGCTCTCCATTCTCCTGCGTCTCGCTCTTGATGATGGTGGCTGGCTGGGCGATGACAGTGGCGGGGCTGAGCGACCCTGCGGGGATCTGCTGCAGGACGTGGACAGTCTGGACAGTGGGCTGGGAGGTGCTGGTGCTCACTGGGGAGGCCATGGTGTAAGTCACTGGCTTGATGGTTTGAGGTAACTGACGCTGGACTGCTATGAGTACCGGCTGGTTGTTAACAGGCGAGCCTGGCACAGCAAAAAAATCGAGGTGCACAGAAGTTTTAACACATCGAACAAGAAACAGAAAAGAGTCGCGCAGTCAGTATGTGTGGCGCAAAGTGTCGTCTCACACCTGGTGTGTTTTGTGCAAAGCGTGCTTCCTTGATCACTGCCAGTTTGGGCTGGACTGCTGTGGTGGACACTGGGGTGGGAGCAGAGGACGTCTCCAGCTCCAGGGGAACTGGGGAGCCCTCTCGGGAAAGGCTGTCAGGGGTCTGGACACCGCTGGAGTGCGCAGAGAGCACCCCTGAGTGATTGGGAGATGCCGGGGCACTCCTGAGAGTCAGAAGGAGTTGTTGGAATGAGAAAAATCACACCACGTCCGCTAAAATGTACCATTAAATTTGTCACGGGAGGATGCAGCCAAACCTGGAAGAGAGGGGTCCATGTGGGGTCCTGAAGCAGGGGACGCCCCGCGGCCTTCGTTTCCTGAAGGCCTGCTCGATGAGCTTGGCCTCCGAGGACGGGTCTATCCTCCAGAATGAACCTTTGCCGGGCTCCTCCTGCGACCGTGCCACTTTGATAAAATAACGGTTCAGAGACAGATTGTGACGGATCGAGTTCTGCAACAGAGAACAGTCTCGAGTTACTTATTGATGACTGAGGTCACGTGTGTGACCGTCTCTGAGGAATCTGTACACTGAGGCAAAGAAACGCACCTGCCAGCCCTTATCTGCCGTCCTGTAGTAAGGATAGTTCTTTGTGATGTGATTGTAAATTCCATTTAGTGTGAGCTGCTTGTCCGGAGCCAGCGTTATGGCCTGGACTATCAGCTGTGCATAGGAGTACGGAGGTTTGGAGTCGTCCTGTGGGGAAGGGACAGGACGCAGATTTAGACACCAGAGCAAATTACCTGTGCAGCGCACATGAAGCAAGCTTTCAACAGACATGAATACATAACACTGCTGGTTCTCCTAAAGTGACTGTCATTCAGACATGCGTCACTTTTCCCACAGCGACGGAGCGTCGTGATAGATTTCAGCTCCGATGCTGAAGGTATGCAAGAAACTAGACTAGAGACAGCTGCAGGCTGCAAAATAACCTCAGCTGCTGGTAATGTTTGACAAAAGCCCCGAGGAGGACAAGGAGAAGGAGGAGGAGGAGGAGGAGAAGAAAAAGAAGAAGGAGGAGAAAAGGAGACAAATGCTTCAATCTCATTAATCTGACCGTCACAGCGTCTTCATCTTAGTTTCCACCTTTACATTCATGTTTGCTTCTTTTACAGCAGCGGCTTTAAAAGCTGTAAATTAAAAGCTCGTCACCATTTAGTGCAGCTGAGATGACCAAAAGAGAATCTTTGGTCAGAAGTTAAACTCATCAGGTGTTAATAGGTGAACCTGTAGGAGGACTGTTAATGGCTGCCAGCAGCTGCCTTTATCACTCTCACCATCTGCTTTCAGAGGCATGCAACAGTTGGTTGTTGGCTTCAAGTCTAACGGTTGATCCCGTGGGGGCATCCGCAGAGAGCCTGCAGGCCAGCACGAACTGTGCATCGCAGGTTATACACTCGCATACTAATTCAGGGTCGAACCAGGAGGCATTCAGATGCCATCAGGTTAATAAAAAGGTTGTTTCAAGCTGTTTCACTATAAATCACCACACATCACACATACACAAGTCAGTGAACATCAATAATAATTTGCATTTTGAGTTAAAGGATTATAATTTTATATTTCAAGAATCATATTCATGCCCTATTGCATGTTATCCATAAAAGATATCTAGCAAGGAATGAGTTACATAGTCTGAAGTGAAGTGTGACGCAGGAAAGTGAAATAAGTGATTAAATGTTGGACCAAGGCTGAAGTTTGGAGCGGGCTGGGAATTCTCACCTTGGGACTGTCCCCTCCAGAGGCCTCTTTATCGTTCTCAGGCTGGGAGTTGTCGTTTATGAGCTGCAGTTCTGCAGAGCTGACCATGCGACCACCCATCCTGTAGCCTGAGGAGCCCGCACCCCGAGGGCTGGAGGGGCAGGAATTAGCAGCACTGCAGCAACAAAACAAAAGAGGACAGTCAGCTGCCAGGAGATTTTATGCTGAAGCATAAACAGCCAACATTATGTTTGGATTAAACCTCAACATAAGCGCCTGGTATTTTTCAGAAATGGTGTCACTACATTCGCTGGCTCTGCTCATCCGCAGTCTTTGCTGCAGTGACACGCTTTCCGACGACATCTATGCAAATCGCTCTACCACCCAGATCGCACGGGAACACTGCAATCACCACAATCAGGCCTAAAGCAGCGCAGCTTTAAAACCTTAATCAAGTCTAATTATCTGGTGAACAGTGTGAAAAACCAGGGGGCGAACAGGCCTAATGTAAAGGATGATTTGCATATTTCATGTCTGGCTCTGGAGATGCGGGTGCACCAAACAAAAATGCACTGCCTCACGACCCCTGCATATACAGCACCTGCTGCCTCGAGCGTCGGTCTAAATGTTTGTTTCTTAACAGCAGAACACTAATGTTTACATTTTACAGATGGCGTACATGTCAGAAGAAAGCAGCCATCTGGCTGAGAGGATCTGAGTGTGAGAGATGGATCCGCTTTCCTCTCCGAGCCCTGTGGCTGGAGGACTAAGCTTAAGCTGATCAATATACAGTGAACATGTCGAGGTCAGCTGACACCTTAAGGTAAACTAAGGCAGCGTGGGAGAGCGTTCTATAACCCTGTGCACTGATCCAGGATCAGCCACTAATGTAATCTTCAGTTAAATTGACTGAATATTGATTTTTGCTTATTAAAATAATTCTAGTACATACAAACATACAAGTTTGTTTACACGTAAGAGAGTTTGTCCCAGTTTTAACTCTTTTCCATCGTTGCCTGTGTCGGGTCAACTCAGTTTTTTTTAAAAACACATTTTTTTGAATTCTCCCACATTTAAATTCAGGGTTCTCTTATTAACACGCCTCTCTCCTGCATAAATCTATGCAATATGCACTCTGGTTAAATACCCAGCATTCACCTGTGAGGCACATTAGAATTTGCATATTTAAGCCATTTAAAAAAAAATAAATTCAGACTTCAATCCCACATCTACTGCTGAATACATCATTTCCAGTAATGAATACCTAATGGTGCCAGTAGGCGATGGCAGAGGACTCATTAGGTGAGCAATGTTTTCTGGAATGTTGATGGTCAGCGGGGAGATCTGGGGCTGCACTGGCTTCACGGGGGACTCGGGCGCCTCTCGCTTCACTTTCTTCCCGCTGGACAGGGCCGTAAATGCGATCTTGATGTTTGTGCTGGGGAACCTGAACGTGCACCTGCAAAACAGGGAACCCACAGAATTTTAAAAACTCAGCAGCTGTCAATGAAAACTGTAATTCACAGGTGACATGAACCTCTGACATTCTTGGTTTAGAGGTTTGTGAGGTATTATTCAGCGCTCAAACTCATTTACACATAAAGCACGCCAACGTCTGTCAATGAACAGAAGTTTTAACTGCACATTGAATCGCAGAGATCACAACATAAGAAGAAGCACAATTACAACAGTAAGTCTTCAATATTTTCAAATTCTTTTACAAACATGATTGGGAAATGTTGCTGTAGCAAATGAAAGAAATCTGTCAATGCGATTCCTTAAATTGTAAGAAATAAGTGGAAAAAAAAAGAAGAAACTTTGTCATTTAACGATTCATCTGTTGCTCAATGACTTTGATGCAGCACGAACAGCCACACGCCATGAAGCCATGAAGCTCCCAGCACAGTTTTTGTGCCGATGCCGGCGGAGGATTGGAGCTCTGCGCTTATAGAGTCAGAGTGCTGGTGGAGTTGCGTTGGTCCTCAGACATTCCACGATCAACTCTGAGCTTTATTGTTGCAAAGAGAAAAAATTTAAGAGTGAAGAAATTTAACAGACTTGTTGCAACAGCAGCATCCTATTGCAGTACCACACTCAAATTCAGCAAACTCTTTAGCGTGACCCCGTCTTTCACAAAGGTTTGTACAGGCAGACTGCACAGCTGAGTGTGTGATTGTATACATGATGCAGCAGCAGGAGTTCAAAGATTCAGACAGGTGTGGTCCAGAGGTTGTGAATTTTAGACTGGCGGATATAGGAGATCTAAAGAAATCCCAACAGCTGTGGATCTCACAGCTGTTTACTCATTTTCAGATTTTTTATTTTAAACTACAGGATAAACAGAAATACTGAGTGTTGGTTTACATAAACAGTTACACAACGTATACAAAACTGCATATGAAGAACAAGAGGGACTAATGTTATAGAGTGCTGCTGGAACAGGAAAGGAATGAGCATGTCATTGACCCTCAAACTGTCTGGGGGGGAAAAAAAAAAGAAGTTGTGGGTGTGAGAGTTGACAACAATGAATGGGCTGAGATCCTCCGAGAACTCTGAGGATACGCCTTATACAGCCATACAGTGACTATCATGAAAATCACAGTTTGCACAGCACACACGAAAGCCTGCTTCATAAAACAAAACTAAATATTGGACGGGTAATTATTAATTAAAATCCCAGCAGTTATAGCTCAGGAAGTTATTTAAGACCGTCACATCAGCCACATGTAATATGCAAACAGTGTGGGACTTAATTCACTCATCTGTTTTATCCAGCTTCCTTGCAGCCTTCATTTATTTTCCCAGATTGCCTTCCAACTCGCTGCAGGAAATGCAGAAATTGTTGTTGGTGCATCGTCAAATGAGGAAGTGTTCAATCGACTGTGGTCTCTTCGATTCTAGGTTAGATCTGCTACATGTTCTGTTTTTCTCTTAGTGAACGAGGTTATCGCTGCTCTTTTCATTACTACAAAAATACATATATAATAACAACGTTGCTTTTGCTGATGGTCCAGTCCATGGGAATCAAAGGCTGCCAATTCCTTTGATCGTGGCAGCGGGGCTTTTACGCACCTCAAAAAACTAATAAAAATACAAACAGTTACACCAGTTATCCAGAACTGATAAAGACATGGCATCAATACAATCTTTTCAACATCCGTCCCTATACTGCTGAACATCATCCGAGGAGTAATCAGGCGTTTTGGGAAACCGTTCAGTGTTCAACAAAAGACTGAAGTTTTATTATTGAAACTGTGGTATCACAGTTAGGCTCTCTTGCTGTTGGTTCATTCAGTCTTTATCTAGTTCAGGAGTGGCACCTGCAGTAGATCCCATTTTTTATAATAACGTATTAAATTTTGTCCAATTCATTTCAGCCCATCACAAACACACACCTGCCTGGTTAATGCAACAAGAGTAATGTATTCAGATGTATTTAGTGCTTAAGATTACAAGTCACATTTAAACCATACATTAACTTACATCAATGGCCAACAGCCTCACCAGTCGCCTAATAGGCACGTCTTCGATACATGAGGGAAATCTCTATAGGTAAGGCCACTGTGTTGCTCAACTCTGTTATTGATGCTTAAAAGTTGGTTCTGAACTCAAGCGACCAGATGCACCAACTGGACATTACCAAGTCTCAACATATGTACAAGAAATCCCAATGAGACCCAAACGGCTCCCTGTCAGACAGCTCTGTTTGTGAGCACAGAAGCCCCACTCACCCACTGTTCAAATCTTTTTTCGAGGGGCAGCTTAATCACAAGCGAGTGATTAAAAAGAGGAGCTAAAACAAGCCGTTTCAGTCGGCGGATGAACCGCAGGCCTCACCGAGGCCCAGGATTACCTCAGTTTCACCAACCGGCTGGCTGTTGCCTAACACCTGCATTGAAAATTTTTCATTTGTGATTTGTAGCAGCTATGAAGGACGAAAGAAGAAGAAAAGACAATTTCACTGACACAGAAATTGGAAAATAAGGGAAGTAAGACTAAGAACACACTGGATGGGAAGCGGTCCAACACTCGGTCAGGAAATAAATACACCATTAAGCTGTGTTCTGACTGAAAACAATGCAACCACCTAAGCAAGGAAAAGACAGACGAATATAAAACCTTGCAGTTACTATTAATCCAATCTATGAACGTGAAGTTATGACTGACGCTCAAGTTCGTGCAAAAAAAAAAAAAAAAATCTTAGAAACTAAGATTTCAAGTGGATGTTTTTAATGAAACGATTCTGGATTTGACAGCAGCTTCACGGCTGCCGTACACGAGAGGAGATGAAGGGAAAGAGTCGAGGAGGAGGTCTCGCAGCAGTCACAGTCTGATTAGAAAGAACTCTTCTAAATGGCTGCCTGACGCCCTGGAGACCGTGCAGGGACACATTTTACTTAGCTGAAGTCTGCCAGGCACAGCAGGGTTTTTTCTGCCAGGCCCTCACTGAGCTGGCATCTGCTGAGAGAACTCTATCCTCGACACCTACATCTCAAATTAGCTTTGTCGCTAACAGGAGGAGACTGAAACACTTTTTGGAGCCTGGCTGGTGAGGTGAGGGGGGACGCTTTGATTATTCATGCACCCTTTCCAGGAAGGGTTGTGCCTTCCCTGTAGATCTGTTAAAGATATAGAAGATCCTTAAATAAACATCAGACACTTTCAGCGAGTAGCAACTGACAGGGTGGGAACAATGAAATCTAAATATATCAGTAAATCATAAAATCTTAAAAATAATTTGGTTGCTTTGTCTTCGCTGCACACCATCCTGCTGTCAATGAACACTGCTGCATTTTGAAATATATATGATACTTATTCTGCTTTCTATACTGCACAGGTAGGCCATTAATCAGCTGGTTAATCAACGGTCAGAAAGTAGCAGTAGTATAGAAGGAAACCATTTTGATAATTTAACAAATGTCTTAATTTACAGTGGGAGTATTTTTAAGGTACTGTTTGACCAAAGTTCAATTCAATTTGATGATATTTACAGCACAAAATTCCAACAACATCAGCTCAGTGGGTTATATTGTGAGGTAAAGACCCTGCAATAACACAGAGAAAACCCCAACAATCAAATGACTCCCTATGAGCAAGCACTATGCGACAGTGGGAAGGCAAAACTCCCGTTTAACAGGAAGAATCATCTGGCACAGCGAGACTCAGGGAGGGGCGGTCATCTCCCGCGACCAGTTGGGGGGTGAAGTTAAGCAAACATGTTAAGGAGGTCTTGAAGCCTCTAACCAAGCAACCAGTGTTTGTTGTTAATAATCGCGGTGCACAACTTTAAAAGTGTAGCAGTAGAAAAACTAGCAACACGCAGCTAGCGTACATGGCACGTGTCGGGAAAGTTTGTCAGTCACATAATTTATGCAGCAGCAAGGAATCTAAGTTGTAGCCCGAAACTCCTTTTAACCCTACGCTGTAATTTCCACGCAACAATAACTTAACAGTTGTGATGTAAGGTTACGAGGACCTGGTAACAACAACAAGTTGGGACAGATTTCCCGCAGAAGTGTAAATCCAGCCGGACTCTGAACTTTGACCTAGTTCCACAGCACTAACATTGACCACATAACAACAGGTTTCCATGGCGCTATAACAGCATTTATACATTAATGGAACCATTAATGTTTTTTTTCCCCCTGTCATACATACATTGAGACTGCTCCAGTTGTGGATGCTAACAGAAATTGCCGCCAATGTCAATGTGCTTACTATTTGTTGGAGCCAAAAATGAACTTTTGTCCTACTTTTAGCTCTGTATGATGTTAGTGAGGGTTATCACTAATATGATGACAGCTCTGGCTGCCCGAATCGAAACCCCCACCTACCTGCTGTTCATATTTTTTGCTTGCTAAGGGTAACCAATCTGATGAAAGTTGGCTTACGAGGAATTTAAGTTCAGCAGGGTTACTGCGTTTGCTATCTGTTAGCAGTCGGGGGATGGGCCGTGTACCTGCAGAGATGGAAGCAGCGAGCAAAGTATGTGGAACAACCAGTCGGTGGGCCTCTCGTACTTGTGCTGTTGTTGGTCCATCAGCCAGCCGTGGAGAAGAGCGAAGCTACTGTATAAAAAAAATAAAAGAGCTGAATTTCAAATGTTCACTGCAGCCACTGTCTGTGCTTTTCATTCTGTATTTTTTGATCTCGGAAACTTCCGCCCCACAGTCCTCCCATTCCCTTCCTGCCCACATGTCAACCAATTAGCATTCGACAGACGCATTTATCATCAGCTTCCAGCGACGTGCAGTTAAGATTCTGAAGTGCACTGAATGAACCCAGACGCTGTACAAGGTATGGACTGTGATGACAGGGGCTACTTCACTCTTGATCCACAAGTAAAATTACAGAGTTTCAAAAAAGGATGAACGCAGGCCACAAACACTATGCTGAGAGGATTTAACACATCGTCACATTTACCAGACAAACTGCTGCCAGTCACAGACACAGTAGTGACATAAACTTTAAGGACCAGCAGGTAAGTTTCAAATATGTTCCGAAGAATTTTAGGTAATGAACAAAAACGTTAACATCCAATCAGAATCAATCTGTCATTTCTGCTCATGACTAAATAAACAGATTAGAAAAATATCAAACATTTCTGTGTTGTTTGAAATGATCAGAGGTGGCCTAATTTCAGAGGTAACAAAATGACATTGTTTGCAAGACACAAAGTAACAAGTGCTAATCACCTCGGCTACTCTAATATCCATTTTCACAGTCTGAATGAGGCTCAGAGAGGGGAAAGCTGTTTACGGTATCCAACACCCCCCTTCTAACATGCAATCACAGAAACCTTTTTTTCTCATTTTCCTCTGTGTGAATAATGAGGCTTCAACTCCAAATGCTCAGTTGCTACGCTGCTAAGCTGTGAGGACGGCAACAAACAAAGCTGGTTTCGCTGAAGACTTTCGCTTGATGTTCACCCCCACCCAGCCTGCACAAGAGAATGTAAACAAAAGAAGACAGGAAGAGCACCAACTTGGAGTGAATTTTGGGGTGTGGGAGAGGACAGGGAAGGGGGAGGGAGGATGGGAAAGGGAAGGCTGTTGCTTTTTTGTTCACTCCGTTTACATCACCAAAAAGGAATCCCTGGAATACAACCGACCTGTCCCCTGAGCCGCGGCTCTACGAGTTCTCTCATGCTGTCAATCTGCTTCCTCAGCTACACCCGTCTTATCGTGGGCAGCGAGGCTCTTTTAAGGGTCTTCTGTGACATGAAGGTTACTTTTAAAACACGTGAGCACGAGCTGGGTGGTGTTCCATTCATGGAAGTCGTATTAACCGCGATTATAAGCTCACAGTTGGCCTGATCAATATGAGAATTTGACACCCCTGCTGTTCCTTCCTTGATCCTTGTAGGCCTTTTACATTTGGGAATGCACTGATGTTTGTATGTAGGGCTGCCACAAACGATTATTTTGATAGTCGACTAGTCACCGATTATTTTTGCGATTAGTCGACTAATCAGATCATCATCCATTGGACGTAAAACTACAGCTTATTGCACCAGCAGCATCTGCTCTTATATAACTATCATTAGCTTACAGCTTTAAGTGTTTAAGGTCTGTGCTAACTAAAAATAAAGACAAGATGATAGTTTATTAAATTTTAATGAAATTTGCAGATTGTTTCGGTGAAGTTTAATAAACTCCTTGCTATCTAAAATATAACAGGACACTGGAGTATATTCTGGAGCATCTCACACTTCTGATAATCAGCTGTCTGCTTCACGTTTATTCAGCTGTGTAAAAACTATAACTTTAATCTCAGACAAACTGATTTACTCAGGAACAAATAAAATACTAAAAAAAAAAAGCCAAACAATAACATTTTAAGTTATCTAAGTGACTCATATATATTTAACCTGAGTAGCGAAAGACGGCGGTGGGTTTGAAAACGATTTGCGGGGAGTCCGGTGTTCTCACGGCGCTAGTGAGCCTAGCCCCCGACTCGCTAACGAGCTAGTGGGTAACAGACGTCTCCGAAAACGTCGGAGCGCTTTTGAAAATATGCGGTGTCCTGATAAACTGAGCCGATATTTGAGGTTTACACAGCTACATTCTCGCCTGAAAATATGTTAAACGTTTATTTTGTGACCCAGAAAGAATAATAAGAGTAACATTAAAACTAACTAGCTGCCGCCATTGTTGGAAACTGCGCTGGGCCGCGCTATGAATTCTGGGACACGGCTGCTTCTTCTTCTTCTTCGGGGTTTAACGGTAGCTGACATCCTTGTACATGCAATGCTGCCATCTTCTGTTTCAGTCCGTTATTACACTCTTAAATCCTGCCACTTATTCCTGCGTCTTTTGTGATCGTACAAAGTTTCAAACGACGCGTCGACTATTAAATCAGTCGTCGACGATTTTGATAGTCGACGTAATCGTGACTAGTCGACAAATCGTGGCAGCCCTATTTGTATGCTGCCGAAAAAGAGCAGTGCAGAAATGTATTCAGCTTTCAAGCACATGCCTGCAGAAAAGATTTTTCTGCAAAGGGACAATTTGGAAATTGTTTCAAGTCAAAACAAGTCCGTGTTGTGTAAAACATGTTTTCATATTGAGATATTGCACAATAGCTGAGAGCAGTGTGCAAAGTCTGACCAGAGCTGGCAGAAGTTTGCAGGCTTGTCGACATTGCCGGGCACTGCAGTGAATAAACTAAACACTTTCTGGCACGCTTAAATCCCAGATAACTGCTTTGGCAAAATGGAAACCAGGAGTTTTTTTTTTCTTTCTTTAAACCGAATCACACGCAAAAGGCTGACTGAATACTTTCTGTTCAAGGAAAAATATGTATCGTTGTTTTCCCTCTCTTCTTCTTACAAGGCTGAAATTACACCCAAAATAAAATCACACTAAAAGTTCTTTAGTCTTGTATTTTCTGATCATTTCATTTTGACATTTTGTTTTAAATTCGCTTTAGTTTCAGTTGCTTTCCAGACTGGGTTTACTCAATTCAGTCTAGTTTTTATTGTTTAAAACTGATTTGTTTTAGTTTTGGTTGTAATTTTATCTAATTATGTTTTTTACTGACTATAGTATGGATGGTATTCAGCACAGGTAAGGTTTGGAAAAATCTGGGTTGAATACAATACACTAAAAACAGCACATTTTTAAGACATTTCACAAACTTGCAATTTTTAAAATTAAAAATTAATACTCTACATATATTTTTCAAAGTTTACCAAATTGTTTCAGAGATTTACATATATTATTGTATAGAAATTTTAAAAAGGGTGTCCAGCAACAAATATTTATGTTGAAGGTGAGTTTCGGATAGTAATTAAAATATTACTTATTTTAATTGTTGGGTCTCTTCACAGATCAGAAACGTTTCGAGGTGATGTCTTCAAATACTTCATTTCTAAAATTCATATATATTTTAGATTTCATTCATCAGTAGAAAAAAAAATGTAAATAAAGTAAATAATCACATGACAAAATAAAGTGACACCATTATGAAAACCGAATCAGTACAAATGAAGGAATGATCGTTAAAACTAGCACATTTTGGGAACTGGCCAATTAAATTAAACAATAAATGACTTTTTTTTTTTAACCATAACTGAGCATTTAAAACATTGATTTACTGGTATGGCTATTTCCTGGCTAGGGCTGGTTTTTGGCATATATATTTCAATATTTGGCATTTAAAAAAAGAAAGGGAAAAAAAAAACAAAAACAAAAAAACAGACAGTTGTCCCCACTCTGGGCTGGTCAGCAGTGTAGCTCCTACAAATCTGCCAGAATGAGTACATGTCAGGGGTAAAAAGACCGGAGCCCAGAATAGCACATTCAGCAGAGCTGTGTTTAAAGGTAAGGTAGCGGTTATCAATGAAGTTGCAATAAACATCACAATGTGACCATGCAGCTCCACAACCCCGCTCCTTTTGAACAGCTTCCCCATTACACTGAAATCCAGAATAATGAACTTTCCTGCAGTAACGTTTGGTGAAGGCTGGGCTCCACCTATGATTTGGAGGCTAGCCTAGCCTACCATTTCTATATTAGTAGACTGTAGGCAATATTTTTAAGCTTGCTATATTACTTTTATATAATTTTTTTTTGAGGAATGGTTTAACTGGAAATGTGTATCGAGTCCTTATACCAGTTATCAGTTTCCATAATTACTAATAATTCATAGCCAATTCACCAGTTCTGAAAATGCCAAATCAGTACCCCCAAAAAATAATGCCTTAAAAAATATTACCTGTAAGTGTGTCTGTATAAACAACATGGGCTACATTCATACAGGGATTTACTGGAACAAAGAAACCAAACTGAAGTACCAATCAGACCTGTCCCCGGTCTGGCTGATAGAGTATTTCACAAGAAAACAACGTCATCAAGCCTAATAGTTAAACAATGGCGAGAAGCAGGCTACAACCTGCAACTCGGAAACCAGCCTCTCAGGACATCAATGTATGTCAGAAAAGACGTGAATATCGTGTTTAACAGTTGGATGGCACACACAGCTGTCATGACCTCCATATGTGCGGACCGAGGTCAAAGGTCCTGCAGGTTGAGCTGCTGTGAGCAGACAGGGCGGGGACGCCAGGTTTGTTTACGTTTAGGGGTCAAACAGAAGCTCCATTCACAAGTACAGGGAGGCTACAGCTAACCGCTAACTAACGTGTTGACATGGCCGAAATGACGGATGTTTACAGTATCACGAGAATGCATTTCTCGCTTAAGGGTGCCCACGTGACAGAAAGAGAAAAAACCACTACCATTCAATGTCAACAACAGCGTCCCCGTAGCTACGAGTTAAGTTGATTATTTTTAGCTAACTAGGTTAACTAGCTAACTATGGCTGAAATGTGGCAGTTAGGCAGGCGGCTAAATAACACTGCTGCTAACAAAAATGTCAACAAAGAAAAATGGCATTGGGAACAGGATGCGGGGTTCTTGCTAACATGCTAAAACACGTGGTGCTGTCGACTCCACTGCTAGCCTACATAAACCCAATGTTGTTAACTTTAGCCGCCTGGCTGCTGCAGATGGGAGCCCACATGTTCACTGAGAGGGGTAACTTACATTCGTGGTAGCTGCAGAGGAGGGGCGCCCCGTCTGAGGAACACTCCGTCTACAAACACCCCGTTTTTACCCAGACATTTCAGGTAAAAATCTCCGGTGCTGTCGTCGGTGAATATCTCCAGATGCCTCCGCGAGATGAAGCTGGAGTGGCCCATGCTCACGTCCACGGAGCCCTGCGACGAGTTCCGGCCGATGGTCACAGAGCGCTTTTTCATCATGTATTCGAATTCACGGCCCTCGAGCCGGGCAACCGGCCCAGACGATCCGCTCACCACAGCCATGTTCGGGTTAAAGTCTCTAAACGCCAAAAATACCAGGGGGAAACTAAAGCACTGGAGTACGGACGCCCGACTGTGGTCCTTCAGAGGCGCGTGTAAATAAAGCAAAACTACAAGAGGGGCATCAAATTCAAAACAGGAATCTAAAGGGGAACATGCGAGGCCAGGGACAGCGGCTCCGACCCACCGCCGAGAGAAAGGCTAGCTACCAAATCGAGCAAGGGGAGGATATGGCTTTACTGACAGCGCTAAAAGCCAATCACGAGCAGGGAAGCTGGTGCGGTTCCGCGTCTCCGACCAATCACACGCGAGAATTAATCCGAGGACAGATTCAAGGTCGGTTGAGGGGCCCATATGGCTGGGTGGAGAGCTGCAAGCTGCGGGGGGACGAAAAACGAGCAAAGGAGCGGATCGATGGGTCTACACGTGCAATCAGTCGCAGCAATCACCCCCTCTACCGATGATCTATAATCTGCGAGTGTGCGTCGATATAATCGATTAATCGAGGATCCAGGGCGAGAATCTGACGCTTATATTGTGGGAGTTTGAAGGATTTAGCTCGGCACGGTCTGCGAGGGGTATCAGCGCAAAGCCACCATGCGCCGTTTCTCTTCCTCCTCCACTACAGAATCCACGCCTGGTTTTGCGCAACGCTTCCTTTGCAGCATCTTGTTACTTTGTAATATGAGGTTAGATATATTTTTAAGTGATTATAGTTACGCTTTGTAATCAGTACACACATCTGGCGGCCATCACAGACAGGCAGACCTCATTTTGGTTTGCTGCAGCTTTGTAGCCCCGCGCTGTAACGGTTTGCAGGTGAATGACCCCTCCATCTGCATGCCACTTGTTTGTAAACAGTGGCTGGCACAGGCGCGCACGAGACCAGTCAATGTCTCTGTCAGACATCTGATCGGGTGCGAAGTGATAATTAGGTGTTAACAGCCTGTGGGTGCATCCACGAGGTAAAGCCAAGGTTAGTTAACATATCAATGGTTTGAATACACAGTTGGTCAGAGTGTTGGGAAAGTTTAACAAAAGGAAAATGCTGGAATCTGCAGCAGTTTAAGCAAACAGATGATCAAGAATGAAGGAGAAAAAGCTTGGAAATCCACATTTATGCAGTAATAAAGATTCAGTTTTATTTTGTGGACTTGATAATATAGCCTTTAGTCCCGGATGGCATATCACAGAACATCAAGAGGCTAAAGTAAACTTTGGGTCGTTCACTTTGAGGGTTGCTTGAGACAAAATTACAGCTGTTGGCTTATGTGGTGCTGTACGCTTGGGTCCACCCTTCGTTCTCCCAATGCTTTGTCTATTTTTTTAAAAAATTGAAATATAGCACCAAATGCCAACATCAGTTGCATCAATTATGTTTTTTTCCCCTTTGTTGTTGTTGTTTATTTTGCAATGTAATCTGTACTTGTACGTTAAAACCTTCTATGTTCTTGCTCTTCTTTCGGCTGTGTTCTTTAGGGGTTCTCACAGCAGATCATCTGCCTCCATCTCACCCTATTCACACCATCCTCCTCTGTCACATCAGCCCTCTCCTTCACTCCACGAATCTCCTCAGTGATCTTTTCCTCTTGCCTGGATGCTCATCATAATTTCTCCCTTTATGAGGTTTGATAGATTTGTTATATATCAATGAAAAAAAAAAACTAAAGCAACACTGAAACCAGTATGAATCGCAGCACTAAAGTTGCAGCCACCAATGCTACGTAAAATAAGTCCTGCACCGGCCCCCAGACAATTACAACCTGACCCGCTGTCTTTCAGAAAGAAAATTGTAGAAGAAAATCAGTAGCAGCATTATGTTAAACAGTCTCAAAGCAGTCTGTGACTGCAGTGAGTCAGAACTGCTTTTTAACTCAATTCCAGTCAGTCAGAATCAGATCCAGCTGTCACGCCTCACTTCCAGTTTCAAAAACACCAACACAGCAACAGCAAAAGTGCTCAGCAACAGGGTTCCTCCACAAACCAGTGGGTGACATCCAAGTGGCTACATCCATCTTTCAGACTGTCAATGGGCCAAGCATGGGGACACCTGTCACACCTGTGAGTATGCAAGGGTCTGTTTAACATCATTTTCATCACTGGACTGTGAGTGAGAGGGCCCGTGTAGATGTTTGCATGCCTTCCTGTTTTTTGTGACTGAGCCTTTGGGTGTTTTCACACCTATAGTTTGTTTACTTTGGTCCAAATCAGTCGATGATTTCTTTTTAATTTGTAGCTTTTTCCCCCCTGTGGTGTGGTTTGTTTTCACACAGAGAAAAATGGAATTGAACTCCAAGTGAACCAACATGCATCACCGCAGACCACATTTGAGTATTCAGTCTGCTGATTGGCCAGATGTGTCTGGGACAGGAGTAACAAAAGTAAAAACAGGAAGAAGGTGTTGTCTTCTGGACTATTGGAGAAAACTGAGAATTTCTGTTAATTTCACAGCTAGTTGCTAGACTGTACAGAACTTTACACATCTATAGTACCTTACCGTATCCCACATTATCCCAAACTGACACATATGCACATTCGAACTCCACAGTTGTGCAAACATCCTTACATTACGATGCACCAGCTACATGTGCCCAGATGGCTAACTTCACGAAGATTTCAAAAAAATATAAAACTTTAATTATACTCAGGTTTGGACATGGAGAGAAACTGCTAGAGACACAATGGCCAAATAAAAACTGATGTAGTCATTGTGACTTGTAACAGATTTATGGAAAATACCATCAAGGCTTAGCTTCATCATCCACATTTGAGTTATAAAAAATAATCTTCCTTATAGTGTTGATCAAGAGCAACCTATCCATAAAGGACAGGTATTTTGTATCATTCTGTAAACATATTTGTGCTGTAAAGCTGAACATTTTAATATGGAAGTCTGAGGGGTCTGACTCACTGCTATAGCAGCCTCACGTGGCCAAAAGAGGAACTGCAGTTTTTTGTTGCCGCTTGCTTAAAAGAGGTAAAAGGAGTAGAAATAAAATGAAATAATAGTAAAGATTAAGTAGACATAAAAAAGATAAAAATAAATAAATAAAAAGGACCATTTAGACCATGCAGGAACTAGACAAATGAAAGAGTAAACGGGGATGGCTTTAATTTGGTTTTAAACACCGATACCTCTGGAAACATCTAAATGGCTCTGGTGAAATTCTAAAATGTACAGGACAGATATAAAGATATTTAAACAGGAACGGGAGGTTTGTTGAAAACATATACTTTAGAGGTTCTCACTGGTTATTTCCAACAGGTTGGAGATTGATATCCACATAAAATACTATGCTTTTTTACACTTGGAAGGGTAATGCATTTGCCTTGACTGAAAGTTACTGAGGGTCAATTCCTTCTTGTTTTTAAATGTCCAAAACAAAGAAAAGCAACCGTTTTGAATAAACCTCAAAAATAAATAAAGGCTCACCTGTTGGTTTATTCCAGTGTACACGTTATACATATGCACCTGCCACTTTGTTAGGGCGTGGCATGGTTTATGGTGTCAGACAGACTGGTCTGAGTAGTTTAGAAACTGTTGAATATTTAATGGTTTGTGGAAATATCCAATGAGTGGCAGTTCTTTGAGAAAAATGCCTTGCTGATGCCAGATGTCTGAGGAAAATGTCTGCTTTGAGCTGATATGAAGCTCAACAGTAACTGAAATAATCACTAGTTACCACCAAAGTTTACAGAAAAGTGTACTGGAAAATGTAAATCTCAATTTCAGCTGTGAGATTTAAATAGTAAGTTCATAATTTGGCGTAAACAGCATGACAGCATGGGTCCATTCTGCCTTGTGTCATTTGTTCAGGTGGTTGTTGTTGTGATGCATCGGGGGTATTTTCATGGTACATCTTGGGCCCCTTTACTTACTTCATAACCACGCTGATGGCTCCTTCCAGCAGGACAACACACCAGGTCACAAAGCTTAAGTCAAACTGGTTTCTTGAACATGACGATGAGTTCACTGTACTCAAACAGCCTCCATGCTCACCAGATCTCGATGAAACAGAGCGCTGTAGGGATGCGATGGAACGGGAGACTCACATCAGAGATTGCAGCTGTCAAATCTGCAGGAACAGTGTGATGGTGGTTGAATCTATGCCACGAAGAATCAAAGCAATCCAGAGAGTAAAGTAAAAATGGGGTCCAACCCAGAGCTAGCAGGGTGTACGTAACAGTAAAATCAGATGTAAAATTAATTTTATAAAATGGTTTTACTGAGATAATTTTGTACAAATGCAATGACGCAAACACAAACTATTTTTATTTTTATTTAACTATATATTGATTAAAGACATAATCAGCTGTAATTTTACAGTATAGTTAATGTAAATTTCCACCTTTTAAGTGTAATAACTCAAACAGTTTTATTTATAGGCTGTATTTCACCTCATAAACACAAATATTATTTCCACAGATTTAATAGAGAGAATAGTTTGGCCAGTTCACTGCACTCAACTGTAAGTAGAATCTAAATAAATACAGGGTCACTTTCTCTCCAAAAACGAGGTCATGTGGTTTCATTTCTTCTTCCTTTTCCGTTCTGCAGTAGTGTCAACAATATTCCAACCAGGGACATAAACCTTACTGACCACTGGGGGGAGACATACACCTTCCCTGGTGCTGAAACGATGACATCATGAAGCCAACAGCCATTTTAAGCTGTTAGGCTGGAGAAGTAGAAATAATAAACACATTATGATCACTTCATCGCCTGCCAAAAGAAAGATTTATCTGCCTACCGCCAACACAGACATTCATCTGTTTTTAATAACAACATTCAAAGAGTGCAGCTTATCAAAAAAAGCTTCCTAATGGGCTGATGTTTATCTGATAATACATTAATACACAACAGAGATTTTCAGTAATTGATAGTTCTCAAACATTAGGTTACAATTCATGATTTATGGACTCAAAATGATTCATTGGCGCCTAGCAGAAACCACGGCAGAAAAACGAAAGACAAATTTATTCTTCCTGATCTTTATGCTCGTCATACTTTCCGTAGTGACAGTCAGGCCAGTTTTCGCTACAATCCAGGAAGAGTGGCGTCCACTAATGGCTAGAAAATATTGGACAAAGCTCTTTAAAACCACAGGCGCTTCTCTGACGCGGTGTATGCTTTACCATATTGTGCTAACCACCCAGGATTGAAATTTGAGTCTCATGGCCTCATTCTACCCCCTCATAAACAGCGTGTCACATGGGAAGTGCAAGTATTGATTGTGTTACGTGTGGCTGTGATTAAGATTGCAACAACATATACCATGTAGGCAACTTTGGGATTTTAGCATAATAGAGAAGGTGGTGTCCTCGGGGGGAGAGGAGCAGCTGAGCAGGAGGGGTTTCCATCTCTTTCCAAAGAGAGAGAGACCCATTACGCCTCTTTTCCATTTCCTCTCTCAGGGGCAGAAACCAAATGGACACATTAATAACAGTTCGCATGTCTGAGGGAGCTAATGGCGCCTTGAGTGCTGATTAAGGCTGGGAAGAATTGGGTGCGGAGAAAGAGTATTCGTTTCACTCCCTTTAGTGACTGTTACGGTGCGTAAACTGAATCCAGCATTCAGGTTGCGCATTTTTGTTTCTTTTTAAGGTAAACTACTTTAAATGAGCTGCTGGTGTGCCGCTGTTTCGCGAGTGAACACGTTTCTGACCTCTCTACTTACATTTCTTTGTGTGAGAGCGTTTAGACTGGGTGGATCTAACTAAAAATAACCCCAACCCAAAACCCACAGTGCCAGTTTGGCCAGTTTGAGGAGCTACCACACAAAGATCACACGTCAGTCATCCCAGAGCATATTTAGTTACTAGTTTCAAAGACTTACATGAATGTGCAAAGTCAGGTTGAAATATAAATATAAACTCACAATATATAGACAGATATAACAGTGACATAAATAAGGCACAATGCATCAACTTGGCACAAGTTTTCAAATGCATGAAAGTGCTGTCAAATATATTTCCATCAAAGTGTGGGGATCGCTGCTGTCCAGTGCGCCGGAAACTTGTTTTTAGCCTGAAGACAAATGGTGGAGTTTTCTTTCTGTCCTGGGAGTAGTCAGATGTGCTCCTGGTCTTTGCCGGATTTGGATGTAAAGCACAAAACCTCAGTGAGTTCCAGAGAACCACAGAGTCAGCTCAGTTTGACCTGCTCGTGCGATCAGCTGGAAAGTGATCAGAAGCTCACCCAGACACGACTCAGTCCAGTTTCACTCACACTGTAGTTACAGGATGTCATGTTTGGGTAAGTTGAGCTCCTCCTCAGACACAGTCAGGTCCCCCATGTACCAGAATATCCAGAAGATCAGACTCAGGAAGATCAGCAAAGGTCCAGATATCACAAAAAAGTCCCAGAAGCTCAACGGGGCGAAGATCCCGATGAAGAAGAGGATCAGGCCGGCGATGTCAAAAATCAAAGCCAGCGCCAGGAATGTGCTGCTGCACTTATTTGGCTCCATAGCCGGGCCGGATGAGACGGGCAGATGGACGTTGTCTGAAGGCCTGATGAGACTGAAAAGTCTGTGCTTCCTGTCTTGGGGAACATTCTTTTTTTTATCCAGCACACCTCTACATTTCTTTCATAGCAGAGCTTTGTGGAAAAACTGGTCTAAAAACCAAAACAACGGGTTTTGCTCATTAACAGATCTTTAAAACCCCACAGCACGCCTTCATTCCTCTGAAGGGCTGACTTGTTTTGCACCTTCCACGTGTCATTACTGCGACACCTCAGCCCATTGTCTCAAACCAGTGTGACAGATTTATGCACATATATTTCATAATCAGCTGCCACCGAGCTTGTGTTTACACGGTGATAAGCTTGCAGTAATTATTCAGGGACCCCGGATCTTTCTGTTCAGCTAATGAAACCAAAGCGATTCGAGGCGTCGCATCTTTTATCAGATCGCTCAGAGCCTCCTCGTCGCTTCAGTCTCACTGACTAGAGATTTATCCCTGGAGATATACTCTAGTTACCTTTTGTATTTGTCTTGGGAGCAGCTCTGCAGGGTGGATACACTGCATTAAAGCATTTCCAACTATTTGATATTTCACGGTTCGTGCAGCTCGACAATAGTGACACGTATTATAAAGTGCAGCCACAAAGAGGAAATGCACGTAATGGAAACTTCTCTGAGTACCTTGTTTGACCAGTCATGCTGCCACTATTTGTCTTTTTGTCTCCGGCTTTGACTCGCTGTCCTCTCTACTGTTAGAGGAAGTGTGCACAGCGGAGACGGATTCAGCTTTATTTACTGTAACGCCGCGGCTCTGATTAAAGCGAGCTGAGCTGTCAGTCACACTGACTCTGTTTGTCAGAAGCCATTTCAGTGCTTGATCAACTGAACCCTGCAGAGGCCGCGTTTGCATAAGGTGTGCCGTCAGTGGAACTTGAACCTCCGGATCAAACAGAGGCTGCTGCTCCCAAACATATCTATAAATATAAACGTACAATCAGAAATGTACTCTCCCAAACAAATCCATATCATATCTGCGTATGGAAAATGCTATAAAGTAAAGTTATGCCTTGTCTGGCTTTGCTTTGCCATCACCGTTCTGCTGAGTCAAACCAGTCTGACCAGTGTTTGTTTTGAACTGACAGCAAAGCAAACAGCAAACATGACCTATCTTTACTGTGTCTAGTTATCAGTGGAAAAGTGGAAAAAATGAAGTAATGGAAGGCTATCAATAATCAGTCCTTTCACCTTGTAATTGTAGCTGTGGCTCAGAGGTATATCTGCGCATTCTCTGCTTATCCAGCTTATATTAAATCTACAATCAGGTACAGAAAAAATACAAATAATATAAAGTCTGATTTTCGTAGACTCTAAATCTGTAACAATTGTTAAAATGAATGTTAATGTTCATTTTTTTATACAAGCAAAAATAAATAAATAAACATTGAGCATCCAGAATTGTATTTCTAGCTGCAAGGCTGTCCGTCTGCTCAGGGCCCCTGATGTCCTCACTGTTTCCCCCAATTCTTTCCTTTTTATTGCACAATTTTATATATTAAATTTGCAACACAAGCAGAAAATAAGCTCCAATAGATAAAAGCCTCAACAAAATGGGAGAGAGTGGGTCACAATAGGTGATTCATAAAAAGAGTTACTGCAAACTATTAGTTGGAAGACTCTAAGAGTCCGGGGCCAGTGAGGTTCTGGGGCCTGAAGCAGCTACAGCACAACAGGTCGTGTTTTATCTTCTATAGATCCACCGTTCCTAATCATTCCTTTTAAAAGTTTTCTGGAAAGAACAAAGAAAGTTCTGCTTTAACACATTTTCAAGTTAAAGTGCCCCGCTGTGCTGCGACTGAAAAGGACTCACAATTCATTTTGAATTGATTCGCTGAGAATGCCTCGAGTGAACTCTCTTTCTTATTTCCCTGCAAATGGTTGCGAATTCTTTCCAGGAAATGTACAAAGTCATTAATATGAAATTGCAGACCAGAAAAGCAAAGTATAAGCTCAGTGAGAAAGAACAGAGTATAAAGGGCCTTGTGCCTCAGTATTTCTAACATTGTGATTTACAGCCTATTTAAACATGTTTGACAGAACAGGTCCAGACATAATGCCCATCTAGGTTTGACTGAGAAGCCTGGAAAATATAACTTGCAGTAGTATCATCCCTCTTTCTCTGCATACTGTACAGAAGGCTCCAGAAAGAGGCACAATAAAGCGGCCAGATGCGCATTTTAACATGGAGGTACTCATCATGACATCAGGTCGTGTCATTTTTGCCCATTTTGCTCTCCACGTCAGGGATGTCCGATGAGGTATCGTAGCCTTCGTTGGAGTAGGCGGTGGATCTGCCCCACGTCACCCTGCTGGCTTTGTGTGGAGAGGATCCCCCATGGCTGCTCTCCTCATCCTCCACGCACTTCATGCTTTCCTCCCCTCCCTTCAGCTTCATGGTTAACCTCTCGGATAGTTTCCTGGCCAGCTGCACGATGCTGTTCCTCTTCTTACAGCCGTCATCCACCTGGACGTTGCCCACGTACCACATGAGCCAGCAGGCCAGGCTGATGAAAATGATCAGGGAGCCGGTGTAGATCAAGAAGTCGCCATAAAAGAGTCCGTTGATGCGCAAGTTGGCGAAGATCCCGATTAAAAGCAGGATCACGCCGAGCACGTCAAACACGACGGCGATGAGAAACATAAGAAAGCAGTTTCCGATGCACTTGATCGCATCCATCCTAGACAGATCACAGCCGCTTCAAGCTTGTATAACGGCAAGCTGCTTCATCCTTTATACCTGAGCCGAGGCTGCGCACCTGTGGAGAGAGACGCCCCGCCTTAAAGTAGAAATAAACAATGTGTTCACGCAGGTGCATTCCGTGTACACACAAAACAAACACACACGTATGCACACTTCACTTTCACACTGAAAAGTCAAACATCCTGAATTCTCCAGTTCACAACAACAACAGTCATTTCAGGGAACTTTTCACTGTAGGCCCGCTGTGAAATATTAGAAAGACCCCTTATGAGGAAGCGCTCAGCCAGGTGGAGCAGACATCTGCCACGTGGTGAGGGGACAGAGGAAGCAGATACAGCAGGCAGGTTTCGTTTTTGATATTTATTGATATTTAATAAAGGATTCAAAATTGTAGTTAGAGTCCAGAATCTCGCAGGCTGGTCTGGGCAATGCAAATAATGCAGGACTCACAAGACTCCTTAGCATAATATTTGGCTGTCAAATTATACAGATGTATGCATCGTGTATGTTGTGAATATCAGGAAGAAGCAGGTGTATTTATTTGTTGTGCTGATGTTGGATTAGAACTTCTTCGGGTGTTTTTTTCATTCAAGTTAAAGTTAAGTAGTGTTGTGATCAGAACTTGAGTAGTGGAACTTGTGGCGCCCCAAACACTGCAGTTACATGAACACTGACAGACGTGGTCGTAACTGAGTAACGACAGCTAAATAAATAAAAACCTGAAACCGCTTCTTCACAAAAATCAAAATGTAAAAGCATCATAACTGAAATAATGATTAAAACACTGTCACCTTTGATTTTCAGCTAAACTATTACATTTGATTTGAGTCTTTGCACTTAACTTGCAGGAGTCTTCTGCATTATATTTAAAAAATAAAGGATGAACAACTCCTCAACACAAAGGTCAAAAGCATTAATAATAAAATATAATCAAAAAATTTAACAAGCTTCAAAGACTAAAGTTCAAGTTATAACGGCACTAATTGAAAAGACTTTGCATATACAGTGCTTCTGACATTATGAATGCATCCTACTGGCCTGTGAATAATGATTATTTTCAGCATGAATTAATCCGTTTGTTTCTATAAAAGGGTGAAATATTCAAAAAGCTATTTTGTTGTCTAAAACCAAAAGATTTGTATTGTTATATCCAAGGCAAATGTGAAGACCATGAACTTTGGATTAAAAAATTATTGTAATAATCTTTTTATTGCAAATAAAACTCTGATTACATCAGAGGATCATTTCTAAATGTCTATAAATCTTAAATATAATAAATATATCTCAATATAAACCTGTAGCAACACACCAATAACCACTTCACTGCTTCACTGTTATTTTATACATTTAGACTTGATTTATGTTGATGACTGAAGGTGCAGTAATCACTACTGCAGTAACTTCAACTTGTGTAAATCAGTATTTCTTTAGTTCAACATTTATTTTTAGATGTCATATGTTGTATGTTCCTGGTCTTGTGTGTTACCTGGCAACCTGTATGACAAAATGTATAAATAATTGCTCAAAGATTAATTCACAAGCAGACTGACACATGAAAACATTGGATCAATAATTACAGATATTGCATTGTTTCAAATTCAACACACAGAGTAGAAGTATCGGTATTGAAATAGAAATAATCCTGATTAAATAAAGCAAAGATTGCAAACTTAAATGTCTTTGCTAATTAAATATTCAGAGTTTCTCTAACATTTTCATCTTCTGATTATTTGACATCTGCTGTGGTCGTTATATTAAATAAAAATATTTAAGCTGAGCAGGCATTAGAATTTAATGTAATGATACATATAAATTAAATACTTTAATTCTGAACAAATTTGAGTGAGTTACCAGATATTTGCACACGTGTCTCTATCTAATATTTCCTCTTCCATTACCTCTGGCTTTGCTTTCGTTAGAAACCTGCCTCATGGCTGCAAAACACTTTATTGTGTTCGCTCAGCTTGTGTCTGACTCTCTGTGGTGAACAATGCTGCGCTGGAAGGGTTCACACAGGTCTTTGGAGCTTTTTCCTCTGAAGCTGCCTGCCGTCATCACAAATGAGAGCTCAGTCGGTGAACCAACACAGTAAACCAAACAAAGGAGTTAAAGAGGCTAAAATGCTTCTGGGAGCCGAGGGGAACCGTGGAGTTTGGTGATAATCGTTGTTCATTCATTACAAAGAGTGATTCCTTTCTGTAGCAGTCATACGATTCTTTGCAAATATACAAATATTGATTATCGTTACTTTAAATATGATCTGCACTGCTAGCCCAAAGAGTGCATTTTCAGTGGATAGAAGGAATTAATATTTAATGCACATTACAGTGGAATCTGGCTGTGAAGGGGTTACTTTAAATTGGCTGCTACCTAATATTGAAATCTTATGTAAATGTGCTTTCAGGTCACACCAGTCAAATCATCACTCTTTACATAATTCAAGGATGAATACATTTAGATTCAAAGCATCCTTCCTTGTGGTTCTTTCAACAAACACTCACAGCCACACGCAGCTGGACACAGTAAAACACAAAGTGACAATAAGAAGATGTCGTGACTTCGACTGACACGGTCAGTCTTTGCATAATTTTTATTTTATTCTTTGCAAATATTCATAAGGACACTTTACTGCCTTGTATCTTCTTGCTAAATTGTTTGTGCAGGTGTAAATAATTGCATTTTCTGCAGCGCATTCCTGTCCATGCGCTCTCATCCTATTTTCAACAGCCGCTGTTATTAATGAAATTACATCATGCACACTAGAAACTTCAATAGTGTCGTCAATCCAGAGAGATAAACATAATTGTTGTCAAACAGTCTTCTATTAATCATTTTCCACAGAGCTGAAAATATTAACCTCAGTTCAGAGTGTTCGCCACGTTTCTCCTGAAATTACATCCAAACATAGTTGTGCTGAAAAACATCACAGCCCTCACAGGTTAAACACCGGAGGCCTGTAATAACTCAGGGGCTTCTTCATTTTCGACCGCTTCCTGTTCTCTTTGGTAATAGGAATCAGGACCACGCCCACCACAAAAACCATCAATCCAATGGACAGCAGGGCTGGTCCCAGGATGTTGGTGACTTTCCGGCAGTGGCCAGCGAAGTAAAGGCCGCTGATGATGATGCCACATGCCAGGAAGCTGCCCCCGGTAGACATGAGGTGGATGGGGAACCAAAAGACTTCAGACTTCTTGGGGGAATTCTCCGTAGTCCAAACTGACTCGGTGCGGGACAGGCTGAACACGGTGCTCTCCGTGCGGCTCGGGGGCGTGAGCTGGTCCCTGGACTGGGACAGCGTGCACTCCCCCAGGGGGATGTTCTCTGGGCTCCCTGGCATGACTTCCTGGCTGACTGTATGGAAGCAATGTGGAATAAAAATCAATCTGGAAGGGAGGATGTGTCTTTTTCCTATACACGAACGTTACTAAGGATATTGTAGAACATTTACAAGATACTGCAATAAGCAAAACACTCTGTGTGTCACAACAAATCCACAAAAGTACAATGAGGACGTTTATGCTGCAATCAGAAATTCTAAAGAAAATACAAACAGCTTCTTTGCCCACTGGAAACGAGTCCACACCCAGGAAAGGAGCAAACAAGTCAACAAACACCTACCTTCGAATTCTGGATCAAGTCTCTTAGTCTGTATTTTTGAAGAACTGACAATAAGTTACAGTGAAAAATCACAAATCCTGAAGGAGAAGCCGACAAAATCTCTGCCCACCGTCTGACCAGAGAACCCAGTAAAATACAGCCATACAGATTTAGCAAACATCTACCCACCCTCCTACATTATCTCCACCTACTCAAGAGAACCCTGTGACCACCATCCCCTTACCATCTTCTACCATCGCAGGCGGTTTGTCCTGATATTACATGCAGAGCGAGGTGCTTGGCTTTCTTTCCCCAGAGGATATCCATAGACTCCCCCCAAACCACTCAGACTCACGGCTCCATTGGGCTCTAAAACGATTTCACAAAAACTTCAATAAACAGCTCCAGTACAGCCTTTTTTTTGTTTTTTCAGAAAAAAAAGCCTCAAATTTTCCAGGACAGGACAATGAGAGGAAAATATCTGCCTTACTAGCCTGAACTCTTTCCATACAAAGAAGAGTAGGGGCAGGAAATGGCTCTCTGTTATAGGCAGATTGATGCAGCAAGCTTTCCAATACGGACGGTTATGTTGGTACAGTATTGATCTCTAAGTACCCTGGAGCAATTATCTGCAAGTTGTTCACTGGTCATGAGATCTGTGTAGTAAAATTAACCCTGTGAAAGTAAAGGAAATCGTTTAGAAATTTGGTCAAATTTGGGATTTTCCTTTGTCGTCTTCTTATTGAGCTTCTGAGATTTCGCACCTCGGGTGTGTAGGGGACCACAGCGTCAGAGGGGTGTCGCTGCAATCTGATGCTGCTGCTTCCATTAAACCGGCCTGATATTACATTTGTGTCTGCTTCGCTTCGTGCGCTCTTTTGGAAAGACAAGTGCCACTATGTGGCCATTGATCTGAACACGAGCTCACACATTAACACAATTACGCTCGATGGAGAGCTCCTCAGCTATGAAGACGGCTCTTCGGGGCTGTTTCTACTTAGCAAAGGCTGCACCTACTCCCTGGTTTCATTAGATTACTGCTGTCCTCTCTTTAAAATGCACCATCATGTGGCGCTGATACATGAAGCTTGTCTATACTTGCAATGAGCAGCATGATCCAGCAGAGGGCAGCGCTGCCATGTGGCTTAGAATTGGACTTCGGGCTTGCTGTGTCATTAACTTTTAGTGAAATTTTAAACAGTACGAGCAGTTAATTGATCAGCTAATTCAATGTTTTACTAATTAACTTAGTTTGTTCTTTTACTTTGCACTGACATATGAGGAATTAATTGCCCGTTCCATGTAGTGCTTGTGATCATGACGTGCCTAATTCTCTTAAACGGCCCATTTAGATGGGCTTTATCTCATTCATTTGATCAGTCATCTGAGGGCATTTCCACCTGCAGGCCTGCAGACTAGATGTGATGTGAGATTGAGTTAATATATCATTTTAGACAAAAGTTAAAGAACCGTGTCTCATTTGAACGTCTTTTTGAACACAAAGTTTTGTGCACGAGCCAAAAGGTTGGAGGATGTAAAAGGGTCAAAAGATTACCTGATAAAGCTACAAGGATGTGCAGCCCTGATGTGTTTGGATGACTGCACTAATATGCTACAGTATAATATTGTTGTCTGTTTCACAGTTCCTAACTTAGTGGTCTGCCACCCTGAGAATTCAACATGCTGACACTAATTAACCTGTAAACTGATCATAACCACGACGTGGTGGCTCTTTTCCTTCTTGCTGTAATGAGCTAGCATTGGGAGATGAACACAGAAACATACAAATGATTTAGAGCTGGTCTTGTAATGCGTTTGATACTAAGCACTGCAGAATAAAGTTTTAGTGTGGACGTCTGATCCCTACGTTTGAGAAATGTCCGAGCTAAATAGCTGTCCTGGACACCAATCGTTTTGCTTGCTTTTCTAGCATCGTGTTGCTACAGGCTAACTGTAACGATCCAGAGTAGCGTTCCTGGGACCTTCAGTTTATAGATAAATAAATCTGATGGGTAGTTTGATACATAATAATGTTAATCAAGTTAATTTTTCTTGATCATTGGTTGTTTTCTGTGATTTCATGTGCTTGAGTTGCCGGCGGCATGAGGAAGCCTGTCTCACCCGTCTGTGTGACACTCAGGTTAATGTTGGCTATTCCTGGGTGGAACAAACATTAAGAGGAGCTGCGGTTCTGTTCCCTTCAGCTTCATAGGATCCACATGCTCGTGCCCAAAGGAAGAAGGTGGCGCACAGTTACACACAGAAACTGTATCCTCATTACTCATTCGGAGCTGTGAGTTTTTGCTGACAGAAAGAGAGGAATAAGAAGCTGATAATACAATCTGCTTTGTGCAACTGAGTCATCTCAACTGAGTCAGTGTTTTAGGGTTAATCATTTGTTAGACAGCAGCAGGAGTCAGAGGTCCTAAATTTTAATCAAGCTTTAATATTTATGAATTTTTTTCTCCTTCTCCTTCAATCCAAAGCCAGGAATGGTATGTTGGTGTGCTGAGCCATGAACTTTAGAAGTGAAGCAGCGTGGGTCAGCTCATTGTACAAAGTAACGCCGGTGCTCACAATAAAAACTGAAATTCTTTCTCTACTGGGCCTCCACAGCAGATCCACCATGTTCCAGTACGTGACATTACATTACTCCTGGTTTATGCTCTTTACATCTGCAGTTCCCTTTAAATGAAAGTAAAAAATAATAATAATAGATTAAATAATTAAATTACCTACAGAGCCCTTCACAGACAGATTATTTATGAATTGTTGTCTTTAAATGTTTTTAAAACTAAACTCAAAGGCCTACAGGCTGCCTCAATAATGTGTAATTGTTTTGTGTAATTTTAACTTTGTTTGTTCGTATGTATTTGTCTTGAAATGTGCTGCCTCTTGGCCAGGACTCCCTTGAAAAAGAGGTCTTTGATCTCAACGGGACATTCCTGGTTAAATAAAGGTTAAATAAAAAAAAAATAAAAAAAAATTTATCTCAACTGCTGTATAAACTCTCTGCTGCTTGCAGTCTTCATTCGCAGGTTTTAAATTTATTAGCTCTTCCTCGTACAAGATTAAAGACCAGGGCTGACAGCCTTTCAGTCTGCGGCACCAAAACTCTGGAACATACGCCACTTCATCTACGTTTAGCTGACTCTGTGGAGTCCTTCAAAAAGTAGTTGAAAACTTTCCTGTTTAAGCAGGACTTCTGCGGAGATTATTATATATATTTATATCACTGTTTCTATTATGATTTTATTCTATTTTAACATGTTTTTGCTGCGTTTTACTGTGAATCGATTTCATCCCTGTGAGAAACACTATAGAAATAAACTTTCTAAATCCTGGTTTTGTGCAAATACATCCGTTTTTTCCCCCCATTGTTGATATTTCACGCTGAAATGATATTATGTGACAGAAAAGCAATGACTGTTGTATGATGGAGTGAAGGAATTGATTTAAATAAGAGTAGCTGTGCAAGATTGTGTAAGACAGGGTGACTCACCGCATTTATAGCATCTTTGAAATGATTTATTATGATTCATTAAGTGATCTGGACAAATTCCAATACACATTAGACCTTTAGGAATATACGATTGGCAGATACATTTAAAGAAATGCTTGGTTTGGGTCAGTTAAAGGAAGGGTAATTGGAAATCAGTACAAAGATGACCTTTATCTGTTGGTGAAATATTTCGGTCCTGATGGGAGTGGATTCTTTCGGGATATGGCCTTCATACTCAGACTGGACAAATACAGTAGGCGACACTCTCCACCGACTTCATCAAAACTCCAAATTAGGGAATATCCCAAAAGATACACCCATCCCATAAAGTTCCACAGAATCAAAAATCTTAAGGCACAATAAAGGTCTTCTTGTGGCCACCAGAGATGGACAGTAACGCATTAAAACGAATGTGTTACTTGTTACTACAAAAAAGTAACAATTACAGTAAGGGATTACTATTGCAAAAAAAGTAATTAGATTACTGTTACTTTCCTGTAAGCACGCTGCGTTACTGCGTTATTGGACTGTGATTTTGTTTGTGAGAGCGTCTCATGGCGATGATGTACAAGCACGCGGCGTCCGTGGCAGCGACAGACGTGTGCAGATCAACAATGAATAATATGGAGTGATGGAGAGAGTACGACCATGTAGCGTTTAAAGCTCAGACATACTTAAATTACTTTAATGTTTTTGTCACTTTTTACAGAATCAAACTTAGTGTCAGCTGTTCACTCTGCGTTGGAAGAAAACGTCTTTCTACAGCAAAAAAAATAAACTTCAAATCTGAGCACCGAGCGCGCTGCCACGGGAATGTGACATTCACAGAGAAACCCCCGGATCCTCCCACTGACATGACCGCTGTGGGAAAACCTCCACCTGCCCCACTCCTGCTGAACAGGTGACAATAGATTTAAGCGCGACAGGACTCAGAGCTGCTGAATCTTTGATTTTATTTATTTTCTGCTGTGTTTCACTTGCATCTATTTGAAAGAGTGAGTGTAAACACATAACATTATTTTATTTTATATACTGGAATATGTCAGAAATAGGTTTAAATGTTAAACACATTTATTCCGGTTACAGACTGTTGCATTTAATTTAATTTTTGCTGATGCAATGCGCATAAAGTTAAAAGATTAAAACCAATAAAACAAGTTTTAAAAAAAGAGACTTTTGCATTTGATTACATTTTATATGATGGATTATACAGAAAAACTAGAAGTCTATTGTTTTATTACGTATTCAGATTGTGTATCATGTTTTTGAAAAGCAACTAAATAATAAAGTAACTAACTACTTTTGAAAATAAGTAATCAGTAAAGTAACAGGATTGCTTTCTTGGAGAAGTAATCAGTAATTAGTAACTAACTACTTTTTTCAAGTAACTTGACCAACACTGGTGGCCTGCAAGGCAACCAAACCTCAAGTCCTGTAAGAAGCCCAACAACAATGCACATGAGTAATTTTAAGGCTACGTCCACACGTACACGGGTATTTTTGAAAACTGAGATTTTCCAAAAATAATCCCGTCTACACGTAAATGCAAAAATGAAGGAAAACGCTGCTAGGAACATGCCAAAGCAACAGGTGGCGATATATTCCTAACCATGTAGAAATGTTGGCCAATCAGAAGTCTAGAAGCCTCGTGGAAAATAGTAAACAAAGATGGGGCTTAGAAGCAGAACCGAGTCGTATGTGTGGAGGGACAGTAACTGTGTGTATATGTAAGCATTTAAACACTGCAGAGAGTACAAGTAACAGTAACAGTATTTTGTCATTTCACCGAAACAATAACGTGGCGCACAGTGTGACGTCAAAAAAGGCGCACACCTTTGACGCGGCGTTTTCTCCTTTTAGTTCGTCCACACGTAAACGCAAAAACTGAGTTTTCGAAAATATCCACCCTGGCAGGCGTTTTTAAAAATCTCCGTTTTCAGTGACCGACAACGCCGTTTACATGTAGAGAAAAGGTGCAAACGCACAGAAAAAAATAAAAATTTTCAAAAATACCCGGGTACGTGTGGACGTAGCTTAAATGTACTTTATGTCAAAACACTACAGCTGGATAGAGTAAAAATATTTCCTCTGAGACATCAGGATTAATCTCTAACAGTTGATTACTTGCTGGGCTTGAATTTCACTGTATTATTGCACATAATTTAACTGATTTTTGCAAATGTAGTACTCACAATAATACTACTACTAATGCTATGGCAGTCCCACTGAAGTTGATGTTAAGACCACAAATCTTCATGATCCTCTCGATTGGTCTAACATTACTAAGGTTAACTGGCTCAGAATCTGTGGCCCGGTCTTACGAAGGTGACATGAGCTGCAGTTGACTGTGCTGAGGCGCCGATGCAGGTCAAGGATACGCCAAGAACACATAAGATGAAGAGAAACAGCCACCAAAAGACCGAGCAGAACGTAGAGCGATGGAGTTTAAGGTGAACGATAAAACACGATCTGAGGTAAGAATGGGACAATGCCAAACCTGTAGTTAAAATCACAAGTTGTATGAATCCCCTAAAGGGTGAATTCCCCAATTCTGTAATAAACATGTACATCCAATGAACTTAAGGTTTGAATTTGGGCTTTTTTCTTGTAATTAGAAGCTTATTTAACAACTGTTTTATCCCTAAAATATGATCAAACGCTTTTTTTCCAGGCTTTTGGCAGCATTTTCTAATGAATGCATGAAAAACCCTTCTGAAAAACAAACAAACAACAACAACAACAACAACAACAACAACAACAACAACAACAACAACAACAACAACAACAACAACAACAACATTGTCCAAGTTAAACCTGAACTGAACTGTTATGTTTCAACTGTCACTAATCTGTGGGGCTCAGCAAAGACGCGTCCCAAGACTGGACCATCTATTCTCCAGCCACATGTATTTCGTGGGACCCACGTGTCCTGTCACGTCACTTCATATTCCCTCACTGTGTGAAAAATAACTGCTTTGCTCAGTTCGGAGCAGTTTCCTGGTTCTTGTGGATTTTGTTTTCTTTGAGATATTTTTCATCATATTTCGCTGTAGTCTGCATAGCTGGTGACCTTGTAAAGATTTCCATTGGGTACAGTGTAGGCAGTAAAAGACGAGATGGGTTAACCTACACTTGACCCGTGACGAGAGCCTTCTCTGCTTTCTTCTTAGCCATTGGATAAAAGACAGACTTAGATTTGCAGTGTTCAGTTTCAAAACTAGAGCCAATTAAACTGGAACGTTGTCTCAGTATGTGGTCCAATCAACAAGGGATGCAAACGCTGTGCAGTCCCACATAAAGCGTGATGCCTGGTCTCCCTGCTTGGAGGTGTTGAGACTCTTTATGTCAGCTTTTCCTTTAGATCCACTGTTGTTGTGTTTTTTTTTTAAATAACACTGAAATGTAAAATAAAATTACGTGCAATTTCAAAATATAATTCCAGGTTTCCGAGACGTGCGGTCAAAGAGAGACTTCTCATATCACAGGCAGATTATGTGACTTAGTAGTGTTGAAAAGTTAAAAGTTGAGCCAGTATATTGGTAAACCAACATACAGGTATCAGTCTAATCCTGTTTGATAATACAAACAGAGAGCATTGCCAGGGATTAGAGCTAATAAGCTTCGTCTTGAGTCAGCACGCTGAGTTTGTTGGTTTGGCAGGAGCTTTAGGATGGGATTCAAATGAACTGTGGACTTTGAGGTGCAGCGCGCACGCCCCCCGGTTAAAGCCACCAGAACTAAGATGCTCTAACAACTCCAACCCTTGCGGTTTTTTAAGGCTGTGGATTAAACAGAAATACTTTTTGGCCAATGAAGCCACGCACAGAGCCTCGTTAACTCCAGAGCAAATATCAATAAAACTGTGCAGATATTCATTCCTCTGCAGACAAATTACATTTTAGGTACTACATCACTGATTTATTGACACATGGAGCCCTTTTCTTTGCACAGGTCACCTTGGAAAACTAATTAATCTGCTTTGCATATTTACAGCTTTTTGTAGAGTAATCCCAGAGGTTGAGGCATACAAGCAACTGTAGCATAAAGGCTCTTTCACCTTTGCAAATGCATGAGGAAATGTGATATTCATTGTTTTTCTGAAAGGTAAACAGCAGCCACTAACACCATGCTACATATCAGTGCTCTGTAATGATAAATGAATTAAGAGGAAATGTAAGCATTTACTTTGTAAAGGATTCCACTCTTTCCCAAACCAACAAATTGTCAGTACATGCTGCTATCCACTGCTACTTTTCTGTGACGTGTCTGTCCAGATTTCATTTCAGTGATCCCCCTGCACTGTTTCCAATGAGATCTAGGGAAAATAAACCCATCTAATCCCCCTCTACCTGCAAAAAGTCATCCATTTCAGCTCCACCATGCACTGCGATCTCCTGCAAATTTCATACATATCTATACAGAGTCCTAACACTATCTGAAGTGGGGGAGATTTTATATTGAGTATAGGTTAATAAGCTCTTAGTGCAAAAGCAATAACTTAAAGTTGCCTAAAGTCAACCCAAACCTGGAATAGTGTATTATTAAGATTAAGTGAGGGCAAATTGTCTTTGCCTGTTCAGCTTTAATAATTTTTACATATGCATATATTACTTATTTGCAGGTAATCAAGAAAAAAAATACTGCTTCAGCATCTGTTATCGAGCATCAGCCAGGGACTTAAACCAGCTGCATGTTGCTGCCATGATGCTATCCATTTGCAGCAGCCTCAACATTGTAGTATTGACTGCTGCTGTACTTGGAGTGCTAATACTAATTAGCTTCATTAGCATGCTGCATCCATCAACGTGTATGGATGCAACGCACAGATAGCACTTCTTAGTAGCTTTGTGAAAGTAACATACAAACATGAGCCTCGAATTCTGTGCAGCAAAACTGGGATTATCTGAATAGTAAACTGTATTTCTTTGTCAGACAGTCAATGAAAGGTTTCAAAAGGCACCAACAGCACAAACAGTCAAGGGATCTAGGTCAGTGACTCAAATTAGTTAGGTTTACCTCCACCACGGGCGCAATTATCGATGTTTACTTCAAGCCAGCTTAGATGCTTTGGTAGAAAATTCACCCACCGAAAAACTGTTGATACATCAAGACCAAACAATCAGAGATTTTTCAAGCATACCCCTACTTTTCATTTGAGTCACTTTGATGGTATTTATTGAAAAAAAAGAAGCATGATTCATGCTTCAGGGGAGTGTACAGCTTTGGCTGCAAGCACAGATGCAACCACCCACCTGCTGTTCACATCCTTTGTTCATGAGGGGAGTCAGTCAGACGAAAGTTGGCTTAAAGTGAACGGGGCTAAAACAGCTCGGAAAGCACTGAAGCCCAGCGTTTTGAGCTGTGAATCAAGCAAAGCCTAATAGTACACATTTGGAGCTGGAAATAAGCATAATAGGTTACCTTTAACGACTAAGAAATTCTAGAGAATAAAGGGAACACATACTAACAGGTTTGCTATACACCTTGAAACTGTGAACATCTATTAAATAGGGGAACATTTTATTTACTAGAGTTCACCATCAGGGTGTGATGCAACCTTCACTCTGTGTGTCATTTCTTTAGGAGCAGCCTAATGGTCATGGCCATCTAGTTTATTCATACAGCTCAAATGAAAATAGAGCCCATAACACATTTGATTCCTGCATGCTAGAGAATAGGTATCTGGCCTCCAGTGGTCCTTGGACCTTCATGACGTAAATGGCTTGCACTGTTCTCCCCTGCTGTGGCATGAGATGGAGAAAGGCAAGCAGTGCTAATAGATTCTGTGGGAAAGTGAAAAAGATGTGGACTGTATAAACAGATCAATAGCTCAGCCACGTATCATTTCTGACAGATTTGTTTTCTCAGTCTGATAATTGGAGAAAGAACAAAGCATGCCATGCGCCTGCTGATCTGACTGCATGTGGTCTCTGGGTTCACAGCTGTTTCAGTTCAAGGTGGAGATGCTGGAAGGTCCTAAAAGGGGCCAGTAATTATACCCGTAAGATTTTTGCAAGACCCTTTGTCATTGGAGAGGATAAATTTAGGTTGACTGTTGTTCCAGAGAGGCTATTGATTGCTATTTAGTGGTTTTCATTATTTTGGTACGTTCTATATTAGAAAGAAAATACTGTCATTCCTTCAACGGCACATTCAGTGAGCAGGTGGACACATTTTTGAGAAAAAAAAAAGAAAGAAAGAAAAAAAAAGTGCAATTTCTTTCAATTTCTCTCTCACTCTCAAACTCATAATTAAGGCTATTCATGCCAGAATAGAGCAGATCTGCATGAAGTGTTGTAAATCAAAAATCGATATCTGCAATAAGTGAATACCCTGTCCAATCATGGGGTAAAGTGGGCAGTCATTAGACAGTCTCGACCGTTTCATCCTTGGAAACTGTTGGAAACCCCCCCTTTCAGCTAGAGGTTATTGACTATCATCTATCATCTTCTAGCTTCAGCTTGTAACTTCAGTCAGATCTTAAATCTGATCAAAATTAAGTCAGACTAAGAAATCGAGGTGCAGAGAAAGCACAAAATAGGAACAGAGGCACAGTCTGAGGGGATTTAAAGGCAAGCAAGCTGCAAGGCTAAATAGACATATATTTACAATGTAAGTGACTGAATTAAGCTGTCATGAACCAAGTAATTAGGACCCAAAGGCAGACTCAGAAACAGGCCATCGTTAACTCCAAACACACCTTTTAACCTGGCAGTTGAAACAGTCCAAAAATACAAAATTCACAATGCAACAGGCAAAACAAAAGCCAGCGATTACAGTGAACACACAATTGGAGATTAGTAGATGCTGAGACAAAGACTAAAGGAAAGACATCACCATTTATACACTAGAGGGCAATTAAAGGGGAAGTGAACACAGCTGGGTAACGAGTCGCAGGTGATAGTAATCAAAGACAATGAGCAAGGAGGGGGAAGTAAAAGTAAATGTGAAGCACAAAAGAAAAGTGATGATCAAAAGGAAGCAGGAAGTGAGAAGTAATACAAAATCAGGGAAACTCAGCC